>NC_090932.1:1577782768-1579159018 GCF_040938575.1 Ambystoma mexicanum
TATTTTACCGGTACCGGTAAATCCTTACCGCCATCCGTGTAATGAGGCCCTGTGTCTGTAACCCTAAATATAATTTCAGCCAAACACAGGTTTATATTTTAATTTCTGCACATATTTGTCAGAAATGTAACCAGCGGTGAGGCTGCAGCAAAGTGCCTCTGCAGTTCTGTGACAGCCCCTGCTTTCATCTAAAAATTGTACTTTTGACTTGGTCTACTCCAGCCATTCTGGTGCTTCACCATCAACTACAGCAGTTACGGCAGGTGGGGTCCATTATATGCACGCAGCTTTCTTGTGTAGCACTTAGTGACAACGTCTGCTCCTTCAAAACGGGGGAAGATGAAAAATGGAAGGGGAGGTGATGTGATGTGGGAAAGGGGAAGTTTCTACTGTGATCCCCAACTGTGACCGTCCTTCTGCGGGTGTAAGTTCGACTCTATTGTAGAAATACATTTAGGTTTGGTATCTAGCAATATATGATTGGCTAAGCACATCCGCATTTGCACCACATTATAACACTGGCTAAGCTGCCATCTTGGTTTTCGCCATCTTGACTGCATTGCTCGATGCCTTGCTCATTACGCTCTGAACGCGGTAAAAGACTGCTCCATGAACTTTCTGACACTTTCGCACAGGAATGCACAAACTGCTGCACATATTGTTTGTCTTTCACTATAGAACCTTGAAGTCCTCACAGAAGCGTTTCTAATTTGTGAGTTAGGCGCCTTCCTGTCTTGACTAAGTTTATGTGCATCTGAACGTGCTCCTCCAGAGAAACTGTATTGCTAAAGCAGAAAATGCAGATTGAATTTAGGCTCCAGGAGCAACATAGATAAGTAGCACGAGGAATGTTACCTTGTGCCAGAGAACAAGATATACTCCCACACTCTGCTTTGCCATCTTCCCAGACTGTAAATTATCTGCAAGATGACGTGGGATACTAGCGTACGTGCATATATGTTACTATGATAATTTTGTCT
The DNA here is from genome assembly GCF_040938575.1 of Ambystoma mexicanum. Taxonomy (NCBI): domain Eukaryota; kingdom Metazoa; phylum Chordata; class Amphibia; order Caudata; family Ambystomatidae; genus Ambystoma; species Ambystoma mexicanum. The sequence goes on from NC_090932.1 coordinate 1,577,783,749, forward strand.
ACGTTAACAGGTTATGAACCCTATCACTTGAAGGGGCTGAACAAGCCCACTGTATGCTATCCTGGATGTATATATGTGCCACTTATCCTCTGATTCTCTCTCTCACTCTTCGCGGTGTCTGTGAGCATGCATCATGAGGTGATGAGACCCATTTGTACAACTGGAAATAAATGTTGTTCTTTGACCTCATGACTGGTGTGTTTCCATTCCTTTGCAGTAGCCTTATTTTGGACTAACAAACATGGCACCCAAATAGGGACCCTCCCGATGATGACCCATCGTTGTTTCACGAAGATGAGGCATTCGGATCGAGATCAGTGAGTACTGGGGGCCCCTGCCCAAGAGACGTGTTTCCTTGCAGACTGCTACTCTCAGTCTCCGCCTGTCACACTTCGTCTAGAGGTCATCAAGGCGAGGGTTCCGGAATCAAGGCTTATTTGGGAAACCACCAGCCACAACCATTTGTTCTTTGGAATCGATTGGAATCAGGTGAGTCCGTTTCAGACTGGCATTCTCCTGATATTTGTATTGGTATAGTATTTACGCGTAAATATTTTTCCCAGGTAAAACAGTGTATTTAGTATGCCTGGTAAATTGTCATCCTGTTTTGCAATGTTTTGTTGCAGAGGAAGACAATCTAGTAACTTGTGACACAGTCAACCGGCACCACCTGAAGGGTCGCCGGGGTATTATATGTACTTAAAGTATGGATTGAGCGCTATCGTTTTTAACAGTATTTGGCATTGATAGACCAGACATACTTCAGACCTTCAGTGGCCAGAATTGGGGAGTTTTGAATTGGCTAGAATTGAACATCTAGAAACTGTGCTACTACGAAAGAAGGTGAGGCCGGCTGCTTTTGACATCGTTAAAGATTGGCGAAAGGAAGCCACTCAGTGCCTCAAAAGCAGAGAGAAGCACTCTCAAAGACATATGACGCAGGCTGAGAAAGCCTTAGCACATGATCAGCAGAAACAGGTAGAAGCCATTTGGAGTATGGATAGGGCCTTCCAATTAGACATGCAGAAAATATACCCGTCAAAGGATTTGCATGCGTCAGACAAATTGATTAATAAACTGTTTAATGAGAGATGGTCCGATTTGGGAACCAATCCTACTGCACCACCTTCTTATGCAACTCCTCCCGTACACATTTCTGCACCTGTGTCATCATTAGTAGCTACAGTAACAACCACACCAGCAGCGGTATTTCCTCCACTGCCTGGTACACATGACTTGCTTTTACTTTCGTCACTGTCTACTTCAGACGCTACTTTACTCTGACGACATGATACAGTAGACACTAATCCGAGAATTGTAACGTGTATTACCATATCACAAGAGAGGAAGAGGAAATTGCGTGAATGGGCATAGAAGTATATTGAAGGGGGTGAGGAAGCGGCTGCTGTAAGTCCCATGTCAGACCATGGGGGTATTAATGAACAAAAGCTATTATTAGAGCAAATGGGAGTATTTCTTGCAAAGATTTGGAGTAATTTGACTAATTCAGTCATTCCACAGGAGTAGCGGGACCTGAATTTCTTGTCTCGTACAAGGCACACCGCGATAAAAGTGCGCAAGCATGTTTCAAAACTGTTTATATGTAAAAGAGAGCTTGATCGCTTGCATCAGAATAAATTAGAGGGGGATGCGTGACAGACTTCGTATGTTCAGAAACAATTTTTACATCCGTTGAAACCCATTAGTGAAGAGATGCGTATATATACAAGAGATCCCCTTAGATGGATATCTGACATTCCGATTTCGCCTATTGACGTGCATGATAACTTTAGTCTGTATTCACGGGCTATTCGTCGAAAGGTGTTACAGGTTATGGTTGAGTATTTATAAGACAAATGTTTGAAAAGAAACTTGTGTTGTTCCACTGATATGATGGCCATTTATAAGAGGGCATTTTCACCTGACACTGCACTGACTTTTTTGTCACTTGATTTGGCTTTATTACTCAATAAGCATTCAGAACTTCCCAATGTACAGTTACCAATGAGAGAGGTATCCCCAACCCTTGTCCCGAAGGTGGAAATTCCGGCTACTGGATCGATACCTGCCTCCACTATTCCAGCACAACACATATCACAGTTTGTTCATGTTCCATTTTCAACGCAGGAAGTGAACACCATTAAGCAGTCGATTCCCGACATCCGAAAGAGTCCTTCAAGGAAATAGAGTCAGTTTTGAATTTGTCGGTTTTCACCTTGGGTGACATCGACCTATTGTTTCCTGTGATCCTGCTATCAGATTTATAGAAGCAGATTATGACTGTAGATGACCAAACGGCAGTGGGTGATACTTGAGGTGCCTTAGAACAAGCTGATGGGTCTAGAAATGCAGGCGAGAAACAGCCTCAGAGTATATTGATGTTACAGAATCCCATAGTGACCAAGCTGAAGACTTTGGTACCAGAGAAAAGGATTATATGGGACAAGCTAGCAGCATGCATGCAAGGAAAGACTGAGGGGGCCACAGAATATTTTAATAGGTTTGAACAAATCTTTTCAGATTTCAGTAGCCAAGATTTGAGTACGGAACCTGGGAAAAGACTGTCTGTTGCCAAATTTGTACGAGGATTGTTGCCTGACATTCAGACACAGATTATGACATCTGAAATTGCATGGCATGCAAACTCGCAAGCATTACATATGGCACAATATTATGAGAATAGGGTTAATATTGAAAAGGATAAGGTGGAAAAAAAGAAGCGTGATTTGAAGACTAGGGTCCTTTTGCAACAGATAGCGAGACGATCGAGAGGGGGCTTAACGCACACCCAAGGGTCCAGTTTGTGCTACAGATACGTCCTGTATGTTAGGGAGAATTCTCATTTATGGCTAATTTCCCTCAGCTAGTGAGTCCCCCAGCAGCTTTGCTGGACTTCTGGAGTTTATTTTTTTCCACTTGGTAAAAGTGTGAGCTTTTCCCCCACTCTTACCTATGTTTTGCCATGTGTCTTTCTCTGTTTTCCTTATTGTGCGTGTGTGCATTTAGAAGTGTACCCAATTGCATTTAGAAGTGTACCCAATTGCATTTAAAAGTTGCGCCGAATTGCATTTAGAAGTGTACGTAATTGCATTTAGAAGTGTACCCAATTGCATTTAGAAGTTGCGCCGAATTGCATTTAGAAGTGTACCCAATTGCATTTAGAAGTTGCCCCAATTGCATTTAGAAGTGTACCCAATTGCATTTAGAAGTTGCGCCCAATTGCATTTAGAAGTGTACCCAATTGCATTTAGAAGTGGTGCCGAATAGCCTCTCTGAGAAAGTTGAATTTAGAAGTGTACCCAATTGGATTTAGAAGTTGTGACCAATAGCCTCTCAAAAACCGAATTTAGAAGTGCACCCAATTGCACTTAGAAGTGTATCCAACTGCATTTAGAAGTTGTGCCCAATAGCCTCTCTGAGAAGTTGAATTTAGAAGTGTACCCAATTGCATTTAGAAGTTGCGCCCAATAGCCTCTCTGAGAAAGTTGAATTTAGAAGTGTACCCAATTGCATTTAGAAGTTGTGACCAATAGCCTCTTTGAGAAAGTTGAATTTAGAAGTGTACCCAATTGCATTTAGAAGTGTACCCAATTGCATTTAGAAGTTGCGCCGAATTGCATTTAGAAGTGTACCCAATTGCATTTAGAAGTTATGCCCAATAGCCTCTTTGAGAAAAGCTGAATCTAGAAGTGTACCCAATTACATTTAGAAATAGCCTCTCTGAGAAAGCTGAATTTAGAAGTGTACCCAATTGCATTTAGAAGTGTACCCAATTGCATTTAGAAGTGTACCCAATTGCACTTAGAAGTTGCGCCGAATAGCATTTAGAAGTGTACTCAATTGCATTTAGAAGTGTATCCAACTGCATTTAGAAGTGTATCGAATTGCATTTAGAAGTGTACCCAATTGCATTTAGAAGTTGCGCCCAATAGCCTCTCTGAGAAAGTTGAAGTTAGAAGTGTACCCGATTGGATTTAGAAGTCTTGACCAATAGCCTCTCTGAGAAAAACCGAATTTAGAAGAGTATCCAAGTGCATTTAGAAGTGTACCCAATTGCATTTAGAAGTTGCGCCCAATAGCCTCTTTGAGAAAAGCTGAATCTAGAAGTGTACCCAATTGCATTTAGAAGTTGCGCCCAATAGCCTCTCTGAGAAAGTTGAATTTAGAAGTGTACCCAATTGCATTTAGAAGTTATGACCAATAACCTCTTTTGAGAAAGCTGAATCTAGAAGTGTACCTAATTGCATTTAGAAGTGTTCCCAATTGCATTTAGAAGTTGCGCCGAATTGCAAACTGTACCCAATTGCATTTAGAAGTTATGCCCAATTGCCTTTGAGAAAGCTGAATTTAGAAGTGTACCCAATTGCATTTAGAAGTGTACCCAATTGCATTTAGAAGTTGTGGCCAATAGCCTCTCTGAGAAAAGCTGAATTTAGAAGTTCACCCAATTGCATTTAGAATTGTACCCACTAGCGTGCCCTACTCAATCAAGTTGCGCCCAGTAGTCCCTCTGAGAAAGTTGCATTTAGACGTGTCCCCAATTACATTTAGAAGTTGTGACCAATAGCCTCCCTGAGGAAAGCTGAATTTAGATTCATTCCTAATACCCTCCCTGTATAAATAAATTGAATCTAGAGGCTAATGTAGAAGCTAAAACGGCGACTAATAATCTAATACAAAGTTGATTCAGACTCATGCCTAATACCCTCCCTCTATAAAAGGGAATTGAAAGAAGTCCACCCAATAACGTGCCCTACTCAATCCTACTACTATAACTAACAATATAGTTGTGTAATGTAGAATCTAAAACGGTAACTTATAATCGAAAACCCCCTCTAAGCAAATTAAATCTAGAGGCTGACCGAAGTCCACCCAATAACATGCCCTACTCAATCCTACTAGTATAACTAACAATATAGCTGTGTAATGTAGAATCTAAAACGGTAACTAATAATCAAAAACCCCCTCTAAGCAAATTAAATCTAGAGGCTGACTGAATATCTTCTCTGTGTACAGGTGAACTTCGAAGTGTACCTAATAAAATAATATCATCTCTGTCTACAATTGTATCAAGAAAGCACCAAATAGTCGTTGACCAGTTGAACCTGGAAGTGTGCCTAAAAGCGTGAGTCACCGATCTTAGAACTACAATCAGAAAACCCTCCTAAATCAACCCAAAGCTCGCACCAATCATGAGCGCACCCACTCCACCAGAGTCTGTCAGAAACGACTCCCGTGGACCACCTCCACTCTCCGATCTGCCTTCCCTCCCGCCCCCCGCTCCCATATCACCCCACCCTCCTCCGCAATCCCTGCCATTACCCTCTCCAAACAACAAGCCAGGGGGGCACGATGGCGAGCCACTCACCCTAAGACCACTCATCCCCTGAACCCCACCGCCGACTCGCCAGCATTGCCCATAACCGCTCCCTTCTTTATTATACCTGGCACACCCCACCCTGCAATCACCCACCCCCCGCCTTGCCCTCATACCCCTGCCACCTCCCCCCCAACCGCACCCTTTCCCCTCCCTAAAAACTGCGCGCCTAGCCCTAGCAAGAACCGAAGCCGCTTCCCTCTCCCCCTCTGACCCCCCTACCATCTCTCACACACCAGTCGCCGCAAAGAAACTAAAGAGGAAACGTTCCTGGTCCCCCTCAACCTCTCAGCTCTCCTCGCCTCCCCTGTCTCGACCCAACACCTCTCTCCGACAATCTCCTCCTTCCCCCATGGCCTCTCCCTTCCTGAAACCCCTCTCCCTCGATTTCGCCTCGACTGCAACTGAAACTCCCAACCGCCCACTCACCTTCCTCAAATCCCCCACCCCAAACCCGATCATCCTATCACACGCAGCCACCCAACCCCGCCCGAAGCCTGCACATTTTTCTGCTCGCCCACTTTTCCCTAGCATCACCAACCTTACCCCTCTCCCTCCACTCTCTCCCCCACCGCCCCATCCCGCTCCAGCACCAAAACAAACCCTGCCTGCAGATGTGAACTGTATCCTATTTAACGCCCGATCTGCAGCTAAAAACAGACATTGCATCTTTGACCTCCTCACCTCTGTCAAACCAGACTTAGTTTTCATCACTGAAACCTGGTTCTCTGATGACTTCGGCCCAATCGCTAATGAAGCCTTTCCCCCTGACTACTGCCTCATCCCACTGAACCATCCGTCCAGCGGAGGGGGGGTAGCATTCGTCTTCAAATCTCTCTTCCGCGCCTCAATCATGGACAACCAACCCTCCATTCCATCCTGCGAATCCATCCTCGTTAAACTATCCCTCTCCCCGTCGCTCTCACACAGCTTCCTAATAATCTACAGGCCCCCATTTTGCAAACAACCTTTGTGACTCTATCACCTCCCTCCAACTTAACCATCCCAAACTCACCCTTCTTGGAGACTTCAACATATGGCTCGACATCCCCACCAACCCTATGACACACGCCCTGGTTGACAGTCTAGATGCAATTAACCTCCAACCCCACATAAACAGCCCGACTCATTTTAAAGGACACCCTCTTGATGCCATCTTTAGCTCCAACACCCTGATTCATTTAAAGCCCCCCACCCCTATCATCTGGTCCGATCACTTCATTCTCTCGTTCGCCATCCACTCACCCGGCCCCCTTCCCGTACTCTCATCTGAACCTCCGAACCTACGCAAGTGCTGGAAAAAACTAATAATCACCCCGGACCTAGCCGAGGCACTCCTCCAGTCTCCATCACCTACCTGCCGTCCCAACAACCAACTAACACCTGAGGCCTTTCACTCATGGCTCAACGCATCTCTGACGCGACTCACCCCCCCGTGCAAACTATCATCCTGCCGTGGCCCTTTCCCCAGATGGTTCACTCCTGAGTTGAAGACCACTAAACGACATTACAAATACCTAGAACGCAGTTGGCAGAAAGAGAAAACCCAAGAGAGCAGGACCACCTTGGCCCGACACTTGTATCGGTACAAGGCCGAAATCCGGAAAGCAAAAAAAGCCCACTACAACACCCGAATCCTAAACTGCAAAAACCCAAGCAAAGAACTCCACAAAATCATCCCTGAATTCACCAATCCAGCTTGTAATACATCCGTCCCGACCCCGCCACAATCACTGTGTGACTCACTCTCCCTCCACTTTTACACCACGGCTATTGAAAGGACAAAAACTCTAAACACCAAACTGGCTCTCTTACATCCACTTGACAATCCGCCGCCCGTACCGGCCAGCCCTTCAGCTGCGACCTCTATGCAACCAACGTTCGAATCCTCTAGTCCAATATCACCAGAACAATTTCTCAAACTTCAATCTGCCCGCAAACCATCTGGATCACCACTGGACCCTTGCCCAGCCACAACCCTTAAAGAAATGTTTGCCTCCACCTGCTCAGGAGAACACGCAAGATCTATCATAAATGCCTCTCTTTCTTCCGGTATCTTTCCCGAAGCATTCAAAATGGTACACGTCAAACCTCTAATAAAAAAACCTTCGCTCGACCCTCTCGAGCCCAAAAACTACCGCCCAATCTCAAACACCAGGTTCCTTGCCAAACTCATTGACCGAACCGTCTACTCTCAACTAAATGCCTTTGTCAAAGCCAACAATCTCCTAGGCCCCGCCCAATCAGGTTTTAGAACATGTCACGGAACCGAAACCACCCTAACCTTGATCTGGGACGACCTTAAAATGACAGCAGACTCCGCGGGATGCGCCGCACTAATCCTTCTCGACCTATCCGCTGCCTTTGACACGATCAATCACTCAATCCTCCTAGACCGCCTCCACTCCCTAGGAATTTGTGGAACCGCTCTTAAATGGATAGTCTCTTTCCTCAAAGACAGGCACCAAATAATGACACTCTCCAGCTTTACCTCCCAAGCTCGACCAGTCTACACGGGAGTTCCTCAAGGAGCATGTCTATCCGCCCTCCTGTTCAATCTCTACCTGATCACCCTCCCACCAATAATTCGCTCACACAACATCCTATGTTACAACTCCGCCGACGACACTCAACTAATCCTAAAATTCCTGAACTCGAAACCCAACTCCCGACCTGACCTGGCATCCTGCCTCCTTAACATTGATCGCTGGATGACCCAAAGCCACCTCTTGTTAAACCCCTCCAAAACAGAAATCATGGTTTGCGGCAACTCCGATCTTCTTCCGCACCCACTACCTTGGCCACCTGCCATGGGCAACTCACCGACACCCTCCAACACAATGAAAAATCTTGGATGCACCCTGGACTCCGACCTAACACTCTCGCGCCAAGTCAACAATGTCTCAAACTCAAAGTCCTGCCACTACCACCTTAAAACCCTTAGGCGCATCTTTCCATACCTCTCATTTCCCAACAGAGTCTCCATGGTCCAATCAATCGTTATATCCAGACTGGACTACGGAAACCCCCTATACCCTGGAATCCATGCCTACCAACTGAATAAACTCCAAAGAGCACAAACGCGGCGGCCAAAATGCTACTTGCGTTCGGTCCAAGAGACCACGTATCCCCAGCCCTTAAGGCACTGCACTGGCTTCCAGTAGCCCGTAGAGTGGCTTTCAAAACCTTATGCCTCTCCCATCGAGCACTGCATAAAACTGGACCTCAATATCTTCAAGACAAACTAATACCTTATCATCCCACTCGCACCCTAAGATCAAGTTCAGCCGGCCTCCTAGCAATTCCTAAGACAAACTCAGTCAGGTTAGGCGGATCATCATTCTCAGCCCTAGCTCCAACCCTGTGGAACTCGCTCCCACCCCACATCCGCCAAACTGAGGACTTAACGTCCTTCCGCAAACTACTGAAAACCTGGCTCTTCCCCTAAAACCAACCGGCTTCCAAACTAGCATCATCACAATAATACCGACCGATCAATCAACCTGAGGCGAGAAATGACAGCTAAATAAACTCGAATGTAAACTAGAAAGACAAACAGGGCTAAACGAGTAAAGTAGATCAAAACAGTGAAGCGGATAATAGGAATAAATCATTGAGAAGATAAGGAGATCTGAACCGATGAAATGGACATAATGAATGAGGAGGGAACATAGTGAATGACATAAATGAAATACTTAGAATGGATGAAGCGTATAGAACAGATGAATACACTAAGTGGAAGCGTGCATGAGTGGAAGAACAGATGACTAGAAAGATCAAATGAGTATGGAGACCGGATGAAATAGATGAACAAACTAAAGCCAATGAGTATGCAGAATGGTTGGGTGTGTAGAGCGGTCGAGCGTATAGAGTTGATGAGTAAGTGTAGAGTTAACAAGTACGCAAATACAGAGAAGCGAACAGAACGCAGGAGGGCGTAGAACTGATGACTATACTGAACGTATAGACTAGATGATCGCTTGGCCAGACGAACGTGTGAGAGCGAACGATCATGTAGAGAGGATGAGCATGGGGATCGGATGAGCGTGGAGAGCGGATGAGCGTGCTGAGTGGATGAGCATAGAGAGCGGATGAGCGTAGAGAGCGGATCAGCATGGAGATCGGATGAGCGTGGAGATCGGATGAGCGTGGAGATCGGATGAGCGTGGTGAGCGGATGAGCGTGGTGAGCGGATGAGCGTGGAGAGCGGATGAGTGTGGAGAGCGGATGAGTGTGGAGAGCAGATGAGTGTGGAGAGCGGATGAGTGTGGAGAGCAGATGAGTGTGGAGAGCGGATGAGTGTAGACACCGTGTGAGTGTAGAGACCGGGTGAGTGTGGAGAGCGGATGAGCGTGGAGAGCGAATGAGTGTGGAAGAGCGGATGAGTGTGGAGGGCGGACGAGTGTGGACCTCGGACGAGCATGAAGAGCAGACGAGTGTGGAGAGCGGATGAGTGTGGAGATCGGATGAGCGTGGTGAGCGGATGAGCGTGGTGAGCGGATGAGCATGGAGAGCGGATGAGTGTGGAGAGCGGATGAGTGTGGAGAGCAGATGAGTGTGGAGAGCGGATGAGTGTGGAGAGCAGATGAGTGTGGAGAGCGGATGAGTGTAGACACCGTGTGAGTGTAGAGACCGGGTGAGTGTGGAGAGCGGATGAGCGTGGAGAGCGAATGAGTGTGGAAGAGCGGATGAGTGTGGAGGGCGGACGAGTGTGGACCTCGGACGAGCATGAAGAGCAGACGAGTGTTGGAGAGCGGAGGAGCGTGGTGAGCGGAGGAGCGTGGAGAGCGGAGGAGCGTGGAGAGCGGAGGAGCGTGGAGAGCAATTGAGGGTGGAGAGCGACTGAGTGTGGAGAGCGAGGAAGCAAGTGTGGAGTACGACTGAGTGTGGAGAGCGCAGAAGCGTAGGGAGCAGTTGAGTGTGGAGAGCGACTGAGTGTGGAGAGAGACTGAGCGTGGAGAGTGACTGAGTGTGGAGAGCGGATGAGTGTGGAGAGCGGATGAGTGTGGAGAGCGGATGAGTGTGGAGAGCGAATGAATATGTGGAGCAGACGAGTGTGTGAAGCGGATGAATGTGTGGTGCGGATGAGTGTAAGGAACAGATGAGTGTGTGGAGCGGGTAAATACATAGAGCGGATGAGTGTGTGGAACGGACGGATGGTCACGGATGGACACGCACAGCAGACGAGTATTATTGTCAAGCGGACGAGTAGTATGTTGTGCCAATGAGTGGGTGGACCAGATGAGTGTTGTGGACTGGACGAGTGTGTAGACTGGACAAGTGTGCGGAGCGGACGAGTATGTGGAGCGGACGAGTGTGTGGAGCAGACGAATGTGTGGAGCGGACAAATGTGTGAAGCGGACAAGTGTATGTGGAGTGTGTGGAATGGATGAGTGTGTATGGAACGAATGAGTGTATGTGGAGCGAATGAGTGTATATGGAGCGGATGAATGTATTGTGGTGCTGATGAGTATGTGGAGCGGATGAGTGTACGGAGCAGATGAAGGTGTGGAGCGGATGAACGCATGGAGCGGATGGATTTGTAGAGCGGATGAGTATGCTGAACGGAGCAGTATGCTGAATGGTTGAGTCCGTAGAGCTGATGAATAGTATGTTGAGTGGATCAGTGTGTAGACCGGATGAGTGTGTAGACCAGATGAGTGTGTAGATCAAATGAGCGTACTGAACAGATGGGTATACAGAGCTGATGAGTATACAGAGCGGATGAGTGCGTAGGCAGACAGAAGTACGTGCGCGGGGTAGACTGGAGTGCATGCGCAAGAAGGACTGGAGTGCATACATATGGAACACATGAGAGCATGCGTGAGGCACACTGGAGAATGAAGAATAGACTAGAACACGCAAGGTGAACCAGATTGCGTGAATATGTCGAGCAGACATGAATATGTAGGACAATCTTGAACGCCTGAAATGAACAAAAATGCATAGAACGGACCTGTCCGCACCAAATTGCGTGACGTACATAATATGCTTTGGAATGCAGGGAATACATCATACCACACCCCACGCTTACTCTCTCCCTTACACCACCACTCAACTAGAACACAGAGATACTATGACACCATTCGGTATAACTGTTCTCATATCAACATCTCCCGCTCACTCCCCATCACTCTAAGTAAACATTGCTGGTTTCGCACCCCCCAGCCAGGCGTTCTCCTCAGGCCTAACACCGCCACACTCGATCTGGTTAAAGCCGGCCAGAGCGAACACATACTCCTGATCTCTCAACCACCACACCTACCGCTAAGAAGCAGCTACCACTTGAATTCCGCACCAGCTGCACACATACCTGGTGCGCACACGCACTTTTTGGACTCTCTCTACTCTCTCTACTGACCCGAACTTTGGTTCCCAAGGGCGTTCAACCTACCCGCGCCTTCAGACCATACCAATGGTAAATAAGGCGCTATATAAATGCAAAATAACATAACATAACATAACATTGTGGACTCTAAAGTACACCACTTCAGTAGCCCCCTTCTTTTTGTGTGTCACCCAGCACCTTCAGTGCCATTGCACAGGGTTGTCTTTGAGACTTCCCCCGACTCCATTTTTGAGGCTGACTACAGTCCCCCAGAAAAGGGTAAAGTTGCCATTAACTTTACTTAGTCAATCTACCACAGATCCAGTACACCCCATCTTTCATGGAGTACTGGAAAGGGTTAATTCGTATCCCTTTTTATCTGTACCTCCTAGAGCATTGTTTCGCTCTTTTAACATTTAGACTTGGCTGGTGGCAGTGGTATCTACCCTAACTTTCCTACCGCGATTATATTAGATAAACGTGGTATTGTTCTTGGCTATTATATTAGCCTCGAACATAAACCCGCTGGACCAAATCGTCTTTCTTTTGGCTCCGGTTGGGTTTATTCACCATTTCTTTTTGTTAAAGTCCTTCTTGTGTTTTACTTTGCATGGCAAACTAGGTTTGCCTTCTTTGTTCACCGTCTTTTGGCGGGCTTCTGCTCAGAAGCCCTCCACCAGGCGCCTGGGTCTAGGTGGGCTGAATGTGAGGGAGGGGTGTAGTCACCCCCTGCACAGGGTATCCTAGGAAACCCAAGTTGCACTTTGCCATGATTGGCTGGTTCCATGTAATAATGTCGCATTATAATGGAACATGCGGGGGACACCCCCACAACCCCCAACATTTTTTTTTTCTTTTTTTTTTTACATTTATTTTTTTGCTCCTGTCCCCATATATATGGTCACCCAAATAATATCGGCACGACATTTTCCCAGCGATATTATTTACGGCGACCATATATATGGCGATATTATTACCTGATACCGATTGACTGAGATGGATGTCCGGGCTTGACAACCCCCCTGCTGGGTGATTGACAGCCAGGCTGTGTGAATGGGGGTTTTGCGCATAAAAGGCAGGTCTCTTGGGCTAGAAGTCAGAGAGTCGCCACTGGAACTACAAGGAACCAAAGAGAAGCGGAGAGAACGATGGCTGCTGCAAATATCCCGTCTTGGTGAAGCCCTGCTGCTGTCCTGAGCTATCTACCCTTCAACGACTAAGAGAAGATCCAATCCGGAGTCTTCTTCCCTTGAGCCTGGTGGGGATAACCAGCTCATCTTCTACAGCCAGAGGATCCTCTTCCTTGGTCGAAATCGCTGCACACGGCTGTAGTGGTCCGGATAGCCATTTGAAGAGCCTCTCCTGTTTTTAAGGAGTGCACCTTTTATTCGTTGTCGCTGCTGCCGGCTTCATCCCTGTGTGGTGCAGACTCCCTTCAGACGTCCTCCTTCACAACGAAGCTCCAGGAATCATGGATCTGCGGGAAACCAACAGGAACAACTGCCAGGGCACCAGCTGCACAATTGGAATAAGGTACTGTGTTCTGCTTGAGGAAACTGGGTGAACCCCTTTTCTTCATTTCCAAGGCTTGCCCTTGTCTTGCCTCCTTCTTATAACTTTTGCTTCCAAACATTGACAATATCGAAGTACTCTTGGCTACGTTGAATCGTGAACTATCTGACTGTGTGATCTTCGGGCAACAGGCCCCTGGTGTCCCTTGACCCTGGCTCCGGCCCTTTGACTTTTGAACTCTTGTCTCTGAGTGTTTCTCCATTCTGTCTGCCTAACCAAAATATTGCCTGTGATTTTTGCCTCCAACTCCCTCTGGGTATCTCAGGTGCTAAGTGTGTTTTTGCCCCGGTAGCATTTCATGTCACGGATATGCGTTTATTTAGTAGACCGAACTGTCAAAAAGTGATCGCAATCATATTCACAGTAACGTGTTTTGTTCATAAGACCGGTTCATTCAAACAACGGGTACTTACCTTGAGACATACTGTACAAAGTGAATCGGTTAGTTGTAGTATATTTAACGTGTGATTTGTGTTTAAGTTTAATAGAAGTGTTGTGTTTATAACTAAAGGTTTAAAAATAAATGTACTTATATTTTTCTACCTGAAACCTTGAGTCAGTGTTTGCTTGAGTCACAGTAATTGTGGTCCCTTTGTGTAATCTCTGGTACTGCTCATATACTCTTGAGATAAGCCTGGCTGCTCCGCCACTGCTACCACTCTGACAAAGTAGTACAGGCTTGTACCAAAGGTAAAAACTTGTATTGCCACCTGTGGTCTTAATTGTGTGTAGTGGTCCCTAAGGGCACTGCACAGGATTCTGCCTAACACTGTACATATGAACCAATGTACGTATTGTAGACAGGAGGGTCATTGGAGAGCACAAGGTCCGTCTCTCCAACAGTGAACGAATGGTATGTATGGAACAATGGGGAGAAGATCGAGAGGTCGCCTGGTATGATTGGTCCTGTCAGAAACCAATTTGCACAGAATCAGCAGATACAACTGCAAGATACGAATGTGAATAGTCAAGGGGGCCAGCAACAGAATGCAGCAAATGGGAATATTTTTCATAATCCTACACATTCTTACTTTTCTGAAGATTTCACATCTGATGACATACTGTTCCACTAGGATAGCCCGAAGCATACTCTGGAACCAATACCTATTCCCGTTGATCAGAAAGGACCCTACGTAGAAATGAAAGTGGGGAATAGAGAGCATGGGGGTCATTCCGAGTTTCGAAGTAGCCATGCTGCCATTAGCACCATGGCTACCTCCAAAATCGGTCCGGGTCCGGGTTCCTTGAATTGGGACTTACCGGGTCATTCCAACCTAGGAGGACCCGGTAAGTGCCCATTCAAAAAAACAATCCCCATTCCCATTTGAGCCCCCATCGAAATGCGGCGGTAGGGGGTTAATGGCACCGGCATCCTTACCTGTGCCGCTAACCCCCTATTGCCAGGGTCAAAATGACCCCCCTGTCTTTTTAGTAGCTACAGGAGCACCGAAGTGCTCTATTGACCATTTGCAGGTTACAGATATCCACCTGTCAGGGCAGAGGAATGTTTCTGTAGGGTTTACCAGTACGCCAGTGATTAGTCCAGTCTCTCAGCCAGTACCGATTGCACTGGGGCCGTTCACTGATTCATGTCCATTCCTATTAACAACAAATTGCGGCGAAAACTTGTTGGGTTTAAATCTGTTGATTTATTGTTCTCCCAATGAAGTGTATTTAACAATCTCTTCCCAACAAAATTCTGCTTCCCTATTCTTGTCTATGCCATTACCGAGTGAATTGAATAAGGTGCCTACACATTTATGGGCGGTTAATGACAACAATGTGGGGTTCCTTAAGGTTGAACCGGTTCAGATTGTGTTGAGGTCGGGTATTACACTACCACGTATTCTGCAATATAAAATCTCTGTTGAAGGCGAACGTGCTTTGAAGAGTATTGTTTCAGATTTCATACTTCGTGGTGTGATTGATGAGATTTCTGGTAGCGTGTGTAATAGCCCGATCTTGCCTGTTTATAAGAAAGGGGACAATGCCTTGCCTTTCCATTTTGTGATTGATTTGCACGTGATTAACAAAGTTGTAGCGCCACAGTTTCCTATTGTACCTGATGTTACCACCATTTTGACTATGATTCCAGCTACGGCCACACATTTTAGTGTAGCCGATTTAAAGAATGCCTTCTCTAGCATTCCTATCCACACTGATAGTAGGTATTTGTTTGTGTTCTCCTTAGGTAGACGCTCCTTTATGTTTACACGTGTCCCGCAGGGATACACAGAGAGTCCAAGCATTTATAGTAAAGCATTGAAGGAACAACTTGACATGCTTGAGTTGCCTTCAACTTGCACGTTGCTGTAGTACATCGATGATTTGCAGACTCTGAGGAAGCATGCAAGGAGGGTACTGTGTTATTACTAACACATTTAGCTGCATATGGCCACAAGGCTTCATTGAAGAAATGTCAGTATTGTCGACAGGAGGTTGCGTATTTCGGCTATGTCCTGTCGAAGGAGGGTAGGCGACTGACACATGAACGTATACAGAGCATCTCTGACATGTTTGTTCGAAATTCGCAGAAAGAAGTCAGAGCTTTTATTGGCATGGCTTCTTATTGTAGACAGTGGATCCCTAATTGTTTTGCTTTTGATCATACCTGTGTTGGCATTGACAAAGAAAGATGTACCTTTGCCCTTTCCATGGGATTGGATTGTCAGGATGCTTTTGATCTGCTGAAAGCTGCGTTATGTTCAGCACCAGTATTGGGCACACCAAATTATGAAAAGAGTTTTGTTTTGCATGTGCATGAGAGAGTTGTTTGCTCCTTGGCTGTATTGACGCAGGAATATGGGGGAAGAAGCAGACCATGCAGCTACTTT
This sequence comes from Ambystoma mexicanum, assembly GCF_040938575.1. Classification (NCBI taxonomy): domain Eukaryota; kingdom Metazoa; phylum Chordata; class Amphibia; order Caudata; family Ambystomatidae; genus Ambystoma; species Ambystoma mexicanum. The sequence goes on from NC_090932.1 coordinate 1,577,799,860, forward strand.
TCCTCCACATGCGCTTTGCAGAAATGTTTGAGAGCTACGGCTGCTGCTGCCGCATCAGTGAAACAAAGTGAGGGTATGGTTCTGGGTCATTCTATAACTGTAATGGTACCTCACTCAGTAGATGTTCTATTAAATAGAACGCAGACCCAGCATCTCACCTCTGTTTGACTCACATGATATGAGTTGATTCTATTTGCACCACACATCCAAATTAAGAGATGCTGTTCTTTGAATCTGGCTGAGATTTTGCCATCTCCTCATGAGGACGACCGCACTATTGACACATATCAAGATTGCCTGTATATTACAGAACAAGAGACAAAGGGTAGAATCGATTTAAGGGATACACCTCTGAAGTCTCCAGATGGAGAATTGTTTTGTGATGGTTCTTGTTTCAAACTACCTGACGGCACTTCCACTGCTGCCTATGCAATTACCACATTAGACACTATTGTTTAGAACAAGAGAAAACCGCAGGCTGCAGAGATTGTCAAACTAACTAGATCCTGTGAAATATCTGAGGGAATCAACCGTGTGAACTATTGAGCAGTAGATTGGGATTTAACCCTGTGACTTTTTTGGACACTTGCTCAGGTAATATATTGGCCAGGAATTGCTGTTTTTGTACTCTACATATGTTGTTCAATCTAAATATGGGCAGTCAATAATATGATCTTAGTACAGCATGCTCAGGGCATATCAACGGAAAATGACATCCTATCTCCTCAGAAGCCTCACACATCAGATAAGCAGAAGAATTATGTGGGGACCAGTTCACAGACTGTATATGCAGCAGTATTCAAAATACAAGCTCTCACATTTTAAAAAAAGTGAGCTTGCATACAGGGGTTGGTCATATCAAGATATGGTTCAAGACCAAAGTTCTCCTCACGTCCAAGATATTGCTGGCCACATGAAAGTTTGAGGCAGGTTGTTACAATAGACTTCTTGCATTCCTTTAGGCTTACTTCTTTAATCAAGTCTGAGTTTCCATTGGTCATTGCAAATGGCAAATGGCCGGTCCCACAAGTCAGACAGGCCAAATTGATGTAACCAGAACTTGACATGTATAAGCCACGGAGTTAAGCCACTACGTCCCAGGCTATAAACTCAGTTAACATTAGTTTGTAGTCTATTAGAGCAGAAGAGGTCCAAACACGGACCCAAAAAAGCAAGGGCTTTAAAGATATACTTTCTTCAATGGGGCAATGTCACATTCCAGATGTAAAACAATTTTACGTTACCTTTTATTGGATTAATCACTGCAATTCACTCGTATTGAGACTTACAACGTGGATAGTATTGCGCTTGACTGAGCCTGTTTAGTTTTGGCTATTAGGTGACGCTGAAAGCGCTAATTTTAAGCCGAAACTATTGGGCCTCATTCTCAATATGCTGGTCCAGTAACAACGGTCACGGTAAGCTACCGGCACCATTGTTACCGGACAGGCATACTCCGAGTTCTGCGAGCAGGTCCCCTTTCTGCCCGCCAGGTCTGACCTGGTGGGTGGAACGGCACCCGCCCTCAGACCTTGACGGATGCACCGGCACTGTTGCACACAATGCTGGTGCATCCATCCTCCCCTTTCCCATTGAGTCCAATGGGGCTCAAATGGGAATGGGGAGTTTCTTTTTCCGGTGGTTCCCCATTGCCAGGTGCCAGGAAAAAAAACATGACTCTGGCGGCAGCCTGTCGTTTTTACCGGCACGGCTACCGCCGGAGTCATGAGGCCCATTATCATTAAAATAAAAGCTTCAAATAGGAATTAAGAATAAGGGTCTGCAATGCTTTGCAATGTAGATGACCTATGAAGATGCATACAGTGTTGTTTGGTTATGTGTTCCCCCATTTAACGCTCAAAAGTGAAATGTATGTGTTCTTCCCCCATTCCCAAATCTACACCGTTGTTGCACTCTTTGCTTGCATTTGTATTTTGACAACAATGCAATAGATGGGTACCCCCTACGTCGCTGGCAAAAGGGGAAGCAACCAGCAACAAAGCACAAAAATCAAGCCAGCGGATATGTAAATAAGTCTACTGAAAGAAGCACAATCCCACCAGCAGTCGGGAGCGGTCCCTCTATAAACTCCTCAGATCACTGCACATAATTCACAAAAACATTTATGAAAAATTAGTTTTCCTTTATTTAATTAGAAACATTAAAATGATTATTAAATAAGTCAGAGCTCATACATGAATAAGAGTAAATGTATATGTAGAACATACAACTATACAGCACGAATAAAGTGCATAATGTGAAGAAAATACTAATTTCCCAATAGGACTGCTAAGAGCTTGCTGCCAGATCACAAGCTGGGGAATGATCACCATCGTCCCCAAATAGGTCTAAGTCAATGTCGGTGGATTAAACCCACTCGAGAGAAGGGAATCCCTCGGGTAGGAAAAATCCTGGTCAACCGAACAAAGTCAGGATGGTTTAGAAATGAATTCAAAGATGGATTGAATCCTGAAAGTGACAGAGAAGAAAAATTGTTGTTTCCAAATGTAGCAGTTCAAATATTTCATAAAACGAGAAACTGAAGAATCTTCACAAAAGTAATAATAATAAACCCATACGCTAAAAAATCTAACATGGGATGCTATACGTCAACTACTGAGGTGACATGCGAAATAAACCACAAATACATAAACACAGTATAGTGAGCATGGCACCTTAGAACAGGTAGTTTCGATGGAAAACACATCTAGCTGAATTACAGATGATGTCCATCTTCATCAGGACGTAGCATTCCCGTATAAACTTTCTTGAAAATTCATCTGTGTCTTGGATTTACCTACACAAATGTTACAAATTACAGAGAGACACTAAAATGTATGTTCTCCAAACAGAAAATAATAATAAAAAGATATAACATCAGAACAACCATATATGTAAACAGCACAATAGCTCATACATAATATCCATACATAAAAACAAGTGATCTGAGGATCCCAAAGAAGGACCAATCCCCCAACATTGGGTTGGAATGTGCAAAGTGACTAGTAGGGGAGAAAATCTAATTAGAGAAAATCTAATGACCATAATCTCAGACCCTTTTGGGGTGGGCCCAGGAGCCTGGCAAAAGAGTCCAGGAAGTAGCGATCCGGCCACACCAAAATAAATCTCAAATAAATTAGATCTGTAATGGATAAAAATAAAAAAAGCCACAATGTGGTCATAAAATTTCTCTGGTAAAAAAGACTCGAGTGAGATGCAAGCAGCCAAATAGGAAAAGCAAAAGTAAAGAAATAAATAAATTCCATTCTAAATAAAGTAGACATATAAAAATGTAAAGGAAAACCCAACAATGGGACCACCCATGTGTCAAAGATTAATTGAAAAATAAGAGATGGAAAAGCCGAAAAAGTGATACAATAGTAATGATAAAAAAGAAGATCCTGCTCCCGGGGAAAAGGGATAAGGGCAACATCCTAATTTGTAATTATGCTCACCATTGATCAAGTCCAGATCTATCAATCAAGTACCATCAATAGGTGATTCCTTTATCTGTGGTACGACCTCAAGTTCATAGACAGTTCGGGATTTCAGTGTGTTCCCCAGAAGGGTGAACCTCTAAGTATCATTCAAGGATAGACAGAGTCTATGGAGCAATAGAAGGTACAAAAAGCTGATAAATCATCTGTTATGCCCCGAAATATAACGTACATAGAATACATCACTGTACTGTATGAGGTAAAGGCAGAAAGCATAATCTGAAAGTTCGTAAAAGACTGAACTTACACAAGTCCATGCACAGCAGGATCTATATGTCTATTGTGTAACCTAAATCACGGTACTGAAAGGTCTCAACATATACGCAAGTCTAATTCGTAAACATAAATACCTCCACCATAGATATTTAACCTAATCTAGAATAGAAAGGTGAAAAGAAGCCGAAATCGGGATGGATTCTATCTGGCTACCTGCTGAAAGTTACTTACCTCAGAGGCAAACGCCGTCAACACCACACCAGGAAGTCGGCAAGCGAACGTCCTGTGTTGGTGTGTATCCGAGGTTAAATATGCCACTGGGCGTATCAAATCGGACGTCTAAAATGTCTCTATTGCACATGACCCCTTACACGGGAAGGCGTGTCCAATACAGAGCCATGCGCCGCGCGGTGAAAATGAGCCGAGCGAACACAACCTCGCCCCCAAAAGCACACAGCAGGCCCTTCGTCACCTACACCACGGCCCGAGCGCATCGAGTGCACCAAGGGACACCCCCCACACACACACCATGCTGAAAATCGTGCAGCAAGGCCAAAACAAAGGGCCGGGGCTGAATAGAGGGCCGATAGAAATAAATCACGTGACTTGCCACGTGGTTCAGTGTAGAACGCGTGTCAGTTTATAACAAGATGTATGATGCATTAACAATCAAACTAGGCAGAGCCTAGGGGGCGTGGCCAGCAGCCGAGCGATGAGGACGTGAGCTTGCATCGCTCCCGTGCCGCCAGCCAGATCCTGAAACAATCCTGTTTTTCCTGCAAGACTAAAAGTACCCAAAGTGCCTACTCGATGTGGGAACTTCTGCTGCACATCCCTACCTGCTCCCGGTGACAATCGGTGTCGGGAGACCCACTTAGCGAGGTTTTCAAGAAAGTAAGCTTGCGCGCTACAGAGCACACAAAATGGCCGCTGCAGACCGCGGATGAACGGAGGACGCCGTGCGCCACCACCAAACCCTGCCCGAGTGCCGGCGGCTGGCGAGTGGAGTGTGAGGTACTGTGTTGAGCTATACAGCGGGCAAAAGACCCCAAAATAGAACCAAACCACCCCCAGCGCCTCTCCCGGACTGCGGGGAGCGGGACCCCGCTGTGTGCCTCCCCACCTCCCGCCGGTGAAACCCTCGGAGCCGTGAAAGGTCCCTCCAACGGCAGATCGAAGGGCGTAAGGGAAACACCCTTGGAAGCGGCATCGCCGGCTGTCGTTCACAGGCAGTTATATCCGCACTAACGCAACGACGTACGTGCCCGTACACTACTTCTGCCTGCTGGTGCCGTCGGGACGCCCGGAGCCGCCGGGGCACCTCGGGCGCTCCGCTTAGCGTTGAGCGCCTACCAGACTCCTGAGGCGGCCCCCGCTCGCTGTCGGACAGCCACTACCTCAATCTTGCGGTAAGGAGAAGGGGGGGCGGGAGAGCAGGTAACACACTTACGTGCTCCCCCCTCGCTGCCGGTGGGCCCACTACAGGGACTCTTCCAGTTGCCCCATCACAGTGAAACGGATATGTCATATTGAGGCGCACAGATATCTTTCATCCTCAACGAGGGCGAGCGCGGGCTGACTTCAACGGACCCCGAGTAACCTGCATCTTCATCCCCCCCACTGCCCAAGAGAAATTGTTGTTGTGGCCCCAATAGAAGCACACTTGCTGGATTTACCACCACCTTCCCACCGAGCATAATGGAAGCGACCAAATTTCGACGAAATAAGGAACACTGGGCAAGGCGATCAGAACATAGTAGTGCACGGTGACACTGTCTTACGACGCACCTGCCGCAAATCCTAGCTGTGTGGGAACGCTGATACAGTTACCCCAAAGACGTGCTGGAGGGTGCGGTGTGGAACGTTGTGTAGTCACAAGGTGTCACCAAACCCGGCTTCTGGCGCGTTGCTACAGTGCACAGAGACGATACGGTGCACCCGCCTTCACGCAGGAAAGCAAAGAGGACCAGGAAACAAAACACTACCCATATTGTGTGGGTAAAGATCCGTGAGCACTCCAAAGGACAAGACACAAGCCCCCTGAAAGCTAAAACAAGCTACACATCAAACCTAACACAGTATCCGGCAGATTATACCCAGACCACGAAAAAAAGTTCTATAGCGGAACAGCCGCTCCCATAACGGTCACGTTCACACTACCCAGGACAGTAGTGGCCCTCGCAACCCGCCTTGGATAAACAGGCGGAATCCGCAACAAACTGTCCACCGATTAACGTTACAGACCATGCCAGCTGCTATGGGGAAGGATAAAACAAGAACATTGACAAGTCAAAGCAAAATGGACCAATTCACCACGACCACGGCGAGCACCCAATTGGATCACGAACAATCAGACACCATGTTAGAAACAGACCATAACATATCCCTGAAGGATATCATGGCTGCAATAACAAACTCCAGAACCTCCATGGAACAAAAGATGGATAGCATCAGCACAGACGTTTCGCTCCTCCGCCATGATCTTTAGAAACTGTCCTCCCGCACAGGGGAAGAGGAACAGCGGATCTCTGGGACTGAGGATGGGCTGCGCACTATGGAACAAAGGATGGCTGGGGTAGTGGCACGTCTGAAAACACTGGAAGAGAAAGCAGAGGACAGTGAAGGTAGATCAAGACGAAATAACGTTCGCATCCTGGGCGTACCGGAAAAAACAGAAGGCCCTTCCATGGAACTGTTCCTTGAACAATGGATAACCGATATGTTTGAGCCCCAGACATTCTCAAAATTCTTTTCAATTGAACGCGCGCACCGTGTACCCACTGGAAGACCGATACCTGGAGCACCTCCACGCACCATAGTTGCAAAACTGTTGAATTATAGAGATAGAGATGCGTTACTCCAGATGGCACGGGCCAAAGGCACACTGACCTTCAATGGGTCCAGGGCAGGGTGACATTCTTCCCTGACTACACAAGGGAGGTTCAGAGAGCCAGGCAGTCTTTCGATCAGCTCAAAAAAAAACTCCAGACCCTACACGTGAAATACGGCTTGCTATTTCCGGCCCAGCTCAAGATCTATCACGCTGGGACAACGGTACACTTCACTGACCCAAAAGAAGCATGGAACTGGGCAGAGAAACACATTGAAGGCGACTGGAGCTTGCAAGCAACAGAAGCAGAAACAGGAACCAGCGTGAGCCACTAGACAGAAGGCGCCCAGCTCCACAACCTCCGATGCAGGAACCACCACAACAAGAGGAAATGGGCTGAAACAGTGACACTAACAAGAAATACTACTCCATCACGGGCCCATTTAATGGGCTATCATGCCACACCGACATAAGTACGGCATGCGGCCCGCGAAGCACGCGAGTACTCATTGTATCGGCCAAAGCCACACCCTCAACTTAAGACTTGAGACTCGAGACACCAGACTTGCTAAAGAACAGTAAGTCGAGAGGAAGGTGTAAACAGTTCACACTAAGTTAATCTGGCAATATAGTTGTTTGGCGCCAGTAGAGTTAGGGCGACAGATACTTCATGTTGGGGAGGAGTATGGGGAGGGGGGTGGGAATTTGTTTTATGTTAGTTATTTTTCAGGAAACCACACCATCTATAATGTTAAGAAGCACACCATCCCTAGCACACTAATTGTCACTCCACTCTTGCCAGCAGTCCACACAACACAAATGGAAACACATGTCCTGACAGGAAACCAGCCTGCCCTTAGCCATGGCAGATATTATTATAGTATAAAACCCCACAATACTATCAAGGGCCCGACGCACACAGTTGTCATCCATACACGTGTCAAATGGCGGGAGTCACTAACGTGAACAAAAACAGGACAATCCGAGTGATGACATGGAATGTAAATGGGCTCGGCAATTGTATTAAAAGACGTCTAGTACTGCAAACACTGAATAGACACTCCCCGGATGTGGCATTCCTGACGGAGACACATCTAGCCGGTACCAATTGCTCATTCTTTAGACGCACCAACTACAGACTAGCATTCCACGCCGGTTTTACCATGGGGTCACGAGGGGTACTGATCCTAGTACACAAAAGACTCACCTTTGTGCCCGCATCCATTACGCAAGACACAGGAGGGAGGTTTGTGCTCACGACAGGTACAATTGGGGAACGTTCTGTGACTATGCTGGCGGTGTATGCACCTCCTAACCTACTTACCCCCCTGACCAATGACATGATGCCTCTAATTATGAATAATCTTGCAGACCTTACGTTGATTGGGGGAGACTTTAATGAGGTAATGAACGTGGACCTTGATAGAACGCATATAAGATCCAGAAACCCGAACATACTCACAAAACTTGCCACATTCACTAGCGCATTGGGGCTGCAAGACGTATGGAGAATGCTGCACCCTGTTACAAGGGAATACTCATACCATTCTGGTGCACACGCCTCGCTGTCTAGGCTGGACTATTTTCTGCTGCCACTAAATAACATGCACGAAGCACGTGAGGCACAATTTCTCCCCACAGGTATATCGGATCATTCCCCACTTATAATAACACTTAACACCAGCAGGTCGATCCCCCCACCCAGCTGGCGATTGAACAGCTACTACCTAGGCTTCCCAGAGCTAGTTGAACACGTCCAAAAGACCACTGAAGAATATTTTGAGATGAATACTGACTCAGTGGATAACCCGGTAACGCTATGGGAGGCATTCAAGACGGTGCTCAGAGGGGAAATAATAGCCTGGACCACAGCCCATAAGAAAAAACAATTAGAAGCAATACGCGATGCCGAAGTGAAAGTGCAAAAAGCAGAGGCCGATCACCTAACCCATGACAATTCGGAAACGCATCGCGCACTACAACTAGCACAGACACAACTTCAACACATAGCCCTAGACAATGCAAAGCAGGCACATACTGCGATGCGCGCAAAGATATACGAAACAGGGGACAAAGCCGGGAAGATGCTGGCATGGCTGGAACGTAGAGACCTGGGTTTCAGCCAGGTTCAGGCAACTGACAACAGAAGAATCAGAACTATTAGTGACAGACGTAGACATAGCGGAGGGTTTTGCAAAATACTACGCTGAGTTATACAAAGCACCAACCTCACCACCCGTAATGGACATCCTGGAGGAGATCACTCTCCCCACCCTAAACACAGAGCAGTCTACTCTACTAGAACAGGTAATCACCGAGGAAGAGCTAACCCAAGCCATGTCAGAACTCCAATCGGGCAAGACCCCAGGTCCGAACGGCTTCCCCATTGAAACATGGAAAAAAATAGGCGCAAATGTAATCTCCCCACACCTACTTTGTTTACTACAACACTCACACTCACAGGGCTGTCTCCCTCCTGACTTAAGGAAAGCCACAATTATAGTCCTTCCCAAAGCAGATAAGCCACCCGATAAATGTAGCTCCTACAGGCCCATCTCTCTCATAAACTGCAAGGTCAAAATATTGGCAAAGGCACTAGCCAACCGCCTGCAACAAGTCATACACACACTAATACATCCAGACCAGTGTGGATTCGTGCCACAGAGATCCACTAGACAAAACATATATAGGCTACTCACAGCACTGGAGAAGCTACCTGAGATACAGGACCCCCTGGCTTTACTTGCCATAGACTTCGAGAAGGCGTTCGACTCTATCTACTGGGAGGCAATATGGGCTATTATGCAACGCATGGGCATAGGACCGTACTTTATGAGTTGGGTCAAACTGCTTTACAACCGCCCCGAAGCAGTCACAAAGGTAAACGGGCACGTCTCCAATCCTTTTCAACTAGGCAAGGGCACGAGACAGGGTTGCCCCCTGTCCTCCCTAATCTTTGCAATAGCAATTGAGCCATTAGCAATTCTATTAAGATCTACACAAACATGGAGCGGCTTCAGATGGTCAGACGACTGGGAGGATAGGGTATCCCTATATGCAGACGACTTGTTAGTATATCTGAAAGACCCACGCGAATCCTGCCCCATAGTGACGCGATTACTAATAAAATACGGTGCGTTTAGCGGTCTTCGCGTCAACTGGACTAAATCTATACTATTCCCACTGAAGCAAATAGATAGCGCGGTGTAAGACGAGTGTCCATACTGTGCGGAAAAGGAGCAATTCAGATACCTAGGCATGCAAATTACGAATAACCTAACAGACTATGTGCCCAAAAACCTGTACCCAATAATGACGAGATTCAAGGAAGACGTCCGTCACTGGATGTCCCTACCACTAACACTACTAGGCAGAGCCGCACTCTTTAAGATGATGGCGCTCCCCCGTTTCCTCTACATACTTCAAAACGCGCCACTACCTATAGCGCCCAGCGAATTCCATAAAATAGATCAGACGCTCAGAAAACTGCTATGGATTGAAGGTCACCCTCGCTTAGCATTAACCACACTACAAAGATCTGTATGGGAAGGCGGAATTGGACTGCCCCGATTGCAAACCTACTACTGGGCTAGTCAGGTGGCAATAGTGAACGACAGACGCCATGCGGACACAACATTACCGCACAACAGAGAACAAGATCCCAACCGATATGAAAGATCCGTATTAAGATACCTCTACCGGAAAAAAGACCGATCTGCTGCCCCTTCCATGCTGTCACACATATCCCTAACATGGACAGACACCCACAAATACTTAGGCTGGGACAAAAAGTTGACCCCAGCTCAACCCTTGTGGAATAACAAACTACTCCCGGAAGTGAATAAACTTCCAAAATGGCACTCTTGGACCCAATTGGGCATCACTAAAATTGGCGACGTAGTGAAAGGGAACAAAATAATACCATTTGCAGACCTAATCACTACCTTCGCTCTGCTGATAAATGAGCAGTATCACTACACACAACTCAAGCATGCACTACAGGCCCATCTCCCTGAGATGATTGACATGCCTGATTATACCCCTTTAGAACGTAACCTATTTCCGGATATGATTAAAAACAAAGTCACATCCATCATGTACAGTGCCATAACATCCTTTGCCACCGGGGAGCTGTCGAGCCTGAAAGCCAAGTGGGAGGGGAGGTGGGTGACATACTCCCAGAGGAATGGGCAACTGCCCTGATGTTCCCCAGAGAAACGGCGATCTCCTCCAGGCTAAGATTAATCCAACTTAAAGTACTGCATAGAATATATTACCCGAGGGTAGCACTATTCAAATGGGGTAAGATCACCTCTTCAGCCTGTCTCAGATGCAAACGAAAAGAGGGCTCATACTATCACATACTATGGGACTGTACCATAATCCAACAATACTGGCAGCAGTGCTGCGATGATCTCTCAAGGGTATTGGGTAGAACGATCCATAGAAATGCAAAACTGTTACTGCTGGGGATAGAAGATGAGGTCGAACTGTCACGCTACGAAAAACTGCTCTTATTCACAACCACTGCGTTAATCAAGAGAAATATAGCGCAACTCTGGGGCTCTGAAACGGCACCAAGCTATGAGCAATGGACCACGGATGTGGACATTTGTATTGCAATGGAGAAGAGAGTCTACACAGCCAAGGGCTGTCCTGAGAAAGGCACAACAATTTGGCAAAAGTGGGAGGACGCACACTGAGCGGTAGCCCCCGTCAGGAATTGGGCTAACATCCAAGGACATGCACAGAGATCGAAAATCCCATATTACTGGCATAGCAAATGTAATTAGCAGTGCTAAGAAGCTTCATTGTAATGGGTACGTGGTATGCATTTGTTGGTGGGTGGGAAAGGGACATAACTGTTACCTCGCTGCGCGAGATGTATGTTTTCTTTATGTGTAAAAAAACAATAAAAAATGTTGTATTAAAAAAAAAAACTAGGCAGAGCCTAGAGGCAGAAGCAAGCAATCCAGACAGAGGACTAAGGCCAACAAAGCCAGAGTACATCAAAACGAGGGCATTTGTATAGTATGCCACAATAAAAAATGTGGAACCAATCTCAAGGATAACAACCGGAATAACACCAAAAAAGTAGAGACAACGAAGGGAAAAATTTATTATACACCCAAACCTATGGTACATCTCTACCGATGTCAAGATGGACGTAACACCTACCGTGTTATCAATGAAGTTGTACAGGCTAGAGCCTGAAGGCACCAAGAATAGCCAAAGGCTAGAGGGCTAGAGTCCAAGAGCTGTCTCGACATTAAAGATCTATTGAAATAACGCATGCCATTCTTCATGGGCATTCAGGCCTAGTGTATGACTTTGTGTGTTAAATATCCACCACTGTTCCCTTCGGGACAATTTGGTGGCAATAGCATAATGGTCTGGTCCCGTGACTGTTTCAAGACACCACCAGCGTAAGTTTTCACAGTCGTGTTGGTGTTCAACAAAGTGAGCAACTAAAGGAGAAGAAAAATTGCGAGTCCTAATTCTGGACTTATGCTCAGAGATTCTCAGTTTAATGGGTCTAGAGGTTTTGCCTATATATGACTTGTCACATGAACACATAATCACGTAAATCACGTTTTTAGAATTACACGTCGTGTGATGCCTCAGTTTCCAAACTCTATGGTTGATGGTAACAGTATTGGTCACTGTGGTAGATCTGCACTGGCAACAATTACCACAAGGATAGTTACCAGTAACCCTTTCCATGCCCCACATTTCAGTGATGGTTTTAGGTGCCTGGATGGTCTGCAGTCTATCTGCCTGGGATAGCCAACTCTTCAAATTCCTGCCCTTTTTGAATGCATACATAGGATGTTCCAAGTCGGGCATGTTATTTCGCATGTCACCTCAGTAGTTGACGTATAACATCCCATGTTAGATTTTTTAGAGTATGGGTTTATTATTAATACTTTTGTGAAGATTCTTCAGTTTCTCATTTTATGAAATATTTGAACTGCTACATTTGGAAACAACGATTATTCTTCTCTATCACTTTTAGGATTCAATCCATCTTTGAATTCATTTCTAAACCATCCTTACTTTGTTCGGTTGACCAGGATTTTTCCTACCCGAGGGATTCCCTTCTCTCGAGTGGGTTTAATCCACCGACATTGACTTAGACCTATTTGGGGACGATGGTGATCATTCCCCAGCTTGTGATCTCTTAGCAGTCCTATTGGGAAATTAGTATTTTCTTCACATTATGCACTTTATTCGTGCTGTATAGTTGTATGTTCTATATTTACATTTACTCTTATTCATGTATGAGCTCTGACTTATTTAATAATAATTTTAATGTTTCTAATTAAATAAAGGAAAACAAATTTTCCATAAATGTTTTTGTGAATTATGTGCAGTGATCTGAGGAGTTTATAGAGGGACCGCTCCCGACTGCTGGTGGGATTGTGTTTCTTTCAGTAGACTTATTTACATATCCACTGACTTGATTTTTGTGCTTTGTTGCATTTGGCAGCCATTTTTACTTTCAAAATGGCGGCTGCTATATGTTAATGTGTTTAAAAAGATGGTTTGTGCTTTGAATGATATATAGTAGTGCTTGTAAGTCTTTTAATACTTTACATTAAAAAGCAGTATGTATATGTTTTGCTCAAAAATGTCCATGTATTTACCCATGTGTGTTGATTTAGTGTTTGTCGATGTAAGCAGTATCAGATTGGATGTGCAGTGTATGTGATGTTAGTGTGTTTTCATTGGCTGTGGAGTCTGTTCTTGTTTGCGCAAGGTAGTCATTTTGTATTTAGTTTTGTTTGCATATTGGAAGGGAGACGGAAGGCTGTTTGTTTCCCTTAAGTTTTATTTTTATTTTATATTATTTATCGTTTTTAAAAAAAAAAATATTACTCACACACGCAGTCCCGCGCACAGATCTGACAGGCTGGTGTTGCTCTCCAGGGCACCAGCACGCACTGGGTGCCGACAAAGGAAATCATGGTGGATACGTTTTATTTTCAGTTACTTCCTTTTTGTTTTGAAGGTAACTGTAAATAAGACATATTAGCCTTAAGTGACCGCTGCATACGTTGCGAGCCGGCAGTCGTGTCACGTGACAGTGATGTGATGAGTGGACACGCAAGCAGTCCTGTGCCGGTCGGCAGCATCCACGATTTTCCCTCGGGACATTGGGGTAGGAGGGGCCCTTGGCATCCAGACTAGAATTGGCTTTCATGATCAGGCCCAGAGAATCCTGAGCGGCAATTGTCAGGTCGCAGCTCTGACCGGGCCCATCGATGCTTGTCAAGTGCTGTCCGACAAGTAGGAATTTGGGAATCATTTTTAAATTTTTTTTATTTTTAGAGTGCACTACAGCCCACAGGCATCGAGGTGCTATGAGGAAACGTAAGAGGGCTTGATTCAGGGTTACCTGGTGAATCCAGGTCTCGCAGGAAATATTCTGCTCACCCTATGAACTCGGGCTAAGCGTTCGGCCATCTTTTTTTATTGCATGTGCCGCAAAGAGGCCATGGTCAGATTTCGAAACAAATCAGACGAAAAGTGCATTTTATAGTAGGCCGCCTGCATGAACTACGAAAGTGGGGTGTCCGCTGACACACGATGGGCCCAGAGCGAGAGACGAATGACACAGTGATAGAGAGATATAAAGATAGGAAAGTTGAGAAGCAGGAAATGTGTGTCAGGTCCCCACCTGGGGTTAGAGCGCACGCACATACGCGCGAGCGAAATTAAGGCACAGCCACATAGGATACCATGGGGCATGAAACTGTTTCATTGGTGCGCTTCATGCGCTCACATTAACATTTGTCATGTGATCAAACGTGGTGCGCTGCCGCATGTCCCTGGTGTCAGGTGACCAAGCACAATGCTACGATGTGTCATGGTGATGCTTGCAGCGTGTTTTATTTCAGATTGGATAGTGTTTCTGTGTTAATAATGATTTATTGATATAGTGCTTACGCCTACGCACTGTACATAGAACATATATATACATCATTGTTAAGTTTAAAGATATATTGTGTGGAATATTTTTGTAAAATTGTATCAAAATAAAATGTCAGTTGTTATTTAAAAGAAAGGGCAAGAACTGAAAGGCCACAGAGTACCTACTCACTCCTTACTAAGTCTTGGTAAGGGATAACTTAGAAGCCATGGGCTGGGTGGGCATGGTGTATGGCCTCAACTTTTGATTTTTAGGCAGAAGTGATGAAAGTTGCATGGTGTGCACACAGCAGTTTCCTCCATGTCTCTTCAGCCTATGTGAGGAACAACGCCCCAGCAATACTATCTTGCATGCAATGGTGAATATCTGGGCTGCCTGTTTGATATTTTAATCCTACAAACACTAGGTGATGTCTCATGGTCAACGCAAAACCTAATTTGCTAAAGGAGGACTCAGACTAGTAAAAAGAGGAGTGGGCTAGGTCAGGAAGCATTATAATCAATACATTTCATAATTGTATTAATTTCTTTAACATGGAATCATAAAACATAACCCATGTTCATTCTGTTTTTTACACAAACACATGGGCCTCATTACGAGGTGGGCGGAATGGGTTTAACGGCGCCGGTTATGGTGCCGGTGCCGGTAAACCCATTCCGCCCTATTACGAGGTTCCCTTGCGGGACCCGCTATGAAGGTCTGGTCAGACCAGACGTCCTTTGCGGGTCCCGCAAGGGGACCAGGGAGCTAATAGCGGGCCCGTTGTTAACTCCCTTCCCATTCCCATTGAGCCATATGGGGACTCGAATGGGAATGGGGATGGGTATTTTGAATGGGATGGTCCTCCAAGGTTGGAATGACCCGGTAAGTCCCCATTCAGGGAACACAGACCCGGACCCGATTTTGGAGGCAGCCATGGCGCTAATAGCACCATGGCTACCTCAAAACTCGTAATGAGGCCCATGGTATTGCTAAAAACAATCCGGTTTAGCACAAATCCGGTAAAATAATTTTTATCAAAAATATTTTTTTGGTAAATAATATTATGATATATTAGAAGCAACTGTTTTTCCTTGTTTCCATATTTTTGACACATATATATATATATATATATATATATAGTCCTCTACGCATCTCTAAAGTTCTAATTTTCATCAAAAGTGCTAAAGTGCTAAGTATCAAAGTGCTAAGTGTCAACTACAGGTATCGTAAAAAGATAATTATCGATCCTATAATAACCAAATATCCTTTCATAGTAGTATGGACGATTGATACATCTAGTTTTTAAATCACCAACTGATTTCCGTCTTCCTCAGGACAAAAAGGCATATAGCACCAATATACATTTAAAAACATATAATGAGAAGGTTTCCAGGCTTGTTCTTGTTACTCTGAATTCTTATAACACAATCCCAAAATGAGTGCAAACAATGTTTTCTGGAAAAAATAAATAAAATATAAAGCAAGTTAAGACCTGACCAAAAACACTACTTCATTTGACCAAAATGAGTTCCCTATAATATTTACGAAGAACAATGGTTACTCTTGTTTCTTCCAATTTCAAGGTGGAGGGAAATCACTTCATACTCCAACCCAAACATAGATCAGATAATAAAAAATGTCTCTGTGGAGACATACAAAATAAGAAAAGAACTGGGTTTAGAACAACCACTAAGCCAAATGCGTGGAATTCCAAGCGACTGACTGCATTACATAGGGCTAAAACAGATTTCCCAACCTCCATTTGTAGATAACGAAAAAGCAATCGTCTTTCCCAGAACAGATTTAGTTCGTACAGGCAAGAGGGATCACGTGATTGTCTATATATCCCAGCATAGTTGCCTTCAATGGTGTATCTAGGGTAGATCCTGGGGGAAAACGGTATATTGGTGATTGGTCTCTCTTTCTATCGTGTTTCAGTAAGATCGAGCTTGGATACAGAAACTGTGGAGTTAATAATATAAGTAGGCGCAATGTTGATGTTGACCGCCTGTGCAATAATTAACAAAGATGTTTCCAAAATGGCTGCATAATGTAATTAGCCACTTGCAACTGTTTAATAAGACTTGGCCTCACGTCAGATAGTGTACCCCTATATCCAACCCCATCTGTACCAGCCTGAGAAACTCCAAACTACGGTAGCGCACGTATTCTCAGCAGCGTGCTACATAATTAGAGCCCATGGAAGTGCCAACAACCTCAAAGCCACCTCATCTAAAGCCATAATCCCTAACCCCACCAACTATCCCCATCTACAGGCCCCCCCTGATTAAGAAACCACCAAGCTGCCGGCTCACTAAGAATGCTCCACCAACATACACTCTCCCTATCTCCATCACAGGAGCTGCCTGCACCACTGCCTTACCCCTGCTTAAAGGTGCCCTTAGAAACGCAAGGTCCATTCCAGCACATGCACTGGATATAAATGGCCTCCTATCAGCACAAGACCTTGACCTATTAGCCATCTCTGAACCCTGGCTTCACCCAGCTTCTGGCCCTGTCCTCTCCCTTGCCATGCCGGAAAGTTATCCTATCTTGAGGACCGACAGGTTGAACTCCAGAGGAGGAGGGGTTGCACTTATCTTTAAAGACCACCTCCAAATCAGACAAACAGAAACTCTATCAGAGGGCAACAGTGATGTGCCCTCTGTCAAACTATCTACTTCCAACATTAAGCCAACCACCAGAACTATCTTACTAGCAGACTTAAACTTAGTACTCAATGACCCTCTGGATCACAATGACACCTCCTTGGCAAACGCTCTCTGTGCCCTCAGTTTCAGAAAATGCGTGACAAACCCCACCCATACCAAAGGCTGCACATTAGATTGGATTGCCGACCTTAACAGCCAGGTCAACATCTCAGCTAATTCACCCTGCCCTTGGTCGGATCATCATATGGTGACCTTCTCCTTTCTGCCCAGTAAGCAGGCATCACCCGCCCACGCTCTTCTCCCACCCACATGCTCTCGGAGCTCATGTAAAATGACCAAATACAGCATAATTCCTCTTCTCTCACCACTCCAACCTGAATTCTTTCACTCCAATGACCCTAGTGTCCTAGTTGATCTGTTCCTGAATAACATGAAAGCAGCAGTTGACAGGGTACCCCCCCTAACTATCCACAAAGCCAAAGTGGCTAGACACTCTAGCTCTTGGTGTACCCCCAACACCAAGAAACGTCTAGCAGAACCTCTGACGCCCTCAAAATACGGTTCAGTATTGCTTCCAAACAATACAAACATCCTGCTGCTATCCTGGCAGCGAAATCAGCACCTTATAACTCAAGGATTTCCAACACTAGTGTAAATACCCAAGAGAAACGCCGGCCTCCCTACCCATCACCATCACTAAAGACGAATCTTGGTGCGCCAACATTCAAAACACCATGCTAGTGAAATTAAACAAGGGACTATCAAATCTGACTACAATCTCCACGCCTCCACTTACCGCCCCTAGCCTTAACATCAATACTTTTTATTTCAGAAACGTCACTGACCTAGAAACAACAAATATCCCCAAATGCCTCAAACCATCCAGATGCAAAGGTGATACATGCCCAGCCAACACCATCAAAGACTGTGTGGTTGCCCTTGTCCCAATCATCACAAGTCTCATAAAACACCTCCTTTCACTCATTACTTGTCCCACCTAGTCTAAAAGAAGCTTGAGTTCTCCCATTATTAAAAAACAAAACACATTAGATTTCAATGATTCT
The DNA here is from genome assembly GCF_040938575.1 of Ambystoma mexicanum. NCBI lineage: Eukaryota > Metazoa > Chordata > Amphibia > Caudata > Ambystomatidae > Ambystoma > Ambystoma mexicanum. The sequence goes on from NC_090932.1 coordinate 1,577,818,054, forward strand.
ACTAATTACCATCCTACAAGAACAGTCCCCTTCCTCCTAAAGATTCTGGATAGGGTGGCGTACAACTAAATACAATATTTCTTGGAATCTAATCACATCCTAGGTATGCGTCAATCTGGTTTCCAGCCAGGACACGCGTCAGAGTCAGAGTCTTGCTTGACTTAATAAAACAGTTGGATGATCTCAGAGACCCGGCAAGCCAGCCATGCTCCTCTTGCTGGACATCTCACCAAACACTCTGTCACCATCTCAAGGGTTCCATCAACTTCTTCCCTGAAGCTGCCACGCGGGTCACCTCCTTCCTTCAAGGCAGAACTATGCGACTGTTTGCGGATAAGGCAAGCACTCAGGCAACCCCTATAGGCTGTGGGGTCCCACAAGGATCTTGTGTGTCCCCCATCCTATTAAATGTCTTTGCCAAGCCCCTTTTGGACCTCCTCGACTCCATCAGCATTTCTTACACTAACTATGCCGATGATACTCAGATTCTCCTCCCACTATCAGGCTTTTTTTTCTGAGGATGACGCCAAATCCCTCAATAACACTTATCTAACAATCCACTCATGTATGGCCAACAACCATCGCTACTTAAATGATAATAAAACTGAGCCCATGCTCGTAGGCTCTCCAGCCATGCTAATGAAGCTTCAAAACCAATATACTTCTTTCAATATAGACGGTATGCTCATTCCAGTTTCTGCCTCAGTGAAAACTATGGGTGTCCACCTGGATGACACCCTTTCACTAACAAGGCAGGTGAACACCATTGCATCTTTGGCTGCCTACACGAATAAGCTAATCAATGCGGCCAGACAATTTCTCACCCCAACCAGCTGTCTCACCATTGCACGAGCTACAATCAGATCTAGGCTGGATTACTGCAATTCCCTCTACGCAGGCAACTCCAAGAAAAACATCAGGAGGTTGCAGACGATTCAAAACAATTCCCTCCGCTCTGCCCTCAACATTCCTAAAAGAGAACACATCTCTTCGGCAAGACTAGAGGTACACTGGCTCCCCATCCAGGAAAGGATGATTTTCAAAACTCTCTCAATTACACACAAGTGCCTGTCTCTCAGCCCCCATCTACCTGTCACAAAGATTATCCAAAGCAAGCTCGTCCAGACCTGTGAGATTAGCCTATACACACTGCCTTGTGAACCCTAAATACAAACTAATCAGAGGAGGAGGCACAAGCTTCCCCACAGTGGCGGCAAATCACTGCAGCTCTCTTCGACCCACCCTAAGAGCAGAGAACTCTTACTGGGCCTTCTGCAAGGCCCTGAAAGCATGGCTGTTTGCCTAAACAACACTGAACCAGGCTGCTTGCCCTACAACACTGACTGGCATCATAACTTCTTGAGTTATCTGTATGTATTTATGAACTGTATGTAAGCGTTTTCTTTTCCCATGTGCCTACAATAAGTGTAACTGGTTGCAACAGCGCCTTGATGCCCCTGGGTTTAAGCGCTTTACAAATGAAAAAATAAATAAATAAACTAATAAACTACTTCCTTTCTCACTTTCTTTGTGGTCCAGTTAAGAATACTTTCTTGGTTTTTCATTCCAATGGGAGAGCCTCAGGCGAGACAAGGGAGATGAGGGAGGGACGTAAGAGTGATGAGTCATGGGGATGTCGTGAGTAATGAGGATTCCAATACACCCAGGACTAGGACATCCCTCTGGTGGATCATCCTTGTTTTACTCCTAGACAGGGAATCTTTGCCAAGTCATAGCAACATCCAATGGCACTCGTGATCCAGTGACTCAAAGTTGCTGCGGAAACCTTCTTTAACCTGGTGTTTCCTGCAAATGTGATGAAAAAAGGTACAAGCAGACCTTAATGATTATGATATGATATGATATGATGATATGATATGGCATTTAAAACGCGCCTATACACAAGTGTTTCAAGACGAGACAAAGCAAAGGAGGGGGAACAGAGTGAAGACAAAGACAATGATCAGGTGACATTGAGATCATGCAAGTGCTAGGGAGGGGGGAAGGGAAAAGGGCAGGGGGAAAGGGGGACGGGCAGTGCAATACATAGGATCAACAGTAGAGTACATAAAATAAGATCAAATAAATAAAAATAAATAAGAGAAAAAAAGGTAAAAGGTGCGGCCAGCAAGTGGCAAGTGCATGGGGAAGTGCAGACATCAAGTTTCAAGAGCTGGTAGGGGAATGTAGGGATACAGAGACAGCCCCCAATTGCAGGTGTTGCCCGGGAGGCAGTGCAGGTGTGCAACTGGCAGGGTAGGGGACCAGGGTCTGAGATCAGAGGGCAGCCAGGTGACCAGTGCAGTTTCACTGCAGGGGAGAGGAGGAGAGAAAGCAGAAGCAAAGAGGAAGGTCTTGAGGTGCTTTCGGAACCAGAGATGGTTCTCCTCAAGTTTCAGAGAGGCAGGAAGGCTGTTCCAGCGGGATGCCCCATCCGAAGATAGAGATCTACCACCAACTCGTTGCTTGGAGAAGCGACTGACCCTGAGGGAGTTGGAGGCAGATGAGCGAAGAGCTCGAGAAGGAAAATATTTAAGAAGAAAGAGTTGAAGGTATTGAGGCCCCAGGCCCCAGAAGGCCTTGTGAAAAATGCAGAGGGTTTTGAACTTAATCCTTGCAGCTACTGTGAGCCACTGCAGAGATTTCAGTCCTGGAGAGATACGATCCCTGGGCTTGAGGCCAAGGACAAGTCTCGCAGTCCTGTTCTGGATGAGTTGCAGAAGGCGTAGAGTATAAGCAGGCAGACATAGAAAGAGGCTGGTGCAGTAGTCCAGCCTAGAGAGAACCAGAGCTCTGGAGACAGTGAGCTGGGGGAAGGAGAGGAAAGGAAGAATACCTCTGAGGAAATGCAGCTGGTCGTATTACTTCTTAGAGACGTCAGAGATGTGAGAGAGAAGGAGAGTGTGAAGTCGAAGATGACCGCAAGGTTTTTAGCCTAACAGATGGGAGCACGAAGAGGGCCAAGAGAGGCCGGACAGGGAGCGAAAGGAAAGGGGGGAGCAGGTGAATCTCAGTTTTACTGGCATTAAGGCAGAGATCATTGGCAGCACCCTACTCCTGGATAGCAAACAGACAGTCAGAGATGAGAGAAGGAGAAGAGTGGCCGAAGGGTGCCTGAAAACAATCTGAGTGTCATCCGCATAGCACTGAAACTTGGGGCAGAGAGCGGCAATGCAGCGGGCAAGAAGCTGAAAAGCCAGGGAGAGAGGTTAGACTGCTGGGTAACACCACAGGTAGAGATAGAGGAGAGGAAGGACCCAAGTTCAACCTGGGAGGGTCGATCAGAGAGGAAAGAGGTCAGCCAAGCCAAGTCCTGATCGGTACACCCAGGTTATGTTTTCAATTTATAAGATCTCAATACTCTTGCCATATCTGGGCTGCTTTTGTCACGTTGGGCCCATCTCGCTTTGCAGAAATGAAATAACCAGACTTCTATAAGAAAGGAAGGATCAGTGTGCAGAATCACCATTTATGGCATGAATTTGAAAAGTGGTGCTCAAATCTGAAAAGGTCTGATCTCTATGAGTGTTCTAGCTGAAGAAATGGCCACCAAACACAATGCTTTCCATTAAAGAAAATGTATGTCGACCTCTTCTGCTAGTTTGAACAGTGACATCTACAGATGATGTAACGTCAGTAAGAGGTCCCACAATGTAAATATTGGTTTTCTGGGACATCTTTCTAACTCAAGCCAATGGAAAAGACGCAGAACATAGGGTCCTACCAAGAACCAGGGAAGCAAACACCCTTTATGCTTGGCAGTCGTGCGATTTATCACATTCAGCCACCCACCCTACACCCACTCTCTACCATACTGCCACCCCACCCCCCTACCCTGACTTCCTCTCCCCCACCCCCACTCTCTTTCCCAGCCTACCATACCCCCTCTCTACTCCTGCCCACCCTACCACAGCAGTCTATACACCTACCCACCCTACCTGTGCTCTCTATACCCCTACCCAATCGCCACCCAGCCACCCAGTCTACCACCACCCACCATAGCCCCACTCTTGCTACCACCACCAACCAACCCTACCCCAACTCTCTCTACCACCCTCTCTCTACCCTGCCAATTCTACCCACTCTTTCTTAACCCCCCCACCCACTCTAGCCCTGCTCCCTCCAGCCCAAAACACCCACCGTACCTCACTCTCTCTGCCCCATCCATCCTACTCTACTCTCTACCCCACCCATCCTACCCCCACTCTCTCTAACTCACCCAAACTGCCACCTTCTTTCTAACCACACCCACTCTCTCTAACCCCACCCACCCTACCCTCACTCTCTGTACCCCCAAACACCCACCCCACCCCCACTCTCTAACCCCACCCACCTTATCCCGACTCTCTCTATCCCACACCCCCCACCCTACCACAACTCTCTCTATCATAGCCATGTTACCCCCACCTAACCGCTCCCTCTATCCCAATACTCCCACATTACTCCAACTCTCTAGCCCCGCACACCAAATACCCACCCAGTCTAATCCTATCCACCGTCCCTACCCCACCCTCTGTAGAAAACCTACTCTACTCATATTCTCCCTACCCATAGCCACCCTGCCCCCAATCTCTACCCACATCCACCCTACCCCCACTGTCTCTACCTCCACCAACCCTACCCCCACTCTCTTTCCCCAAAAACACACATAATCCCGCTCTATATACCCCAACTCTCTCTATGCCAGTACTCCCACCCTACCCCCACTGTCTTTACTCCACACACCCTGCCCCTACCCTCTACCCCTACTTGCTTTACACCTGCCCCCCTACTCCTACTCTCTCCTACCCTCACTACACTAACACATCCTACCACCACTCTCTCTACCCCATCCACCATACCCTACCCTACCCTAACCCCAACCACCCACTCTACCCCTACTCTTTCTACCCACCCTTCCCCCACTCTGTCTACCCACACCCCGTCTACCCCACCCACCCTACCCCTACTCTCTTCCCATACCCAGTCTAGCACCCACTCTACCCCCACTCTCTCTACCCCTACCCACCCTAACCCTACGCTCTCCGCATACACACAACCTACCACCACTCTCTACCCCACCCACCCTAGTCCCACTCTCTCCTCTAACCCCACTCTCCCTACCCTCTCTATCCCCACCCTCTCTAGAAAACCCACTCTACCCATCCTCTCCCTACCCACACCCACCCTACCCACAATCACTCTATCCATGCCAACCCTACCCCAACCCACCCTAACCCCACGCACTGTACCACTAAACACACACCCTCCAAACCACCTTACCCCTGCTCTATATACCCCAGCCTACCCCCACTCTCTCTATCCCAATACTCCCACCCTACCCTCACTCTCTCTACCCCACCAACCCAATCCTCATCATCTCTACCCCCACCCAATCTTCCACCATCCACCCTACCCCACACTCTACCCCTACTCTCTCTACAACTATCCACCCTACCCCTACTCTCTCTATACCCTCACATCCTACCACCACTCTATCTACCCTATCAACCCTACACTAACCCCCACACACTCTATCCCTACTCTCTGTACACCCCCACTACCCTGCCCAGTCTGGCTATACCGTATCTATCCTCACCCTACCCCCACTCTCCAACCACACCCAGTCTACCACCAATTACTCTATCCACACCCACCCTGCCCCACTATCTACCCGCCCACCATATCTCCACTGTCTCTACCCCACCCACCCTAATCCCACTCATGGTTCCACTAACTATGCACCCTCCCACCCACCTTACCCCCACTCTATATTCCCCCACCCTACTCCCACTCTCTACACCTAGCCACCATACCCACACTGTCTCTACACCCTACCACCACTCTCTCAACCCATCCACCCTACGCTAACACCACCCATTCTACCCCTACTCTTTTTAAACCCACCCTAACCCCCACCCTTTCTTCCCAGACCCCATATACTCCCACCCACCCTAACCCCACCCTCTTTAAACCCACCCACTCTGACCTACCACTAATCTATCACCCTACTCGCACACACCCTCCCACCACTCTCTATACCCCACCCACCCTACCCCCACTCTCTCTAACCCCACTCACCCTACCTTCTCTACCCACACCACCCTCTCTAGGTGTTGAGGTGGAGCCATTCCTTGAAGCGGTGGGTCATGAGTTATTTTCTGAATTGTAGGCGTATGGGGTGAGTCCTCCAACGGGGAGGAGGTTCCATAGTCTTGGGACATAGGCAGAGAAGGCTTGTTTTCTGGTCCTTTTCCTTTTTACAGCAGCAGATTTCAAGTCTGCGAGTGTCCTGGCTTCTGGTGGTACGCTGTCCGCCCGAGATGATGAGTTTCTCTGCAGGGTAGCTGGGTGACTTGAGAGTTATTAATTTCAAATCACCCGGTGTAATTTTGCTATGTAGGAATTAATTCAAATATTGTTTAGTAAAAAAAAAGGATCTATGATGTGTGTACCCACCCAATCAATAATGGGAAAACTATTGAATCAAACAGATCCCCACAAGATTTGGTTTTGTTACTTACATAAATATCTCTGGGTTTACACTCAGGGAAAAGGACATCAAGGCTCAAGTCATCTTTCAGGTACAGGACAGGGCAATGAGATATTCTCCATGCTTAGTCCCTCTATTTTGCCTCTACTTGGTCATGCCCCCTCTGTCTGCCCCCCTTGATTCCTCTAGCAATCTTATCAGCAGTTTCAACCTAGGAAATTTCAGGCAGTCTCTTTCCCATTCTTTTCATAGGTAGTTTTCTTATTCCCATTGTGTGACACCTCATAAACCCATAATCACCCCCTAAAAATGTCTAAATTATCAGGTGCCAGCTGTGAAAAACCTGAGGGCTTTTCCCATCCCAATCCTGGGGGATCTTCCAAACAGGTGGTCGGGGGGGCACTTTGCTTTTGGATCCCAACCCTGGGGACAGACTAGCGAGGGAGGATCACCTGGGTGGAGGGTCCTCTGGGATTGAGGAGGGTTCACTCAAAGGTGAGACATGGTATCCCCCTTTTCAAACACCCCCCTACCCGACATTCCCTCTGCCTGTATGGCATATTGCGTGCCAGACACCCCTTTCCCCCTGTACTCTCCATACAAGCAACATCAGAGCTCCATCAGAACAGAGAAAATACATTCAGGGGCACTCTACCACATTCATGAATGTCCCGTTAACAAGATCAGGCAAAGTCAAGCAATGAACGAAAGAGCAAGATACCTGAAGCCTGTTAATACTCCTCAGGTGTATAAAAGGTGTTACCGCGTGAAACAAAGAGAACGAGTTGGAACCCGAGAAGCAGTCCGAAGCAGAGATCGAGCGAGCAGGCAGCTGGAAAGGCCTGAGCACCCCGAGTTCTACTGTCGAAGAACTGAGCACCGGGACGCTGAGGGCCTGTGGCTTGAGTGGGCTAGAGAAAGCGTGTCGAGGTAGCCATGTCTCCAAGGCGCTAGAAGGGGAGTGTGTAGAGAGCAAATCTCAAAAGGGCAGTCCTTGAAGTTGCTCATTCCCCCGGGCCAGTAAGGCCACTCAGGAGTGTTGGAGGGGTGAGAGAGGAGTACCTGACCTCGACACGAGTAAACCACAACAGCTACACTGATCACAAACGGTTAGTTCAAAGTCAAAAGGGAACCCGGTTGGTGAAAGATGCAAAGTGCAAGAGATAATGTAAAGCAAGAGAAGGACAAGCGTAGGAGGAAGAGACACGCTGAAGAGACAGCTTCAATTGTCTGTTGTGAACTTTTGTGTGAAATACAGAACGAAAGTTGTGAATTCTGTTAAAGTGAAACTAGCTTTCGAAAAGTTCAGGGAAGCTGTGCGAGGCTCAAAGTCAGAGCTAACAGAAAATAAGTTAAAGAGTGCCTGGGGCACAAACCCTGTTGATGAACTATGATGAAGATGTGAAAGAGTGCCTGCGGCACGATCCCAGAAAGGTCAAGGCATAGGAGTGGTCACGCATAGAGCTAGTTACAACTGTGCACATTCAAAAGTCTCCGATACGAAGGATTGGTGAAAGTGTGGAAGAGTGCCAGGGACACGATCCCAGAAAGGCCAAGGTATCAGAGTGGTCACTTACAGAGCTAAGTAAACTGTGCGCATTCGAAAGTCTCTGATACAAAGAATTGGAAAATCGTTAAAGTTGTGAAATTGTGGTCCTAACTGGAATTGTGGTCCACAATGGAAACCAGTGGAGATGTGTTTTAAAAATGTTAACTTTGTGAAAGGTGGGGAATGGAGTCCCAGTCAAAAGTGAAGCCTGTTGTGAGACAACCAAACTTTACATTTGACCAGAGGAAGGCTTGGTTTGAGAAAAGGAGCCTGGAAAAGCCTTATGAAAGAATTGTAACTCTTTTGAACTTTGCAGAACTTTGTTGATCTAAAGTCATTCAAGCTTGGGGAAGGGAGCTGTGGGGCAGCTCTAATATCACTTGATGAACATTGAGAAGAAAGCTGCAGAACACCTGCAGTGTTATCCTGATATTATTTTGCTACACCCTTTTTTTGTTGGCCAAACTCCTACATTGTATCTTTCTCGTCGGTGAGGGCAGACTTAGGTTATACACAGACATTCATATGATTGTGACTGACAGACTTTGGACTATTATTCTTTTCTTTTATGGTTGAGACTATTCCCATATAGAATAGGGCAAGATAGGTACTCATCCCAACCCCATTTATGAAATTAATGTTTTCGAAACTGATTCCTTGTGTCTGTGTCTCTCTCTCGTCACCATGTCAATCTCACACCGCTCATTGGTCATTAGTTTTGAAAGGACAACTATTTTCCATCTTCTTATTCCAGGGCCTCGCTCCTCTCGTTTGATTGGTTCCTTCAGTTTACCAAGCTCAAATTCGGGAAGGGCAGGTCCTCCCACTTGAAATTAACTTTTCTACATCAATGTTTGCACTTAAAACAGTGTGGAGAAATTTGCTAATTTATAGTTAAGCATAATAATATATATATGCATGAAATGGTCTGCCCATGCTGGATCTAATGAAAAATGTGTCCTCTTCATGCCGTTTTCTCTGACATTCGGAAAAATTATAAAAGTCAGTATCACAAAATGCTGTACACAGTTCTTTAATTCCATAAACTAAAATAGTCCACAATTTCGGCTTCATTACATTTTCTGGGAAGCTACCATCAAATTTCAGATTATAACTTTATGGTCGAATTTTTATGAGAGTTAAATCATTTGATGGAGCTTTCCCTAAGATTTTTTTATGATCATTTGTCACTCATCTTTGAGAGCAGGCGCTAACCTCCCATAAATCCCTTCTTGGTCACTGCTGTTTCTTCAAAAGATGTTTCAGATAGATAGAAGATAGGGGGAGGGTCACTGTTTGAGTGTTCTGAACAGAAACTGAATCCACTTCCCCTGAAGAGAAACTGAAGCCATTTCTCCAGATCAGAAACTGATGACATTTCTCCTGAATAGAAACTTGTGCTTATACATGTTACAATTTATTTTACACAGGAGACCTTTTAGTACTTGACATCAAATCATATGCAGATTTCTCCTGCACCATCCATCAAAGTTCATCTTTAAATTATTCTTTATATTAAACTGGCACAGGCACTGGAGTTTCACTGGTTAACAGTTCCTTTCAATCCCAGATGCACATTTCTTTATTTTTCATTTATTTTATACTTTAGGGAAAGGTAAATTAACTTTGGGTCTCACCCTAAGTTACCAGGGCGATCCAGACGTGGACCCCTTTCTCACTGTTCTTAGAGAGGCACAGCTTCACCTCACTGATGATACCCAACAAGGCTGAAACACATGTATGGGGTTGCTGTTCGTACTTTTATTCAGAGGAGAATTGCCTGGTATTTCGTTGCTGGACTGCCCCAGGGCAGAACAAAGACTGATATGCAGGAAAATATCTTCTCTGTGAAAGGGACAGTGAGCTAAAAACTTGGTAGAGTCTCTCCCAGGGGTTATTCACCCAAGAACCGGTCATTTGGCTGTGTTTGTGATGGTAGCGAGATTCCCAGACCCCCCCCTCTTTTGCTTAAATTAACTTTGGGTCTCACCCTAAGTTACCAGGGCTATCCAGACGTGGACCCCTTGCTCCCTGTTCTTAGAGAGGCACAGCTTCACCTCACTGATGATGCCCAACAAGGCTGAAATACGTGTATGGGGTTGTTGTTGGTACTCTTGTTCAGAGGAGAATTGCCTGGTATTTTGGTGCTGGACTGCCCCTGGGCAGGACAAAGACTGATATGCAGGGAAATGTCTTCTCTGTGAAAGGGGCAGTGAGCTAAAGACTTGGTAGAGTCTCTCCCAGGGGTTATTCCCCTAAGAACAGGTCATTGGGCTGCATTCGTGCTGCTAGAGAGATTTCCAGACCCCCCCTTGTTTAGGGAAAGGTAGGCCTCTGATTTTAGTTCTTTGTCATTTACACATCTGGCATACACTTAATTTTACTCTTTCGTCTCGCAGTTTCTTTTCATACAGTTGTGACAAGTCATCCATTTCCTTAATATATGCCTTTAAATGTACTTCTTCAGTGTAGTATCATTTTCCATGTTCCTGGTTTCAAGCTTCAGAATGCACATATTTTCCATGGTCTCTCTGTTTTAGCAAAGGAAACAGCGTTTTCCTGTTTTGCAGTTTGAACATGAATTGCTGGCCTTTCAGTTTGCCAGTCCAAATTGTACTTTTGCCTTTCCAAGACAGTATGTCTGTATTTTTAGGCCCAATATAGCCCAATGCAGTTTCCTTTTTGTCTGTGGGCTGCCTTTGAACCCCACACTTCCCTTCTTGTTGGTCTCTCAGAGTCTCACCTTGCTCCACTCGGCTTAATCTATCACTCCTCAATCTGGGTACTCTATTACTTCTGCTTTGCACTCTTTACACTGGATTTCTTTTGAAAATTGCTTACTTTTCAACTTCCTCTGTATCGGTTTTAAGTGCCTGTATAGTCTTGCCCCTCCATATCTCTCTTCTCTAATCTCGTTCTATTATCCAGCCCGTCCGCTCGGCTCCCAATCTCTTTTTCTTTTAGTTGTCCCCCGTTCTCCTTGTGCACCATCCTGCTTCCTTTCATTTGCTCTGCTTGCTCCTAAAATCTGGAACTACCTTCCCCTTTCTTTGAGTTCTATATCTTCCTTTCCCCTCTTAAATTCCTGTCTTAAAACCCTATTACTCTCTCAGTGATCTATTAGTTTTGATTTAATCTACTGATTTATATTGTACTGTTGACTGCTCTGTACAGTACTTAGGCATAAAGCGCTATAAATATACAATCAAAAATACAAAAATACAAAATGTACGCAGAATGGGTTCACAATTGATAATGGTAAAACCAAATCAATGCTCTTTTTCCCACAGCATAAGAAAATAAATACTAGGCTACACATACAAATCAAAGGCCACGTAATCGAGGAAGTGGATACCTTTGACTATCTGATTTACGAGGAATGGCAGGTGTCGTGCCCAACTGGAGAAATCCTTGCTAACATTAGAAAGTATCAGCATCGTGGATCTGAAATTTGCCTCCAAACAAGGAAATGGAACCCTATCTCCGAGTCTCCATATACACAATATAAAAGCAAGGTCTGCAGAAATGTATGCGGCTGAAATCTGGGGTCAGGTAAAATCATTTAGTATCAAAGTAATTGAAAATAAGTTCCTACAAAAGGGCACTGAATCTTCCCCAGAGCACCTTGAATGTGACTCCACACACCTAGAACATCCAAAACCACACCTCGGATGAAATAACAGAGGCTCCTCTTCGTGATTGGGTACGCTTTTGAGCCTCTCTGCGCTTGGGCAAATACAGGGAGGCACTACTGGACTTACTGGCACAAAGAAGTGGCACTAGTCTACCATGGTGTAAACACATAAGGGGCCTCATTACGAGGTGGGCGGTAAGGGGTTAACTGTGCCTGTAAAGGTGCCGGAGCCATTAACCCCTTACCGCCCTATTATGAGGTCCACTCACGGGACCCACGAGCAGCCCAGCATGCTAACAACGGGCCCGTCATTAACGGGCCCGTTGTTAGCATGCTCCACATTCCCATTGAGCCCTATGGGGGCTCAAATGGCAATGGGGATGGTCCAGGTCCGGGTTCCCTGAATGGTGAAATACTGGGCCCTCCAAGGTCGGAATGGCCCGTATTTCCCCATTCAGGAAACCCGGACAAGAGTTTGGAGGCAGCTCTGCACTTATTAAGGGCATGGCACCTCTAAACTCATAATGAGGCCCCTCACCACCCTCGGTCTCGTGGAACTATGGCATAACCCTCAGGTGATCAATAACAAAACTAAAACATTTTTAAGACAGGCACATTCTAGCGCCCTTGAAGATAGGATCCATAGGCTATGTACTTCCTCCATCCAGTGGCCAAATACTATAGTTGCAAAGAAAGGTACCAGTGGATACAAAAATTGTCTATATATCAGATATCACCATCCTTAGCATGGTCAGTTTACCTGACATACCGTTTAAGCACCTTACCTGTGTCTGCCATTCTGCACACATGGCACATATTTGTATTTGTTTATTATTTATACTGCGCGCCAAACCCAGAGGTAACTGGGCGCATTGCAAGGATATGCATATTCATAGTTACAGAGTTGGAAGTAAACAGTAAATCAGTACCTGAAGTAGAAATATATACAGTAAGTCAATACACAGAAGCAAGAGTATATGCAATTGAATACACAGCATTCTCATGGGGGATATGTAGAATACAAAAGTACACTGCGCAAGGGGCCTCCACAGTGAGTCCCTGCAATAGAAAATGTAAGTGTTGCTATACAAGGATTCGGTTGGGGGTCTGCTGAGGTGCATGTTTGGAGATGAGCCAAAGTTTGGTGTCTTTCTAAATTTGTAGAAGGGCTGGTTGGTACGTAGTGTGGGGGTAGGGAGTTCCATAGTTGGGCAGCCATGACTGGGAAGCTGCGGCCTCCTGCTTTTTTTGTTTATATCTGGACACACTTAGGCAGTTGGATGATCTGGTGTGTGTGTGGGGTTGTTTTTGGTGAATTTCTCAGTGAGGTATGGGGGGCTGCATTGTTGAGGCATTTGTGAGTTAGGGAGGCTGTTTTAAGTTGAATTATCTCCATGATTGAAAGCCAGTTGTTATAGCATCTAGTTGCTGAGATGTGGTGCCATCTGGGGATGCCAGTTCTCAGGGTGGGATTCTGCAAGATCTGAAGTTTGTTAGTGATATATTTACTAGCACCAAGGTATAGTCCACTGCAGTAGTCGATTTTGGATAATAATAGTGCACGAGCAAGGGTGATGCAGCTTTTTGTACAAAGGAAGGGTTTGCAGGATTGAATGAGCTTGCATGTGTATGCTGTCACCAAAGCTGTTGCACTGACCTGTTTCCGCAAACTCAGGGAGGAGTCTAGGTAAAAACCTAAAGTTTTTACATCTTTGGTCACCAATATGTCATTGCCATCGATGTTAAAGGACCGGTATTGGTTGCCCAATTTGTTCATGTTGGTAGGAGAGGCTAGCAGAGCAACTCGGTCTTCTCATCATTTAGGCATAGACCGTGGGTGGCCATCCAGGCCTGAATGATGAGGTAGGTTTTATTGATGAGAGCAAGGTCCCTGTCGTAGTCTCCTGTAAGGGGCAGGAGGATCTGGGTGTCATCTGCATAGTTAGTGTAGGACACACACAGATGGTTCAGATCATTCAACAGTGGTTTGGTGAACGCATTTTACATGGTAGGTGATACTCATGAACCTTGTGGGACACCACACGATATGGGAATAGGATCGGCAGCTTCTGAGGCTGAAAAGACTCTCATTGATCTATTGTTTAAGAAGGATTGGATCCAGGCCGTTGCTTCTGTTGAAAAGTCGATTCTGATCTTCTGCCTAACATGTGCAGATGGTAAGGAGGATATTCTACATTTCTTCTTCCTCTGTCCCTCCTATAAGGATCTGAACGCACTTTACTTAGAGTCGGTGTAAGTATGTTCTATATGCTGTGCCTAGATATATTGATGGAGCCTGGGCAAAGAGGGCAAAGCTACTCTGCCGCAGTATCCAGATATGAATGCACTTTAATTTTGTTCAAACTGTTGACCTTTAATACTTGAATTTACCTAGATGCATTTCTATGTGGGATGGAATACAAAAACTGTGCTATAATTTACATGTATTGTGTTTTAATGTATATATTGTTTTTACTATTGATATATTCATCACTGATTTTATTACTTTTATAAATTGAGACCCATCATTGTTTTCTTCATACTCTGTATCTATTCCTAAAATGACATAACTTATATTACAGAGTATATAGGTTCAATGTTTTTTGTGTGGGGTATTTTATTGTATGCTTCTATTGGACTAACTGCACCCATACCCATCACAACAGCGAAGCCAGACTTCTCCGTCACGTTACCTTTGAGAGCTTTGTGCCAACGTGGTGGACACCCATACACACGCTATTGGTTTGGTCTTTTGAACCCATCACGTCAAGCCTTCCGAAAAACCTAGCGAAAGTGCTGTTAGATAAGGCCTGTCTGTGGCTCCTCTATGCTCTGCTCCTTATCAACGTTCCCAACATTCTCAACACACTCAAACGCTGTGGATTGATGGTGGCGAGCTCCAGTTATTTTCTAGGTGCTCCAGCACCGCCCATATCTCCCACAAATCTATTTACACCATGGACTTGTGCTTTTTGCGTGCACGCTTTTTGGGAAAGCGCTGTTGGGTAAGGGCTGTCTGTCGCTGTCTTGGGGTGACAGGGGGTGCAGGGTTAACTTCCTTCATGATATTTGATGCACAATTTTCTGTCTGATTTTTAATCTAATTTAATCATGGTGAACACACGCTCGCTTAAATCTGAAACACAGTCAACATGCGATGTACTCTCTTAAAACTAACATGCCCTTAATGTTAAAACCCACTACAGCTCGATCACGAGCTGATTCAAATTATTTGAATCTCTCGCTGGCGCAGCTTGCAGTCAAGAAAGCAATTTTGGCTGCGTCATGCGCCCTTAACAAACAAAGCTTGTGCATATGACATTCGCTGCTACTGTCCGCTGCACAACAAACAGTCAGCACTAACCCAGGATAAGCCCATTGTGTCCAACGAAATGATGTGTGCCATAAATTCAAAAACTCAAGATGAGGTGAACTCCATCGCAAAATCTGCCTTGACGGAACGAAACAACGCTTTGAAAGACGGCTTTGTTCCTTCTGTGGCGGGCAATTTTCCCGCAAAGCTTACTAATCAAATTCTCACTCGACCGCTCGATCATAAGACCGAGAAGGGAAATAATCTCAAACCCGCGCAAACGAAGAACCTTAACCTAAGTCCACCTGCATCTGCTGCTTTGCTGGTGGCTGGGATTTACCAACTCATCCAGACTCACAGCCTTTACTATTTGAAACATCAGTGCCTGCTTACCCAATGTCTAATGCTAAAGACGAATCTGATAACCTCTCGCAGTCACCATTAATGTTTCAACGGTCACCACAAAATCTAACTATGCCTCCAATTTTCTTTTTCCAACCCAACACCCCGAAAGCGGGTACAAGCAATGCATTCTCCGAGTTATCAATCTGAACTCACACAAATAAGCCTGTCCATTCCCTTGCTAGAATTGACATTAAAAGCCATTAATACCATGTTGTCCTCCTTATTAAAACTTTTCGAGGTGCTCGATAACAAACTAAATCACCAGGCTGATTTATTGAAGACAATATCACACCGTGATAAGATACTAAGCTCTGATATTAAGGCGCTGGCACCGACTGAAAGGAGGCAACCATGTTGCACGGCCCTGAGCATTCCTATAGAAAACAATGAGATCATTCAAAATGAGAAGGGATTTCAAGAGGTCGGCAGGACAGGATGCGGTGCCATTATTAAACCTATTGAACCAACTATTCTACCTGCTCCCTCTCAGTCTTATTCTTTACCCCCAAAAGACAATAAGCAAGCAACGGGCCCCATGAACAAAATTAACCCAAAGAAGACATGTAGCATTCTTTGCCCCGTTACCGCCGCCAAAACAGATCATAAAAAAGCATAACTCTCATTCGGCTGAAGAAGTAAACCAAAAACATTATGCATGCACAAGCTCCTAGTTCTTCAGCAACCAAACGTTTTGGGAGAGCTATCTCATTGAAAAGATTGCAGAATGTGATTCTGACTACTACCAAACCAGAAAAACCATCCTGCCACAATAAAACAAAAAGCAGAAGCCACAGATTCAGCTTGTCAAAGTGCACTCAGCTATCAACCTTTAGACGACTTTGGTGAAGCAGTAAAGCAAGACAACTCTAACAGACCATCTAGTGCAACTCCAGCCAAATCTGCTAAAAATACAATGACCATTTCTCCTCCCAAATCAAATGACTTACCAAAAGCATGCTATAAAATAATCAATGTAGATCGACCACAAGCAGAGATCCAGAACTCGCTGACACAATATTTTGGCAAACAGAACACAACAATAAACGAGCAACCAAACGTAACATGTATATACTTTTCAGCAACAACCAGGCACTGAGATTTGCCATTACGTCACACATTAAGCGCAAGAGGAGGCGTTTTAAACATCTGCAACGAAATACCAAGCCTTAAAGATGTCTGCTCAGTAGATATAAACCAAGTGGAGTTTATTTTTTATTTGGGAGGTTTATAACTTTCCCCCTGGACAAATCCTCACAAACCTTTGTGAGAAAGGGTATATGGCCCTGTCAGATTGATTCTGCGACGTTTGGTGAGGTTTCGTGGAGTGGGGGCAAAGTAATAGGGGGTTCTAAAATGTGTGGTTTTTCCCATAGAGGCAATGGAAGAAAATTTGCTTAAACCTTCAGCCCAAACCACTGAATGGATTTTCACCAAATGTGCAGCAGGAGCGGCTTGGTCCCAAAAGTGTGCTTTTGTAATTTTGTTCTAAATCCGTTCAGTAGTTCAGTAGTTAAAAGTAGGTAAAAACAAATTAGTAATATCTGGGTATGGTCTGCGGACTCACTTCCATGTTTGCTCTGCGGACGGGCCTCTGATTGGTCCAGAGGTCGGCCTGATGTCCGCGGACATCGGATGTGCCTGCTGATTGTATGGTGAAAATCGTGAGGTGCGTCAGATTTTTGGAAACGCCCGCTATGTTGAATTCTCGGACAGCCTCTGTTGTGAACACTGAAGTGAACATAAATTAAAACACAAATTGCACTTGTCAAACTAATCAAACAATCTCTGGGGATGTGAGGGGTGATTAGGATGGGATATGGCCTTTTTTAAAACTCCAAAAATTACTGTTATTTCAACTCCAATGTCCGCGGGCAGTTTTGATGTCCGGGACAGTCCTGTGATGTTCGCGAACATGTCAGATGTTCAGGGACATATATGCCTAGTTTTGCATTACAGCGTTGGTGAATAGCAGTTTTTGGATGGCTTATAACTTTGGCACCACTCAATGAAACCTCACTCTGAATGGTTCTGCAAAGTTTAGTACTGTTTTGCCAAGAGGGAGCAAAATTAGATGTGTGGTCCTAAAATATCTTACTGGCTTATACATGTGGTGACATTTGACGAACCTGCCCAAGAATGTAGTTCTAGATATGAATGTTTTTGCAAAGTTTGGTGGGATTTTGTCAAGTGAGGGCTAAATTAGAAGGGCTAAATTAGAAGGCGGTCTCAACATTTGTAGATGACTTATAACTTTGTTGCCATTTGACAAACGTGGTTTCCGAAATATTTTAGACCCAACATTGAATGTGCAAAGTTTGAATGGATTTTGTCAAGTGGGGGCTAAGTTAAATGACTATTTAATGTACGTACATTTTGACAAGGACCTAAAAGCATGCTTTTGGAAATGTGTCAGTGTTTTATTTTTTGAAAAGTGTCATAATGTAGATACACAAATTAGTGATATACCTATGGTGACTGAGGTTTATACTGTGGCCATGGGCAGTAGCCATATTGTCTGGGTCAAAGCCATAGGCCTTACCAGGACAATCCGGCTACTGGCAATGACCACAAGGGACAAGCAATGGTGTTAAAGTAAGCATGGCCACCAGGGACCGGCTATGTGCTAAAGTTTTTCGAAATTAGGATAGGTTTGAATGGGGAAAGAAATCTGCTTATGGGTACAGTTTGAAGTGCTGGATGGGATTGCAGCAAATATGCAGGAGGAGGGTCAGCAAGAACTTCAAAGAATGGTGTTGCAAATATGTCTTGTGTTTTATTTATTTTTTAAATGTGAGAAGATGTAAGTATACAACATATAACATTGGTGTCTGGGCAATGTGCCTGCCCGTTAGCAAGGAGAAATGTGTACTCTAATTTGCTTATTGGGGCATACAGCATGGCTGAAGCAGTAGGTTTGAATGGGAACACATATTCTGCTTGCCGTCGCAGCCTGAAGTGGTGGACTAGATTACAACAAACTTGCGCAACCAGTATTAGCAAGGACCTGAAGGCATGTATTGGGAAATATGTCTTGTATTTTATTTTTTCAAAGTCTAAGAATGTAAGTAGAAAAATATAAGATATATATTTGGTGTCTGGGTAGAGGGCCTGGCCCTTGGCAAACACAAATGTGTACTCTGATTTGCTTATTGGGGAATGCAGCATTGCTGAAGCCCATGCCCCATGGAATTGGGAACATGCCATGGCTACAAGCCATGAGTACGGACCATTGGCTACATTATTAGGGAATAGTGGACACTAAGCTAGGATACAGGTTAGGAGCAGTGAATAATAGGGATGATTTGGTTGGGCTAGGGTCATGGTTGAGCCTTCTGCCGTAGGCATTTGAACAATGATTTGCATCCCCAGCATGCTCTGCTGATAACGATAGACAGAAGTATGTGTTGCAAACAATATGTTTCTTAAAGGAGGTTTATAGTTCTTTCATATATATGAACAGAGGAATTATTAATAAATCATACAGTGATGTAACACCATGAAACATTTTCACTTATAAAAACCTTTTAAATTGACCGAAAAAACGTTATTAAACAAATGTTATGGTTAAGATGCATCCCACCCTTGGGACTCCTGCAGTAGTTAGCTTGTGGCGTCCCACCTTGGCATCCCTTGGCACTTTTTCTCCTGGGTTCTCATGAGCACTATCCCATTAGTACTGCACCCTTCTATATATGCACTTCTCTCAGTGCACAAAGCATGTGTGCATTTATAGGAGCACTGTGTACATTGTTTTTGTCTAAGTAAGATAAATGCAGATGCAAAAGATGTGTAGAAGACTGTTAAGTGGCAGCTGGACAGCTGTTACAGTGTGGAAGCTTAACATGATCATAGGGTTAGATGTACAGTTTTTGGAAGTGATTGGCGGATGGATGCGTGACTTTTTGAAACCAGGTATTGAGGGAGTGTTACAAATATAAAATTTAAAAGGGTAGAAGGGCTGCCCTGTGCGATGGTGTGCACATGCCATCCGTGTCTTTTAATGATCCATGGCCTGGAAAGTGGACTGTGGAGAGCACGGGTAGTTATAAAGGTCCATTGATTATGGTCCTTATTGTATGCAAGAGAAAAGTTTTTAGGACAGACATATTTTTCTCTCCTTTTATATTTGCCTATAGTATACATTAGTCCATTATTCCCATTAGCAAAACACTAGATGCTAATGAAAATGCTGGAGAATCTTATTGAGTCTAACTACTTTACCAAGAAATGAAAAGTAGATGGAGCCTATAAGAATGTTTTTTAGTTCTAGTTTTTAACTGTGAAAGGTGGTTCCTAAAGGAACAATTTTTTTGTGTTTTTTGATTGTTAATGTTTGAATTTTTTGCAGGAGAGGTTGGAAAGTAATCTGGGGAGGGAAATGAGGGAAGAGGCACCAACCACTAATATGGAGGGGCAGGTGGATATGGGAAGATGTTGAACATGTGTTACATCTCAGGTAGGGGGCAGTGTTTCCCATGCTCCTTGATTACATCTTCAAAAGCACTTTTGCTCCCCCCTGCAGAGTGGTGTGTTGTAGCATATACAGAGTACCGTTGTCTTTCTAAAGACATGGATAAACAGCCTCTTTTATCGCTTGCAAGGTAGCTGGTGGGATTGTGTGTCCCAGAGAAGTAGGTTGTGTGGTTACAGTATTGGTTGAGGAAGAATAGGTGGAGGAAGACAGCCTACTACTTACTAAGAAAGGAACAACCTTTCTGAGAGCATTGCAGAGGTTGGATTTGGTGTGGCGGCACATGGCGGTGATCGTGTAGGAGTACTGTCCAAGTAGTCCACGACTGAGTACAGCGTGGCACTTTCACTTTGGTAGCTTTAGCCTTTGGTACGTTCCCAACAGTGTTAAAGAACTGCCACACCCATGGTTCTCACTGGATGCTAGAAGTAGGCACTTCCTCTACCTCATCTTCCTGGTCTTCTTCATTGTCTTTTGAAGTATTGTGCATCTTTCATTGTGTAGGTCCTCCAGCTGGTGCTGGTTGTGATGGTGGCTCTTGGGGAGGAGGGATGGCAATAACTGATGCAATTTTTAAGATAAATAGCATATTTGCTAATATTCCTCCAAGTATGTGCTGTGTGCTAGATTGTTAATAGATAAAGAGTAAGAATAGGTGTAGGAGCTCAGCAAGGGTACATTTTGAGCTTCAAAGTTCCCAGATTCGCTGAAAATGCAGTTCTGAATGGTTTGTGGAGCACAGACCCATTCGAAAAGTGCAGATGCATTCGTGGACATACCATCATGTCACGCGAGCGCGTTGTCACATGACGCTGCCCAAAAGGACCACAATGACATCAGACGTTCGCAAATATCGAAGAACACTAAAACAGTTAAAAAAGTTGCAAAAAGTGTATAGACGTGTTAAAAATTATGCAAGAAGATGAAATTGGATACAAATGTTGCTATTTATATTAGTAAGTTGTAGGAAATTGGCGTGCACTGGTAAAAACCCATGAAATTCACGGAAAAAAGTTTGGTAAAGGGACGTTATGGTTAGGTGCCACTAATGAAATCCTATGAAATTTACTGAAACAATTTTGTTAAAGGAACATTATGGGTAAGGCCCTGCCTGTTCCTTTCCGTTGCCTCGCCGGGTCTGGCCTGCCTCCCTGTCTCTTGAAGAAAAATGTATACACCAATAGCCCTCTTGACTGTGTCATCGTTAAGTGAATACTGCAATTCAGTTTCAGTCTCGGCGTCACAAACCTCATTTCATCTGTCTCCTAGAAATATACCGTACAGATGCCTCTTATTCTGTGGTGACTCTCCATTCTGCCCATCTCTCTATTACTCATTTACACTGTTTCCTAATACTACATTGCTGTGCTCCCTACCCTATGCCATTACTCCAACAATGTTGTTGTTTGCCTGTAAATCGTTTTTACCTGTGCCTCCATCACCCACTGTAAGGACCTGTTTACCTGAAAATTGTTTTCAGCGGCGCCTCCATCACCGACTGTAAGGACCTGTTTACCTGAAAATTGTTTTCAGCGGCGCCTCCATCACCGACTGTAAGGACCAGTTTGCCTGTAAATCGTTTTCTGCTGTGCCTCCATCCCCCACTGTAAAGGACCTCATTGCCTGTAAATCGTTTTCAGCGGTGCCTCCATCGCCCACCGTAAGGACCTGTTTGCCTATAAATCATTTTCAGCTGCGCCTCCATCCCCCACTGTGAGGACCTGTTTGCCTCTAAATCATTGTTAGCTGCGCCTCCATCCCCCAATGTAAGGACCTGTTTGTGTGAACCTATTCTTTACTGGGTGTACTACCGTTACTTACCACCTGCTGCTGAGCTCATCCTGCATCTACGTCCTGTTCATCCTACATTGTCTTCAGTGCCCCCCCTAATAACCTCTGTCCCCCCTCCCCTTGTGTTTTTGCCCTGCACTTTCACCCCCTCCACCTCCATGTGCCTCACAGCATCAGCCTGGTGAGCGTCCTCACCACTGCAGCTAGCTATGTCACTCTCCATCTCTCCTATCTTCTCTAACTGCTTCTCTATTTCCTATCCCTCTCCTATCACTAAATCTGGCTGGGAGAAACTTAAGAAGGACATACTGGGCTCCAGCCTTGGCCTTCCAAATTGCAGACACCTATGTCATGGGTTCAGCCAGAAAAACTCTCACAGACATCCTCTTTGTCGTTACCTCACCCGACCTATGACCCGGTACATGGTCGCCTTTCTATCGCCTATCGCCTCTTCTCTCATTAATGATGGCACCAGCTGGGAGGTCCTCCTCGACCTCTTACCCATTTCCAAGGTCATCATTAATGTCCCACGGAATGGAACCATCATGGTGCAGGGTTCTCAACCCAACCTTCTTCGCTTCGACAGGCTCCTCCCTTGCCTCTCTAACCTTACCTCTCCTTTGCCCACTGTGCCTTCCTCCTCCTCTGTAGAGGTGTCCTTGCCTTGCGTCATTATCCCAGCTCCTTTGTCAACCTTGGCTCCCCAGACATCCTCCACTATCCATATTTCCACGCTTAACTCTCGATCTGCTGTCAAACACTCATCTGACATGTGCAACCTCCTCGAACTCATGGATCTTGTGCTCACCATTACAGAGACATGGTTCAAGGACAGTTCTGTCACAAGATTTGACACACTTCTCCCTGAAGGAAACAATATCTTTGCTGCGCCCAGGCCCAATAGGACAGGAGGGAGAGTGGTGCTAATGTTCCCAGAATGGATACCTGTGTCCACCATCCCCACTCAGGCCTACTCCTCCTTCGAGTGCCTAATCTGAAAGCTCTCACTCTTTACTAAATCTCCTCTCCTTCTGGCCACCTTCTATCAGCCAACAGGACAGTCCACTCTCTTCCATTTGGAATGGGCTGACCTGGCCTCCTCTCTACGTTTCTCCTCTCAGCCCCTCCTGCTGGGGGACCACAACATGCATCTGGACTCTCTTTACTCCTCTGGACCTTTCTGCAACCTATGCGATTCTCTCTCCCTCTCTATCTTACCCTCTGGCTCCATGCTTACAGCAGACCACACTTTGGATGCTTTCATCCCTACCAACATCCCTCTCTCTATACCTCTCACTACCTCTCTCTCTTGGACCTACCACTCTCTTCTCTCTTCACACTTGAAGCTCTCCTGTCCTCTTGCATCTGCACACCCAGCGCAGCCACTCGGTTACAAAGACACCAGACCCATGAAAAGAGTGTCAGAGTCTGCCTTTGCCTCCACCTATTCTCCACCTCCTAACTCCTGCGGCTGACTTCCACCGTGACACAGCACTCGCTAACTTCAATCTCTCTATCTCTAACGCTCTTGATACACTTGCCCCTGTCATGAGGGTCTCACTGAAGCCCTTCCAAAAAGTGCAATTCTTGTTACAATTCCGATCTGGATGCCATCAAACGCAAGAGCAGAGCAGCTGAGCGCAAATGGAATTCTTCAGACGGACCCTCTGACAAACTGGCCTGCCTTCTCCTCCAAATGCAATATCGACTCTGCATCTATTCCAAGAAAAGAGTCTTTATTAAAACCTGCCTCTTCGTGGCATCAAACAACACAGCCAAACTTTTCAAAGTCTGTAAGGATCTGGCCAATCCTGCAGCAGCATCCTCTTCTGTCACACCCACTCAGGACCTTTGCTAGTCCCTGGCTGCACACATTACCGCAAAAACCCAAGACATCCTTTCCTCTGTCTCTTCCACACCACATCATACACCAACACCTCTGGAGCTTCCCTTGGCCCACCCACCACTTCTCCTCTCTTCTCTCACTCACGTCACACCTGAGGTTGCCAGACAAGTCTGGTCTATGAAGGCTTCATCCAAACAGGTGGACCCCTGCCCCTCCAAAACCATTAAGGACAATATTGACTCTCTTGCTCCAGCCTTGGCTGATCTCTGCAATCTCTCTTTTGCCACTGGAGCTTTCCCCACTTCACTTAAGCACTCCTTTGTGCACCCTCTGCTCTAGAAACCCTCTGCCAACCCCCCATTCTGGCAAACTACTGCCCTATATCTATCAATCCCTTCCTGGGCAAACTTATGGAGAAGTTGGCTATCTCTCAGCTTACCCTCCACACTGCGTCTGCTGGCTGCTTCCACTGGTTTTAGAGCATCCAGAGGCACGGAAACTGTTCTTCTGAACACCCGTGAAGACCTGCTCTCAAATCTTGACACTAACACTCCCTTTGTCCTCATTCTTCTTGGCATCTCCTCTGCCTTTGACACAGTAAACCATAACATCCTTATCACACGTCTCCAGGACACCCTGGGAATCACAGGTCAGGCTCTGGCGTGGTTAACCTCCTTCCTTTCTGACCGCCCATCCCAGGTGGAACTCGGGTCCTTTCTCTCTGCTATCACTCTTTCATCCTGTGGCATGCCCCAGGGTTATAACCTATCCATCTGTCTACATGGCTGCCCTGGCCCGTGTGATTGCCACCTTCATCTATAACTTCCAGTGTTTTGCGGATGGCACGCAACTCTCCTTCAGGCTACCCTCAGCCATCTTCCTCGCTCATATCTGACTGTCAGTCCACAATTCAGTTATGGTGTGCTACAAATGACCTATGCCTCAATGACTGAGATTGTTTGCAATGGGACTCCTCCTCCTGAGCCCACTCTCACTCTGGCCGACCTCCCTTGGCCATGCACCCGCACCCACCTGCGAGGAAAAAAATCTTGGGGTCATCTTTGACTCCACTCTCTCCTTCTCCGTGCACATTTCGGACATCTCTAAAAAGTGGAACTACCAGCTGCACCTCCTCAGAGGTACTCTTCCTTTTCTCACCTTCCCCCAGTGGCTCACTGTCTCCAGAGCCGTGGTTCTCTCAAGGCTGGACTACTGCAACAGCCTCTTTCTCAACCTCCTTGCTTCTGCTCTGCGCCCTCTGCAACTCATCTAGAACTGAACCGCAAGATTTATCCTTGGCCTCAAGCCCAGGGACCGCATCTCTCCAGCACTGAAATCCCCCCACTGGCTCCCCGTGGCTGCAAGGATCAAGTTCAAGACACTCTGCATTGTTCACAAGGCTTTCTGTGGCCAGGGACCGACCTACCTGCAACAATGCCTACCTAAATACTGTCTCTCCCGACCCCTCTGCTCATCTACCTCTACCCTTCTGCGAGTGAGCCGGTTCTCCATGTAGAGATTTGGAGGGAGACATTTATCCTCTGCAGGGACCTCCCTTTGGAATAGCCTCCGTGCCGCCCTCTGTCTCGAGCCGGATCTCCTTAAATTACAGAAACTTCTTAAGACATTCCTCTTCTCTTCTTTCTCTCTCCCTCTACCCTGCTACCCTCTACATCAGCTCTATCTCTCTCTCTCTCCTCTTCCGCACAGCTTGCTCACTGGCTGTCTGGTTTACCTCAGAGTCTCACAGGTCCCGGGAAGCCTCGCCAGTCCACTCGCACTTGCCTCCGGCCCTTGCACTTGCCTCACCCTTGCTGCACTTGGTGAATGAACCATGAGAGTAGCATCTCTCAGCACTTACCCCAGCTTCTGACTGACTGGGCACACTTGTTCCCCCCACCTCTGCACTTGTCCCCTCGCTCCCAAACCTGTCTGCGCACTTGCACGATCTGAATGTACCAGGCCTTGAAAACCTTCTATCTGTTTTTCCCTTGTCTCTTCTCCTTTCATGGTTGCACCTTGAAACACTTGCATATAGGGGCATTACAAATGAACAATAAATACAAAATAAAAATAAATAAGTTGCACTAATAAAAAACTATGAAAATCTATGAAAAAACATTGTTAAAGGGACATTATGGTTACAAGTAAAACTGAAAACCCCCAGAAATTCGCCAGTTACGGTAAGCTAAGCAACCATAACTTGCGCCACCACCGTGCACTAAGAATAACACCCAGGACATAACGATTACAACACAAATGTCATTGATGAAATCACATATTAAATTAATTTTAATAAGCAGTCCCTACACGGGGTTGAGTTTATAATGTTGCAAACAAGAGGTTAGGGGTGATTGGGAGAACTATCATGAACTACTTAATGTATTAAAGAATTTTCTCTTGTAAGCAATTAATTATCTTCTAGTGTTGTTAGTAGAGGAACCTAATCATACATACATATAGGGAATGGTTGCAGCATGCACCATAGAAGTACGATATTTTTATTCTGGTAATTTTCAATAATTAAATAATAAATTCTACCCTATGACAGTGTTGAGTAATATTAAACATGGAATAAATAAGTTTCACTTAAAAACTTACCACACACTTGTGTTAGTAGAAAAAATCCATATCAAAATGCACAATCCATACAAATTAGAGGTTCATAACTAAAGTAAGGAAGAAAAAAACAACAGCACCAAAAAATGGCAATAACATTAGAGTTAATGATCATGTACACAAATTAATTTTGTGTTTGAGGCGTGCTTATTGTTCCATGTATATGCACTATGAGCTCAGATTAAACTCTAAGGAAAGTTCTTTAGGAAAATACAAAAGGTTAATATGTAGATGTACACACCTTTTAAATTTTGGAAATTCTCATTGTCAGTAAAAACAAGAAAACTAGCCTAATCATTTCAGTAAACAAAAACAAGTGGGTCAGATAAGTGATGTCATTAGTGATGTCATCAATGACATTTGTGATGCCATCTTTCATGTCATGGGTGTTAGTCCTAGCAGTGCACGGTGGTGGCACAAGTTATGGTTGCTTAGCTTACCATAACTGGCAAATTTCAGGTGTTTTTCGGTTTTACTTAACAATAACGTCCCTTTAACAAAGATTTTCATTCAATTTCATAGGTTTTATTAGTGCAACCTAACCATAACTTCACTTTAACAAAGTTGTTTCAGTGATATATATATATTATTTTGTATATATATATATATATATATATATATATATATATATATATATATATATATATATATATATTTTCACTGAAAAAGCATTTTAAGTTTTGTTAATTTGACCAGATTTATCGTAACAAAACCCTTGACATTCACCGGATGTGGGAAGTCATGACAGGATTAACTAGGCGCTTCCGTTGATGTCCCCCATAATGCTATGTCCCCCATAATGATTTTTTGCATGTACTTGTGACTCTCTTCTCTTATAATATGTATGTGCTCATGAGCTTTGCAACGGGAACGTGCCGAGTTAAGCCGGTCATGCCTTCCCCCATCCACTGAATTTCAAGGCTTTTGTTGTGATAAGTCTGGGCAACTTAACTAAACTTTAACTAATATCATTTCTTCGGCCATGTACACTGTATATGTACCCTCAATTTGTTTCTTTTACACCCACTAGGTGGCCACGGCCTTTGACCCTGGCTTGTTAGTGCAGCCTTTGGCCGTGCCAACTCGATGTTTTAAAACACTACCAGGCCACTAGCCATGGCCCTCAGCCATGGCCCTGCACATATTCCCTCCCTCGTTTGGTCCACTGTGTCCTCTTTCCTCCTCCCCCACCTATAGCCTAATGCCAGTACATTGTTTCTCCTCCTCCAAATGGCATTTTTGTGCCTTTTTGTTTTTTGGTAGCCGCGGGTATAACTGTAGTTATCACTCACATAACAAAAAAGGCAGATCTTTCATTATGTAACAGCCTCTCTGCTGAAAAGCATCATGGAAGATATCACTTTAATTTTGGGAGAAATGGGCACACCCTTCTCTGTCAAATATTTATAAAACTACTGGATGCAATTACCCCAGAACCCCCAGCCACCCAGCCCATCCCGCCCCCGGAAATCGAGTCAACACTTCATGCCGAAGTTGTTTTGTGCCTGGTCTAGTTCTGTTCGACATTTTGGCTGAGCACTTTCGCAAAACCTGGAGACTTTTTCCTCTATTGAAAAATGAATGGGGACTAGGCCGAAACTGTGTTTTCTTGTTTTCTTAATAACTTATTTATTTTTTAATAGATCCTTTCCAAAATGTCCAGTCATGGGGGGTGGGGTGGGGTCAGGGGCAGTGGGGGTGCAAGTACAATTGTGTTAGCAAAGTCTCAGCCAAATCCGTTGAAAGAGTCACAGGTTATTAGCAATTCATTGTGTGGGTTTCCTATGGAACTTCATACTCAACTTAACTACAGTATGCACTATAATATATATTTAATATATATGTTCATCCCAGCCAGGACATGTTTTAGCAGGAGACAGCAGATAGAATGGAAGGTAGGGGCCTTTACCACACTTTGGTGGGTCTGGCTAGAGATATATGTATTTCTATTTGAGAGCTCTCAAAGATGCATATGCAGAACTAGTGGATCATGGCAAAAGCACTGTTATTGTGGCAGCCATCCCTTTGAAGTGAGTAGCAGTATTTATTCAATTCTTCTTGTGTTTCCATGATGCTTGGTACAGTGTTGTGTTTACTCGTTTGGACAGTGTTACATTGATATACTATTCTTGTTGTCATTTATGCTGCTTGGTACACAGATGATGTTGTTATTTTTATTTTTTATTAGAGCCTGCCGTTTACTTTTCTGGTGCTGCTACTGTTAGTGGGGCGATGCAGAGAGTGCCTTTAATTGAGCCTTTGCATTCTAACTAAACAATTATTTGTATTGGAAAGGTAGGAGATGCCTGACCATGTTATTGCCCCTTGCCTGTGCACGTTCTGTGCTAATGTTTCTATTCAGTGTGTGCTTGCTGTGTGTAAAGCATTTGCCTGCAGCATGTAATGATAGATTATAGTATATAGTGAATTACAACAAGTTGACACATCTTCATTATCTATGTGTTTATTTTTATACATGGTAGAAGATCAAAATCACAACAAAAAAAGACATAAAACATTACATTACATTGGCTGCACTCCAAATGTATCAAAAAACATTTACACTGTATGAATGGGTCTTTAAGGGACACCAACACTTTTAATACATATACAAATCATTCAGAAAAATTAGCAATGACTTTCAAGACTTTAAATGTAATTATAAAACTATATAACACAAAGGTGACATGGAGCATGGTATTGGT
Source organism: Ambystoma mexicanum (assembly GCF_040938575.1). Classification (NCBI taxonomy): domain Eukaryota; kingdom Metazoa; phylum Chordata; class Amphibia; order Caudata; family Ambystomatidae; genus Ambystoma; species Ambystoma mexicanum. The sequence goes on from NC_090932.1 coordinate 1,577,846,859, forward strand.
TAAGTTAAACTGTAATGTGACACAGTTATGATCTGTACAACATCCCAGACATATAAACACTCATTTGTAGTAAAAGCTGCTTTCCAAATAAGAACAGTACTCCTCAGTGTGTTACAAATGATTTTTAAAACAGAAAGTGCCATTTGGCATAGCACTCAAAGCATAGTATAACAGGCGTTACAGTAAAATGGCGTCAAAGAGGATGGTTTGGTGAACATTGTGTTCTGAGCTTTTGTGTAGTAGTCATCGGGAAGAGAGCAATCAGCACAGGAGTCAGTCCTGGGGTTGGAGGGATCAGCATTGCCGTCTTGTGATTGTGGGCTAAAGGTATTCAGAAGATCTTATATTAACACCCAGTGGAGGAAATAAACCAATTAGTACTGGAAAGTGAATATATTATTGCAATGCACACAGCTGTGATCTTGGGCAAACAGTTTATTCTGACATCATTTCTTCTATTACAAAACACGACTCACAACACTGTGCTGCAGCCTTACTTCCTGTGGTGGGATTCCTCTCCAACCTCACCCGCCATTTCATCGAGGCAAGGTTCTCATAAACCGAGGCAGATTTTGAATTTGCAGATAGCTGTTTGCCAGTGCTCAACTGGCTCATGCTAATAGCGTAAATTTCTGTTCAACATGAGCCTCAAATATTCTTTTGCAACATAGATCATGTCATATTGTTATCACGGTCTATGAAACATGGCACATTTTCCTCATTGTAAAAAAAATAGAGCTGCAAAGGTAGTCAATATAATACAAAATACCTCTTTTTGCAAGTTTTTAAAAAAAAGGTTTGTATGGCAAAATCCATGTCAGACAGCCCAGCCTGCCAGAGAAGCCCTGAAGAAAATGCACTTGTCCACTCTTGGTGTACCTGTTTCCATAAAGTTGTAGAAAGTTGTTGATGGGGAAGAGGGAAAGTTATGCATCACATTTGTTAAAACTTGCAACATTTGTCATCTCGTATTGTAAAATAACTCAACTCGGAGCAAATAGATATGGCTAGCACTATTTGCGAGAAATGGTAAAGTTAGGATTACACTGGGGTCCTTTTTCGAGTCCACCGGAGCGTAAATAGAAGCTTTAGAGACAGGAATAACAGTGTTACGCCTGCCTTAACGTCTCCATTCACACTCCAGGCGTTTTTCATTGCTCTTGAATACGGAGGGCGAGGGCGGGACATGAGTTTCAGTTCCGCCTCCCGTTTGCCCTCCGCCTTCAAAAGCGCCTTGGTTTTACACCAGCATGAGAGTTTCATGCTGGCATAAAACCAATAATTTCCTGTGGAATAAGCCGGCTTTTTGCACCAGCAAAAGCCGGGCAATTCCATAGGAACTCATTGCAAATGCTGCCTATTATGCGTACATGGCAGGCGGCATTTACTCTATTTGAACTGCAGAGTGCAAAAGAGAGGTGTAAAGAGACGTCCGCCTTCTCTTTACACTTCTCATTTGCACTCTGCAGTGCAAATGAAGAAAATTGCCTGGAGGGGACCTGTTGACACGTAAGTGCAAACTTAAGTGGTCCCCTCAGCGCAATTTACATTGAGGAGCAAAATGAGGTGCAATATACTCATTATGGGTCCGCCAGACCCATAATGAGGCTGGGGAGCCTCATTATGGGTCTGGCGGAACTTCACCTCTATTCCCTAGTGTAAGAATTGGGCCAGATACGAATGAGCCCTCTAGAGTTTAGAAATGAGAGAACTTTAGGTATGAGCCAGACATTGAGAGACGCTCCCTGAGTACATTATTTAGTAAAAGAAGAACCTAGAGAGAAGAGACATGAGCGGTTTTTAACAGAATGCTTTTTAGTAGAATGTTGTTTGTTTTTAGACAATAAATGTTCACATATCTTGAAGAAGACATACAGATTCTGTCTGGAGGACATCCACCAGACTCTGTGGAGTCAAAACTATTGTTATATTGGAAGTCCTTTATAATTGAGAAAACCATAATTTGGGACACCTATAGTCGATAATGTTTACAATGTGGACTAATATCAGAGAATACAATTTGTTAAAATATATTATAATTGAATAAGTCTATATGACAATTGGAGTTCTTAAATTAATTGAACTTTTTAGAATTGAATGGTATGCATGAAGTATGAATGAATGTCGTTGAATTATGTTTGTATTTTTACAATTTGAATTTGTACCTCATATTCAATGAGTATGAAATAAAATAATGAATGACTCACTAAAGCTCTAGTCTGTATCCCACTAGTCTCTTCTTATCTAATATACATGCCATTCAAGTCAAGCATAAAAGCATTGCTGTGTGTTTTCATGTGACAATAGGGACACATTTTGTTTGATCACTGAAATGTGACGCCCCTTCTATTCCCTCACCGAACACTGTAGTTTCTAAGTTTTGCAGCCACATATGGGAAAGCCTGAAAGTCGAGGACATTAGCGCCTAGATGCCTATGTGCTTTGTGTGCCGCTATAAATGAAAAAATAACATTAAAATAAAATAAATACAATCTCTCACTCTTCTTCCATTGTAATTGTAAGTATCACTGGTTTGCATTTCTGCCATATTAATCCCAAAAGAGAGTGGCCATTTCCCGCAGTCCGAATGTTGACCACGAGCACAAAGACTACTCAATGCCAAGTGAACGTCTGATTGGATGGGTGCTGTGGGTGAGACATAATCAGACATCCCCATTGGGCATTGATATGCAATGGAGAGAATTCAGTAAACACTGGTGGATTCAGAAACTGTCAGTTTTTGTCCAAATCTGAAAGACATCGCAAAGAATGTCCAGCCGCCGGTCTGATCTTCAGGTGATCTTCAGATGATCTTCAGATGAGTACAGTGCACGGGGCCTCATTGCATCCACTATTCCCGACCAGATGCCAACAGCCCCACAACGTATACCCATGCCTTCAATATCAGTTATCTAGTTTGTTTTAAGGTAGAACCCCAAAAAACCAAATGTGAAAATAACGAGTTGGAAAAGGCCAAGTTTTTTTGGTTGAAATTTTGCGAAATGTTCACACATTTTTATTTAAAAATAGATGGGGTTGGGGTAAGGGTATAACTCAGGGATGTCATTTGTATTTTCTTTTTTTTAAAGTATTTTTTTTTTTCGGAAGCTCCAACTCCTCCCGAGAATCAGCGCAGAGGCAGGGGAGCTTCATTTCTGGCTAAAAGTGCCTGTTGCTGAGTGACATGTGCCTTCAGTTCACCACTACTGTGGCGCCGGCAGACCCAGACTCCTGCTGCCAAATTTCATTAGCAGGGTGCAGGCAATAATTGGCTGCTTCCGCCGCCAGCTACAAGGTTACAAAGTTTGTGCAAGCTGTTTATCTCGGCCAGCATTCTGCTCCCACCGCCCGGAAGCTGCTGGCGAGATAACTTTGCAGTTTAAGGCTCCGAGTAAAAGATCTGCTGCTTAACCAAAAAGGGTCTTTGACAAAATAATGGAACATATTATTGTGTGTTGAGTGCCTAATTTTGAAAAGAGAATGCCAATAGAAGTAAGGCCCTCTGGATAGTTAAAGGAAAGTGTAAAGTTTGTTTTTAATATAACCCTATTAAGTCAAGTAAGGTCGTGTAAAGCCCATTTGAAATTCGTAATTCTTTACACCAGAGTAGTGTTAAAATCATCTCTTTGAAAACAACAGCAATTGACATTATATTGTTAATGAAAAACGTGGTTTGCTCTGTCACTCTTGATAAATTTACACTCGGATATTTGAATGATCATGGCGAAGGCAGGCTGCCCTTTCTTCATCATAGAAAGGAACAATGAAGAAAATGCCTATTCTCCCGTGTGGTCATTTTTCAATTTCAAAAAAGCTGTGTTTATCTACAAGTGTCGGCCTGGCGCCACTGAATGAGTAAACATCCCTGCCCTTCCGTGACCCTGCAACAATTAACACTCCTGGTCTGTGCACGACTCATTAAGCTCTTCCGAGTATGTAGCAAGTTAGATATTCATAAAAGAGAGTACGTGTGCACATAACGTCCAGGCAGAGCGAGGACACGCGGCATGCTGCATCAGGCATCGTTAACTTTCAGTGCTTCTGTAAGTACGCTAGTTGTTTTATCTCTTAAAACGATTAAATCAATATGTGGACCAATGCAAGGTTGTCACATCCAATACAATTGGAGGTTCTTGCATTTTACAGCCACACGCAGACAACTGCTTCGAAAATGTATGATATGATATGGCATTTATAACGCGCCTATACACACGTGTTTCAAGGCGCGTTATAAATATATTTATATGGAAATATAAACATATTGGTGCAATACCAGTGGCACCAAAGTGGAAGTTAGGGGAAGCAGAAGCTACCCCTATATAGCGTTGCTGGTTAGCAATGCCCAATGGGAAAAAAAGGCTTTGCAGTTGCGTGGGAATTTTAATTTCCATGTCTTCGTTATTAGCACACTTCAAGCCGTAGGCAGTAAACGCTGTCAGTCGGATCCATAAAAACAAGATGTGGGGCTGTCTATGCCAGTGGGATGAAGGCAAGTAATCAGATCTCCCACACCCGTGTTCCCAACCAGTGCACATTCAGAAAATGTGGGTTGCACTGCATGCAGGACAAAGTGTGTCATACATTTGTTGTGAGCGATTTATTTTAATTTTTTGCATTTTTATTTCTTTTTGGAAACACTTGTGTGTGTGAAAATCTTCCTGAAATGGGGCGCAATAGTTTCGGGGTGCAATTGGGAATGTGCTGGTCCATGCCCCTTTTACGATGAGCAGCCACGTGCAAAGTGGTGGTGTTAGACTATTCAGTGCCAAGGTTTGAGGTCGAGTGCATCGTGAAGTGTTAGTGGAGGCTCGGAAAAGTCAGTCAGGAATGGAGGGTTGCACACGTGCCTTTAGCGCTGTCATCAACGCATAGTCTACTCTAGCACCTCGAATGCTAGAAAAAGCATGCCTTTCAAATGTTAGATTGCACGATGGGCCAGTTGAAGGTTCACATCTGATCTTTGAAACATTAGGTGCAATGCACTTGCCCACACGCGGCTTAAGTTATTTTAAAAGTAGATCCACTCAGGCTTGATATATGGCCAACTTTGCAACAGACCTACAGATGAGCTATCCTGCTGTTAAATCTCAGCTACCAGTTTAATGGTATCCACAACAGAGTGTAATATGCTTTCTGACTTAACATTCACTGGTAAAATAGATGAGTGGGTGGAACATGTGTGTGTGATCTGCAGGTCCCAGGTTCAAATCCTGGCAAGGCCAACTCAGCCTTTCATCCTTCTGAGGTTGATAAATGACACAGGTTGGTTGATATTGTATGTGTATGTGTTCTATTTCCTAGTTTGGCCTTGGACGTCTGCTTGCATTCACAGTAATTCGGTAATATGGGCCTCTACACTCGAATATTAATGATACATATGGTGATCCATTCTTGTATGAAATGTACATCACATTACTGTGATATCGTAACCATATCTTTCGTAGTGTAATGCTATGTGATGCCACTTCCTGTTTTGTCAGGGGGTGAAAGGTCATGTTCCATTGCTTCCCGTGATGTCACGTTGTGGGGGGTGGGGTCAAATGACATCACTTCCTGTTATGTCGTCCGATGTCAAGGGTTGTGTGAAGTCACTTCCGCTACCACTGGCATTTTGGTGAAAGTGAGGGAGTGTGACAGGTCTCCCCCTCCCCTGCCTTCTTAAAAAGAAAAAATACAAAAAACCCAAATAAAATGTAATTCGTCCAAAAAAACCTCAGTCTTTGCCAACTCGTTATTTTATTTCCGATTTTTTTTTACATAGATCCCTTGTTAAAACTTGTGAGATACTTACAATGTGGAGCGAGCCAGAGTTTCTCACTGTTATATGTTGAAAGCCGAGCAGTCATCTGGCAGAAGTTGAAACAGTTGCATGGTGGGTGGGAGGGGGGGGGGCAAAGAGATAGAAACAATGTAATTCTATAAGATGTTGTAATTGCACGCGAACAGACTGCCAGCGTTTATACTCGCATGCTGTTAGATCCCTGCCCTGTCTTTGTTCTCATTTGCAAATCAGAGTGCAAACCCCAAGCGTATAAACAGGAGGAATTGCCTCTAGGCTTTAATTTTGCATTCCATTTTGTAAAAAGTGCAAATTCTGCCTGCCTTTTATGCCTGACAGGCAGCATTTCCAATCGAAGATTTTAGCAGGTGCTAAAAATAGTCAGATTCCATTGGTTTTCAGACAGCATGAAAATCTCACGCTGGCTTAAAAGCATGAGGCATTTGGAGGCGGGGGAGAAATGCAAAGCAGTAATGTTCCTCCGTTGTGTGCCCCTAGTCTGGCTCCACAAGGCCATGAAAATCTAATGTGTGTAAAAGTAAGACATACATGACTTACAGCTTGCGTTCATGCTTGACCATTGGTACGCCAAGGGTCTGAAAATGACCCCCAATACCTTTGTATTCCAATGTTCATGCTTGCCATTGTGTTGTCTGTTTTAGGAGCCATTGAGGCTGGTGGCCATCATAAGGGAGATCCATTCAGCTAGGTTGGAGAGTAATGTATCAGATATGTCACTGGCGGGCCATCCAGATCCACCGGCTCAGTACTTGTCGGACTAGCGCCCACTGTGATCTGTTGTATCTCGCATTGATGCGAAACCCCCTCAAAACTTGGTGCACATAATGAGTTCACGTGGCGTATTCTCAACGGCGCCGCGGCAGCAGATCCTTCTGCAGCTTATCTGGTTGAATTCCTCTGTGATTTCAATGACGGATTTCCCCTTCGTCTCGGGTAGAAAAAGACAGAGAAATATCGATGAGGCGAGAATGAAGCCCAGGAAGAGGAGGAAGCAGAAGTGGCCCATGCTTTTCTGTAAAGAACAAAACAAAGGGGCAGCCCCCCACACAAGTCAGAAGAGAGTCATTCCTGCAGAGGAATGTGTCACTATCATGGTATGTCACAATTCCAACACAACTGGACACAGCATAGCAACATGACATATACATTCTCACCTTCAACATCTTAGCTCGGGGATGTTGTGCTAGGCTGGCTGTTAGCTATTGGCAGAGAGTGTGAATGACTCCTCCTAAAGGCCATGATGAGGAACCAGCTAGAGGTCACTGCCTAGAGAAACACTATGGGCTGGAACACAAACTATTTTATGCAGTTCTTAATTTCTTGGTGGGTGCTGAATTGGACCGGGTGCAGGCTTTGTGCTATATTACATGATATTTTTGTTTCACTGCACTTATCTTTTAGAGACAAACCTCTGGTCACCCCACTACGGGGTCAGACATGATACAGAGGCGGCGAAGGGCATGCTGCAGACCGACTCCCTTGTCTAGAACCAGTGCAAGCCTTTCATTTTCTTTCCATCTTTCTCTTCCCTTTTTTCAATTTTAAAAAATAAGAAGGAAGGAGACAATGGGCCTCATTAGGACCTTCGCAGTAAAGGGTTAACGGCACCAATAAAGGTGCCGGCGCCGTTAACCCCTTACCACCCTATTACGAGGTCCGCTCGCGGGACCTGCTCTGGATGCCTGGTTTTACCAGATGTCCTTTTCAGGTCCCGCGAGTGGCCCAGCATGCTAACAACTGGCCCGTCTTTAGCATGCTCCCCATTCCCATTGAGCCCTAAGGTGGCTCGAATGGGAATGGGGATTTACCGGGTCCGGGTTCCCTGTATGGGGAAATACCGGGCCCTCCAAGGTCGGAATGTCCCGGTATTTCCCCATTCAGGGAACCCGGACCCGAGTTTGGAGGCAGCCATGCCCTTATTAAGGGCATGGCTGCCTCCAAACTCGTAATGAGGCCCAATGACAAGATACAAGAAGGAAAGACACCAAGGGAGAGTAGTTAGATAGGTGAGAGATGAAAGAAAGGAGGGGAAAAATAAACTGAAGAGAAAAGAAATTAAGATGGAAACAAAATAAGGTTGAGTGCGGGCTTGGCCCCTGGCTGCATCGGTGGTGCACAGCCTATGCACATATACCAAAGAACAATGTTTGATCAATGATAAAACATTCCCACTGGTTGACATCAGAGTTGGCTTCCATTGTTTTGTAGACACCACTCAGTTGTACCTGTACCTTCATCAGGACACTCTTTCTGGCAATACCCATTTTACTACAGTGCTCCAAACCATAAAATACTGGATGGATAACAATTGGCTTAGCGGAAATACATCTGAAGCTGACCACACCATTTCAGGCACCTTGAGAATTCTACAGAAATATAACATTCTGATCCTCATTTTACCTTCGACAAATCAGGATGCTGGATAAAACCTTGCAGTGGTTTTTCTTCGACCCTCAGACGATTATGGTCACCCATATGGGGTTGGGAGGATAGATCATGGGTAACACGTTCGTCTTAGAAGCAAGCCAAAACAGAGCAACACAGGTTTGAATCCTGGTCCCAAGCTTAGAGACTGGTATTAAGTGAGTAGTAAAAGATTATTTAATATCAGTCACATTATTCACCCCTCCTCGTATTATCTTTGACTATTTACATGGATTTGCCCATTCCTTTAGAAACATCATTTGAGTCATGTAGCCTATGTCATTATATGTGACAAACTTGAACTTCCAGTACTAAAAGACAAATTGACTGACATGGTAAAAGCCCTACCCTTTGCTCATAGTCCACCTGCTGCCCCTGCTGGTCAGAAATTATTTCAAGATCTCTCCTAGCATACATAAGTGCCCATTAGGATCTATCTTTACTTACTTTTTTAGCTACATACCTTTAAAGGGGAAGTTCTCTCAGGAATTGTATTGGTCCAATGGTTAGGGCATGTACTTTCGAACATATATTGGACAATCATAATTTTTTTTCCATTGCATATTAACTTAGATTTGCTGACATTTAGACATGCGAACCGCACAAGTCGGGAACCGCCATCTTGTGAAATTTGTATCCGTTGATCCATCGTCCTAAGTTCAATTGGCCTAGCAGCGGTAAATCATAACACCCGTCCTTCAAGCTGACATCAGCAGACGCTAACTTTAATCTTACGTCACTTGTCACCACGTCGGTGCACATCTCTTTCGAACATCCTCTGTGTGCAATTTACTGACGTGTCACCATGAAAATTCAAAGTCGCCTCTTTGTTCGATAAAGATCAACAAACCCATTCCGATCAGACAACATTGGAGTTTCTGCTGCCTTTGTGTCTATTTCGCTGTTTTCTATTTCATTATGAGCCTCGACAACTACTTTTTGCTCTGTTCAGCTACCTAAGAACCACAGCGAATTGAACTGAAAAAGGTACTTACACTAGCACCAATGACTTTACTCTGTAAGCGCTTTCAATTCCAATAATTATTACATAATTGACAAATGTCATTGCTTAACCAGTTTTTCATTGTATATTTACATCAGTTCCTTTTTTCATGTTCCAATGTGAACTTTCCAACTTTAGGCTTATTCCTGTTGTCTTTGCACTATGGGTTTGTATAGCATGTCCGTTTCTTCTTATAATTTCCTTATACATGCCATTTTAAAATAAAACATCAATTCATTATTTTATCCAAATTCCCAATAATTTCTTTCTCCCAAAGTTTATTTTCTAATTTTTAAATCTTCAATAATTATGGCCTCCATTCAACCATACCTTTACGAGCCAGATCATACAGAAGCGGAAATGGTTAAGAGAGAAAGTAGCTGAAAAGCTGGTGAATCGAGTGAAAGTCGTAATGATCGCTCCCAGGCTCCAGATCCTTGTTGCATGGAAGACATTTCCACTTGGTGTATCTGCCATCGATGCAAGACCATGCCAACTTTGGTGGAGAGCAGTTGTTGCTGAGAAACCTCGGGCTGCTTGTCCTACATAGTTGAGAAGAGCCTCCCCCACTATCCGTTACCCATGTGCATGACTTCAGGGCAGCCTGCCTTACAAGATCTGTGTTGAGAAGGCTGATGGTGCAGATGCACAAACATTTAGCAACTGTAAGCCCTCATGCTCATATTAGTGTTCTTTGTTCATGCCAAATGATTCCATCTTCTATTTTGCAAGACAATATGACTTTTGTTACTTTCAAGCTCTTAAAAAAATATCTTCCTATCTTTTATTTTTGAATAGCGTGCATGCATTTATTATATTAACCTTATTTCAAAAGTATTTTACTGTGACTAGTTACTCACAAAGTATGTTTTTGACTTCCTACCAATGCCTTGTATTTTACAGGATAAACCAAACAAGATAAATGCAATTATTGGTTTCATTCAACAAAACTATTTCTCTATCTTTTATACAGATGGTACAGGCTTGTGGCATATCAAGCATTTATTTATTTTTACCTTTGTAGAGCGCTCTTAACCCGTGGTCATCAAGGCACTGGTTGAAAGGTTAATTGACAGGAGTAAGGCAGTTGAGGCAGGTATCGTTGTCGGAACTCTGCAAGGCAAAGAACCCTGGGAAAAGAGTGTCTTGAGATGTTTGCAAAAGGTCCAGTACGATTGCTCAGATCTCAGTGCCAGTGGTAATGAGTTCCAGTTCTTTGCAGCGATAACCGGCATACTCGTCCTGCCTGCTCTTGTTAGCCTGAATCTGGCTGTGATAAAACGATGAGCGTAAGAGGAACGAGTCGGCCTCCATGATTGCGCTTTTTTGAGTTTCTGTGAGAGGTATATGGGGGCATACTTAGATAGGCATTTGTGGGTGCCTCAAAGTGTGTTGTTTTGTATGGCTTGGAGTTTGTTGATGTTACGTGTGGAGGCGCCTGCAAATAGGGCATTGCAGTAGTCGAGCCTGGATCCAATGAGCACACGGGCGATGGTGAGGCAGCTGTTGGATATGAACGGTCTGCTGCTGTTGATTAGCGTTGTGATATGTGCAGCTGAGGATGCAATAGCATTGACCTGCTGTGGGAACGACAGAGTGGCATCTAAGTGTAGGCCCAAGGTCTTCGCTGAGGTGGAGACTGGTATTGTGATGCCATCAATGGTGAAGGCATGGTAAACATGGTCTAGGTTGTTGAGTAAGGCTTGAGAGCCGACAAGAAGAATTTCAGTTTTTCCATCATTGAAGCAGAGTACATAAGAGGCCATCCAGCCCTGGACAGTATGGTACACCGCATGTCCAGTGGTGGAGTCAGTGAAGTAGTTTCCAGTGAGAGGGAGGAGCATCTGTGTGTCATGGCAGTGGATTCATGGAAGACTGGGATCCTGTGTGGTTCGAGCTATCCGTGAACAATTTCCTATTGCCTCCGGACATTTTAAGGGACTTTTACAGACACTGCCACTACCAGATTATAATTGGTTATTTATAACACGCTTAATACCCAGAGGTTTCTAAGCGTGGACCCGGGGATCAAACCTGGGTTGCTTCGCGTCCCTTGTTTCCAAGGCGAGAGCATTGCCCCTGAGCTATCCTCCCAACACTAAATAGATAATTATCATTTGTAATTTGTATATACCATCAACCTTTTTTTAAAAGAAAAATGACATTTTATTGAATATTTTACTTTCAATAAAACATATTGTTAAGGTTAGTGTATTTCATTTCAAATTTTTTGTTTTCCTTGCAATTTCCAAGTTTTCTCATATTTTCCCCAACAACATACAACAAGACACAAATCCTAAAGTCACAATACAAAATACTCAGTACTTGCATTATACGGGCGATTGCATTTCTTATTGCTATTATTTCTTCACTTAGTACTTCTTGGCTTCAGGTACTCTAGATTTAATTCATTTCTATTTAGGAATACACAACTCTTTTATTAAATGTAAACAATCATCACACTTTAACAGTCATGGGAAATAAAAACATTGAAGTAAAATGATGACAAGTGAATGTGTCCTTGTGTGACTATCGACAATTGTCCACCTAAAACCTAATGTCTCCATTCTCCCCTATAAAGACCCCGTCCCTGCATTCAACATATCTCTGGGCGCTTTGACTAGTTTCTGAGCCTATTCCGCTCGCTTCATCCTTATCCACTCCTGCCCTTATCAAAGGTTCTCACTAGGCCAATGTGCATGCAAGGGGGGGGGTGGATGGATGGGAAGGCACAAGGTGCCGAATACCATGTGCAACTCAAAGGGGTCTAGCCTCTAGGGACCACTAGCCATATGGACATCGAGACCCGGTGTATCCATGCTCCCCTTTGAAGACCAAGTCTCTGCAATCAACATATCTTGGTGTCCTTTGTCAAGGTGCTGGGCCTATTGCGCTCACTCCATCCCTCTCCCATATCAAAGGCAGTTCTCACCTGGGCCCATGAGCTTGCAAGGGGGGGTGGGTGGATAGGAAGGCATAATTGCCAAATACCATGTACAGCTCCAAGGAATCTGGCCTCTAGGGGCCATTGGCCACATGCCCACCCAGACCCAGTGTCTCCATGCGCCTTCTTGAAGACTCTGTCCCTCCAATCAAGATATATATGTGACCATTCACAAGGCCCTGTGCTCTTCTGCTTGCTTCATCCTTATCCACCCCCGCCATTATCAAAGGCAGTTCTCACTTGGCCAATGTGCTCGCGAAGGGGCTGGGTGGATGCGAGAGCACAAAGTGCCAAATACCACATACAACTCAAAGAGGTCTGGCCTCTAGGGACAATTGGCCACATGACCACCCCAGACCAGATGTCTCCATGCTCACCTTTGAAGACCCGGACCCTGCAATCAACATATCTCTGTGTCATTTGCCACAGGTGACAGGCTTATTGCACTCGCTTCATGCTTTTCATCCTTATACATCCCACTCCCGTATCAAAGACAGTTCTCACCTGGGTTAACGCGCTCTCAATGGTTGTTGCTATGTGCCTACATTCCTTTATGAAATTTGATCTCATTGATCCTTCAACAACCTCCCTCTTCACATATACTCCAAATATGGCTATTGCCCAATAACATATCACACCCATAAAAATAAACAACCAATAACATTCAAGGGCAGTGCTTACATGTAAAAAAATCAAATACACACCCACTTTTTGATGTGTTTATAAAGTATTTAAAATCCTTAGCAAAAAAAAACATCTCTGCAGTCTACTAAAATATCAGCATCTCACGGCATGTTATCTTCATTGCTGAATCTCCTAACTCTTGGTTATTACAGTGTTTGCATTTTCAACTTGGCAAATTTATAGTGCTTTTTACAAAATTTACATCCACATTTTCTTTTCTGGTATCTGTATTACTTCTCCAAAATCAACCTTTCTATGTATCATTATATCTTGAATTCCCACATTGCCTGATAGGGTTATTTTTGAAATATGTAATCTTTTTTCATTGCTCTTATCCTTTGGTGGCACAATTGATGATCAAAGTCCCAGTTATGCATTTCTTCATGTGACAGACCATTGACATAAAAGCAGCTGGGTAGCCTGGTGCTTAAAAGTAGCTTATAGGGCAGTTTTGTGTTTGGGAGGGTTTTATTGGTGAATCAATCCCGGTCATACTTTAATCATTCTTAACTTTCTGTAAATCTTTTTACTAGATCTTCATGAGCATAACACAATGCCTTCATGTATTGTTTTGGGTTGCCCTAATGTCAGCCATGATAAGACTTCTGATACACATTTTCCCCAAGGATATGCATATATATATATATATATATATTTAAAACAATTATCACACTAATTATTTAACTTTTGTGCCAATAGGTAATGGGATGAAAGGCTTGGAGTTTTGGGGTTATAGATATTTTATTGTCACTATTTCTATTATGATACTATTTACACATGCATTTACATTTTAGACTATGTCCTTGAATATATACCTACTTTTGGGATACACAATTCATTCACTGCAATGTGAGCCTTACTAGAAATGTAATAGCAGTATCTGTAATTTGATTATTCTTCTAATGTATTGATTACAATGTCTGTTATCACATTGACCGCACTGATGGAAGTCACGACTCTTAACTCTAAGGAAATGACAGCCACGTCCAATATCCAAACGCTGAGCCCTACTGACATGCATGCAAACTGATGTATAGTGTTTTAAATTGTCTAATTTGTATGAATAATATATCTTTTCTATTGAGCTTTGTTATGAATATATCAGTTAAATAAAGGAAGTGCTTAATCATCAAAAACTATTCTGGAACCAACATCGAGCTCACTTCCCTTTCAGGTAATATTTATTTAAATTCTACATTTGTTTGCGAATATAATATAGATGTCTTAGGTCAAGATCAACTTTCAAGAAATGTATAATTGTTATTGATTATTTTTCTTTTTGATAATAATTAGAATGTTGAATCTTACCACAGTATCTATTCTCTTTTTAAATTGTATTTATATTGCTATACTATACATTAAAATTGTAAAGAAAATAAATCTATATACATGAGGATGCCGGAACTTCAGCAAAATACTCTTCTTCTATTGAAACCAGTTAGGTGGCTGAAGTATGCCACGTGATAGTTTATTAAATTATATTAATGATTGATAATTAATGATATTTTGTTTGCAAGTAATAACATTAATGATATTTTATTTACAAGTAATATCTTTTTAGAAAAATAAAAATGCATGCAATCTTCAAAGTAGTAGTGTCACTCACCTCCCTGCAGGCAACATGGACAGTAATCCATTCCAAAAAGTATGATTGTGTATCGATTACATGAAATCTTTTATTCTCCAAATGCTCTATGTAAATATTAGTATACTGTTGCTGTCCATCTAAAGTGCAAGAAATGAAAATCAACATTATAATATTGCATATCTTTGGTGTAAATAATGTATTCTTTTTGTTTTAAGGACCACAGTATTGTACTTACACTAACGCCAATTCCCTGCGACACCAGTGAAGTTCCACAGGTACATTTCAAAATCAATTATAGTTAAAATGTTTAGTTGGTTATAATGGTTGACTTTCTTTTTGTCAAAAATACATGGTTTTTCAGTGATGAAAAAGGGTTTCTTTTTCAATATATTTAGCTTTTCGTTGGCGTTTGCATCACATGTTAAAAAACAATAAGCATGCAAGGTAACTCATCAAGATGTAAACTTTATCAAACAAGTTAACATTATAATGTCTAATTAGTATCCCATGTTTATTGCATGTGTTATTTTGTACATGGAGACTACTACTGAAGCGGTCGAGATGATAGCGACACATGGACCACAGGTATACAAATAGTAGTGACAGTCATCATTTATCATCCATGCACTTTTAATGTTCTGTTCATTGTGCAAAGTGGTTTTCAAAGTGAAATAGTGTACGTGTTTTTGTATTTATGTTTCTTGGCACAGAAGATATTTACTGTTGTTTACAGCTTTTTTGTGAATGTGGTTATTGTCAATTTGTTTCATTGGTATTAGATTGTACGGTTGATATTCATATATTCTGTAAGTGTGAAAAAAATAATTATCGTTCCGTTAATGTATTATAAGCCTAGGAAGAAGAAGAGCAGGAAGACTCAGACCACACCACTAACAAATGATGTTGTTTGTCAAACCGATGTCACCTGGGAGCAACTAATGTTTGAGGTTGTGAATGCACATCCCAAGGTTCAGAATCATGGTGCTGATGTGCGGTAGCTGGAATTTGAACTCAATATCACCAGCGAGCCATTGAAACTAACAATGGATCATTGTTACAGCACACTACATCCACCAAAACTGACCAACACAGAAGATGCTCTATCATCACTTGCCGATCCTCTCACCAATCCACACCTTCGAAACAATTTCTGTCAAAGCAAGACATCATGTTCCCTTTTTGCCCAATAGATTCTGAGAATCCTGAGATATCGCATATTGAAATCACGGAGGCAAATTCGAAATTCACTGACAACTATGTGCATGGCCCTGACTTCACCATGGGTAGTGCAGAGGATGTTTCCACCAGCACAGAATCTCATACCACTATGTTGAAGGGCGATTGGTTATTAAGGAAACCAAAATATATTGTTTTTGACAGCTGCCTGCAACAGATTATACAAATGATTAAATGTGACTATAGGATAAGTAGGAGAATTTGCGAGGACCCATTGGTGATGTTTTCTCGAGCAATTAAAGGTGAACCGGGGTTTCAAACCCAGCCCTTTAAGACAAGGTAGCAATACTTTCAGATAAATGGGGATGCAGAAGATACTCAAACTCCAATAATCAAACTAACTCAGGACGTTGGCAATGGTTAAACTGTTTTAATGTCAATTATCTAAAACAGGGAGTACAACGGACATCAATGGACATCTCACAGCATGATCTCAAAGCAGTTTATAAAAAACATCACTGTTATAGCAAAAGCTTGTCATTGCTCACGTTCACCTACGTAATTGCTAATGTCATCCTACATGGCAAACTACAAAAACCTAGTGGCAAATGTGATAGGCTTAGAGGGAACATCTAGGTATACGCTCCATACTAGTCTAAGAGAGCGATAGAGTCTCTAACATCAGGTGGGACTACTAAGCCCACCCTTCAAACAGGTCACTATGAATGTCACTAAATACACAACATCCCATTGGTTACACAAATTATAGGGCCCTTAATTATGCAGCACCCTAGAATTGGTTGGCACCCTCATCCCCGTCAGTACTTTTCCACCTACGTTAGCAGCACACAGGCTGGACTTGCAGGTGCTGGTGAGCTGGTCATAACTATAGCTTCTCACCAATTAGCATATCATCCATCATCACCTCAGTGGTCTGCACGTCAATTAAGGCTTTGAACTTGGCCTTGGAAATGTTCTTCGTTCTGGAGAATATGAGGGAGTGGAGGCACGCCCTGTCTCCTTCCTTAGGTGTGCTTCTCATGTTTGTCCAGTTTCATCCCTCCACGTGACTGAAGACCACAAAATTGAGCTTCGGTGTATTTAAAATACTCTTATTTAATGAACCTTTGACGTCTTCCTTCTTTACGCACACGTCTTCTGAACAGGAGTTTCATTCTTTCACACGATTGTAACAACTATCTGATCTTCCCGTCCAGAGCGACCTTGGTTTATTGTGGCTGGTTCAGCCTCGCCACTCAGAGATTCCTTCCTGTAATTCAATTGCTTTTCAACTGCGACACACAGGGAAAAGGCCTTGCTTTCCTGGTTCAGCTCTGCTATAATGCGTAGTGGAATCATCCATTGTTCACTCACTCCTATGTATGTATACGTTGGTGCATGCCGCAAACTATTCACTATATAGCTAGACACAAGAATACTTTATCTACATGCATTTCTTTGCATCTGTACACATGTAAAACAACTTGATATCTTCATCATTTCTGTAGCATAAGCCTCTTCATCTCGAGCCTGAGATGTCACTTATCTTTGATGCTTTCTTGATGCCTTATAGAATATCTACATCCTTTTGTCCCTGGATCTTTTCTAGGTGCGTCAGTTTTACTTCACGTGATGTCACCAATCTGCTCTCTTGCTCTCTTTTCATGCTTCTTCTGGGATTTCATTCAAATGGCCATCATACTGTCTTGTATGCAGGTATGGCTTTCTCAATGGGAACCTTGCTCCCATAATTCTCCTTGGTATCGGTATTCTCACTGGTACTGCACGTGTTTCACAATCTGGTTCCCAACATATAGGCAATATGGGCAAGCTGGTTGAGGTGGAGGTGCTTGGCTCTTTCTCTACAAAGGCACCAACCGGAAGATTAAAGGGAGCTGTGTGCAAGTCCATTACACATTTACGTGGTCTCCGCAACTCAATCTTGTAAAATTTCCTGCTGGAAATGTATATTGTTCTTGTACTCTGTTGTGGTTCAATGTTTAGTACGTTTCTGTACATTTGTAGGACTTGGGTTTATTACTAAAACTGCATGCTACAAAAATCAGAGACAGTTCTTGTTCCCTGCTATTGGCCAGGGTATGGAATGTCGAAAAGATGTCCATAGACAATGTTCTCACAGGCAAAAGGCTCAGGATTGCTGGTGA
Organism: Ambystoma mexicanum; assembly: GCF_040938575.1. Taxonomy (NCBI): domain Eukaryota; kingdom Metazoa; phylum Chordata; class Amphibia; order Caudata; family Ambystomatidae; genus Ambystoma; species Ambystoma mexicanum. Next base: position 1,577,864,643 of record NC_090932.1, read on the forward strand.
TGGACAGTACAACAGTTCTGGATTTTCGGTCAAGTACTGCACTTACTACTTCCAGGACATGTACACACAAAGAAAGTGAGTTCTGTCGTGGTGCAAGTGTCAGAATGTATATTCTCTGTTGCCATGGAGAAATATGGTTTCCTTAAATCCATTGAACTACTGCATTCAAGAGGATTGCAAATAGAATTGTTGGCCACTGTCAGGCACACTGGAATAGAAAAGTTCAAACGAGAGCAGTTCCTGCATATAAAAACATCAATTTGATGTATGTTACATTGCCAAATCATTGCCAAATTGATATCCCAAAAAATCACATCTGCTGGTAAAAAATGGGGTTGAAAAATTGTTAAAATAGTCACAGCCCATCAGCAATCATCTTTGGTGGAGTTAAAAAACATAGGAGCGTTCTGTCCAGATTCTGGTTGAAAAGTGGCATTCAATGCTGCATTATAGTTCCAACATACACTCATGGGGGGATAAACAAGCATTTCCACATAGTCCTTTGAGTCAAGAGTACGACCATGAGAAAAAGTGGTTGGTGCAAACCTCCCCTCCTTACACAGCGCTACAAAAGATAATGTGTGAGAAAACACTGACGAGAGATTTGAAGGATCTAGCAGAAGTTTGACACACTGGTGATTTGGAAGGTTTACCATATTATGGGCCTCATTACGACCCAGGCGGTAAGTTACCGCCTGGGCCGTGACTTTACCACCATGGCGTAAACTACGTTTACGCCATGGTGGTTGGCGGACTTACCGCCCCATTCCGACCTTGGCGGGGCGGTAAGTCCCCAATCCCCATTTACCCTTCCCCATTCCCATTTTTGCCCCATAGGGTATAATGGGAGTGGGGAAGGCGTTAATTACGCCACCGTAAATTACGGTGGCGTAATTAACTCCATGGTCCCTTAGCGCCATGGATTTTAACACCTGCTAAAAGCAGGTGTTAAAAGCGCCATGGCGCTAAGGGACCACGTACTCAGGCGGTAAGGGTCGGCGCTGTTAACGCTGCCGTTAACCCCTTACCGCCTGGGTCGTAATGAGGCCCTATGTGCCTAAAGTACATGCCTAAAAGGTTGAATTTCAGCATTGACGGTATGCAAGCCAGAATAAGGCCGGCTGTTCTTGCTCACAAACACACTTTGCTGGCCATGCAAACACACAGACTGACAACAGATTATGTTTCCAGGGGGCAGTATATGCCACAGAATATTGCTTATGTGGTTCGTCCTCCCAAACTTGCAATTGTTTGAAAGTTCAATTCAAGATTCAAGTTTCAAACATCTGTTATATTTTTTTAAATCTCTATATTTAAAATGCTTAGGTATGTCTCTGTACTAAGCTGATGCAATTTATCAGTGTATGGATGCCTTCTGCTGTCCAAATGGCAAAGTGCACCTCTGCGTACATTTTTGAAAAATTAAGAGAGCAGATTTTGTGTTAATCATTTTGAGACAAATAATGATATGTCTGAATAAATGCACAATGTATTTAATATAAAAGCCACATTAAATGAATGTTCAAGTCTAAATAAAACATTAAAGAGATTACATTCCACCAACAGAAGTGTTTCTTATTTATTAACTACAGTAAGAGAAGTTGGGGGGTGGAAAGAAATAATTTCAAGTTACTTCTTTCCACCCCCACTTCTCTTCACACAGCTCACAGCGGTTCCAGTGTCAATGAACAGTTAATTACCAGCTCAACGTTTCAGTCTGTGAAGAGCAAAACACTGTAGGATAAATGCCTCCTTACGAGCTAAAACTGAAGGTAGGTGCTCTAATTATACTACTACACAATCTTATGCCATCACAGGGACTCTGCAATGGACACCCTGCAATGGAACAAGGTTGACAATTAAGCGTCTACAAAGACACATCATAGAGGCCTGTGTAATCAATGGATTAAATGTATATACTGTTCTTATACCGCACATAACTCTCATTCCATCGGATACGTTTAGCCTTTTTAATTACTATTAGTAAGTCACAGGGGCCTATGCCCCTTTCCTGGAAGGAATCGGTGGTAAATCTGATATTTATGAAGGGGGACCGAAGTAACCCCATGAATTACCGACCGATAATTACCTTTAGCCGGGTACAGCTAGTGAAAGGATATAAAATGCATGTTTTGGGATTTTTTTTTAAAGTGTTTCTTTTTTTGATTATATAAATGTGAGCCAATGTGTTTATTAAGTGTGTATTTGTATGAACTTTTCAATATATTTTCTCATAAATAGTATTTTTTTATACTGTGCTAATAAATGAGAATGGACCTTTTGTGTGACTGTACTATTTGGGATAAATCAATATAAAGTATATTTATTCTTAAAATGCAACATACATTTGGGTGTTATTATTTTTTATTTTTTATCGTAATTGGTTATTTTCTGTAGTGGAAAGCGTGAAAAGGCACATAGGTGCCAAGGACAGCACTGCCATGTTTGAATCATTAGAGTCAGACAGGTGAGAGTGTGACTTTGAATTGATCTTTGATTTTCATAATGCATGTCTAAAGAACGGAAGAAGATGTATTTCCCACCTTGCAATATATATTCAAAAATATGTAATCTTGTACCACATACACAAGGGAGAATTTTAAAAGTTTGCCCTGGCGCTGTGGGGGGGGGGGCAACTACAATACTGTGGAAGAAGGTGCTGGTGCAGTGGTATAAAACGGATTATCCAGCATCCCTAACCTCCATAACAACTGCACTTGATAAGAAACTCTCGACCATGCTCACATTACAAAGTATATTGCAGACAGGGCAAGGACTGACAGGACAAGAAGCATTAGTTGAATTGTTGGTAGTAATTGTGGGTCTGGGTCTACCCTTGGACAATGCAGAGCAAAGAGGCATAGGGCACTTGGTTTTTATCATGCAACAGACATGCACCTGATTGTAAATTATGCTGCAAGCAGAGTAGACAAAGCACATGCTTAATGGAGAGGAATTAAGAGTGACCGATGATACTTATTGGTACTTTCAATGAAGGTGGATCATGTGTGTGTGTGGGAACCGTGGTGATGTGTTGGAGTCTAACAGTGGATGTGGAATATATTGGCTTTGCTATTTACTCAGAACCTGGTGGTAATGTTAACATTATTTTAATTTTTAAAAGATTTCCATCTTTAAAATTCTGTGTCTCATCAGATAACAATGACCGTATTTCATGGAAATCCTTGGAGATGTATTATCGGATGAACTTCTGCTTTGAACCTGTTTATTTTTCACTACATCTAACAAGTGGAGCAAACAGAAATCGAAATCTCACAGAATTGGTTTTGTTTGAATGCAACACAAATGTATTAAAAAACAAGTTTCCTATAAAATTCATCGTATTGAACATTATATTGAATTGTTTATGTGAGGAGGTCACCATTGAGCAAGAACCTAATCAAAAGCATTGACAAAGCTATCTTAAAGAATGAAAAACAGACCCAAACAAAAGATGTATGGACTTCATTGATACGTTGGTGTGGTTACAAAATGATGAGGATTGAAAAAGAATAATGGTCCCATCTGCTCATCACACATTAGTAAAAGAGTCTAAGACCATTTATTTGGTAGTGCAGGTGATCTTTCCTGATGGTTGATGTATTGATTTTTATATTTCATGTGTGTGTGTAAGATTTCATTGTAACCATTGACACAATAAATACATAACAATTAAAAAAATGACTAACATGCCCTTTGCTGAATGATCCTAAAGTTGAAAGGGCCAAACAATGAGATTGTATACACTTTTAAGGGGACACAGATAGTGGTTGAATGTATCTGACAACTGTGCATGTAACAGTATGTTATTTAGTGTCCATGTAAAGTATAGCTGTGCCCTCAACTATAGACAGTTGTCTTTGGGTTGATAGACTATTTATTAATTCACCTTTTATAACATGTTTAATACCGGAGACCAGTCTCTAAGCACGGGACTGGGATTTGAACCTGTGTTGCTCTTCATTGTCTTACTTTTAAGACAAATGCATTGTCTCTGAGCTATCGGCCGGTCAGATAGCACAGTAAGTTGAGAGTTGGTGCTGACATCTGTGTGCAGCCTTTGGACGCAGTTTCACATCCTTCTAGGGCCAACTCATCCTTCTGAGGTTCATAAATTGAGTACCATGCAGTGAGATGATAATATTTACTGTTATTGCACCACTTAAATACCTGTGGGTTTGGCGCGACATATAAAAAATAGTCATTATTAATGTATAGGACTGAAGTGCTCCCTCCACTGCTTGCAATGTTAAATGAGGCGTTCAAAACAGGGACGTTACCAGAATCCCTGAGAGAGGCGATCATTATCCCACTCCCCAAACCCAACAAGCCAAGCATGGACTGCGGGCCGTATAGACCGCTGTCGATGCTGAACCAAGACAGCAAGATACTCACGGTGGTGTTAGCAAATAGAATGAGACGAGTCATAAGCAGATTAATACACCCTGATCAATCCGAATATGTCCCGAGTAGGACAATATCAGATAACCTCAGAAGACTTCACCGGGTCATAGAGCACACAGAAGGGGACTCGAACGAGATGGCAATTGTATAACTTGATGCAGAGAAGGCCTTTGACTCTGTCAAATGGCCTTGGCTGATGACAGCTCTGAGAGAATATGGGATGGGGCCTGGGTACCTTAAGTGCGTGGAATTACTGTATAGTTCACCGTTAGCCAGAGTTAAAACAGGAGCAATCATTTCTGAAAGGTGGCAACTCAGTAGTGGTACCAGGCACGGATGCCCTTGGTCCCCGATGTTGGATATCCTAGCATTGGAACCCCAGGCGATATATTTGAGACAGCAATATGAGGTAGTCGGGATCTCCACAAAAGAGGGACCGCACTTAATTTCATTATATGCAGATGACATGTTACTATATCTGAGATACCCAGAGGAAAACCTCCAATACATTCTAGAAGTAATGGAGCGATTTGTGTTGCTCTCTGGCATTGCAGTTAACCCCAAGAAATCAAGTATATTCCCCCCAGGGAGGTATGTAGGGGTCCCGAGGGAACAACTGCCAGTCTTATAAATAACATGGGAGACCAACACTTTCAGATACCTGGGGATTGACATTTATCACACGTTGGAAGCAGAATATAAGCACAATACTGAAAAAGAGTTAGTGAATATTGAAAATAGCATGAGGTTATAGACGAAGCTCCCCTTAGCCATGATGGGGAGGGGGGCGCAGTTGAAGATGGTTGTATTGCCTAGATTATTGCATTTTTTTGAGAACATACCATACATGATACCAAAGCGCTTCTTTGCCAAACTTCAGAGCATATGTAGGGGCTTTATTTGGCATGGAACTAGGAACGGAATTGCCATTTGGAAGTTGCAGAACACGTATGATAAAGGGGGGATAAAACTGCCTAACTTCGAGATCTATTACTTGGCTAGTCAACTGCAATATGTGGCCCAATGGTTAATGGAAGATTCGACCTCAGAGTCCAGACTGTTGAGATCGGAGTGTGCCCCATTTTTCCTGAAAGAAGTGATATGGCTGCCCAAGCCTGAGTTAAAAAGATGCCCGGGGATGTTGGGATTGGGATGGAAGATGTAGCGCAAAACTTGTCAGGTCATGGAGAACCCAACCCCGTGTTCTCCGCAAGTGCTGCTAGTGGCATTGACCGGTGGAGACGTACAACTAAGAAAGACGATCTGAAGGTACTGGCAACTGGTGGGGATCACAACAGTGGGAGACATATTGCAGGAGGGGGAGGCAAAGGAATTCAGGGGGTTGGCAGAGGAAACAGGCCTACATGTAGGACAGTATATAACCTATACTAGAATGGTACGGCGAATCAGAGACACATGGGGGGTCATTGCGAGTCAGGAGGTAACCATGCCGCTATTAGTTGTGCCCCAAAACCCGCGCACACTGACACCCATGTGATATCACACATACAGCTGTCATCTCACATCCAGCACTCATAACCCATAACATACAATCTAACATTGTCCTATCCATTGATAGATTCCCATCCAGGAAACTTTCAGGTGGTCTATCACATTACAGGTACAATATAGTAGAATTCAGATGTTTACTCTTAAGCCAGATAGCTATAGCCGGTAAAATAGCTCAGCGGGTTGAGTGCTTGCTGTTGCAATCTGTGCATGATCTGCTGTTTGCAGCTGGGAATCCTAGCGAGGCCAACTCAGCTTTTCATCCTTCCGAGGTCGACAAATGAATACCAACTTAAGTGGGGTGATACTGTATGTAAGTATATCATTTGTAAAGTGCTTTGGGGAAAGTGCTATATAAATGACACATTGATTACATTGTTGGACGTACTGATGGTTAAATATCTATTTCAGAAAGTTTAGGAAGAGAGGCGGAATCAAAATGAAAACAGTTTTTTAAAGAGTTCTCATTCGACATCAAAAATCAAAACACACTCTGAGCTCAACTCAGCTCACTAGTGATGGCCCTTAGAGCTCTAAACCCCTGCAAGAAGCAAGGTTGCCTTTCATTGGCAATCAAGACCGCCTCTGAGCTGAATTCCACTGTCTAGTGATGGCCATTCAAGCTCTAAACCCATGAATGAAGCAAGGCTGCCTTTCAATGGCAATGGTGATGGCCCTTAGAGCTCTAAACCCCTGCAAGAAACAAGGTTGCCTTTCATTGGCAATCATGACCCCCCTCTGAGCTCACCTCCGCTCTGTATGGGTGGCATTTAGAGGGCTACACTCATGCATGATTCCCTTTCAGTCTATGGATCATTGGGATTTTGAGTCAACAGCGTAAAGAACTTACCACCATGAATGGGAAGATTAGACCAGTAATGTAGAGCGCCGACCAATTCAGAGAGCTACTAAGCACAAAGCCGCTGGGTCTGGCTGCCTGGGTGAGAATCTCGATGGAGAGTGAGATTATTACTCCAGCTGAGGATCAGAAACAAAGGCATCATTTGTTTAAAACAAAGCAAAAAACAAAGAGGCACACGAGACACCTCACTTGTAGCTCTTGCCACTGTCACAAATTCTAATAATAAGTAGGAAAGCGAAGAATGGTCACCCTAGAAATGGTAACGGTACATTGGGCCTCATTATGACATTGGCGGTAGCCGTGTCAGTGCCCAGGAATGGGCAATTACCGGGTCATTATGACCTTACCGGACCCGGTAATCGCCCATTCCCGGGTGCCGGAAAATATTCTTCCCCATTCCCATTGATCCCTATAGGGCTCAATGGCAATGGAGAAGCCGGATGCACCGGCACCATTGGTGAATGGTGCGGGTGCATCCGATGAGCTCTGCTCGCGAGTGCCAGTCCGCCCGCCAGGTAAGGCCTGGCGGGCGGGAAAGCACCCACGAGCAAAACTCGTAGTTTGTTGGTCCGGGAACTATGATACCGGCAAGCTTACCAGTACCGTAGTTCCCGGACCGGCAAACTTATAATGAGGCCCAATTACAAATGAGTTGCAACGTCACATCTCTATTGTAATCACAAAATCATTCAACTAGTTAACTGCAATGAAGTGAAGGAGAACTTTTCTGGGCCAGTAGGGGTTTGTTAGTTCCCGGTGGAAGGCACAGGCCTTCCATGAGGGCTCAGGGCCCTTAACCACTGGGAAGCCCGCAACCTGTGTCCATTAATGCTATTAGCAAACTGTCAGAGCTGGGTGCTTGGCGAGGGTCAGGAATGGGGGAAGAAGCCACTGCCATGGTTGGATATGGTGGCAGGAATGGGGGCCGGCTCTGCCAGTTAGTAAAGCAGAACAGGGATCACTGTCCAGTGGTCGCCACACAGCTCAGATGCTGACCAGTCATGGCAGAATGATGCAACAACACTTACTGGGGCATGAAGGGAAGATTATGGTGCCAAGCAGATGAGTGCAGGGAACAGAGGCTTATATTGCCAGAGTCAACCCACATGCCCTGCACCTTTCTGAAGGTGCTAATGACTATAATGCAAGCCACCCTGTGACATCCCAATGCACCCTGGCCGCTAAACAGCCAGCACGTGTCACCGCTGACTGATTGAAGTTGAAGGATAGTGCTTGGCTGTGAGTGCTGTTTGTTTGCACTGGAGGCCTTGAGCGCTCCAGTCTTAGTGGTAATGTTTTGCCTTTCCTCTTTCTCTTCTGTTCCATGTCCTTGCTCTCCACATGCAGCGTCTGCCATTTTGCCTCTTCTTGGTTATTATTGTATCATGACTCCCTCATGTCTACCCCCTCAGGTAGGCTCCTGGCCTCACCCACATTGTGCCTGTGAATTCCAGAATACCAGATTTGTTTCCAGGAGAAAGTGACATCCTCTTTCCTTGTAAAAATGTACAAAAGGGATTAAAGACTCACTGTGCCCTTACTTTCTTCACATTCTGCTGCGCTTACACAGTGAGCTGAAGTCTTTTGACCTGGGGTCCAGCATATTACGGCCAGAGGCTGCAAGAGGAGCCTTCATCTGCCCCAGTCCTGCTGCGCATCATCTACTGGTCAGGCAAGAACATGATTGGATCAGAGTAGCATGTGACCGCTCCAGCCTGGAGCCTCAGGCCTTTAAAGCACTTTTTGAGCTCTCAGCACGCTCTTCTTGTTTAGCCGAGTCCGGGTACCCCATCACCTAGCGTCCTAGAGAAAACCAGCTCCTCTTTGGCCCTGTTTGTGCTTAGGGCCAGGGACCTGCTACTTCCTCACTTCTCATATCTGACATGGGGAGTGCACAACTGCATTCTAGCCCTCATTCATTAAATGGTGAGCAAACGGCATCATCCCTCAATGCTGGTGATCAGGTTCCATCAAATATTCTGTTATGGTAGGCCCACGTATACCCATGAAGAGAAAAACTCAATAAGCGAAGTGCACGAGAAAACCCAGCTTTATTTAGATACGAACGGGCGGGAGAGCGTACAAAAGGCAATCACCCTCATTACAAGTTTGGCAGTGTGGCAAAAACGTGCTGGTAATAACATTTACTGCCATGTTTCCGCAGCGGCAAACTACAAGCTTGCCAGTGGGTTGGTCGGAATTACCTCCAGGCAACAGCTGGAGGTACTTCTGCCGCCCCACCAGCAAAAATAGGGAACATTCCTTCCCCTCTCCCTTTAAATCTGGGGATGCTATGAAATGACTATGGGCCTCATTACGACCCAGGCGGATTTCGCGGTGCTAAATGCACCGCGAAGCATGGCGGAAAGCCGCCGATAGCGCCATGGGGGTTGGCGGATTTACCGCCCCATTCCGACCTCGGCGGAGCGGTAAATCCCCAATCCCCATTCTGCCCTTCCCCATTCCCATTTTTCCCCAATAGGGTATAATGGGAGTGGGGAAGGAGTTAATTACGCCACCGTAAAATACGGTGGCGTAATTAACAACGAGGTCCCGTAGCGCCATGGTTTTCTCCGGCTGGTAAAACCAGGCGGAGAAAACCTCCATGGCGCTACGGGAACTCGTAGTATGGCGGAGAGGTACGCCATGCACTACGCTGGCGTAATACCCTCTCCGCCAGGGTCCTAATGAGGCCCTATATGTCTGCATGGCACGTAAAAAAATCAAATAAACATCCAAATACATATTTGTTATAGTGCCTTTCAACATCGTTATTGTCCCAACGCACTGTTGGTTGAACGCCCTCGGAGGGACCGGAGTCCAAAAATGAGGGAGAATTTGGAAGGTGCTTTTATGTGTGTGTGCATTTCAGCCATTAAAGTTATGCGAGGGTGGCCAAGGCCCTGCTATTCACCCCTGTCTAAGTTTAGCAGCATGGATAGAGTGTCCACGCATAGGGCCTTTTGAGTCACCTGTGGGTAGAGATAGTTCTACCTTATATTGCCATTCTTAGAGACTAATCCTGACGGTAATGTTATCTTGTCTTTGAGAAGACTGGCTGTCCCTAATAGGAGATGTGTCTATGGTAGACGTACATATACTTGCATGCTTAGGAACTTTGCAATCTCAAAATATCAACCAGCCATGGGCTCTTATCAGAGATGATAGATCAGGCCTTGCTATCTGGTCACTCGTTTTTCTTAGGAATCTATTTGGAATGTTCTGTTTGGCTAAGCCAATCCGGAACAAGGCTCTTGAACAATATCAAGGCACTACTATGTGGTATTTGATTGACCGCTGGGCCAAACACAACGTTCTTGGTGACACTGCCCCAGCTCCCCGATCTGCCCGCTGCATGGCCCACTCTATGCCTCCTACCACAACACCTCACCACTGCCAGCCACCCCATCTCCCCTTCTCTCCAGAGACTGGTCTTATGCCCCCTAATTCCTCCTCAGCTTCACACACTCTCCCCTACTGATATAGTGTCCCGCAGGTCTCCTTAACGGCCCTCACTTTGATCAGCATCACCAATTCAGGTTTTCCCGGCCTTTCTAGACAGATTCTTGTAAAGGGCATTGTTAGGTAAAGATTTGGGGTAGTACCCTTTGGGTGCACTACAACAACCTTAGCCTCCTCGTAATAGGAACCCAACCTTTGGTATAAGTCTGTAATACACAGGTTGGGAGTGTGGTTGAGCAGCCAGGCTTATCTCAAGAGGGGTCAATGTGAGCTGTAGGGTAGTTACACAGAGATTCACAATAACAAGTATCCAAATAAACAAGTATACTCAAGGTTGCTTGATTAAACAATTATTAATTGATATAATAGTTTGAATAAGCCTTCTTCAGAAGGGGCAATGTAATAGTAACACACAAATCGCTCCGAAATACCCACCCTTAGATTCTCTAAATCAGCAAATACCCATTGGGGATGGCACACAGACACTTCCTACACCCTCAGATGACTTAAATAACTAGGACATTCATATATTACCGTTGCATTTAGAACAATACTGAGATGAGTGTCAAAGAAAAGGGCTTATTAGAATAAACAAGAGCACACACATATTCTGAAGCAGGTAAGTACTTTTGAACCCCTCTCCCCCCCAATGCATAGTAAGTTAACCCTTTTCTGGAAGGATAGGTGCAACACAATGTCAGAGGAGAGAAGAGTCATTCAGGGAGCCAGGCTAGGCCAATGTCAATTGGGCAAAAGTCTAGGTGAGCTGAAGCACTTCTTGCAGGTAAGTAAAAGTCTTGCTCAATGCTATAGAAGTCTTTGTAGAAAAGAATAATCAATGTAAAGCCACAAGCTGTTAGTCTTGTGAGTAGTAGAAGATGCAAGCAACTCTACAGAGCAACCAAGACAAGTCTCAACTGAGAACAAGCAAGGCTGCACAACAAGAGGTAAGTTCTCTAAGACTGTACAGTACCTTTGGTTAGAAGAAAAAGGTGGCAGATGACTTCTGCTCCTGTGCAGCTCTGCAGAACCTGTTGTTCCTGGGCCTCAGTCGTGGGGATAAAAGGGAGGACTTCTGGGGACTCCTGCACTGCAATGGGACGGTCAATGATGGCAACCAGCAATCTTCAAATCAGTGTCGCTTCGCGGTTAATGCTCCTCGCGTCTATAGCAAATAGCACCACTGCAGTTTCTGGCTGTTGAGATGGGCTTTCCTTGCATCTGGGGTCCAGATCTCTGTTGAGGTGGCTCAGGCTTGGTCAGTCCTGCTTCCTGGGAGTCTGGGGGATCTTCCTGGAGCTCTTGGCCAACTTAAAACTGATTCACTCTGAATCTGGTGTTCCTTTCCCTGGCACATCGGTTCCTGCAGCAGCAAGGAAGTGCAGCTAGCTCCGAGAGGATGTCCAGACAAGTTCACTTTGGAGTTGATTGGTCCCACCAACTCAAGGGGAGAAGTTGTCATTGCAGGGCTTCCCTAGTCGAGGCAAATTCAAAGCTTCAGCACAGCTGCAGGGCTTCACTGGGCAACCAACGGTCCAGGAGTTGCCGCAGGGGTCTCTTCCAAGTTCTTCTTTGGATTCCTTTGTCCAGTGGTCTACTCTGTCTTCCAAGCCAAAAAGTCTTGCCTTTTATGCAGGTTTCTCCCATTCAGTCAAGCCTAGCTGCCAGTCAAACAGCATGGTGGCTGTCCTTGCCGGACAACCAGCCAGCCAATAACCTTTGGGTGCATTCCTGTAACCAAGGGGATTAAGAACAGGGAGTTTCGGGCACCTCCCTCACTTCCTGTCCCTGCCAGACACTCTGGAGCCAGAGGTGGGCTTCACTCGTGAATCCCGCCAAAGACAAAATGAACAAAGGTACCAAACCTGGTTTTCCACACAGATTAAATCTCAAGAAGGACCTTTCCACAAAGTAATGGCAAAAAAAGAAGACTGGGGCCATTTTGACAAAAACAGCACCCAAGGGTGCTTTACTGCAGTGGCGAACGCAGCCCGCGGTGAAAACACACAACGGTAGTAAAAAGTAAACTACTGTCACCAGCCATTCATTGTAGAAAGGGTAACATAAACATGTTACATAAGAAGCTAGACAAAGGGGATGCTGAGTAACCCTTGCAGCACCCTATTGTAAGATAGTGTGTATGGTATGGTATGGTATGGTATTGTTTATTTATAAAGCGCCTATACACAGGCAAGTGCTGGGTGCTGGGTCTAGAAAGTTACAAATGTAAGTAAAGTCAATTTTACTTTACTGCTCTTGGAAACAGTAGTTTATCCAAGAGAAGGTATTTAAAACTTTGGGAAATCTGAAAGACATGCCTGTGCCACTGCACTGAAGGTGCTGGGTGTCACAATGTAAAAAGATTCCTATGGAGTTTGTCAGACTCCAAAAACCAAAAGAAACACAGAGTTCAAACCACAGAAATAAATACATGAGAGAGTGGGAAAAGGTCTCACTTTCTCCAGGTTAAAAATTAAAAAGTCCTAGAGTCCAGCAAAAGAGCTGGGGGTCTATAAGGTAGAGAGGAATTAGCACATTTCTGAGAATTCTTCCTAACACTCATGATTGAGGGATAAGTTGAAGTCTTCACCCATGATTAATTTGGTGTCGTTTATTTCTGTTAGATTAGTTTCTTTTTCATGAAGCCCTAACTTGGGGTTGTAATCTGGTAGATATGCACTACATAGGACAATCATTTCCACACTAGTATTGACCTTGAACATTCTGCACCTGTGCTCCCTGGTTTGTCTAGTCCTTTATGCAATAATTCACTGTCTCCTCTAGTTTAGTATGTGTGTGACATGTGTGTTTCAGTTCCTGCCCACCCCCTGCAGTTTGCAGGCTTCCTCTGTTGTGGTGCATTTCTTGAAGCCATGCAATTTCAGACCACATATGTCTGAAATGCATCATGTGTTTTCTTTTGATTGGAATGGGTACATTTGTGAAAATTCAATGGAACTAATTTCAAAATGTATGTTCTGCCTTTCCTTGGCAGTATCAGTTTCTCAAATATTAAATAGAACAATTTCAAATATTAACTCCATTATTTACATTAGCTAAATATCAGAACAGAGCTAAACATGATTTCTAGCAGGTTATGTACCATTTCTACAAAATCATAACGTTTTTACGAAGATTTGCACCCAGTATTTATTTTGTTTATTTATTTTATTTTTACATTTGTAGCAGCGCTCTAAACCCGTAGGCATCAAGGCGCTAGTTACAGTAGAGTTTATAATAATATGCATGATGTTTACCTTCCTTATCATGCTTCCTTATCCTTGCCCATTTGCCCCTATTAACCTAGCTACCCTAAGATACCTTACTCCCTGTGTATATATTCTGTACCTATATGTATATAACTGTACAGCAATGTAACCGAAGATGAACATTTTCTTGTTGCTTTCTGCGCCCTGATACCTCCGGGTCTGGCGGACATTATAAATCATAAAACATACAAACAAACAATAAGAAAGTCGTCATAATGAGAAACTCATCTCAATTGAGAAAGCCTCAATAATAACAATGAGGTGCGCAGTAATATTGTTCGTGATACTAGAAAGGACCAAATCAACATTGACAACTCAGAGATCATCAGGGTATGAAGTTATACTGATGAACCCTGCAATAGAGGTGGTAAGGTGCAGGAAAATAAATCCAGCAGACTACATTGCAGAACAAACTGAGGGGAGGGGTTACATACATGATTGTGTGGCGTGCATCGACAGGAGTGGAGGTGATCCTTTGGTAAAAGAAGAAGCCATCGAAGTTGAGACTTTCTTGATGGGAGTTCAAGTATCGACCCAAAATACGGGACAGAGGCACTCTGGGTCTTCAGTAGTAGGGCACATGCACAGCATTCACAAGGAGGGAGAATTGAAAGTTTTTTGTCAAACACGTCTGCCAGCACACTACTCTGAACAAGCAGCAGAATTGGTGGCATTAATAGAGGCGCTCAACATGTCAGAAGTGCATGCAGTAAATATCTTTTCTGACTCCGCGTACGTAACATACACCTGGCATTCAGGGTTAGCAAGATGGCAAAGGAGAGGATTTAGGTGAAATGATGGTACACTGAAGAGGGATGGACACCATCACCCTCTCAAATCCCTCTGATGAGATATATGATGCAGAAGAAGAACAGAAGATATCGTGAAGGACCAAAATTTTTTGGACCAATTCCTTTTTATTTATTTATTTATTTCTACTGCTCCAGAACCCACAGGCATCAGGGCGCCACATGTACACGCAGAGTCACATTATACAAACAAGTCACGGGACAACATGAATCTACGGATTTTCAAGTGGTTTTTAGCTTAGATTAAGGGAGTTATCTAAACAAGTGAGGCTTGAGTTTCATTCGGAAGGTAATGTATGAGAGCTCCAGTCTTATTTGTGGTGGGAGGTTATTCCATAAGGTCGCGGCTTTGGTGTGAAAAGCTTTGCTGAGTCCGTTGGTTTTCCTGAAACTGGTGGTTACAAGGTTGCCCTGGGCTTCAGGCCTGAGTGCCCATCTCAGTACATATGTAACCAGTTTCTTCTTGAGGTATGCTGGCACTTTCCAATGGACGCACCTGTGGGCTAGCGTCAGGGTTCCTAGTGCTGCAATAATTGACAAGTATGTCGAGAGGTACCCACTCAGTCAGCCCTACAGACCAGGTGCAGTACAAACCCTACCCAGAGGGGATGTAGACCCACAAGCCCCACTAAGGAGACTTCAATTGATAGTATTGACTAAAGTGCCAAGAAGGCAAAGCCTCTGAAGTAGTTAGAGACACCATGACATAGATGCGTTAGACAGGAAGCACACATGCCATCCGCACAGCGGGACACAAACACGCACCCAAATACACGAAGAAAATAGGCATCAGCTCTATAAGTTAGAGGACGGACACACATAAACATACTGCCATTTTATTATTTTGTCACTAGCTTAAATGCAGCAATGCAGAAACCACAAGAAGCAAGAGATCCTGAGAATAGCTTGCAGATGCTTATATGCCATTTACCTTATGGAGCTGCAGGAGCACCTATTGGAACTGACAGTCTAGTGTGAATAACACAAGGAGAATATAGAATAGCACAAAATATAGAAGCCTTTATGTGGCTTAGGAAAATTACAGAAGGCCACAAGTCCTCATCAAGAGCTGAGCTGGGGCAAGTTCAGGTCGGACCAGAGCAAAAGTGTGAGACAGGGCCGCTGCCAAGGCCACTAGATACGGATGGCATTCCATTCCTTGAACTACAGTAACACCAGCCACAGTAAAAGTGAATAGTTCCTTGTAATTCAGAGTAATTCAGAGCTGCAGAAGCCCCAAATCACGGACTCTAAACACGTGACCCGGTCGACTCCAATGATGAACCGAAACTAGGAGCTAGGAACAAGGAGCGATCTCACGCTGCCAGAAAGAAGCTTGCAACAAAGATGTTACAATGGAGACAAGTGTTGCACGATGTGAACGGGCACTCGCATAGTCTAAGGTGGTGAACACAAGTTACAATACAAACACATAGTCACTCTCATTACCTTGAGAAGGTACACCAAGAGCTGAGAACTATTTTGTATCCCAGGCCGGGGAGACCAGCTCTAGCCAATCACAGCACAGGCCCCTAGTAGTGGGTAGCAACGAGCAAGAACCAATGGTAAGACCCTCATAATGCAACATTGTAGAAATAGCACTTTTTGGGGATGACCAGGCTAGCCACATGACATGCGAGAGCAAGTAGACTAACATGTATAGTGTCCACTATAGGTGGACTATCACTCAATAATAGATGGGCCCAGATTATAGTTTAGCTCTGATGTCATGAAGGCGCAAAAATGGCCTGCGAGCTAGAAGACGCTGACAATGTCCTAGGATTTCTTCGATCCTTGTACTGAACCCTGCTGGGTTTTGGCTGTAATAAACCGCATTTGAACTTGCTGTCTGTCTGGTTCTGCGTGCCTTTTGGGGGAAGAAGTTGGTCCATCCACGAGTTCTGAGAGGCTGCAAACTCCTAGTAGCCCTCGGACCTACCTGGGAGTTTGTCCCCAACAGATTGGTAGGCAGAGGATGATAGCACAAGCCAGACTCCTTCACCGCAGAACCTGAGAGGCTGTGGGAACCTTGCATATTTCGAGAAAGACGGGAATATGTGTACCCGTTTAAAGGTCATCGGGAGCCGTTTGAAAATCATCCCATCCGAGATCAGCGAGTTGTCCAAGGTAGACCAGGACGGGGAGTTGTGCGCCTTGACGGGGAGCCGGCAGCCAAGCAGCATCTGTGCAGCACGGAATGTAAGTATTGGTCCAGTCTGAGAGCAACTGTGGGTGTGAGGGAGGGTATTGAGTATTGTGAAGTATTGTTGGGCACTGTCAAGTTTTGTTTGAGTATTGTTTAATAGTGTCATATTGTTTAGCACTTTAGCAGTGAGTATGGATAGGAGCAGAGGTAGAATTCCCTTTTCCATGTTTAGGGCACATTTGGTCTTCAAGGTAAAAGGTTCTGGTGAATGAGATTAGTAACTCGAGGGGATTGGATGACAGACATTTTGCAAATTAAGGTATTGCTGTGAATTGAATGTTTTAACTCGGGTCATACATGAATGTATTCCTGTGTGGGTTAGCTGGAGCTATCCTAGATTGCGGGCGGTGAGTTGACAGGTTACGTCTCCTGGAGAGAGGCGCTTCACACATTAGGCTATGCAACAAGTGCAGTTAGATCACAAGAGAATATTGGTATACTCTACCTGGAGAGCAGGAAGACAGCTGTGGGGCTTTTGGGGCCTTGGGAGTTACAGATTATTGTTGTATGCTCACAATCTTCCATTCACCTGTATTGTGCAATTAGCTTGGTGACATCACTCTCAGGGTTTTGGGCATACGATATAGAGAGTTGTGCTGTGAGGGGTTAACGTTGAGAATTTGGGATTGTGAGACAAGGCGAACCAGAGGTGGTGTGCGAAGGTGCATGCGCTGGATTGTGGTTGTGTGCCTGAGGAGGCAGCGATTGTAAAGGAGGGCCGGTGCGTGGAGCACGCATGATGAGGTGCAGAGCCAGAGACGCTCGTAGAAACTGAAAAGTATTATCATTGTCTTGTAATCCCTTTACTTCCGAACAGCGGATTATTGAAATTCTCAACTTGAGGTCAGGTAAAGAGGTATTGAAATGTATCAAGGCAACAGTGGGGGGGGTTACCCCTCTTCAGCATTTGCGTTAGACGTTTCCACCTTATAAAGAGAAACTCTGTAAATACAGCATAGAATGGTCCAAAAGTACAGAAGGTAAATTAACCAAACCATGGCCAAAGACGTGCATCAATCGCTATTGCCACACATACAGGATGCTTACAAGGGGAAGAAATGGGCTAAACGGATAGCCATATTTGAGTTGTGGTTCATGTTTCAGGAGCGAGAAGGGGAAACTGCGAGGCATCAGTGAATGCTAAGCCAGCTTTAGGTGAAGGAGGAAGGGACCACTAGTCCGCACCTCCCCGGGCCCTCCAAGTGTAGTATCCGATGACACAGACGATGAACAGGAAATGTACCCAATGATCGATCTAAGGGCATCAGAGGGGTATTCAAATCCAACATATAAGCCACAACCATACACTAAAGAGAATAAGCCGAAAGGCGCAGGACCATCAGCTAGTGGTGCCGGAGTGAAGGAGGAATTTGAGGGCATAAGCATGAACGAGTGGATAGCAACGCAGGTGCTCTTAAAATTTAAGGGGAAGACAGCGGGAGAGGCAGAAGGGGCGACCGAGGCGATAGAAAGTCTGAAGAGGGACAGTCATATGACAGACTGGGCAGAACTGATGGATGAGGAAGACAGAAGGGAGAAGGACAGGGAGGTAAGCACACGAAGACAGAGAAAGGAGGAGAGAGGAGAAAATGGACCGAGAAGACAGGGAGTGAAGAAGGGTAGAAGAGAGGGAACTCTTGGAAAAGGAACAAGAAGAGAGAATAGAGATAGATCTTAAGGAAAGAAAGAAAGCAGAACGTGAGAGGAGGGAGAAAGGGGAGAGAGAGCTGGAGAAGGTAGAGAGGTGGAGAGATAGCAGACCAAGACAAATGCAAGTTAGCAGAGAGGGAGCACAGAAAGTCACAGTTGGTCAGACTGGCAAGGGAACGAGCATGCAGGGAGGAAGACGAAATAGCCATAAGAGTGATAAGGATGCAGGCAGCGCTGGATGGGAGAAAGGGTAGAGGCGAGCAGAAAAGACGCCCGGAGGCAGACAGCACATTTTCACGAGGCAGGAGTGCAACAGAGGGAAGCGGAACAGGCCTAGGAGGCTGAACCTGAGGGAGGATGTATAATCTAGTGGATATCGATCTCAGCACAAAACATAACGCAGACTCGACATCGAGGAGATTACGTTTGGCAGACAACTTCTATAGCAACATGGATAAAGAATCTAACAACAATGACAGACACAGTGGGGACGAGAGGGAGGAGCAAGGAGGGTCACAGTCCAAGGGGACCGACAAATGGGCATCATGGGAAGTTAGGGCTGATAGACAGGGAACAGGAGGGGTCGATTCAGAGGAACCAGCACAGCAGAGGGACGACATGTTCACCACACTCAACACATAGCTTAATAGATTAATAGACTTCCGGGATGCAGGAAGGGGGAGAAGGCCATAGCATGTTCAAGGGGACGACTGTCTAGAGCTTATGACGAAAGCACACAAGTACCCACATTGGAATCAGCAGATATATGTACGGACGTTGAGGTCGAGAGGGATCCTCGACAAATCAGACTGTATTTCGAATGACACCGGAGCAGAGGGTGGCATACTCGCAGATGCCCTTATTATAGAGAGGGCGATTGAGACTTCAGTATGTGCCATGGGAGCACACGGGCTACCATCATTGAGCGCAGGGGCGGGAAAATGAATTTATGAGATGGAGAAGATGACAGCTGGCCACAGACTAGCAGTGGGTGATGTAAAAGGACTATTATTATTCATACTAGCAGACGCAGCTGATGATGTATGGAAGAGGGCAGCATTCCCAGGGGTGACGACACAGAACAGAGAGCACGATGGAGTGCCATTTGCAAACTGCAGGGTGGCAGTATGGAAAGCATTACAAACACAATACCAAGACACGTCAGACATTGGGGCGATTACGTCAAGCAAATTGAGGGAAGACGAAGACCCTGTTCAATACATTCAGGAAATTCAAGAGCTTTGGTGCCTTGGACCTCGAGAGCCTTGGGACAAAACAATAGCAATATTTTATGACATTTTAGTGCCAGTACAGAAGAGCTTGAAGGAATTGGTAGGGATGGAAGCGAAGGGATGGGCAGAAATACAGCTCAAAATAGTTCACCATTGTAGGTTGTGGCAGGAGAAGGTTAAACAAAAAGCAGAAGACAGGCAGGCAGATGACGCTAAGTTAGTGCAGCGGAAGCTATCGCAGTATGCAATGGAAGGGGTGGTGTTAACCAGACCCACCCCAGAAGCCCAGTCACAGAATCAACAACCACAACAGTTTGCACCGCCCATGGGAGGAAGGATACATGGGGCGGGCCAGTCCACAGCAGAGATTTTAGGGAATGGGAGGTTTGCCAATGGGACGTGGCTTTGGGCCACAGATGCACCACAACCAAGGGGGGAGTTCTCCGGAGGATTTCGGGGTTATGGACAACAGATGCAGCAAACTCCCAGGGAT
Organism: Ambystoma mexicanum; assembly: GCF_040938575.1. Taxonomy (NCBI): domain Eukaryota; kingdom Metazoa; phylum Chordata; class Amphibia; order Caudata; family Ambystomatidae; genus Ambystoma; species Ambystoma mexicanum. Next base: position 1,577,884,539 of record NC_090932.1, read on the forward strand.
TTTCCAGGTGGTTTTCCAGGACAGGGGAGGGAACCACCACAATCCTGGACATGTGGACAGGTAGGATATATTTCAAGGGCATGTCGGTTTAGAGGAGTACAACAGAATTGGTAAGGACAAGACCAGCAGTGTTAAGTGACTTCAATTCAGCAATCCCACTAAGTCAGTGCCTCGTCTGGGATGCCCAGGGGAAGCCCTTATTTATTTATTTATTTATTTATTTTATTGAAAAAACTGCAGTTTCTTTTGTACAAAACAAAAAAAAACTTTTGTTTCAAGAGATAAAAGGAAAAACTCCATGACTCCATAACTCCGTAACTCTGTATCTCTGAGCTTCAATCCGCTACATAAAAAAATAGGGTTGGCGACAGCCATTAAAAAGGAAATTTCAATAACGCATTCAAATAGTTCACAATTCCACAGACGTGTTTGACGTTATTGCCAGAGGAGACCAGGTGCCATCACGCCTCCATATCATCATCTAGAGGCGTGAACTGTCCAAGATATAAGGAACGCAAGTCGTTAGTTGCTTGACACTCCAAAATTAGATGTTTCAAGGATTCTACGCAGACAAAGCAGAATCGGCAGTAATTGTCGGCTGTAGATGGATCTTTACGACGCCATAAGATTTCCTTAGATTTTAGAATATTAAGGCGAAATCTCAGAAATTGCTCGCGATAATGGCTATTGTAGCATTGGGTCAGATATGAGGCCTGGTCATTTAATTTATTTTGCACATAGCCCAGCGAGCTTGTTGAGTCCATTTGATTTCGCTTTTCTATATTGATTATCCAAGCCCAGGCCTCAAATTTCCTTCTTGCATGTTGGGGCCGAGAAATTAAATCGAAATTACATATATCTGCAGCTTCGACCCAGGCTTGTACTTTTGTCTGCCATTGGGCCAATAGGCTGAGGTTAGATGCGACTTGCATGTGGTTAAATATGTAATATGGTGATGCTTTGCGCGAGCAGGACATCTTGCGCATAAGAGACATAGACTTCCAGATGACATGGCTGACAAGTTATAATCTGGATGATAAACCCTTATATAACGCCCCTCTCTTTGAATCCCCCTGACCTCACTGAGCCAAGAAGTAGGTTTGTTTTGCAATTTAAAAGGTTTATTGAGAAAGTAAACAATATATATATATATATCACACTTTTATGAATAATTAATATTTGAAAGCACACTTAGGCATATGACAGTGATCAACAATGGATGATGTTACACTAGCACACTGATTTAATTACTTAAGAGTTAGTATAGGGAGGATAAGGTAGCTGAGAATACTTTTATGATTTCAAGGAAATGCAATGATGAATAAAATGCAGTACAGAAATAAACTGATAGGGTTTCACAAGAGATAATATGTTCACTTTTCCCCTTGTGGCAATTCACTCCCCCCCATGCAATATAAGGAGATGGAAGTAAAGCACACAGTTTTCAGGAATACAATCACAATACAATACGAATTTCAGTTCCCCCCTAGCAAGCTTAGAGAAACAGGGATGGTTTTAAACACAGGCAAAAGTACTTTTAAATGTGGTATGCAAATAAGGGAAACATATGCTAAAAATGATTTTAATTCCCTGTAGGAGGTTCAGGGTAGGTGATAGCTATTTAAGATTAGTTCAAGTCACACTCGCGATGCTCAATGAGGGATTAGCAGGTTGAAAATGAATTTGAGCAGTTCAAGCAAAAGCGGCTATTTTGACAGGAGCTAATTGTACCAAATCGCAAATCGCGGCTCCTGAAGTTATGCTCAGGTGTTTCCTTTTCTCAGAGAACTTCATCTCTATCAGCCCCTGCTCCCTGTTGCCATGCAAGAGCCTATGCTTTCAGTTCCTCAGTTAAGGCCTTACTAGACTCTATCAGTCTCTCCTGCATGGCTTCCTGTTGCTGGAGCCTATCATTGTCCTGGCAGAGAGCCTCATTCTCTCTCTGTGCCTCCTGGTTGGTCCTGAAATACTGGGCCAGTCTTTGCTTCAGGAGGGTTACCTCCTGAGTCCCATCCCTACTGGTCTGTTCCTTTCTTGCCAGAGCATCTTCCACCCTCCTGGTGTGCTCTAACAAGTTCTGATGCTCTTTTTGGAGGTCACCCAGTCCCTAGAGGCCCAGGTGATTTTCTTCAATTTTTTCTTTTAATTGGCAGACTTCCTGGCCTAAGGTGTCCCTTTCCTGACTAAGAGCCTGCATCTGTGCTGCCAGGTCGTCAATCTGCTTTTTAAGGGCCCCAGCTTTCTGGCGCTCATCTTCAAATTCTGTCCGAGTATCCAGGTCTTTCAGGATCAGTTTGTTGCTCTCTGTCTTCTCCCTATCTAGGTGGCTTTGCAGGATGACTACCTGCTCTGCGCATGCCCTATTGAAGTCCAGTTGTTGCTCCAGCTTTTTCTGGCTTTGCAGTAGGGCGTCCAAACCTTCTTGGTACTCCTTCTGCAAAGCCAGAAATCTGTTATCCTGGTCAGACTTTTCCTGTTGCAGGATACCCATATCCTTTTTTATTTTAATGATATACTGCCTACTATCATTTTCTGACACCTGGCTCCTCTGCAGCCTCTGCTCGGAAGAGACCAGGTCAGATTGGGCCTTCTCTAATGCCATCAGTTGCCTATTTGCCAGATCTTGGCCTTCAGCACATTTGTCCTGTATGGCTCCCATATATAAATATAAATATGCCGCTACCCTGGCAATCTTGTTGTACTCATCCTTGGTTTAGGGGCCATATATAGTTCACTCAGGGCCACATGTAAGGGACCCTGATCTCTCCATATATCTGACCCTGTTTCAGTGATCTGGGGTGCGATTGCCTGCAACCAGACCGCCTGGTCCTGATGATCCCACTCACCTCTCACAAATAGCTTATGTTATAGGTGTTCTCTGGCTATTTTGATATCTACCAAGGTCGTCATTCTGGAAATTGATTTCCTTCCTGACTTACAGAAGTTTGTATTTTATTTTGCAAAACAGACCGTTTCTTTAGAGCGGTCCTTTGAGGGGTGTTTTTACAGTGTAACATGGCATGGTGATCCAACGGGATTTATGTATCCTGTCAGTTAGCACACTGTATTATTCTGCACAAGTGATAGATCTAATCCAGAATCCCGGACGAGCCCCCAATCTGTTAAGTGACTTCAATTCAGCAATCCCACTATGTCAGTGCCTCGTCTGGGACGCCCAAGGGAAGCCCTTATTTATATATTTTTATGACAAGTTATACTCTGGATGATAAACCCGTCGAGCGCGATTATGGAAAAACTATAATGAATAGAAAGGGTTTAGGCTTGTTGGAAAGCTTGGAATCTTGGCTTTAAAATGAAAGTTAAATCTCGTTCCTAGCACACGCATTCCAAAAGATACAGACAATTTTGTGGAGATAGTTTCTCGAAATGAAAGTAAACTTCAGAATGACAAAATGACACTTTTACAGCTTTGAAATGACAGAATAAACACACGATTCCTATGATACAGTTCTGGACAGGTTCAAATGTTTTGGATCAGATTATTTTAGACTAAGAGATTGGTTCTGGCACAGTTCTAGCTGAGTACTCACACTATAAATTTGAAATAGGACGTCAAGGTCTGGTCAGGTTTGGACTGGACTACGGGCGGTTTCTGGTACTGGTTCTGCTCACAGCGATCTGGTCTGGGTCTGCTAGCGGCACTTCACAGCGGTCTGGTCTCTCTGGTTCTGGTCTCTCTGGATACAGCACTGCTTTCTGGGTCTGCTACCGGTTCTGGCAAAAGTTCTTGGCAAAGAATCCAACAGCTCGCCCGGCTGTTGAATAGTTTGAGTGTCTTGCCTGTCCAAAGCAGTCTCTTTTTATGTGTTTTGAGTGTGTGCATGGGCATAACTAAGCCTGCCCCTCACAACTTTTCATTGGCCAAGTCTCTCCCTTGATTGGGGAAAGGAATGGTTTGTCATCGTGATTAGGTATGTTTTATGAGTCAGAGGATCCTCCCCTTTGCATTTACTTAGAAAAGTCAATTTTACCCAAAACACATATTTCCAGGATACACTGTTTGTTGAAATTACATATACACATCATATATTACTTCGGGTAGGTCTCTGTTCCAACTCTGATGTTTCTAATATTTTGGGTTAAGAAATGACAACATTTTGCACTTTTTGGTTGGTTTTCCAATATTGGACTTTTATCCAAATTTACACAGAGGTACACCCCCCTTCTGGGCAGATTACAGTAATTTACTATGTCTCTAGCATAAACCCTATGTCTGCAATATTAATAAATAGCAGGGTTCGGTCCCAGAACACCGCACAAAGTGGAGTTTGGTCTCAAATCGTGAGGGCATTTTCCATATTAAGGACCCCCAAATTGTACATTTCTGTGAGCTTAATACAAGATTTTATAAGCAATTTAATCAAACATACATTTGCCCTTAATTGAATTCACATACCAGTCTGGCCGTCCCCCAGAACTTGGTGAGTCAGAGATCACAGGCCTCTCCTTCCTGGCAGGGCAGCTGTTGACAGTTACACCCTAAACTGCATTTCTATTCAATTGAAAGGGTCTATTGTGTTGTGTCCTGCAGGCTGCAGGGGACACTCCTCCCTCTCAATCAACAGGGCCATGTGATATCCTGGGCTGTTGTGTGGGTCTCTGAGGTGTTAAGGGTTCTCAGGAAAAGCAAGTCTTTTGAACTTTTAATTACGTAAGACCACCTTTTGTTCACTGCATAGTTCTGCAAGACAGCTCTCCTGTCAGGATTTATAGAGCGCCAGCGCCGGTCAGTGGCTTGCAATGGTACTGCACCCATTTTTGGGAGCTGTCTTGAGTTAATGTCTTTCAAAAAGGGGATTTAGCTTGACAGCATATGATTTTTGCTTGACATGGCATTGATGTGGATCTGCAGTAGAGTAAAGCAGAACACTCAACCAGAGTTGGATTTTTGTTTGGTGGTTTCGGGCCCATGATCTTAGCAATTTTTGACATTAATAAAAACAGATTTTGAACAGAACCATCTTTCTTTGCACTGGTGGGTGGCAGGTCAGGCGACCATTTTGGTGTGCGCAAAACTGCGCGGTTCTCCTGGATTCTGGCGCAAATGTGGGTTTTTCCGCCATCTTGGATTTTCTAAGCCCACAGCACCAAATGTTGTAGCATAATAGTTCAAATGTGGGTCAGGACATCCAACAAGCCCCCCCGCCCGACTGCACTTTGATTTCGAGTCGAGGGGGAGTCGGGTGCAAACGATGTTTTGATCCACGCGCTGGGATGTCCGCATCATCTTCTTCCGATTCCGTAGATGGCAAAGTTCAGCATCTTTTCCTCCATCCGGTGGATCGATCGCTTCTCCTCGCCGGTCCTGATGGGAGTATTGGGCGGTACCCCGGGCCCCTCAGATCTTCGCTCTCGGTCCCCGGGTTGTCCTCCTTGGTCAGTCTCCATGGTTTCATCTCTCCTAGGATGGAAGCCCTCGGGGAAAGGGCGCGGGGTGTTGCCGGCCCGCTGCCGTACTGGATTGTTCCTGGATGGACGCTGTACTCTTGGCCACGCCCCCCCTGCCTCTATCAGCTGCAGTCCCCAGCCCGTACGAGTGAAGCCCGAGGGGAAAGGGCGCGGGGTGTTGGCGGCCGGCTGCCGCATTGGATTGTCCCTGGAGGGACGCCATACTCTTGGCCATGCCCCCCCTGCCTCTATCAGCTGCAGTCCCCAGCCCGTACGGGTGAAGCCCGCGGGGAAAGGACGCGGGGTGTTGGTGGCCCACTGGGGGTGTTAGCAGGTCCGTGGGGGACCTGACCTACTGGCTTGGCATGGACTGGACTGGACATGATTCCGTGGTGAGTCTGCTGTCGGCATGAGTCTTGGGGTGAGCCTCAATGTTGGGGGTGCTGCACCACATCGAAACAATCTTTGAGAGCCCCGGAACTCTTGGAACCTTTTTTGTTCTTTCTGTTATTTGCAGAGCGGTCATGTAGGGCTTTCCACAACCATTCTACAATCATTCAATCCCTTCAAGTACATCAACTCCCCATGATGGTTGGCCCTCCTAGGGACCCGCACTGGGAGCTTCGGACGGAGGAGAAATTTCTACCCTTTCTCCCCCCATCAACTGCTGCAATCCACCCCCCTCTCGAAACTTCAAGGAACCCCGGTCCCTCAGGCTGATCGCAAACCTATTGTGGGAAGAAGAAAGAAAAAGGGCATGCTGCGCACGGCTCCGGGGGCTGCGCAGGGACATGGAGCGTGTAACGGGAGCCTCTGTGGGAGTGGAGTACCTTTGGCCACTGCTGGTGAGACAAATAGTGCCATAGAAGGACCCTCCTCGGAGCCTATACCATTACATGTCCCTATATATAGCCTGTTGGCAGGCCCTTTAACTTGGCCCCCCGGGGTCTGCGACACCATGCTGCCCCCTCCCTCAACCATCAGCTCGGCATGCCCCGCCCGGGAGGAATCTGCTCTTTCCATAAACCTGCTTATTCCCGGTGGGGGACTTTGACTGTGTGGCTTCTGCTGATCTTCTGAATAACCTGGCTGATGGCTGCGAGAGAATCTCAAAGGGCATATTGAAGCTGACCAGTGGTCCTGCTGGTGGTCCTGCCCCTGCGTCGCTGAACTTGTTGGTTCCACCCTTGGCCCCATGCAGCACTTCCATTTCGGTACTGGCCTCCCTTCATTTAACTTTTGGCCCAGGTCCTGATACTCAAGTTCTGCAGCCGTCACCATCTCTTCCCGAAGCATACTCATGTCCGCCTCCCCGGCCCATCACACTGGATGTCGGAGGTGTGGGTGTTGATGGTTTGGGACCGGGCGTGGAGGAGAAGTCCAGCTCTCCATCCAGCCTTGGGAGCCAGCATATGCTCGGGGCTAGGTCTCTGTCCTGTCCTAGCCCTCTTCGGCCTTCCAAACTCCCCAATAAAGGAGAACACGCCCCTTCAGTCCCACCTTCTTTAGTCTCCACCAAGCCCTTAAATTGTCCATGTCACCTCCTGCTCCCTGAGTTGGCTGAGGTCAAAAACCTTCTTCTTGTCCTGATTAAGGGGTTGTTGGGGGACTTGGGGGAACGAGGTGTGGGAAGGGAAAGCTTGGGTTCTTCTGGGGTCGGCCCAGGGCGACCAACTCTTGGCTCTGTAAAAGGAACACACTCCTCGTACCCTGGACTGCCCCATGCCTGTGTGTCTAGGTCTCCCCCTTCTCTGAGAAGTCGTCCAGAGGCGGCACTCCCCTCAGCATCCCCCGAAAGAAGGGAGACCAGCGAGTGTTCAAGATGTACAGACTTGGGGTTCGTGCCTTCACCATTGCGGAAACCCGTTAGGAGAGTCCAGGGCCCTTCACGCCCAGTGGGGAGGGAGGCTGGTGCCCCAATCCCTGGCCTGATTAAGCCTCCGTCTGGGCACCATTTACGTAAAGGCTGTAGTAGTTATAGGGTGTTCCTTCATGGTGTTCCAAAACTATCCAGCGATACAAAAGAACCAAGGGATGTCCTTTTGAACAAATGTCTTCATTGGCTGCAGACAGTGGGGGAATGTGTGTTTGTGTCTGGGGGCTGTTTGTTGGAGTGTATCAGATTGCCTAACTCTTCAGGAAAGTTGGATACTGTTAAATTAGTCTTTGGGGACAGCCAAATGGCAAGGGCCGTCTTGGAAAAGTGTAATGGCCTTGGGCAGTCATGGAAAAGTGGTATCACAGCCGGTTCATCTCCCATTCATGGCCTTGTGTGGCACACCGTGGGCACCCCTGGCAACAAGCCCCTCTCAGGGGCAAACCTGACCATCTTAGGTACGAGGCGGTCTAGGAACTACCAGGGGTTAGGGGCGGGCGGGTCCTGACCACTGGTTTACAAATCCGTTTGGGGGACATTATTAGGGGGGCGGTCTTTTTCAATGGTCAGTTGTCCCTTCTTTGCTGTGTTTCTGTTATTATGTATTAGTGTCTATTTTTAGTTTAGAACTGTATTTGTAGGTTGTACTTTGATGGCCTTTTTTTGGCCGAATAAAGTTGTTTGACACATGATTTTTGCTTGACATGGCATTGATGTGGATCTGCAGTAGAGTAAAGTAGAACACTCAACCAGAGTTGGATTTTTGTTTGGTGGTTTTGGGCCCATGATCTTAGCAATTTTTGACATTAATAAAAACAGATTTTGAACTGAACCATCTTTCTTTGCACTGGTGGGTGGCAGGTCAGGCGACCATTTTGGTGTGCGCAAAATTGCACGGTTCTCCTGGATTCTGGCGCAAATGTGGGCTTTTCCGCCATCTTGGATTTTCTAAGCCAACAGCACCAAATGTTGTAGCATAATAGTTCAAACGTGGGTCAGGACACCCAACAGCAGCAATATCAGGGGGGACAAGAAGATTATTATGCACCGAACAAACAAACACCGGCCCAATGCAGGGCACATATCAACAGATGCCACAAGCACAAACACAAGCCCCACACAGTCACAGACAGATAAACAAGCACCACAGATGGCAGCACCATTACCACAGTATTTACAGGCACCACCAATCAGGGGAAGTACACAGCAGCTAGCACAATTATAGGATGACAATACGCAAGAGCCCATGGACACAGTGGCAACAGAGTTTACCATGGTAGGGAACAACCCCTTCACAGGGAACAGATTATCTATATAGCCTTAATAGGACAGCCCATAGACAAACCTGATGTGTCCAATTCTGTCAATCACACCCAATCCTGCGGAGGAACCTCGAATAGGGGTGGCAATAGGTGACATCTTTTTCCTTTCTTGTTGATACTGGGGTGACTAGGTCATGCATTAGGGAAGGAACTTTTAAGTTGTCAGGCGGTGCCATGAATACTCAAGGATTCTCTGGGGCTCGAGAAGTGGTTCCTTTTACTGAAAACATCTCACTATCTATAGGAGATCATGACCTATCACTACCTTTACTTTACTCTCGACAGACACCTGTAAACATACTGGGACAAGACATGATGAGCAGACTAAACATGACCATTTTTTTTTTCTTGTGTATAATCTTTAAGATTTTTACAAGTTCCTTTGGGGCTCTTTGAAGGACGTCGAAAGTAGAAAGTAAGAAGCGGTAGCCTAAAGAGGGGCGGTATGTTAGGTCACGACATTGTTACTGGGATCGTTGCTTCTTGTGGCATTTCCGCTGGCGGTTCCTAAGTCATTTTTAGGCCGGCTTCTAAGATCTTAACAGTTGCTATGGTCCATTTTGTTTTCTCCTCCACTATTAGGCGGTGCCACCATGTGTCTACTTCTCTTAGGCTTGATTCTCCGAAAAGCGGTGATAAATATGCTACCCGCCGGTGCATTGTTTCCGGACAGTTCATTAGTAGGTGCCGTATAGATTCCTGTGTCGAATCCTCTTTGCACAGTCTACATTTGTCTGAGGATGTGGTTTCTCTGATTGAGCAGATTTCTTGCGTTGGGAGAAGGTTGAGGCATATTCTCATGAACATTTTCAGACATTTTTTGTTGGGAAATTTTGAGCAGTATGCAACGGGTGTTCTTAGTTTGCTCGTGCTCGGAGGTAAGTGTCTTAAGAGTTTATTTGCTGCTGCCTTCTCGCACGTAATGATCCAATCTTGGTTTTCTATTTTTGTTTTAACTCTTTCTGGATTGTTGATTAGGTCTTCTTGCGTACGGGCTAAGACTTCTAGCTCGCGCTCGCTATTTAGCTTTTGTACCCAAAGGTTCAGGGCTCTGCAGCGTCCTGTTTTGATTTTGAGGCCAATCATCTGGTAAATCGGTAAGCTGTTTGGTGTTAGGATTTTTCTGAGGAGTTGCATTTGATTCAACTCAACTGACGCCGCTAGTGAGAGGAGACGCAGTTCGGGCCTGATTGCTGCCGTTGCGGTTGATTTTGGAAGTCCCAGAATAGCTTTCCATAGATGGCCTTCTAGCTTCAGCCAAAGTGTGGATGGGATATTTAGAGTTGCATCCATCCCGTAGGTCAGCGAGGGTACTACTTTTGACTTGTAGAATTGTATTGCTGGTGTTAGAGAGAATTTTCCGAACTTTCTGTCTATCTGGCGGGTTTGGGTTGTTAGGGTTTTTACTTTGTCCCACAAAAACTGCTGCATCTTTTTTTAGTTTTCTGATGCGTCGACCATTATGCCCAGATATTTGAAGTATGGGACAACTTCTATTTTGATGTTGTTTAGCGTCCAGTGCCTTTTTTCCATTTTCTTTTTTGTTTTTTTTCCATGATCAGGATTTTTGTCTTAGATATATTTATCTCTAAGTTATTCTCTTCGGTATATTTGGCTAAGTTGGTCAGCTAGCGCTGGAGGCCGATTTGTGTTTGGTCCAATAGGATCAGATCATCTGCGTGGAGAATTTGTGATATAGAGTGTTGGCTGATTTTTGGGGGGAAAGACCTCACGTTCTCTTCAGAGTTCTGGAAGTCTCCCAAGAAGGCTATGAAAAGTGCTGGAGCCATAGGGCAGCCTTGTTTGACACCTCGTTCTGATTTGATTTCCTCTGACAGCAATCTGTGCCTGCTATGCCGCACCCGTAGTTTAGTGTCAGTATGCAGGGCCATCACTGGGTCTAGTATTTCCGGCGGGCAGTTCCAGGCTTTCAGTTTGCTCTACAATTTTTGTCGATTCACTTTATCAAAAGCTTGTGAGAGATCCACAAATGCTAGGAAAACTCTAGGTGCTCCTGTCTTGATGTTGCTTTTTATTATGCTTAACAGCAAGATGTTAACGCTAGTGCTGGCGTTTTTCAAAAAGCCCGTTTGGAAAGGGTCTGAGCACGGAGATCCTCTGGTCCATTTTTCGAATATCGTCAGAAGTGTAGCGAAGATTTTCTCAATGATATCCAGTAGTGCAAACATGACCATTTCATTCACAGACAAGTGATAGTGTGCTCAACACCAGGCATAGACTTGTTATCTTTAAAACAAATCGTTCAGGCATATTGTGGATACACAGTACAGAGGGGGGTGCCAACGGACCCAGAGATGTTTCAATATGGGACTGACATTGCAATTGCACGGATGCCAGGCATTGAAGGGCAGGTGTGGCAAGTTCCAAATAAGTACTTATTCAGACCAGAGACAAACTGGTCTCTGTTTGGACAGTTGGACAAACCAGAAGGGACGATAGTGTCCATAGAAATTGAGGCAGTGTTGGCAAGAGAGGTTTGGATCGCAGTGCATGCAGTGGATGACACAGGGAGGGCATGGTGAGCAATTAAAGCAGCAGCAGAAGAGTGCAGGCTGACAACAGTGACAGATGATGAACTCTTTGGAGAGGAGAAACAGGAACTAGATATGGTGTTTGAAATGAGTGTAACATTTTGGTTACAGATTCATTACAGGGAAGTATCATAGAGAATGGCAATGGTGCTGGAGGCACCACCCTCATTTTGGGAGAAGGACATGGCCAAGGTACTGGATAGCTTAAGTCCTTATGATGTGGGGTGTATAAAGAGCATATGGTATGATATGATATGATAGGTTATTTATAACACGCTTAATACACAGAGGTTTCTAAGTGCGGACCCGGGGATCGAACCTGTGTTGCTCCGTGTCGTCTTGCTTCCAAGGCGAGCACGTTGCCCTTGAGTTATCCTCCCGAGACAAGCATAGTGGAGGAGAAGAGTAAACTGAAACCACAAGCAATTTTGCCAAGAGTAAAGCAGTATCTCCTAACAAAGGAAGCAGACAAGGGCATTTATGAGACAATGCCCTCATTGAGAGGCATTCTCGTGCCATCAGAATATCCATGCAACACAGCAGTGTACCCCATGCGCAAGGACAATGGGGGTTCATGGCGTTTTATCCAGGATTTAAGAGCTCTTAACCACATTGTAGAGGCAGAGTATCCTAAGCAGCAAACCAGTCAACAATTTTGTGTGGCATCCGATCAGAAGCCACCTGTTTCATGCTCATTGAGCTAAAGAATGCATTATTTTCAGTGCCACTACACCCAGACTCACAAGATCTAACCAGCTTTATTTAACGAAACCAGAAGTGGAAGCATCCGTGATTGCCACAAGGGTAATGCAAATCACCATCCATCTTCAACAGAGTGATACAGATGGACTTAAGCAACATACAGAGAGAAAGCACAGTTCTTCAGTACGTAGACGATATGTTGATTTACAGTGAGACAGAGGAGCAGTGCAGAAATTACTAAGTACACATGCCGAAGCATTGTCTTTTGCAGGAACTTTGCTATTTGTAGTACTTTACTCGGAGACACATCTTTCTCTAGAACACCTTTTTTGTGAGTCTTGTGGTTGTTTGTAGGCACTATCATCACGTCTCTTATCACGCCATCTGTTTGGTCTTAAAAGTCACAAAATACAGCACGCTTTCTTAATTGCACAATATAATTGTCTGCTAGCTAATTGGGTCCTTCTTTAGAACCTTTTTTGTGCTAAACAATGTTCTCTTTATTTGTAAAGCGGTGTGCTAGCTGTCTAATCTCCCCCAAATGAACTGTGCAATGATCATCTTATCCTGGGGAGGTTTCTGCCTTTAGGCCTGCAAACATGCCTTGCCCCTCCACCATTGAGGGCGTTGAGCAGCATGGCTGTATTCCTCTGTGCAGCAAAGCCAGTGCCAACAATTGCTTCTATAATGTCTCGAATAAGTGTAGCTTTTGGCTACGGATAAGTGGATCCATGGCACAGGAATAGGCATAAAGGGCAGTGGCTGGGTGGCTCCATGCATCTTGCTGTGAAGTCAGAAGTCTCGGGAGGATAGCTCAGCAGCAACGTGCTCGCCTTGGCAGCAAGACGACACGGAGCAACACAGGTTCGATCCCCTGGTCCGTGCTTAGAAACCTCTGGGTATTAAGCGCGTTATAAATAACCTATCATATCATGGAGGGTTCATTGACCAACTCGTCCCTAATGTGGACTCAAATAGTACTCAGGCATAAAGATTGGAAGGCTGGACATTTTTAAATAAAGGTATTATTTATATGTGTTATCATAGTGGCAAGATAAATAACGCACTCGCGTATTTAGGCCGGAAGCGTCATTGCAGCAGCTTGCAAGGGCATCCACTCAGCCCCAGGTTCCTTGCTAGAATCTACTCCCTGCGTCAAACACATGCGCAGTCACGCTGAGCCTTGTTCTGGTCTCACCACGCCATACACTGATCTTAGTCACTGCAATAAAGTTGATGTCATTAATTAAGGTCCAGCCTCTCGGGAGTACGTTTGAGGATGGAGGTGCAGGGCAAGGACCATCAGAATCTAGCGCGATGCTCCCACCGAGGCATGCTGTCTCATAAGACGACGCTGCCACACCCCTTCTCTCCCCCCCTGCTCCCAGAACAACCATTAAGAGGACTTTCAAGAAATATAAGCTAACCATTGCCCTTCTATTTTTTTAAAGTCATTCAAAGGGTAAGGCGGTGCTTTAATAACTTCCTGTTTTAATGCACTACAATGTTCTATTAATATTCAATGTTAGTTTTGTATGGTGCCTTGAAACAGGTTTTGTACTGGTGATAAGTGTGCGCTTAATACATGATTTTACTACATCTACTAAAATAACTAAAGCTTCTGCCAACAAAGAGGTTTCGTGATTCCTGTGGAAGCATACTAAGGAGGCTGAAGTGGCATACAAAGTTCTGATTTTTTAACTCTGAGGCTAATTTTCTGGCTTCAGCAAAGGCTTTCTCTGTATTAATCACTTCAGGTGGCAGGGTCAGAAAAACAGCGATGTGGCTGTCTCTCCATTCAAACTGAGTGTTTGTACTAGCTTTGCCTAACACAAGGTCTCTTGTTTTGAAGTGGGGGTGGCTTAACAAAATATGGCTTGGAAAGTTGGGTTCACACCTCATTCCTGCTCCATATACTTCGTGGAATCCTTGATTTCAGTGTTTGGATATTTCAATCTTCTTTTAGGAGATCAATAACTGTTTGTGTGGGATAAGAGTTTGGGTAAGTTTTCCAGGGTTTAAGTTATCCCTTTAAAGATTAGATGTGTCCACCTGGAACTCAATAGCGTGTTTCTTTCTACCACAGCCTTGCTGTTTCGGTGCTCACACCTTTGAACGCCCTGTCACTATCCTGCAGCCCTAGAACACAACTTGCCGCCCTGCCCTCAAGCTGGGTTGTGCTGATCTCAGCTGCAGTCACACTTGTTTCAAATAAGCTCATTGCCACCCTTAGCTCTTTGTAGGTCCAGCACACACCATCTTATGTGGAGTGCTGGGGGGTTAACTAGTAGCCCCTTGTCCTGCCTAATCATGTAATATTTGTTATGTTACCCTCACTTATTTTCATCTCTAGGCAGAAATGGCGGTGCACATGGTCCAGTGCAGATAGCCACATGGACCTTAGAACTAATGTTTGATAGCGTCCTGAAGACGGGGCGTGACTACACATTACCATCAGGAATCAATCCGCTTATGTGTCTTTCTATCCCCAGAAACAGGATTAAGTGTAGACGTGCCATGATAAATAGAAATGTATTCATGATTACCGCAATCACCAGTGTTACTAACATCACACACCTCTGAATGCAGAAAGTTGTATGTTGATGCACCCCACTAAAGGGGGCTGTTACAACCCTCTTCAGGTGGTTTCTGTGGTGATTAATTCCTCTTATGTTTCTTCAAAGCAAACGCTGATTATTTGAATGGCCCTCAGAAGGCCTTCCTACTCTTTTTTAGTGATGCGCCCATGTGTTTTTTCAATACATGATTTTTTATATTGTTGTGTATATTTATTAAAATATCTTTTCTGAAACCTGAACTGATATTGTTAGACACAGCTGAGTGAAAGTTATTATCATTCATGGAGTATACATTCCACGGCCTATGTGTTGGGAAGGAGGGAAGCTAGTGGTGAAACTGTTTCTATATACACATGTCCTTTCAGAAGTGCCTCATCTCCATAGACTGTGCTCCAATCGACTTTGGCTGTCCTGGCTCCCTGCAGACTCTTCTAGTCAATTTGACTTTGATACTTACTGTCCCTCATAGGTGATCACTTTATTTTTAACTATTGCTGGGAAGGTTTTTATATAGACTTCATTGGAAGATTTTAGTGCTCCCAGGCTCTGAGAACCTGTTTAACCTTTTTCCTTCCCTTCACCTTTCCGTTCTGCAAAACCACAGAATGTATAAAGTGTACTAGTGATATATAAATGCCATTACTGTCCTAGTTAGTGAAGTCACCTTAGGGTTTAGGAAGTGTGTAAGAAGCATCTCTAAAGAGTATCTACTAGCTTTGTGTTGATGCTGGGAAAGTATTTTAGCGTATACCTTGACTGTGTTACTTGGCTACTTGTATTGGTGCATTTCATTGCTACAGCTCTACCGCTCACAGTTACCTCTCTTGAGATAGGCCTGGCTGCTCAATCACACTACACACATGTGTAGTACAGTCCAATACCAATAGGTGGGTTACTAATACCAAGAAGACAAGGGGTGTGTGGACTCCCACCGGGTTACTACATCAATGTGTGCCTATATGCCAAGATGCCTAGTCATGCGTGACTGTGTATCATTTTTTTGGGAGGGGGTAGCCATATTGGGGGCTTGAAAGTATTTCTCAAGGTTTTGTTTAACCATAAAGTAAGAGCTTCCTGCTTAAGCTGTCATCTCTAGTGATGCCAGTTCTTCACCCTTCAGGATTCATACCCAAATATTCAATGCCCATCCCTTGTCAAAAGGACATTCACATATCATGTTTTTCTATATATAGACCTTTCTGCCAGTTTCCCTTGCCTTCTAAGGGCTATATCAAACACAGTTAGTATTACCCAATTTAAAGGCACTTTTATTTATTGACCGCAGATGGGTAATGCGTTATGTCTGCTTTGCCGGGATCCAAAGTGTCGGCTCGCCTCGTGTCAGAGGCAAGCGCTTAACTCAAGAGCTACCCTTCTGAAATAGATTGTGCATGTTCCATTTTACAACCACAGAGGGGAACAGGAAATTACACCATTTTTTAATGATAGTTATACTTAGGGGGACAATTGTTCTCGATGGCACTCCCAATTATATACCCACCAGAATTGGCTCACATGCACTTGGGCAGATACTCACCCGGTCCAATCCCATAGAACAGGATGAAGCAGAAGACCAGAACAGTGCTGCAGTAGGGGAGCCAGTGGTATGTGTCCTGAAAGGGAGAAAACAGCCTGTGACCAGGGAAGTACCCGGAAAATATGAGTTGCATGTACTACACAACCATCAGCTGTTTACATAGCCTTATAAACTAAAGGAGGGAGTCATTATTGTGGGATAATGACCCGCCACCAAGTTATGGCCCTATTGTATCACTTATATGCCAACCGATAATGACCTCTCCTCCCCTGAGGTCTATAAGGCTATTAGCACATAATAGAAGCAGAATTACATGGTTTGGAGCTTGGGATTTGAGGTAAAAAAAGGATAGTTTAATATTCTTTCTTTCTTTATTTTTATTTTTATTGATTTGTATAGCGCGCAAGCCCTCAGGCATCAGTGAGAAGTACATCGGCAAACCCAGTCAGTAAATTAAATGTGGTTTTATTTTGTAGTATTCAGAAGCTTGTCGTCAAATGTTCAGCATTTCAATTGCAAACTCGGTTAAATTGGAGCAGGTTTTACATATGCCAGCATTATGGTTACATAACGTTTTCTCTATATAAGTTTCTCTATCTTTTCTAATATATTTTGACTGCACTCTGAACATTCTGATTGGTTGAGAGGAAGTCTGTAATGCTTGTCATGTGCTGATAACTGATTCAGATGCCCTGCTCTGGGGGATGAACTGTGATACGAGACACCTGTGTGAAGTTATTTTAGAGAGCACTTTGATACGTTTATTTGGTATTTTGTGAAGGCGTAAGTCCATCAGTGTGTTCCTTCAAATCATCAGAAACACAGACCATACACTGTACAGAAACAAAACAAAAAATGAAAGGATGGATAAGGGAAAAACGGAAAGAATAAACATCAATAAACAGGCAGGGTAGTGTTATGGGTCCAGAACAGGGTCAGACTGGGACAAGAAATAGGCCCGGATCCCCCAAAAAAAGTGGCCCACCCCTCACCCCAAAAAAGTGGCCCACACCTCGCCTCAAAAAAGTGGCCCTATCCTTGCCTCAAAAAAAGTGGCCCTCAAACCATCATCTGTGAATCCTTTAAGAAAATGCTACTTATGGAGTGTCTGTTACATTACAACACAACTCATAAAATAACAAGTTCTGTGACAGGGTCCACAGCTCCGATGGCGCAGGAGTGGCATGAACCTACCACCCACACTGCAGTTTTGGGACCTGCTGCATGTCGATGCTTATACAGGGCTCCACAATCCCAACAGGGAAGGAGGGTTAGGGTGATGATGGTTTGCTAGGAATGGGGGGTAGGGAAACCAGAATGAGGTTTAGCGAGAGGTTATGGATAGGTTGGGGATGTTAGGGTAAGGTTTTGATCACTGTGCACACTTCCAGCGAGCTGTTACACTCATAGAACACACGTCCCTGCTTCTGACTCTACACAAATATACACAATGTATTAGATGTATAATCACCTAACAACTGCTCAATAAATAAATAAATAAATAAATAAATACAGGGAATGAGAGAGAGTAGAGAGGGGGCAACCCATTGTATCTTCTCCATCCCTTCATTTTTGGGTTGGACAACTTAACTGATTACTTGCAAAGAGAAGAGGGCCTGGGTGTATAAATACTGCCTCCTCTTTGTAGACAAAGAGGAGGCAGTAACGTTTAATAACAGACATCACTGCGCCAGGGAGGCCACGGGCAAGAACTGTGAGCTTTGTGCATCCAAACATGTTGATGTTGTAATTGGATAATGAGGGGTCTCAGGTTTGTGATTCACACAGCACACAGGTGTGACTGACAACTTGTCAGTGTATAATTACAGTTGGCTTCTGAAAAATGTGAACACATGGTCTCAGAGAGCAACCGACTTAACACCGAAACATTGATGATATTCTTAGCTGCAATGAGCAGGAATATTTCATCTCCGACTCTGAGAGTCACAGCATCACGATGATCACATTACGGTTTGGAGCAGGATGCAGAACAGACTGTTGGTGTATGGCAGTTTGATAACATAACTATGCCCCAAGTCAGCTGGGAAAGGGGCAACCTGAGTTTCTCTGCATTCTGGTGCTTGTAGTTTTATGCTCCCATTACAAATGCATTGTATCATTGCGGTACCATATATACAATCCAGTAGTATGGTAAACACTACAGAACACCAGCCGCCCCAAAAACTTTGAAGTGTTGAGCATGCTGTATTCCCCAAATCACCATAAATGAACCCAATGCAATCCAGTATTGAGTACCTGTCCCAGACTTTTGAGTAGCTGCGCTCATGCAAGCAGCAACTTGCATCCCCAGGTCATTATTTATTTAAGGGCTTTGGGAATTGTTTTGCACTTTGTAAACCTCATTAACATAAAACACCCACCATGGGTGGACTTCACTGGGAACCAAAAGAGGCCCTGGAAATAATTTTCAAAGGGGCCCCATATTACACTTTTTCAACAAGCCCAATCATTTCCTTATGAGAAAATGTGGAAATAAAAGTTGGTACCAGCCAAAAGAGGCCCAATGTGCAGAGGCCTACCGGGAAAGTCCACACCTGCATTCATGACTGACAGAGCTAGGCTTTTAATTGGGCGCAGACATTTTAAGGCACTTGCAAGACTTGGTGCTCTACCCCTGCTGTCACCTTTAGACAAACTGAGTGATCAACATTAAGATAAGCTACGTGTACACTCTAGGTTTGTGTGATTGCATCACTGTGTTTCCTGCATACCTAGAGTGCCTCATTGTGCTACCTACATGTCTACTTTGCATATTTGTGTTACCTACATATCTAGATTGCATACTTGTGTTACCTACATATGTAGATTGATTCATTGTTTCAGCTGCAAGTCTAGTTTGTAGCAAATCCTGTGCAATTTCAGTAACCATCAGTCCCACCACTTAAATGACACGTTGTATACCAGCACAGCATATGCATGGTTATTCTTACCTGCTGCTCACCACTATGCCCAATGCACAGCTAAAGGGACTCTGTGCATTACCTGCATATCTTATGCGCAGATAATGTTGTATGTGTTAGCTTCGTACCAATTACATTACTACAATGACTCACTACTATAGCTACTGCATAGCTATATTACCCTTCTGTCTACCTGCACACCCAGGGCGTACATGCCCAACAAAAGCACAGTTATAAATCACATATTAACTACATAGCTTGATTACCTCATTGTGTTGCCTGCGCAACAATTAGTTTCATGGGCTCACTATATTAGTATCTACTTACCAATTGCATAACTAGAACAAGTCACTCTTTTACTTGCATATAAACTGCATAACTGTATCAACTCACTGTATTATCCCTTTTCAATTGCATAACAGAATGACATTGTATTACCCGCAAACCTAGATTAACTCTTTGTATCAATCTTGATTTCTTGTATTATCTGAACTTATATCTAGATTAACTCGTTGGAGCTCACGTTCATGGAAGCGTAACATAGGAAACATGTGCAAAAGCCGTGGGTAAGGCTTTTGCGCATGTTTTCTTAAGTCACTCACGGCCCATTTTCATTGATTTGTATGGGGGAGAGGAGGGGCAAAATGCAACTTGTATTTCAACTGCCACCCTTCCTCTTTGCCATACAAATACTCCAGCAGTTGTGCTAACATGGCTTTTCATGCCAGTGCAAATGCTGGCATGAAATGGTATCTGCCGGCTGAATGAAACAGTGCAAATGTGAACTCGTCCGTGCAAATGACAAAGATTTGCCTCCGGGGAGCAGCCTACGCGTATGTCAACGTGACGACTCACCGCCGTAAAATTACAAATTGAATGAAAACCAGCCCCTGTATTACCCATGCTCCAAATGCATAGCCAGGTTAATTCAAGTGTACTACTCAGATATCTATTGCACAGCAAAACTGTCTCACTGCTTTCCTGCACATCCTGTTCGCAGCAAAGCCATCATGACATTTGGTCATACAAGCTGCATTCCAGTCGCATGCCTAGACTCAGTGTCTTTCCAGCATCTACACTCCTCCCGCATCAATTAACCTGCATGTCTACTTTCACTGAAATACCAGTCTAACTCACAAGAGCCATCTTTGGCCACTGCCAAGCGAAAACGACGCCGCTTGACATCTAGCTATTGCACAGCCAAACCTAGTCACTCACTGCAATAATAGCATGCATTGCTAACTCTTACGGCCGGCTAAATTCTCCTCACCTTTAATGACATTATGCATGGGCTGAGTAGTCAATCGTAGTCTGAGGCCAACAACAAAAGTAATTCTTAAGAATGACATTCTTATAGTCCTGTAGATCAACAGGCCACACATTTGAGTATCCCATTACATAGCCGTTAGCCAGGCTATTTCAACAACCGACTCATTTGACTGCAGGTAACCTCCCCTTGCACTGTTCAAGTATCTCCTACACTGCCAGATAAATGATTTAGAATTAGGCGAGCTACAGGGAGTGCTTTTATCCACCAAGAAGGAGGCCACTTAACTTTCACTAAATAATGCCTAGGAATTCCATTCCATCCACGATCCATAATCTAAACCTCAAAGAGAGGTCTGCAAATCAAACAAGAGGGCCTCTGAATCTATGTCTATATGCTGGCAACAAAAGACTGACTGTGCAGAATCTAGGCCATTAAGGCCGACGGCCGCCGACCCTGCAATGCCGGTCTTTTGTTCCCCAGCACCCTGTACTACTGTAGCAGGCTGTATCAGGGGTCTGGCCTACGCCCCCAGGGGTGTCTCCCCAGCCCCCAACCTCATCCGCTGTGCAGCCCATTCTCCTACACTTACCTGCTGCAGGATCCGGTTGCCTTCCAGTTTCTCATTGCTTTTTATGCAACAAACAGTGCCTGCTGCACAAAGTGCCTGGCTGCCTGCAGTGCACCTGTCCACCTGTCCTCAGTGCAACACAGACTGCCTGCCAGTGCAGTGCCCTGCCCTGCTGCTGCACCGTGTGCGCGGCTGTGTCTGTCTCTGAGTGAGGCAGCAAGAGAGGCCCATATTCACGTGACACTGACAACACTCCCACGTCACGGAATTGACCTCTCTGGCGCCTCCAACTCTTTGTGTGCGGGCGCTGCTGTCTGCATTAATTGGTTTTTAACTTCCCTTCCCCTGCAGCCCCAGCCCCAGGACCCGGCCCAGGCACAAGTTGCTTGCAACTTAAAGTACTTGTTATGGCCTCAGCCCATGAGCCGAGCCCCCGCTTGGCTCACCGTGCTAGAATTAGTCACGGATAATTCATAGCACATTCGTAGCACTTTTTGTCAATTGTCTCGACACTCGAGACAATTGACAAAAGTGCTACCATGGTGTCTCTCCATGGCCTGGCTGACTGGGCCCTTGACGGATGCATGCAAATAACAATTTGCAAAAAAAATCATCAAAGCAAGGTAACAACGTGTAAACACACACACGTTGTTACCTTGCTTTGATGCTGCAGTGCACAGGGCCAGGCCAGTTCCCGACCCACATGCAGTCATGCACTCAAAAACACCTGCCAAAAACCGGCCCAGGGGGTGGCTGATGAAAACCGGCCGATGAGGCCAGTCCGACGCTGGTCCAGAATGTCACTGAAATAAAGTGTACCTTAAAAAACAAGAGTCAAGGAAGTCATGAGCTATTTCAAAGAAATGAGAAAGAGATTTGGTGTCTACAAACATATACTTTGCATTTACAACCCATGACTAATAAATAGGCAAACATGCTGAACCACTGGGTAACTCATCACGCAATTCATTTCTCAAGCTGGAGAGGACACTATGTTAACTGTTTTTGTAAAGCGCTCGTTCGCCCGAGGGCATCTTGGCGCTAGGAACAAGTAGAACGGTAATCCTTTTATGGACTTGAAGAGTAGTGTCTTCAGAAGATGTCTGAATTCCAGATGGTTTGAGTTACATCTGATGGCAAGGGGGAGTGCATTCCACAGCCTGGCAGCCAGCAATTGTCAATGCTCTTCCCCCCACCCTGTAAAGGTTGAATCTAGGCACCAGGACTAAGCAAGCACTACCATAACGCAGGGCTCGATCTGGAAGGTAGGGGGGCAAACTCGCCATGCAGATAGTCCAGCCCCTGATGATAGTAAGCCCGGTGGACTAGGCAAAGAGCCTTGAATTCCACTCCTCTAGCCAATAAGAGCCAGTGGAGAGCACACAAAACCGGTATCATATGGGTGCCATAGGGTGAGTTGGTAGCCACTCAGGCCACCAGAATTTGCAGCACCTGCATCCGATGGATGAGCCCCATCGGTTGAGCCAAAAACAGGGCATTACACTATGCTATTTGGCTCAAAATTAGTGAGGCCACTACCAGAGGTCGCAGGTGACAAGGTAAGAATGGTAGAATGTTGTTCAATATCCTGAGGTGGATGTGACCAGCCTTACAAACTGCACCAACCTGTGAGGCCATCGAAAGTGTTGAAGATCGAGTCACCCCAAGATTCTTAACAACCGTCACTGGCATAGGAAAGTCACTAAGAGTAGCAGGCCAAAAAGACAGAGTCCAGAGTGTTGGATTATGAGGAGAGCACACCACCAAGACCCCCGCGTTGTCCCATTAATCTTTGCTGTTCATCCACCCCGCCCCGGCAGTCAGGCACGGTCGCAAGCACGACGACACCTCCGCCTGGTTAAGATCTAAGCAAACCAGGATTTGGGTGTAATCGGCCGATGGATAGCACCTGAGGCGGAAGGAGCAGATAAGACAGACAAGAGACTGAATGTAGATATAAAAGAGCATAGGGCGCAATTAATTACGATTTATTGGCTTCATTGTAGGAACGGAGGCGAGGACAACATAGCAGGGCTTAATGCCGGGAAACAGGAGCAGTATTACAGCGCCGACCGTTAAGAAGCAAGATTTCATCAGGTTCCGATGACAAGAGTTAAAGTTCTGACATTTGTTTGAAAGGATGCAGAGGAAGTTGCCTCAAAGAAAGAGGAAGTAGCTTAGTTTGGATGGACATTAAATGGGAAGATGGGCTGTGATTGGAGAAGACAGTCATTTGTTTATTTTGTTTGATTAAAGGACTCATCCAGCAGAGGTCTCTGGGAAATGTAGTCTTGTTGACTTCCAGTTACTTTTTAATGATGCTTTTCTCTGAGAATTAAAGAGAAGCGGAAATGGTCCACTCAAATTTAGCCAAGACTCAAGAACATCGGAAGGCACAGTATAATCTCAAAGTTCTGACAAGATCCTTCTAAAAAAGTTCTAGTTCTATTACCAATCTCTGAGCGTAATATGTTATCAAGGTGGCACGGGCAGTATGAGGTCCTGGAACAAACTGGCCAATATAACTACTGAGTTGTCCAACATGATAGGCGAACCAAAACACAAATCTACCATATTAATCCTTTAAAGGAATGGAAAGAGGATTCAGCTGAGTCATCCTCAGTAGTAATGGCTAGTCTCCTAGCAGAGGGAATACATGAATTCAAACTCATTCCAACTGACCTTCCACCGCGTGCTCTCACCAAAGCACTCATGGTGCTGGTGAATCGTGAAAAACACCAGAAATAGACTTACTGCTGGGAATCTTCCAACATAGTCAAAGTCTACTTTCTTAGGTGAAGTGACACCATTAGTTCAAGATATTTCTTGGGAACAGCAGTTTTTTTTGTTACCTCTCTATAAGGTCTGATGTTAGCTAGTCCATGAATCTGCTCTTAGTCCATCAACGCTTGTTTTCAACATTTAGCGATATCCTCATTTCCTATAAACTGCCTTCTCTGCTCATCAGATCAGGTCATACTATGTCCAATTAATAAAAGAGATGCAACCCCACAAATTCTTATATAAAGGCCCCTGACTGATGAAAATTGTATTTGATCTTTAGAATTCATGGACCTGTGTGTGTCTTTATCCTGTCCATCTCCAGTTAATGTCTGTGCCCTGGATCATTCTCCTGGCAATGCAGAAACTTACTTTGGGGGACATGTGGATTTCCTCTAGCATGCTTGCATGTATGCAGATGGAACATTCTTTATTGGCCATTTTAATTTGCACTGGCATACCTACTCATAAAAACATTCCCACCTACTTAATAATTTTGCGGTTTACCCCAGTTGTGCAACTTTCCTACACCCAAAAAAGGAAACATGTCAGATTGTATCATCTGCACCGCTTAATACTCTCTCTCTCCCGAGTGAGAATGTATTGATCGGAATGACCATTCGCTGTTCTTTTCAACAATTACATGTCTGTATATCGAAATACTTTATAAAGAATGATTATATATGGAGACTTTTACAACAACAATCTTTATGTAGAATGCACTTTTTGGGGTGGGGGTTCCCCCCAAACACCCGTTTCCCGCCCCTAAAACACCACCCACCCCTTTTCCCCACAATATTTAACCCTTTAACCCACCCCTAAGTGATTTCTCCATAAAGGTTTCCATTATAAAATATTCCATATATATAATAATTCTGCGTAGAATATTCGATATAAAGACTGCATACCCTTTTCAACATTCTGGGTCATTTTCGAGGGGAAGGATAAGCAGAACTATTCTTATACTTCTGAGAGATTGATCCAATCTCTGGTATCTGCTAGCACTCAATTATTGTCTATTGTAATTACTCCAAGTCAGTGGGACACAAAAATGGGCCCAGGCAGCGGTAGTCACCAATTGTTTTTCAGTACATGTTGCCACAAATTGTTTGATTAGTACATAAGACACATTTTCCATAATATTTCTGACAAATAGAGAACTTTATTTTTTATAATGCACATTACACCACACAAGAGCTCGGTTTCTAAGCATGGATCCAGGATTCAAACCTCTGTTGTTCTGCGTGATCTTGTTTACAAGAACAGCGCGTTGCCCCTGTGCTATCCTCCATTCACAAAACTTTAATGAACATTGGGCCGATAACATTGTTCAAAACTACCCGCTGTAGAGTGCACTAACTCACGAAATTGGCCCACATTGGCCCACAAAAACGGCCCACACTAGCCAGAAGAGAAGGCCCTTCACGCAGTGCTGCTGCCCTGTAGGCCAGAGCCTGAACTCAGGTCCTACCCTCTTACAGTCCCAGCTTGGGCGTATTGCGTGGAAATAACAAAAACGAATGCAGAATGCGTGTTCACTGCGCATTCGGAAGGAACAAAAATAGAGAATCCCATAATAACGAAAAGGGGACCCTGGGTAGGGGGTGTCCCGCACTCCCATTGTTCGGTATCATGGATTCGGTGGTTGCAGATGTGCTTTTTTTTCTCACAGGGCCACATGGAAGAAAAAACACCAAAATGGCAGAGGTGCACTATACAATATCTTTTTACATGACATTTTTTTTAATTAATATTTATTTATCAAGTGTCAATTGGCTCACAGGGAACCTTTAACACTATGCAAAATTAAGATCATCATAATAAAATCTTTAAAAAATGCATTAGTTATACATATCAAACGAGCTGGCCCAAAATTGTGTATATTGTGCAAATCATACATTACAATATATCCTCTTATTTGGGTCACGGAGAACAGCAGAGCTGGTCTTGGAAAGAGCAACAAAGTTTCGAATCCCGAAGCCTTCATAATAAATCATATCACAGCCTCGAGAAGCAAAACAAAACAGTGCAGAGCAACACAGGTTCGAATCCTGTCCAGAGACTGTGAAGCACATTAGAAAAGATGAATCATGCACAGTATAGCTCATATAATGAGTTAACAAGTGCCTGCAAGTTGCCACCCTTCCCTCAGAACCTGCAATTCTTCTCCTGTCCTCTAACACTGACCCAGGCCCCTGTAATACTCGGCCATAGTCAGTTCAATCTGAGCTGCTTTATAAAAGGCTGAACATTTCTACATTTGACAATTACATACTATACAGTAAGTTTAAATGATGCGCTTGCATATTCCACTGGGTTTGTTTTTATGGATAAACACATCATGTTTCTGGACCAATCCCATGCGAATGCTTTCTTGTTCAGTCCTGATTTGATGGCTAAAGTCATCCTCTAGTGCCCAGTTCCGTCTATCCGAGCATGCAAAACATCACATGTGTTCAAATAATTCTGTGATACCGCCGTCTGGGCCATTCATGACTTGCAATCCTAGCTCCACAAGAATATTTTCACCATCACTTGTTGCCATCTTGATTAACCATAGACTACACTTAATGCGGTAATTTGTCACCAGGGCCATTAGGCCAAGCTACACCCTGATTTATTTATTTATTTATTGGGCATTCGTCTGGCGCCTTTACACAAGTGTTTCAGTTCAATGGCTTGGACTGGCACTGATCAATTTAAGCCTAAAACCCTTCACCATAGCATTCCCTGTCAAGATGTTTAACCATTATAGACCCTTTTCATTATAAACCTCCAGACCATAGGTTATACAGGGTACAATACATGATTGATAGATATAGTTGTAACAATGGTTCAATCGATCTTCCCCCATCATTTTGAATACATTTCTTTATACATGTGTATGTACGTGTAACATTTTTTCTGTATGCGTGCTCTTAATGGGCCTGCATAGTTCCCTGAACTAAGCACTAGCCCCAGATAGATGTAATGGTCAACCCTTTCTATTCTCTCCCCATCCAGATTCCAACAAAATGTATTTTTAGATGGTGCACTTTCAATGCCCATGCTTTCCATTTTCACTACGTTTACTTGTAGGTGGTTCGTCCTTTAATATCCGGCTAGGCAGTCAATAGTTCTCTGTAAACCCACTGGCGTTCAATCCATTATGGCCAAATCGTCTGCACAACCCAGCCAGCTTTAGTGTCTTGCCCCTAATTATGCTAGGAACTGGGAAGTATTTAATTCAGGTGAAATCTGACCTGTACAGATTAAATCATGCTGGTGCCAGGTGCCTCCCTGCTCCAGGCCATTATTAATATGTCTGCGGTCTGATAGCTCCCATAACTCATTTAATCGAATGCTGACAGAAGTAGCTTCATATAGTTGTTCTCCAGTGAAGGATAATACATGTTATGGCATTCTCCAAAGTTCTAGTTTCTCCCATAAAAAGGCTCTGTCAACCGTATCAAATGCTGCATTATAATCCACACATGCTAAGAATAGCCCTTCTCCCTTAAGCCTCTTAGTATTGTCAATCAGATGTTTTATAATCAAAATATTGTGTCTAGTGCCTGCCCTGCCCTGAAACCAGTCTCGTAAGAAGGTCATATGTTGTATTCATCTGTCTATTGGTTAATTTCTCTGAATAAGAGGGTACTGATATTTTTACTGACGACTTGCATAGTCATTAATATATAATGTGCATAAACTATAATTTGCAGGGTTCGTTCTTTCAATTTTTTAGATATTGGAATCATGTGTGACAACTTCCATGACTCTGGTATAATCCCTGTTTTATCAATAATCGATTCTTAACCCAGCCCACAGCAGTGTACATTACTTACCTACAGGGTGGAGTTCATGGCGAGGAGGGTTATGGCTTCTCCGGGCACCTATGCACCTGCAGAGAAAGGGTTAAGCAGATAAGGGTGGGGGCTTCCCAAACACCTTCTTCCCTGCCACAAGTGGATAGGGCTATGGCTGCGTCCAATATCAACTGACTTGTGCAGAGTGGTTTAGGGTGAGGACGACCAGAGCTGCTACAATCATCCCCTTATTTAAGAGAACGTTTAATGTTGAAAAGGGATTTATAGGGCTGTGCCCATGTTCTACCTACCTACAGAGAAAGGGCCACAATGAGGGCAAGTAGTGCTGTGCCCATGTTCTACCTACCTACAGAGAAAGGGCCACAATGAGGGCAGGTAGGGCTGTGCCCATGTTCTACCTACCTACAGAGAAAGGGCCACAATGAGGGCAGATAGAGCTGTGCCCATGTTCTACCTACCTACAGAGAAAGGGCCACAATGAGGGCAGGTAGGGCTGTGCCCATCATCTACCTACCTACAGAAAAAAGGCCACAATGAGGGCAGATAGAGCTGTGCCCATGTTCTACCTACCTACAGAGAAAGGGCCACAATGAGGGCAAGTAGGGCTGTGCCCATGTTCTACCTACCTACAAAGAAAGGGCCACAATGAGGGCAGGTAGGGCTGTGCCCATGTTCTACCTACCTACAGAGAAAGGGCCACAATGAGGGCAGATAGAGCTGTGCCCATGTTCTACCTACCTACAGAGAAAGGGCCACAATGAGGGCAGGTAGGGCTGTGCCCATCATCTACCTACCTACAGAAAAAAGGCCACAAAGAGGGCAGGTAGGGCTGTGCCCATCATCTACCTACCTACAGAAAAAAGGCCACAATGAGGGCAGATAGAGCTGTGCCCATGTTCTACCTACCTACAGAGAAAGGGCCACAATGAGGGCAAGTAGGGCTGTGCCCATGTTCTACCTACCTACAGAGAAAGGGCCACAATGAGGGCAGGTAGGGCTGTGCCCATCATCTACCTACCTACAGAAAAAAGGCCACAAAGAGGGCAGGTAGGGCTGTGCCCATCATCTACCTACCTACAGAAAAAAGGCCACAAAGAGGGCAGGTAGGGCTGTGCCCATCATCTACCTACCTACAGAAAAAAGGCCACAATGAGGGCAGATAGAGCTGTGCCCATGTTCTACCTACCTACAGAGAAAGGGCCACAATGAGGGCAAGTAGTGCTGTGCCCATGTTCTACCTACCTACAGCGAAAGGGCCACAATGAGGGCAGGTAGGGCTGTGCCCATGTTCTACCTACCTACAGAGAAAGGGCCACAATGAGGGCAGATAGAGCTGTGCCCATGTTCTACCTACCTACAGAGAAAGGGCCACAATGAGGGCAGGTAGGGCTGTGCCCATCATCTACCTACCTACAGAAAAAAGGCCACAAAGAGGGCAGGTAGGGCTGTGCCCATCATCTACCTACCTACAGAAAAAAGGCCACAATGAGGGCAGATAGAGCTGTGCCCATGTTCTACCTACCTACAGAGAAAGGGCCACAATGAGGGCAAGTAGGGCTGTGCCCATGTTCTACCTACCTACAGAGAAAGGGCCACAATGAGGGCAGGTAGGGCTGTGCCCATCATCTACCTACCTACAGAAAAAAGGCCACAAAGAGGGCAGGTAGGGCTGTGCCCATCATCTACCTACCTACAGAAAAAAGGCCACAATGAGGGCAGATAGAGCTGTGCCCATGTTCTACCTACCTACAGAGAAAGGGCCACAATGAGGGCAGGTAGGGCTGTGCCCATGTTCTACCTACCTACAGAGAAAGGGCCACAATGAGGGCAGGTAGGGCTGTGCCCATGTTCTACCTAACTACAGAGAAAGGGCCACAATGAGGGCAGGTAGGGCTGTGCCCATCGTCTACCTACCTACAGAGAAAAGGCCACAAAGAGGGCAGGTAGGGATGTGCCCATCGTCTACCTACCTACAGAGAAAGGGTCACAATGAGGATAGGTAGTGGTGTGCCCATCATCTACCTACCTACAGAGAAAGGGCCACAATGAGGGCAGATAGGGTTGTGCCCATGTTCTACCTACCTACAGAGAAAGGGCCACAATGAGGGCAGGTAGGGTTGTGCCCATGTTCTACCTACCTACAGAGAAAGGGCCACAATGATGGCAGATATGGCTGGGACCATCATCTACCTACCTACAGAGAAAGGGCCAAAATGAGGGAAGATAGGGCTTTGCCCATCATCTACCTACCTACAGAGAAAGGGCCACAATGAGGGAAGATAGGGCTGTGCCCATCATATACCTACAGCTAGGGCCCCACCACATCAAACCTACAGGAGGTCACAGAAGGACAGTGATGTCTCAAGACATGATTTGCTAGTGCAGGGGTCATGGTGAAGCAAGCCAGGGACCTGTCCAGGGCTTACTTACCTTAGTGATGACTAGTTCTGTGCCCAACATCCACATACCTGCAGCGAGAGAGACAATCATGCCATGGAGCGCTAGAGCCGGGCCCACTGTCTACTTAACTGCACAGAAGATGACAGCAATGAGACTGCACTTTCAGCTGCCAAGCATCTACTTACGTGAAGAAAGGGTCTCCATGATGACAGCTGGGGCTGCGCTCAAAGCCTGCTTACCTAGACAGAGAGTTATGGTAGCAAACCCACAGTCAATGCACAGCGTCTAAGTGCCACAGCAAGGATCAACATACTTGGCTATACTCACACAGAAGGTTGGTGTAAAACGTGCCAGCACCTGCTTACCTGAAAAGCAAGGGTCACAGTGAGGAGGACCAGGGCTCCGCCCATCACCACAAAGGCAGTCAGAAGCAACGCCTTCCTTCCAACCTTTTCAATCAAGAAGCACTGAGAGGCAAAGAAAAAAAGAGAAGCGTCTCAGTACAAGATGGTGAGTAGGTCATTCTTCCACTTTTCACTCAAGTTGGTTCCACCACTGCCAGTACAGGTGGGGGATTGAGTGGGGATCAATAGCTGGACTCTAGGACACAGGAGTCCTGGTTCAGCTCAACATAGAGCTGGCTTCGCTGTAGCGACAAGGTCGCCGCATGCACTGCAAAAAGAGTTAATACCATACACAATTCCTTCCTTTGTGTCATTCCACGAGACTTATAGGAACAGAGAAAGCGATGTCACATAACATGTTGCCTCCAGATGACCTCGCCGGGAGTGACATCACAAGACTAGATTCGGATGGAATTGCAAGGAATAGAAAAGTGAACAAAAACTTCATTTCTCACAGAAGCAGATAGAGGCAGGTAAAGAGATTGCAAGTGGCAGCTCGGGCATTGCAGCTGCAACCCGTGAAGGCTCCTACGTGGCGTCCGCGTGGAGGGGCCTTCAGGAGCTGCAGAAATCCTGGCCAGCAGGTCCTTGTGAGTCCTGCATGATATGATATGATTTATATGGCATTTGTAACGTGCCTATACACAAGTGTTTCAAGGCGCGACGAGGCAGGGAGGGGGGAACAAGGGGAAGACAGACAACGATCCTACTAGGCCAGGTATCATTCAGATCACGCAAGTGCAGGGGTAGGGGAAGGGAAAAGTGCATGGGGAAGGGGAGGGGGAAGTGCAGTGCAAGTAAGTAGAATAAAAATAAATAAATAGGGCCAGCTGGTTGCAAGTGCAAGGTAAGTGCAGACAAGTGCTGGGAAGGGGGGGCTGTAGGGATACAGAGACAGTCCCGCAGTGCAGGGGATGCCAGGGAGGCAGTGCAAGTGGAGAGTGGCTGGGCCCAGGACCGAGGTCGGTGAGAGTGGCCCAGTTGCAGATTCAGTGCAATTTCAGTGTAGAATTTAGCAGGGGAGAGGGACAGAGAAAGCAGAAGCAAAGAAGAAGGTTTTGAGGTGCTTCCGGAACCAGAGATGGTTCTCCTCAAGTTTCAGGGAGGCAGGAAGGCTGTTCCAGAGGGAGGCCCCTGCCACGGAGAGAGATCTACCCCCAGCTCGTTGCTTTGAGAAGCGGCTGACCCTGAGGGAGTTGGAGACGGATGAGCGAAGGGCTCGGGAAGGAAGATATTTAGGAAGAGAGAGTTAAAGGTATTTTGGCCCCAGGCCCCGGAAGGCCTTGTGGATAATGCAGAGGGTTTTGAACTTAATCCTCACAGCCACTGGGAGCCAGTCCTGGAGAGATACGGTCCCTGGGCTTGAGGCCAAGGACAAGTCTCGCAGTTCTGTTCTGGATGAGTTGCAGAGGGCGGAGAGTGGAGGCAGGCAGATTAAGATAGAGGCTGTTACAGTAATCAAGCTTCGAGAGAACCAGGGCTCGGGAGACAGTGAGCTTCTGGGGGAAGGAGAGGAAGGGAAGACTACCTCTGAGGAGGTGCAGCTGGTAGTGTGACTTCTTAGAGACGTCAGATATGTGAGGAGAGAAGGAGAGTGTAGAGTCGAAGATGACCCCAAGGTTTTTAGCCTTGCAGGTAGGAGCAGAAAGAGGGCCAAGAGAGGCTGGCCAGAGAGCCGCAGGGAAGGAGGGAGTGGGTGTGCCGATGAGTAGAATCTCAGTCTTACTGGCATTAAGGCAGAGGTCATTGGCGGCACACCATTCCTGGATAGCAGACAGACAGTCAGAGATGAGGGAAGGAGAGGAGGAGGCCGAGGGTAGCCTGAAAATGAGCTGGGTATCGTCCGCATAGCACTGAAAGTTGGGGCAGAGGGCGGCGATGCAGTGGGCAAGGAGTGACAGATACTGGTTGAAAAGCCAGGGAGAGAGATTAGATCCCTGGGGAACACCACAGGTGGAGAAGAAGACGTCAGAGAGGAAGGACCCAAGTTGGACCTGGGAGGGTCGATTGGAAAGGAAAGAAGTCAGCCACGCCAGAGCCTGACCAGTGATACCCAGGTTATCACGGAGACGGTTGAGCAGGATGAAGTGGGTTCTGCCCACGAGGGTCTACATCTCTAGTTCTGTGGGTGCTAGAGAGTCTGATATATAAGAGTCTTAAGAACTTAGGGTTCAATTGAATAAAGAGTTTGCAAGCAGAGGGACAAGTTATCCATACATCCCGGAAGATGCACTTTATATAAGTCTATAATGAATGCATGAATATGGGTAGGGGTGGCAGCCTGTCCTTACTGGGCGACAGGGCAGTGCCCACCCATGCAGACCTTCGCCATTGGTAAGCCCGAGGGGGAGTGCTCTGCTTGACAGCGCAAGGCACCCAAGCCCTGCAGGCCCCTATGTTGGATGCCATCCCATGTGCATATGTGCGTGTCCATCCTGTGTGTGTGTGTGTGAGTGTACCTGTAGCTGTGTGTGTGTGTCAAGGGGTGGTTTTGGAGGCACTGAGTGTGACATTCAGGACAAAGTGGACACCGGGAGCCTCTGAAAGAATGACTTTGGGGCAAAACATGGGCATTGAGAGTGACTTTGGTGCAGACTGGGCTCCGACACTGGAGCAAAATTGTGGCATGTTCAGTAAAAGTTGGGAACTGAGGGCGAGCGACATTGCGATGGAATTGGGCACTGAACAGAGCAACATTTGGGAACACATCTGTGACTGATGGTGGAATATTTTGGGTTGTACTGTTGCAGTAAGACCACACAGGGCAGAACGTGGGCACTGAGAGTGACTGTTGGGCACAGGAGCCACTTGGTTATGTTTAGGCACTGACAGTAGCATAGGTACAGAGCTGCAACAGCGTGAGCCACAAGGCGCAGTAACTGGGCATGGAGAGTGGAATTGGGACAGAACATTATTTATTTATTTAGATTTGTAAAGTGCACTGTGCCCCCCGCGGGCATCGAGGCGCTATAAAGTGAGCGTAGGAAGGCTTGATTCAGGGTTACATAGAATGCTGCCGAAAAAGTTTGCTTATTGGTGAGTACAAGTAACAGGTAATGACAGTTGATACAGTAAGGTTACATTAGTGATGCTGCATGAGATAGATATATAGATATACAGAGTAGAACATACAAAGAATAGAACATACAGTTATTAGACAGAAAGCCTAGTTTTGATGGGCTTGCCAAAGGCCTCATGAGTGTCGATGGTCCTAATGTGCAGGGGGAGGGTGTTCCAGTGGGTGGCAGCCAAGGTGGGGAAGCTGCTGCCACCAGCGCATGTTTTACAGGATTTGGGGATAGTTATCCTGTTGAGGTAGGGGGTCCTGGTTGGTCTGGAAACGAGGGGTTTGGAGATTCTTTGCGCCAGGTAAAGGGGTGCTAAGTCATGAAGACACTTGTGGGTCAGGGCAAGGGTTTTAAAAATGATCCTTTCTTTGACTGGTAGCCAGTGGACCTGTTTCCTGAGTCCGGGATATGATCCCTGCGTGAGAGCCCTGTGGCGGCCTTGTTTTGGGCGATTTGGAGTTTGGCCAAATTTTTTTCTGAGGTTCCTAGGAGGAGAGCATTGCAATAGTCTAGTCTGGAGCCAATTATGGCCCTGGCGACGGTGGGACAGTTCTCTCTGGAGAGAAAAGGTCTAACTGAATTGATAAGTTTAGCGTGGTATGCTGATGAGGATGGCATTTACCTGCCTGTTCATGGACAGGTTGGGTTCAAGATACACACCTAAGGTTTTAATGCCTTGCGCGACCATGATAGGGATGTTATGAAGGAGCAGTATTGTTTATCCAGCTTGCTTAAAGTGGATGGGGATCCAATCGGCAGAAGTTTGTTTTTTTCACTGATGAGGCATAACCAGTTTTCTGCCATCCAGAACTGACATTGGCACTGGGGCAGGACTGACACACAGAGAGTGACGGCAACAGTGGAGCAGAGCTTTGGCAGTAACAGCACAGGGGTTAGAACTTGTACCATGAGAGAGTCACTTCTGAAGAACTGTGATAATGAGGGCCCCGTGAGGTAGGACCTTGGCACTGAGAGGGTCACTGCTGTAGAATTGAGGAAATGAGAGCCCTCTGGGGTAGAACATTTGCCCTGAGGGAGTCACTTCTGCAGAACTGTGGAGATGAGGGCCCCGTGAGGTAGGACCTTGGCACTGAGAGGGTCACTGCTATAGAACTGTGGCAATGAGGCCAGGGGCGTAAGAGACACATAAAATCTGGGGGGGGGCAGGGGACATCTTTGGGACTTTGCTTTATTTATTTATTTGTTGTGTTTTAGTCAATGAACTCGACTTTTCTCGAAATTAGAATTAAAATAGCAGTAAGTATTAAATTACAAATATCACTGTATAAAACAAGAGAAAAGAAGAAAAGAAAACAGAAGAAAATTAAAGGATGCAGCAGCAAAGAACATGTCTTTGTATGTTGCATTTCAAGATTTTTCATCTGACTATGAGCTCATGATAAGAGAGAGGAAATAACAATTACTTCCAGTGTGCCACAGCTAGGACGCCAGCTCATTAAGAGGCAGATCACCTGTAAGTGGACTCCTGCCAAATAAAGGAGTTGAAGCCTTTTCTACCAACTGCAAGTTGCTGCTTTTTTTGTGTGGGGCAAGGAGACGTGTGTGTCTCTTGGAATGGAGTGATGGGGGTTTCAAAGAAAGAGGAAATCTTGTTTGTACCTCTGAGTAAGCCCTGTTATGGGAGTAGGGGGACTAGGTGTGTGATGTTGCTGCTTTGACTGTCCGCTGGGGGTGAGGGGGTACAGTAAACCAGGAGGATGAGCGATCGCAAGCCCACCCCCTTATAAGCACTCCCCAGGTCCGCGGCCAGATGTGTTGGACCCGGGGGATGCCTAGTAGGTGGGGTGTATGTGGACCCAGGGGGGTGGCCAGAGGGGCAGCCCGCTATGTGGGCTGCCCCTCTAGCGCCCCTGGGAGGGCCGGGCCAGCCTGTCACGATGAGTCTGGTCCCTCTTATTCCATCTCATGCTGGCTCCAGAGCTTAGCCTTTCTTTGCCTTTGTAATTCTGAATGCAGAGCTGGACTCTGTTCCTTTCTCGTTTAACATTTGCTGCAAAGCCTGATCTATTGAATTCTCTCATATGTTACTAGGACGGCAGAGCATGGGTCCTCTGCCCTGTTACATTATTCAAAGAGCCCCTCTGGCCTTTCTTTGCCTCTCCCTTGGCTCACTGCTTGCTTGCTTAATACATACCTCCTTGATTGAACACTCAACATATTCTCCCTAACACAGCAATGGCAGCTGCAGTCTGTCCTAACTTCTATTTGTTCCGTGTCTTGAATTGGCCTCTAATTTCCACTTTTCTGTCTGCATGGGGAACGGCATTTGCCAGTCACTGCCATGATGGTTCTACCTGGCCATAAGAAGGCAACAGCTAGCCAATATTGGAAGAACATGGCATATTATG
Source organism: Ambystoma mexicanum (assembly GCF_040938575.1). NCBI lineage: Eukaryota > Metazoa > Chordata > Amphibia > Caudata > Ambystomatidae > Ambystoma > Ambystoma mexicanum. The sequence continues at coordinate 1,577,920,106 of NC_090932.1, forward strand.
CCAGAGGCTGGCAACTGCCTTCCTAATGACTACACAAGAGACACAACTCTTGCCTTTGTTTCTAACAGTAATTCAGTGGATGAAGAAACGCGAGAACACACATATTGCTTATAAATGAAGGGGATGATGTCACACTTGGTTAAGACATTTTGATCATGCCTGGTGCCAATTTCCAGCTGCAATTAAGCGATTACCTTTTAGACTTCTGGCTTTAAATAACGTTAGTATTACCTGGAAAGCACAGAGGTTGCTCAACAGGGTTTCTGGAGCACGAGAGGTACCCTACTCGTGGGCATGGATGATTGGAGGGTATTCTTGCCCTGGTTTGGAGCCTGGCCCTTACAGCTAAAATGGGGGGAGGGGCCTATTACCTTTGGTTATAGGTACCCTTTGAGGGTGGCCAGACATTGCCTCCTGCTTTAGCCTGCTAACAGCTCTGCTTTGCAACTTTATCAAAAATACCTGTCAGGTGGCATGTAACTCAATGCTACTAATGTTATCAGCCCCAGAAGTCTGGAATCCTTTGCCACATCAACTAGGGTACAGGCTTGCCACCTGAGACTTACCCATGTCTGAGTCTGCATCTGTCGCCCTGTGGGGAAGACACACACAGAAAGAGCAGGGCACAGTGCCCTTGTGGGTTTTTCACACTTCTTCCTCAGGGTGGGCACGATTCACTCCTCAGAGAAAGTGGCACATGCTGGACAGCATTCTCCCACTTTGACAATGTCACCCAAAGAGCGAAATTGGCCATTTGAAATACCTCTGTCGACTTATTATTGTGCAATCCACACTGATGGGTTTAAGCACCTGCTTAACGTGATATGGCAATTAAGGGCATTTGCCAACACACTCAAGAAGCACAGGACACCCTCTAACTAGCGACATTCCATGCTCACTCATTCTGATCACGAATTGGCATTTATCTGGGGTCATGTTAAATGTATTTATTTATTTATTACATGTGTAGCATCACGCAAAACCCCCAAGCATCAAGGCGCAAAGTAAACTGCATGGAGTGGACCTCTTCCATTGCTTTTCCGCCACAAAATGGAAGATTTTAGCTTAAAAGGCAGGTGAAATCACATTGCTTTTCCACTTTGAAAGAGTGTAAATACCTCGCGCAATTAGCGATTTCTGGCGGAATTGACAATGGCTTCCTCTGGACTCCGCCCACTTTTACCAGGTTTCATTTCCAAGCAGATCCCATAGGAATCCCTTTCCTTGTTACCAGCATGAGAATCCATGCTGGCAGTAAGGCCGCATTTGTCTGGTGGAGCGGGAAATACAGGGAGTCCTGGTGTGTCCACTCGGCTCCCAAACTCCACCCAGAAAATACACGAAAATCTGACCAATTAGAAAAAGCAACAGTAATAGTGTTTTCCACCACTTTTTCTGAACCAATTGACCTGGAAAATGCTGTGTTGCATCGGAAGCTGAATGCATTCACTCTGATTATTATCCCACCGGAGGATTAAGCCAGGTGCTGAACATAGGTGTTACATATTCCTGTGTGCAATCTGCATTTGGAGAATTATCTAACTGAGCTACCTTACAAATGATATCTCCTCTGGGGCTTTATCGTCTTAACCCCTTTAATGCCATGGGTATTTCCCTCCAGTGCCAAGGCCTTTTTTGGTGATTTCGGTATGTCGCCATTCAATCCCTTGTAACTTCTTTGTTACATGAGATATTTCGGCCAAAGTTGGTCCCTTTTTTCCCACATGTAGGGGGTCTTAACGCCACCCAGGAATCCTAGTTTGCTGTAGGGGGGTGAAAGAAAATAATCAAAAAGGAGAACATTTGGGGTTTTTTCAGAAAATGCCAATAAACTGTTGTGCAAAGAAGCCTGTGGGGTTTTCCTTGTAAGAGCTAGGAACAAATGGTTTGCTGAGCTGGATTCACCATTTTCCAGGCTTTCAAGAACAGATTGAGTGGAAACCAAAATAACATATTTTTATATGCTAATCAGCCGTTTTGTGAGAGGTAGGCTATTTTGGCGTTTTTTGTCCAATAGGACATGCGTGGATGGAATGGAAGAAAAGGGTTGGAAAGCTGAAATGGAAGCCAGAAAGGCATACATTTCTGAAAAGTAGACAATATTCCAAGTTTAGGAAGGGGTGATTTGCACAGGTCAGGCAAGAACTATGTAGGGAAAGATTCCATAGTTTGGGGGGAAATCGGGAAAATGACAGAAAAAAAACTACAATTTCCGCACATTTCACTCTGCTCACCCACCGAAACATGCAGCCAACAAACAACACATGACCTACCTTCCCACGTTCCCACAGGTTTCCCGACAAAAACGGTACCTCACATGTGTGGGTGCACCTACCTGGGTGCAAAGGGAAAAGCCTAAAACCCTGGTAATCCCAAGTCTTTTTGCACAGCAGATTTTCAGGAATTTTGCTCATGTGGACAACCTACAGATTTGGGCCTAGGGAGTCAAAGCCACGAAGGAAAACAGGGAACCCCATGCATTTCCGAAAAGAAGACACCCGTGGGAATCCACAGAGGTCTGACTTGCACGAATCGCCCCATAATTTATGACCCACAATCCCTGACAAAGTCTGAAATTTAGTGGAAAAAACAAAATGTTCACTTTGTCTGGAATTGTGGGTAATACATTCTGGGGTGAAATGCATGGGGTACCCTGTTTTCCTTTGTGGCTTCTACACCCTAGGCCCAAATGTGTAGGTTGTCTCCCAAACCCTTTGGGGGTTACCAGTTGTTTAGCCTTTTCCCTTTGTGCCCAGGTAGGTGCACCCACACATGTGAGGTACCGTTTACGTCGGGACACCTGTGGGAATGCGGGAAGGTAGGACATGTGGTGTTGTCAGTGTGTTTCGGTGGGTGGCAAGAGGAAAATGTCTGAGAATTGTAGTTTTTTCACCAAATTTCAGATTTGCCAGGGATTGTGGGTAATACATTCTGGGGCGATTTGCACAAGTCAGACCTCTGTGGATTCCCAGGGGTGTCCTCTTTTTGGAAATGCATGGGGTTTCCTGTTTTCATTGGTGGCTTCGACACCCTAGTCCCAAATCTGTATGTTGTCCACATGAGCAAAATCTGCTCTGCCCAAAGGCTTGGGGTTACCAGTGGGTTAGCCTTTTCCCTTTGCGCCCAGGTAGGTGCACCCACACATGAGGTACCGTTTTCATCGGGACACCTGTGGGAACGCAGAATGGTAGGACATGTGTTGTTGGCGGCGTGTTTCAGTGGGTGGCCAGAGTGAAATGTCTGAAAACTGTGTTTTTCCACCAAATTTCAGAGACATTTCCCTCTGCCCACCCACCGAAACACGAAAACAGAGAACCACATGCATTTCCGAAAAGAAGACACCCGTGGGCACCCCCCTTTTCACTAAAAACATCCATGGTGGTTTAGTGACCCCCACACCAACCCAAAACAAGTTATCATTTTTTTTAGTTTTTTTGTTTTGCCTCTTTCCTAGGGGCAGATTGTGCTAGCAATCTGCCCCAGGGAGGGCTACATGAGATGCCCCCATACATTTGAGGTGGGGGGAGAGTGCCACTCCCCTTTCCACTAAAACCATCCATGGTGGTTCAGTGGCCCCCCCACACCCACCCAAAACAAGTTATAATTTGTTTTATTTTTGTTTTGCCCCTTTCCTAGGGGCGGATGGGCACATAGGTGTGGCCACCTGCCCCCCGTGGGGGCAAAACATACTGCCCCAGGGTTGGGGGGTGGCTCTGCCAATATTTGCAGTGGCCTACCCCCACCCCAAATGGATGGGGGCATCTCATGTACCCCTTCCTAGGAGCAGAAATCTGCCCCCAGGGAAGGCTACATAAGGTGCCTCCATCCACTTAGGGTGGGGGGAGAGGGCCACCCCCCCTTTCAAACACAAAAAATCTATGTGGTCTAGTAGGCTCCCGTACCCCCACCCAAAACAAGTTTTAATATATATATTTCTGTTTTGCCCTTCCCTTGGGGCACATAGCACATGTGTGTGACTATCTGCCCCCAGGGGGGTGGCAAAATGTATTGTCCCAGGCTTGGGGTGCGGGGTGGCTCTGCCAATATTTGCAGTGGCCTCTCCCCTCACCCCAAATGGATGGGGGCATCTCATGTACCCCTTCCTAGGGGCAGAAATCTGCCGCCAGGGAGGGCTACATAAGGTGCCCCCTCATCCACTTAGGGTGGGGGGGAGGACCACCCCCTTTCAAACACAAAAAATCCTGGTGGTCTAGTGGGCCGCCCGACTCCACCCAAAACAAGTTATAATATACATCTTTTTTGTTTTGCCCTTCCCTAAGGGCAGATGGGCACATGTGTGTGGCCATCTGCCACCGGGGGAGGGGGGGTCAAAACGTACTGCCCCAGGCTTGGGAGGGGTGGCTCTGCCAATATTTGCAGTAGCCTCTCCCCCCCACCCCAAATGGATGGAGGCCATCTCATGTACCCCTTCCTAGGGGCAGAAATCTGCCCCCAGGCAGGGCTACATAAGGTGTCCCCCATCCACTTAGGGTGGGGGGGAGAGGGCCACCCCCCTTGTGAAAATCCCTGGTGGCTAGTGGTCCGACCTGCACCCCCCCCCCCCACCCAAAACTACGTTTTTGTAAAAAACATCTTTTATTTTTGTTTGCTGCCCTTCACTGGGGGCAGATGATCACCCATCTGCCCCATGGTATTGCCCCCATGCTTTGGGGGCCAGGGGAGAGAGGGCAGCTTACATAGTAAGCAACCCAGCCCCACTTCAAAAACAGATCCCTGCACGGTATTCTGGGGGGATAAATGACATTACATCCCCCCCACTTAAAATTGTGGGGGGGATTTGTCCCCCCTATCCTCCCCATGTCCTATGCCCATGAATGAGGCCCCCATGAGGTAGGACCTTGGCACTGAGAGGGTCACTGCTGTAGAACTGTGGAAATGATAGCCCCCTGGGGTAGAACATGTGGGATAGAGCATTTGCCCTAAGAGAGTCACTTCTGCAGAACTGTGGCAATGAGAGTCCTGTGTGGTAGCACCAGGCCACTGAGAGGGTCACTGCTGCAGAACTACAGGAGCACAGCAGCCTACATCTGTGGGCCCTCCCCTTGCCAGCATTTGAGTCAGGGGCACTGTTGTTGGTTGCCAGGCAATGACTTTCAACTCCACAATGCCACGCCCACCTGCCTTGTTGTCGCTCACTCGCTGCGGCTTCAGGCGAAGCCGCAGAGAAGTGATCCAAGTGAGGAGGCTGCTGCCTGCAGCTTGGGAATTGTGCTTCCTTTGTCACTCCTTGTTAGGCAGAATCCCGTGCAGTGCTCTTAGGGACCACTACACACAATTAAGACCACAAGTGGTAATACAAGTTCACCTTTGGTACATACCTGTACTACTAGGTTAAAGTGGTAGCAGTAGCGGAGCAGCCAGGCTTATCTCAAGAGTATATGAGCAGTAGCAGAGATTACACAAAGGGACCACAATTACTGTGACTCAAGCAAACACTGACTCAAGGTTTCAGGTAAAAAATTGTAAGTACATTTATTTTTAAACCATCTGTTATAAAACAAAACACTTCTATTAATTGAAAACCACACGTAAAATACACTACAACCAACCAATTCACTTGGTACAGTATAACTCAAGGTAAGTACCCTATGTTTTAACGGACCGGTGTTGTGAAACAAAAGACATTACCGGGAATACATATGCGATCACTTTTTGACAGTAATGACAGTTCGGTCTTACTAAAGATCCGCGTATCCGCTGCAAGAAATGTTACAGGGGCAAAAACACACTTAGCACATGAGGTAACCCAAGCGAGTTGGGGGCAAAAATCATAGGCAATACTTTTGTCAGGGCAGACAGAATCAGAGAACAATCGTTGACAGAAATACAAGAGTCAATAGGCCGGAGCCAGTGTCAAGTGGAACCGGGTTCCTGTTGTCGAGGATCACACAGTCGGACAGTTCAATATTCAACGTTGCCAGGAGTACTTAGATATTGTCAACAGAGGAAGCAAAAGTTATAAGAAGGAGGGAAGACAAGGGCAAGCCTTGGAGGAGGAGAAAAGGGATTCACCCTAGCTCCTTGAAGCAGAACACAGTACCTTATTCAAGGAAGAAGCTGGTACCACGGCAGTTGTTCCTGGTAGTTTCCTGCAGACCCACGGTTCCTGGAGCTTCGGCAAGAAGGAGGACGTCTGGAGGGGTCTGCACCACACAGGGATGAAGCCAGCAGCAGCGACGGTGAAAAAAAGGTGCGCTCGTTAAAAACAGGAGAGGCTCTTTAGATGGCTATCTGGACCACTACAGCAGGGTGCAGCGATTTCAACCACGAAGAGGATCCGCTGGCTGTGGAAGATGAGCTGGTTGACCCCACCAGGCTCAAGGGAAGAAGACTCCGGACTGGATCTTCTCTGGTCGTCGAAGGGTAGATAGCTCAGGACTGCAGCAGGGCTTCACCGGGATGGGGTAGTTGCAGCAGCTGTCTTCTTCTCCGCTTCTCTTCGGTTCCTTGTAGTTCCAGTGGCGACTCTGACTTCCAGCCCAAGAGTCCTGCCTTTTATGCGAAAATCCCCCATTCCCACAGCCTGGCTGTCAATCACGCAGCGGGGGGGTTGTCCAGCCCGGACAACCACCTCAGCCAATCATGGCAAAGTGTGACTTGGGTTTCCTAGGATACCCTGTGCAGTGGGTGACTACACCCCTCCCTCACATTCAGCCCACCTAGACACCCAGGCGCCTAGAGGAGGGCTTCTTGGCAGAAGCCCGCCAAAAGACAGTGAACAAAAAAGGCAAACCTGGTTTGCCGCGCAAAGTAAAACACAAGAAGGACTTTAACAAAAAGAAATGGCGAATAAATCCGACCGGAGCCAAAAGAAAGAGTATTTGGTCAAGTGGGTTTATGTTCGAGGCTAATATAATAGCCTAAAATAGTACCACGTTTATAAAGTATAAACGCGGTAGAAAAGTTAGGGTAGATACCACTGCCACCAGCCAAGTCTAAATGTTAAAAGAGCAAAACAATGCTCTAGGAAGTACAGATAAAAAAGGGCTAAGAAGTAACCCTTTCCAATACTCAATGTAAGATGGGGTGGACTGGATCTGTGGTTAAATGACCATGTAAAGTTAATGGCAACTTTACCCTTTTCTGGGGGACAGTAGTCAGCCCCAGAAATGTAGTCGTGGGAAGTCTAAAAGACATCCCTGTGTCACTGCACTGAAGGTGCTGTGTAACACACAAAAGAATGGGGCTACTGAAGTGGTGTACTCCAGAGTCCACAATCACAAAAAACAGATGAAAGACACATGGCAAAACATGGGTAAGAGTGGGGGAAAAGCTCACACTTTTACCAAGTGAAAAGAATAAACTCCAGGAATCCAGTAATGCTGCTGGGGGACTCACTAGGTAAGGGGAATTAGCCATCGAATGAGAATTATCCCTAGCACTTGTACTGACTTTACCAACCGCACCTTAGTGCACTCGTGTTGGGACACTCCGGTGTGCAGGAGCACAGCGGTCTACATCTGTGGGCCCTCCCCTTGCCAGCATTTGTGTCGAGGTACTGTTGTTGGTTTCCAAGCAATGACTATCAACTCCACGAAGCCACGCCCACCTGCTTCGTTGTCGCTCACTCGCCGCGGCTTGGAATACTCGCCCTCAGGCGAAGCCGCGGCAAAGTGAGGCAAAGTGAGACTTAGCTGGCTGCAGCTGTCCGTAGCGTCTCCGCGGCTAAAAGACCATGTAGGCATGCAGAGCCGCGCCCTGCCTGCTCCTCCAAAGTACCTTCCTGGAAACTTCTTTCCACAGCCTGGTTTACCAATAAGGTACTGTTTACCATTTCCATGACTGTATCCATACTTAAATGTTCATCTCCCACTAACCCACAAACAGATCGTCGTTCCGCTGTCTCATGTCTGAATCATAATCTCATCTATCCCCAACTTGTCGACACTTCTTCTGTTATTGACATTGGGCTATGGAATGCTAGGTCCTTCTGCAATAAGACCACTGCAATTTTAGACCTATTTCTACGATTACATCTTCATTTCTTCTGTGTAACTGAAACATGGATTCTTCCACATAACTCAACTGTTTCCGTTTTGCTTACTTCCTCCCTATACTCTTTTGCTCATGTTCTTCGAGCCAATGGATGCAGTGGCAGCATTGGCTTACTATATCGTCCTAACTGCTTATCTGTTCCTTCCCCTGTGCCCTTACCTGAATACTCTTCATTTGAATTTTTGTACATTTTCACTACTCCTCATGCTATTTCTTTTCTTATTATATATCGTCCACCTGGCCCATTGGGTCATTCTGTGAGGACATTGACCACCTTCTTGGCCATATCTCACATAGTCCTACAGCTCTTGTCTTGCTTGGAGACTTTAATCTCCATCTTTCTTCTACTCATTTAACATCTCCCTCCTTATCAATACTTGACTCATATCTACTTTCTCCACTTCCTACTCCTCCTACTCATACCTCTGTTTCTACTCTTGACTTGATTTTTACTTCATCATTTACTGTCTCATCTATTTCTGCTTTTCCTATTTACTTATCCAATCATTTCCTACTTTCAGCTTCTCTGTTCCCACCTACTTCTTCTAGCACATGTTCCTCATCATCGAATACTTTCTTCAGGCGTGATCTATGCAACTTCAACTCCTCACTTTTCTATGATACCTGTATGAACTCTTTCCCCTCTCTCACACACTTTTCTACTCTCTCGGCGGATGAAGCTACATCCATTCTCTCTTCATCTCTCACTTCTAGCCTTGACCAACTTTATCCTCTTTCTTCCTTTCAGCCCACTCGCAAAACTGCCCAACCTTGGCTCTCTTCTCATCTCTCGTCTATGCGTCGTTTTCGCCGCCTCGAAAGGCACTGGCGCAAACTCTGTTCTCCCGCTAATCAGGCCACTTATTTCTCTTACCATGCTCTCTACGATAATTGTATGAAATCTGCTAAGAGTACTTATTTCTCTGATCTTCTCCATAGCCAATATACTCACCCTCGTTGTATCTTTCAAAGTTCAACTCGCCTTCTTTCTCTTCCTACACCTGATTCGTCTATTACATCATCCCTATCAGCATCTGATCTTGCTAATTTCTTCTCTTCTAAAGTACACTCTTTATGTCAGGATGTTTTATCGTCACCTTCATATAATCCTTCTTCTTTATCCTTTCTTATACCTTCTAATACTGTGTCTAACTTTGCTCCTGTATCGGATTCCGAAGTGGCCCTTCTCTTGGTCAAAGCTCTCCCCACCACTGCTCTTAGCGATCCTGTTCCCTCTTTACTTATTCCTAAAATGTACCCTCTCTTGCTACCTTTTCTCGCCTCCTTTTTTAATATCTGTTTTACCACTTCGACTTTCCCCTCTGCTTTCAAACACGCAATTATTATTCCTATCATAAAGAAACCCACATCTAATCCCATTCTTGTTTCAAATTTTCGTCCTATATCCTTACCCTTTCTATCTAAGCTTCTTCAGCGTCTTGTTTATTCACAAATGTCAACATTCGTGTCTGATTTATCTCTTCTTCCCCCCACTCAGTCTGGTTTTCGTCCCCGTCATTCTACTGAAACAGTCTTGACTTGAGTTCTTAACTCTCTCCTTAGAGCTCGCTATTCAAAACACTCTTCTGTTCTCATTCTTCTTGACATATCTGCTGCTTCTTCTTGACACGGTGGATCATTCCTTGCTTCTGGACTTTCTCCCCTCCTTTGGTTTTCGTGGGTCTGTTCTATCCTGGTTTTCGTCCTACCTATCTAATCGTACCTTTGATGTCTCTCCTTCTTTTTCCCTCGATCATGGAGTTCCTCAAGGGTCAGTCCTTGGTCCTTTTCTATTCTCCTTATACACTTCTTTTCTTGCTTCTATTATTTCCTCCTTTGGAGTATCACACCACTTCTATGCTGATGATACTCAGCTTTTTCTCTCCTTCTCACCCTTCACACCCAACATTCATCACACTCTTTCATCTTGCCGCTCTGCTATTAAATCCTGGATGACTTCCTACTTCCTTACTCTAAATACTGGAAAGACTGAAGTCTTACTCTTTCCCAACAACACTCTCTCATCACCGTTTCTTCCTTCTTCTATTTCTTTTACTCCCTCTAGTCTCCCCATTCCCCTCACTGCCCATAATCTTGGTCTTTACTTTCACTCTAACCTTTCTTTCACCCATCATGTCACCCTTACATCGCGCGCCTGTCGATTTCATCTTTATAACATATGCAAAATGTGCCCATTTCTTACTTTTCACGCCACAAAGCTTCTTGTATCCTCGCTAGTTTTCTCCTGACTCTTTGACTGTTCTGTTCTATTCTTTGGTCTTCCCTGTTCACGTCTTGCTCCTCTTAAATCAATCAAGCACACTTCTATATGCTCAATTTGCCTTCTCTCTTATCGGGACTCAATTTCTTATCTTGCCTCACTTGGATGGCATTCCTTGTATTCCCAGCTCAAATACAATTTACTTTGTTTAGTTTTCAAATCTCTCTACGGTCTTGCCCCTGACTATCTTGCATCTCTCCTTTCATTCTATTCTCCTTCTCGTCCTCTCCACCCTGCTGGTCTTTTTAGACTTAAGGTTCCCCGTCTCCCCTGTGATCAATCCTGCTATCACTCGTTCCAGCTTCTTGCTCCTCTCCACTGGAACCTTCTTCCTCTAGCTCTTCGTTCTATTACTTCTTATTCTCCGTTCCGTTCTTCTTTAAAAACTCATTAGCTACAGTCGTCTGATTGATTGATACTGATGGACCTTGAACACTGATTTATATTGCTGATTTTAATGTACCGTTGATTGTTCTATGTAAAGCGCTTTGGTTAAAGGCGCTATATAAAGTATAATAAAATATGAATACAAAATAAAAACTGCGGCAATGAGGGCTATTGCTGAAGAACTGTGGCAATGAGAGCCCTATGGGATAGAACGTTTCCCCTGAGAGAGTCACTTCTGCAGAACTGTGGCAATGAGAGCCCTATGGGATAGAACGTTTCCCCGGAGAGAGTCACTTCTGCAGAACTGTGACAATGAGAGCCCTATGGGATAGAACGTTTCCCCGGAGAGAGTCACTTCTGCAGAACTGTGGCAATGAGAGCCCTATGGGATAGAACGTTTCCCCCGAGAGAGTCACTTCTGCAGAACCGTGGCAATGAGAGCCCTATGGGATAGAACGTTTCCCCTGAGAGAGTCACTTCTGCAGAAATGTGGCAATAAGAGCCCTATGGGATAGGACCTGGGCACTGAGAGGGTCACTGCTGTAAAACTGTGGCAATGAGAGCCCTGTGGGATAGAACGTTTCCCCTGAGAGAGTCACTTCTGCAGAAATGTGGCAATAAGAGCCCTATGGGGTAGGACCTGGGCACTGAGAGGGTCACTGCTGCAAAACTGTGGCAATGAAAGCCCTGTGGGGTAGACCCTGGACACTGAGAGGGTCACTGTTGCAGAAGTTGTGGCAATGAGAGCTTTGTGGGATAGGACCTGGGCACTGAGAGGGTCACTGCTGCAAAACTGTGGCAATGAAAGCCCTGTGGGGTAGAACCTGGGCACTGAGAGGGTCACTGCTGTAAAACTGTGGCAATGAGAGCCCTGTGGGATAGAACGTTTCCCCTGAGAGAGTCACTTCTGCAGAAATGTGGCAATAAGAGCCCTATGGGATAGGACCTGGGCACTGAGAGGGTCACTGCTGTAAAACTGTGGCAATGAAAGCCCTGTGGGGTAGAACCTGGGCACTGAGAGGGTCACTGCTGTAAAACCGTGGCAATGAGAGCCCTGTGGGATAGAACGTTTCCCCTGAGAGAGTCACTTCTGCAGAACTGTCACATTGAGGTCAATGTGGGGTAGACCCTGGGCACTGAGGGGGTCACTGTTGCAGAACTGTGGCATTGAGAGCCCTCTGGGTAGAACCCGGGCACTGAGAGGGTACTGTGGCAGGAAGGAAGATCTTATGTAGGTGCAGAGTGAGGACGAATGTGGTTGAGCCTGAGCAAAAAAACATGGAGACCCACCCATAGCTCTGCCAGTGCATCTCAATCCTGATCTGTACCTCTCCCAGCAAAGCCAGCACGAATCCCTCACACACTTCTCCACCAGTGCACCGCTGTCCTATCCCACAGAAAGCCAAGTGTTTACAGTGGAGACCTCAGTCATATCCTCGCCAGTGAACCGAATGCAGCACAGTTCTGACCCACAGCAGCCCATCTCCTTTTGCTTTCGTCCACTGCGCCTCAACACCGATAGCTACCCACCCCCCCTGAAGCCCCACCCACATCGCCATCAACGCTGCTCAACTCCGACCTGCATTTTTGTTAAATACACATTTTCTGATTTCAATTTAATTCAGTAATCTAATTAAAAAATTCACGACAGTGGTCAGTGTATTTAATTGCATCCTGCTTCTTGCCACAATCAGTCCAATACCACTTTGTTTACTGCGCAGGCCTGGGCATGCATCAACATTGTTTAACTCATCCCCCTGTGTGTATCACTGCGTATTCCTTTCAACGTATATGTATCAATACTTGCAGTGCAACTTTTATTTGACTAGCCTTTCTGAGCCCCGATATTGCCGCAGTGACAGTCTTTACTTACACACGTCAGGGCCCCCAGCATTTCACAGCACCCAGTTCCAATGGCGATGTAAGGGATGCGGTCTTTGGGGAACCCCGCCTGCTGGAAGACGTCGTATGCGTAGAAGTAAATCTGGGGAGGAAAACAAAAGCAATAAGCAAGGAACAGCCGGAAGCCAGCCGAAGGCGAGGAACTCAGATCAACCGGAAGTCATGCAAAAACAGTGCAAAACCATACTTGCCAACCCTACAGATTTAGGCAGTAGGCTACTGCTTTTTAAGCAGTCCTACCACCTACAGATTTGGGTGACAGATCCTACTGCTTCTTACAGTGGCCGTTGATTTATGTGACTCTTAGGCAGGCTGCAGGGCAAAGCATGCAACACATTAATTTGTCTGTGCAGTGGGCTAGTACGTGATTACTTTGATTGGGCGCAGACTAATCCACTACCCTTAGGTGAACCACCATGACTTTTACTCCTGGACAGCACCAGGGACGTCATCTGGGGGTTGCTAGGGGTCGCAGCTGCAACCCCCACTGTCTCAGCTACGGCCTCTGCTGTCTCCCTTGCTAGCCCTCGCCAAACAAAAACATGCTTTAAAAATAAAACAGGCTGCCGGCAGCGCTCGGGCCCTTTGGCCTTTTTCTACCCCCTCGCTGCAGATGCGCTGTAGAACATTTTTAAATAAAATAATACATAACCTCGTAAGTTATGATATGATATGATATGATATGATATGGTATTTGTAACGCGCCTATACACAAGTGTTTCAAGGCGCGACGAGGCAGGGAGGGGGGTACAAGGGGAGACAGAAAACGATCCTACTAGGCCAGGTGTCATTCAGATCGCGCAAGTGCAGGGGTAGGGGAGGGGAAAAGTGCAAGGGGAAGGGGAGGGGAGGAAGTGCAGTACAAGGTAAGAGGCGTACGTAATAAATAAATAAATAGGGCCAGCTGGTGGCAAGTGTGAGGTAAGTGCAGAACAAGTGCTGGGGGAGAGGGGGCTGTAGGGATACAGAGACAGACCCACAGTGCAAAGGGTTTCCAGGGCATCAGTGCAAGTGGAGAGTGGCAGGGCCCAGGACCGAGGCCGTTTAGAGTCGTCCAATTGCAGGATCAGTGCAGCTTCAGTGAAAATTAATTAGCCGCTCAGCAGGGGAGAGGGAGAGGGAAAGCAGAAGCAAAGAGGAAGGTTTTGAGGTGCTTCCGGAACCGGAGATGGTTCTCCTCAAGTTTCAGGGAGGCAGGAAGGCTGTTCCAGAGGGAGGCCCCTGCCGCGGAGAGAGATCTACCCCCAGCTCGTTGCTTCGAGAAGCGGCTAACCCTGAGGGAGTTGGAGGCGGATGAGCGAAGGGCTTGGGAAGGAAGATATTTGGGAAGAGAGAGTTGAAGGTATTTAGGACCCAGGCCCCAGAAGGCCTTGTGGACAATGCAGAGGGTTTTGAACTTTATCCTCGCAGCCACTGGGAGCCAGTGTAGAGATTTCAGTCCTGGAGAGATACGGTCCCTGGGCTTGAGGCCAAGGACAAGTCTCGCAGTTCTGTTCTGGATGAGTTGCAGAGGGCGGAGAGTGGAGGCAGGCAGATTAAGATAGAGGCTGTTACAGTAGTCCAGCTTCGAGAGAACCAGGGCTCGGGAGACAGTGAGCTTCTGGGGGAAGGAGAGGAAGGGAAGAAAAGTTACAGGCCAATATCCTTGCTGAACAGCTCTTTTGATCTATTTGGCAGTGTGGTCCTTGCAAGACTGTCAGATCAGGTTCAGCAGAACAATTGTACTTCCGTCATCTCAATTCGGCACTTAAAATGGACACAAGTCCTCCCGCCAGGGCTTAAACCTATTTCTTATTGCAGCCAAGTTATTATTGAGCAAGAAAGGCGTGCTGTATGTGGCCTTTTTGGGCTTAGCGATAGCTTTCAACCTCTATATAATGTGTCTATACCAATTGATCTTTTGAGAGTAATCATGGATGTGCAAACAAATAATTGTGTGGTAGGTGGTGGGTGTAGAAGGAAAGGGTTGGTGACTTCACCCATTATTGGGGGACATGGTGGTGGAGAATAGAAGGAGGTGACTTCACCCATTATTGTGGAACGTGGAGGGCCATAGGCATGCAAACGTGCACCTCTTATTTTCCAATATATGCTCTAACTATGTGGATACATTTTATTGTGACCTAAATTTCTACATTGATGACAGTGCATTATTGGCGGGGACCTCATGCTCTTTGCAAAAGCTTATTAACGTCTCTTTTGAACAGATGAGAAACCTGGAATCAAACCACATATAAATCAGCTGTATTGGTGCCTTCTACTAAGCGCAGATAGCCTCTTCATAGATTGCAAACTAACCAGGAATTCATTGGATAAGAAGACCCCTATGGGTATTTGAGTATGCAATGTGCTTAAGCCAAAATCATAATGGAAAAGCTTGAAGAATGGCGCAAGCCATGGGGGGGAGTTTTAAATTTGCTAATAGTTTTAGTTCAATTTATGCTGGGAGCCTACAAAGTATAGGTAAAATGTGTCGCCTTGTATGGCTGGATACATGGGACATAAGGAATGGAGAGCTGGTGCAACAGATTCAGAGCAGTTCCTGGAAACATAATTGGGTCTTTCCACTTGCCGCCCTCTGAAATGGAGGACTGTGGAACACCTTTGTACTGTCTGGAGTGATTGAAAAGTCATGCTAACTTGCAGAATTATTGACGATATCTGGCAAGACAATAGACCTTTGGCAGTCCCCCACTCAAATACGCAATCACAAACTTCGTAAGATAAATGCCTCAGATTATCTAAAAGAACCTCAGTCCCTTATTGAAGTGCTGATTTCGAAAAAATCAAAATGGCGCTACTGACACACCCTGAATTTGAAAAACAGCTGAACAGGGTGTTCGAGGCCTGGTGACACCAGGTGTCCTAATATGGAATCAACTTCTGTATTCTCTCTGGGCACGAGCTGAGTTTACCAGCTGTAAAAAGATGTTTTACACTTTTTTGTTCTGAGCATATATTGATCTCAGTGTTTCTCACTATATTGGTTGTTCATACACTGTTTTCCATTCCAGAAGCAACAGTTTGTGACCGGCCGCTTGACAGTGCTTTATTGCCTCATGGTTGTGGGTGCTATACACACTGATATTAATGCTACATATGGTGATCCATTCTTGTATGAAATTCATATCATATTACTGTGATATCCTTACCATATTTTTCATAGTGTACTGGAAAATGAATGGTTTAAAGGTCGTGTGCCATCACTTCCTGTGATGTCACTTAGAACGGGGTCAAATGACATCACTTCCTGTGTTGTGTTCTGAGGTCATGGGCTGTGTGATGTCCCTTCTGCTGCCCCAGGCATTTTGGTGAAATGATGTCCCTGGGCAGCACTTGAGTAAATCTAGTCCTTCTGCTGTATCATTCAGCAAATCTGTGGCAGCATTTACTCCTTTGGGCTTGTATAGCATCAATTGTATTGCCTGCCCCTGGCAATTACCTTTACGCCCCCTGCGTGCGCATCCTTACTGTGATGTTTCTGTTCTCTCTCCTTCCCAACTGGGAGGATAACCCTACTGTGAAGTGCACACAAGCAGATGCGTGGCAAATAGACCATGATGTCCTACTTCACTTTTTATTCCTGATGGGTGGGCCAATGAAAGGGAAGACCAAAAAGAAAATGCCAGAGAGCTGGAATACCACAAGATGGATGTGCCTTACAAACGTGAGAGTGGACATTGGAAGAAGCAGCGGAGGAGGGCTAGCCAAATCAGAATTTAAAACTGTATTCAACAACAACTGTGCTTGCTTCCTGGAATCCTAATATTCCCTGAATGATATGATATGATATGATATTTAAAGCACGCCTATACGAATGTTGTACTCTGGGTGCAATTAACCATTATTGCATGGAACACCAGGTATTACCTATGGTTAAGAGCCTAGAAGCCTGAATGATGGGCCTGACCAAAGAGATGGCACACAAGGAGGGTTAAAGGCCCTCGAGAATGGGTATTATCATTGGGGATCTGGACAATAACGCTATCAGCACCTGGATGCTGAGCCAGATGCTAAGCAGTCCCTTCTTTTGTGGGGCTGTGAAACGAAACATGAGGGGGCACACACTTTGAGATGGCGGCCGCGTGCCTACAGCAAAGTAGCCAGAAGTGTGTAGTCCATCTTTTGTTGTGGTGAGGCATGAGAGGAGAGACCCAGAAGAAAAAATAAATAGCACTTACCCAGATTCAGCTGCAGCTTTCCTGCTCTGGTCACCGGTCCCCGTCCTCCGCCTACAGCACTAATGAAGGGAAAGCCACCCAGCGGTAGCTTTTGTTTACTACAGCTGGCTGGCTTTTCCTTCATTAGTGCCGCAAAAGCAAAAGCCAGCACAGGAGGGCCTCCATTTCACAAAATGGCTGCTCCCCTGTGCTTGCTTTTTCGAATTTTGAGCTTGAATAGCTCAAAATTTTACATAGGAAGTTTTAAAACGGAGAATGCTAGTATTTTTTTTTTATGTGGCCTATCTATTTTTTAAATAAAATTTTTTACCAGACCATCCCTTTAACAGAGTGTTTTCCAATGGGATTGCAAGATTAGAAAACGCTTCTGTGAATCAGGCCCTATGTATTTTGCTTTTCGCAAGTTGCATTTATAGCATGTTTTATTCTGCTCTTGTCTCTGTTACGATCATTACAAGACACTCCATCTAAGTGTACTTGATCAGTTGACAAAAACCTTGTGCCTAAAAACGTGTGTATAGTGTACAAATGTTTGACCATAGCACATGAAGTGGCCCTTAATTTAATTGTACCACAATTAATGCTTTGTTGTAATGTATCCTATATCCATCGAATGCGGTTCAGGATGTTTGTTTGCATGCAGCAGGTAACGGGTGCCCAGAGTACGTGATGCCACGTGAGTGCGCTGCTTTCCTTGTGCTCCTCTAAATTCTTTAATACACAGTAAGGAACCCTCTCAATGGTATGTATTTTGCCGACGTCTGAAGCCTGAAAAGCATATCCACGCAGGCTCAACATGTGGCCCACTTTGCACCCGACCTGCAGATGAACTGGCCTGCTGTTGAATCTCAGTAACCAGTCTAATGGTATCCACCATAGAGTGTAATTTGCTTTCTGACTTTGAGAACATTCAGACATGTAATTGCTCATTTTAATATAGCCGGTAAGATAGCTCAGTGGGTTGACCACTTGCTGCTGTGATTTGTGTGTAATCTGCAGGTTGCAGGTTCGAAACCCGGCAAGCCCAACTCAGCCTTTCATTCTTCTGAGGTTGATAAATAAGTACCAACACATGTGGAGTGATATTGTATGTATATTTGTTCTATATAAAGAGCTTAATGGTAAGTGCTATTTAATAAGACATCATTATCATTTGGCCTTGGACGTCTGCTTGCATTCACAGTAATTTGGTAATATGGGCCTATACACACTGATATTAACGATGCATATGGTGATCCATTCTTGTACGAAGTGTATATCACATTACAGTGATATTGTAATCATATTTTTCGTAGTGTATTGGAAAAATGCTAGGTGATGCCACTTCCTGTTTTGCCAAGTGGTGAAAGGTTGTCTTCCATCGCTTCCCGTGATGTCATCAGAGGTCAAGAGTTGTGTGATGCCACTTCCGCTACCCCTGGCATTTTGGTAAAATGCCATCCCTGATCTTGATTGGCTCACAGGATTCTAGGATTCCACTCTGGGTGCTAGTGGTTGTTAATTTCTAATTTGCTGGCCAGAAAACTGTTGGGTCCACTGATTTGCATTGCTTTTTTGATGCGTCTGCTAGGAATACATGCCAAGCGTGTGAGTGCCCTTATACTGAGAACTAACAAGGCCAAATAAGCTGCTCTTTGGGAGGGTGCCCACTTAAGATGGCTACTATCATGCAGAGGGACTCCCACACTTTTAGCAACTGTTAGATATGTATGCCTGGAAAATGTTTTAATGTAAACTGAATCACAAAAATAATTCAGGCTGGGAGGATCACTCAGGGGCAACGTGTTTGTCTTGGAAGCCTTTCACTTTTTGCTGAGTCCGATTCCTCAAGGGGTGCATTTTTGGCATTAAATTGGTCAACATGTTTCAACAAAAAATATGCTGTATTTATATATTACCTGAATCGTCAACACATTGTTTCATCTCAGAATTTACCAATAGCCTGGGCACCATATGGTGCGTGAACCGGTTTATAGTCATTGAATCGAATTCCAAAACATTGAATGCCTTGCCATCGAAAAAATGCATCGGAAAAAAAGCATCAAATTCATTTTTTTCCTTTTTTTTTAATGGGAGGGTAAACCCCCTAGACTCCCTTTTTTAACCTTTAAACCCCGTTATGATAAAAATAAACCCTTTACCTTAAAAAAATGCATTCAATGCTTTTTTTAGATACTTTTTTTTCTATGGTATGGCATTCAATGCTTTGGAATTCAATGGAATGACTAGACACCGCGTGAACCGATAGTGTGAATGGGCAGCCACTGATTAATGCACTTTGATGCCAAAATGATCGTTTCAGACGGTTCCCTGCTGCAGGTCATCACAACAGCTTCTTCAGCCCCATTGTATATACAAGCCTCCAGAGAGCTGGTAGGGAGAGGTGTTAGACGCAAGGAAGTATATTGGAATTTATAGGAGCCCAGAGTATTGCCGAGAAGAAGGATATCTATCCTAAAATGTAATACATTCTCAGACATTTGCTCATTACACCCTAAACATTCCACTGTGTATGCAGCTCAAATACCCCTAACCAATCATCGCCCTTAATGGAATGGTACGTCTAAGTCCAGGTGAGAGAAGTCCTGTGGAGATGTATTATGATCACTCTCTTTCTGAGAAGCCAACATTACTGCTTGTACATGAGCTCAGAGGCAAAATGGCAGCCGATAATCCTTCTAAACACCTTTGTTGATGTGTCGGTCCAAATTCCCACAACCTCAGGTCTAGGGATCTGTAGATTTTTAATGACTGACAGTTCTAGGTTTGTATCGATGAAAGGAACTCAACTGCATTGACTCCACAGAACTGCAACGTGATCATCAAAAAACTCAGAATGCACAGCTGCCTCCGTAGTGACCGGTCCAGTATGAGTTCCAGAACACTCAGGACTTTGGTATTTTTCCTGGCATTTTGTTCATTGATCAAGTCTTCGATCTCTGACTGATGATCTCTATCACCCCAGAGCTTCTTCATGGCTGAGAAAGAGAAACAATAGAGCCACGTCATGAAGGGATAATCTACTCAGTGAATTGATCCACCCATCCATCCACCCATCCATCCATCCACCCCCCCAACCACCCACCCATCCATCCATCCATCCATCCATCCACCCATCCATCCACCCACCCATCCATCCATCCATCCAGCCATCCATCCATCCATCCATCCATCCATCCATCCATCCATCCATCCATCCATCCATCCATCCATCCATCCATCCATCCATCCATCCATCCATCCATCCATCCATCCATCCATCCAGCCACTTGTTCACTTCCATCAAGTTATGCACACGTCTATCAGTCTACCAGCATTCATCAGAATGTCATTCTTTATCCAGGAAACCTGTGTCAATTCCTACAACAAAAGTCGGTGTTAACTTAAATAAGTACCTAAAATAGGATAAAATCATGATTTATGTTCTCATATCATCAAATCTTTTATCAAATATGTATTTCAAAAGTTAAAACCATCATAAAAGAGTACAGTACAAGGTAAAAATATACAGGAATTAAAAGCAATAAAGACCCTGTGCAGTCATTATACAAACTGATTAGTTCTTCTGACAGCATTCTTCATTTTATAACAATGCCATCAACAAATGCATAAACAGCATGAGCATCTTCTTTATC
This sequence comes from Ambystoma mexicanum, assembly GCF_040938575.1. NCBI lineage: Eukaryota > Metazoa > Chordata > Amphibia > Caudata > Ambystomatidae > Ambystoma > Ambystoma mexicanum. Next base: position 1,577,940,508 of record NC_090932.1, read on the forward strand.
CGGCACAGAGCAAAGGTATTTTATTGCATCATTAATTGTTCTGCAGTTGTTTTTTTAAATAACTGAATTAAAAGTCTTGACCTAAGGTTAATTAATAATGAACAGAAAAATAAAAAATGCGTAAGATTGTCCAGTGATTTATAATTGCAGGGACACAAAGAGATCAGATGGTCACCATTATTGTGTGTGCGGCAACTCAGCACAGTGGGTATCAGTCGGCAATTGTCCTGTAAGAGGATTCAATTCAACACTACAGCTAAGTCAATGCCTAGTCTGGGATACTGAATGGAAACCCTTATTGATATATCTTTATGTCCAGTTCATGCGTTCTGGATGACTACCCCTATATAACACCCCTCTCTTGGAATCCCCCTGACCCCACTGAGCCAAGAAGTAGTTCTGTTTTGCAAGTTAAAAGGTTTATTTGAGAATTTAAACAATATATATATATATCACACTTTATAATAAATTAATAATTGAATATCACACTTAATCTGATATGATAAAGATTAACAACGGAGAATCTGGCACTAGCCCACTTCTTTATAATCACTAAGGAGTTGACATGAAATGGATAAGGTAGCACACTGGTAAATAGGGACAGAAGAATAATGTGGTAGAGAATGCTTTATAGGGTTCAAGGAAATGCACGGTTGAATGAATGAAATGCAGTATAGAAGATAAACTGATATGGTTTCACAAAAGACAAGGTAATCACTTTCCCTTTGTGGCAATTCACCCCCCCTATACAATGTAAGGAGATGGAAGAAAGAGCACATGGTTCAGGTATACAATCACCATGTAATACAGGGTTCCAGTTTCCCAGCAAGCTTAGAGGAGAATAGATATGAGTTTTACACAGGCTCACAATGCTTTAAAATGTGATAGCAATATATTGGAAAATGTGCTAAAATGATTTTAATTCCCTCTGGAGGTTCAGGTTGAGGATTAGTTGGTTTAAATTAGTTCAGGCTTACTTTAGCAATGTTCTAGGAATGATTGGCAGGTTAAACAAATTTTTGGCAAATGAAAGCAAGGAAGCTGCTGTTTTCACACGTGGAGAAATTTGCAAATCGCGGCAAATTCGCGAGTGCGTTTTTCGCGATTGCGGCAAAAGTATAGGGAGTAGGAATGCGGTTCTAGGTTCGTTGAAAAGCCAAGATTCCCAGCCTTCAAAGAAAAGTTACTGCAAGTCTCTAAGACAAACGGTCACGGAGATATGAGCGATACGGTAAAGGTCGTTTTTCAGATTTTAAATTTTAAAAGTTCAAAGTGACAAGTTACAGCTAGCAACTAGAAATGACAGGTGACAGCTTTGCAAATGACAGGTGACAGTTAGGAGACAGTTCTGGTTAGATTAAAATAGATTGAATTATATTATTTTAACTAAGAGATTGGTTCTGCACAGTTCTGCTAGGTACTCACAATATATTTAGAAATAGAATGGGCCTCGCCACGGATCTGGTCAGGTTTTCTTCACTCGCCACGGACTGTCTCTGCGCACAGCGGTCTGGGTCAGCTCTCTGGTTCTGCGAACAGCGGTCTGGGTCATCCCTGCTCTGCCTCTGGTTCTGGATACTGCTCTGCTTTCTCTGGGTACAGCACTGCTTCTGGATCTTTCTGCACAGCTTTCTCTGGACCCAGCGCTGATCTGCATGGCTCCTGGATGCTGCTATCGCTGTTAGGTTTGCTGGATGCTGAGGCCCACTGAGAAGAGTTCTCAGTTTGTGGGTTTGGGCCCTTGCTTTGAGTTCTGAATCAAGTTCTTTGGAGTTTTAAAGTCTAAGTGTTGAATCTAGTATCTTCTGGATGTTGTGTGGTCCGGCAGAGCGTGTTGCAGCAAATGGAATTGAATGTCCCTATCTGTCCTGACTGTCTGCTTTTATGTGTTTTGAAAGTGGGTGGAGAGGCTAGCTTTCTAGGCCCAACCCCTTCAGAGTTCTGATAGGTTGGAGAATTCTTTGCGTTCTCACTGGAGAGCAGGATTGTGTGTCAGAATGATGTCATTTAATGGCTTTCAGAAAGGACACTCCCCTGTCAAATTGCACACAATCTATATTTGATCAAAAAGACATATTTGCACAGGTACACATTTGTTTAAAATTACATGCACCCATCACATATCACAGGAGGTATACCCTGTCCAAATCTGCTCTTCCTGGGGGCTTGCATTCAGAAATGGCAACATTTGCACTTTTTAACTGGTTTTGCAATATCGGACATTAACCCAAATTTACACACATGTGCGCAAGGAGTATGGACATTAATTGATGAAGTGTCAGATTTTTAACATGCATACATTTTAAGTAATACCCTCTTAACTGCTAGCTTGCCCCCAGATCATACCACCGGTTGTAAAAACCTCTTAAAATGTGGGCAGAAAAATCACAAGAATTATGGTATCATTTAAATAATTTTCACAAGTCCGCTCTATGAATGATCCATCTTTTTAGAGTTATGTTCTGGCCCCAAAGGGGTGTGGTTTCCCCCCAGCACAAGGTTGAATTTCTGGTTTTTCCAGTTCTGCCAAGCCAGCTTGCTCTCACAGGCAGTGCTCCTCCCCTTTCCTTCCAGGAGGAAGCCACATTTACGACTCCCACCAATAAAACATTTGCCTGAGTCAGGACAGGGCTTTGTTCAATTTCCTGCAGAGCCCAAGTAATTCAATCAGAGAAGTGTCATATCCCTTTTGGTGGGAACAGCAAAAGGCAGCTAGGCCTGGGAACACAGCTGTTGTGCAAGTCTCAACTCCTGTCGGGGGTAGCTGGTGGGCAGAATTCAGTTCCTTAAGCCAGGCCCCAGCTAATGTCACTTTTAGTTACCCAGTTTTCTGCATTCAAATAAAACTAACCATTTTTACATATGCAGCTAGAATGCTGATTCTAAGTTTAAAACTATGACATTTAAACAATTGAAACCTATGTGACACTCAAAAGTAGGTCACTCATTTCTTTTAAACATTTAGATTTTTAGTGTCTTTCAGTCCAAATTTACTTAAACTGCTGAAATCCACAGCTCAGCCAGTCTTGTTATAAACCTTCAAGTCACTTCAGAATATAACTTTACATTGGATCCACCTCTCAGTAAGTCTTTCTTTGGCCTGCTTTGGGTTCATTTATTCAGTTTTACACAAAAAAGTCTGGTGTTGTTTTAAAACGCCGGCTTTCTGATAGTGGTGAGTACTGGTAATGCACCCATTTTTGGGATTTAAGAAAATGAATTCCCCACAATTCTAGGTTGCTTTTGGCAATCAGCATTGCCATTCCCAATGGTTTCAGGCTACTGTGTGGGTAGTCCAATGGTGGTTTTAGGCAGTGCCCTTCTGTGCCCATAACATCGGCAAAAATGGGTGGCAGCCTATTCTTCATGCCTTTCCCTGGGAATTTTCTGGGAAGCTCTGGCCATCATGATGTTTTCAATGACAGTACTGCACAGTTTTTGAGGTAGGGCTCGGATGCATGGGTAAAAACATCCCACAAGCCCCCCTCTTGCGATGGCCATTCTGTTTCACTGATGGAACTCGCAAGACCTGGGATGTTTCCTCATCTTCTTCCAATAGATGGCACAGTTCAGCATCTTTTCCTCCATCCGGTCGGATCGATCGGTTCTCCTCGCCGGTCCTGATGGGAGTATTGGGCGGTACACTGGACCCCTTGCGTCTCTGCTCCCGGTCTCCGGATCGTCCTCCTTGGCCCGTCTCCAGGAAGAACTCCTTGTTTCTGACAGGGTAAGCTAGGCAAGGCGCTTTTGAGAGGCTTCTTTTGAGTTGTTTTACTGCCTCGGCTTGTTCTGGACCCCATTCCCACTTGACCCCCCCCTTCAGGAGATGAATCAGGGGTCTGGTGATCTCTGCGTAGCCCTCAATTAACTTTCTGCTGTAATTAGTCAGTCCAAGGAGGCTCCTTAGTACCCGCAGAGTTGTGGGGTCTTTCAGTTTCTGAAGTGCTTCCACTTTCTTTTCCTGGGGACAGAGACCCTGAGGAGTAATCTCATGCCCCAAGAAATTAACACGGGTTCTACACCACTGTGCTTTCTGAAAGGAAAGTTTTGCTCCGGCGGCCCTCAACTGCGTCAGAACATAACGGATCTCCGCTATGTGTTCCTCCACAGATGAACTTTTGATGAGGACATCATCTACATAAGCCAGGTTACCCCTCGCACCCAGGTCGGGCATGGCCTTATGTAGGAAAATATTGAACTCATTACCGGAGTTAAGGTATCCGAAGGGAGTCCGGGTCCATGTATACTGCTGGCCCCCAAAGGTAAAAGCCAGCTTGTATTGGTCCTCCCTACTGACCGGCACGGTCCAGTAGCCATTGGTCAGGTCTATTGCAGTGAATACCTGTGACCCCTGGATCTGGGCCAGCCCTTGGTCAATGTAGGGCAGAGGCCATCGGGAAGTATGGACCCGTTTGTTGAGCTCCCTGAGGTCGGCGCAGAGTCTCCACTGGCCGTTTGGCTTCAATATTCCCAGCACCGGATTATTGAAGGTGCTGTGGACTGGACGGATTATTCCCCGGGACTCAAGGTTCTTAATTATTTCAGTAAGGGACTCCATTGATGCGAGAGGCAAGCGATATTGCTTCACAAACACAGGAGTCATGCCAGGGTCCGTGGGGATTGTTGTTGTGTGGATGTCAGTGCGACCACAGTCATATGAGTCTACCGCAAAGAGATCTTGGAAATCCAAGAAAACTTGTTTCAACTTTTGCTTTTGTTCCAGAGTCACACAGGCATCAGCTAGGTTGACTCTCTCTTCCACCATTTGCCTGAAGCCTGGAAAGACTTCTGGTTTGGCTATCTCCGTGGCCTCCTCCAGCTGGGTGGAGAAGTCCCTGGTCAGAGTGCTGATTTGGACCGGAGGCTTCAGGTGGGAAAGGCAGCCCTCATGGACCTGGAAAATCACCTCATCCCTCCTGAAGTCACAAGTCACATCTTCCTTAGCATAGGGGCAGGAAGTGTACACCAGGAAGTTCCCCCCATGCCGGGTAAAAATCCTGTCTGGTGTTGTATTGTCCTCACTGTCACCGTCAACGCAGTCCTTGGGGATTGGCCCTAACAGTTCATTACCTAAATCAATGGAAAAATGTCGGTCATCAACCGCCATTCCAATAATGGTGCCTGCGGCTAGAGTAATACTCTTTAAGTCGCTGTTATCCACCTCTATTAGAATGGTGTCATGTTCTATGTTGACTACTGGTGTTGGGTTTACCCCTAACCCTTGCTGTTGGAGAGAAGCATTTAGATGGATATAAGCATCAGGGTTTTTCAAATATTGTCCTCTTTTAGCTTTCACTTCCAGGGAGAATTGTCGGGTCCTTTCTGGGATGGTGACTTCCTCTTTGATCTGAATTTCAACTGCATAAGGTAGCAATTGAGCTGACCTAAATGCCTTTTCTGGATCATCAAAGCCCATGGGATTATCCGCTAATCGGGACCAAGCTTTGAAGTTTATTAGGTCCAAACTAATGGCAAAGCGATTGAGAATGTCACTGCCTAAGTAAAAGGCGGCAGGAACGTCTCGCACGACCCAACAATTGTGGACTATGCTCTTGTTGCCAATGGAGATTTTGAGCATACACCTGCTTGGCAGGAGATGTTTGGAATTAGGTGCTTCCAGGTCCATTTCCCATTTGTCTATCAGTTTGAAGGTGGGAATGGCTGGATCTTTTGGGAGTTGGCGAAACATGGCTTCGCTGATGAAGCTCTTACCATTGTTCACGCACACTCGAGCGAGAACAGAGTCCTTCCCATCATTTAACTGAACAGGGATGAACAACTGCTCTCCAATTTGCTGAATATCAGCCAGGCTCTGAGCTGATTTCACCTCTTTCTGGACTATAGGAGTGGGAGTTTCTGATTGTGGATTAGTAAAGAATTTCAGGGTGTTTCCTTCCAGTGTGGAATACCACCTTAAACTGGAAGGAAGGTTGATTTTCAGAAATAGAGAGGACCCCCCATCACCAGTCTGTTGTCCTACTGCTATTACTGTCACGTCTGGAATTTGGTTGTTCTGGAAGTGAAATTCTACTTGGTCAGATTTTTGTTCAACCATGTGGCAGGTGCCGTTTAAACTAACATGGTTGACACTCTGTTTTAATTTGGCTAGTCTGGGTCCAGAGGACCTTGTTTACGCAATCTATTAAGGGTGACAACCTCCTCAGGAGGTCATTCCCCAGTAAACAAGGGGTGCCCTCTGGAGTCACTACTATGACCGGGTGTTTCACCTTGTGTCGCCCGATCTTAATGTCCAAGTCTGCAGTCCCCTCAACGGGAATTTCCTTCCCGTCAAAGTTCTGCAGTTGTCCAGGAAGGTGAGAGGAATTTGGTAATTCTCTCCCCTTCCTGCATTCAGTTCGTCAAAGGCCCTTCTGGACAGAAGGGTAGCTTGAGATCCAGTGGCCACCAGTGCCAAAATTGTACCCTGCCCCTGTACTTGTACCGGGGCATAGTATCTTCCCTCCTTCTCCTCAAGGGGGCACAGATAATGCACATTTTTGGACAACTGGTGGGCTAAAATTCTGGTTTTGGACATCGCTAGCGAAGAGATTTGGGCAGAATTCTGTGGAGAGCCTTGGGAATCTGAAAGAAAAAATTGGCAACTGGAGATCAGAGCCATTGTGGGTTCCCCTGGCTCCGGTTCCGGGCCGCCCCCCCCTTCCCTTTGTGCCTCCTCCCTGGAAACCGGTGAGTTATCGGGGTGCTGCCCCCGTCATTGTTCTGGAGCACCAGGTCCAGAGTTGGGTGCGTTCTGCGCCGGCATGCCGATCTGAGGGTTCTGCTGAGCCCTCAGTATGTGACCCAGATCCCGCGCCATGTTTTGAACCTGGCGCTCTAACTGGGAAACCCGCTCAGGCTGATACGGGGCCCTGGTTTTCTCCCCTGGGCTGATCCCGGGAAGGGTAGCTATCCCTTCTTTGGTAGTACCCCTGGTTGGGAAGATTTGGATACCCCTCCACCCTTGGCCTCCCCTCTCCCGTATTCGGTTGTCTGGGCTCAGGGAATTGGGGAAAGAAGGGTGGAGGATTTTGGGGCTGGAAGTTGGGTGGATACCTGGGGAAGAAGTTCTGCCCAGGGTTTGGTGAGTTTCTGCCCTCCTGTGAGAAGTTGGGAGGGAAGTTCTCTGGGTTAGGTGCTTGGCTGGATCCCCCCCTTGGGCTGGAGGAGTCCACACATAACCCAGGATGGGTCTGTTTCCCTTGTAACGGGGGCTTACATAGTCAGGAGAGCGAGGGACCCCATTTGTGGGGCTGCCTCCCTGGCTCCCTGTCTGTGACTGGCCCGAGGACCTTCTGGGCCTAGCATTATTAGGTGCAGGTAGGTTTTTAGGCCCCCCCATCTCCAAATCTAAAACGGGGGTGACCTTTACCTCTGCCACCTTGGCAGCAGCAGGGGTGTTGTTGGCTTTGGGGTTTTTGGGCGCATTATTTTTATTTTCTATTGGCTTCTGCACCTCATAGATCCGGGTCGCCTGTTCAATGACCCAGTCTAAAGATCTTTTCTCGTGAAAATCCCTCACGAGCTGGGTCATTATGTATTTGGGCAAGGCATGGAAAACCGTATTAATAAATTCTCTGCTATCCGTGCGCACCCTTCTTGTGGTCTGTGAAAAAGCACGCTTTAACTCCTGCACAAATTCTTGTGGTGCCTGATCCTCCCCACATTGTAAATTGTAGGCTGCCTTGCGAGCCTCTTGAGGATTTCTATGAGTAGAAAAATGTTTCAAGATGGCCGCCTTATAGGTGGACCATCTTAAATGATTTTGGTCCTCCAGCCCCGCAAAGAAACTGGAGTATTCCGGGGAGAAGGTCCACTTTACATATTGAATACAGCTTTGGCTGTCCTTCAAATGGAAAGTCTCCATCATTTGCTCAAACAACTCTAAGTGCTCCCAAACAGAATACTTGGCGTTCTTATGATAAGGCGAGATGACGCTCCTGATTGCCTTAATCTGCTTTAAGGGGTCCTTAACCAAGGCCCTTTTTGTCTTATTGGCCCTTTTGGTCCGGGTAACCCTGGTCCATTCATCTTCTGACTCAGAGGCACTGCTCCCAGAGGTTCCCGTCTGTTCTTCCAGGTTTTCCCGGATTCTGCGAGCCTGGGAATGGCTGGCAGAATGTGGGGACCTGGTCTCCTGTGTCCTGTACCGCTCAGAGGAGTCTTCAGATCCCTCCTTGCTGCCAGGATTTGATGGGTACCCCCCCTCTGACCTAACTGGGCAGAGATTTTCAGGATGCCCTTAATGGGCCTACTCTCCTGGGTTTCCCCATTAAATTGCACTGTGCTTGGGTGCCCATATCCGGATGCCCGCCCCTCCATTCCTGGGTGGTACTGGCCTATGAGCCCCATGCTTCTGGCTGGATAGTAATCTGCCATCCCTGTGGCCCTGTGCTCATGTGCGCCAGGGGACATGGGGGTGGCAGAGTGCAGGGACTGAGAGAGATAAAGGCCTCTGGTACTAGGGCTCCTGGGGTTATGCTCAGGAGTTTCTCTTTCCCAGCGAACCTCATCTCTATTCGCCCCTGCTCCCTGTTGCAATGCAAGAGCCTGCGCCTTCAGTTCCTCAGTTAAGGCCTTACTAGACTCTATCAGTCTCTCCTGCATCGCTACCTGTTGTTGGAGTCTATCATTGTGCTGGCAGAGAACCTCATTCTCTCTCTGTGCCTCCTGATTGGTCCTGGTGCACTGGGCCAGTTTTTGCTGCAGGAGGGTTACCTCCTGAGCTGTGTCCCTATTGGCCTGCTCCTTTCTTGCCAGAGCATCCTCCACCCTCCTGGTGTGTTCTAACAAGTTCTGGTGTTCTTTTTGGAGGTCACCCAGCCCCTGGAGGGCCAAGTGATTTTCTTCTGTTTTTCTTTTTAAATGGCAGACTTCCTGGCCTAAGGCGTCTCTTTCCTGACTAAGAGCCTTCATTTGTGCTGCCAGGTCGTCCCTCTGCCTTTGAAAGGCACCAGCTTTCTGGCGTTCTTCATCAAACTCTGCCTGGGTATCCAGGTCTTTCAAAATCAGCTTGTTGCTCTCTGCCTTCACTCTATCTAGATGACTTTGCAGGGTGGCTACCTGCTCCGTGCATGCCCTGTTAAAGTCTAATTGTTGCTCCAGCTTTTTCTGGCTCTGCAGTAAGGAGTCCAAACTGTCTTGGTGCTCCTTCTGCAGGGCCAGAAATCTAGTATCCTGGTCAGCCTTTATTTTAATGATATACTGCCTGCTATCATTTTCTGACTCCTGGCTCCTCTGCAGCCTCTGCTCAGAAGAGTCCAGATCAGATTGGGCCTTCTGTAATGCCAGCAGTTGCCTACTCGCCAGATCTTGGCCTTCAGCACATTTGTCCTGCATGGCTCCCATATGTAAATATAAATATGCTGCTACCCTGGCAATCTTGTTGTGCTCATCCTTGGCCTTAGAGGACATATATAGTTCACTCAGGGCCACATGTAAGGGACCCTGGTCTCTCCATGTATCTGACCCTGTTTCCGTGATCTGGGGTGCGATTTCTTGCAACCAGACCGTCTGGTCCTGATGAGTCCACTCACCTCTCACAAATAGCTTATGTAAGAAGTGCTCTCTGGCTATTTTCATATCTACCAAGGTCGTCATTCTGGAATTTGAGTTCCTTCCTGACTTACAGAAGTTTGTATTTTATTTTTGCAAAACAGACCTTTTCCTTAGAGCGTTCCTTTGAGGAGTGCTTTACAGCGTAACACAGCGTGGTGATCCGACCGGATATGTGTATCTGGTCAGCTGGCACACTGTATTAATCTGCACAAGTGATAGATCTAATCCGGAATCCCCGGCTACGAGCCCCCAATTTGTAAGAGGATTCAATTCAACACTACAGCTAAGTCAATGCCTAGTCTGGGATACTGAATGTAAACCCTTATTGATATATCTTTATGTCCAGTTCATGCGTTCTGGATGACTACCCCTATATAACACCCCTCTCTTGGAATCCCCCTGACCCCACTGAGCCAAGAAGTAGTTCTGTTTTGCAAGTTAAAAGGTTTATTTGAGAATTTAAACAATATATATATATATCACACTTTATAATAAATTAATAATTGAATATCACACTTAATCTGATATGATAAAGATTAACAACGGAGAATCTGGCACTAGCCCACTTCTTTATAATCACTAAGGAGTTGACATGAAATGGATAAGGTAGCACACTGGTAAATAGGGACAGAAGAATAATGTGGTAGAGAATGCTTTATAGGGTTCAAGGAAATGCAAGGTTGAATGAATGAAATGCAGTATAGAAGATAAACTGATATGGTTTCACAAAAGACAAGGTAATCACTTTCCCTTTGTGGCAATTCACCCCCCCTATACAATGTAAGGAGATGGAAGAAAGAGCACACGGTTCAGGTATACAATCACCATGTAATACAGAGTTCCAGTTTCCCAGCAAGCTTAGAGGAGAATCGATATGAGTTTTACACAGGCTCAAAATGCTTTAAAATGTGATAGCAATATATTGGAAAATGTGCTAAAATGATTTTAATTCCCTCTGGAGGTTCAGGTTGAGGATTAGTTGGTTTAAATTAGTTCAGGCTTACTTTAGCAATGTTCTAGGAATGATTGGCAGGTTAAACGAATTTTTGGCAAATGAAAGCAAGGAAGCTGCTGTTTTCACACGTGGAGAAATTTGCAAATCGCGGCAAATTCGCGAGTGCGTTTTTCGCGATTGCGGCAAAAGTATAGGGAGTAGGAATGCAGTTCTAGGTTCGTTGAAAAGCCAAGATTCCCAGCCTTCAACGAAAAGTTACTGCAAGTCTCTAAGACAAACGGTCACGGAGATATGAGCGATATGGTAAAGGTCGTTTTTCAGATTTGAAATTTTTAAAGTTCAAAGTGACAAGTTACAGCTAGCAACTAGAAATGACAGGTGACAGCTTTGCAAATGACAGGTGACAGTTAGGAGACAGTTCTGGTTAGATTAAAATAGATTGAATTATATTATTTTAACTAAGAGATTGGTTCTGCACAGTTCTGCTAGGTACTCACAATATATTTAGAAATAGAATGGGCCTCGCCACGGATCTGGTCAGGTTTTCTTCACTCGCCACGGACGGTCTCTGCGCACAGCGGTCTGGGTCAGCTCTCTGGTTCTGCGAACAGCGGTCTGGGTCAGCTCTGCTCTGCCTCTGGTTCTGGATACTGCTCTGCTTTCTCTGGGTACAGCACTGCTTCTGGATCTTTCTGCACAGCTTTCTCTGGACCCAGCGCTGATCTGCACGGCTCCTGGATGCTGCTATCGCTGTTAGGTTTGCTGGATGCTGAGGCCCACTGAGAAGAGTTCTCAGTTTGTGGGTTTGGGCCCTTGCTTTGAGTTCTGAATCAAGTTCTTTGGAGTTTTAAAGTCTAAGTGTTGAATCTCGTATCTTCTGGATGTTGTGTGGTCCGGCAGAGCGCGTTGCAGCAAATGGAATTGAATGTCCCTATCTGTCCTGACTGTCTGCTTTTATGTGTTTTGAAAGTGGGTGGAGAGGCTAGCTTTCTAGGCCCAACCCCTTCAGAGTTCTGATAGGTTGGAGAATTCTTTGCGTTCTCACTGGAGAGCAGGATTGTGTGTCAGAATGATGTCATTTAATGGCTTTCAGAAAGGACACTCCCCTGTCAAATTGCACACAATCTATATTTGATCAAAAAGACATATTTGCACAGGTACACATTTGTTTAAAATTACATGCACCCATCACATATCACAGGAGGTATACCCTGTCCAAATCTGCTCTTCCTGGGTGCTTGCATTCAGAAATGGCAACATTTGCACTTTTTAACTGGTTTTGCAATATCGGACATTAACCCAAATTTACACACATGTGCGCAAGGAGTATGGACATTAATTGATGAAGTGTCAGATTTTTAACATGCATACATTTTAAGTAATACCCTCTTAACTGCTAGCTTGCCCCCAGATCATACCACCGGTTGTAAAAACCTCTTAAAATGTGGGCAGAAAAATCACAAGAATTATGGTATCATTTAAATAATTTTCACAAATCCGCTCTATGAATGATCCATCTTTTTAGAGTTATGTTCTGGCCCCAAAGGGGTGTGGTTTCCCCCCAGCACAAGGTTGAATTTCTGGTTTTTCCAGTTCTGCCAAGCCAGCTTGCTCTCACAGGCAGTGCTCCTCCCCTTTCCTTCCAGGAGGAAGCCACATTTACGACTCCCACCAATAAAACATTTGCCTGAGTCAGGACAGGGATTTGTTCAATTTCCTGCAGAGCCCAGGTAATTCAATCAGAGAAGTGTCATATCCCTTTTGGTGGGAACAGAAAAAGGCAGCTAGGCCTGGGAACACAGCTGTTGTGCAAGTCTCAACTCCTGTTGGGGGTAGCTGGTGGGCAGAATTCAGTTCCTTAAGCCAGGCCCCAGCTAATGTCACTTTTAGTTACCCAGTTTTCTGCATTCAAATAAAACTAACCATTTTTACATATGCAGCTAGAATGCTGATTCTAAGTTTAAAACTATGACATTTAAACAATTGAAACCTATGTGACACTCAAAAGTAGGTCACTCATTTCTTTTAAACATTTAGATTTTTAGTGTCTTTCAGTCCAAATTTACTTAAACTGCTGAAATCCACAGCTCAGCCAGTCTTGTTATAAACCTTCAAGTCACTTCAGAATATAACTTTACATTGGATCCACCTCTCAGTAAGTCTTTCTTTGGCCTGCTTTGGGTTCATTTATTCAGTTTTACACAAAAAAGTCTGGTGTTGTTTTAAAATGCCGGCTTTCTGATAGTGGTGAGTACTGGTAATGCACCCATTTTTGGGATTCAAGAAAATGAATTCCCCACAATTCTAGGTTGCTTTTGGCAATCAGCATTGCCATTCCCAATGGTTTCAGGCTACTGTGTGGGTAGTCCAATGGTGGTTTTAGGCAGTGCCCTTCTGTGCCCATAACATCGGCAAAAATGGGTAGCAGCCTATTCTTCATGCCTTTCCATGGGCATTTTCTGGCAAGCTCTGGCCATCATGATGTTTTCAATGCCAGTACTGCACAGTTTTTGAGGTAGGGCTCGGATGCATGGGTAAAAACATCCCACAGTCCCTTAAGCTAAATAGCACACTCCTTTTATGCGGGCCTCAAAGGAGAAGCGTACATAATTGTGCCATATGTAAATATGCAAAACTAGCAGGTGTACCCGTGCTTCGCATGGCAATTCCTAGGGCTGAAGCATGTATGCTTGAAGTGGCATACTCATACATGTACTGCTGAAGCATGTAAGCTTCACTCTATTGAGGTGGCACGCGTTCTTCATCTTCTGTGGGAAATGTAGTTCCTCTAATTTTCAAGAGAGATTTGCCACGATGTGACGGACAACATCATTGCAAACACTATTGAAGAGACATGCACAGTTTCCTATCACCCGCATTACTACAAAAGCACAGTTTTGTGTGACCCGCATGACTTCAAAAGTGAGTGCTGCTAATCTCTGCTAGAATACTGATATTGTGGAAAGTTAGGGGACAATGAACTGCTGGACTTTAGGAAAAATGAACGTAGAACTACCGCAGAACTGCAGCACAAAGAGCCATATGGCAGGAGTAAGCATTGCAAACCGTTTGAAGAAAAAGCAGGAATTTAGAAAAATGTAAATTTTATACTTTTTACATTCTCTACACCATGGAACCTACACACAGGCCAGATTTCAGGTTTGTAACATGTTGGGAAATATGCTGAACATTTCGAACAGACACACACATCCACAAATGTCCCTTTTCTATACAAAGAGATAATAGGAAACAGTACTTACTTGACTCCGTACTATACCTTTTTTCTCATAGCTACAGAATGTATTGCACATAAAAATACAATATGTCCCAGTTAAATTGAGCCAATGGGTTTTCCTACTATTGTATAAACGGGGATGGCCCTTTATGCGATAACCTGCAAACATATGGCTCCATGACATCAGTCCATCTAGTGCATTTCTGCTGGTGACATCATGGGAAGAAGGGGCTTGATGGCATCAGTCTGCCAATCCTGTTTTCTCCCCCACACAGTCCTGTCTTCACAGACATCACCACTGTATGTGCTGACATCAGGCCAGCTGAGAGGTACACCTCCTGATCACCATGTGCATGGCAGCTGTGTTCACATGGGTCTTTACAATGTCCTCCTTCTCAATGGGAACTAGATCTTTTGAATCTTAAAATCCCAAAGTGGTTGGCGCGTTGGAAAGAGAGATTTTTCTTTGTTGGGTATTCCTTATTTTTACCCAAACTAGTTTCTCTGCGTTTTATTCCACCTTGTTCTTTCCCCTCTCCTGTTATCTTCACTTTACCATCGATTCTTTGTTTTCCCCACCGCCACACTCCCTCTGCATACTCTTTCTACCGCTCTGTCCTAAACAGTGACTTTCTGGAGAACCTTTGTACGTGAGAAAGACCAGCTCCTGGGTTTGGTACCAGGGCGGAAACGGCTCCAACCCCATGTACTGTTCATAGACCTTTCCCTTGGTACCAGTTAACCCGATCACTCTAGACGTAGCTCTGCGGTCTGAAAATAAGGAAACAGTTGCCTTGATGTAACCCCATTTGATAGTTTCTAGACTGGATGGTGGAACACAGTAAATGAGGTTAATATTCAGCATTCAGCATGCTTGCAAGGCACTGGAACATAAAAAGGTGTATTTGTAGAACGCACGTTCACCCCCAGAGCGCCACCCTGGCGCTATTGACATATAACTGATGTTTATTGTTTGCCAACTTAATAGTACTCATTTTATCGAGCTCAGAAGGATGAAGGGCTGAGTGGACCTGTCAGGATTTGAACCTGTGACCATGAGGTCAAACACAGGTTCCTGTAGTGGATACATTAGTCCAATGAGTCACAGACCCGGCTTAGGCCTAGGAACAGAAATGAGGGTCCATTTAAAACTGCGAGCCAGAGAGGCAGCTTGTGTTCCATTCTGTCTGCAACACCAGAAAGCATAGCTCTGATGAGAGAGAGAGAGAGAGAGAGAGAGAGAGAGAGAGAGAGAGAGAGAGAGAGAGAATTAGTCCTGCAGAGCCTCTTGATCGGTTTGGGCTGCCCTGTGGCCTAGAGACATGACAAAGATGTGAGAGATTTCCAACTTTACATTTCCTAGGCCAGCCTCCTACCGTTTTGCCAAATTGGATCCAGAGTTTGCTGTGTTGCATCTTTCACTTCAAAAAGGGGTTTGCTCATTATGGTCATGAATGCTGTGGCAGTCCCTCTCTTGATCGTTTTGCCCGGAAAGATATCTCAGTCAGTTGAGCACATCGTCGCTGTGATCTGTGTTTAATTTGCAGATTGTAAGTTGAAATCCCGGCATCTTTCTAAGGTCAATAAGCCAGCGTAGGCTAGTGGCATGGTTTTGAGCGACACAGGACCGCAGGAGACACTGGCCAATTGATATGTAGCGCATTGTGCAATGACCACTCAAGGTACCCCTTAAGAGCCGAGGGTCTGACTCTTCGTGGCAAAGCTCGCATAGGCTAAGGGAGTTGTGTTGTGTTGTGCAATGCAGGACCGCATGAGATGCTGGCCGATTGATACATAGCACGCTGCACTATGCCCATGCAGCGTATCCTTTAAGAAATGAGGATTGGACCGTCCGAGGCAAAACCTGTGTAGGCTAAGGGCACAGTGTTGTGCAATGCTGGATTGCGTGAGATGCTGGCCAATTGATATGTAGCATGTTGCAACGAACGGGAGTGCGAGCATGCAACGCAGCCGTCGACCAGCAGAGACCGTAAGGTAGGAAGGATGTGGCAGGGGCTGCAGCAATTACTGTGCCCCACTACACTGCCCTACCTCATGGTTACTCCTTTCAGTGTGTGACATATTCTACTCTGTTTCTGCACACCCATTAGGTTTTCCCCTCTCCCGGGTAGCCGTACTGGTGTGTTTGTGTTCCACTACTGTTTCTTTGCATTTCTCGTGCTTTTTTTGACATTTGCCTCTAGGTGAGATAATCCTGTTTGTGCCTGTCACATATCGTTGTGTTCCCTAGGCCTTTTTCCTCTCTAGGTCGTAACTGAGCCCGGTTGGCTCACCACTGTTCCACTCACTACTGTTGTACTGGCCTCTGTTGACTCGTATCTGTCTGCACTCTGCTGTTGCTTTCTGTCTCCCTCTGTTCCCCCTAACCTGTTTCTTAGACCCCTCCCCGTGTTTCCTGTGTGGTGCAGCTCTGTGCTGTGCATCCTTGTCTCTCTTCTCCCCTGCGATCTCCCTCTTATTCTGCACCATTGATGGTGCTCTCAATATCCACCATCTTCTCTAACTGCTATTCTATCTCCTATCCTACCCCTCTCACTAAGTCTGTAAGGAAGACGCTCAAGAAGGCTAACCTGGTCCCCAACCCAGGTCTTCCCATCGATGTAACCTATGTCGGTGCCTATGCCAGACAGACTCTCACCGACATCCTCTTTGTCGTTCCTTCTCCCGGGTTATGGACTCTTCATATGGTTGCACTTCTCTCTGCTTCTTCCGCCTCTCCTGTTAATGATGGCACCCAGTGGGAGGTCCTCATGGCCTGCTTCCAGATTCATCATTAATGTCTATCTAAATGGCACCATCATGGTCTAGGGCCCTCAGCCAATCCTCCTCCTATTTACTAGGAACCTCCCTCGCCTAATCAATTTCCTTCCTTCTCCTGCTACTCCCTCTATCTCTCCACTGACTCATCTGCCACCTCCTTCTTCCACCTCGTTGGCTCCTTTACCATCAACTGCTTCTATCTCCTCTCTGGTCCATCTGCCACCCTCTCCTACCAATTCTACAGCTCCTCTGACACCTCCTCCCTCCACAACGGCTCCTCTTCCACTTCCTATGGGTACTCCTCTCTCCTGTACCTCTCTCCGGAAATATTTCAAAAGTGGAAACCTACTCCACGTAGCTACCCTCAACTCTCACTCTGCTGTCAAGCACTCCTCCGATATCTGCCATCTCCTTGAACTCCAGGACATACATGTTCTCGCTCTCATCGGGACATGGTTCAAGGCCAGCTCTGTCAGAGGTTTTGATACTCTCCTCCCTGAGGGCTACAAGATCTTCTCCAAGCCCAGGCCCAATAGGCCCAGAGGAAGAGTGGGCAGATCTTTCCGGAGAGGATACTTGCCTCTATCATCCCCACACAGACCTATTCCTCCTTTGAATGCCTGGTCTGCAGGCTCTCTATCTCTCCTGGCTTCTCTCTGACCTTGGCCACCATTTACAGGACACCTGGCCAGGTCACTCTCTTCCTCGTTGATGGACTGACCTCATGTCATCTCTCCTTTCCTCTTCCTCTCAGCATCTCCTCCTCTGGGATCTCAACATACATCTACCTGGACTCCCCAGACCCATCCTGTGGGCTCTTCCGCAATGCAACTTCTGCGACTCTCTCTCCCTATCCAGCCTACCCTCTGGCCCAACACACCAAGCCGGACACACCATGGATGTTCTCATCTCTTCAGCCATCGCCCTCTCAAATCCTCTTACCATCCTCTCTCCTGGACTGATCACTTTCTTCTCTCTTCTCAATTCAAACTTCCTGTCCCCCTGGCAAAGTCCCACCCAGAACTGCCACCTTCCTTTGTGGTCATTCGACCTAAGCAGCGAGTGTCAGTTGCCTCCTTTGCCTCCACCTTCTCTCCCCCTTCTGCCCCTGCAGCTGACTCCCTCTCTGACACAGTCCTTTCCACCCTTCACCTTTTTATCTCTTACTCTCTTGGTCGCCTTGTCCCTACCATGAGGATCCACCTGAAGCCTGCCGCCAAGTGCAACTCTTGGTTTGACTCCGACCCGGCCGCTCCGAAACGCAAGTGTAGAGTAGCTGAGTGGAAGTTGGGAGCTTCGGGCGCACCCTCTGACAAACTGGCCTGTCACCTGCTCCAAAGGCAATACAGACTCTCCATCTTCCCTAGAAAAAGGGTCCATATTCAAGCCTGCATCTCTGTGGCCTCTAATAACATGGCCAAACGTTTTCAAACTCTGCAAGGAGCTGGCCAATCCTACTGCACTCTGCACCTCTTCTACTCCCACACAGGCCCTCTGCACAGCTCTGGCTTCTCACTTCACCACTAAAACCCAGACATCCTATCTGCACTCTACTCTACTCTCTTTGCTCTCCATCTACCTCTCTCAGACCCCCCTTGGCTGCCCCCTTCCTCTCCTTCCTTCCTCTCCCCTATCCCACCTGATGATGTTTCTAGACAAGTCTGGTGTATGAAAGTGTCATCCAAACAGGTGACCCCTTGCTCCTCCAGAACCATTAAGGACAACATTGTTTCTCTCGCTCCAGCCTTGGCCGATTTCTTTAATCACCACTTCGCCACTGGATCTTTCCCCTCTCTTCTTAAGCACTCCCTTGTGCACCTAGCACTAAAAATCCTTCTCCACAAGACCCTCCTTTTCTCCTCTTCTTTTTCTCTCCCTTTTCCCTGTTAACCTACTCTTGCTCCTGTTGCTCCTACTCTGCTGACTGGCTGCAGGGTGCCCCCCTGAGTCTTACAGGGCACCATGCCCACCCTGGAACAGTCTCCCACACTTGCTGCCTGGCCCACCTTGCACCCGCCGCCTGGCTTACCTTGCACTTCCTAGCTGGGATTGCACCCTGTTGTCCCAGCCTCCCTCGCACTTAACTCAGAGCCCACTGCCCTGGTTGCACTTCTCCCTGCACCCTCTCCCCTGCACTTCATGTTGCGCACTTGCATAATCTGAATGTCACAAGGCCTAGTAAGATCGTTTGTCTTGTCTTCCCTTTGTTCCCCTTCCTTGCCTTGTTGCGCCTTGAGATACTTGTGTATAGGCACATAATAAATAAGCAATCAATCAATCAATCAATCAATTGATGTGAGTGTGAATTGTGATTGGTTAGGAATAAGGTATTTAAGTATGTTCTATGTAAAGTGCTTTGGAATAAAAGTGCTATATAAATAACAAGTTATTATTATTCTCAAAACCAGTCAGCTCGTAACCCCCAATTGGGATCTGCACCTGAGTTGAGCCTAGCCTTAGACATGCTCACGTAGCATAGTTCCTCCCACAGAATTCCGTACAATGGCTGTATCATTCTTTCCATATTTTTAAGGATACCCAGGCTCAAAGTGGATGATAGTCATAGGAACTCTCACCCAGTTGGCCAAAGATAGACATGACATATATACATACGAATGACAAGCATAACATATGACGCAACACTGTATGCCACTTTCAAGTGGTTTATGATGTTGTCTAGTTTCCTCCCCAACACTATATAGGATGGCTTCAAACTGCTTATAGACCTCTGGGTGCAATCAAAAGGTTTTGGGTTCAAATAAGGGTTTCTGGGGTTCCAGCAACGTCTGTGAGTCTGAAGCCAAAGTCTCTGTGTATTTTCCCTTCGCTATCATTCACTCTCCACTCTTGCTTCTGGACTTCTAGGTCATCTCCGTAGGTTCTCGATCTCATCTCTTGAGAGGCCCTCTTGCCTGGGTCTCGAGTCCTACATTCACTTCCATGGTAGGACTTGGCTGTAGCAGTAGTTGGTGCGATAGATTCATACATTAGGAAGCCAGCCACCAGGACTGCTCTATAGGGTGGGTCTGCTTTTCTTTGCCAGCTACCAGTCTAAGAGTCCAGGTTCTAGTCCCCAACACATCACCCTTGACTTGTCCTCCCTTAGCTGTAACAGACCTATGGCAATGTGGATTGTCTCTTTCACTCCTTGATTCTCCCCTCTTTGTCTCTTCCACATCCTCTACCACATGGCCATACCTCCACTCAACCTCCTCTAACTGTCCCCGGGGTCTGGGTGTGACTGCTTCTATGTAATCCGTTTCTCATATCTACTTCATATTTACTTCCTATCTTCTGCCTTTGAATCTCTTCCTAATGCGTAACGCTCATTCCATGCTCCTCTTTGGCCGACTCCTCTGTCTGCCCCTCAACGTCTCATGCATCCCCATCCTGAAATGACCCCTCCTTCAAACCTCCTATATAATACACTCCTAAAGACCCTCTTAGTTTTCACATCCAACCTCCTGCTGATGCCATATTCTCTATCAGCCCCTGGTTTCTCTCCTGATATCTGGTAGTATTTAAAACATCTTGCCAGACTCCTTCCTCCTGCTCCACTTCTCTTCTCTTCCTCCTGCTCCACTTCCAACACTTCACCTCCAAGCAAAAGTTCTTCCGCGGTTGTGCAGGGAGTTGCCTTTATATAGAGATTGAGCTGAATGGCTCCAGTTTGATTGGATGAAGGATACACGTGACGGGTCTGAGCATGCTCAGTGACTGTCGATATGTAGATCAGACCTCATTGGGCTGCCACTCTCTTGTATCGTTGTATGCAATGTTATTTCTGTTCCCTGGGTGGCAGCTACTGCTCTTTCCCTCTTTCTACTCCTGGCTACTAGATGGGTGAAGGGTGTGAGTTCCTCATGACGGCTCCCCTTGGGAGGTGGAAAGCACTTCTTTGGAAGTGCTCAGGTTTTTTCTGTAGTCTTCCTGGACCCAAGTCTGTAATTATATTACCATAGTCTGGTCTAAGTTTTCCTTCTCATTAAGGTAGGGATTCTGGTACGTATAGTCCGAGCGAAGCAAGGGCCTTAACAAAGGCCCCGGGCATTACCTGACTCGGTAATGCCCCACAGCTAGGGGCTTGTTGCTATTAGTACCGCGGCCCGCAAGACCGGGGTAGTAATAGCATTCTATTTCTGCTCCGAAACGCTGCAGCATTTTGGAACAGAAAAAAAAAAGATGTAAAAGAAGTTTCCCCTTCCATGGCAGCCAGCGGGAGCAGACGCGTTGGGGACAGAAGTGTTCCCAGCGCATTTGCTCTTGAAAACAGAGCAAAAAGAAAGTAAGTGGGGTTGGGAGGGAAGGGAGGGGATTGTTTGGAAGAGGGGTAGGGGAAAAACACTTAGCTGAATCCCTGCCAGGGGAGGAAAGCAGCCTCCAGCCCTGTGGTGGCTCGGAGCAGGGATTACCCCATTCCAAGCCTCCCCGTTGGCTGAGGGGCTGCCACACCTCCTTGCCTCTTACAGAAACAAAGTACTTTAGAAGGTTCTATGTTCTTTTGCCACCAGTTTTTTTTTCTATGAGTTTTTATAGGAAAAAATGCAAATTGAAAAAACTCATCTACATTTTTTTAAAATATTTGGGGTTCCCCCCCACATCCCCTTCTCTGTTATTTAATCCCTAATCCACTACCTCTTTTATCCCCTTGCCCACCCCGTCTATTTTTCAATTCGTTTTTTGATGAATATTTTTCATTAAAAAACTCATCGGGAAAAAAAACTGGTGGCAAAACAACTGTATACCCTTTAAAATTGCTATCCTTGTTAAAGACATCCAATTTTTTAAATTACAAAATGATCGTTGGCTATAACACTTTGTGATGCCGGAGAGAATAAACGTATCCCTTTCCTAAATAAATTGTTTCAATATGAGTGGTCGAAGTGTACGAAAAGAAGGAGTGGAACTATATTCCCTGCTGGCCTGCCTCCGCTCCCAACAAACCCCATTGGTACGCCCCCTCTCACACGACATACAAACACCTAAATAAATGCACATGCTGTTTACGGGAATGTTCGGTGCAGTCAGGGGCGTTCTTGCCTACAGGGAATTCTGGAGATTTCACAGCAGGCCTCTGCACCTTGGGCCTCTTTTGTGTAGGTACCTCTTTTATTTCCAAATATGCTCATAGGAAAAGTATTGGGTTTACTGAAAATGTGTGCTATGGGGCCACTTTGAAAATTATTTCCAGGGCCTCTTTTTATTCCCTGTAATTATTTACAGGACTTTTTGGTTCCCAGTCCACCCCTCGTTACAGTGCACTGAATTGCAAGTTTCAACTAATTCCAAAACTCTTATTTTAAAACAAAACCATTCAGGAACAGCTCCCAACCGCTCCTGCCACTTCGACCACTGTTCACAATTTCTGATTATTTGCGAACATTTCTATCATATAATAAGGAGTCAATACTGGTTTTGTTCGTGAGGCAGCTCATTATCTCATTATTTCTGAAAGTGTACGAAAGTATGTTGTTTTGCAGTAACTTGATTTCACAATGCTGTTAAATGTGCAGTAATTGCAGTACTTACAGGTGTGCAAAGGACCGTGCTGAAAGTTGTTGTGACCATTTCAGGGTAGAGTAGAGCACTAAAAGACCATGGGACGCCCTCCATGCAGACATGGGGATTCTTAAGGGAGATCTTGAAGCCAGTCACTAGTTTAATGTACATACTTTTCATTCTTTATTTTATTGTTTAAAGCGCTGACCTAGCTTGAGAGCAGCAGAGGCCTGTACAGAGTGCGGGAGGCCAGCATTTGGACTGACACCTTTTAACAGTAGCGCAGTACTGTGAGCTCTGTGCGTCGGTATGCGCCTCCATTGGAATTAGTCCTGGGCCAGGTGTTGTTGAAAGAGCATAATTTCAGGGGGGATGTTGCTCCCATGGCGGGGAATCAGGAGGGAGGCAAAGCTGGAGGCAGCATAGGGTAGACAGTGGTTGGTTAACCTGGGGCGCTTTTGGGAGCATTAGGGGGTAGACTCAGCCGATTTAGGGGCAGAAGGGCTGGCCAATGGATAGATTTAAGCACTAGGAGAAGAAATGGACCAATTTTCCAGAGATGGCCACCTTCCGCGAAGGCGATGCAAAGAGGTGGGCAATGATCGTGGGAGGGGCTACAGCTGGCAAAGTTGGCAGGGCAAAGGAGTAGAGTGGACGTGCCGTGAGAAGACTAGCGAGTAGATATTAAGTAATTAAAGAAGGACAGATTCATTATGTCTTGGAATAATCTGAATGTGCTTTCCTAAAATGTCGGATTCTTTGTTTTCTGCACTTGCTTCAGACTTAATAATGTGAAAGTGAATTATTCACCGTTTTCAGCACATGACATTATGCTATTTCTAAATGAGTATGAAGAATGAAAGTCACACTGTGCCCTGAATTTTGCCTTCACCCCCTAAATGTCAAAATACCTTTCACAAAGGGGGAAGCCCAATCTAAGCATTGTATCATTTATGGGGCCCTGGTAGTATTTTGTGCCAAGAGTACGATGAAACAAGCAAAAACAAACAGGTGATGGCTGGAAGGTTTAGAATGAATCTTAACCACCGGCATTGCTCTGGGCAACCCTTCAGACCATTGTTCTTCACCTGCCAAGCCATTACAAAAGAGGAAAGACCATATGGAAATCAGGCTTGGTCCCACCCCAAAAGGGGCAGTCCAGCCCAAACTGCTAGGTCACATCCCTTCTGCACGAGACCACAAGCATTCCCAAACATGTTTCGGCCCTTTTTGGCTTCATCAGTGAGGAGTACCTTGGGTCTCTAGGCCCAGCAGGCACGGGACCCACGTCTGGGCATACCCGTCCCTCTCGGGGTGACAAAGCAAAAACAAAGAGGTGATGGCTGGAAGGTTTAGAATGAATCTTTACCACCGGCATTGCTCTGGGCAACCCTCCAGACCATCGTTCTTCGCCTGCCAAGCCATTACAGAAGGGGAAAAACCATATGCAAATCAGGCTTGGCCCCATCCCAAAAGGGGCAGTCCAGCCCAAACTGCTAGGTCACATCCCTTCTGCACGAGACCACAAGCATTCGCAAACATGTTTCGGCCTTTTTAGGCCTCATCAGTGAGGAGTAGCTTGGGTCTCTAGGCCCAGCAGGCACGGGACCCACGTCTGGGCATACCCGTCCCTCTCGGGGTGACAAAGCAAAAACAAAGAGGTGATGGCTGGAAGGTTTAGAATGAATCTTAACCACCGGCATTGCTCTGGGCAACCCTCCAGACCATCGTTCTTCGCCTGCCAAGCCATTACAGAAGGGGAAAAACCATATGCAAATCAGGCTTGGTCCCACCCCAAAAGGGGCAGTCCAGCCAAACTGCTAGGTCACATCCCTTCTGCACGAAATCACAAGCCTCCCCAAACATGTTTCGGCCTCATCAGTGAGGAGTAGTTTGGGTCCCTAGGCCCAGCAGGCACGGGACCCACGTCTGGGCATACCTGTTCCACTCGGGTAGAACCAAGCCTGATTTGCATATGCGTTTTCCCCTTCTGTAATGGCTTGGCAGGCTGAAGAACTATGGTCTGGAGGGTTGCCCAGAGATTTGCCTGTGGTTATGATAAATTCAAAACCTTCCAGCCATCACCTTTTTTTTTGCAAGAGTAGGATGAACTCCTTGGCACACATAATCCACAGTCAGCGATGAAACTGGTGAATTCACACACACTAGCTTTGTGTGCACGTGCACCCTCGGGGATAGGTGCACAGTTACACAGACACAGTCTCACTGGCCCAATGCAGCTGTGTTCCACAGGCCATAGTCGCATTTGAGAGAATGGGAATCTATAATAATCTCTACCAGCCCATCTGCCCTCACTTTTGTCCATGGTCCATGGTCAGGCCTAAGTGTTTTTTATTTTACATAGGCAACGCATTATTTTGAAGGCCCTTACTACTAGCGCACATTTCTGCTTTCAGGGCCCATTTGGCACCTTGCTGTTGGTGGCAACCTAAGAGGCAACTCAGAATTGCCTTGTCCTATAACCAGTTCTAAATCCCACCGGCATATGGTGAGAGTATAGTGTGCCAGCACAGTCAAACCAGTGTATGAGCAGCTGTTCACTCTCTTCCGTGGTACCATTGGTTTGTTTTGGTTTATGGCCCAACTGTACAATTTGTGATTACACCCTTTGTGCATAGCGTGGGTGTGGCTTGCGCAAGAAATGGGGCGGACTCCGAAAATGGAGATGAACATGCAAACAAGTGGCCGTTACGGGGGATGGCCAGCAGGCAGTCTCTTGCACGGCCACATTTGCGCCAAATAACACGTATTCATGGAACCACCCACGCAGCCTCTCGGCATTGAAAGGTTCACACAAATCCCTCGATCACTGCGCCACTCAAAGGCAGGCTTAAGGACACTTGCGCATAGGATTTACAGTGTGTAGGTGGGTTTACATGTCGGCTTTCGGGTGTGGGTATGTTACCGGGGATCGGTCTAATTTAGGGGTGTGTGTATGCAGTGTATCGGGGGTGCAGGGATGGTTTACGGGGATTTGGACGCAGATTTTCCGAGTTTGAACCGAGTTATCATGCGCATGTTGTCGGGGTGCCGCAGTGAGAATATAACACAATCAGGCAATTCATACATTTTATATATGTAAAGGTCTACTGTGCATTCCAAAATCAAACTAGCAGCTGAAAGGTAAATTGCCTGTTTTTCAGAGAGAAGGAGTTATATGCATCTTCAAATGTGCAAATGAAAGACTAAAACTCTTTTTTTTAATGATATCTCAATTTAAAGCCTACAGGTACTAGGGAAACAAAATGTGTATTTCTTTATTTATTTATGAATTGATTTAACAAAGAAAAACCATACACAATACATAAAGTACATCAGTAGTGGATTAAAAAAAATGGTAGAAATTATGAAAAGAAGTACTTATTAGGTATGTACGAAATAAATAGATGGTTTATCAATTATTCAATATATTCTCTGTGTTTTGTAACGTTTACTGCTTTTAATAGTGTTTCACCGAACTAGAAGAAAAACCTTTTTTTTACTTGTATAGGATTATTGATTAAGGTTTCTGCTGATTCTTGAATATTCAATGATATAGTTTTGCTTTTGAACACATAATTTGAAACTGGACCTGGTTTCCCTCCAAACATAGACTTTTGTGGGGGATTAAGTATTAGTTTGTGAAATGTCAGGATTTTCCACTTTATCCATCCTATCAATAAAAGAAGGCCGACTTCATAGTGAATAGGTATAATTGGGACACAATTGGGTAAAGCCAACGATTTCTTCCAAATAATACTTTCATTTTTCACATGAGATATGTCACAAGCCAAATTGAATATCCCATTACCATCTTTGACCTATAGAAATTAAAAATTGGAATTATCAAAAAACCTTCTACAACATTTGCAGCTATTATTGAGAAATTTAACAGGACCTTTGATGGCAGAAGTGTCTTTCAGTTTCTTTGAACGTCTGTTTGTACATCCTGTGAGAGGTCTTCTAAATTTGGTAAGAGAAAGGTGGGACATGACCCCCGAACTTCTACACATGATATAGTGGACTATGTAATTAAGTTGCAAAATGGCCCTGCACTGTACATGGATAAGTCACAAAGACCCCGAAAGGCAGTCAAGAATTGGTGAAGCTCTTGTATGACCAGAAATCCAGTATAATCCAAGTTGGTTTAAATCGGTAAATTTAAGTTGGTTTAAGCATGGTGCTCTTCAAGATAGGTGGGCACGACCCTACACTGTGCTTCTGAAAACCAGCAAGGCTAATTAACTCATTAATAGTTCCATGTCAACCAGCTGAAGCTGCCTTACAGCAGGGGTGACTTGGTTATGCGTATGCTTCTGTCAGGGGTTACTAGGTTGTCTACAAGCGTATGCCACTCCATAGGAGTAACATGGAGGGAAGGGAACCGAAGTGATGGGAGACCTGAAACAACCCCTAAACACAAAGAACACAAGTGGGTTACCGGGTTGTTTAAGCAAAGTGTGTTGCATCACGAGAACGCAGAGAGAGACCAAAAGGGAGGCTGTTAAAGAAGTGAAAGAAATTATAAAGCAGACTACAAACAGGGTATTGAACCCCAACCTTAAAGGAGAACACAATCTAAAGTTCAAAGTGCTTGGACAAGGGACAAAGAACCTGTTTGAGGAAAAGGAAATATGTCATGAAGAGAACAGTATGAACCTTCATGAGCCAGCAATGGGATAATGTTAAACGTGAATTTAAGTGTTTGTTTAATAAAGTCCTTGCAGGTGAGTGTACCTGTTAATGACTCCAATCAAGCATTCCCACTAAGTCAGTGCCTTGTCTGGGATTGCTCAAGGGAAGCCCTTATTTATATATTTTTATAACAAATTATAATCTGGATGATGAACACTTGTATAACGCCCCTCTCTTAGAATCCCCCTGACCCCACTGAACCAAGAAGTAGGTTTGTTTTGAAAATTAAAAAGGTTTATTTGAAAAATTAACCATTAGATATATATGTCACACTTTTATAATAAATTAATATTTGATATCACACTTAGACATATGACAGTGATCATGATGTTATACTAGCACACTGGTTTAATTACTTAGGAGTAATATGGAGGATAAGGTAGCTGAGAATGCTTTCTGGTTTCAAGGAGATGCAAAGATGAATAAAAGGCTGTAAAGAAATAAACTTGATATGATTTCAGCAAAAGATAATACGATCACTTTTTCTCTGACAATTCACTCCCCCCTCTATGCAATGTAAGGAGATGGAAGTAACACACACAGTCTTCAGGAATACAATCACAGTAATATACAAATTCAGTTCCCCCCTAGCAATCTTATAGCGCCAGGGATGATTTTGAAACACAGGCAAAAGACTTTCAGGTGATTTGCAAGGGAGTGAAATATGCTAAAATTGATTTTAATTCCCTCTAGATGTTCAGGGTGAGTGAGAGATACTTCAAATCAGTTCAGGTTCACACTAACAATGAATAATGAGGGGTTATCGGGTTGAAAACGGATTTCAGTAATGGAAGCAAAGGACAGATCTTTCTACACGTGGTTGAAATGAAGCAAAATGTCAAATAGCGGCACTTTTTCCGAGTGCCTTGAGCGCAATTACGGAGGCGCTATAAGGAGTAGCAAGTCGGGTTAGGGCTTGTTGGAAATCTGGGAATGTTAGCTTTACAATAAAAGTTTTGTTCCTAGGATGCACGGTTCCAAAGATACAGACGATTTTGTAAAGGTAGTTTTTCAGAAATGAAATTACAGTTTCGGAATGACAGATGCGCTTTGAAAGGTTTGAATCAACAGGAGGAACACACAATTTCTTATGATGCAGTTCTAAACAGGTTCAAATGTTTTGAATCAGGTTATTTTAAGTTAAGAGATGGGTTCTGCACAGTTCTAGCTGGGTACTCAGAATATAAATTTGAAAGGAATGGCCTCATCACGGATCTGGTCAACAAGTTTAGCTGCGGTTCTCTCTGCTCGGCGGGTCAATCAGGCACCGGTTCTGTTCACAGCGGTCTGGTCTGGGTCTCTGGTTCTGCTGGTCTGGATCAAGTGGATTCTGGATACCGCACTGCTTCTGGCTACTGGTTCTGTTCTGGATACGCAGGACTCTTAGCAAGCAGCAAACCGCACAGCCCGGCGGTTGAATAATTTGCAAAAGATTTTGAGGCCTGCTGAAGAGTTCAGCTCTTTGGAGTTTTTGTTCTGGAGTTAGTCTGGATCTCTGGAGTTCTGGGTTCTGGAGTTCTCCGTCAGCGTGCTGCGCAAGAATTCAGTTGAAGGTTGGAAACTGAATGTCTCTGTCTGGCTTCCAGTGGCTCTTTTCATGTCTTTTGCAAATGGGTGTGGATGCTAAATTTCTATGCCCAACCCACTCATGATTTGATAGGTCAAGGATTTCTCTTTGACCTGATTTGAGAAGGGAGCAGTGAGTCATCCTATGTCATCAGGTGTCATTTTTATGGCTCCAAATAAAGAACACTCCCCTTTGCTTTTACCTTAGAAAATCATTTTCATAACTAAACATATTTCCCAAATACACAAGTGGTTGACATTACATGTACATATCATAATACTTTGGGTAGGTCTCTGTTCCAACTCTGATGTTTCTAAGAGCCAGGGTTCAAAAAAGGCAACTTATTTTTGTTTTTAGTTGGTTTACCAATATTGGATTTTTACCAAACATTACACAGATGTACACCATCTCTCTACACATATTCCAGTAAATTTTCATTTTTCTAGCGTGAACCCCGTGTCTGCAATCTCCATAATTCATGGGGTTTTGCCTCAGAACATGGTACAGAGTCCTAACACCTCTTAAAATGTGCACAGAAAAATCGCAAGAATAATTATATTAATTATATAATTTTGACAAGTCCGTCCTATGAATTATCCATCTTTTTAAAATTATGCTCTGGCCCAGAGGGGTGTGGTTTCACAAAGCACATGGTGGAATTTCTGGTTTGTCCACTTCCTCCAACTCAAGTTGCTCACAGAGGCACTGCCCCTCCCAGTTTCTCTCAAGAGGAAGCCATTTACGACCCCCCTGAATTACCATTTGCCTGAGCCAAGGAAGGCTCATTGTTCAGTTTCCTGAAGTCCCAAGCTGCTCCTCCCCTAATCCAATCAGAGAGGTGTCATCTCCCTTTGGTGAGGGCAGGAGAATGCAGGCCAGGACTGGGAAGATTTGTTGAGCAAGTTTCAACTCCCATCGGGGGTAGTTGTCAGGCAGAATTCACTCTCTTCAAGCCAGGCTTCAGCCAAATGTCACTTTTGTTCCCAGTTTGTCTTCATCCAAATCAAACTTACAATTTTTACACATGCAGCTAGAATGCTGATTCAAAGTTCACAACTATGACATTTAACAGTTGCAAACTATGTGACACTCAACAGTAGGTCACTCATTTATTTTAAACATTTAGATTTTAGTGGCTTTCAGTCCAATTTAACTTAAGCTGCTGACATCCACAGCTCAGCCAGTTTTGTTATAAACATTGTTTTGGGCTCTTCATCTTTCCAGATTTTGTATGCACACAAGACTACATTCTGCCAAATGTATGCTGGTGTTTATTGAGATTTTTGAATATCTTGCAAAGTTTAAAATAGGCATTTTTAGCTTGCATTTCAGAGAAACAAAGGTGATTTCAAAGCACTTTTTGAGCTAACAGGCACTGCTGTTTTTCCTTTGGCAGACATTCCACTCATGGCACTCCTGGCCCATCACGCTCGCACTGGTGGGTGGTTGGTCAGGCGACCATTTTGGTGTGCGCAAAACTGTGCGGTTTTCCTGGACCCTGGCGCAAATGTGGGCTTTTCCGCCATCTTGGATTTCCTAAGCCCACAGCACAATAAAGTCCTGCCAGGAGAGTACACCAGGTAAAGACAAGTGTGTGTGCACATTACAATGTAAACAGAATCTCAAGGAAGACCCATGCACTTAAGATTATGAACTACTATAAATGGGTGAGAAAAGTCTGGCAAGGAAGTTAACAGATAACTTGTGAATTTGGAACCCACACTTTTAAAGGTGCAGAATATTAAAGGTGAAGAGAAAACCTGGGCAGGGAGCTGTTTCCCCGAGACCTGTGAATACACCAATGGGAGAGAGTGATCCTCTTGGATTCTGAGGAACCTGATTAAACTTTGTTATAAGGAATCTGGGGAAGGGAGCCATTCCCTAGAACTGTTAATATTTTCCATTGGAAAACTTTTGATTGGATGTGTATTTTTGTGTTGGATTTGATGTTAGCACGTTGAGAAATCAAGAGACAGTACCCTTCACACCTTTAAATTGGTTTTAGAGTGTGAGGGCCAGAATAGGATTACGGACACAGGACATACTTTTAGTTCGGACATCTTGTTAAAGGACAGACCCATTAGGTTTGGTTGAGGTAGGGAAAATATATCCTAGATTTGGGATAGAGAGGCATTGTCCAACCCCCATTTGCTTTAATCGAGGTTTGTTGCCACAGACATGACTCTTCTGTGTCCCCGTCTCATTCCTGTCTCCTCACACTGCCAAATTCATGAGTACCTTGGACCTTAACATCTTAACGGATGGTTCCAAGGAGAGGTCAACATGTTCCATACCAGAAGGGTACTTCCCATTTGCTTGGATGACTTTTGGATTAAAAATGCACTTTCCCCTTTTCAGTGGAGGGTAAACCAGGTCCTGATGGGTGAGTTTCTGGCATCCACTGGTGGGGAAGGAAACTCTGGGCAGTGGCCCTCCCATATTCCTTCTACATTGTTATTGTGCATATACTACATGCACTGCAGGAAACAGGCATTGCTTCATTTGTATCTG
The DNA here is from genome assembly GCF_040938575.1 of Ambystoma mexicanum. Taxonomy (NCBI): domain Eukaryota; kingdom Metazoa; phylum Chordata; class Amphibia; order Caudata; family Ambystomatidae; genus Ambystoma; species Ambystoma mexicanum. Next base: position 1,577,971,306 of record NC_090932.1, read on the forward strand.
GGTAACCCCCATGCAGATGTGTAAACCCCCCATTTGGAAGAAGCCTTCACAGGACCTCTTCTAATTACAGAAGGAACTGAATGGCTCCCTTTTGTAATGCCTTTGTGTGCACACAAACAAGCAGAAACAAAGGCCTGGGAGCCCCAAATGGTCTTTTCAAATGGTCTTTTCAAGACATACGTGTAGTCAGTTTCTGCTATTCCAACTTGGAACCGGCCAAATTGCAGACCTTCCTTCAACAACAGGCCCTTTCAGAATACTTTCACCTCCAATATTCCAAACAGGGTATCCCACCTTGACACCCACTGTGTGCATACAGAGTGATTCAATCCATCCACAAGTAGAGTGCTCACAATAGACCACAACAGAACACACAACACATTCTCCCTATTTTATCTGGAAAATCAATAAATAAGAAGACTATCAACCCTCATTAGCCGCAATCCATACAATGTCATCATTATTCCACCCAACTCAGTAAGCCTACCTGGAGATTTCTCTATTCTTATGCTGTTTGCACTCCTTATTACTACCGTGAAAGGCATTAAGCACCATCGATTCATTTTTTCGTGTGAATCAGTAGCTGAGGGTTGTGCTGGAGTTTCTGTTGTTTTTCATTTCATTTGGTGTCATCTGCATACTTGTAACAGGTGAGCCCATTTGATTTTATGATCTTCACGATAGGGGCCATATAGATTTTGGATGATGCCCTGGTTTTGAACTGAAAAGGGGGGAGCCAGGTGATTTCTGTTCTATACATCGTCCATTGTAGTGTTGTGGTATGGTGTTCAGGTTTTTCAAGCCTTCTCATTAGTGTGCTGTGGTTAACCATGTAGAAAGCTGCTGAAATGTTGATGAGTATGAGTGATGAGGTGATTTTGTCGTCCACTGCAATTTTTATGTCATCTCTAATGGAAAGGAGTGCTGATTGGGTGCCTCTCATACATCTACTACACACTTCTGAACACCCTAACAAGTTATTAGACTATGTGCTCCAGAATTTGGCTCTCTAGAACCTTGGCTGGTTATGGTATGTTTGAGGCCGGAAGTTGGAAGGGTCTTCTGTGTCTCTGGCAGTGTTTTTTTAGAAGTGGTGTGGAATAGGTGTTCTTGAAAACGTATGGTACAATTCTTAGTTTGTGTGAACAGTTTGTTAATTTGTGAAAGTAGAATGCTGATGTTTGCTTGTTAAGGACCTGTTTGTAGATGGTTAGGGGACATGGGTCTACAGTAGAGCCAACTGTGTTGTTAAGTTTCTCCATTTCTTTTAAGTCTGGATCGAATACTGGTTTGAAGCTGTTCATCAGTGGCCATTTAAGATGAATGTAATTGAACAAGGTTTGAATGTTGTTTCCAATTCTATTCCTTATGGTTGCGCTGATGACTTGCTGTATGGTTAGAATTTTGCTTCTAAAATGGTTTGCAAAATCATCAAATAGTTTTGGGGTAGGTCGAAGGTTCTTTGCTGCAGGAATGAGGGTTTCTCATCTCATTAATGATTATGTAAAGTTCTTCCTCTGGATGGGGTGCATTACTGATTCATTCAGAATAGTAAAGTTTGTTGTGGCGTATCTGTCTTTGGTAGGCAATCTTGTGGTTTGGTGTGTTTTCTCCATGTTTTTTCAAACATTTAATTTTTTTTGTTCATTGCTCGTAAGTAGGGTGTGAACCATCTCCCTGATTTTCTTTTATTTTCTGAGAGGGTGATGCGCTTTAGTAGGGTGATGCTGTCCAGGGCTTTGATTATCCAGCTTTTTGAGTCATTACATTTGTTTCTGGAAGTAGGAGTTGTAGATTGTTGGGTCTGGGCTTGGCCTCCTCTATAAGATATTCAAGTTCCTCCAGGTTTAAAGTTTTCCAGCTTCTCTTGGCAGTAGTTGTTTGTCATTTGTGAGTAAGGAGCTTGGCGTTGGCATGGTGATAGTAAAAGCAATCATTAGATGATCGCTCCAGAGTAGCTGAGGTGGTTATTAGGCGTGCTTCATTAAATATTGCATCGAGTGTGTGGCCTGCAGTGTTTGCTGCTACCTTTAACCATTTCTTTGAGGTGAAAGCTGGCCATATGGGAGCTCAAGCTTTTGGGGGCTGATTCTGTTTGCTCCTCAAAGTAAATGTTGAAGTCTAGGAGGACCGTTAGATGTTTGTGTTGTTTCACTAGTTTAGCAATTACATCTGCAAAATATTCTGCAAAGGATGTCGTGCATGATGGTGGTCTGTAAATAAGCAGGAGAGAAAGATTGCTTTGGTGGTTGAGTGTGAGGTGGAGCAGGAGTACTTCACACAGTCTGGGAAGTCGGTATATGTAGGTGTCTTTGTGTGCCACAGCGATGCCTCTTTTGCCAGTCTGGTTAATTTGGAGGAGTTTGAAGTTGGCTGCAATGGATTTGTATGCTCTCCCTTTGTGGTCATCTGATAACCATATTTCAAATAGGTGCCTCCTTCGCTGAGAATTTATTTCCTGAACATCCCTTCTGTGTTTACAGATGCTGTGGGGATTGATCAGGCTGCAGTGCATCATGTTTTCTGACTCTGAATGATTTGTAGTGGTTTGTTTCAATGTTCTGTGTGCGAGCAGAATCCAAGTTGTCAGATACTTGATTGGTTGTGGGGTTGGCAGTTACATTGAGTCTGATGTTTTGTTATTAAACCGTTCCAGTAAACCGTTTTGATAATTTTGTTCATCTGGTTTTAGGACGGCAGTGGTTATTGAGTGGTCTGTGGTGATAAAAGGAGTGTATAGGTTGAGGTTTCTTGTTAAGTACATATGCTCTCTGGCATCTTTGCCATGCCGAGTGAGCCACGGTTTCCATTTTGGTATTTGAAAATAGTATTTGTCCTCAAGAATTCATTTTCCAAAGCTGCTTTTCATGGTGTATTTCATGAAGAGCCATTTGGTGTGCCTATGTCACATTGCAGAGGATGTATACTGAGGACATTTTCAGACTGGCTGTGCCCATACGTTTCCATGCTGGCTGCACCAATATATGCCAGTATTCTCACATAAGGACATACTCATGTTTGCTTTGCTCGTAATACCAGTAATGATACTACAAGAAAACGGTTCCATGTGATATAATCGCGGCAAAATTTGCTGTGGTAACAAAATATCGCGGTTTTCACCGCAGACCATGTAAAACATGCGGGGGACACCCCTGCAACCCCTGGACCCATTATACCATTTAAGGGGAGCGGGGGACACACCCGCAGACCCTGCTCCCCTTAAATGGTATAATGGGGCACACTTTTACCGGGTCAAATGGAAGCATTTTTGCCGTGATATTATTTTACCGCAACATTTTTGCTGCGATTATATTACCTGATACCAAGAAAACATGTCAGTGCTAGCTCTGCTATTGTATGGCAGTATCCCCACATAAGAACATACTCCTGTTGCCTTTGCCATTAAAAATTCCATGCCACAATAAGATAAAACATATCCAAACTGGCTCCACAATGTAGGCCATTCTATCACTCATCATGTTTTCATTATCCTTGATGCAAAGTAAACATGGCATGCCACAGTAAGAAAAAGCTAGATTGGCTGCACCAAAATGCTAACCCAGCCACGTAATGGCAGTTATCATGGTTACTTTATCATAGACACCCAGGAATAAATACCATGCCACAGTAAGAAATAGCTACACTCGATGCACCAAAATGTAAGCTTAGCCATGCAATGGTGCTTATCATGCTTACTTTATCATAGATACCCAGAAATGTAATGCAATACTAAGAAATGGAATGCACAGCTACTTGATTTGTAACTACACTTAAAACCATGAAGGTAATCTCAAAGACTATTTTATCAGAGTGTAATAGTCTCCCATGATCTATAATAACCTTGAGAGGAATCCAGACACGCCCAATGAAGCCTATACATAGCCTCTGATTTCTGTGGTGAAACACAACCAAGCCTTAATCCTAGGCCATACAGTCTGTCACGGCTTGAGGGTATCCACTACTTATAGTGGCAGGATCACCGAGGGGATATTTCATTGGCTGTGGAGAAGGGGAGGTTTCATTTACCGTTCCTCATTCAATCCATTCCCGGACAATATTCCAAACCCAACTGTGACTGAACCTGCTAACACGCTGAGTTGTAAAAAATAAAAACTGGTCAGGATTGCAGGGTATCCAAAATGAAATTGTATGAGACAAAAAGTACACATAATGAATTTCAGATGAGATTATTTTATTTAATGGTGGGTCATTAAATCCCACTGGTTTCTGGTATTTTGATGGCTCGACTGACCCATCCCTAAATGCAATATTCCACCCTCCTGCACATCTCACCCAGTCAGCACGATCATTATGCATGTGGAAAAATGGTTGGGCAGGTAGCACCTTAAAACAAAACTATTCCAAAATGATGGGTGAACTTTGCCTTGCAATACCTTTCAGGCAGCCTTCCTTGTCTTTCTTTACCATCATGAGGTCTGTAGGGGTGTCCGGGAAAAACGGGAATGTGGCCAGCTGGAGAATGGCAGTGACTCCGGAGAGGGCCATGAGCAACGGCCATCGGGACTCGCTGCCCAGAGCTTCCCTGCATTAACAAAAGAAAAACAGTGCAACAGGCGGCGGTAAGACAAAGTGAAACAACCAAAAAGCAGCCAAAAAAAAAAAACAAGGTCTACCTTAGTCCAAAAATGAGGCCGGAGAGTTTCCCAATGATCCCAAATATGGGGCAGATGGTGTTTGTAAGTCCGCGTAGTTTCTTTGGGGAAATTTCCCCCAGGTACAGAAGACATACATTCATGCCAACACCTAAGGAAAAGAGACAAGATGTTTGATTGCACAGTCAGCAAAGAAGAAATCAGTTTGTAAGCCTTTGCCTCCCTTATGTAACCTCATGGACAAGTTATGTTATCTGATTAGATGTGGGAAGCATAGGCTATGCCCACAGTGCAAATCTGATTATCGCTCTGTTGACTTGTTGGAAGATAGGTGCTCAGTGCCCTGGTGTCTGAGGCTGTCATTCAATACTGAGGTCTAGTATAGTGGCTTAAAGGGCAACAGCAGGCTTGAAACATTCCTTCCTCTCTAGCACCATGTCATTGTTTTTCATTTCCACAAGGATAAGAAACCAACCTTTCAACATGCCTTCCAGCATGGCATTGTTGGAGTTGATTGCTCATGACTTAAGCTCTTTGCCCTTTACATGGGGCCAGCCTGCACTTTGCAAGTTCAAATACCATAGCAGGGTTCACTTCGCCTCTTATAGTCCAAAGGCTTATAAATTGGGTACCACTAAATGGGCTAATGCCACCTGTTATTACATGGCTTCAAAGCTGAAGGGATCTGGCATGGAACACTATATAGGACCACACATTGTTATACTTATTGTAGTACTAGTTCAAGAGAGCAGGATATTCTAAGCTAGGTATCAAACGTATAGGACCACATAAAAAAGGGATGCTAAAATTGCTTGTCTAGATGCAAGGACAAAGAAGCCACAACTCTAGCATACATGAGAGGTGCTAGACTATTTATAAACATAGAGTACAAGGACAGGTCATGAATGGGAGCCCATACAGAACCCAAATATCCATAAAGTGCCAGGAAAGCCAGGATGCTGATTAGCAGGTACCTGTACTGATGCCGCAGAGGAAGCGTCCAACCAGGGTCATCTCGAAGGAGCCAGACATCCTGCTGAAGCCGGTGATCAAGGAGGAACCGAGCGTGAACACGTTATTCCATCTCATGCACCTGCACCTGCAAGAGCGCGCAGCGGAATTCACCATGACTTCTTAAGACGATGTGAGGTGTGTTCTTCACCGGCATGAGTCATGGGAAGAGTGCACGTGGCAAAGAAGAACAGTGTTGAAGATATGTGAACAGAGTGGGTGGTATGCGGACGGGTGTGAGGGACATAGCACGCTATAAAATACCGGGGAGGGTATGTTATGCCCCACTGGGTATTATGCCCCTCTGGGTAAGGTTGGACACTGGGTTAACTTAACCCTTTAACTGGCTTTAGAGAATATATCTTAGGGAACGCATTATATATAATATAAAGTACCCCCTACATTATAAGGATATTGCAAGTCAATGAAGAGGGCTGTGACCAATCAGAGGAAAGAGATCGAAGGCTGAGTTCCTTCATAAGGTCATAGAACTCTGAGGTAACTTGCAATATCCTTTTTACATATGGTAGGGAGTATTGTATTCCTTATAATACATGGCCACACACTGTTATCCCCTTTAACACTTGGCCTCTTGTTTAATCTAAAGTAAGAGATTGTCATTTTTCTGATCCATACTATCAGTGTAGAATCTGCTTGGAATTAATAAAAGCAAATTTGCAGCATTGAATGTTTTGCAGAAAAATAGTTTCAACATTTTTGTAAAAATGGATTGAAAAAAAGCTTTCATTTTCTACTCTAATGTGAGTAATAACTTGCAGCTTCTTGCTCACACGTGTTAAACTTCAGCAGTGAACACATTAAACGCTCTACCATAAAACAGTTCCAAATCATCGCTGTAAAGTGTCAGAAAAAACTATTGCAAGGAATTAAACAAGCTTTGAAGTGCTTAAGTGACAGCTGGAATTCTGACCTTTGCTGGCTCATGCAGCAGGCATTGTGACGTCACAACTGCCGTGTAATAACTGACTACAGAGCGGTTGTGATGTCATTATCTTATTACAGGTCAGTTGTGATGTCACGGCTAGCCTGTAATAATAACATTATGTCTATGAAATAAGTTCATTGAGGAACCAGTTCCTTCACATGTGTGTTGTAACCTTTGGTGGGCTAGGGCAAAGTCATACGTGTACCACTCCAAATGGCTACTTTGCATAGGGGATTGTTTTTAGAACCAAGTGACCAAAGTACTAGAGTATATCTTCCTGGTAAATGCTCATTCAAGACAGGGTAACCGCTGTGTAAGAATGCCATGGTTGTGAAAGCAACTTATTGTTAAATGCAATCTCCAATCAAGCAGCTTTGCACTTGAATCAGAAACACGCTTTTTAAATGTTGCATCTCTCTTGGTTGCACGCTTCATCCGCTGTTCTTGTGATTTCGCTGATGATGGTGATTCCAGACGTGATGCCATGTGATGGCATTTGTGATGGCATCAGTGGGACTACGGGCTGTGCAATGGGGGTCTCATAGTTAAGGTGATGTTGCTTCCAACACCAGCTAAATGTCAGGGGTTTAGTTGAATTAAATTGGCACCTTAACATCATTTCAACTAAATTTTTGTCAATTATATATAGTGACCTGCCACAAAGCTGAGTGAGAGCAAACACTCTCTAAAGCCAAGAATGTGAACAAAATCCCTCAATATGTGTCAGGAAAGATGTTCACCAGGATCATACATAGTGGTCTCTTCTTTAATGTCTATTCTTCTTTCTTGAGCTGCTCTGACCTCTGTGGTACTTCCTCTCGGTTCGACAGCATTCTGTGCCCCGGGCAGCTTCTACTGCGCATGATGGCATCAGACAAACATATATTTGGCCTTTTACTATAAGTAGATGAGGAAGGTTTATATTGGGTGAACTGAAGATCTAATTTCAAAGTCTATGTTGGAACCATCAGTGCAGTGCAATGCACTTTCTTACAAATCTCGGCTGCTTCCTGGATCTTTTTCCTGATAGCTTTTTTAATTAGATATTGTTCATTCACCCTCTACAGCAGGGGTATGCAATCTGCGGCTCCCATGATCCCTCACCATTAATTATGCTGGCTAAGGCTGATGGGATAAGAAGTCCAAAACATCTGGAGAGCCAAAGGTTGTAGACCCCTGCTCTACAGCTTCTAAATGCCGAAATTCGGCTGCTATCTCTTTCAGGGATCCAGTGCTACTAATAAATGTATCCATCTGAAGGACTATGGTCTGAAGCCTGCAAATGTATGTGACTTTCATTAGGTGAAAGGAAATCCTACATGATGAAATTATGTTATACATTTGCTTTGTGAGTAGACATAACAAGGAACCTTTGCTCTCACTAAACGGTGGTGATGTTGCGTGCATTAGTTTTGCATGCAACCACACCTCATCGCTAGGTGGTCTTGCATAATTAACGACCACTCCCCATAACTAGCTGGTATTTCACATGATCAGTTATTGCACACAATCATTCCTCGTTACGTGAGCATTACAGCCACGCCCCCTGGGCAATGCCGGTAGGTATGTGCCAGGAAGTTTAACTTATGAATATGAGCTGAAGTAAGGGCGCACAAGTAACACTAAGGAGAATTAACTACTGGTAATGCCCAGATATGACAGGCCTTAAAGTGATTTGCACTTATCCACAGGGCTGGGTGATAGGCTTTGAGTCTTATTTTCAAACAGGCATGTCAAAATGGCTCTCAGCGGCCACAGTAGTGAAGTCCCTTTTCACTTTTGAGACTTAAGAGAGGAGTAACAAGCAGATGGTGAAAGCAGGCAAAGAATAGCAGGCTGGATGAGATGAAGCAACGGATGGATAAGTACTAGGAAGGGGGAGGAGGGATGGGGTGCCATGCACCTGTGTTTAGCACCTACAGTCCATAGGTTGATATCGTGTGAATCAATCAGCATTCAGGGCTTCTGTGCAATAATCACAGTCCTGTAGGACCATGGCTTCTGATGGTTGTCGTAATATCCCCAGTTACTCCGGTGCATATTGCAGGCATTGCATATGATCACAGACTCATCAATATATCAGCAGGCATTCCTTATGGAGAGCTACCCATTACTACAAGGTGATAACTAACCTGTCAGCAGGTGCTCAGTTTGGCACACCCTGCAATAGTGGCAGCCTTTCTTTGGACACTAGGTTATACTCACTTTCCATATCTTCTGATGAGAGATCCAGACCCCATACTTCCCAGCAGCCCTCCAATGCTGAAGATGGACACGGTTAAGGACCACAGCAGCGTGAGGGTTTCGTCAGTGGCGGGAGAGCCGTATCGCTGAAGAACGGTCTGATTGGTGAAGGCTTTAACAAACTGCAGGAACAAATATATGTTGTTGCTCATCTTTCCTTTGGCGTTCAGCATGCACAGCTTGGCATGATAATTGACAACTTAACACTGCATCAAACACTACCAGATAGATCTTAACCAATCAAAAGGCGGGGTTCAGCACAACTGGACTTCGGTAGACACTGATTGGAAAACTCAACTCCCCACTCCCATTAATACCCGGGAGACGTCAACTGGCTCTCGAGTTTATTATGGTACACTTCGTACTCAGTTTACCTTTTGCCACTTGATTACTGGACAAACGTCCCGTTGAGGTGAGACACAGGGCGTAGTGTACATCAATCCAGGACGAAGACAGAACGCGCGCGGTTTAAACATGATTATACTGGTACCTTTCCATTTCTTTACAGTTCTGTGAATGAGTTGCCCTGGACCCCGTCCGAAGGATAGACTCTTGTTCTAGACACAACTGGAGCCTCAATACCATGAAGGTGATTTATCAAGTTTCGAGTACCTTTTAATTTTACTGTACATGATTAATATAAATGTAGAAATTCACATATTATTATTTTTCTTTGTTACACCACAGTTATACGTCACAAAAATGAAACCCTGATGAAGAGCATTCTTGCTCGAAATGCGTTGGGCATCTTATTAAAGAATTTGTGAAGATTATAGAACCTTGTGGAGAAAAAATTCTTGACAGCTAAAAATTATTTTCTGCTATATATACATGGCTTATCATATATTATTATTATTGTAGACATTGAGCTGCCTTACCTAATGACTACCTTAGTTCATATCAACTTAAATTGAATCAATTGATACTCTTTTCTTAGTACTTGGCTGTTTCCAGCCATTAAGAGTATGCAGGGGACGGGAGGTCCACCATTGTGGGAACTTTGATGGGAGTTTCCCCATTGTGGGAACTTTTTCTTTTTGATTTGCATATTTCCACGAACCATGCGCCAGGACCGTTCTTTCTCCCCTGCACCTTAAGACTTTAATCCTATTGTCTAAAGACAAGTACATTTTATAAACACTCAGTCCATTGACCAATCCATCTGTTTTTTAGAGGATATCCAATGAACAACTCTGGATGGGTCTATTTCCCCTTAAACAAGTATAACAAATATGGGAAGACCAAAGGCCAAATCAGCACGCTTGGATGGGTGATGCTCCAGTACAGAAGTGGGAGTTCGGTTAAGAACCAATACATCGCTGTGTTATAAATTGAGCTAGTCTCCCATAAGTGTATAGGCACGTTATAAATGCCATATCATATCATATCGTAAGCAAATGTTAGGGGGGCTTTTTGCCACTTCAATATGGTAAATTAAAATTCAGTGGTGTTAGTTGTTTTGAGGGAATTCACATTGGCGAGGCATACATATGACGCTTGGCAGGCTATTTTAATTGTGTACCAATACATTATAGTTAAAGAAATGGTTGTATACTAATTGACCTTTTCACAACTGACCTCAGGAGAATTGACCTAATTTAGAAGGTCAATTAGGACATATATGTGGGGAAACCCCCGCAACCTTCCACTCTATCCAAACCACCCTGCAACCCTCCCACCCAATCTGCTTATATTATTTATAATTCAAAACCAACCCAGTACATATATAAAATAACTGAAATAATATAAAGGTCAATTGTGCAGAAGGTCAGTTAGGACCACTATAATTATGTCACTTGTGCAAAAGGTCAATTGTAAAAGGTCAATTTGGGTAATACCAAAAAAGAGTTGATATATATAGGAACAGTTTTAAAGAAGTTGTTTGTTACATGTGGAAAGTTTTAAAACATTGCGAACATCATTTTATCAAGTAAGGTTTATTTCTTTTTTTTCATAACATGATGGGAAGTATGGAAACAGTGGACACAGTGTATGATGGGGTGTTTGGATAGTTTCAGCCTTTAAAAAGCATTTTCCTGAAGGTTTTGGAAAACACAAAGTACAAAAAATGACAACTATTTCATACATTTTTATGACGCTTTTGGGTAAATTTAATGAATGTTCACGATACCTCTAATACAGACAGATTGTCACCTGGTGGTTGCCTAGTTTCATCGTCGACGTCTCTGCGGGGTGGTTGACTAGTTTTAGTGGGGAAGCAAAGTGTAAGTTGGAACACACTTTTTAACTCCTGTAAAACAATGATACCAGCTTTTTTTTAAAAGATGCTCTGCTCTGGCAATAAACATCTTTTTTTTGGAAAACCACTTGTCCTGAGCGGGTCCCGCGAGTGGACCTCGTAATGGGGCGATAAGGGGTTAACGGTTCCGGCACCTTTAACAGCGCCGTTAACCTCTTACCCCCCTCCTCGTATTGAGGCCCAATCTGTCGAATTACCGTTACCATCACTCCTTCCCGTGGACTTACCATGAGCCGTAATTCCGCTGAAGTAAATCCGTCAATTTTTGGCAGTAGAAGTGGAGGATGTACTTTCCGCTTTATGCTGGAAGCAAACCCTCCACTTTAAGGCCAAACTCGTAGTTCTGTTACTGGAGAAAGAAGTCGCTTTTAGCCTGCTCCGCCAAGCTTGTAATGAGGCCCACTGTGTTTGCAAATGGTGTATTTTAACGCACATTTAGTTGGTAACATTGGTCAAACTACCAGCTGCACAGTGCAGTAAGTCATAAGACTGGCCCACACAAGCATGTTGGGACAGCCCTCAACGTATTGCTCTATAGGCTAGTCCCATTCCCAGGATGTGTGCAATTTCTTGAAAACCTAGGAAAAGGCCTTGAATTTTTAGCATTCATCTCTCTGACGTGCATTGTGTAGAAGGCCCTCTACTGACTACCACACAAGCTTTTGGGCACAATAAGAGCCAGAGAATAGCAACACCTACAGAGACTGGGTTTGGCCAATGGCAGCAGGCTCTAAATGAGCTTCTATCAGAATGTGGGTCCTTGAGTTTTAGGAGGGTCACTCAGCATTGAGAGACACAATGTGGGTTGACCAGCCAGTTGTTCTATGGTCCACCAGTTAAAAGAGGGCAAAGGATTGCCTGGTGCTAGCTAAATTCCATCTCCAAATAATTACCCACACAAGTCATGCACTTACCTTGGAAGGGGAGCTGACTACTGAAATGTGGAAACCAAACTGGAAGGGCGATCCAATGCAGAGCACACAGATGAAGAGGACCATTAGCCGACACTGGTGCTGTGAAAAGAACATTGTTCTGTTAGGTTTGTAGAAAATCCAATGGCACAAACATTAGGCCTTTTATCATCCTCTTATTTGTCCTTCAGGCTGAAGCTGCAACATTAGTGCGTGCATTTGCTGATAGCCTTCAAAATAGCCTCCTACGGGTGTCATCCAGTGGTCTACAAAGACTGAGGTGAGCTGGCCATAGGGCACACTTCTCAGCATTCCTATTCTGGTGGGAGGCCAGCAGTGTTGCAGAAAATCCAAAGAGACATAAGACCATGCCTCAGATGACACTAAGCCTGCCCTTGCCCTTCTAAACTTTCAGAGCCACAGACTGGCCCTATTCCCTCCCAGTGTGTCCAGTCCACCTATCCGGAAACCTGTGAAATGACTTCATTGATCTTTGCCTACTTTATGCACGATGTCACTGCCTTTCCTTTTGGTGAAACCATCATCATTAGTACTCTTCACTGGGACCCTTGAACTTGGGTGATGGGCGATTATCGACAGGGTCGATCCGCTACCTTGGGGCATATGTCCTCAATACACACAGCTTGCTAGGTTTTTCTTTGTCTTCCTACTTTTTCTAAAGTAGGTCAACTGTGGGTCTACAATGTAGTTCTTTAAAAGAGTACAGCAAGGACTCTGTGTGATCTATGCAAATGCACTAAAATGCAAATTTAACTAACAAACAATGGACCAGATCACTGCAGGAAGGTATAAAGGGACTTTTGATTCAGCACAACCCGTGGTTGTAGGGCCACTTATTTCTAGAGTATGAACTAAACACCCATACAGAAGCCAAAATGAAATTACAAAAACTTGAAGAAGAAGTGGCGAAGTTTAAACAGATCACAATATATAGGAAGGTGCAGAAATTCAGGAAAGATCTTTCAAATTACGCAGAGGAGAAAACATACCCCTATCTGAAAGACACCTACTACAGTGACCTACAGCAACAACAGCATAACAACTATGATTGACGCAACCACATAGTCATTTTTTCTGGAAGCTCTGGCTCATCGAGTGGCGGCCTCCCAAGCCCCCCAGGTGGAAACAGGACCACAGGACCACCACCACAACATCCTTTTTTGAGAGGGGAGGACAACGGGCAGACCGAAAAGGAGACCACAACAGACGGGCCAGTACATGCGTACGAGATAGTGGTACTCCAACCAGCCATGACACCGATCCCCATTTTCAACTTATCTTCAAGAACATTGAATAACTCAGAACAAACACTCCTACAAAGAGGCCTATCCTTCGTTCCAGCCACAAAAGCAGACACCTTCAAAACTGAAGCAGAACTAAAAAGGTTCTTTCGAACCCTCAGACCAAAATATTTCTTTGAGATATACCTACCGGAGAAACAGGACTCTGAAAATACAATCTTACAGGAATCAGAAGGACCACGAGAAAACACCTCGGGTCTCAAACCGAAGTCCACTTTTATGCCACCTCTGCACACCATCCCTGGAGAGTTTCATACCTTTGAGAAAATAGTAACCAAAACTGTTACTACTTGACTTGCACAAAAAAACGTTTATCAAGAAAACTTGAGCAAAGAAGAAAGGGCTTCCCTGAGCACATTGAACATGGACAGATGCATTACGATCAAACCAGCCGACTAGGGTGGTGGGATTGTGGTAATGAACACCACAGATTACAACAACGAATGCCTGCAGCTTCTAGCAGACACCAAATCCTACAAGAAGCTCAACAGAGATCCTACCCAAAGACTACAAGAAGAGATTATTAGTCTCAGCAGACATGCAAAGGACGAGGGCTGGATATGCGAGGACGAACGCAAGTTTCTCAATAAAACGCACCCAAGGACACCGGCTTTCTACATCTTGCCTAAGATACACAAATATGCCACAAGACCGCCCGGCCGGCCCATTGTTTCTGCTTGTGACTCGCTACTTGAACCACTTTCCCTCTATACTGACCACTTCATGAAACCCTTTATTGGACAAATGAAATCATACATCAAGGACAGCACAGACACCATCAAAATCCTACAAACCTTGGATCTGACATTGTACTCGATCTTGGTCACCATGGACGTAGAGGCTTTATATACCTCGATTCCACAACAAGAAGGACTAGAAGCACTCGCTGGTTGTCTAAACAGAAGAACTGACGTCACCTCCACACCAACTAACTTTATTCTTGAATGCATCCGCCTGGCAATGTCAGAGAGAATTTCTTCCTGTTTGAACACCAGATTTACCAACAGGTCAAAGGTGTGAGCATGGACGCCACATTCGCACCAGATGTAGCCAATTTATAAATGGTCCAATATCAGGATGATCACATATATCACAACTGCAATCCCTACAAAGATCACATCAGACTATGGTGTCGCTACATCGACGATGTTTTCCTCATTTGGCAAGGCAGCAAGGAACTATTGATAGCATTCCATTTCTGGCTTAATCTACAAAACACACATATAAAATTCACCATCGAATAGGATTTTCAATCTATCAACTTTATAGACCTGCAAATATACCGATCGGGTAACCTACTGAAAACCGAACTCTTCAGAAAACCGGCGGATAGGAACAGCCTCCTCCATTTTGCCAGTTACCACCCCCAAGGACTCAAGTATAACCTTCCCTATGGGCAATTTCTCCGTATACGCAGGAACTGCACCGAAAAAGACAAATTTGAACAACATGCAAAACAATTGCAAATACGTCTTGATGAAAGAGGCTACCCGAAGAAGTCAATAAAGACGGCCAGGAAAAGAGCAACCAACACGGAACATACCGTTTGCCTAATGGCCAAAACCAAGGACACCATAGACAGGACTGTCTGTGTCACCACCTTCAATCCCGTGAGTAATCTGATAAAGACAACAATCAATATCCATTGGCACCTCATCAAGAACAAAGGGAGACTTTGCAAAAAAACGCTTTTTGCATTCAGAAAAAATAAAAACCTAAGAGACGCTTTGGTGCATACTTTCCTTCAACCCACAAAAGCACAACCACCACTTTGGAATTTATGGGACACTACAGTTACGGCCATTGCGTTGCTTGCCGATACACTGAGACCAGCAAAACTTTCAGCTTCAAGGATTTCAACCGGACAATGAAAAACCACACGAACTGTGAAAGTAAACATGGTGTCCAGTCAAAATGTCGAAAACATTGGTCGAATGACAAAAATGTCGAAAAAATGATGTTGGAAAAAAAAGATTTTGAATGCTTTATTTTTTTATTTACATGTTTTTACAAGTAAAAAAAAGGGTACAAACAGAAAAAAAATTAAAAAGGGGGCTTGGAGGGGGAAGCCACCCCCATTTCGAAGAAAAAACAAACTAAAAAGACATTCGACATTTTTTTTTACATTTTTTTTTCAACATTTTCACTTTCAACCAAATGTTATTCGAAATAGTGACTATAAACCAGTAAACATGTCATTTACATCATCAGATGTCCATGTGACCTCATATACATTGGAAAAACGATCAGGCCAATCAAACAGAGGCTAAATGAACATAGGTCATGCATAAAAACGCCATACAAGACAGACCACTTGTGGAGCACTTCATCAAAAAGGGACACACGCATGAACAGTTCTCATAGACAATTCTTCAGCAACTACTTCCACAGAAACGAGGAGGATATATCAACCTAGCCCTCACTAGATTGGAACAGAAATGGGTCCATAAACTGGACACAGTGAAAAATTGGCTCAATATCACAGTTTAGTGGAAGCATTTTTGGGACTAATTCTAGCAAGTTAAAACCATTCCTGTTGAGGCACCTGATTTAGAACAATGGTGTTCCTTTATAGTGAATGTATGATGGCATAGCATTATTAACACTCACATTACTCTGATAGCACTTGCCACATGCCTCTCACAACGTGCTTACATAGAGTTACCCCATCTCCATAATCATATTATGGTTATTCAGATGTACCATGTGGTACCCACACGCTCTGCTGTACGGTTTTGAAGATGCACCATGTTGTTTTTCCATGTGGGGTGTGCCCATTGTACCAAAAGACACGCAAGAATATGTTTGTTCCACTTGCTCATCAAAAAACTGTCAATATATCCATTCGCTTCTGCAATTGTACGTGCCAAATTACAGCTTTTATAATCATGTATTTGCATCTGTTTAAACACCCCATTACATGTAGAATCGTGAATTGCACACGCCAGATCACAGCTCTTATACTCATGTAGTTACTTGTGTTTATATACCACATCACTTGTACAGTCATGAAATGCGGTGGCATCGCATCCGACCACATCTCTCAGGATGCATGGCCACGCTGCAAAACCCTCGGTACTCCAGCGCCACCATCCTTAATGGTTTCACTTTTGATTAACGGCCAACTGGCCTGCGCACACCCCCTCCCTGATTGGCCCTTGCCCCTGTGGGGCGGGACGTTTCTATAACCCATTGCCATAGAGTAACCTACAGCCAATCCCACGCAGTTTCAGTTTCCACAGCAGTGACTGACATCCTTTTACGCGCACACCCACCACCTCATTGGTCCACAAGTCAGGAATCCAGTGGGCGTGGCTTTAGCAAGAGTTATCTTCTCAATCTCCACGCCAACCATCATTCTCCAGCATGGGGTCTGGCATGGATTCACATGCTCATGCATATTCCCCGTCGTCAGGCTGGGAATCCTCGGTAAAGAAAAAACCAGTATCAGTTTCGTTTCTGATCTGTCTTTCGTAGTAATAACCAATCACTGGTCTCTGCGTCATACTGACCACAGCCAATGACTGCCCTCTACCTAAGCACCGCCTCTGGCAGCCATCTTCAGATTTTTACCGCACGTTCATGTGTTGGGATCCTCGTGCTATTGCTCTCGAGCGTTAGTGCTATTTTTTCGCGCTTTTTCTCAAAAACTTCGATTCTTTCGGTCAAAAGAGACTCAAGCTCCACCGATCCTACATCCGATCAACGGGGACCCGTGTCGGATTCATCTGTGCCCCTCAAGGGTGAAGATTTCGTCGAGCTACACTTCGGAGGACTCCAGAAGCTTCTCAGGCCCGGTCTCGGAGATGGCCCAGGAGAAGGGAAGCTCGACGCCCGGAAAGCTGTTCAGGGCCTGCCCTGGATGCCAGCTGCAGAACGTCTTCAAGGAGGACGAACACTCTTTCTGCCTTTACTGCCTTCATGGGGACAAGACGCACGTGGAGAAGGACTGTGCGTTTTGCGGCAACATGTCGGAACGGACCATGAAGGACCGCCATCAACGTCTCGCCAGCTGGCTGGAGGGTAAGAGCCCGTCTGGCGAGAAGAAGAAGAAATCTGAGCGGTCTTCTAAGACCTTTGAGGGCGCCCCGGCGACGGGGGCCCAACATAAGGCCAAGCACCGCGAGTCTGCTGGCACCGGGAGCGCCGAACGGTCGGGCTCTACGGGCGCCAGGCAGGGCGCACCCTCCCCGGCACCATCAACCACGAGCCAACGCTCTGGGTCGGGTGAGAGGAAGGCCGAGCACCCGGCGAAGCTCCTGGAGAGACCCCGGTCGAGCTCTAAGGCAGAGGAGGAGCGTGGCAGTGCCCCCTCCCTCAAGGATAAGGCGGTGAGCGCACCTAAGGTGGTGAAGGCCTTGATCCATTCGACCAAGCCCTCTATCGAAACGGTCGCGGCGGCCCTGGCCCAGCCTGTGGAGGCTGCACCAGTGGTGGCGGCCTCGGGGCCCAGAATCTCCCTGCCTCCTCGGAGGGAGTCTTCTTTCGTGCCCATCGATAGGACCCCCGTGAAACCCTCCGTGGGGAAGAAGGGGGGGCAGGGCGTCGTCGTAGATTCGGCCTCAACCTCAGAAGAGGAACTGATCGAGGTCTTAAGCCACGGCCTAGGCGTGGAACAAGACCAGCCCGTCGGAATGGGCCCCGACGCAGGTGACGACGACGACATCGTCGAGGATACCGACGGGGCCCCTGCTCGCCCGTCGGATTCCCCTCTGCCAGCGCCGCAAGACAACTCAGCGGCCATTTTGTTGGCTATACAGTCCTTATGCTCCGAGATAAGGACGAGACTACCGTTACCGACGGAGGAACCTCTCCCGTCGGGGGATCCAGAACCGGGACCTTCTGGTGTTCCCCCTACCAAGAAAAGAAGGATCCATCCACCGCCTCCTTTTCAACCGTCGCGCCCCGTCCAGCCCTCCTCCCCGTCCACCCGAGGGGATGATACGGGGACTGACACGGCAGCGACGGGTACGGACGACGAGGCATACGACGAGGATTTTCCGTCGTCGCCTCCCACCAGGGCTTCTCCGCCCGACGAGATTGGATCGTTCCACTCAATGATCGCCAGGGCATCCGAGCTTTTTCAACTCTGCCCTGAGGAGAAGAAAAAGGAAGGCTTCCTTTACCAACGGCGCGAGACCAAGAGGAAGACGGTCCTCGCAGTGCCTCTGTTGGACGACATTTGGGATGAGGGCCTTTCCCTCCTCAAGAACCCTTCCACGACGCCAGCGAAAAGAGACCGGTACGAGAAAAAGTACCGGGTCCCGGACTCGGCCCCCCTATGCCTCCGGGCGCAGCCTACCCCGGACTCCGTCGTCTCCGCGGCAGCCAGGAAGAAAGCGGGGGGGGGTCCGGCCTCCACGTCGACTTCCCCGCCGGACGGCGAGGGAAAGAAATTGGATGCCATGGGACGCAGAGTCATCTCGTCGGCGGCGACGACGATTAAAGCGGCCAACGCCTTGGCTATCGTGGCCCGCTACGACAGGGAACTCTGGTACAAGATAGCTCCCCTGCTGGATTTTCTGCCGGACGACAAGAGGGCGGAGGCCCTTGAGATCCTGCAGGAAGGTGAGGTGGCCTCGGACCACGCCATCACCGTGGCGACGGACATCGCCGACACTGGGTTCCGCCAGATGGGCAACGGCGTTTGCCTTCGACGTCGCGGATGGCTCAAGGCTACGGACTTTCGGCAGGACGTCCAGACCAGGGTCCTGGACATGCCCTTCGACGGGAACAACCTGTTTGGGAAGACAGTGGACGATTCCCTTCAGGCCATCAAGGCGGATACTGAGACGGCCCGGGCCCTTGGAGTACTGCAGCAACGGCGGACGCCCTTTCGGAGCGGCGGAGGCAAGGGCGCCTCCAAAGGTTCCGGCGGCGGTTTCGCTTCCTACCGTCAAGCGGCCCGCTCGTCGTCGCAAGAGGCCTACAGAGGACGAGGCAAGTCTGGCGGCCCCCGCCGTCGTCGCCAAGGAGGCCAAGGCGGCAAGGCCGCGTCCAAGCAGGATTGAACCGGCCGTGGGGTCGGGCCCCCACCGAAGCACCCCGGTGGGAGGCCGGCTGGCGGGCTTCGTCAGCGTGTGGGAGTCCATCTCCACCGACCGTTGGGTGCTGGACGCCCTGGCCCGGGGCCACGCGCTCGAGTTTCAAAGAAGGTGCCCGCGCGTCCCCCCCGTGGCCAGGAAAGAACTTCACGTCCCTCAACTTCTCCTGGAGGTAAAGGCGATGCTCAGAAAGGGCGCCATCGAACTCGTCCCAAAGAGGCTTCGGGGCTCCGGAGTCTACTCGCGTTACTTCCTCGTGAAGAAGAAGACGGGAGGATGGCGCCCCATCCTGGACCTGCGACGCCTGAACAAGTTCATCAAGGCGCAGAAGTTCCGGATGGTCACCCTCCAGCACGTCCTGGGTCAGCTGGAGGAAGGAGACTTCCTATCGTCGTTGGATTTGGAGGATGCCTACTTCCACATTCCCATCCTAAAGGGGCACCGAAAATTCCTCAGATTCGTGGTCCAAGGGCGTCATTACCAGTTCAAAGCCCTTCCCTTCGGACTGCGGTCGGCACCCAGGGTTTTCACCAAGTGCCTCGCACCGGTGGCGGCGCAGCTGCGCCGCGAGGGGATTCACGTCTACCCCTACCTGGACGACTGGCTCATCCGCGCCAAGACGAGGGAGCTCGCCGTGGTCCACACGGCAAGGACCGTCCAACTCCTCACGGACCTGGGATTCTCCGTGAACTACGCCAAATCCCACCTGGTGCCCGCGCAAGTCGCACTGTTTCTGGGAGCGAGGCTCGACACAGTGTCCCTTCTGGCCTCCCCGTCGGAGGAGAGGACCAGGACCATCTTGGGCAAGGTGCAACGGATGTTGGTGGCCGACGCGGCCAAGGTGAGGTCCATCAAGTCCCTCCTCGGGATGATGTCTTCCTGCATCTACCTCATTCCCATGTGCAGGCTCCGGATGCGCCCGTTGCAAGAGTTCCTGGATGTGCGCTGGATCCAGACGACGGGCAGCTTCGAGGAAAGGATCAAGCTCGACGAGAGTTTCCGACGAGCGATACGGTGGTGGGGCACCCGCGCGCATCTGACGGCGGGCATGGACTTCCAGACCCCAGCCCACCAGATGACTGTGACCACGGATGCCTCCCTAGAAGGGTGGGGAGCGCACACCGAAAATCTGCACGCAAGGGGACTCTGGCTCCCGACGGAGAAGTCCCTGCATATCAACGTCCTGGAGCTCCGTGCAGTGTTTTGGGCCCTCAGGTCCTTCCTTCCGTCCCTCAAGGGCAAGGTGGTGAGGATCTTCACCGACAACACCACCACCATGTTTTACATCAGGAAACAGGGCGGAACCAGGTCCCCAGCGCTGTCCAAGGAGGCGCAGGACCTGTGGCATTGGGCCGTCGCCCAAGGGATTCTTCTGGTGCCGTTTCATCTGGCAGGGATAAAAAACACCATCGCCGACTCACTCAGCAGGGAGCTGCGCTCGTGCCACGAGTGGGAACTACGGCAGGATCTGGTGGATCGCCTCTTCCGACGGTGGGGCACACCCCAGATCGACCTGTTCGCGACGGCGACGAACACCAAGTGCCGGAGGTTCGCCAGCAGGTTTCCCCAGACGAGGAGCATGGGCGATGCTTTCTCGTTCCCCTGGGAGGGCCTGTTCCTCTACGCGTTCCCTCCCTTGCCTCTGCTAATCCGGCTCGTCAACCAGCTCAAGAGGTCACGGTGCAGGATGATCCTCGTCGCACCTGCGTGGCCGAGGCAGATATGGTTCCCGGACCTTCTGGACTTGTCGGCGTCCCCGCCAATCAAGCTGCCGGCGGACGCGGATCTACTCTCCAGGGAAGGAGGCGCCATCCTCCACCACGACCCGAAGTCGCTGAACTTGCAGGCCTGGCTCCTGCAGCGCTAGAGTTTGGAGGATACGACATACCGGCCGATTGCAGAGAGGTTCTTGCAAAGGCCAGGGCGTCCTCGACTCTTAAATGCTACGGACACAAATGGAAGAGGTTCTCTGTCTGGTGCCACGCACAGAAGATTAACCCTCTACGGATTACGGCTCCCCAAGTGCTGCCGTACCTGCTGACGCTGGCCAAAGCTGGTCTGGCACACGCGTCCATCAAGATTCATCTTGCTGCGATCTCCCGATACACCAGAACCACGGGCCGGACGTCCTTGTGGTCTCATCGTCTGGTGAAAGAGTTCATGAAGGGACTGTTCAGATCGTTCCCGCCGGTGAAGGCTCCGGCCCCGGCGTGGGAGCTCAACGTGGTGCTGACCAAACTCATGGGACCTCCGTTCGAGCCTCTGCACTCGGCCCCGTTGAAGTTTCTATCGTGGAAAACAGCTTTTCTCGTGGCCATCACCTCCGCACGACGAGTGGGAGAGATCCAGGCCCTTTCCTGCAAGGCCCCGTACTTGACTTTCCACGACACGAGGGTAGTGCTCAGGACGCACCCCTCCTTCATGCCCAAGGTACCGTCGGACTTTCATCTCAACGAACCCTTGGTGTTACCTGTGCTCTTCCCGTCGCCTTCGTCGCCGGCTGAGAGGACTTTGCACTCGCTGGATGTAGCTAGAGCGCTGAAGTTCTACGTGGACCGCACGAAAGGTTTTCGGAAGACGTCACAACTCTTTGTGAACTTTGGACCTGTCAATCAGGGGAAGGCTCTCTCGAAGGCTTCCATCTCCAGATGGCTCTCCGGCTGTATCATGTACTGTCACCGGTTGGCAAACCGACCGCTGCCTGGCCGTCCGAGAGCCCATTCCACCAGAGCGATCGCAGCTACCACGGCGTTCCTATCTGGTGTGCCCCTGCTGGACATATGCAGGGCTGCTACGTGGAGGTCGACGCACACCTTCACGAAATTCTACTGCGTCGACCGGGATTCCAGGGAGGAGTCCAGGGTCGGCCAAGCAGTGCTGCGCAACCTGTTCGCCTGAGGTGAGCCTGGTGAGGAGGTAAGATGCTTAATGTTGAGTTGATGTGATGCTTAATGTTGAGCCTTTGCCACCTCCCGTGGTTGTGCATGTGTGTACTGCTATGTATTCTTTATTCATGAGCATGTGAATCCATGCCAGACCCCATGCTGGAGAAGGAACAAGTTACTTACCTGTAACTGTTGTTCTCCAGCATGGGTCTGGCATGGATTCACATGCGAACCCTCCCGCCTACCCCTCTGCGGCTCTTCACTTGGTCATACTGCCACTTCACATGCTTCCAAATCTGAAGATGGCTGCCAGAGGCGGTGCTTAGGTAGAGGGCAGTCATTGGCTGTGGTCAGTATGACGCAGAGACCAGTGATTGGTTATTACTACGAAAGACAGATCAGAAACGAAACTGATACTGGTTTTTTCTTTACCGAGGATTCCCAGCCTGACGACGGGGAATATTCATGAGCATGTGAATCCATGCCAGACCCATGCTGGAGAACAACAGTTACAGGTAAGTAACTTGTTCCTTCTGACATGCCATGACATGCCGTGACTGCAGCGAGATCCTGGCAGTGTTCACGCCAGTAAGAGATGTTCACACTAGTGTCCACCAATATGCCTGTGTGCTGCACTTCACTACTCTCCATACAGACGCCCACCATGGACACACGGGTTCATCTGTAACCCCCTGGGTTTGGCCTCTCCAGTTAGCATGACCACGCCAGACCACACTGAGCACGCCCGGTAGCACTATCTTAGTTAGACCATTACCTCATGGTGCACAGCCATGCTACGCTGACACGCGCCACTTTGGCACAGCGTACTAGTCACTTGGCATTATTACTTGCCATGGAACACACTGCCACGTGTCCTTTTTAGTTTATCCAAGACCATAAGCGCTTTTTACAGTATTGTTACGCTCTTTGGAGGCCTTTTCCTCCAACTTACAGCACTCTTGTTTTAAAACACCGCAGGTCACCATACTGTGTCGCAACCCCAGTCTGTTTTGGGAAATGACACACAGATGTGTTTTGTCTTCCCTCACACAGATCTGAGTACTCGTAAGGCAAATAATTAGCCCAGTGCATCCTGAAATCCTTGATACGGGCATTCCAGGTCAACTAGCCACAGTGTATTGATTACACTACAGTCCCTTATGCTGATACGAGGGACTCTTAAGCACTGATACACCGCCTTACTGCCAGTTGACGGTAAGCTGTACTTTAAATACACAGGAATGTGTGTACCCCAGGCACCATTTAGCCGTTATTAAGTAACTTCAATTTAGACACTAATTTTCTGAGACCCTCACAGTTATCCTCTCACCCACAGATAACATCCACGGACAGAACTACTCCACACGTCTCTCCTGATGAAGGCCACCATAATAATGTGCTCAAATCAAGCCCTGTGTGGCCGAAACACTACAGTGTCGATGATCTGTGACACAACTGTTTAACCCCTTTTGTATGTTTGTATATAGTGTTGTGTACACTGTCTATTAGATATACCTGGACTGAATAGCAGCCTCGGGTAGCACTCTCTTTAGTTATGTTTCACCTAATCGTTGTACCGACTTGTGCATTTTGTTAGGGAGCTTTACCTCAACACTCCAGAGGTTGGTACACAGTTTTACCCCCATTTTTTACTAAACCTGTCGGTGTCACTTTTGTGCTTATCGAAAGTAATGTAAATATCTAAAAATTGTTTTGAGATTAAAATAAATGTTTCCAAAACTGTTTAACTGTATGATGATCTCACATCCTGATTCTTTTTGATATTCATATAGGTCTAAAGGGAGGACAGAGCCTGACATGGCAGAGGACAGGGAAGCAAAGTAAAATAACTAGTTGGAGTGGTCAGAGCTGGTTGCCATCAACTCGGGGCAAACTGTCTTTGAATCACCAAGAGATGATTTGAGCCTGCACTGACGCCCTCCCCCACCTTTGCAACTTTCCACAATAAACAGTAGCTTATGCAGGAAGGGTAGATGGCTCAGGGCCATCTGGACAGGGCATGAGCTGGCATGTTCCCTCGGGGAGCCATGTGAAGGCAAGATGGTCTAGGGTAGCTGTGGGATGGAACACTGGTGGGACAGGGAAGAGAAACAAGGGATAATCAGAAACTGGGCTTACCCAAAGTTCTCTCGCGACCTGGGTGCTCCGGCTCGTTGCAGAACCCAGGCTTACTGATGTTGTACAGCCTGCAGGTAACCACACTGGAAGAGGGAAATGTTTAAGACACACATGCAGTAACCTGAGTATGCCAAGGTGAGCTTGTTGGTAGGAAGCAGTAGGGATGGGACACAGAGATAGAGAACAGGCATGCAGTTCCCAAATGGATCATGGCAGGCTGATGAGATATCAGTAATAGAGGAAAATTGCCAGGCAAAGAGTGCAGGCTGAGAGCCAGCTTTTGCAGATGAGCGCATACACAGGTGGGTTGCATCTCTTGTGGTAGCTGGGCTTGTGCAGAGCTAAACTGTGACCGCCTCATCGAACCGATTGCACCCACATGGAAAGGAGTAAGAGGGGTGGTGCTTATCCCTCAGAAAGGAGCACAATATTGAGTCCACATTTTCAAATATTGCTGTAGGCCCACTCCTCTTTACTTTGGAAATGTACTGCAATATCCAGTTGATATCAAAAGTACATTATCAGCCTTGCAGACCACATAATTCTGTTTTTGTGTTTATGTACCTTCAAATTAGTGTGCGACGCTATCCATATAAAAGAACGGGAAAAAAAACAATGGTAGAATTGATCGCATATTGGCTGTACCAAAATCTCACACAGATGAAAATTTCAAACAATTCTACCATTCGTAAACATTATAGCGAACAAGGCAAGTGAGGTTGCGGTGGTGTCCCAAGCACCCTTGTTTGCTATAATGGAATCAGGGGTGACAGGGGTGTCCCCCTCTTGCAAAACAATAATGTTCCACAAAATAAACAATAATAAAAAGGGACCCTGCGGCACTGGACCCCATGCACGCAAGTGAAGTAAACCAGCATTGCAGAGGGATGGCGGATGAGTACGGGGGTGGGGGGATGCAGGCTAACAGAAATGTCAGCGGGACAAAGAAACAAAAGTCATTTTCGTTCAAATGACTTTCATTTTTTCTTCCTTAGACATTTCTGATTCCATTAAATCATGGACAATCGTGTGCACCTGTGAATTCAGCTTCTCATGCAAGCCCATCCTTATTCTCAAATAGAGACATACCATAGAAGGACACACCTTGAACAATTCACAATGTTCGTAACAAAAATGTAATCAATAATAGAACTGCTCCTGCCACCATGACAAGTAGGTTGCACTGCAATATCTTCACCCAGTTGGCCATTAGCTGCATGCAGACCCCATGTGTTCATTAACTCAGCAATTCTTCTGGATACCATTGTGTGTGGCCCGTCCATAGCGGAAGATGAGGTGATGCAATCAGAGTTCAAAATGGCGATTAACTCTCCTGTAGATTCCCCATACCATGGGCCCAATAAATCTGGTAGAGCCACGCTAAACTTGGCGATATTCACCATCTGCGGCTTCCAATACATTTGAAGGATTAAATATTCATGGTTTGAATTGTCATTGGGCCGTTTATAGGAGTTTTAGTGCCAACACATCCCTTGACTTAGTCTCCCACTGTTCCCAATTTAGATTGAGCGAGGACTTCATTGCCGTCAGTAGGCCCCAATATTGGCGACCAAACACTCCTTTGTTGGCAGGAGTACGAAACATCACAAAACCATTCAGCAGTGGTTAGTCTTGTAGCGACGGCTCCTGTAGTAAGAGGATTTCAAATTTCTCTAGGTTTTTAGGAGCTTTATTTAAAAGATGAGAATTCTCTCTCGAATTCCATGAGATAAATAAACATGAGGACAGGTCCACTACTCATTAAAGGTCTTGAATTGGACATGCAGAGCATCAGTTATCTCTGCCCGTCCAATTGTCTTTGCCTACTCGTTGATTCTTCTAGGTGTGGTGCAACCTTTTTTCTACTTGAATACGCAGAGGCTCTGCTATCTCCATTTTATTATGCATCTTCCTGCTGGTACTTATGTCAACTTGGAATCGTGTGTCTTGGTCCTGCAGACAGTAAATGCCATATCCAAGTAAAAGGACCTCTTCCAATAAGAGGAAAGTGGTCAATCTTGAAAATAGATGTAAGGATACCAGGTCTGTTCTCTTTTCCTAAATAAAGTCTACCTGTGTGATGTCACTTAAAGAAATGATTTGCACCTATCATCACAGATGCTTCATATTGGGAAAAAACAAGGAGGGTCCTGGGAGTCCCTCTTCCAGACAATAGTCCTGGTTGCGAGAGCCTTACCTTTAGCTCACTATCTTTCACAGAGGAGAAATATCCCACACATATCAGTCTTAGTCCTGCCCTGGGGCAGTCCAGCACTGTAATGCTAGGCAATTCTCCTCTGAACAAGAGTACCAATAGCAACATGCAGGGTTCCAAAGTGGAACAGTAGAATGGCCTTGGAAGCCGGTGTAAAGCGTAAAAGCAGGCATATATGCCTTGCATTTACGCAGTGCGGTAACGCATCACTGCGTCATATCTGATTCCGTATACATGGAAATAGATTCAGATCCAATACGGAGTATGCCCAGGAAGCGCGGTTCCACCTGCCCAGAGCCCACAACACCCTGGTCCCACAGAACCAAACCCAGGCAAGCGCTGATAATGGTGGGACCAAAATAAAATTTTCACTGCCCCTTGATCTTAGGACCTTCTGACAGCCCCCTGCCCTCAGGCCCCCTGACATCCCTTGACCCCAGGAGCACCTGGCACCCCGTGCACCAGGACCCCCTGAAACCGCCTGCCCCCAGCACCCTCTGAAAACCCTTGACCCCAGCTTCCTGCATGCATTGAACCCAGGATCCCCTGACATCCCTTGACCCCTATGCCCGAGATGTACATTGCCCCCATGCCCCCTGACATCCTCTACCCTGGAGCCCTTGGTTCCCAGTATTCCCTGACACCCCCTGCCCACAAATCCCTGACATCCCTTGACCCCATGACACTCCCTGCCCCCAGGAGTTCCTTACATCTCTGGCCTCCCTGACATCACTTGACCCCAGAACTCCCTGACAATCCTAGTAAATGTAATGCTATTTTCTCAACAGCCACAGGGGGGACCAGATCAGGGGGGACCAGATCCAGAAGTGCTGGCAGGACCTGAAGTGGCGTGTCCATGAGCTGGTCACTAAACACCACTGGGAGACCCTGCCGGTGGTATGTGATCACTGCGTACCCTGAAATTTCAGATACGAAAATGCTGAATATGAAAATCGGGGCATGCAGTGATCACATCGATCACTCTTTCCCACATTCCCCATACCAGCTACCACTTTACCAATACTTCCCGTTGTGTGGTTCACTTACCTTCCCCGTACCTCCCCTTTCCTCCTTGCGACGTCAGTTCCCAAACCCTAAAGTGGGTAGGAATTCTGCTGCTGCGTCTTGTTTTGTTTTTTGATTGTTAAACTTTATTGTCCCCCGAAATCCATGACACCCCCGCTACCCCCAATCCCCCTGTTCGGTAAATTTGGATTCAGAATTTTCATCAATGCCGAATGCGTAGTAAATTTTGCATTTCTTTCGATGATTTGTAGCGATGCCGACCCTGGCCACAGGAGGAGGATCACCACCACCACTCCTGAACCTGCGGCCATGGGAGGATCAGGCGCTGGTTACCATCGACGTCAGTGTCCTTGAGGGAATTGGAGAAGTAGAGACTGGGGCTGAGGTTCGTCAACTGCATGCATGGGATACATCCATGACAGATCTTGGTTGAATTGTGTGAGAGCTGATTACACATTCATGACCCATTATAACCACACATGTCCCTGAGACCCACCCTTATTGACCAATACCATTAATATGAAGCGAGACCTCACACAACCACAAACACCCCCCATGCCATTGCCAACATGCATTTGTACTGCCCGCCCACCAACCCCCACACCGGCACACTGCACAATACAATCACAGCACATCCAGCTGTCCCCCAATCACCAAGATCTCTGTCGATCCCACATGCACACATAAGTAACCCCACAATCACATGTGCCATCATGCTTCCTGGAAGGCATGTGCAAGTGCGCTGTGAAGACATTTGCCCCCTCACCAGATGGTGTACGTCCAATTTGCATCCTGTCACATGACATGAAAGCACTGACATCACAGGTAAGAAGGACACCCTTGAGAAGCATAACACATAAACATACCCTAATCCACACATTTCACATGTGAGTATGCATGCCAATTGACTGTTCACTCATGCAGGACTGTGTGCTGTACCCAGTGATGTAACACACAGTTACCCCATTCCTCATGCCACTTCCACTCCAATAAGCCCACACTGCACTGCAGTATGTGAATGGAAATGTGACCTGAGTGGAAGGCCGTGCAACAGTACAATGCCAACACTTATCAACAAATTGCTCACCTATTCACAAGACCGCAGGCCAAAGGTGACTGATACACGCAGCTGAACATCACACTCACCCACACATAGTGGAAAATGCCTGCAAACCCACCCAACACCATGCCCACAAGCAAATCAAGAGACTACCTGATGACACTGAGCCATGTGGGAGAAGGGGCGAGGGGGAGTTGGCCAATCATTTATCAGCATTCATCACTGCATGCACCCATGCGAGAGAGCAAAGAGGAAATAGCCATGAGTGCCCACATCCCACCAATGCACTCCAGAGTCATCAACTATGAAATAGGGATTCACCCAATGCGAATGGAGTAGCACTAACAACCCACATCCCACCCCACCATTCCTCAGTAATAGGCGCATGGATATGCATGAAACACTAAGGTTAAGAACATATGCCAGAGACACTGGGCTGCTACAGGAATCTAATCCATATACTCACCTGGGGCTGCATATGGCACGGACCGACTTGCTGTAACAATGGCCAAGGACAGGGTGGCGGGATATAAATGTGCACCGGGCAGAACAATGGGCACAATCACTGAAGGGACATGTTTGCATGGAAGGGCTGTCTCAAAATAGCACGCCGGGGCATGTCTACAAAATCACACAACTGCCCCTTACATGGCAACATGGAGTGGCTTCATGACAACAGTGTTGTGTGGACCTCCACATAGTGGAGGATAGGTGAAATTGACCTTGTCACGTCATACCTATCCATGGTGAATCTGCGGATGCTTCTGCTGAAGTAATTTCACCAACAGGAATGTGGTGCAAATGTCAACCAATGGCCATGTCCCACTAATTAAAGACATACCTCCATACTCTGTCTACCACCACTAAGTGCCCAGTATCCCCTGTAAATGTCATGCAGTCACCCCATACTGTTTTGTTGCTCAAGGCCAAGACACACCAATCTACATGTCCACTATTGCAGGTACACAATACTCCAGAAAATAACCACCAAGTAGACTGTGTGTTGCACTCCCCTGTGTTGATATCAGTCAATTACTGAGCACAAGGAAGTTTCAAACACGTAAATACAGAATTTCGAAAAGCACATTTCCACGCAATTATATGATATGATATGATATGACATGGCATTTATAACGGCCTATACACAAGTGTTTCAAGGCGCGACGAGGAAAGGGAGGGGAAAAACAGTGGAAGACAGACAACGATTCTACTAGGCCAGGTGTCATTCAGATCGCGCAAGTGCGAGGGAAATAGGGAAATAAAAAATATAAGGGGTGTATGTGGGGAGCTGCAGGGGGGTCTCCCCCGCATATAATTGTGGGGAAATGTGAGAGGGAAAAATCTGTATTTTCGTATTCACCATTTGTTTTTCTCTAGGTGATCACATAGGTCCCCCTATGTCTGGGTAGCACATTTATTGTATTTGAGAATGGTGCTCATATTGCTACATGTACCAACAACACTGACATCGCCTACTCATTCACAGGGGATGGAGATGGCACTGAGGAGAAGGAGGATGAAGATGAAGATGAAGATGATGATGTTGATGTTGACTTCACCATGGAGTGGACAAGCCAACCAGGCCAACATGACACCAAGGAGGGTGAAGCTCCAGAAACTGGGACCACTGTCACCATCATGGACAAAGTCACCATGGACCCTTGTGACACCCCACTACTGAGGCCTGGGGACAACCTGGTGGTGGAGGACATCCCACCACTCCTGTGGACCCAACACTTCCAAGGCCAGCTTGCTAGTGGACTGCGCATCTCCCAGGGACTTCTGGTCACCTGACAAATGCAGACCAAACAGCCAGCATTTCCAGCCCATATCCTGTACCCATTGCACCTTCCCCCTGTGGCGTCTAGTAGTTTGGCAGTCATCATAGAGAGACTGACAGCCATGGAGGCAGTACAAGCACAGGAAGTGGCCAAGTGGGAAGGAAATGCGGAAGAGCTGCCGCTCACTTGGACAATTTTGGGGAATGTCGAACAGTCCCTGGAGGATGTGCACCACGAATTGGTGGCAGCCAACCAGCTGGGGGAAAACCTTGTGGGCGGAGGCACGGTCAGCATGGAGAGAGGCCCATGAGGATGCTTGGCTTGCTTGAGAGCAGGCCTCCGCCGCCACTGCTGCAGTTGCTGCTCCACAGGCCTGCTCTCAAGCAGGAGAGAATTCTTAGCTTGCCCGGGAGCTGGTGTCTCCCGGGCAAGTTTAGACTGGAGTCGGGGAGGATGCCCCACTGGTCGGAGAGCAGGACGCTGCTGCCAGTACAGAGTCATGTGCCCTGGCCTGGGATGATGCCAGGTTGGGCCGAGAGCAGGCCTCTAGGCACAGTCAGGGATCATCCAATGCTGCCAGGGTGCCCTCGTCAGGTATCCACCATTTGGCCCACTACATGGGTCCCCTTTGCCACCAGATAGTGGAGGCCAGTCCCCAGCATAGTCAGACACAGATTGCCATCAATGACTTGCTGGTCCGCCAGGAGCAGTCCCTGCCATTATGGAAGAGTTAATGGCCAGGGATTCCACCTGTTCCTCATGTATTCACCAACAGTTGCCTGTGAGGCCTAACTCCACCCAACACCAGCAACGTTGCAGCCTCCCGAACCCCCTACCTCGACTAGACAGGGGCCACAGGCAAAGTGGCCATGCCGGGATGGTGAGCCAAACCATAGCTCCTGTCTTCCTCTACTTTCCCCCTCCGAAATGGACCTGTTTTGATTGCTCCTAAAGGCAGTCTTTCGTTTTCCACTGTTGTTTCCTGATTACTGGACCTGAACCTGCACATCTGTTCCCTGGACTTTGCCTCTGTCAATTCAACTGTTTGTTCCTGCACCGCACAGGAAGCCTTTAGTTCAGACCTCTGAATTACATTTCAATAAATGCTTCTGCGCATTATATATATATATATATATATATATATATATATATATATATATATATATATATATATTTTGCTGTACGTCCTTGAAAGCTACATTGTATGGAGGGGTGGTGGGTTGGGAGAGTGGTGTGTGCCATCATTTGCAAGGATGCGCTCACCTCGATCTGAAGAAGTTGTGTACAAGTTCATCACACAGCACAAGCCCGTCAGTGCTGCTGCACATGTCCTTGTGGCTGTCGATTGATGCATTACCCTCGTCTTCGGCTCATCATCTGCAATGGCATCATTGGGCATGGGGATGGTTTGTCTGATGGCCACATTGTGCAACATGCAGCACACTGTGATGATTTGGCAGACCTTTACTGAGCGGTTCATGAATTCGTGGCCAGTCTGATGCGGACAGCCGAAATGGTTCTTCAATGCACCGAAGTCCCTTTCTGTGATGGTGTGGGTGTGGCCAATGTTGTAGCTTGTGCGCTCCGGGCATGGCTGGATTTCGCAGTGGTATCATCCGCCAGAGGTGGATGCGGTATCTGGCATCACCAGTGGCGGGAAATGAACAGTTTACAGTCTTGTGCATTAAAAGGCACAGTGGTTGGTACAGGGTTCACATGCTTGTGGTGACCGTTCTGTAAGTGGTTTCAACCCAGCACTCCACCTAAGTCAATGCCTAGCATGGGATGCCCAATTGAAACCCTTATTTATATATTTTGATGTCAAAGTTCTTTTATTTCTGGATGATGTACCCTTATATAACGCCCCTCTCTTTGAATCCCCCGGTCTCACTGAACCAAGAAGAAGGTTTGTTTTGCAAAGTTAAAAGATTTATTTGATGAGTTGAACAATATATATATATCACACTTTTATGAATATGAATAATATCTAAATATCACACTTATGAATATTTATACAATGATCAGCAATGTGTAATATGACAATAATCAACAATCTCTTTAATCAATTAGGAGTTGGAATAGGAAGAATAATGCAGCAGAGAATAAAACTTTGTGTGGGTTGAATGAAATACAATGATATGAAATTAATGCAACACAGAAATGAAACTTGATATGAATTCAATCAAAGACAAAGGAATCACTCTTTCCACCGATACTACTCACTCCCCCCAATATGCAATATGAAGAGATGGAAGGAGGGTATACAGGTTTCATGAATAACAATCAACAATTGCAGTTTCAATCCCGATTCCCCCAAGCAATCTATGAGAGAACAGGAATGATTTTAAAACAGGTAAATTGCTTTTAAATGTGATTTGAAATTAATGAGAAAAATGCTAAAAATTACTTTAATTAGCTAAATAGGATTCAGCACTAGTGAGAGTTGCTTTGGATTGGTTCAGGTAGACACTAGCAATGATTGTTGAATTATTGGCAAATAGGAAATTAAGTTCAGCGGTCAAATGCAAGAAATAGCTGTTTTTACATGTGGTGAAATTGAGCCAAATGCGAAATTGCGGCTAACTTTTCAGAGCACGAAAAATGCGATTACGGAAAAACTATAAGGAGTTAGAATGTGGTTCTTAGTTCATTTGAAAGCTGAGGATGTTAGCTTCAGAATGACATACATTTTGTTCCTAGCATGTACGGTTCAAAAGTTACAGAGGTTTTAGTAAAGGTCGATTTTTCTCAAACAGGGTCAAGATTTTACAAATGAGATTGCGCTTTTGAAAATTTACCAACAAGGATGGGCTTATACTAAGGGACTATAAAGATGCAAGATACCCAACAGCCAGCCACCAGAGCAGCGGCGCCTCACTCCGACTTTTGTCTTCCAGGACACTTGACTTTCTTCAGAAAAATATCAGCGCACATATGATTATCACTACAATTATCACAGCATTTATATGGATGGGAGAAGGATTCAGGATAGACAAAAGAGATTCTATAATGCAGTCTGGATTTGTTGGAATGGGTTGGATTGGATTACTTAATACTAAGAGGTTGGTTATGGACAGTTCTACGCTAAATACTCACAACTATGGTTTGGAATGGGCCCGTCAGAGATCTGGTCAAAGGTTTGGCTGGAATTCGCTCACCACCGGACAGGTATCAGGCGCTTGGTTCTGCTCTCAGCAAGGCACTCTGGTCTGCACGGCCTCTTGGACTGGATCTGATGGGTTCTGGGTTACAGCTCTGCTGGGCTGATCTGGATCTTGGGTTCTAGCAAGGGTTCTTAGCCAGAAGCAGCCAAAACAGCACAGCCAGTCTGTGGAATGGGTTAGGCCCCGTTGAAGTTTAATCAGGTTGCAAGATTTTAAAGGCACGCTGAGAAGGGTTCAGCTTTTTGGGTTGGGCCTCTGCTTCAGGGTTCTGGAGTCTGGATCTGGGTTCTGGAGTCTGGATATGGGTTCTTTCTGCAGAGCGCTTCGCCGGTAGATCAGTGAGGAGTGAATGTGTGTGTGTTTGTCTGTCCTCAGCAGTCCCTATTTATCCATTTTCCAAGGGGGAGGGGAGGCTGATTATACTATGCCCAACCCTCTAAGAATCTGATAGGTCAGAGAATTCCCTTTCCCCTGATTTGAGAAGGGAACAGTGTGTCATGATGTGTCATCATGTGTCAGAGTGACACTCTGTTTATGGTCCAGAGAAAACCTTCCCCTTTGTTTCTACCCAGAAAATCTATTTTTCCTCAAATAAAACATATTTCCAATATGCCCATCTTGTTAATAATACATATTTATATTACAGATTAACTATGGTACGTTTCTGTCAAAACCTCATCTTCCTACGAGTTTTGGTTCACAAATGACAGTTTTTCAAGTTTTTGGGCGGTTACTCAGTGTCAGTTCTATACCAATTCTTTTACATACATGCACATACCATCTGGGCATATCCCTGTAAATTTTCATATTCCTAACATAATCACAATAGCTAGAATATGAACATTTTCGTGGTTCAGTCTCTGAATATCGCACAGATTCCAGATTAGTTTTAAACTGTGAGCACACTTTTCATTTTAATAACCTATAAATTCCATATTTTTATCAGTTCAGTACAATATGCTATAAGTCTTTTTCAAAAAGATATTTCCTGTGCTTTCTGAATACACCAAACGGTTTGTCTCCACCTCCAAGGTCTTGGCTGGGCCAGAGAGTCACATGGGCATGTCTTCCTGGGCAGCTGGTTTCAGTTCACACCCGAATTAGCATTTTCTTTCAGTTCAAGCAACCCATTGTCTCTTTACCGGAGCAGCAGAGCAAGTCTCCTCCTCTTCTCATTAGCATCCAAATGAGATATCCTCTCCTTTTGTTGGGAAGGAAAAGGGTGGTGTGTTCTCAGTGGGGGAAAACCTCTTTGAAGTTTTAGCTGAATCAGGTTACCTTATAGTCAATAGTGACATTGTTCCTTGTGAAAAATTACAGTCACAAATTTAAAATAAGCAAACATATCTTCAATTCCAGTCTTTTTCAACATGAAAATCAATAGTGGCACCTTTTATTGCATTTGATGGAAGTCCCTTCTTTCCCCACACTTAGATTTTGAGACACAAGTTTAACATGACAAGTTTAGAGATCGCCAGCTTCTGACAGAGGTGAGTAGCGGTATTGCGTCTTTTTTTAACATATTTTTCCAAGCCAGCATCTTTAAATGTGGATTTTCTTCTGATAAATGTACTTCTGCTGACATTATATTTATGTGGGTTCTTGAAGTAGAATGAGGTTTAACCCCCAACAAGGAGGTTGGATCTTTTGTGTGGTTTGTGAACCATGATTTTTGCAAATTTGACAACCAAGAAAACGGATTTCCAAACAGCTCTGTGTTTCTTTTGTAATCAGCATTGCTTTTTGAAGTAGTTTCAGGCTGCTCTGTGGGTAGCCCAATGGTGGGTTTTGGTAGTGGTCTCCCGTGTTACCACTGACATAGGCAAAAGTGGATTGGCGGCCTATTTTCCAGGTTTTTCCTGCGCACTTCTGGGTGATTTTAGCGTGCATAAGGCTTTCCAGCAGCCATTCTGATGTTCCTGATGCAAGCAGTGCACAGGAATGTTGCAGGGCCTGGACTAGTGGGTTAAAACATCCCACAGTTCCACGCATGCATCAATGGCAGACATGGACAGATATGTAGGAATCAGGTAATAATTCATACTGTACATGTGTGGGGCAATGGAGCATGCATGGTGTATGTTCTGGGTTAAATTGGGGAGTCCCATGTGCCATGAATAGCTCCAGACTGTGTTATATCCCCAGGGGCTTGCTGTGTCCCATCACATGTCATTGGATCCTCACAGCAACATGTGTACAGAGGTCTTGTAGTGCTGAAGGCTGCTCTCTGGTTAATGGGAGCATGGTGTGTTCACGGGTGTGTGACGGTGGTAAAGCCAGCTATACATGTGTGCCTAGGCACACAAGCATTTGTGAGTGAAGTGGGCTTGGCAGGAGTGCCATGCTGTGGTTCTAAGTGGATGTTGTGCACATCAGACATCTTGGACCATTTGGGTGTACAGCATCTCATGTCTGGTGTACATTTGTTGGACATTTTATCACATGGATTACGCTTTGGGGTGTGCCATGGGGGTTGTAGACAGTGCTGTCAGTGAGCGCACATTGGGGCTTCCACTTGCACCCTGAGTTGGAAGTGGGCACATGTTGCTAGGTGAAGTTAGTGCTTTAGCAGCTGTTGTTGGGCATGCACTTTAGGGGAGTACTGGTCATCACATGGGGGCAGGTATTATCCATTCACTATGGTATGTGCATGGTTGACAGTGCTGGGCAGACAGTTGTGTGCTGGCATCCACAGTCAACTCCCACACCTCCTGAATGGCCTATGGGGGCATTATCATCCTGTTGTGCTCATGTCCCATGCAGTGGCAAGTGTGTTTCCATACACTGGTGTGATTGGTGGGCTGTCCTTTAGATACCCAGCAGCCATGGCCAGCATTGATGCAGGTGTCCCTTGATGCATTGCTGCTTGTAGCAACACTGGTACTACCAGCAACATGGTGCTTTCAAAAGTGAGCCTGTAGTTTCCTGTCCTTTTTATGTGGTCCCATCCCCGATTGGTGGCTCATTGCTTGTGCGGCTTGTTGTGAGGGTTGAATGGCTTGTTGTGTGAATGGCCAATTTTACTATGTCAACTTTCTTTGAGTAAAAGTTGGAGTAAAAAGCCGTGCAATGTTTCAGTAGAATGCCAATCTGCATATTTTCTATTTGTATTTATTGTATTTTTATAGCACCTTACGCCAAAGCGCTTTACAACCAAGAGTACAGTACAATAAAGTGCTCATCGAAATTCAGAAACAAATCAATCAAAAGAAAAAGAGAAAAATAAGGGGTTGCGCGAAGGGCCCGGGAAGAGCATACCATTTATGCATAAAACCATGGCAAAAATGACGTTGCCTAAAATATGCATGGTTCTTACGCTTTACGCTTACAGTGTCACCCCTGTGTTTGGTGGTGTAAAGTCAGAGGGCAATCAGGTGGAGGACCAGAATGTTGGGAGCATAAAATCATGGAGTAATCGGGTTACGCTTTGGATTTATGCCATTATTTCACGCTTCAAGGACTTAAAAAATGAGGCCCATTGGAGCTCATGTTGTTCCATTATGTAATTTTGCGGCTCAGAGCAGTTACGTGTAAACATACATGCAGGTGGCTCCCCACCGCCACATTTTGGTTGTTTGGATGGCAGAGTGCAAATGTGCAGTACAAAACGTGGCATGCACGTGTATACACTGCCTTTTGCCCTGTATATTTCACTTTGCTATGCAAATGAGTAAACGCTGCCTGCCATGTAAGCATGGCAGGCATCGTTTACGATTACAATTAAATAATGCCTCCCATGGTAGGCTGCATTTAATTGCAAATGCTGCCTACCCTACGAACATGGCAGGTAGTGTTTACAATGGTTCCCTATGGAGTCCACATGCTTTGTGCTACTGCATAAGGCTGGCGGGATTCATAGGGATCCCCAGCATTTGCGTGGGCCTTTAAATGTATGCGGCACAAATGTTGGGGAATTTGTATGGCGGAGGAGAAGGGAGGTGGAGAAACACAAGTTGCGTTCCGCCCCTCCTCTCCACCATAAAAGTTTATGAAAATGAGGGTGGCGTCATTACGGAAGCCGTTTACATCTTCCATTGACGTGATGACTCATTAGAACATAAGATCCATTGTTCAGAATTTTGGAGTCTGGCTTCACCCTCCCAAGTTCATAAAGTACTTCCATGGGTGCCATATTAGCACCCGCAGGAGAGTCTCCACCATTCAGGTTGGCAGGAGAACAGGCAGAATTTGCCAGTCATCTTCCACATTCTCTTCTTACCACAAGTGCCTCGCTCATGGGTCTGCCATTTTCCCATTCTACTAGTGCTCCGATTCTGCAATGCCCCCGCACCATCACAGGATCGCACCCTCTCAGCGCCACAACCCCAAACCACCCTGGACACCACTTGCCTGTTGGGCACCTGCTTCGGCACTCAACTATGCATCCTGGCCACCCTATCCCGGCAATGGAAAGAGTAAAGGGATTAATTAGTTCCCTTTGCTAATTCTGGTGTAGGGCATCTTTGTTTACAGTTTTTATAACGGAAAATCGGCTTACAATGGGCCTCATTACGACCCAGGCGATAAGTGGTTAACGGCACCGTAAAAAGCTGCGGCACCATTAACCACTTAGCGCCTAATTACAAGGTCCCTTTGCGGGACCCGACCTTAACGGCTGGTCTAGACCAGCCGCTAAAATAGGGACCTGCAAAGGGACCTTTGCGGTAAGTATGGTACCATACTAAGCGCCTTCGCCATTCCCATTATGCACTATGGGGCAAAAATGGGAATGGGGAAGGGCCATGGGGAAATGGGGAAATACCGCCCCGACAACCTTGGAATGGGGCGGTATTTCCCCATTTC
Organism: Ambystoma mexicanum; assembly: GCF_040938575.1. Lineage (NCBI taxonomy): Eukaryota > Metazoa > Chordata > Amphibia > Caudata > Ambystomatidae > Ambystoma > Ambystoma mexicanum. Next base: position 1,578,009,730 of record NC_090932.1, read on the forward strand.
ACCATGGCGGACACGTTACGATACCGGCACCAACCATGGTGCTAATAGCGCCATGGTTTAGCACCGGTATGTCAGTAAAATGACGCCCCAGATGATGCCGCAGGGTGCTAATAGCATTACCGCATGGGCTCAGCAGCGGACAAGTGTGGTAATAGCCCTGAGCTACCTTATAGGCCACAGTATGTTGGAGAGTTTGTAAATACTGAATCGGTAATAAGAAATGTGATATGGTTAAGGATGCTCCATGGGGACTATTTGTCGATGAGGCTAAGAGTGCAAGCATATATAAAAAATGTCTGCAAAATAGAGTAAAAGATCAAAGAAAGTGTAAAAAAAAATATCGTCTCACTGCTACTGGCGGCATGGCTGGCACCAAAACCGGGTCCGGGTTCCCTGAAAGGGGAATTACCGGGCCATTCCGAGTTTGGAGGGCCCGGTAATTCCTCCTTCAAGGAACCTGGGCCCAGACTTTCCCCATTCCCATTCGAGCCCCCATAGGGCTCAATGGGAATGAGTGCAGGGAGCTAACAACGGGCCGATTACGACTGGCCCGTTGTTAGCTCCCTGGTCCCCTCGCGGGACCCGGTAACGACGCCTGGTTTTACCAGGCGTCGTTACCGGGTCCCGCGAGGGAACCTCGTAATCTGGCGGAATGGGTTTAACGGGTCTGCATCCATTTGCGGCACCCGTTAACCCATTCCATCAATGTTGTAATGAGGCCCAATGTCTTTTCAACTACCTTTGAAGCTTTATTCTCACAGCTTTCATTAACATTCACTTCTTCAGTAGCTTTCACTTCCAAAACCAACAGAGGCTTCCTAGTACACTCTCCTGCTCGGAAATGCAGCTGTTTTTATAGTTCAAGGTTAACAATCCATTTTAAGCTTCCCAGTACACTCTCCTGCTAGGAAACATATTCTCTTGTATACTAGCTTTGCTACTATTTTACTTCTCTTGCTAAATTGCTCTTGACTCTTGCCAATGCTTGACAATTGAACTCTTAGAAAAAGTTAGCTTACTTCATTCTGAGTAATGCTGGCCTGTTTGCTCTTGGCAAGGCTTGTTTTCCATTCACTTTTTCCTTATATTCAATTCAGATATTCAAAACCAAAGGTCCCTTATCTTCAAAACTGCCCATCCACCGTGTCAGGAGCCCCCTTTTCACCCAGGTGGACTCACCGGATTCCTTAGGATCAGGGTTCCCCTTCAGCGCCTTTCTGGAGACTCGTCTCCGTTCATGGTCTGCTCGTGCTGGTTCCTTCTAGGGTTCAGCGTCCTTCCCGCTGCTTACTGCGGAGCTCCGGTCAGCTGCAGTCAGCAATCCTGCACCGGCGAGCACCTGCAAGGCTCTCCAACGCTCCTGAAACCTTCACTCTGTACCGCACTGCTTTCGCCGTTCTGCCTCAGACTGCCAACAAGCACCTCTCAATCACTGGACCAATCGGGCTCCATAAACCTCCCAGCATCTCAGGAATGAGCCTGCTCACTGCCACAGCTTCTGCCCTGGAACTCTCTTTCGTGCTTGTGGTGCTTTTCCTTCCTCTCAGCTGAGCTTGTTTTAAAGTTCCCGGCTCCATGGTAATGAGCCCAACAACTAGACCGCTAATGTTTCTTCATCCTGTCTTTCCTTTGTTTTAATGGTGGCCTCTTTGTTACATTACCTAAGTGGTGAGTGTTTGGAGTAGGTTGTCTAGGAAAATAGGGAAGGGATTGATAATACCCTACAAAGAACTGGGGAATATTAAGTTCTTTGGAAAAGGGAAATGGTCGATACCATGTGTCACCCAAGGGTGCCTCATCCCCTCTCCCAAAGTCTCCTCCACCAAGGTGATCCTCCCTTGCATAGCCACACCCAGGGTCAGGATCCGAATGCGACAGATTTTCCCTGAGCACCTGGGGGGAGGATAAATTGGGTATTGGAGAAAGAAGTGAGGATGCCCTCAGGTTCCTCACACACACCATGCAATTGTAATCATGTTCACTGCAATGTGCATTTTACTTTGCACTTCATGGTGCGAGTTGAGTAAATGCTGCCTACAATTTACATGTGGCAAGCAGAGTTTACAATGTGATGCTGGCATACATGGTTGCACATTTGTATGGCATAGGGGATGGAGTGGCAGAAATGGTAATTCCGCTTCATGCCCCCTCACTGCCAAACAAATGAATGAATGTATGGCGTGGAGTAAAAAGCATGCATACAAGTTTTACACATGCTTTTTCTACCATGCCAAAAGGAACACCCGGGAGCGTAGCTTACTCTGTAATTTTAGGGGTGGGGTGGCAGGTGAGTGTGTAATTTCCCAGCAAGCAATGGTGCGTACCCAACTAAAAAGTATATAGTCTGTTTAATCGGAAACAGCACCTATTTGATAAACTTTTGCATTGAATAGTAAAGCCATTTGTCTTGTTCGTGCACATTTTTGTGAATGAAGAATGCAGTTCCACAAATTATTTTTTAACAGGCAAGTTGCTTTGTGAAGTTTTGCAATGATTTACTTTACCCTTTGTCCTGCAAAGGAATCAACTGTAGGCTGTCGTAGGAAGCTTCTTTTATAATGCAGGTAGCCCTTCACACAGTGCCCTTAGCACTTTCCTGGAAGATTTAAAATGTAACTTGTGACGGGTCACTAAAGATGGCCATGTCCTTGCAAGCATGTCGTATGAATTGATGGTTCGCAGGTTGCACTTGTCACACGCAAGAACCCACATTAACGTTGAAGTCATGACTAGGTATGAGCCTTTGGTAAGCTCACTCACATCCAAGCACAGCCTCCTAAACACGACAGAGTGTCGCAAGCACGACTCGGCTCCAGAATTGAGGGGTGCAACACAGCACACACTTCGTCTAAGCTACGCCCAAGCGAGCACCTCTCGATTTTTGGACATCAAAATCACCCAGACGTTATTAGCACAATTCTAATGCATTTCTCTGCATTTTTGTAAAATTCCGCAATGTTGACATCGAGATATAAATTGGGCTTCCGGTATAAACATTGCCCCACAGCTGAAGGACACCTGGAACTGTGATTTGCCTGATGCTGGCCTTTCACCCCGAAAGAGCTTGACTCTTCAGGTGGGAGCAGCAATTAGTGAAGTTGTAAGAATGACCTCTTTTGGAGCAGCTGCCTTCCACTGGCAACTTGATGGAGAGAAGACATATAATAAAGGGTCAGGAGAGGAGGAACGCGAGAGTAGTTGGTGGCAAAGAGAAGGTGAAGGGTTGCAGAGGCTGCACAGTAAGAAGACACGAGCTTTGAACTTCTGCTGATTTCTAGGAATAGGCCACATGTGCTTTGCTCAATTGTAACATGATGGAGTAGTGCAAATAGGTTCACAGATAAGACTTTGGAACAAAAAGGCGGGAAATTCTAAATAAAAAACGTTGCCAGTCTGCTACACTTTCTCATTTACAAAGCATGAGCCTACCTTAGGTCAAGGAGTTAGTCTTTATTGTAATGTGATTGTAATGGGTTATATATGATGCGCTTAATACCCAAAGGTTTCTAAGCGGGGACCAGGAATCGAACCTGTGTTGCTCTGCTGCTGCCTTGCTTCCAAGACGAATGCGTTCACCTGAGCTATCCTCCCAATAATTGTCTATGTGTGTAATTATTTATGCTCAAGTTTTTGTTTGTGCCAATGTGATATTCTTATAGTTTTGGGCGGAGACATCCCAGAAAGAAGGGCCTCCACGATTTGCTCCACAAATCCTTCCAATGCTGGCATCTAGGATAGGAGGAAGTGCAAGGCTTTTTCAATGTTGCTGCACGGCTCCATTCCCACACTGTCTATTACACCCTCGTCAATCCCAGAAACAACATTCTGGAGTCTGAACTGGGGCACAACATCTAGAGATGCACAGGCAAATAAGCCATCACACTTCCAGATTTGCCCAAGCGCGTACTTGAGCTACTCCTGCGTCCAACATTGCTGTTGTACCCTCTGTTTGAACAAGCAGGCTCATGACATCATAGAACGCCCATCTGCTGGCAGGATGAGGATTCCATGGACACAGTTGAGAGAGAGTCCTGACAAGGGAAAGGGTGGATGACTGGTGGCAATTGATACAAACTTGTTAATATCACTACATATAGTTGCTCTAATGTATAACAGGCTTACTTTAAAGTTACCACCTGCGAGTCATCACTGTGTGCATCTTTGAATGCAAGATGTATTAACTTACAATTTTCCAAACTTGCCTTTTGAAGCACAACCCAATTATCACAACACTTTAGAACCTATCTGTCTCCTCTCATGTGCAGAACTGCCGTCCAGCAAACTTGACCAGCATACAGCAAGGCTATCAAAAAACATGCTTTCCCCATTGTATCCCTCCCTTTAAGTATCTATATTCCTCTTTCCAATTCTCTTATCTTCCCCTCGCTCATTTTCTTTCCTCCAGCAGACTAAGTTCAGGACGTCTATGGAGTGGTGTACTCTGCCCCCGAAATTCAGCTTCATAATCCCATTGCAAAATCATGTTAATGCCCACCTGCTCTTCACTCATTTAGTATGCATGTGACTATGAAGGATTTTAACAAATAAATTACGAAACAAAGGCAGCGGCAAGGAAAAGGGTTAGTTGGAGAATGGGAGATGCACGATGATGGGGACTGGGTTGTGCGGCGTGGTGAGGACTCCATAGAGGAGGAAAACAAAGGAAAAACATTCTAAAATTCTTCATCGATTCCTTTGGGCACCAGCAAATGTTGCTGTGGGGTCTGATGTAGCACAATAATTATACTGAAGTGCAAAAACAGTGGTGTATGCAAAATGCAGAAGTGGTGGTGCAATGGATCTGTCAAGATATGATTGCATAGATCTTTGCGGCTGCTGCATACACAGCAGAAGATGGAGGCGTCTGCAAGGTGATAGGCTTGGCGCACAACAGCTAAGTAAATAGGAGGGTCATTTAATTTAAGTGGTAGTTGTATGCAGGAGACCACCAACATCTGCACTACTCGGTCACTTTACCACCAATATTAATTGCATAAATATAACCATCAACATTAGCATATGGAAATGTTAGGGGTCATTTCACAATCTATGGAGTGCTTAAATAAGGTCGTAGAAAAGATGTTAGCCATTCGCACCCAACTTTTACACTCCTGGGAATTTTAGTGCCATATGGAGGTGGAGAAGGAGCGTGAGAAGTTATTAATATTTCCACTGTACGTTCCTTCCCTGACTTCAAATGGCATATGGTTCAATGCCGGTATGAGATTTTCATGCAGGCATTTAGCCAATGGATTCCCCACGGAATCTGCATGTTTTTACCACCTGATTAAAGCAGGCAGATTCCATAAGAATCCATTGTAAATGTCCTCTGCAAAGCGTCAGTTGCAGGCAGCATGAATATAATTTACAAAAATGAGAGTAAAAGTGAAAAGTAAATGCAATTTTGCTTGATTTTAATCTTCAGTTTCCAATTCTGTTTTTTTAAAAAAAATATTTAGAATTGCGTGCAGGCCACCCAATATGACATAAGAGCTAGCATTGGTTGCCCCCTGTATGCAGTTAACATATTTTGTAAAGTGACCCCCATACTGTGAGGTGCTCCGTCTCCCACTCCAAATGTCACTAAATCACACTGGAGAGTAAAGGTAAGGACTGAATAGCTAAGACCCTTCTTTTAAGCCTTACCTTTGCACTCCATAGCTTGTAAAATGACCCCCCCTCCAAAGTCTTTTATTAAGAATCATAAGAACTGAGATTAGACACAGTTGTGAACTTTAGCCGGAGCAACAAACAAAATTTGCCACCACATGTGGACCAAGGGGGGACAGATAAACTACAGACAGAATAGAGGAAAAGGAAAGACTTAGAAGCAGAGGTCGAAGTGGGCGGGAGCATTCGGGAGCAGTGCTCCTATACTTTTTATTTTTCAGTTCCACTGCTCCTATACTTTTATTTTAAAAAGAAACCGTTCCGGAACGGTTTAGTTTTAAAATTAAAGTGTAGGAAGAAGTTGAAGCTTGCATTTCAGTGCACTGCACTGAACATTCCCTTAAATAATGGGTGTGTTTGTTTGGGGGTTTGGACTGTGTGTGGGAGGGGGCGCAGCGATGGGGTTTGTGGAGAGTGGGGCAGACTGGCAGGGAACATAGCTCCACTACTTCTTTTCATACATTTCGCCTACTGCTTAGAAGGGGGTAAGAGGTTAAAAAAGAGGGTGTTGGGCTGTGAGTGATGCCAAAGAGCGATAACGGGGATAGTACGAGCAGTTACCAACTCTAAGCACAACACCACCGCCCTCCAATAGTCAGAGATGCTCTCATAGATGCAAAACATGTGGCTCAAAGAACCCTTCAACCTTTCACATGCTTCAGAATCCAATACTGTGCATTTTACCATTTGTATTGTTCTCTTATATATCAGGAACAGGATATTCCACTGGGTAAGTCTAAGATTCAGATAAACGTTCTTAGGACAACGGGCAAAGAGGCTATTAACTTTGAGAAGGCACTGAATAACATTGATTTCAAGGTAATCAATACAGAACCAACCACAGCTAAAGGGAACCAATTAAACTGGGTTATCGCTTACCACTTGGAAACCTGCATGAAAGGGACCACCCCGTGCATCTGGTCGGACCACTTTAAAGTGACCTTTACAGTACACATTAAAAATCCACAACTGAAAAGCAGCAATGAGCAAAAAAAATACAAAACAGAAATTTCAAGAAAATAAGGACAGCACAACTAGAACAGTGCATTAACAAAGTCTGGAGGAACAATAAAGAGGGAGACACATGTGATGAAATCATTCGAAAATACCTCTCGAATGCAAAAGAGTTATCAGATCAACTGGCACCCATAACGACCAAACTTGTTAGAGGGAATAAAAACCCCCAAAAGTGTTCCCGAGCTCGTTGAGCTAAAAAGAGAAAAGAGGAAAAGAGAGGGCAGATGGTTGAAACAACCATTGCAGGCTAACTTGTCAGAGGGAATAAAAAAAAAACAAAAGTGTTCCCGAGCTCGTTGAGCTAAAAAGAGAAAAGAGGAAAAGAGAGGGCAGGTGGTTGAAACAACCATTGCAGGCTAAAAAGGAGAACTGGAAGGATATAGAGAGGCTCTATAAAAAGGGCATTTTTGAAGTGGAAAAATAACTATTGCAATGACCAGATGACGTCAACCTCCAATTCAACTAGCAAACTGTTTGAAATACTTAAATCCATGGAAAAACCAAAAGCCCTATCCCCACGCTTCCTCCCATCCAGGGAGAACTGTGAAAAGGTACAAGTAGTATTTGCTAATAAAATCAAGAAGGCAAAGGAGATAATAAGAACAACACAAAGCGCTTCCAAAGCCCAGATAGACCTGCCAGCCCCGGATAAATCACAAAACCACCAAGAAAGCTTTACATTTCACCCAATCACCATAGAGGATACGGTAACATTACTGACATCCATGAAACCCACCTCATGTGCAGAAAATATCCTCCCTCCGAAAATGATCCTGGACAACAAAGACATTTTTGCACCTGTGCTCACCAAGATAGTGAATGCTTCCTTTAGAGATGGCATAATACCAAAAAGCATTAAGACAGTCACCATCACGCCTCTGGTGAAATAACAAGGCCTGGAACAAAAGGACCCGGGAAACATGCACCCCATAACCAACTGTAACTTTCATCTCAAAGTTATGGATAAGGTGGCCACTGCACAGCTTCAAAGGCAAAAGACATCCTGCACAGTCGGCAGCCAGGTTTCAGGGCGGCTCACAGCACAGAGACAGCTATGTTGGATATGTAAACCCATATGCTGAGCATCATACAGGGGCGTAGGAGACACATCAAATCTGTGGGGGACAGGGGACATCTTGGGGACTTGGCTTTATTTATTTATTTATTTATTGTGTCTTAGTCAAAGAACTCGACTTTTGACAAAATTAGAATTAAAATAGCAGTACGTATTAAATTACAAATATCACTGTATAAAACAAGAGAAAAGAAGAAAAGAAAACAGAAGAAAATTAAAGGATGCAGCAGCAAAGAACATGTCTTTGTATGTTGCATTTCTGGATTTTTCATCTGACTATGAGCTCATGGTAAGAGAGAGGAAATAACAATTACTTCCAGTGGGCCACAGCTCGGATGCCAGCTCATTAAGAGGCTGATCACCTGTAAGTGGACTCCTGCCAAATAAAGGAGTTGCAGCCTTTTCTACCAACTGCAAGTTGCTGCTTTTTTGTGTGGGGCAAGGAGACGTGTGTGTCTGTTGGAATGGAAGGATGGGGGTTTCAAAGAAAGAGGAAATCTTGTTTGTACCTCTGAGTAAGCACTGTTATGGGAGTAGAGGGACCAGGTGTGTGATGTTGCTGCTTTGACTGTCATCCGAGTGGGGTGGGGGGGGGTACGGAAAACAAGGAGGATGAGCGATCGCAAGCCCACCTCCTTATAAGCACTCCCCAGGTCCGCGGCCGGATGCGTCGGAGCCGGGGGATGCCTAGAAGGTGGGGTGTATGTGAACCCAGGGTGGGTGGCCAGAGGGGCAGCCCACGAGGGGCAGCCCCTATGTGGGCTGCCCCTCTAGCGCCCCTGTGAGGGCCGGGCCAGCCTCTCACGATGAGGCTGGTCCCTCTTATTCCATCTCATGCTGGCTTCAGAGCCTAGCCTTTCTTTGCCTTTGTTATTCTGAATGCAGAGCTGGACTCTGTTCCTTTCTCGTTTAACATTTGCTGCAAAGCCTGATCTATTTGATTCTCTCATATGTTACTAGGACGGCAGAGTATGGGTCCTCTGCCCTGTTACATTATTCAAAGAGCCCCTCTGGCCTTTCTTTGCCTCTCACTTGTCTCACTGCTTGCTTGCTTAATACATACCTCCTTGCTTGAACATTCGACATATTCTCCCTAACACAGCAATGGCAGCTGCAGTCTGTCTTAACTTCTATTTGTTCTGTGTCTTGAATTGGCCTCTTATTTCCGCTTTTCTATCTGCAGGGGAAATGCATTTGCCAGTCACTGCCATGATGGTTCTACCTGGCCATAAGTGTGCAACAGCTAGCCAATATTGGAAGAACATGGGCATATTATGCCAGAGGCTGGCAACTGCCTTCCTAATGCCTACACAAGAGACTCAACTCTTGCCTTTGTTTCTAACCGTAATTCAGTGGATGAAGAAACGCGAGAACACACATATTGCTTATAAATGAAGGGGATGATGTCACACTTGGTTAAGACATTTTGATCACGCCAGGAGCTAATTTCCCACTGCAATTAAGCGATTACCTTTTAGACTTCTGACTTTAAATAACGTTAGTATCACCTGGAAAGCACAGAGGTTGGTCAACAGGGTTCCTGGAGCACGAGGGGTACCCTACTCGTGGGCATGGATGATTGGAGGGCATTCTTGCCCTGGTTTGGAGCCTGGCCCCTACAGCCATGATGGGGGGAGGGGCCTATTACTTTTGGTTGCACGTACCCTTTGAGGGTGGACAGACATTGCCTCCTGCTTTAGCCCACTGACAGCTCTGCTTTGCAACTTCATCACACATGCCTGTCAGGTGGCATGTAACTCCATGCTACTAATGTTATCAGCCTCAGAAGTCTGGAATCCTTTGCCACATCAACTAGGGTACAGGCTTGCCACCTGAGACTTACCCATGTCTGAGCCGGCATCTGTCGCCTTGTGGGGAAGACACACACAGAAAGAGCAGGGCACAGTGCCCTTGTGGGTTTTTCACACGTCTTCCTCGGGGTGGGCACAATTCAGTCCGCAGAGAAAGTGGCACATGCTGGGCAACATTCTCCCACTTTGACAATGTCACCCAAAGAGCAAAATTGGCCATTTGAAATACCTCTGTCGACTTATTATTGCTCAATCCACACTGATGGGTTTAAGCACCTGCTTAACACGAGATGGCAATTAAGGGTATTTGCCAACGCACTCAAGAAGCACAGGACACCCTCTTACCAGCAACATGCCATGCTCAATCATTCTGATCACGAATTGCCATTTATCTGGCATCATGTTAAATGTATTTATTTATTTATTACATGTGTATCATCACACAAAACCCTCAAGCATCAAGGCGCAAAGTAAACTGCATGGAGTGGACCTCTTCCATTGGCGCACGATTTTATTTTTCCACCACAAAATGGAAGATTTTAGCGTAAAAGGCAGGGAAATCACATTGCTTTTCCACTTTGAAAGAGTTTAAATACCTCGCGCAATTAGCGATTGCTGACGGAATTGACAGTGGCTTTCTCTGGACTCCGCCCGCTTTTACCAGGTTACATTTCCTGGCAGATCCCAGAGAAATCCCTTTCCTTATTTCCAGCATGAGAATCCATTCTGGCAGTAAGGCCGCATTTGTCTAGTGGAGCGGGAAATACAGGGGGTCCTAGTGTGTCCACTCGGCTCCCATACTCCACCCAGAAAATGCATGAAAATCTGGCCAATTTCTGGCCAAATTCCTCAGGTTTGGATCTACCACTTAATAGACCAACCTATACACTAATCTATGGACAGGAGTACACTCCTGTACCAATAAAGTATTATAGCCTTGAGCTTCGTACACTAGGAAGGGTACATTTTCTTGTTTACGTGTTATGCCTGTGGCTCAGTACCCTTTCTGAACTGAGCCCAACCCTATCTCCCCTCGGGGCCTTTTATGTTACCAATTAGAAAAAACGACAGTAATAGTGTTTTCCACCACTTTTTCTGAACCAATTGACCTGGAAAATGCTGTTTTTCATCGGAAGCTGAATGCATTCACTCTGCCTATTATCCCACCGGAAGATTAAGCCAGGTGCTGAACACAAGTCTTACATAATCCTGTGCACAATCTGCATTTGGAGCATTAACTAACTGAGCTACCTTACAAATGATATCTTCTCTGGGACTTTACCGTCTTAACCCCTTAACTGCCATGGGTATTTCCCCCCAGTGCCAGGGCCTTTTTTTGGTGATTTCGGTATGTCGTCATTCAATCCCTTTTAACTTCTTTGTTACATGAGATATCTTGGCCAAAGTTGGCCCCTTTTTTCCCACATGTAGGTGGCCGTAACGCCACCCAGGAATCCTAGTTTGCTGTAGGGGGGTGAGAGAAAATGACCAAAAAGGAGAACATTTGGGGGTTTTTCAGAAAATGGCAATAACATGTTGTACAAAGAAGCATGTGGTGTTTTAAGAGCTAGGAACAAATGATTTGCTGTGCTGGATTCGCCATTTTCCAGGCTTTCAAGAACAGATTGATGGAAACCAAAATAACATATTTTGATATGCTAATCAGCCGTTTTGTGAGAGGTAGGCGATTTTGGTGTTTTTTGTCCAATAGGACATGCGTGGACAGAATGGAAGAAAAGGGTAGGAAAGCTGAATGGGAAGCCAGAAAGGCATACATTTCTGAAAAGTAGACAATATTCCAAGTTTAGGAAGGGGTGATTTGCGCAGATCAGGCAACAACTATGTAGGGAAAGATTCCATAGTTTGGGGGAAAATTGGGAAAATGACAGAAAAAACCACAATTTCTGCACATTTCACTCTGGTCACCCGCCGGAACACGCAGCCAACAACACATGGCCTACCTTCCCGCGTTCCCAGAGGTTTCCCGACAAAAACGGTACCTCACATGTGTGGGTGCAAAGGGAAAAGCCTAAAACACTGGTAACCCCAAGTCTTTTCGCAAAGCGGATTTTCAGGAATTTTGCTCATGTGGACAACCTACAGATTTGGCCCTAGGGTGTCAAGCCACGAAGGAAAACAAAGAACCCCATGCATTTCCAAAAAGAAGACACCAGTGGGAATCCACAGAGGTCTGACGTGCGTGAATCGCACCATAATTTATGACCCACAATCCCTGGCAAAGTCTGAAATTTGATGGAAAAAACCCAATTTTCACTTTGTCTGGAATTGTGAGTCATACATTCGGGGGACTCTGTGAATTCCCACGGGTGTCTTCTTTTCGGAAATGCATGGGGTACCCTGTTTTCCTTCGCTGATTCGACACCCTAGGCCCAAATCTGTAGTTGTCTACCCAAACCCTTTGGGGGTTACCAGTGGCTTAGCCTTTTCCCTTTGCGCCCAGGTAGGTGCACCCACACATGTGAGGTACTGTTCACGTCAGGACACCTGTGGGAACGCGGGAAGGTGGGACATGTGGTGTTGGCAGCGTGTTTCAGTTGCTGGCAAGAGGGAAATGTCTGAAAATTTTAGTTTTTTCACCAAATTTCAGACTTTGCAGGGGATTGTGGGTAATACTGTGGGATGTTTTTACCCATGCATCCAAGCCCTACAATACAACTGTGCAGTACTGGCATGGAAAACATCATGATGGCCAGAACTCCCCAGAGAGTGCACAGGGAAAACATGAAGAATAGGCTGCCACCCATTTTTGCCTATGTTGCGAGCACAGGAGGGCACTGCCTAAAACCACCATTGGGCTACACATACAGTAGCTTGAAACCATTGGGAATGGCAATGCTGATTGCAAAAAAATAAAGCAACTCAGAACTGTGAGGAATTCATTTTCTTAATCCCAAAAATGGTTGCATTACCAGTACTCACCACTATCAGAAAGCCGGCGTTTTAAAACCACCAGACTTTTGTGTAAAACTGAACAAATGAAACAAAACCAGACCAAGGAAAGACTTGCTAAGAGGTGGATACAATGTAAAACTATATTCCGAAATGACTTGAAGGAAGTAATTATTTAATGTATATGTAAAAATTGTAAGTGATTTAAACTGGGAACAAAAAGTGACATTTAGCTGAAACCTGGCTTAATGAAACTGAATTCTGCCTGACAACTACCCCTACAGGAGTTGAAACTGGATCAACAGCTGTGTCTGCCAGGCCTGGCTGCATCCTGAGGTCACATGACCCTGTTGATTGAAAGGGGAGTGGCAGCTGGGGACTACAGGGAGTTGAACAAAGGCCTGTCCTGGACTCAGGCAAATGTTATATTGGGGGCGTCGTAAAAGTGGCTTCCTCTTAGGGGAAACTGGGAGGGGCAGTGCCTCTGCTAGCAGCTGAGCTTGGGGGAAGTGGATAAACCAGTTATTCCACCCTGTGATGTGGGAAGCCACACCCCTTTTTTGACCAGAGCATAATTTTAAAAAGATAGATAACTCATAGTGCGGACTTGTCAGAATTATATAAGTAATATCATTATTTTTGTGATTTTTCTGTGAACATTTTAAGGGGCGTTAGGACCCTGTGGTGTATTCTGGGGGGTTGCTAGCGGAAAATAGGGTCTCACTCCAAATGTATGCATGTTAAAAATCTGACACTTTATCATGTGTAACCCATATCCCTGGTGCACATTTGTGCAAAATCTGGAAAGGTTTAGAGGTCGTTATCTGGATGAAAAGGGGAGAATTCTGTCATCAGTGGACACAACATCGTACAAAGACAGGGATCGGATGGTTTGGTGCTATAGAAAATATGTTAACTGGACCTATAATATTAGAAAAATGGTGCATAGATAAATATGTATTTGGGTCAGAAATAGATCTGCGTGCAATCTGACAAGGGGAGGTTCCTCTGACCATAAAACCTACAGCATCACTCTGACTTACATTTCCTTCCCCCAATCATGGGAGAGGGGAGAATTGGGCCAATGACAAGTGAGAGGGGCAGGTTTAGTTATGACCAGGCACACACCCATTTTCAAAACACATAAAAAGAGACTGCTGGGACAGGTAGAGAGATTCAATTCCATTTGCTGCGGAGCATGCTGACCGACGACTTCACATCCAGAGATCCTACACTTAGACTTCCAAGCTAAACAGAGACTACAGAACTTTGTACCAAGAAGGCCCACTGCAAGCAAAAGTATTTGTCAGCAGGCCTCAAAATCATTTGCAAACTATTCCACAGCCGGGCGAGCTGTCTGAATTCTTTTGCCAAGAACTCTTGCCAGTACCCAGAAAGCAGTGTTACATCCAGAATCCACTTGATCCAGACCGGAAAGCAGAGCAGTATCCAGAACCAGAGGCCAGAGATCCAGAGTGACCCAGACCGCTGTGAGCAGAACCAGAGAGCTGACCCAGATCACTGTGAAGTGCCGAGACCAGAACCGGAGTCCAGTCCAAAACCTGACCAGATCTGTGGCGAGGCCTATTTCAAATTTATATTGTGAGTACCTAGCAGAACTGTGCAGAACCAATCTCTTAGTTAAAATAATCTAATCCAAACTATTTTAACCTAAGTAGAACAGCCTCCTAGAAATCGTGTCACCTGTCAATTCTGCAGCTGCAAGCTGTCACCTGTCATTTTGAGTTTACTTTAAATCCGAAAAACTACCTTTATTTAATCGTCCGTATATCTGAAACCGTTTGGGCTAGGAACGAAATTTAACTTTCATCTGAAAGCCTAGAATCTAGGATTTCCAACGGACCTAGAACCGACTTCCTACTCCCTATACTTTTTCCATAATCGCGAGACACGCACTTGCGAAATTTACCGCGATTTGCGATTTTGGCTCAATTTCTCCACTTGTCAAAATAGCAGCTCCATTCTTTCTGTTGTTAAAATCCGTTTGCAACTTGGTAATAACTCATAGGGCATTGCTAAAGTGAGCCTGAACTCATACCAACACGCATCTCCCACTCACCCTGAATCTCTAGAGGGAATTAAAATCAGTTGGCACATTTTCCCATCCATTGCCAACACATTTAAAAGCATTTTGGGCCTGTGTTTCAAACTACTACCTGTTTCCTCTAAGCTTGCTGGGGGGAACTGAATTTCGTATTGTATTTGATTGCATTCCTGAGAACTGTGTGCTCCTCTTTCCATCTCCTTCCATTTCTTACATTGCATAGGGGAGAGGGGTGAATTGCCAGAGAAAAAGTGATTATCTTATCTTTTGCTAAAATCATATCACGTATTTCTGTACTGCATTTTTTTCCTCATTGCTTTTCCCTTGAAATCATAAAAGTATTTTTGCTACTTTATCCATCCTATACTAACTCCTCATTGATTCTAAAGAAGTGTGCTAGTGCCAGATTACCCATTGTTGATCAACATCATATGTCTAAGTGTACTATCAGATATTAATTTTTTATAAAGTGTGATATATATATATTGTTTAAATTCTCAAATAAACCTTTTAATTTGCAAAACAAACCTACTTCTTGGCTCAGTGGGGTCAGGGGGATTCTAAGAGGGGGGTGTTATACAAGGGTGGTCATCCAGAGTACTGAACTAGACATAGAAATACATTATTAAGGGTTTTCCTCAGCATCCCAGACTAGGCATTGACTTAGCTGTAGTGTTGGTTGAATATCGCTTACAAAAGTGGGGGCTCGTCCGGGATATTCTGGGTTAGATTTATCACTTGTGCAGATTAATACAGTGTGCTAACTGACAGGAGAAATACATCCGGTCGCATCACCACGCTGTGTTACGCTGTAAAGCACTCCTCAAAGGAATGCTCTAAGGAAACGGTCTGTTTTGCAAAATAAAATACAAACTTCTGTAAGTCAGGAAGGAACTCAAATTCCAGAATGACGACCGTGGTAGACATGAAAATAGCGAGGGAGCACCTCTTACATAAGCTATTTGTGAGAGGTGAGGGGACTCATCAGGACCAAACGGCCTGGTTGCAGGCAATCACGCAACAGGTCACTGAAACAGGGTCAGATATATGGGGAGATCAGGGTCCCCTACATGTGGCCTTGAGTGAACTATATATGGCCCCTAAAGCCAAAGATGAACATAATAAGATTGCCAGGATAGCGGCATATTTGTATCTATATATGGGAGCCATGCAGGACAAATGTGCTGAAGGCCAAGATCGGGCAAATAGGCAACAAATGGCGTTAGAGAAGGCCCAATCTGATCTGGACTCTTCTGAGCAGAGGCTGCTCAGGAGCCAGGAGTCAGAAAAGGACAGCAGACAGTACATCACTAAAATAAAGGAGGATATGGATGTTCTGCAACAGGAAAAGGCGGACCAGGATACCAGATTTCTGGCCTTGCAGAAGGAGTACCAAGAAGTTTTGGACTCCCTACTGCAGAGCCAGAAAAAGCTGGAGCAACAATTAGATTTCAATAGGGCATGTGCCGAGCAGGTAGTCACCCTGCAAAGCCACCTAGATAGGGAGAAGGCAGAGAGCAATAAACTGATTTTGAAAGACCGGATACCCAGGCAGAGTTTGACCAGGAGCGCCAGAAAGCTGGTGCCTTCCAAAGGCAAAGGGACGACCTGGCGGCACAGATGCAGGCTCTTAGTCAGGCAAGGGATACCTTAGGCCAGGAAGTCTGCCACTTAAAAAGGAAAATGGAAGAAAATCACCTGGCCTTCCAGGGACTGGGTGACCTCCAAAAAGAACACCAGAACTTGTTAGAGCACACCAGGAGGGTGGAGGATGCTCTGGCAAGAAAGGAGCAGGCTAGTAGGGATGGGACTGAGGAGGTAACCCTCCTGCAGCAGAGACTGGTCCAGTACTCCAGGACCAATCAGGAGGCACAGAGAGAAAATGAGGCTCTCTGCCAGCACAATGATAGGCTCCAGCAACAGGTAGCCATGCAGGAGAGACTGATAGAGTCTAGTAAGCCCTTAACTAACTGAGGAACTGAAAGCGCAGGCTCTTGCTTTGCACCAGGAAGCAGCGGCGGATAGAGATGAGGTTCGCTGGGAAAGAGAAACTCCTGAGCATAACCTCAGGAGCCCTAGTACCAGAGGCCTTCATCTCTCCCAGGCCCTGGACTCTGCCACCCCCATGACCCCTCGCGCACATGAGCCCAGGGCCACGGGGATGGCAGATTACTATCCAGCTAGAAGTATGGGGCTCATAGGCCAGTACCTCCCAGGAATGGATGGGCGGGCATCCGGGTATGGGCACCCAAGCACAGTGCAATTTAGTGGGGAACCCCAGGAGAGTAGGTCCATTAAGGGCATCCTGAAAACCTCTGCCCAGTTAGGTCAGTGGGGGGGATCCCATCAAATCCTGGCAGCAAGGAGGGGTCTGAAGACTCCTCTGAGCATTACAGGACACAGGAGACCAGGTCCCCACAGTTTGCCAGCCATTCCCAGGCTCGCATAATCTGGGAAAACCTGGAAGATCAGACGGGCACCTCTGGGAGCAGCGCTTCTGAGTCGGAGGATGAGTGGACCAGGGTTACACGAACCAAAAATGCCAATAAGGCAAAAAGGGCCTTGCTTAAGGACCCATTGAAACAAATAAAGCAATAAGGAGTGTCATCACGCCTTATCATAAGAACGCCAAGTATTCTGTTTGGGAACACTTGGAGCTCTATGAGCAAATGATGGAGACTTTCCATTTGAAGGACAGCCAAAGCTGTATTCAATATGTAAAGTGGACCTTCTCACCAGAATACTCCAGTTTCTTTGCGGGGCTGGAGGATCAAAACCATTCAAGGTGGTCCACATACAGGGCGGCCATCTTGAAACATTTTTCTGTGCACAGAAATCCTCAAGAGGCTCGCAAGGCAGCCTATAATTTGCAATGTGGGGAGGATCAGGCCCCACAAGAGTTTGTGCAAGAATTAAAGCATGCTTTTGCTCAGACCACCAGAAGGGGGCGCACGGATAGTAGAGAATTTATCAATACGTTTTTCCATGCCTTACCCAAATACATAATAACCCAGCTCGTGAGAGATTTTCATGAGAAAAGATCTTTAGACTGGGTCATTGAACAGGCTACCCGGATCTATGAGGTGCAAAAATAACGCGCAGAAAAACCCCAAAACCAACAGCACTCCTGCTGCTGCCAAGGTGGCAGAGGTAAAGATTGCCCCCGTTTTAGATTTGGAGATGGGGGGGCCTAAAAACCTGCCTGCACCAAATAATTCACAGCCCAGAAGGCCCTCGGGCCAGTCACAGACAGGGAGTCGAGGAGGTAGTCCCACAAATGGGGTCCCCCGCTCCCCTGACTATGTAAGTCCCCGCTACAAGGGAAACCGACCAATACTGGGTTATGTGTGGACTCCTCCAGCCCAAGGGGGGGATCCAGCCAAGCACCTGACTCGGGGAACTTCCCTCCTAACTTCCCCCAGGAGGGCAGAAATTCACCAAATCCTGGGCAGAACTTTTTCCCCAGGTATCCACCCAATTTCCAGCCCCAAAATCATCCGTCCTTCTTTCCCCAATTCCCTGAGCCTAGACAACCTAATCCGGGAGAGGGGAGGCCAAGGGTGGAGGGGTACCAAAATCTTCCCAACCAGGGGTACTACCAGAGAAGGGATAGCTACCCTTCCCGGGATCAGCCCAGGGGAAAAAATAGAGCCCCGTATCAGCCTGAGCGGGTTTCACAACTTGAGCGCCAGGTCCAAAATATGGCACGAGATCTGGGTCACATACTGAGGGCTCAACAGAACCCTCAGATGAGCATGCCACCGCAGAATGCCCCAAACTCTGGACCTGGTGCTCCAGGACAATGACGGGGGCAGCACCCCGATAACCCACCGGTTCCCAGGGAGGAGGCACAAGGGGAATGGGGGTGTAAAGCCTTGGAGGAAGCTTCCTTACCAACTTGTAAACAGCCCCTGGAAAACCAGGAACCGGAAACAACATCTCCTACCCCTGAAAGCCTGCCTCCCAAGGAGCAGAGGGGAGGTAGGAGAAACAATGGACCCAAACAGACCCACTTTGTGGAGGAGGTACAGGTCTTCCAATTTGAGGGAGGGGGATCCTCAGAAGATCCTGGGAAAAGGATCTTCTCCTTCAGAGATGGGGGAACTCCTCCCAAGGAAAAATGTGTCCCAAGGGATTCCAATCAGACTGGGGAGATGTGGAGACTGAGCTACCACCGCCCATCATCTCATCCCAGAACCGACAATACCAAAATCCCCTGGTTCAAACCCATCCTGGTGACTGCCTCCAAAAAGGGGGGGCGGCCCAGAACTGGAACCAGGGGAACCCACAATGGCTCTGATCTCCAGTTGCCAACTTTTTCTTTCAGATTCCCAAGGCTCTCCACAGAATTCTGCCCAAATCTCTTCGCTAGCAATGTCCAAAACCAGAAAGTTAGCCCACCAGTTGTCCAAAAATGTGCATTATCTGTGCCCCCTTGAGGAGGAGGAGGGAGGATACTATGCCCCGGTACAAGTACAGGGGCAGGGTACAATTTTGGCACTGGTGGACACTGGATCCCAAGCTACCATTCTGTCCAAAAGGGCCTTTGAGGAACTAAATGCAGGAAGGGGGGAGAATTACCGAATTCCTCTCACCTCTCTTCCTGGACAACTGCAGAACTTTGACGGGGAGGAAATTCCCGTTGAGGGGACTGCAGACTTGGACATTAAAATTGGGCGACACAAGGTGAAACACCCGGTCATAGTAGTGACTCCAGAGGGCACCCCTTGTTTACTAGGGAATGACCTCCTGAGAAGGTTGTCACCCTAATAGATTGTGTAAACAAGGTCCTCTGGACCCAGACTAGCCGACCAATAAAATTAAAACAGAGTGTCAACCATGTTAGTTTAAACGGCACCTGCCACATGGTTGAACAAAAATCTGACCAAGTAGAATTTCACTTCCAGAACAACCAAACTCTGGACGTGACAGTAATAGCAGTAGAACAACAGACTGGTGATGGGGGGTCCTCTCTATTTCTGAAAATCAACCTTCCTTCCAGTTTAAGGTGGTATTCCACACTGGAAGGAAACACCCTGAAATTCTTTACTAATCCACAATCAGAAACTCCCACTCCTATAGTCCAGAAAGATGTGAAATCAGCTCAGAGCCTGGCTGATATTCAGCAAATTGGAGAGCAGTTGTTCATCCCTGTTCAGTTAAATGATGGGAAGGACGCTGTTCTCGCTCGAGTGTGTGTGAACAATGGTAAGAGCTTCATCAGCGAAGCCATGTTCCTCCAACTCCCACAAGATCCAGCCATTCCCACATTTAAACTGATAGACAAATGGGAAATGGACCTGGAAACACCTAATTCCAAACATCTCCTGCCAAGCAGGTGTATGCTCAAAATCTCCATTGGCAACAAGAGCATAGTCCATAATTGTTGGGTCGTGCGAGACGTCCCTGCCGCCTTTTACTTAGGCAGTGACATTCTCAATCGCTTTGCCATTAGTTTGGACCTAATAAACTTCAAAGCTTGGTCCCGATTAGCGGATAATCCCATGGGCTTTGATGATCCAGAAAAAGCATTTAGGTCAGCTCAATTGCTACCTTATGCAGTTGAAATTCAGATTAAAGAGGAAGTCACCATCCCAGAAAGGACCCGACAATTCTCCCTGGAAGTGAAAGTTAAAAGAGGACAAAAATTGCAAAACCCTGATGCTTATATTCATCTAAATTCATCTGTGTTTCAGTGGGTGGCCAGAGTGAAATGTCTGAAAATTGTGGGTTTTTCCACCAAATTTTAGAGACATTTCCCTCTGCCCACCCACCGAAACACGCCGCCAACAACAGATGTCCTACCTTCCCGCGTTCCCACAGGTGCCCGACGAAAACGGTACCTCACATGTGTGGATGCACCTACCTTGGCGAAAAGGGAAAAGGCTAACCCACTGATAACCCCAAGCCTTTCGGAAAAGCAGATTTTGCTCATGTGGACAACCTATAGATTTGGGCCCAGTGTGTCGAAGTCACCAAGGAAAACAGAGAACCCCATGCATTTCCGAAAAGAAGACACCCGTGGGCACCCCCCTTTCCACTAAAAACATCCATGGTGGTTTAGTGACCCCCACACCCACTCAAAACAAGTTATCATTTTTTTTATTTTTGTTTTTGTTTTGCCTCTTTCCTAGGGGCAGATTGTGCTAGCAATCCATGATTGCTACATGAGATGCCCCCATCCATTTGGGGTGGGGGAGAGGGCCACCCTCCTTTCCACTAACAACATCTATGGTGGTTCAGTGGCCCCCCACACCCACCCCAAACAAGTTATGTGTGTGGCCATCTGCCCCCAGGGGGGGCAAAACGTACTGCCCCAGGCTTGGGGGTCGGCTCTGCCAATATTTGCAGTGGCCTCCCCACCACCCCAAATGGATGCGGGCATCTTATGTAACCCTTCATAGGGGCAGAAATCTGCCCACAGGGAAGGCTAAATAAGGTGCCCCATCCACTTAGGGTGGGGGGAGAGGGCCACCCCCCCCTTTCAAACACAAAATATCCTGGTGGTCTAGTGGGCCCCCCACCCAAAACAAGTAATAATATACATATTTTAGTTTTGCCCTTCCCTAGGGGCAGAAGGGCACATGTGTGTGACCATCTGCCCCAGGGGGGTGGCAAAACGTACTGCCCCAGGCTTGGGGGGTGGGGTGGCTCTGCCAATATTTGCAGTGCCCTCTCCCCTCACCCCAAATGGATGGGTGCATCTCATGTACCCCTTCCTAGGGGCAGGAATCTGCCACCAGGGAGGGCTACATAAGATGCCCCCATCCACTTAGGTTGGGGGGGAGGGCCACCCCCCTTTCAAACACAAAACATCCTGGTGGTCTAGTGGGACCCCCCACCCCCACCCAAAACAAGTTATAATATATATATTTTTGTTTTGCCCTTCACTAGGGGCAGATGGGCACATGTGTGCGGCCATCTGCCCCCAGGGGGGGGTCAAAACGTACTGCCCCAGGCTTGGGAGGGGTGGCTCTGCCAATATTTGCAGTGGCCTCTCCCCCCCACCCCCAAATGGATGGAGGACATCTCATGAACCCCTTCCTAGGGGCAGAAATCTGCCCCCAGGGAGGGCTACATAAGGTGCAGTGCCCCCATCCACTTAGGGTGGGGGGAGAGGACTACCCCCTTGCAAAAATCCCTGGGGGCTAGTGGTCCCACCCACACACACCCAAAACTATGTTTTAAAAAAATAATTTTTTTTTTTGTTTGCCCCCCTTCCCTGGGGGCAGATGATCATCCATATGCCCCTGGGGTATTGCCCCCATGCTTTGGGGGGCACAGGGGAGAGGGCAGCTTACATAGTAAGCAGCCTCTCCCCCCACTTCAAAAAATAGATCCCTGCACGACACACCAAACACATATTCTGGGGGGATAAATGACATTACATCCCCCCCACTTAAAATTGTGGGGGGGATTTGTCCCCCCTGTCCTCCCCATGTCCTACGCCCATGGCATCATAGATAAAGGCAAAACAGGCTTACTCGTGTTCTTAGATCTCAGCGCAGCCTTCGATATTCTGGACCATGAACAGCTCCAATGGACACTGGAGCAGGTGGCTAACTGCTCAAAATAAGCCACCAGATGGGGGCTTCAGTTCTAGCAGATAGAAAATCTAAAATCCACTGGGGAGAAACATTCTCACAAGAAACACCCATTTACTGTAGTGTTCCGCAGGGTGCTAGTCCGTCTTCACTCCTTTTCAATCTCTACCTCAGTTGTCTCTGCATAGTGCTCGATAACATCGGAGCTTATTTCACGAACTATGCAGATGACAACCAGTTGGTGGTGGAACTGAGTGGCTGTTACACCAATGACAGCACCAGGGTGGCAACACGATATAACATCACGGAAGCCTGGATGGAAAAGGATTGGATATGTTTAAATGGAAGTAAAACATAGATGTTGATCTTTGGATCCCACCAAGCCCAAATCAAGCTAGGCCCAGAATATGAATTGTTCAACATCAAAGATTCCCCTATTCTTGTGGCAGGAAAAGTGAAAACCTTGGGCCTTTTCTTGGAAGCTTCCATGGGTGCCGAAGCATAGGTTATGTACTTAAACAAAAAACTGCCTGTTCTACCTACGACTCCTCAAGTCCAAATTTACCTGAGTGAAGAAAATTGTGCAACTACTACCAGGGCCACCATACTGTCCCGGCTCGACTATGGCAACGCATTGCTGCTAGATGCAAACAAGGGATGCATAGCAAAGTACCAAGTCACCCAAAATAATGCAGTTAGACTAGTAAAAAGAAAAACAAGGAGAGAACACATTACCGACGATAGAGTGGCCCTCCACAGACTGACCGTGGAGGACAGGATCCAGTTTAAAATCATGACATAGATGCATGTTTGGGAAAGCCCAACCAACCTGAAGGAAAGGATCACTCATGTACCTAGGCGATCACTTAGATCAGAGGCTTTGGGTCAGATCACTTGCTTGTCCCATAAGCGATCAAATGGTCTGGGTAGGGCGTTTCCAGTGACTGCAGCACAAAAATGAAACAACCTTCCCCTACGGCTTAGACTCGAGTCCAATCACATAGCTTTCAGAAGAAATCTGAAAACACACCTATTTAAGTGAATGTGCTGTCCCAGTAATCACGCCAGAGTCTCATTACTTGTCCTGTTTCATACATGTTTTTTGCTTTGTCTTCATGTTTGCGCCCCGATGCCCGCGGCCTTTCACCGCAATATAAACCAATAAACAAATACATTAAAAAATAAATGTTGGTACATGCCTGGGACCACGTTCTGGGACACAAGTCCTCCTTCCCAACGCAATCTATAGAAGTAATGTGAACTGTCAGGACTTCAAATAATAAGTGTGTGTTACGCCACTCACCTGCATTTAGTGTCGGCCCCACCGAAATTGGCTGACACCACAATGGGGGGGGGGGGTCTACTCCTGATGGCGCTTCCCTCAGTTTCCTCATCTCGTGGCTCCCTGGGAGCGGCCATGTTTTGTGGTCTGCGCATGCGCGGACACCCGTGTTTTGCAGTACTTCTGGCCCTGCAACAGCGTTCCAAGCCTCGGTTTCATCCCAGAGGTATATCTGGGAGTCTGGGATATACACAGACTGCATCTCAATGCAGTTTGGCTCCTGACTGTGTTACTCACTCAGATTCTATCCCTTGTTCCTAGACAGCCCTGCCTTGGCTCTGCCGTTTCTTCCTTCTTCTTGCCTGACCTACTTGCTCTTTGCCAACCCTTCTAGCCTTCTTGGCCTGGGTTCCTTCTTATGTTCCCCTTCCTTCCCCTTTTCTTATCCTGCCCTGTCCTTTTTGTCATTGCCTCTGCCACGTGCCTCTGTCTGGTACCTATCCTGTCCTGCTTGCCATCCTTTGGCTGGATTCTACTCCCTACAGCTACTGCTACTACAACCAGACTTTTCTGCTTGGCCTTCCCTGCCAGTGCTTGCACTGTTCCAGCACCACGATAATCAGGGAAGAGCCGTCTTTTGGCATTGGGAGCTGGTCCAGTACCTGCATGTACAAAACAGGAAGGTGTTGGGTTCGTACATACTGTCTACCTCTACACCGCCGTCTCCAAGAAGGTCAGGTATGCAGCGCCCACGGGATGCCTTGATTAATGGTATGTACAGTGTGGAGGCTCAAAGGGCCTGGAGAGGCCAGGCAATAGATGAAAGGGTACCTCATGTAAGGCAAGGTGGTGTGTAAAACATTTTTAGGTATGGGCAACTGTGGTTTAAGTTTCTTGTATTTAGTCTGATCCTGGTTCCGAAAGTTGGTATTTACATTTCAAAAAGTCAGGATACCAGCTGCAGTTAAAATTCAGGGATATGTTATTAAGTTTGAGAGCAGGATCACTCCGAAGGGATGTACTTTGTTCTTTTATTTATTTTATTTATTTATGTATCATACAGGGAAAGGAATGCATTTTTGACACAAAAATGCTTACAACGATTTACCATTTGATAACAGTACAGAGGACATTGGTCCTTTACAATGGAGAGACAGAATATGACTTGAAGACCAGATGTTGGAGGGGAAGGTGGAAACATAAATCAGGGACAAAGACAGGACAGACTAACATAGAAACGTGATTGTGTAGATGTGCTGATATGAGGATGGGGGGGTGACGGAAAAGTGTTGTAGGGATGTTAGTGAGGGTAGATATAGAGGAACGCATGGTGAAGGAGTAGCATGGTTTGCTAAGAAACAGGTTCTTCAGAGAGGAGGAGGGCTTTGAGGTTGGATTTCAATAGTGGCAGAGTTGGAGACGTATGGAGAGGCGAGGAAGAGTATTCTAAAATAGAGGAGCAAGGAGAGGGAGAGAGCGGAAATAAGAGGGAGTGCAGGGAGCTCATACAGAGGCAAGGAGGTGAACCGAGGATGATCACATCAATCGTGGGGGAGAATACGGGGTGAGATAAGCAGATAAGTGGGATGGGGAAAGTCCATGTATAGTTTTGAAGATGATGAGAAGAAGTTTATATTTGGCCCTTTGTTTCATAGATATCCAGCCAATCTGGTGGTATGCAGAAGAGGAAGAGGTCTAGAGGTGAAAACTCATAGTCTGGGAGGCCATAAAGGAGACCGGCACGTTAGTCTAGTCTTGAAAGGACTAGGGAGAAGATTAGTTGTTAAGCAGTATTGAAAGGGAGATGACAGATTTTTCTGATATTGAGAAGGTTGAGTCTGGCTGCAGTGGCATATTTAGAAATAAAGAGTGAGAAGTCGTATGATGGGTCGAAGATAATACAAAGGTTACGGGGAGGAAAGCAGAGTAAGGAAGGTACTCAGGAGACAAGAGTAGACCATGAGTGAGTGAGATTTCATCCATTATTTGACGGTGGAGAGACAGTTAGAAATGTTTGACAACAGGTTGTTGGATAAGGAGGGAAAGGAGATGAGGATCTGGGTGTCAACAGTGAAAAGTTGATAGGAGAATCCGAAAGAGGAGATCAGGGTGCCAAGAACTGTGGTGTATAGAGTGAAAAGCAGTGGACAAAGGACATACCCTCAGGTAACTCCAACAGAAGGTGGGTGAGTGGGGAGGTATGGCTGTTCCAGGACTTCTGATAGTGCCTGGAGACAAAGTATGAAGCAAACCAAGCGAGGGCCTGGCCTCTGATGCTAAGTAGAGATAATGAAGAGAGCAGGTTAGAATTGTCAGCAGTATCCAAAGCAGCAGAAAGTTCAAGAAGAATAAGAATGGAAGAACGGTTTGTATGATGTGCAGAAGATATCAAGTTACTGACATTGAGGAGAACTGTATTGGTAGAATGCAGAGGGCGGAAGCCAGATAGTTGGATGAGGGTCACAGAGGTTGTAAGCATAAAGGAACTTGATGGGTCCATCAAATACTACTTGCTCTAGGATTTTGGAATAGTGTGGTAGATGAGAGCCAGGACATCGTTTTGAAGGAGAGCTAGGATCAATGCCATGAAGATATGGGAAAAGTGGCATTTTCAAGAGAGGAGTTGAAGAGGGAAGTAAGATGTGGGGCAACACTGGGAGCTATGTGCTTCACAACGTGCAGGGTCTGTGGGAGCGCAGTAAGGGTTAGCCTTGATGAGCAAGGCAAGAATCTCCTCAGAGTTGGGAAGGGTAATGGAGGGAATAGAAGTGGCAGAGGAGGGCATGAGTGGTGGAGAAAACCGAACTGAAGGAGGGGATAGAAGGTGCATGGCGATGGAATTGTGAATGGAAGGCATTTTAGAAACAATTTAGAGAGCAAGATCATTAACAGAAACAGTGGAGGGGATGAGAAGGGTTTTGGAGTAGAGGGAATAGAGTTGTTTGTAGGCACCTAGGTTGGGAGGATTGAAAAAAAATGAGAGAGAGATAGAACTCTTGTTTGGTAGCGGTCAAGAGCTGAAGAGGAGTTATGAAGAGCAATGAGGTAGAGCTGTAGCTCAGATGAGTGTCTGGATCTTTTCCAAGTGATATTTTTTTGCATTGTTGTTTTCAGTGTGCAGATGAAAGGTGTAATCCACTGTCATGGACGGGAAGGTTTTGGAGTAATTGTAGAAAGAGAGAAGTAAGATGAGAAGAGACATACTATTGATAGCAGCATTAAACTGACTGAAGGCTACTTCAGTGGATGGAGGATAAGGTCAGTTTATGGGGAGAACGAGTGGTGTAGGTCAAAGAGGTAGATAGTGAGTTTGAAGGTGGGAAACTTGCAATTAGTGATAGTTGCATTCACAGGAGAGGGTGTGGAGGATGCCAGAGGGGATATTGGGACAAAAACTATAGAGTGATCGGAGAGTGAAGGAGCCATGGAGATATTGGTGGCAAATGCTTGAGAGGAGATGGGAATAAGGTCAAGGCAGTTTCTGCTTTTGTGGGTGAGCAGAGTGTGGATTGAAGAGAGTGAGTGGTTAAGGAGAAGAGAGTTAAAGTCAGTGGTTAGAGCAGCAGAGATAGAGGAGAGAAGTCACTAGCGACAATGATCGGGAGAGAGAGTCGATAAACTGGGAGAGGTGATTGAAGAATTTACTATGGACTAGGTGGCCAATAGAGAGAGATAATATGAATGTCATAGGGGCCAGTGATTACCGAGGTAGTGAATTCGAATGACGGATAATTGAAGGGAGATAGGAGATTAGGAGGCATAGGAAGATCGGAAGAGGAAAACAGTCCTATGCCACCTTCTCTGAAGAAAGAAGTTTTCACCCATGTCAAGTACTGCCATTTTGAATTCCTACACAGTTTTAGAAATTGAAGGTAGAGTATTGCATGTATTGTTGCAACTATTTCTACAGGTACCGGGTGCAACCAAGAGGCATTCAATGGTGACCAAGCACAGTGACTGCAGCATAATGGTAAACAACTGAGGGAGCAAAAGAGAAAACGTGTGGTGGTATATGTCTGTTTGGAAACCTGGATCCCCTTTTCTCCATCCCTCCATTGGGGTGGGAGAGGAAGTTTTTACATTTGCTCTCATTCTCCAATAAAAATGATTTAAATAATATTTAAGTCAATTCCTGTATTCTTTTACAAAGTGGAAATGGTTTCATTTAGAGCAGATGCAGAGGACCATGGGCCTCATTACGACCCTGGCGCTAAGTGGTTAACGGCGCCGTAAAAGGCTGCGGTGCCGTTAACCACTTAGCGCCTTACTACGAGGTCCTTTTGCGGGACCCGACCTGAACGGCTGGTCTAGACCAGCCGTTAAAGTAGGGACCCGCAAAGGGGCTCTCGAGGTAAGTACGGTACCGCAATTTGCGGTACCGTACTTACCGCCGTCCCCAGTCCCATTGAGCCCTTTGGGGCAAAAATGGGAATGGGGAAGGGCCAATGTTCAATGGGGAATTACC
Source organism: Ambystoma mexicanum (assembly GCF_040938575.1). Lineage (NCBI taxonomy): Eukaryota > Metazoa > Chordata > Amphibia > Caudata > Ambystomatidae > Ambystoma > Ambystoma mexicanum. Next base: position 1,578,037,569 of record NC_090932.1, read on the forward strand.
GCCCCGCCAACCTTGGAATGGGGTGGTAATTCCCCATTGAACATTGGCGGACTCGTTACGATACCGGCACCAACCATGGTGCTAATAGCGCCATGGCTTAGCGCCAGTATCGTAATGAGGGCCCATGTGATTGGTTCATTTTTATGCTATGGATTTTTACGCCAAAGGGTAAGTGGATAAGCTTCTATTTTTTGCAATAGATGAAGAATTTGAGGAAAGCATGTTTGATATTAGAGTCCATGCCAATCTTAGTGGCTCTCAACATTGTAATACCCATGTTAGTGAACTCATTACAGGCCTAATGAAATCCCAGGCCCGAGAACGTGAACAAGTCGCATGTTACATTAATCAGGAAGACATCTGTCTCTTCACCATAAAGTGTGAAATGTGAGCATATTTTCTGGGTTGTGTCATTTATTGTGAAATAGACACTAGAAACAGGTGGTTATCAGCATTTAGTAATCCTTTGAAGGCACAGCCACTGTAATTAAGCTGGTGATTTTGCATATGCACAGGCAGATAGCAAGTGTGTAAAAAGGGGACGACACTGCCTAGATCCACAAATATAATAGAAATTTCCAAAAATCCCTGGTCTTTGGAGTGCAGTGCACTGAACAGAGTAGGGAATGCAGGGCCTGAGCCCAAATTTGTCAAAGTTATAAAAGAGGGATAGTACCAGCTTACACTTACCAGCTTACACTTCCAAATGCCTTTTCAGCCTCAATAATGATTATTGCGCAAGGGGTTATTCGTACCCTGTATATATAGATCATGGTTCAAGGTTACCTTATTATTGTACCTCTGGCAGACCCAAATGAAACTCACTCGATCAGGGTGAATCAAATTCAGCATGATCTTGTCCAATTTGATACTGAAAATCGCGATCAGGGAGATCAATGCTGATGACATGACATGGAGGGTGCAAATGTATCCCTCATTGAAGAGGCCACAAGGATAAGTCAAGCCTTATTCAGATGGGATCGTCGGGAAAACACAGCGCACAATTACAGAAAAAGCAAAGAAGGAATTTAAGTATCACTGGCAAGTTACCTTATTTCGTGGAAATAAATATCTCTAAACGTCACACAACAGCAAATCCATAGAAGGAGACATTTCTTAAATGCATCACTCAAGGAACTGTATCAGATATGTTTGACTTCAATTCAAGGCAATTGCAGGGAAATTTGACACAGCATAAATTAAAGATTCAGGAGTAGGCTTTTTGCAGATAAGCAAAGCTTGCCTCAAAGTCCTAATAGCCTCAAATCTTAATAACGGGAGTAAGCACCGTCTCATTGTATTACTGTAGAGGGGGCATACAATCATAAAACGTGGCATGGATTCAGGTTGGTCCTATCTCCAGACTAGCTGTGAAGTTGGCCTGGGTAATAGGTCTAAATCTCACACACAAGGATTTCTCAGAAGTTGGGTGTATTATATTCATATAAACTCAGGGCCTAAAACAATCCTTTGAAATTAGGCAATTCACGAGAAGGGATGAGCTATCATTTTTCTTGATCATATCAGACGAAGGCCAATCAAATACGGCCACTCCCACCTTTTATTTATTTATTTATTTATTTATTTGTTTGCACTTATAAAGGGCACCGACAGTACAGAGGCCTTGTGACACTGTTACATGGAATTGGCTTAGTTACAGTTGCAGGTCATTGTGCATGCATCAGTACATGATAAGTGACATGGAGGCAATGAGCTACACGTAGGGTGACAGAAGTGTAGCATATTGTGGCATATCACAGTATTTTAGCTGTTATTACATGTGGGCACATGAAATTGTGGCATAGGGACACGAATAGTTGGGTAGGGGGTTTAAGCAAATAGCCTAGTTTTCATCGTTTTACGGACCGCAAGGTGAGATGGTTCGGATCCGAGGGTTAACGGGGGGGGGGAGTTCTATTCCCTAGCAGTGATGACGGAGAAGCTTACGCCACCCTCTTTGGCGCGCCTGACTTTAAGTACAATCAACAAGCTGGCGTACTGTGTCCTTGTGGGTCTGGAAGAGTGGGGTAGGTTTACTCTTCGTGAAAGGTAGGATGGGCCTATATGATGGATACTCTTGTAGGTGAGGGCAAGTGTTTTAAAGACAACATGTTCTCTACGGGTAGCCCGTGGGCTTGGCGTCTTGCTTATGAGATGTGTTCCCTTTTTGGTATGCCGTGGCAGCACGTAGAGCATTATTTTGGTTAGTTTGCAGTTTGTAGAGGTTTTTAGAGGAAGCGCCTGCAAAGAAGACGTTACAATAGTTGATTTAGAGCTGATTATGGCTCTGGCAATTATTAGACAATTGGCGGTGGAGATGAATGGCTTGGCTGCATTTAGGTGCTTAGTATAGTATGCTGCAGAGGAGGCAATGACATTGAAAGGTTAGAGTCTAGATAGACCCCAAGAGTATTTAATGACTGGGAAACTGGGATAGCCGTGTTGTCAATGTTGAAGGATGAATACTTTTGGTCAAGTTTTCTTAGGGTGTTAGTCTGTCCTAGTAGTTATAGTTCTGTCTTTTCCCCATTTAGACAGAGCCAGTTGTCAGTGGATGGTGGCGTTTAGGGTTTTGGCATCAACCTCATAGTCACCGGATAGAGGGAGGAGGGTTTACGTATTGTCAGTGTAGTTGGTGTACATGATGCCGAGCAAATCGAGTATGTGGAAGAGAGGTCTGGTGAAAATGTTGTATAGAGTAGGGGATATGCAGGAGACATGTGGTACTCCACATTGGATGATGGCTGGTTCAGCAGCTACTTGGTCAGAGAATGCTTGCATGGCTCTGACTTGGAGAAAGGAGGAGATCCAGGCAATGGTGTTGATGTAAAAGTGTGCAGAGGAAGAGAGGTTTTGACAGAGTAGCTTGTGGTCGACCAAGTCAAATGTGGCCGAGAGGTCTAGGAGAAACAGTAGTGTGGGTTTGCCTGTGTCTCTGATGTCATCCATCTGGTTCATAAGGTCGAGCAGTGCCGTTTCTGTTCCATGACCAGGACAGAAGCCTGATTGTCTGGAGCCAAGGATGTTGTTGGTATCTAGGAAATGTATAACTTGTAAGTAGGCTGCTTTGTCGAGGATTTTTAGTAGGAAGGCGACAGTGGTTATGGGTCTGTAGTTGTTTGGGTTGTTGGGGTCGAGTGAAGGTTTTCTTTAGGAGGGGGCGTACCCATGCTTCCTTAAGGATGGATGGGACCGATCCAGAGGCGAAGGAGGCATTAATGAAGACGGTGAGGAAGAGTGTGAGCGTGTCCGCATACTCTTTGATGAGGGTGGCAGGGCACGTGTTCCCTTTGCACATGGAGGGTTTGATGTTCTTCATGAGAATGATGAATTCCAGTTCTGTGATGTCCCTGAATGAGAACAGTGGTGTGTCAAGGGCCACTTGGGCAGGTGGGGGTAGTGTATGAGAGCCTAAGAGGGGTTAGGTGAGTGTTGGTAAGTAAGTATTCTGTTGTGTCTAGCTTGCTTAGTATGGCTAATTGTATGTCTGATCACCAGGATTCATCTCTGGATATGGCTTGGGGAGGAGGGCATGCGTTTCCAGTTCCCTGAAGATGGCAAACATTTTTTTGGAGTTGGAATTGGCATTGGCGATCCTCGTGTTGAAAGAGTTAGCTTTGGCCTGGATGATGGCTTTTTTGTACTCTTTGGAGAGTTTATTGAATTCCAATTTGGCTGAGTCCAGGTAATTGGATTGATAGGGCTACCCATTTCTTAGAGCGAAGTTCTAGGAGTTCTGGAGGGAACCAAGCGTTAGGATGTATAGTGGACATGGCTTTACAGGCGGCTAGCGGGGCAATGGCTTCTATTGCCTCTGATAAAATGGTGTTGAAGGTGTTGGCCAGTGAGTTTGGGTCGCCGGAGAATGGGGGCCTTATGGCTGGGACTCGTAGGTAAGGTGTGAGTCTCTCTTTGGTGAGAAGGCATGAACTCCTGGCGAAGGTGCAGGGGAGAGGCAAGGTGGCTGGTTTTTGGTAGTTGGGGGGAGGGGGTGAGCTGGATACGGTGGTGGTCGGTCCAAGGGAGGACGGTGTTGGCGCTGATGACTGGTGGGCAGTTGTCGTGTGCCAACCAGTCTAAGCTATGACCTTTGACGTGAGTAGGCTCGAGATGGAGTGCTTGAAGCCTAGGGTTTCCAAGGCCTAAGCAAGGGATTTCGTTGGGGCGTCTTTGGGGTGGAGCCCTAAATTAAGGTCTCCTTACAGAATGACCTTGGATGAAGTCTTCAGGTTGTCGGAAGGGAGGTGTGTGAGGGTCTCATGGAAGTCGGCAAGGGGGCCAGGAGGGGCGGTACACAATGTGTACTGTAATGGTGCAGTTATGGGAGGTGTTGAGTTTTAGGACTAAGTGGTCGTAGTTACAAGTGACTGGAATTTGGATTTTTCTGATGGAGATAGACTCCTTGACTATGAGGGCTACTCCACCTCCTTTAGAGTGCAGTCGGTCTTGTCTGAAGATAGTGTAGCCGGGGGAGTGCAAGCTATGGCAGGGCCAGACTCTTCATGGGGCAAGTTTCAGTGACGCAAGGAGGTCGAGGTTAAGGGTTGTTATGCGGTTATGCAGATCTGGGGCGTGTTCAGGTATGGAGCTAAGGGCACAGCTAAATGTGGTGTATGTAGTAGTGGCAGAGGCAACAGAAAGAGGCGTGGCAACAAGTGGGCATGCAGTTATGACATTGGTAGCAGATCGTGCCGTGGCAACAGGTGGGCATACAGTTATAGCATTGGCAATAGCATTGGTAACAGGTGGTGGCGTGGCAACAAGTAGGCATACAGTTATAGCCTTGGTAGCAGATAGTGGCAACAGGTGGGCATACAATTAGAGCACTGGTAACAGATAGTGGTGTGGCAACATGTTGGCATACAGTTATAGTAGTAATAGCATTGGTAGCAGAAAGTGGCATGGCACCAGGTGGGCATACAGTTATGGCATTGGTAACAGATATTGGCATGGAAACAGGTGGGAATACAGGTATAGCATTGGTTATAGCATTGGTAACAGATGATGGCATGGCAACATGTTGGCATACAGATATAGTAATAATAGCATTGGTAGTAGAAAGTGGCATGGCACCAGGTGGGCATACAGTTATGGCATTGGTAACAGATAGTGGCATGGCAACAGGTGGGCATACAGATATAGCATTGGTTATAGCATTGGTAACAGATGATGGCATGGCAACATGTTGGCATACAGTTATAGTAGTAATAGCATTGGTAGCAGAAAGTGGCATGGCACCAGCTGGGCATACAGTTATGGTATTGGTAACAGACAGTGACATGGCAACAGGTGGGCATACAGTTATGGCATTGGTAGCAGACAGTGACATGGCAACAGGTGGGCATACAGTTATAGTATTGATCATAGCATTGGTAACAGATGGTGGGGTTGCAACAAGTGGGCATACAGCTATAGCATTGGTAACAGACAGTAGCATACCAGCTTCATTAATAAGCGTCTCTTATGAAGCAAATAAAGAGATTTACAGTGTCTCCTCCTCAGCAGATTGGCCATCACGTCACCCCCCACACAACCTTACATGCTAGTTGCCATCCGCCCCTCTCCTCCCCACCATCCTGTACTGCTGTGGGCCTCCTCCGTGCCCCTCTGTAGCGTACCCCCTGCTGTATACCTGTTCTGATGTACACCTCTGTAAAGCGCTCGGTTGTGTATCTGTACTGTTGTATACTTCTGTAAAGCGCTCTATTGCTTCTCAAAGCTAGGTCTGTGCTCAATAAATATCATGAGAACCATAATAATAATAATGATAATACCAGCTGTTTGCAGAAAGCTTCAACAGCAGTTAATTGTTTCTGTAGTCCTTCCAGAGGTTCAGAGACAAATACAGCATAGTCTGCAAAAACCATAATACTTTTAGTTTAGTAAGCACATTTAATATCGGGCCATCTGACTTGAGATATGTTACAATACTGGCAACATCATCAATAAGCAAAAGAAACAAAAGCATTGCCAAAAGCACAGCCCTGGCCTGGTACCCTGCCACATTCATAGGGAATGGTGGCAAGACTTAGCCACCATGGGCGCACCCAACCACTGCTGAATGACTGCAATGTAAACTCATTATTAAGCTCAAGGGGTCTTAACAGCCCTAAAACACATATTAACTAACAGTAAAACATATTATCAGGAAAAAATAACTGGATTTCCTGCAAATCACAGGGACCGGTGATGACCTTGGTTATCTACGCATTCATAGGTATATCAATACAAATAATTGGCAAAAACAGACTTCTGTAATTTAGTTGTTTCTCAGGTTTGCTAGAAGCAGACATTTCTCCGAATCTTGCCGAATATGGTCTTCAATTTCATTTGCCAAACCATCATTTTAAGTCAGAATTCTAACTCCAGATGAAGGAATATTAGCACCAGTTGGCATCACAGCCTTTAGTGCTCTCAAAAGGCGGCCCCTACCTTATGGTATTGGACTGCAGTACCAGCCCAGATACTCCCTCACCTGTCAAACCTCTTCTGACCCCTGCAATACCTTACCTCCCCCATCCACCACTGTAACTCTCCCTTTCCCCTCCAATCCAAAGTGTCCCTGTCTCCATTATCTCAGTGTCCACCTTATTTTGTCATTTTATATATCTTATGAAACAACTGCCTATCCCTTTCACAACTAAAAAATAAAAAGGAAAAGCTATTGGCACCCCAGACCACATGTCCTTGGTGAGGGGCATTACACCTGGTGATGGCCCCTAGGCCCATCCTAAAGTGCATTACCTCAGATGTGTTTGCTTAATTATCATACAATTTGCTACACTACCACTTTACCACTATCACCTGTTGGTTTCTAGTTAAAGTTTAATAAAGTGAAAATGTTGCATTGTGTGTGGTTCATTTAATTTCATTTAGTCATTTGTATAGCACCTTTCACCATGGGTATGGTCCCAACACGCTATACAGGGAACGCCCTCAGAGGTGCCGAAGTAAAAAGTATGGGAAAGTTAGGAGGTGATAGTATGCGTGTGTGCATAATGGTCACCATACGTTATGAGAGCTTGGCCAAGTCCCTGATACCCACCCATCTCTTATTGGCAAGTGTATGGGAGGAGAGAGGCACCTAGGGAAATAAACTGGAGTGTGTGAGTAAGAAGAAAGACAGTTACCTTTTTAGCTACAGTTAACATTTTTTGTTGTGAAAGGTAGCTACAATCTTATGGCAGAAGTGTTGAGCAAAGTGTTAGAGTCAAGTAGAATTGTGCAGTGGTGTGACCACGCCTTTGGCTAATTCCACAGGGCGGAGTGCAAAAGGAAAATGCATTGGTTATAATCAAGTGAAAGCCTCGAAATTGTACATTTGGGAAATCCTGACAGATCTGGGCTGATAAAATATGGTGGGTGCGGTAGGAGTTATGTATGTAGGAGTTAAAGACTGAATTTCAACTAGCGCAGAATGTTATCAAAAACCCAGACTGTGACACAAGAGGTATGTTAGTGTGTATAGGAGACTCTGGTGTGAGTCTGGCTGTGAGTTCATATAAAACAAAACAAAAGGGGGATTGGATTCAGCACTGCGTAGTGGCAGATACCATAGCATAGTGCACCATAAAATGGTATTGCATGTACTGAGTTGCAATGAAATGTAGGAATAACAATTACTTACTACTAACATCTTAACATGAATATCTAACCCATTAATAATAATAGAGGCAACTCAGTCCATAGCTCCTTGGTACAAATCATTGGTACAAACTGACCACATTCATGGGGCTGCAAACACAGGCTCTGCAATGTTGCTTGGAAAATAAATTAATAAAAACTGCTTTTGCGATGGAGGCATGAGTGAGGAATTTGTGAAGTCATTCTATTTGAAACAGGCCATTGTTTAAAGCTTCCAACGCAGGAAGCAGGAGGAAAAATGTTACAGCTAGGCCATCCACTGGCTGAGCTGAATTCCATGCACAAGGTGAAAGGAAAAGGGCATGTATTAACATTCTGGAAGGTTCTGAGGGGCCTGGCTGATCAAGAGGGAGTTTCTGATTGATCGGATGACATCACTGTGAGAGGCAGGGATATTGTATGCCTTCTGTAGGGAGCGTTGGGAGAGTTTAAAAAGGTGTACTTAGAGAAAGGCTGGGTATGGAATCTGGAGGTTGGCAGAGAGAGCAGACAGACAAACCAGGACTGACTGTGGTACAAGGCCTTTCCTTCAGCGGAGAAGAAGGAGGAGGAGAGAGACAGCCAAGCAGCCCAGGGTACGGAGAAGCATCTCTTGCTGGCATTACATATTTGGGTAAGCATATCATTACCAAGTGAGGGGATTTCATCATGTTTGTGTGCAATAGAATGCAGCTGGGGTGAGTTTTGCGTATGAGAAAAGAAAATCATATCAGGCATCTCAAAGTCTTTTTTTTCTCCATTTGCTGAAGTGAAGTGCATTTCTCTATGGGAGATTAGTTGCAAATAAATAATAATAAAAAAAGAAGTTACCGCTCTCAGAGCTAAGAGCAATCAGTTATTCCTCAAGGTTGTTCGAACAGTGGCTTCTGCCAAGTTTAGTACAGGGGGCTAGAGCAGCAGTATTTTCACTGGGCAGACAGAGGGAAATGTCGCCTGGGGTGAGAGAGCAAAAATTGCAACTGACATAAATGCCTTGCATCATTTTTGACAGTTTATGAAACCAGCATGTGTCGATAACTGAGTATATTTCTTTATTCTCTGCTAGTCTTCAATTATTGCATAACGTGTATTCCTGTGGGTGCATTTATGCAGATCTATTAAGTGTCCTATGAAATAACAAAGGCTGTGTGTTGCTATTTTCTGCATGACACATTATTTTGTAAGCACAATCATGCTTTTCCCCATATCATAAATGCAGCAGTTTCCAGGTAATTACACTGAACCACCAATGCAATACTAATAAGGTGGAGAAATGGTGTTCCTAATGCAACCTTAAGTCTTTGCTGCGGCAAGTGACCCCAGTGCGAGTTTAGTCCTGTGTTTAGTGGCAAGCTAGGAAGTCTCACAATATACCCTGCAACTCAAAATACTACTCACCTGTGCATTCATCCAGCTATCCTTAGTGGCTACATTCAGGACCCCCGTTAACCATAAAGGCTGCATCTTTTTTAGTATGTTAAATTTATATTTGATATGTGAAATAAATACCATGTATTAGAAAGATTTCATAATTTATTTGAAATCCTGTCATATTTGTTCTATTGGTCCAATTTTGTTTTTGCAGAGCGTTCTGCCATCACCTACATTCCATGTAGTGGAACCCATTCTACAATAGTCTACACTCCATAACTTGGTCACCCTCATGGACTTGACTAAGTGCATCATCCTGGTCAATTGCACAACCATTCCGAGGGCTATACAAAGACTATCACAAGAGATCCACTGGACCAAGGCTACAGTGACTACCCTCACAAAATCCTCTGGGAGCGACACCCAGGTCACCCACTCAGACATCCAAGCGCAGCACATTGGTCAGCTGCACAGTCTTCTAAGTGTAATATGCTGGCTAACCTAATGAATATTCAGAGCAAAAACATTGGCTACACTTATAAATCCTCTAAGAGCGGAGGCAATGGCCACCTTTCCTTTGATGTGTCTAACACTTGTGCTGTACAAATGCAAATGGAGAGGCTTACAAGGCTCCAAGAAATGTGCCGGCTAATTGCCATTGGCACCAGTTTGTGAAAAGAAATGTACTGTCTGTTTTTTATCGTGACAATCAGAGAGAGATATTTAATTGTCTCTCTGACTTTGACATTTTATTCATTTAATGGGGATAACTGAGCTATACTTGACCCGAATTCTGGCAGCTCACAAATGCAAGCCATGTCAATCTTTGTTAGACGCGGACAGTAATAAAAGCCTGACAGGCCCTTCTATTTGGGTTCAAATGAGAAAGAAGTAATCCTCAAAAAGTAATATTATTGGGTAAAAATGTAAGCTCCATGTGTCCAAGAAGAAACAAGCATTAATTAATTCTGGCTGGCACAATCTACTGAGTGCCGCCACGGAGACAAACTCCAGAAGGTTCTGGGAACTGCCCTGACTCATAAGGATCTGGAAATTCTATAACATTAACTCATATACATTCTAACCAGTGGGCAACATTCTTTACTATGGTATGTGGGTAACTGGATCGATCAGGTGATGCTGCTGTTTAAAAGCACAGCTGAAGTCAGTTAACCCTAGCAATCTGATATTTACTCCATTAAAAATTTCAAACTTAATCTGATGTTAAAAAATATACAGATCTTTGGGGTCGTTCTATCTTGTCCTCTATTGTGCGATGTCTTTAATGCACTATTAACTATGCAGGGTTACCCCAAATCTTGGAAAACTGAAGTTATGTATCTAATTTTTAAGAACAGGGATATAGGAGATCCTGCTTGTTACAGACTAATTATTATTTTTGGACTCTTCCTCTAACGTTTTTGTAAAAGTAATTTTAACTAGAATTATGGATTGGATCAATGACAAAAACGTTTTTATCAGAAACACAATTCGGTTTTAGAGAAACCCTCGGCACAGAACACCAAGCATTGGATTTATATTTGCTAGTGGCTATGTCAATTTATATAAGGAAGGGATAGTTTTATGACAATTTTATGACTCCTTTATGGAGATGAGTAAATGCATATACAAGTAGCATGGCTAATCTAGACTTTAAAGTCAATATTAGGAAATCAGTAACAAGGTATCCCTGTATTAAGGTAACCAAAACATTATACCAGAGTTAAAGCTTTTGATTACCGAGGTATACAATGTTCATCAAACCTTAATCATCAAAATGAAGCCCTTAAACAGGTGTTGAAGAAATTGGTGCTATTTTTAAATTGACAAGTAATTTTAGGGTACAAACAATTGTGTTAGTGCTCAGAATATATAGAGTGAAAGCAAAAAAAAACTGCACTTTATGACAGTGGCATATTTGGTTATTGAAATCAGAAAGATCTACAGGGTATCAAAAATGCTTTAGATGATGAATGGGTGTCCCTTGATCTTCATTTAATTATGCAGCAGATAGGGAGCTGAACATATCTTTTATTGAGGATTCGCTGTCTAGTACACCTAGTCAACTTTGCCTTTTAAAATATAATAAGCCATGAACATTGTTTTGTAAACAATTCCTGTATTAGGTGTTATCAATTGAGAGGGATTTGGAAATTCCTTGCCTATTGCAGGTGGACAAGGAATTAGCTAAGGTTACAACCTCTATTTTTTATAATATCAGTGCTCCTTGTGGGAAATGTACTATAACTAAATGGACATCGTTTTTACTTAATCAGTATAATTCCGGCAGACTAGAGGTAAAAATGGTGAAGATCACAAATGGCCATATAGAGCCCTCCTCTTTATCCCCCCCTGTAACAGATCATATGGCTCCCTACCTATGTTTTTCCCCATACATATATCATTGATACTTAATTATCAGATCACGGTTTAATGGTTTAAATATAAATGGAACTCAAGTGAGTTGGCACACAATTCGCAATTTTGTCAGGGTCTGTCCATTTTGTATTACCTCTTTTGAAACTCTTTTGCACTTTTGGCTGTTCTGTCCCAGATCTTCCCCTCTTATGAAGCAATATGTATTACCCATTCTGAGGAACAGTGGCTTCCGACAGTGTCGCCCAGCCTACATCTATTTACTCTGGGCTAATAGGGAAACCACAACATGGACGCTTATGAAATTCCTCCAAGGTGCAATGAGAAAATGAAAGAAACTCTTAAGTGGGTTGAATGGAGTGTTATTGAGTTTATTTAAACTATTTGGTGTTTGATGGTGTACTACCTGTTAAGGCAATATTATACATTCCATCTTATTTAATTTTAATGTTTTAGGTTGCCTGAACACACAAGTGGATTTGATCTTATTGTGTTTTAATCAAATGATATTGTATATTTTTCTCTGTATGTACATTTATGGGAAATATGTTCCTGAAATAAAATGGTGATGATGAAATAAGCCATCAAAAAAATGTGGGGACATAAATGAATGAATTTGGGTTAGACTGTCAATGTTATGAAGCATATATTTATAACTTCAATAACAAAGGGTACATTAGAAGAGCCATTTAATATCAAATTATTGTATTAAACCCTATAACAGTCACTAACTAATTCCGCCTTATGGTAGTCTGAGAAGCCATGTGTGCGGCCATCGACCAGTGGAGCAGGGTAACACGAGCAACTTCTTTTCGCGTAGCAAGCTAATTGGCTAGTTGAAAGATTTTGTCCTGGTTTAAAGATTTTGTTCTGGTTCACCACAGAGTTAAAGGAACATTATTCTAGATTTTTCTTTGCCCCATATAAATAACTGTCTCCATTTCCCTGGTGTTTTAAGAAGCATTTCGGTACACACACAGTCATGTGTGGTGCCGTGTCATGTGGTTGTGTATGGGGCATGCATGGGGGCAGGGCATGAGACTTTCTTTGCGCAACATTCACTAGGTGGGGGTATGGGAGCACAGGAAAGCCAAGAAATCTAACTAGTTTGGATCTAGGATGCCTGCCCTCTGCTGCCTTTGGGGAATGTGTCGCACAAACGTTCTCAATGTAGGACACTTTTCCAGGTGTCTGGTTTAGTATTTTAGGTAATGTCTTTTTGGAGAAATTGACTAGGGTTTTATCCCTCAACCCTCTTTGGGGAAACGTATCTTCCTGAGGTTGCTATGCCGAGAATAGTTTTACTGGCCTGCTAGTCCACAATATTTCTGTTTTCGGACTCTAGTTGGGTGGAAAGCGGGTCAACTTGCCCACCAGGGCTGCAGTGTGTTCATCTGGGTCTCAGACTCTGGCTTCTAGGAATTGGGTCCTTTTAGTGTCTTATGTTTGGTCTGCCTTCCTCTCTAGGATAGTCTTTCCAAATGTATTGATGGATTGTTACCGTTCATCTATGGTGGTCATCGTTTGTCCGCGTGGGGAGCTAGATCAGAAGCCGCGAGATGGTGCTGAAGGGAAATCTGTTCTATATCTCCCTTTGTCTTTTTGGTAAGGTGCAGAGCTCTCACCTTTTCCAGGTCTATGAACGAGAAAGCTGTCCAGACTCATATATATTTCTTGGAATTCTGGGATTTGCAGTCCAGAATTTCAAATGAAAAATGTCCCAGAATTCTAAGAAAATATGGTACTGGATGTAGTTTTATGGTGGTCATCGTTTGTCCGCGTGGGGAGCTAGATCAGAAGCTGCGAGATGGTGCTGAAGGGAAATCTGTTCTATATCTCCCTTTGTCTTTTTGGTAAGGTGCAGAGCTCTCACCTTTTCCAGATCTATGGACGAGAAAGCTGTCCAGACTCATATATATTTCTTGGAATTCTGGGATTTGCAGTCCAGAATTTCAAATGAAAAATGTCCCAGAATTCTAAGAAAATATGGTACTGGATGTAGTTTTCACAATTAGACCTGGGAGAACTGAGAGCTTTGATGGTGGGGTGGGGATGTGACACCACAGGTTTGGATTTTGTAGTTTCATTATCTCAATTAAATAAAACTCAAAATGTGTTTATTTATTGTTTATTTATATAGCGCTTATACACAGGAGAAGTGCTTCAAAGCGCTTCAAAGAAACACAAACACAAAATACCTCCAGTTCCAAGAATCCATTTTAGCAGCTATAGCATAGGTATAAGAAATGATTTACCCAAGATTGCACAGCGGTCCATTAGGAAGCCAACATTCGAGCGTGTGCCTCCAACTTCCGTAGTCAGTACTTAATCTGTTACACTACATTACTCCAGTCTGATTTTCTTTTGTATTGAGGAGTACTTTAAGTGCCACACGTGTGATTAATCTCAGACAGGTGTTCCATTTTTTTAAGTATGTTTCACTTCATATAATGTAATAAATGTGACAAAACCAAGTGGTGAATCTTTTAAGTAATGTACCTCTGTCATCTTCTCACCACTGCACAGATAAAAAAAAAAGAAAAATCACAAGAAAAGAAAAAGTGCAGCATTAAAGAAAGGGGAGAAAAAAAGAAAGACAGTAAGAAGAATAATGTGAAAAGAAAAAGTAGAATAAAGCAAAACAGAGACATTAGCAGGAACAGAAGTTAGATGAAGGCAGTGGGCAACCGTGCCGCAAACATTCCTAGGCATAATATGAGTCAATCATTTAATCCAGACAGTGTCCACACGAGACACTGATCTTAATAAGCAATGGGAGAAATTACTGTTGGCAAAACGAAATTGGCAAAATTTGCCATCAATTCCGTTTCCCTGTTTTTTTACAGAAAATTCGCTTTTGGTCACCTAAAACACTTCAAAAAAACAAAATGTATGGGAAAATAAAATGTCTTGAGTGAAAACATCTGAAATGTCAATTTCTTCACGACCAAAAAAAAAGACATTTTGGAATAACGAAATGTAAGTTGGGAAAGGGTCTGAAACGGGCAATTTCAGCCGTTCCGCCATTCCGCCCACCCCTTAATCTTGATATTAAGTACACAGTTGGGAGGTTTCAAAAGACTTGTGAGTTGTGTCTAAATACTGGCAGAGTTACCTTTTGATTTTAACTTGTTGGGGACAAGGTGGGTTTTACATATGCAACATCACAAGAATCATATTTCATTATACTCTTTCTAATCACTCTAATAACCCTAAAACCTGCTATTTCATGATATGAAATGTTTCTTTTGCTAGTAAGTAGCTTCTATTTGAATGTTGTGCCAGTATACACAAAGACCTCTACAGATGTGACCATTACAGGTACTTTCAGAAAGCCATCCTGCGGTTGTCGATGCTATTTCAAATATCATTGTACTATGAGAACACAGGGAGACAGCCACCCCGTGTGTCGATGCTTCTGCTTGTACCTGATGCACCCAGAATGAATTGTGGACAGCCGCTGGGTGACCTGCGTGCGCCAAGCAAGTTCCTTTTCACTTTAGCGTCCTAAACTCTGTTCTAGAATTGGGCCAGATTTGACTGGATGCAGGATCCTGCAAAAAATGTCTCCACGGATCTCGGATCGGCAAAAATCCCAAAGTCCTTGTCCCAGATTTCAGTGAACACTGCAACCAGCAATGATCCTGGAGCGCTGTATCACGTTTCAGAGCGGTGGCATACGTGGGGCATAGAGAGGGTGGGTGGGGCTTTCCCCAGTGTCTCTTTAAGAGCCAAACTGTGTCATTGGCAGTGGGATACCTCTACCATTTGAACAGGAAAGGTGTCCCTCTGCCTGGACAATGAGGGTGCCAAGCACGATGTTCCTTCTCAGCGCCCTCATTGTCCTGGCACAGAGCATTACAATGGGCACCATTAGACATTGATGGGAGGGAGAGGGGATTATTAGCAGGGACTTATGTTCCTTAAGAAATGTGAATGGAGGCTAGCCGGAGACGCCAGCAGAGTCCTCTCCATTGAGCTCCCGAGTCCGAGCCCATTCCAGGCCCTTATCCCCTCCCAAAGCAGTGGATCATACACCACAAGCAAATAAAAAGGGGGGTCCTGGGAGACTCTCTGCCAGACATGAGTCCTGGTTACAAGAGCCTTACCCAGAGTCTTTAGCTCACTATCTTTCACAGAGAAGAAATATCCTACACATATCAGTCTTTGTCCTGCCCTGGGGCCGTCCAGCACTGAAATGTAAGGCAATTCTCCTCTGAACAAGAGTACAAACAGCAACTCCAGACACGTGTTTCCGTCTGGTTGAACCTCATCAGTAGGGTGTAGCTGTGCCTGTCTAAGAACAGGGACAATCCTACTCAATCTCTAAGGAAGAGGTGGCGGCAGAATTGATGGAGGAGAGCGCTGAGCACTGTTGTGCGGAATTGGTTCCATGTGTTAAAATTGTTGGAAAAATGGCTGTTTATACAAAAAATCACAGCATAAAGGCTGTGGTTTTGCTGCCGCAATCCATGTAAAGGATGCAGGGGACACCCCTGCAGCCCCCAGACCAATTATACCATTTAAGGGGAGCATGGGATACCCCCTGCAACCCCCGCTCCCTTTAAATGGTATAATGGGGTACACCTTTACCGGGCCAAACCACTGCATTTTTGCCGCAATTTTTTGTAAAGGCAACATTTTTGCCATGATTTTATTAATGCGTACCGCAGGTTTAGGAGCTGGCATGGGTGATAAGGAGAACATCTCACTGCTGAAAAAGAAAGAACGATGGAAATCAGTGCATCCTCATCCAAAAATGAGAAGTAGGGGGGCAAGAACGCTGCACCCTCCTGACTGGGGGCATACAACATTGAAAACACGATAAAGGAGTGGTGCCATTGATCTTTGACATTGGCGGGCACGGCTAATTGGATTGCACTAACGGTGTGGGAACGCTAAACAAGGCTCACTGACAGAACTCTTAGGGAGATACTTTTATGAGGGAGGCCAAATGAAACAGGAGGGAGAGGGGGAAACCGGTGAGGTTGACGGGATAGAGTCCTGGTTACCCCGGATGGAATGTGAGCCTGGTTGAGGATGGTTACTATGGTTGTTATGCTGGAGTTGAAAGTTGGTTGAGGGTTCGGGGAGTTTCTTTTTTTTCTATTAAAGTTAACACAGTGGTGATATGCAGGACTCTATAACAATCGAGGAGTTGGGCCTTGGTCAGGATTCCACAGGAAGGTTAGGTTAGGTCTGGAGTTGGCTGATGGATGAGCTCCAGATGGTTCCTCTAAATGTCCAGGGCCTAGATTCACTGATTAAGAGGTGTTCAGTTTTGAGATGCTTAACCGGGTTGCATACCTCTGTAGTATGGCTAAAGGAGACACACATGCTCCTAAGGGATGAGTTCCACCTTAAACACAGGGCATTCCCTAAACAATTCTTTGCATCCAGTGCCACCAAAAAAAGGGGAGTAGCCATTTTAATTGCTAGGGACATAGAGTTCATTAAACGCTTCTTATATAGGGACCCAGAGGGGCGCTAGTTGGTACTGGGTACATGCACCTAATGAAAATCAGGAACACTTTATAACAAGCCTGGATAAGTTGACGGGGTGGTGTATGGGTAAAGTATTGGTAGGAGGGGATTTCACTTGTGTAATGGATCTACCCATGGACAAGGCTCTCCCTCCCACCTCCAATGATAGCAGATAATAGAATTGCACTGGCACACTTTCTCAGGGAATGACACCTCCTGGAGGCATGGTGATTTTTTCATCCCCAGGTTCGGGGAATACACGCATTACTCTACGGTGCACAAAGGGTTCTCGTGCATAGACATGATACTAGTTTCGGATGCTTTCAAAATTATCAAGAATACAGAATTGGAGATAGGAATGAGGTACCTGACAGATCACACCCTGGTGATCCTTCGAGCAGAACCTTGAATTGAAGCTGCCTGCCCCTTGCGTTGTTTGGAAAAGGCTGTTTGGGTACTCAGATCAGGGACTCAGTTCAGCATAACTGCGGTCCTCTGTAATCTTGCCTCCTGTTTAAATTGAAGCTGGCTGCCCCTTGCTGGCGAAGCCCGTGGCAGGCTAAGGCTGCAGCTGCTGACCTTTTAACTGGATTTTAAACGCTGATGCCCATTTTGGAGTCAAGTAGAAAATCTGGTAGCGTCCCATGCATGAACTGCACTATAGTGTTATTACAAAAGGAAATATTGTATATCACCCAAGCACTGCTGTGAAGACACCTACACGAGATTATGCTACATGCGATACAAACAATGTAATTGTAATGTATGCAATCCTCTGCCCTTGTGCCTTCCATTATGTGGGCCAATCCATTCGACCCAGTCCACTACGTTGGAATGAGCATAGGTCAAACATACAGACGGAAATTCATCTGTGGCAAGTCATTTCATGGAGAAGAGACAGCAAATATCATACATCTATTTCCAAATTTTAGAATTAATTAGGTCATATGGACCACATAATTAACTTCATAACATGTTGGACCATCTTGAATCATTCTGGACAGACAAATTGGATGCGGTTGCTCTGGGTGGCATGAACAAGGTCTGCAATTTTGTATGTTCCCTCTAAAGGACTGAAGATGAGTCTGGTATTTCCTCTATGTACTTGATTTTGGGAAACAATTATATGCCATTTGACATAAGGCTGGCCGCTTATATAACACGCTAATGTTGCAGAAGGCACATCTAATTTGTAATATGTATTGTTTCTGAGCAAATTTGGAATTACTGAGTTACTTACAGATGTACAGAATATACTCTTTTGACACATGTATTAATGATGTTTTGCCTCCAAGAACAACATGTATAATACTGTTTACAAATGTAAATAAAAAAAATAATTACTGTATTAGAACATTATTACGTCCATGTTGGAATGATGTTGATTATTTTTTTTTAATGGGTTCATTTATTTCATAGAAGGTAACACACTACTTTACATATACATAAAGTCTAGGTTATCATTATACTTTGACGTCATTTTGTTCACAACGTCATGAACAATATTTGGAACTCTGTGGGAAATCTGTAAGTGACTGTACATGGTAAATAGCTTCATGTTTTTATCCAGTTGATTGAAGAATGGTATATGGAACATTTAATTGGTTGCATATAGAGATTCAGCTGGGACATTGACACAAGTTATACATTTTTGCATTGTTTGCACAACATGTTTAGATTTGATACATTTCCTGTTACCTCAGTGGGTGTTAGGTGTTAAGAATGGCATCAACAACTTTATTTACAAATAGATACTGCCTCAACATTGCGTTATCATGTCGTCACAGTGATGATTTCATTACGTCTCTGACATAGCACAATTTCCAGCGGTTCTAACATAAATCAGACCACAGGTAGGTATGAACAATGATTAACCTTGATGACTGTGATTGCCCCATTCATATGTGCAAGCGCCTGATTCTTTTCATATTAACCAGGCTACAAATAAGTCTATATTTTGATTTTTGTTTAGTTAACTAAACAGGGAAATGTTTATTTGTAGGCACTTGAGTTCCCCTTCATTGCTCTATTGGTTGTGTACAACTTTGCTTCAGGTATTGATTTCTGGTTTTTGCCATTACTCACCATAGTTAAGCAATCTTTTTGCACACATTTTGGGATTGTTTACAGTTTTGTTTGAAAGTATAGCAAATTTGTTTCTGTATTATCTTTAATTTTCATCTTAGATATAGTACTGCGGTATGTTATGTTGTTATGTTATGTTTGCTTATACCGCGCACCTCTACCACTGAGGAGGAGTCTCCAGGTGCTCTAGGTATAGAGTATTGCTTATTTTTTAATGTAATGGAGAAAGCTGTTTTGTCACCGAAATTAACTGAATTAACTAGTTTTCTCTTGTTTGTTTTGTTTATTTTCTCTTTCATCTGTTTGTGTTACTCTATGTGTTTTTGTATTATGTTTTCAGATCATGACTATAGCGTCTGCCCTGATGGCAGGCCTAGTCTGAAATGAATTGGATACTGTTACCTGTGGTCCCTCTTAAACCTTGAATTGATTTTGTTACATACTATTTTTTTGTATATGAAAATGTTTTTAAAAATCATTCCTTACTGGATTATTATTGTAGTAGCCTTTCCGCATGATTCTGTGAGCACAGAGTTCCTTGGAAATTCTCCATGATCTGTGTGTACAGTTTTTGTGGCCCAGAGTGTCATGGGCATTAACGATTGCGCTCTTTTATTGAAGCAACTGTTACATAATATTTGTATCAATTGAGGTGTATGAACTATATCAATTGTGGTGGTGCCCATCCTTCCCTTTTAGTCCATATGTAACTAA
This sequence comes from Ambystoma mexicanum, assembly GCF_040938575.1. Taxonomy (NCBI): domain Eukaryota; kingdom Metazoa; phylum Chordata; class Amphibia; order Caudata; family Ambystomatidae; genus Ambystoma; species Ambystoma mexicanum. The sequence goes on from NC_090932.1 coordinate 1,578,057,222, forward strand.
GTTTGCATTAGTTGCAGTATCCCACATGGGTCCCCCCTTTCTCCTCTGTTATTTATTGCTACCTGTTGCCCGTGGCTTCGCTCGTGTGGATTTTGAGATTTGGTGCAATTGTTTTTAAAAGACACATGAGTTTTTTGTCAAATTGTACTAGGAAATATAATTTACGTGTTGGTATCTTAACGTAATAAGCAATCTTTATTGCAGACTTTAGTCGGTGCATATTGGCTATAAAACAAAGATAGTTGTTCCATTGATGTGCGTCCAGACCTTTTTTCATGTTGTAAATTCAAAAAGACAATGAGAGAGACAAAAACATGAAAATTACTTATTCAGCCTCTGCAACCTACAAAAAAAACTATTTGAGTACATCTTCGTAAACTACATTAGTGGGTCTCCCTTTAGGTGCTAGCATTACCAGAGAGTTAGGTGAGCTGACTCTGGAATAGGCCACATAAAACTGCCCATGCGAGAAGCAGTTTTCCCTTACGTCAATCGCTGCTACCTTTAAAGTCTGCCCCAGAGATTTGTTGATGGTCATAGGGACACACAACTTTAAGGGGAGCTAAAGTCTTTTGAATTCAAATGGATATTCTGAAGGTATAAGAGGTATACACCAGAACCGGTTAGCACCATAGCCTCAATCACATTTCTGTGGAAAGCATTCACTGCAAACTGTTGCCATTACAGAGCTTAGGTGGGTTGAGGTTCTGCAGTAATATCACAGGTTCTCCACCTTGGAGAAGAGGTTTGTGTTTGGGAAGAACAGGAGGATTTTAAGTGTTCAAGAACTCAACGGGGTAGTGGACTGTGTCATCACTTTGAGCCAATGAGTTCACAGATTTGTACAGATTTGTACTCCATATGTACTCTATTTGGACTCCTCCAAAAGAATGAATAAGTATTTAATTAATTATAGCAGCCATGCCACTCTTTGGCATTTTAACATGTCATGCTCACATAACTATTCTGTAGATTTTTCCATTAGATTGTTTATGTCAGGGTACATTTTGAATGTGAGTGTTGCTAGAGAATTGACAATTTTACTCTCAAATACGGGATACTCTCCATATGTTAAGAGCAGTTCGGAGAACTGACTTGCAGACACATTATTATTATTATTATTACCTGAACTTGTAAAGCGCACGGTCGCCCGGGGGCATCATGGCGCTGGTGAGGAAGCTATCAAACAAGAGGAACAGTAATAGTCAGAGAGTTAGAATAGAGTAGTTTTGAGGGCTTTCCTAAAAGCCAAATGGTTGGAGATAGACTTGAGTGGCAGTGGGAGGGTGTTCCACAGCCTTGCCGCAGCAATGGAAAAGGCTCTGCCACCGAGTCTTTCCCGGTTATACTTAGGGACCACCAAAAGATTGGTGTTCAGGGAACGAAGGTTGCGTTCTGGGATATACCGAACAAATTTGGTTTGAAGAAACTCAGCACCTAGGCCCTGGATAGCTCGATGGACAATACACAGTGACTTGAACTTAACTCGCTGGGCCACTGGGAGCCAGTGGAGTTGGCGAAGCACTGGCGAGATATGAGCTCCATAGGGGGAACCTGTGGCCAGTCTAGCTGCCAGGTTCTGTATACGTTGGAGGCGTTGGAGAAGGCCCGTCGGCTGAGCGAGGTATAAGGAATTGCAATAGTCCAGCCGTGAGAGGACTAATGCAGCTACCACAGGAGGACGCATAGCCTCTGGGATCATGGGGAGGACCTTCTTAAGTACCCTAATCTGGTGATGGGCGGATTGACAGACCGTAGAGACCTGATTAGTCATGGACAGGGGGGTAGAAAGAATGACTCCTAAGTTCTTTACTTTGCCCACTGGACAAGGCAGAGGGCCCAGTGAAGTAGGCCAAAAAGCAGGGGTCCATAGTGACGGGCAGGGAGGACAACCCACCAACATCACCTCAGTTTTATCGCCATTAAGCTTGAGCCAGTTTTGGTCCATCCAGACACCAACTGATGTCAAACAGTCATGAAGAGAAGCTGAGACCTTGATATGATCCTGATCCAAACGGATCAGGATTTGAGTATCATCCGCGTAGGAATAACAGTTAAGTCCATACGAGCGGATAAGGCAGACCAGCGCCCATATGTAAATATTGAATAGAATAGGGGAAAGAGAGGATCCCTGGGGAACACCGCAGGTGAGGGCACAAGGGACAGAAAGGAAAGGGGGCATAGCAAGGGTCTGAGTGCGGTCTGCAAGAAAAGAGGTGAACCAGGCCAGGACTGATCCAGAGATCCCGATTTGTGCTAGACGTGAGAGGAGAATAGGATGGTCCACTGTATCAAATGCAGCGGACAGATCCAACAGAATCAAGGCTCCAACTCCACCTGCGTCCGCAAGTCTAGACATGTCATCTTGCACTGAGACAAGCACGCTCTCCGTTCCCCTTCCTGGCCTGAAACCTGCCTGGGCAGGATTAAAGATCTTAGAGGATTCCAGAAAGGAGGAGAGAAGGGGTGTGACCAGAGATTCCAAGAGTTTAGACAAGAACGGGAGCAGGGATAAGGGGCGAAAATTAGAGGGGATAGTAGGGTCAAGGGACGGCTTCTTAAGCAGGGGAATAACCCTAGCAGATTTGAGTTCCGGCGGAACCAGGCCAGACTGGCATGAGTTATTTATAGCCACTGTGACGTCAAACAGAATGTCTGGGGCAATAGACTTCATCATACTTGCTGGAATGGCATCCTCTGGAGAAGAGGACTTAATTTTAAGAATCGCTGCTAGGACCTCTGCCTCAGTGAATAGAGGAAAGGTGGACCAGCTGGCAGGGGGGTCAGTGAGGGTGAGTGGCAAAAAGCTAGTAGTGCCGGAAGGTTGCATAGCGAGAGATTTGGCAATGTTAGATCGTATCACATCGATTTTCGTAATAAAAAACGATGCCAGGTCATTGCATAGCTTTTGCGATGGTTTAACCATCGAGGTGAGGGGTTCAGAAGAGGAGAGTGATTGAACAATAGAGAATAGTGTTTTGGGTTTACATAGAGCACTTTCAATTTGTTGAGCGAAATAAGTGGCTTTAGCCAGCTTGACCTTGGCTAGGTAGATGGAAAGACTGAGCTTGTACAAGTCTTTAAGCAAAGGGTCATAGCTAGCCCGCCATTTGCGTTCGGCTTGTCTGAGTAGCAGGCGGGCGCTTTTTAGCTGATCAGTAAACCAGGGCTGGGAGAGTAATCTCCGACTCTGGGTAAGTTTAGATGGGGCGAAAACATTAGCGGCGAATAGCAGCGATGTTGAGAGCGTGGATAAAGATACCGGTCCCAAGGAGGCGCACTCAGCAGCGATACAGGCACCAAGTGCCTTAGGGTCAGCTGATCGCCAAGAGCGGAGTAGCGTCTTGGGAGGGAGAGCTTTACAGACAGGGGTGGCTAGAATAAACGGGCATGAAATCAAATGATGATCAGACCAAGTCACTGGCTCAATAAGGCCAGGGCCAAGTAAAGCATCATTTGCAAATACCATATCTAGAGTATTTCCATGCAGATGGGTGGGTGCTTGGATCAGTGGACAGAAATGAAGATCAGAGAGGCTATCCAAAAACAAGTTTAATTCATCTGATCTCGGAGGATTAAAATGCAAATTAAAATCACCTAATACCACAAGATTGGTATACTGCAGGTTTAGGGCGGCAATAAGGTCAGCTAAGTCCTTCCCAAAAGTTCCCATAGAGCCTGGGGGGCGGTAAATAAGCAGGAGGTGGGTGGCACATGATGTCGATAACTCACATCGACAAAGGAGGGCTTCCATATTAAGTGTATGCGGGCAAGGTATCTGGCTAACCATGTACTTGTCTCTGAAAATAACTGCAATGCCTCCACCACGCTTGGGGGGCGGGCGATCATAGTGAGTGATGCGGTAGTTGGGGGGGAGGGCTTGCACTACCGTGGGTGCCGAGCTCGGTGTCAGCCAGGTTTCAGTTAGGCATAAAAAAGCTGGTTGCCTATTTGTTAACAGGTCCCAGATTTCACCCGAGTGAGCAGGAAGGGACCTTGTGTTAAGCAGGCACAGAGTAGGGGTATCCAGCGTGGGCTCACTGCTATGAGTACTTCTGGTAGGGGAGGGGGTGGGTGGGACTGTGTTGTGGTTCCAGCCAATAGGCCACCTGGTGTTGGGGTGGGCCAGAGAAATTAGAAAATTTCTATCTAAGTAGCCCTTCCGGCACGTCCCCGCACGGCGCGCCTTCGGCGCGCTGGCGGCGCGCCAGCTGCGCCCGCACACTGCGCGGGCGGCCGATCCAGCACATAAGTGCCTGGAACGGGATGAAAACGAGGCGGGAGGCGGAGGCAGAGCCCAGGGCAAAGAAAGAGGACTGGTGGGTCTTCTGAGCCCGAAGGATTCCCTCAGCACTGCCGGAAGAAAATGCAGTCACTCGAAGCCTTCAGTCATTCAATACCTTCATCCATCCAAGCACGTTAAAACACACTGCTGCACAGTTGTTATGCCAGAACAACAACAATGAAATCACATAAATCAATAGCACTATACTTTAAATTCCACCTCCCTTAACTGGATTTTCGGAAAATTGTAAAACATGTGTTTCTCTATTTGTGAAGAAGAATCGAAATACTAATTTCCATGTCTGTAACATCTTTGGTTATTAAGATATAGATATCTTCATTAAAGAATTCACCCTGCCTTTTCACCCACTTAGGGATGGAATTTCCAAAATCCTTCCTTACTGGGTGTCTACATCATGAAAACAATGTACCTTCCAAATATCACGTTCCTAGGTTAAATGGTTTGAGCTGAGCGTTGATGAGTCAGTCAAGACTTCTTCTTTTATATGTATAGATTTACCTGCAACCTCTCATGACTAGTCTACGCACAGCTCATCTAAAATTCCATTTGTGACTCTCAGATTTATGTTAAAGCAGTCTGTCCCCCTAAGAATGTCTTTGAAGTAGATGATTGTCTTAGAGTGATCTGACAATGGATATGATATGATATGGCATTTATAACACGCCTATACACATGTTTTTCAAGGCGCGACTGTTAAAGGCCTTCAACTGAATCCGTCTAAAACATATGTCATGTTTATTTGCTTAAACACCGGACCCATGAACCATTGCCACCTATCCTCTTTGACATAGCCACATCCTATGCCAACAAAGTGAAGAATCCGGAGTTGCACCTCCCAAGTCAGTGAACTTTCCCGAGTCTCCTTTTTCCGACTCCGTCTGCTGCGACGGACCCTTCATGTTATCCTTAAAGAGTCTTACTCCTCAATTGAACTACGCAACTGTCCTTTATGCTAGCATCTCTAACACATTGTTAGACAATTTACAAATGATTTCAAATGCTGATGTCCATCTGATGTTTAACCCCTCTAAATCCTATTCTGTGTCCATTTATCGGAGAGAGCTCCAATGTTGGCCAGTCCAACAAAGCATTATTTTTGAGCTCATCTGCCTTATCTACAAGTGTACACCTGAACTGGTGCCACCATACTTAAGTGCACAAATCTCCCCCCATATTCCTCTGAGATTCTTCGCTTGGGGATAGGAAGTTATTGATGGTTCCCAGTTCATGCTTCTTTTTCGCATTGTGACCGACAGTTTTCTGTGTTGGGTCCTAAACTGTAGAATCAGCTCCACTGGAAAGTCAGAACGCGAACTTGGCTGTTGTGCAAACATTTAAAAATATATCTTTTTCAGTAAATATTCTTTTGTTTCCGAGCTTCATTTAAGTACATATGTGCCCAGATGCAATGTCCTTACTTGTTTTGGACATGCGCATTATAGATGAAAAAGATTGGAATACAAATACAAATGTATGTGATGTAGGGCCGTGATTCTGTGCATCTATTGAGGGCAAGGGTGCTTGGTTATGCGTTGGGCACCTTTATGGGTGCCCTTGTGCTTTGTGTATAGTTGCCAACGATGTTAGTACCTGGTTATATGATGGCCACACCTGGCACTGGACAGCAACATCTGGCATATGATTCAGTATATGGTGCAGGTACCTGGGCACACAATGGCAGTACTTGGTGTGTGATAGTTAAATCTAGCACACAAGGGGTCAGATGGTGTGAGTGCCTGGGCCTATCATGGCAATACATAGCAAATGATGGTGCTAGATATTTAACCAGTGTAGTGATTGTCTGGGTATGGCAAAGCCTGGCAAATAGCTATCTGATGCCTATGCAAAAAACCTTTGGCTTTGCCAATGCTGTTTTCCCTGTTCTTGAATAAGTGCAGGGCACCCGTGAGAGCAGGGAGGGGTGGGGGGTATTCAGGCTCATGTGCAATGGACCCATACTGTACTTTTGTTGGGGAAATGCGTGTTGCCTAGAGTTGAGTGGGTATAACATCTTCTCTGGTTCTTGGTCACTAAAACCCCTGCCAACTTTTGTTGGGGACATGCGTGTTGCCTAGAGTTGAGGGGGTATAACATCTTCTCTGGTTCTTGGTCACTAAAACCCCTGCCGACTTTTGTTGGGGACATGCGTGTTGCCTAGAGTTGAGGGGGTATAACATCTTCTCTGGTTCTTGGTCACTAAAACCCCTGCCGACTTTTGTTGGGGACATGCGTGTTGCCTAGAGTTGAGGGGGTATAACATCTTCTCTGGTTCTTGGTCACTAAAAACCCTGCCCGTCCTTTCCTCAGAATTACCACTGCTCAACATAAGACAGAAGTGTGGTGAGTACTCACCAGTTCTGAGAGTAATCCGTCCATTGCTTCAGTGTCCCCCTGATCCTCGTTGACTCTGCTGTAGGGATGTGCTCCTCTCTAAGGTGCCACCCTCCTCCCTTGCAGAGCGCAGGTGATGAGTCCTTCGTGCTGTGTTGCTGTTGCGGTCGCTTCTGTGCGCATGCCATTGGTAGGGCAGTGCGGGCTGTTAAGCTTGGCTACCCTCGACCTGGTAACCTGTTGGCAGGAGCCATTGGATGGCTTCCCACTGGGATTTTCACGAGGACTTGCTGCCATGCAGAACATCTCGTGCTTTGAGGTCACAGAGGGTCAATGATTCAGGGAGCCAAGCCAAGGCAGGAACCCTCTCCACCAGCAGAGAGAGAAAAGAAAAACTGTGAAGAAGCAACATAGAAATGGCCTGCCAAGACCAGGGCAAGAGCTGCAACCAGCGGTGGTCCTTGGGAATAGATCCCTGAACCACCTGCCCTTTGCAAATCTATTAAGGGCTGCTTCTTTTTGTCCAGAATGTCATATTTTAAAATGACAAAAGTGCTGTCTCTTTCCTTACAGGCTTGATCTAGGAACCAAGTATGCTTGAATTTGGCTGTTAGATTTTTATGTGTATGTACTTTATTACCATTATTGTTTTTTATAACGCGCTTAATAAAGAAGAAGTTTCTAAGCGCGGATCCGGGAATCGAACCTGTGCTCCTCTAGGTCCACGTGTTACCAAGACCAGTGTGTTGCCACTGAGCTCTGCTATCCTACTTGATATGAATTGCTTGTGTTTGTAACTGTAAATGTTTATTTTTATGACAGGAAGATGTTACTATTTTTGTGAAACATTTGTTATATGGATGTATTTGATATAATATGTTATGAAAGGTTTCATTAAAACAATTCACAATAGTAAAAAAAAAAAAAATGGACTGTTTTTAGGGGTAGCGAATTGCAAAGCAGCCAAGGGCGCTGAGTGCAAAAAGGTACCACAGAGGCATCAAGCCTAGAAACACTTGTGTACAGGCATGTTTTAAATGACTTATCATATCATGTGACCAGTGACGTTTCTACATAATTACAGCAGCAGTGGGCAGAGGATAGAAGCCTGCTCTGGCCTGTCCTTAGCAATGCGCCCCCAGTCACCTTCCACCTGCAGGCAACACAACCTTTGTTCCTCGGGGTCGCTTCCACCATCCTAAACAACTGTAATGAGGTTCTCCTGGCTTTAGGCAAGGTGTGGTAAATAGCTCCTCAGGGCTAAATGGGACAAAGTCACAACAACAACAATAACAAGACGAACGTGAAAGACTGTATAAGGAGGCAAAGTGTGCGAGGGAAAGACGAACAGAACGAGAATTCACATCTGAAAGCAAGGAAAGGGGAAAAGAGAAAAGGGATAGAAATAAAATGACAACAAACAATAGAGAGTGCAAAGCCAATGTCACATAAGAAAGCAGGAGGAGACGGCGATAGGGCAAAGAAAAGCAGGAGATTTACCAAGGGGAACATAAAGGTGCAATAAAGAGGAAAACATAATGTTTGCAGAACATAAGAAAATGCTGTAGAAGGGTAACAGAAAAGAGCAGGCAGTAGACATAGAAAGAGGGAATGGGATGCAGGGCAGCAAATATCTACAGCAATGAGGACACATTGTTGTTGGGAAACAGGTGATCATTAAGATACCTGGTGGAGAAATGGAGTGAGTGATGGTTTGACAGATAGGCTGGGAACAGGAGAAGGAAATATAGAAGAAAAACAGGCACTGGCAAAGCCAGCGGTTTTGGCTCTGGTGTCGATAGTATGGCTTTGCCCGGAATAATAACAAAACGGTGACATACCATATATGTGACAAGAGTTGGCAATCAGTGGCTGTGCCGCCAATTAGACCTATTGATAATATTATGCACAACCCCAGACACTACTGCCGGAGGACTTTTTGCTCGAAATTATGTGTGTATTTATCAGTAATTTATTTGCCATGTTGCCCTAAACTGCTGTACAGATGTGTGCAGAGATTTTCTTTTTCTGCCCAGAGGGTGTTGCGGAGTGTGGGGCACCGCGTATCGTTTGTTTGTTTCCATCGGGGTCACCAAGGAAAAGTTCAGCCCTCATTCCTTGGAGTGAACATGGGGAATGATTTCCTCCTCTCAGGCAAATTGAGTAATATGTTATGTTATTTTATGTTACGTTGATTTATACCGCTCACCAATCCATGGTTTCCAGGCGCTCAATCATGGACAGCAAGAGCAAATATATCTTTGATATAAATTAGTGAGGACCTTGAGGTGGACTAAGCCCCCCCTCCCATCTACAGTGTTATGTATATGCCTCTCTGCCCTTTCATCTCCCACGTCCCTATAGAGGAGCTTGCCAGCGGACGAGTCAGGGAATCCTTGACGATTCATGTAAAATATGGCATTGCCAGCTAAAAAATACCACCCTCCTGAAACTCCCCCATGTGTTCCGTGTGGTTTCTCGTAGCTGCCACCAGTTGCCGCTTTAGATTCCCTTCTGCTTACACATTACAACAGAACAAAGAGAGGTAGGAAATGCTGGTGGGAAACAATGGCGCAGGCACAGACAGCTTGGCTTGAGTTCCTGGCGATCCAGGGGACGTAGGTGAAAAAGATGGTGGTTATGTCACATGACTGCCTTTCCAGTGCATCCCTGAGGCTATTAGGGACCGGGAAGAGGACGTTGGAAGCAAGGTAACTTTTATTGGCAGGGGGGCCGTGAGTGTGCACTCCAAGTTGAGTAAGGAGTTACTCCCTCAATTACATATATACATTATATAATCTTTTAGGAAGCGAGTGAGTTTCCATTGCCTGAAGAAGGGCGTTGATCGTGAAACACGTAGCAAGAACAGGAATCTCAAACCGAACATATAACATCATGTTTATTGTTTACAGATGGGATTAGTCCTGTGGAAACTTAGTTTATAATGTTTTATTGATGATCCTAAAAAAGTTATTTGTGTTAAAATACCCTTTGTTTGAATAATAACCCTTTGTTAAGGGTGCACTACAGTATGCTTAATGTTAAACAAGTGAATTACAATGGAGATTAATTATTTGTTTTTTCGCTTATAGTAGAATGTTGATTCACTAAAATAATTCTGTTACACAATCTGAGTCATGTTGTTTTCGTAAACAAATGGTGTATGACTTCAATGAACTTACTCAAAAGTGATGCTATTTTTGATTTGTTTCTCATGAACTACTACTCTGACATGCATTAAGTGTTAGTGTTTCTGTTAATGATTTGTAGAGTTTACTCTTGAGAGTGCACTGTGATTTCCTTGGATGAATTTCAAGGAACACTTCTTGAATTCTGCACTCCTGTGTTTTATCAGAGACATCTGCAGACATCCTCTATCCCTGCAATAGCCTCCTATTAGAACATGGGAGACTAGGCACAGCAGACAAACACCCCTTTGCAGAAGCACATTGGAGCAGGAACACAAAAGGCTTTATCTTGGAGGATTAGAGAAAGGGTTTAGTGCCATGTAAGTCCAGTGGGGAAATCAAACAAAATCCAGTTTGCTATACCTTTTATTGAATTAACTGAAAATATTATACTGATATGGTAGATGCATTAGCTTTCGAAGTCCCAGAGACATTTTCATCAGATGGCGGTCACATGATAAATGGGCAACAAAAAAAATCATGCACAGAGCTAAACATATCTTTTCCATAGAAAGAAAAACAAAACAAGGGATTGAAACCAATGAGTAATACTAAGGGAGTCTAGGAATGGTTTCATCTCAGTTTGGGCCTTAGGGTCATTTTACTGCACATCAGGCTGGATCTGTGCCTGGATAAGTTGCACCTTACTTGTTTGGGGGTATTTGGGCTAGGATGTGTCAGAGCTCTGCCCCATATGACAGTTACTGGTCTTAGTATGACGATTGGTTCGCTGGAGTTGCTGCATGTACTGCAAAGTCTTTTCGTGCACTGGAGAAAGCAATGGAATCTAGGTTTACCATACTGAGGGCCCGATTCTCATCTTGGCGCAGTGAGCGTGCTAAATAGCACGACTCACTGCGCCATTTATTGACGCCCAGGCACCACTGCTATTCTCATGTGGGCCTGGGCGTCTTCGCAAAGCACAACAGTGCTTTCGCTGTAATCCGCCTGTTTCTAATGGAAACAGGCGGATTGCAGAATCTCGGCAGCATTTTCGTTAAATAACGAGGGAATCGTCATTTAACGAAAATGCTGCTGGGAACACAGTTCCTATACACCAAAGTGAGCAGCTTCAACACTGCAGGATTTTGAAGCTGCTTGCTTTGGTGTAAATGAAAGTGTTCATATACACCCGTGTGTTCCATATGAACACTTTCATGTATACCAAAGCAAGCAGCTTCAACGTTGCAGCAACGTTGAAGCTGCTTGCTTTGGTGTACATGAAAGTGTCCATATACAACACGGGTGTATGGACACTTCCATTTACACCAAACAAGGTTTCTTGTGGCACTCCTCCAGTTTAACGACACCAGAAGGGTACCGTAAATGTGCACTAGTTTAGCGCACATATTAAACTGGAGGAGTGCCACAAGAATAGGCTTCCAAAAAGCCAGTTTACGAATGTGGCGGTTGCTAGGTTGGTTTCCAAAACATCCTAGCAACCGCCACATGTATTCCGAAAATGGCGCATTCCTTCCGACTTCGGAAGAATGCGCCACCTTCAGAATAGGTCTCAAGTACCGAAAAGGTCGTTAAGCCTTTTAACGTCCTTTTCAGTACTTAACACCTACATTAGAATCGGGCCCTGAATCAACCTGCATCTGGAGGGACAACATTTTAAAACTGTCAGGACACGAACAAACCACAAGACATTGCCCATCAGCACACAAAGGATCAGATTCACAAAAAGCATAAAATAGGAAAGGAGTGCAGAGAATGCACTCGTTCCATTTGCGCTGCTTGCGGAATTGCTCGGGTCATCCTATTCACAAAGGTGACCTGAGCATTTCTGGAGGGGTCGTATTGTAGCGCAAAGATGTGCTCTCCGGGCCCCTAGCATACTTTAGTGATGGGGGCGCACTACCAATACAAATGTATGACAGGCGATCAGTTACCACGTGGTTGCTAACAGCACATTTCACAGAGACGGGCTAAAAATCATGACGAGGTCAGATATCACCCTGTCAGGATTTGCTGCTACCCCGGCACCTGTTCCTAACAGGCGCAGCGGGGTGACGCTCTTTTCTGGGCACTTTAGAGCGCATCCTGTTTGTGAATTTCAGGGTACGCTTAGAATGCCCAGAAATGCCCCCTTGTTTGAGGAAATGTGCAGAGGGGGAAAAGGGGCATTTGAATGGCATCTAATGTGCAGTCATTCAGTGCTCTTTGGGAATTGGGCTCCTCCATTTTTTGGCACAAGTGAGGAGATGGGTCTCTCCTCCCTCCCTTCCAAAAGCCTTTGAGAATCTGACCCAGAAAGTCATACTCAGACATGATGCTGGTATTTTTCATATATAATGTGGATCATTCATGTGGTGCTCATTGCAGGTTGAACTGTCCCCTGGCTCATGTGGATGCTCCGGCCGGAGAGCCCATGCCAAAGAATTTAGGGCCGATCATAGGTAAGGGAGCATCGGAGTTGGTTGTGAACCACCTGACTGAAGATGATTTTGCGTTAGGATAGAGGGGCGACCCATCACCAACCCCTAGGGATAGAGCCCGCAAGGGATAGCTTAGTACTTTCGAAGGAAGTACAACAGTTTAGATCAGGAGCTTCTCCATTTTGTTGACAAATGACACCTGTCCACGTTTTTATATTGTGTTATGTTATTGTCATGTGGTGGGCGAAGTCTACAATAATGCTATCAGCAATTTAATCTGTTATAGGATCGTTTTCATGCGTAGCCTCATCGATTGAATGTCACCTTTCTATCCCAGCAAAGGATTAAGAGGAAATACACACCATAGTGTTGGTGAATGGGGGGGGGGGTCTGGCTGGGGCTAGGCCACAGATTAAATGGTGAGTCTTCCTACAAATTCGTTTTTGCCAGCCCACAGGTCTTTGGGCCTGTTGCCATGAAGCCTCCACTTGCTGCCTGAAACAAGAGGGGCAAACAGGTCTGACGTGGGGGGGGGTTGGTGGTTGCACAGCGGGGACAGAGATTGCGACATCGGTGTGGTGTGCAGAGGATGATTTCTGTTGTTTTTATTAGGCATCTTATTTGTATGGAAAGCACCCTAAGTCCTTTCCTTCCTACAACCACAGCTCATCGACCTAACCAGGGTTCCTGCATACCATGAAAGAAAGCCCATAGGGTGTGGGCCACGAGGCAGGCGCATAGAACGTTTGCCGCATATACATGGGGCTCTGCATCCAGCCAGGAAAGTAGTAGTTTATACAACCCAGACAAATACAGAAAGAAGGTCCGGAGTGGACCGGGGAAGTGGTGCCATTGAGGCCCCTACTCTGTGAAAGATTGGGAGAGCGAGGACGGCGTGGAAGCCCGCTGCGTCCATACACCCAGAGCCGTCCATGAGACGACCTGCTGATGGTTGTTGTTGGGTGGAGGGCCAGGAGCGGATCCAATCCTGGGCCCTGGAGGAGGAGGGGTGGGCGCCGATCAGAGGTAATGCCGGGCCCTGGGAGTTGCAGGGAGGATGGACCCGCTTGAGAGGGCGAGCAGGAGTGCAGGTGTCGGGGCGGCCTCATTGGGCGTGTAGGGAGAAATGCCCACCTGGGAGCTCCATGGTGCTGCGGTCTTCAGCCTATCCACGCCCCCCCGCGGTGATCAAGAAGAGCTATGGAAAACAGAGCAGGAGAAGAGACCCCTGGAGCAAGGTACAAAGGTACAGGGGCAGCTGGAAGGAGGTCGGGCCCTACATCAGAGAGGGCTGACTGTGCATAAGATTCCTGCTGAGTCCCACCTGCAGAGGCCCCACTGCTGGGCGCAGAAGGAGGAGGGGCCATGGATGATGCAATCAGGGTGTGATTCCCCCAAGGGCAGAGGAAGCTGTTGGCCCCCTGTTAATCGGGATCACTATTTGTCTGCTGCTTGGGGTTTGAGGCAAGAGCAAGCCTCCCCTGGGCCGCTCCTGCAGTTGGAATCTGGACATACGCTGGGGATAATTAATAGTACATGGAGGCCTTGCTGGTGATATGTCAATGTAGTGGACCTGCACTTCAGTAAGGGGAGGTGAGTGTTACCCATAAATTTGCCCAAGGGGGTTCAATGGCCCAGTCTGTCAGGCCTGACGCCGGCATTCTTGGAAGCTTAGCACCCCCTGAAGAGGCATAAAGAGATCTGTTTGTGAGAGGAGATTGGGGCGGCCTGGGCCCAAAAACCCAGAATGCTCTTCTGGTTGCCAGGTCGGTGGCACACACCTGACAAGGAAGGAGTGAGATGTTATTGCGCTGTACAATCCAAGGGAGAAAGGCATGGATAAAAGCGCATGGAAGACATGAAGGACCTAGAGGCCCTAGGAGGTATCCAGCAAGATAAACATGCAGTTCTGTCAGAGCTGAAAGCATTTCGTGCAGAGGTGCAGTTGTCTATGGGCTGCTCATGGATTGAGTTACGAAAGTGCAAGATAGGGTTGATGCGCTGGAGAACACTCAATGCTCGGCCGACCCTGAAGAGGTCGGAGTAGAGGTGAGACTTAAGGAGCTTAAACAGAGGGAAAGGGAGGTCAGGTGCAAGATGAACAAAATCGAGAATAGGGAGAGGAGACACAACCTGAGAATATGGGGGCTTCCTGGCAAAGACATAGAAATGCCAAAGGTCCTGGAGCACACACTGGGAAGACTGTTGCACAAGCTACTTGGCTCCTAGTCTGAGATGGAAATCAGAATTGATTTGGTCCATAGAGGCGCTCTGACTGGAAAATAACCTCACTCTGTGGTTCTGAAGCCATAATTACAGAGACAAAGAAGAAATACTTTAAAAGACCCAAGAAATGGGCACTATAAAATGGGAGGGTGCATAGGACAAAATGTTCCAAGATCTCTCCACGTATACTCTTGATCAAAGATGCAAGTGCAGACCTCTGATGAGATGACTCCAAGAAAAAGGGGTGTGATATTGCTTGCTGGAGATTCCCATTCGCACTAGCCTTTGACTAAAAGGGGGAGAGTTACACATTGCACCAGGGCGATGAGGCTGACAGACTTCAATAGTAAACAAGCGAAACGCAGCCGGAACGTGACAGTCAGGAAGTTCCAGAAAACCTAGAAAACCCCAGGTCCTGCAACCATCGGCTCCAAGATGATAGGAGGGACACAGACCTGGAGTAACTCCTGGACTAAATTAGGTTGATTTGTTGTTTTTTTTCCTGCTCGCATGGAAGTGAGAGGCATGGCTGGATGTTGGACTTCACACTGCCTAGTGACCTGGGCATATCCAGGTGTCTCGATGCAATGGGGCTCTATGCCCTGGTTGTTAACAGTTGGTAACATGTTTTATTTTTCATGGTATATGGGCGGGGGTATGGGGTATCAGAGGGGTTCTTGGCACATACGTAAATGATCTGGTTCTGTACTGGTCAGGGGTAATAAGGATTGTGCATTTCGCAAGACAGGGGTATGGCTGAATTGAAAGCAGCAACCTTAAATGTTTTAAATGGCTCAATTCCACCAACAAGAGATTGTTAATGCTTAATATGTTTCGAAAACTTAATTTGTCCGTACTGTTTTTCAGGAAACTCAATTGAAGCAGAGGAAAGAGCACTCATTGCGGAAGGGGGTGGTACGCCAAATGTTCTGGGCCTCACATAAGGACCTTAAAAAGGAAGGAGTGGTAATTGTCCTGGTGAGACCCTTTCAAATAAAGGCATTGGCGGTGAGGCAGGGGTTTAGAGGGAGATTCGTTGCAATCAAGGGGCACATGGAGGGGGTGGCAATCACACTGGCAATGATATATGCCCAAAACACTAGCCAGCTCCCCTTCTTGAAGAAAGTGTTTATGGTACTGGATGAATCGGGGGGAAGAGTATACGCTAGTGGGGGTGGAATTTAACATGATAGCGGATCCAACGTTCGATTGGTGGTCCACAAAGGGGGGGGAAACAATCCAATGGGAAAGGATAACACTAAGCATAAGTACTATGAGAAAGGAGATTGGGTGTGAACACTAGTAGCTAACAGGGTATGAGGCAGTAGAGGCGAAAGAAGAGTGGGAAGGATTAGGAACGTCCAGGGAACACTAATGATCCTGCAAGAAGGGATCTCTGGGCATTTTGCAGATTATTATGAAACACTATATACACAGGCTCCAGGCCCAGGGGATCAGTCTGTCAATTAATACTTAGAGGGTCTTGCTATGCCTAAGCTTATGTCTGAGGAAATGGCCCTCATGGAAGCTGAATTTACAGTGGAAGAGGTGTCGCTAGCTATAAGACGACTAAATGTCAGAAAGGCCCCTGGTGAGGACGGCTATACGACTGACTTTTACAAGTATTTTCAAGAGATTTTGACCGAGCCGTTAGCCAAGGTCTTCAATGCTATATGCAATGGTAGGGGACGTCCTGCCCACATTTCTTGAAGTCCAAATTATCGTTATTCTATAACCAGGGAAAAATCCCACACAGTGTCAGGCATATAGAACTTTTTTCGTTATTGAGCATAGATGCCAAATTATTCACAAGAATATTGGCATCCAGGCTCGAGATTCACCTCCCGAGGCTGATCCATCCTAACCAGAAAGGCTTTATTAGGAATAAGCAAGGATAATAATCTTGGGCAAGACCCTTTTGCATACTCTGATAGTCAGAGAGGAAGAGCCTTTGACTGGGTAGTTGGGGCTTTTTGAAAGGGGTCATGTCTTCAGTGGTGATTGGATCGAAAAGGTAGAGTTGGGTCTCCGCTCTTTACTCTAAGCCTAGAACGAAAGTCGTGGTGAATGGGGAGGAATCCACAGTGTTCCTGCTAGCAAGGGGCACCAGACAGAGATGCCCCCTCTACCCCTCCTTGATGCCCTTGCTATGGAACCATGGGCGACAGACGTTAGATGCCATAGAGGCCTTAAAGGTATCAAAATAGGGAACAAGAATATAAAATAAGCTTATTTACGGACAATGCTCTCCTGTATGTAACTTCCCTCCCAAATTTACTGAAGGACTTGACCTGACATGGAGAGCTATCAGGCTTCAAAATAAAATGTGGGAAATCAGTGGTTTATAGGTGGGGTTCTGGGACTCTTTGGATGGGGAATATGTGGGGAGGTTGGGTTTTCATGTCCAATCAGATGGGTTCCGGTATTTGGAGGTGGTGATACAGAGGGACCTTGGTGCCTTATTTGTGGAGAACGGTCTCCATCTTTGGGACAAGGTGCAGATGGATCTAGATTGCTGGGCCAGGCTGACTCTCTCATGGATGGCGAGGTAGAATTGCATTAAAATTGTGGTCCTCTGCAAACTTCTTTTTCTTTTCCAGAGGCTCCTTATAATTCTTCCGTCTTCCTTTTTAGAGTCAGTCAAAAGGAGATTCCTGAAATGTATGGAGGCCGGGCCAAGACCTAGAATAGCATGTAGGGTTCTCACGCTCCAACGGGATGAGGGAGGGGTTCGATTCCCAGATTTGGATGCATATTACTCAGTTGCTCATTTGCGTATAATGTTAGACCACCTAAATCCGTGGAACAAAAAACAGTGGGTGAAGATGGATAACACGATATTAAGCCCAGTTACATTGGGAGAATAGCTCTGGGTGCAGCAGAAGGAGAACCCTAATAGTATGGTGAAACACTCAATGCTGGAGGCTCTTCGGACTATATGGAAAGAGACTGGCAGTACACGTTGGCAAGCAACATTGCCCTCACCCGGCTGCTGTATATGGGCTCCCCCTTTGCAAAATCTAATAGCTGAACGCTTACAATTTTAAAGTTGGTACGATGCTGGTGTAACGGATTTAAATCGGGCACACACCCAAGTCTCACCTAGCATCTAGTGTGCAAATGAAACCCTTATTTATTTTGTCTATACGTTCAATATTCTGAATGCTATACCACTCATATCACACCCTTCTCAAAATACCCCCCAGGTCACACTGAACCAGGAAACAGGTTAGTTTGTAAAGGTAAATATTTATTTATTTATTTTAATATTCAAATGACACATAGGTTTACTATAGATATATATATATATATATATATATACATATATATATATATATATATATATGGGCAGCAATCACCCAATGGGTGACAATACAATTCCGAAATAAGCAAAGCAATTGAATTTACTTATAAGGAGGCAAAATAGAAAACCCAGGGAAAAAGAATGGTTTGTTTTGCACACAGATAGCGTTTAGGTTAATGTTCCCCCTGCAAAGTTTTGTTTAAATACAATGAGCAATCCTACACCAATGTGAGTAACAGCAGGTTTTCAGGAATTAAATACAATGTCTAGAGTTATAGGCAATCCTCCCTCCCACACAAAAGAGAAAACCTTATTGTGGCAAATGACACTTTGAAAATGACAGGTGAAATACTACAAAAGGCGCAAAAATACTTAATGGATAGATATCCTAAAATAAGCAACACTAATCAGGTCCTAACATACATGGGCTGTAATATAAACAACAACATACACTTCAGATCAGGATGGGATGGAAAAAGCACTTTGAAATGGTGAAATGACATGTGTAAACCTGGGAATTTTGCAAATTTGCAGCAAACTTTTACTCTGCGATATTGAAGAAAAACGGGTCAAACACACTGGTGTGCGATGCGATTTTTAGTTATCGATGTAGCTAAGGATGTTAGGTATCAGTGAGAGTTGAAATGTTGTTTCTATCTTTAAAACTGGTGGAGTTATAGAGGTTTTAATGAGAGGGGATTTTGCAAAATAGGCGCGAAAATGAATCAGCAGTGCGCTTTTGAAAATGACAGATGGGTTTGATTACACTATATTAAGGCTATGAAAAAGAGAATGCCACATATGGATCTTATAGTCACGTGATCAGCGTAACCCGTCCCGTTGTGGATACTCTACTTCTTCCTGGGATTTACTTTAGTTATTCAAAATCATTACGGAGTTATGGTTTTGGAACACAGGTGATACAATCAGCGCAAGACAGATTCTAACAATAATGGAGTTCTGAATTAAAGATGGGATGGGTTGAGATAGGGATAATACAATGCTGATATAGTAAGGGTCACTGTTCTTCCTGTTAATACTTACAGAAGAAGTTATTAAATTGGACCGTCAGCTCTGGTCAATGAATTGGATCTTGTCTACCGGCAGCAGGGCACCTCTATCAGGATTGGATCAGCAGGGCGGTTCTGGCCAATTTGGACTGCACCTAGGCCTGGATTTGGAAGGGCCCCTTCTGGTTACTGGACACGATGGATAGCAGGATGTAAGTTTTCAGTGGGCCCGCCTTAATGGGAGCAAGCCAAGCTGAATCAGAATTAAATCCCTTCAAGTTTGGGATATTTGCAATTCGGTCAGGCTAGCAATAATTTTGCAATGCTAGAGTCTGGATTCTGCAAAGAAATCTGTATCTTTCAAGAATTCTGGAGTCAGCTACAAGATGAAAAGTTCTGCAAGAAGGTGCTGCGTGTTCATCTGGATGGGTTCTGGAATCAGTGTGTTCTAGAAGCAGTGTGTCTATGTGTAGTTAAACTCCTATATTTATCCATTTCAAGTTTATGGCATGGGCAGAACTTCAAAACACACCCCCATGGTTGTAAGTGGTTACCGGCATGTGCTTTGTTTTGGTTGTCAGCCTGAACAGGGCTGTCATTTTATGACAGGATTTAGGAACTCCCACCTGGATTTTTACCCAAAACATACTTTTGCACAAATGTACATTTCTACCATTATGTACCCTCCTAAAATTGAACACACATACTTCACATGCGATTGTCTACATTTACATTCACTTCCCATCTTTGTGAGAGCTGTATTGGTCATTCTATGGATTTTTATCAATTTTACCCACAACACTTTGGATTAATCATTTCTAATTTGATACATCTCTAGGCGCTTATAAGTGGATCGTGTACATACAATTGTAAGTTTGCAACATTAATAGTTTGGCCACAATCAAGGCTGAAATTAGTTTAAAGTCTACCAAGTTTCAGGTATATCGCTCTGTAAGTTGTTCAGTTAAAGAGTTTTCAATTTTTTATCAAAATAAGGATTTCACAGCAAAGTCCTTCTGTGTAACCTGTCCCTTTCAGACAGCAGCTGCCCAGTCCTTTGAAGTTCACCGAGAAACCTCCTTCAGATCCTGTCCCTCCTTGCAGAGGTCAATGCTTAGCCTGTCCTTTGTTCTTTGGTCAGCCAGCGGATGAATGTCTAATGTGGCCCCATTGTGTTGTTTTCTGGAATTATGTGGGAACCATTAACAGCCATTAGCCTTCCTGTTCTCAAGGAAGTGTCAGATTTTTCCAGGCCAGGCTGTCAGATCAGAATTACATAGTGGATTGGCCCCAGACTGGGCTCTAGGACATTGAAGTCTTCTCATTTCAAATATAAAATATAAGCACAGTTTATAAAGGATTTAAACATTTTAAAAGAATTAGCCCTTCACAAACATGCTTGAAATAGTGGATTTTGCAATTTTTCACGAAAAAGAAAATACATCTAAACTGGATTTAACAGCCAATTTCCTTAGGCAGCTGTCAGGCAGTGATGCCTGGACTCCTCTGACTGTCTGGAGAATCCATGGTTTCAGCACACTTTCCTTTTCACAATTCTCTGGAAAGTGACAGAATTTTTAAGGGCATTTTCGGATTAGGCCCTTCTGTGGCCTTGTTTCAGGTGACAGATGACAGATGCCCGATGACAGATGACAGATGACAGCAGTGATTCGTGCTTTTACACCACTTTGCATGTCTACGTGGCAGGGCAGTGCAGCTCTTTTGATGATTTCTGAACTCTACGCAATTTTGCAGATTCGGTGGGCACAGGGGTTATTGGCTCCATTTTTGGCAGTTTTCTTTCCCCATTGGCAAAGGGGTACAGTGTGGCGCAGTGGCGTGGATATAAATACTCCACACTGGTCTTAGTAGAGCCGGGCAACTATGGGAGGCCGGGAAGTTCATAACTATTGGCAGATTAGAGGAGTGCCTTCGCGTTTGTAAGCTCTCTCCCTTTCGGTACTTGCAACTCAAGGGGGGCTCTCAATGATCTGAGATGGGGGAACAACATACAGATAGGCCTAACCGCCTTTGAACAAGTCATCCTGTAGAATATGGAATCTAGGGGCGGAATAGCAAATATCTATAAGATGTTGTTGAAACTATGAATTGCTCAAAGGCCAGAAAAAAATGGGCAATAGATTTGCAGAAAGAAATAATAGATGATTTGTGGTTTTCCATGTGTAGGAGTCTCACGTTCCATGGTATCCCTACAGTATTCGGATGCAGGGCAATTAAGCCCATACACCGCTGGCAATATTCACCTGCCATTTTAGCCAGCATGTAGTTTGGGGTGGACTCTCGCTGCTGGAAGTGCCGCCGTACAAATGCGGATTACTATCATATGTGTTGGGGGTGTACCTGTATACAGATACATTGGAGGGAGTTTCTCTCATGGATCAAGGGGATTATTGGAAACTTGTGATGTCTCTCACCATGGTGGATGTTGTTTGGTGTGTATGAGGAAGATGAGGTGCAGGAAGAAGGGGGCATATTCTGGTGGCTGCCAGGTCCTTTAGTGCAGATGTGGAAACGAAATAGAACACCTATAGAGAAAGAATGGGTTTAGAAACGTAGGGTAATTTATGACATGGAATACCTATCCTATATCCTAAATGAGTCGAAGACAAAGGTTGAAGAGATTTACTAACTATGGGAAATAGCCCATTGGCCCGGGGCTATCAGACTATATGACAGATCACATTGTATTTCCAATTGATGCGTGATGTTGGGGCGAGGAGTTTCTAAAATGTGATATGCTACATGCTGTAAACGGTTTCAATGCCTGTCAATTTGATTTTGAAAAAAAGAGCCATATGGTGTGACTTAATGAACTCAGGAATGTACTAATGCAATGTTAACTTTTTTGTGAGAATAGCGACCCTCTGAGCTTCCTGAAATTTACACCAGAGGAACTCAAGAATTGCAAGGGCACGTTCACGCAGTTGGTCCTATGTCAGGAGGATGAAGAGGGTGGGATGAATATGAGGTCTTGTTCTGTGTTATCCACCAGTGTTTCCAGGTATGTCACAAGGGCTCCTCTTGAGCTATCACTCACAGTGCTCCAATATATGGGACTAGTGGCCCCAGCTGTGAGATCAGTGATCTCAGCTCTCCGTGCTCTTAGGTGAGTGCTCTGTGGCAGTGCTCACACCTGTGTGTACAGTGCCAGTGTAGTAGCTGTGTATTCAGAACTGGCGCTGTTTAGTGCCAGTGCTCCCAGATGGTTGACCAGTCACCGATCTGTGAGATTGATACTCACTGCAGTGTAAAGCACGAGTGCCAGTGTTCAGTGCCGGTGTCAATGTACCCAACTGATTGCTGAATGCAGTGCACCAAGCTCTTGGCCTAAAGCCAGTGGCGTCAGCTGTGTGTTCAGTGCCTGTTCTTCTAGACATGTGCTTGGTGCTGTTCTCCCTGCTGTTCTCTCATTGGCAGTGGCCAAGGGCTCTCGGTTGCATGCTCAGACCTGGTACTCCCAGCTGTGCCATCATTGGCTGTGCTCACAACCTGTTGTTCTCTTCCAGGGCATTCTGTTGTGTTCCTTTCCATTTGTTCCCAAATGCCCTCCCAGAACAAGATCAGACAACACCAAAGACCCCAGGCATGTGCAAACGCCAAAGATTCGACCTATTTCTGAATACATTGTACTACTGTATAAGTGTAAGGCGGTTAGTAGAAGTGGAGTAGGATCACGCCATTGTGGTCCTGTGTCTTACAGACGCATCGCCTCTCCACTGTCTCCTCCATGAGGCATAAACTATGCATCACACTCGTCCTCTTGTGGCCTTGAACCAGTCACAGTTAAATCTTTGGAGGAGACGGGGCACTAGGGCAAAGGTGCACAGTGACAGAATGCCATCTGCGAGGGACTGAAGTCCTGAGCTTTTTTGATTTTTGCTTTTCAAAGTGAAGGTGGTTTTCTCTCACAGGAAGTGGTCTCTGCTAAACAGGTCCCGCTTTCAAAAAGCTCCATGGTTAAAAGTATAGTGGACTTCAGGGACGTCATTTGGGGTCGCCAGGGGTCGCAAATGTGACCCCTGTCGTCTCCCTTGTTACCCCTGTGGTCTCCCTTGATACCCCTAAATAAAAAAAGAAATCTAAAAATGATTATTTCTTTATTTTATTTTTTAAAATTTAAGCTCCTGGGCTGTGGCGAGTGCCACGTGGCTTTTTGTTTCTGGAGTGGCTAGCTTTCTTGCTCGGGACTCTTAAAAAAAACATTGGGTGCCAAAATGGAACACTTTGAGCAGTGATCCTAAATAAGAAAGAATAGGAATAACAAATAATGTGTCTTTCTGGAATTCTATACAATAATTGCTAGACTCATTAAAGGTTTTTTTCAGGCACACTTCAGCCGGTGATTCCCTGATTTAGTCTATTCTTAAAACACCTCAACTCAGCCTTTCATTCTTCTGAGGTCGCTAAATGAGTACCAACACAGGTTGGGCAATATTGTATATATATATATATATATATATATACATATACATATACATATATATATATATATATATATATATATATATATATATATATATATATATATATATATGTATATATATATATATGTTCTTTATAAAGCTCTTAAGCGTAAGTGCTATTTAATAAGACATCATTATCATTTGGCCTTGGACACCTGCTTTCATTCACAGTAATTTGGTAATATATACACACTGATATTAACTATTTATATATTTTGAAATTTATTTATTGGCATTTAGTTAGGATTACAAAAACAACACTACTGGCGGATGGTTCCACCAGTGTCAAATTAACAGATGTTCCTGTAATTATGCTGCAACACTTAAACAGTAACTTTCAAACAACAAATTCACATTAACTGTCTCCTGGGTTGTCATGTATAATGTTCTACAGGCAACCGATAAGGTGGATGTCTGGGTAGTGGAGGGGGGGGGCAAAACCAATTCAGGAGTCCTCTTGGCCTGTGATGGCCCTGTTTCAAATGACTTAGTTTGCTTCGTGGATCAGAGGTTCTCTCCAAGTGAATTGTTCAAGGGGGTTTATCATCCGGAGAGTGGAACAATTGTGCTATGGTGTCTTTCCATGCAACTTTTGCCATGCTCGAGTCCTCAGTGGATCTGGATACACTGTCCTCTCAGGCTCTCCTTTCGGTGGTTGCCAATTTCTCAAGTTCCTTACGCCACACCGTGAAGGTCGGAACTCTGGGCTTTTTCCATGACATGGCCATAGTTCTTTTAGCCATTATGCACACTAATTCCATCAGTTTAACTGAGTGCTTGAATTTAGCTAGTCTGGGGAAGGTTCCTAAAAGACATTCAGGTGGGGTCCACTTATAGCTGGTCAAACCCGCCTCCTCACATGTTTGCTTTATTTATGACCAGAGGGTCTGAGTTTTGTTACAGTTCCATAGCATGTGGATCAGGTCTGCGTTATCAGCCCCGCACCAGTTCGGTTGCGTAGAATTGTTGAATATAGCCAGTTTGCTCGGGGTTAGGTAGGTGCATTATAGTACATTTATCTGAATCAATCGGAATCTGTGATTTCTAGAGACCTCCCTGGGGAATGACAGTGCTCTATCCCATTCCTTATCCGACACCTCCCGTCCCATGTCTGTTTCCCATTTAGACCTTAGTTCTGCACTTCGGGGGTTGGGAGTGTCAGTTAGGTGGCTATATAATTGGGACCCTGCACTCCCGCCTTCTCCCAGATTATATAGCAGTGTTATGAAGGGATCTGCGTCCGGTTCCTCCGGCCAAGTGTCCCATTTTGTAAGTGCTATTTTTCGAATCCTCTGAGGTATTGGCCAGTGGGAATACTGCATTCTGCCTGTAACATAGAGAACTCCCGGAAGGTTCCTACGATATATATGTCACCCCAAGTATATACCCCTTTCCTTTCCCAGAGCCTGACATTTTTCAGATCGGTATCAGCCTTATTCAGTCCCGAGATTAATGGCATTTCTGGGGAGTATGGTTGCTTTAATTGCATGACCATATTGGTCCTGTGCCATATTCCCCTGCCTAGGTTCACCAGAAAGGGTGCAGTACTCAGCAGGCTTTGGGGGGCCCAAATCAGTTCTTTCAGTCGTATCGGAGAGATCAAGGTCTGTAACAGGGGAATCTCTGAAGTGGTCCTGTCTGCTAACCATTTGGTTACAAAGCCCGGCTGAGCAGCGAGGTAATATTTCTCTAAATTCGGTAGTTGGATACCACCTTGTTTGTATGGTAAAACCAATGTGGATAGAGCCACCCGGTGTCTGCCACTTCCCCACAGGAAGTCCCGGATTATTGTATCGAGTAGGTGAAAGAAGGGTTTAGTAATATAGAAGTGCACATTTTGGAACCCATATAGGAATCTAGGAAGTACAATCATTTTAACTATAGAGGCCCTGCCCATCATGGACAGAGGTAGCTTAGCCCAGAATCCCATGGATTTACGCAGTGCCGGTAGTGCCGCCGTTGTGTTATGTTTATGCATCAGCTCTGGGGTATGCATTATCTGAATCCCGAGGTATCAGAATGAAGAGGTCTGCCATTTTACTCCCACCAAGGGGAGGTCCTCAGCAGTCTTACCTTTCAGACCCACTAGGGGAAACAAGCAGGACTTGGTTTTGCTAAATTGTATGTCTGAAACCTTAGCATAATTGTCAAGGATTTCAAGCATTTTTGGCACATTAAGAAGAGGGTTGTTGACATATAGCAGTACGTCATCGGCGTACAATGAAATAATGTGATCCACCCGACCTATCCTTATGCCCGCATTGAAAAATTGCTGCCTAAAGTAAATAGCAATGGGCTCCAGACTTAGTATGTAAAGCATGGGTGAGAGCGGGCAGCCCTGCCTGGTTCCCCTGCCAATGTCCCATGACTCCGACACATATTTCCCGGACTTCAGCCGTTCTCTCGGTTTGTTGTCGAGGATTTTAATCCATCTAATGAACCCCTGGCCAAAGCCAAATCCCTCCAGAACTGCCACTAGCCACTCCCAATCTATAGAATCAAATGCCTTGATGGCGTCTAAGGACAATAGTGCATAACATTCCTCGCTTGTGTCGGTTTGGGCTATTATGTGCTGGAGCCTGCGCAAATTCATGGTCGTGTTACGACCAGGCACGAAGCCGTTTTGGTCCGTATGTACTATGTCTCCTATTGCTCTGGACAGCCTCTTGGCTAGGACTGTTGTAAGTATTTTAACGTCATAGTTAAGCATAGCAAGCGGGCGGTAAGAGTCACACCTCTCTGCGGGTTTATTAGGCTTGAGCATTGGAACCACTGGAGTTTCCCTCCTGCTATCAGGTAGGGTCCCTCTTTCATAAGCCTCCAAGAAGACTTTGTGCAATAGCGGTGTTAGGGAGGATTCATATGCCTTGTAAAATTCTGGAGGCAGCCCATCGTTGCCCGGAGCCTTACATGTCGCCAGGGATTTAATTGCTTCAGTTATGTCCTCAGGTGTGATGTCCATGTCTAGGGCTTCGGATTGTGTAGGAGTTAATTTGGGCAGGCCAATCTCGTCAAGTGTATCTAATATTTGGTCTTGGGGGACTCGGTCTGCATGGGAGTATAATTGCGCATAGAAACACTTAAAAGTATCATCAACACCCTCTTGAGTACTATGAGTTTTGTCGAACTCATCCCGCAATGTAGTAGTTATGTGTCTGGGTGTTTTTATTTTTTGCAGAGCCAAGCTAGTAACCGGCCAGGTTTGTCTGCTTCTGCATGTGTTCTGTTTGTTCTGGTGACAAAATCGAATTCAGCTAATCTGCTCCATGCCTCAGTGCAATTTTCTCTAACAGTTCTAAGTTCTTCCTCCCTCTTCGGGGTGTCTACAGGGGCTGCCTCCAGTCTCACAATTTCCTGTTCCTTCTTGTCTAATTCGCTGCGCATTAGTTTCCTGATGCCACCTGCCTTTGCAATGACTTCTCCCCGTGTTACTACTTTTAGGGCATCCCATAGTATACTGACGTGTTCTATACTCCCAGTATTCTCTGTTATGAAATTATCTATGGACTCATGTAGATCCTCTTTGAATGATGGGTCTTTCAGGGCCTCCACAGGCATTCTCCACATGGGGATGGGAGGTTTTGGGCCAATATGGTTCCATTCTATTAGGAGTGGAGAATGGTCCGAAATAGTTCTTCCCAGGTATTGCGCATCCCTTATCTGAGGTAAGTGCTCCTTATCCAAGAAAAAATTATCTAACCTGGTGTGGAGGGAATGCGGAGACGAGAAGTACAAATAACTTCTTTCCACTGGGTGTAGTTCCCGCCAAACATCTGCCAGATCCAGTCCATCAGTCATGGCTATCAGGGACGTGGAGGCCGTTGAGGGGCCCTTTGATGGAGGCCAGGACCTATCCAGTATCGGGTTGTAGACACAATTGAAATTACCCCCCGATATGAAGAAGCCATTCCTATATTGTAGCATTTTGGTGCTCAGCCCTTTCAGGTGCGTTGGGTTATTATTATTGGGGAAGTATGAGTTCACAATGCACATTTCCATTTGTTCAAAGGTCCCCCATATTACCACATATCTGCCTTCTGGGTCTTTTTCCATCTTGGTGAGTTGAAACGGTACGTGGGGGTTGATCCAGGTGTAAACCCCTCTTGCAAATCTGGAATAGGAGGCAACAAAGCCCTGTCCAACCCAGTGTTCCCTGAGTTCTGCCTCTGATTGCAATGCGTCTCCTGTAGCAGGGCTATATCCACTTTTTTCCTATGTAGGTAGGTTTTAATTCTATTTCTGCTGAGATAGTTGCCCAGGCCCCGCACATTCCATGTCATTATCCTAATTTTCTTAGCCATGGTAGTTTCACAGGGGGTCTAACGTCAATCCACCTCTCACAAGGGCTATCTGTTAACGTGGTTAAGTCCCCACAAAGTTCCCTTAGTTGTAGGTTCAAACCCATCAAGTTCACTGTTTCAGCCACCCCACCCCTTGTCCTCATTTTACCTTTCAGAGACTTACCAACTTTCTCAACTTCCATCTTGAAGGATGAATTAACCAAAGAAAACAACAAGTAACTGCCCCCAGCAGTTGTTTCAAACTCACAATGCTTGGGTGCTCCCGAGCCTTTGAGGCCTCTCCAGGCCTTTCGGTACGGGTGGTGTGTAGGCATTCAGCCTACTAGGTGGGATGGGTCACTGGCGGTCTCGCACTTGGGCCTTCGTGCCCCTGCCCAATTAGGACATCTGTTCGTTACGGCGTTGAGTAGGGTTTCACAGACATTGCCGTGATTACATAGTACCGTGGTCACTTTCCTGCGCGGTTCCAATCGTTCCTTTATCGTTAATTTCCTTTCATGGGTTCTTCAGTGTCGTCAGCAAGATTATTGTGTTCAAGCCACATATTTGCAGCAGCTGGAGTCTCAAGGAAAATTGCCTTCCCTTTGTACAGCACTTTAAGTCTTGCTGGGTACAGTAGCATATACTTAATGTTGAGTTTTTCCGTAATTTTGCGTTTATTGGTATAAAGGAGTTCCTCGCACGTTGCACCACGGGGGTATAGTCAGGGTATATGACTATTGTAGAATAGTTCCTTTTAATCACTCCGCCTTCTCTTGAGAACTGCAATATTACCTCTCTGTCACGGAAGTTTAACATTTTAGCTATTATTGGGCGTGGATACGACCCAGGCGGTGGCCGTTTCTGGAGAGATCTGTGGGCACGCTCCACAGAGAACCCTTGGGTGAGTTTACCTGCACCGATTGCTTGAAGTAGCAACGTTTTAATGAACTCAGTAGGGTTCTGGCCCTCTATGTCCTCCGGTATCCCGAGAATTCGAACATTATTGCGGCTGGCGCGACCTTCGGCATCTTCAGAGCGAGATTCTAGTCTGGCCACTGTTGATTCCAGTTCTTGAACTTTTGCTTTCAGCTCATGTGTGTCCTCGTCGGTTTCTTGTAGGGAAACGTCAGTTTTGGTCAACCTTTCTGTCAGGTTGCGGGCGTCTTGCCTCATTAGTTGTATGTCTGACCTAATTTCACCTATCTTGGGTGACAATACAATTCCGAAATAAGCAAAGCAATTGAATTTACTTATAAGGAGGCAAAATAGAAAACCCAGGGAAAAAGAATGGTTTGTTTTGCACACAGATAGCGTTTAGGTTAATGTTCCCCCTGCAAAGTTTTGTTTAAATACAATGAGCAATCCTACACCAATGTGAGTAACAGCAGGTTTTCAGGAATGAAATACAATGTCTAGAGTTATAGGCAATCCACCCTCCCACACAAAAGAGAAAACCTTATTGTGGCAAATGACACTTTGAAAATGACAGGTGAAATACTACAAAAGGCGCAAAAATACTTAATGGATAGATATCCTAAAATAAGCAACACTAATCAGGTCCTAACATACATGGGCTGTAATATAAACAACAATATACAAAAAAATAACAATATATGCATTGTGTGCTTCTATAAGTGTTGGGACTCGAAGCACAGACGTTTCTATTGCACTGCTCCACACGGCATTGCGAGCCATAGCTCTTGCCGTACCGCTTCCTGGAGGAGGCGTGTCTTCAGCGCTCCACGTGACCAAGCACGTGACTAGCCCACGGGCTTTTAATCAGTCTGGAAGCGCCCGAGCGGTGCATTGTGTGCTTCTATAAGTGTTGGGACTCGAAGCACAGACGTTTCTATTGCACTGCTCCACACGGCATTGCGAGCCGTAGCTCTTGCCGTACCGCTTCCTGGAGGAGGCGTGTCTTCAGAGCTCCACGTGACCAAGCACGTGACTAGCCCACGGGCTTTTAATCAGTCTGGAAGCGCCCGAGCGGCGCATTGTGTGCTTCTATAAGTGTTGGGACTCGAAGCACAGACGTTTCTATTGCACTGCTCCACACGGCATTGCGAGCCGTAGCTCTTGCCGTACCGCTTCCTGGAGGAGGCGTGTCTTCAGCGCTCCACGTGACCAAGCACGTGACTAGGCCACGGGCTTTTAATCAGTCTGGAAGCGCCCGAGCGGCGCATTGTGTGCTTCTATAAGTGTTGGGACTCGAAGCACAGACGTTTCTATTGCACTGCTCCACGCGGCATTGCGAGCCGTAGCTCTTGCCGTACCGCTTCCTGGAGGAGGCGTGTCTTCAGCGCTCCACGTGACCAAGCACGTGACTAGCCCACGGGCTTTTAATCAGTCTGGAAGCGCCCGAGCGGCGCATTGTGTGCTTCTATAAGTGTTGGGATTCGAAGCACAGACGTTTCTATTGCACTGCTCCACACGGCATTGCGAGCCGTAGCTCTTGCCGTACCGCTTCCTGGAGGAGGCGTGTCTTCAGCGCTCCACGTGACTTAGCACGTGACTAGCCCACGGGCTTTAAATCAGTCTGGAAGCGCCCGAGCGGCGCATTGTGTGCTTCTATAAGTGTTGGGACTCGAAGCACAGACGTTTCTATTGCACTGCTCCACACGGCATTGCGAGCCGTAGCTCTTGCCGTACCGCTTCCTGGAGGAGGCGTGTCTTCAGCGCTCCACGTGACCAAGCACGTGACTAGCCCACGGGCTTTTAATCAGTCTGGAAGCACCCTCGCGGCGTTAAGCCCGGAGGAGTAAAGTCCAGTTGCTGTTGTGCGGCTGTTTTGCGGATGGTGGCGAGGTGATTATTTTCATTGACTGGTAGTTTCTGATGATTTTTATTTTCTAACCATTGTTAAGCTTTTACTTCAATTGTCTTCAGACCATCTCCCCTGCTTGTCACAATATTAGGTTTTAACAGGCATAATATATTAACTGTTGGTTTGTTCTTAAATGTTCACTTTGAAGACAGGTATGCCCTCTGATAGTACTAGAGATTCTATGTTGCATCGGTCTAGTGAAATGCAGGGTTCATCGGTTCAAGCATCCCCCCTACAAACTCCTCTTAATAAGAATATTCCAAAAACACAGGAGAAGCCCAAAAGTGGCACACGAGTGTCAAGAAAAAATATTACCTTGACACCAATTAGTAATAGCCCTTGCCAGAATGACATACGTAAATTTTATGAAAAAGTACAAAGCGGGAGAACCTTGATTGAGCCGATGAACCCGTCTCTTCCGGTGGCCAAAACCTCAAAACTGGGTATACCTATGTCAGTTTTAACTGATGTGAACACATCTGTAAATCAATTAAATAGTGTCATTACTGCAACCACCCTAAGTACTACCATCTCAGATCAGACGCTACTAACTGCTTTGCATTCCCCTACAAGAAACCGCAAACCTATTCAAACCTTTGCTACAGTTTTAGAAGATTCAATGCAAGAGAGTGAAGACCCATTAAACTCAAATCTCATTGCAGTACAAGAAACAACAACTTTGAATGATTCGGTTGCTTCTGTAATCATTGAAACTGTGGGACATGTTAGTCCCATTAAATCCCTTTTGCCCTCTCAATCTGATCCCATTGACTGTAGGGATTTAGAAAGTTCGAGGGCTTCAATTAGG
Organism: Ambystoma mexicanum; assembly: GCF_040938575.1. Lineage (NCBI taxonomy): Eukaryota > Metazoa > Chordata > Amphibia > Caudata > Ambystomatidae > Ambystoma > Ambystoma mexicanum. The sequence continues at coordinate 1,578,088,367 of NC_090932.1, forward strand.
ACCGATTATGCCCAACCTTGCTCCTTGGACTCATCTAGAGAGGAGGAGGTGTCCTTTTTACAACCAACACCTCGTCGCTGTCTAGCAACTGACAGGGATAAATTAAGCAGTCCAGTAGCTGCAAATCCGGCCCTTTTAGAGGTCACCCTGGGGGCAATTAATACTACTATATATAGCCTATTTAAGCTTTTTGATTCTTTGGAGCAGAAAATAACTGCTCAAACAAATAAGCTAAACAACGTCAGTGAATGGATGAAAGAAAGCACAGCGAAATCCAATGTAAGTCTTTCTCTAGGAAAATTGGAGCAAAGAGTTTCTCTTCTTGAAACATATGTCTCATCTCAGCAAGTTTTGCTCGCAAATCCTGGTGCGTCTATTACGCACCGCATTCGCACTGTGGAAGCCCCCAGCGTAGTACCTGTGAGCTTAACCTTTGCACTACCAACATTCTCCAATGTTATTCGTCCAATCGAGTGTGCGGAAGATGCCGGGACTGCAAAAAATAATGAGTCTTGGATCAGCGTAGACTCTCCACCTAAGAATGCTGTTCAATATTCTGATAATTTCAACTCACATGGCTTTCCCAAGCCTAATCTCCAAAAGAATGGTCGTACGCCGGCGAGTAACAAAAAATCAAAAGTTGCAGCCACTAAGATTGGGGCTAAAAAACAGCCTCAAAAGCGTCCCGTGACAGAAGCTCAAAAAAGCAATTCTTGTATCCCGAGCATATCTATAGATAGTGGTGCTGATATTATACAGTCTGAATCAGACACTAGCCCGAGTGTACCCTCGGTAATTAAAGCTACGGCAGATATTTCCTCAATTCCACAAGTGGCCTCCAAGGGGGCTTTAATTCCGCCCGTGGAATATGATCCTCTGAATGAGTTGGTAAATGTATTGTTAACATCCCCCGACAAGATACAAACTTCGCCTGCTGTGCAGACGACTCTATCCGTACATCCACAACCAACTTTAAGCGGGGATGTCAAACATGTCAAAACAGTTATCCCATTAGCAGGTAGTATCGATCGTTTAACCTCATTAAGAGCTGCGGTAGATTCTTACTTATTAAAAAGAATCACAGAGGCCCTGCCAGAAATTTCAAGTGGTAGGGCCCCCCCTTCTCAGATCCATAAGCCACATAATGAGAGTGTCATTGAAGTACCTTCTTGTAACAATAGATCTGGTATGAGTCTAAATCAGAATCCACTTCCAGGAAATAATTGTTGTAAACAAGATATTGTAAAAGAAAACATTAGAAAGAGCTCAGAAACTGGCAAAGCTATTAACAAACATCACACAGATGATGTTAGCACTGCATTGTCAAAGAAGTTCAACTCGTTTCATACCTTAATTTTGAAGTGTCGAGATGGGTCTTACCCAAAATATGACTTATGTCGTGCCAGTGTCCTCAATATCTTTGGAGACATTGAAGGCTTGGATGCCATCTCTTCTTCTGATATAAATCAAATAGAGTTTTTGTGCGATAAGAATCTCTCCGTAGTAAGATTGTGGATTAAATCTGGAATAGTCCGCAATACTCTTTGGAATGCAAGAATGGAACTATTTAATCTTGGCTTCTTATTAGCTCAAGATCCAGCACGCCAACTCCTTAATGAGTCAAGCAATAAAGAAGCTTCAAAATTTAAACCACAATCAGTATGTAGTTGTAACTTCTGTACCAATGACTCACATATAGGCGTGTCGGCTTCCGTCAATCATAACTCATAACCACTCATAAATCCTCCTCTTACTGAAATTTTACTAGCCTGCTGGAATACCCGAGGTCACTCCCATTTGCAATGGACATTAAATAATCAATTGAATACATATGACATTGTAGCATTACAAGAAACATGGTTATTAAAGCCGCCAATCTGGGATGACCACGAGATCAGTCTACTTCCAGCCGAACATAGCGGCAAAGGTAGACCCACTGCCGGTCTATTAGTTGCGGTGAAAGCAAGCAAGGGTTATAAAATCTTCCCCTGGCAAGCGCCAAATAAATACATACAATTGGTCAAGATTTGCTTTCAGACGCAGACATATGCTCTTATCAATGTGTATAGAAACCCCGCAGGCATCACTGATGAAAGCTTTTACACAACTCTGTCGTCTCTCTTTGAACTGATCTCTATTCAGGGCAATATATCTGGAATTCTTGTAATGGGTGATCTAAACTTTTCATGTGTCGAGCATAATTCAAGGAGCAAAAATCTCAATGGAGCAAGATGGATGTCTTTTATGAAAGATCTAGACTTAAAAATTGAAAATGGCACAATTATAGGAGATATCCCCTCAATGAACACCTGAGAGCGAGGTAACTCAAAATCTATAATTGATTATGTTTTTATATCTAACAATATTTTCATGAATGCCTCTAAATTTGTCGTTGTAAAACAGACAACCAGTGATCACCATCTTTTAGCTCTATCTTGGTCAGTCCCAACGACTGATTGTCCAAAAAACGCACATTATTATAAACAAATCTTGGCAGTAAATAATGGCAAAAATCGATTTAAGTGGTCCACGAATAAATTGTTGGCTTTGAATGAAGCAATTTCATTAAACAATCAAAGAGCTCAAGGGGCCACATCTTATATAGATGTTTTAAGTACTTTTTCAAATATCCAGCCTGTTCACGACAGGCCGCCGAGAAGCCATGCTCATGGGTTTGATCTGGCTCTCTGTGAGAGAAAGAAAGCCTATCGCAAAGAGATCAGAAAACTACGAAAATTACCAACAATTGAACAGACTAAAGCGGTCAGGTCTGCCAATACAAAATATCGAAATTGGACACGGTCAAGGAAAGCCGCACTATACCAACTAGACAGTGAAAGGTTTTTACAAATATGTTGTAATAAAAACTCTGGTTTGATCTGGGAACTGCTGAATAAATGTAGCACAGCACCACAAGCGTACTTCCAACTCAATGGTGTTCCTGAATCTGTGTGGCTTAAACATTTCTCCACACTATATGACGATCCTAAGATGAGTAGCTATATTTACAATGGCAGTTCTGCAAGAAGTTGGGAGCTGCAATACACTGAAGACACCATCCAGACCCTCATGAAAACAGCATCCTCGTCAAGAGCAGCAGGCCCTGACGGACTTACAAACTGGATGTTTAAACAAAACATAAATGAATGGGCTCTCATTCTTAGCAATGCATTTCATCACATTTTGCAAACCAAATGCTTACCAGACTCTTGGCGCTCGTCCGTGATTATCCCGATTTATAAAAAGGGTGATCGCATGGACGCTAAAAGTTGTTCACCAAGTTGGTATTAAGAGATTTCAATCTCTGGTCATCCATAGCCCGTCAACGCGATCCAGCACAAACTGGTTTTGTGGCTGGTTTGGGTACTAGTGTTAATTTACTCATTTTAAATGCTATTCGACAACAAGCCCAGTGTAAGAGACAGCCCAGATATTTTGCATTTGTGGATTTACATTCTGCCTTTGATTCGGTTTCAAGACCTAAACTTATTAACAAGTTAATCAAGGTGGAGTGCCCCTCCACTCTTATAGACATCATTTTTGCATTGCATTCCAAAACTAAGATCTTTGTAAGATTAAATGCTGAAGGTCTTTTATCATCCCCTGTTCAAACGTATAGAGGGTTAAAGCAGGGATGTAGCTTAGCGTCAGCCTTGTTCAACTTCTTTATCAATGATGTTCGTTGGATCTTTACTAAAATAGTGGCTGACGCTCCAAAGCTAAATGGTGTCAAAATTAGTGCCTTATGGTATGCAGATGATCTTGTGCTTGTGTCAAAAACATCTAGTGGCCTACGCAATCTTTTGTCAGCACTATGCAGTTATTTTAAAGAAAATGAATTAACTATAAATACTGCTAAAACACAGATTGTCACGTTCATCCCTAAAGGTTTACGCAAGTATTGGTTAGAATGGCAAATTGAGAGAATTCCCATAAAGATAGTTCCAAATTATGTTTATTTGGGTGTTATTTTTGACGGCTGCCCCACATTACATTCACAGTTGAATAAAATTAAGCAGAAGCTAACTATGGCAATCTGTCAAACTCGAATAATTGTATCTAAGTATGGTAAATTCACACTCAAAGCAGCCCTTCTATTTTGGAATCAAAATGTTGTCCCAACTATTCTTTATGGCTTGGAAACGCAAATCCTACCAAATGGTTTTCTTAATCAATTAGAATCCAAATTTTGGCGAGCCATTCTACATTTACCACAATGTATTCCTGGGGCGATGATGCGATATGAATTGGGCTTAATTTCATTAACTGCCCAATATAATTGGCGCTTATGCACATTATTTCGTAAGTGTTTGCTTTCAACACAAGATAACTCTGCTTTGTCATCTATCTCCAAATATATACTAAACTCAGAAATGTTCCCGAAACAGTGGTCCTCAAATGTTCTCTCTGTCATGGTGAAGGCCGATATTTCATTGAGCCTTTTATTAGATCATCCACAGAGAGCAAAATATGATGGACTGGATTGAGACCCGAGAAAAATGTTTAACTTATAAAGATTTTGATACTGCTATATTTGGACCTAAATCATATAAAGACACTGCCTCGTACTTGTGCTTGGCTCCCTCCTCTGCTATTAGATCTGATATCTTGAGGCTGCGGTTCAATATCTGGCCCACTAGGGAAGTTAAACTAAGAAGGAGACAAATTTCACCAGACCTTAATTGGTGCAGGTTTTGTCAAGATACAGCAATTGTTGAAACCTTGCAACATTTATTATTGGAGTGTACAGCCCCTAAACTTTTGAGTTTAAGAAACATCCACTTTGCCAAATATTTTGCGTACTTTGCACAAATAGACCCAAGCAACAGATGGGTCGCTTTGGCTGCAACTGAATGTATGGGCATAAGGATTGCTACCATTAATTTTTTAAAATCCTAAAATCCTTAAACATGGAATGACCGATATAGATTATATTAAATTAAATGTCAACACTCTTAAGAATGTGAAATTTCGACTTGAAAGATGGTTGTAACTGTAATTGCAAATGTATGTTCAATTGACTTATTGTTCATGTTATTGTTCTTACTCATGAAAGAATGAATTTTTGTAATATGTATAAATTGAAAAAGTTGTAACTGCAACTATATTCAATAAATAAATAAATAAATAATATACACTTCAGATCAGGATGGGAAGGGAAAAAGCACTTTGAAATGGTGAAATGACATGTGTAAACCTGGGAATTTTGCAAATTTGCAGCAAACCTTTACTCTGCGATATTGAAGAAAAACGGGTCAAACACACTGGTGTGCGATGCGATTTTTAGTTATCGATGTTGCTAAGGATGTTAGGTATCAGTGAGAGTTGAAATGTTGTTTCTATCTTTAAAACTGGTGGAGTTATAGAGGTTTTAATGACAGGCGATTTTGCAAAATAGGCGCGATAATGAATCAGCAGTGCGCTTTTGAAAATGACAGATGGGTTTGATTACACTATATTAAGGCTATGAAAAAGAGAATGCCACATATGGATCTTATAGTCACGTGATCAGCGTAACCCGTCCCGTTGTGGATACTCTACTTCTTCCTGGGATTTACTTTAGTTATTCAAAATCACTACGGAGTTATGGTTTTGGAACACAGGTGATACAATCAGCGCAAGACAGATTCTAACAATAATGGAGTTCTGAATTAAAGATGGGATGGGTTGAGATAGGGATAATACAATGCTGATATAGTAAGGGTCACTGTTCTTCCTGTTAATACTTACAGAAGAAGTTATTAAATTGGACCGTCAGCTCTGGTCAATGAATTGGATCTTGTCTACCGGCAGCAGGGCACCTCTATCAGGATTGGATCAGCAAGGTGGTTCTGGCCAATTTGGACTGCACCTCAGCCTTGATTTGGAAGGGCCCCTTCTGGTTACTGGACATGGTAGATAGCAGGATGTAAGTTTTCAGTGGGCCCGCCTTAATGGGAGCAAGCCAAGCTGAATCAGAATTAAATCCATTCAAGTTTGGGATATTTGCAATTCAGTCAGGCTAGCAATAATTTTGCAATGCTAGAGTCTGGATTCTGCAAAGAAATCTGTATCTTTCAAGAATTCTGGAGTCAGCTACAAGATGAAAAGTTCTGCAAGAAGGTGCTGCGTGTTCATCTGGATGGGTTCTGGAATCAGTGTGTTCTAGAAGCAGTGTGTCTATGTGTAGTTAAACTCCTATATTTATCCATTACAAGTTTATGGCATGGGCAGAACTTCAAAACACACCCCCATGGTTGTAAGTGGTTATGGTGCACTGTTCATGGTTGGCTTTTTTATTGTATTTCCAATTGATGCGTGATGTTGGGGCGAGGAGTTTCTAAAATGTGATATGCTACATGCTGTAAACGGTTTCAATGCCTGTCAATTTGATTTTGAAAAAAAGAGCCATATGGTGTGACTTAATGAACTCAGGAATGTACTAATGCAATGTTAACTTTTTTGTGAGGATAGCGAGCCTCTGAGCTTCCTGAAATTTACACCAGAGGAACTCAAGAATTGCAAGGGCACGTTCACGCAGTTGGTCCTATGTCAGGAGGATGAAGAGGGTGGGATGAATATGAGGTCTTGTTCTGTGTTATCCACCAGTGCTTCCAGGTATGTCACAAGGGCTCCTCTTGAGCTATCACTCACAGTGCTCCAATATATGGGACTAGTGGCCCCAGCTGTGAGATCAGTGATCTCAGCTCTCCGTGCTCTTAGGTGAGTGCTCTGTGGCAGTGCTCACACCTGTGTGTACAGTGCCAGTGTAGTAGCTGTGTATTCAGAACTGGCGCTGTTTAGTGCCAGTGCTCCCAGATGGTTGACCAGTCACCGATCTGTGAGATTGATACTCACTGCAGTGTGAAGCACGAGTGCCAGTGTTCAGTGCCGGTGTCAATGTACCCAACTGAGTGCTGAATGCAGTGCACCAAGCTCTTGACCCAAAGCCAGTGGCGTCAGCTGGGTGTTCAGTGCCTGTTCTTCTAGACGTGTGCTTGGTGCTGTTCTCCCTGCTGTTCTCTCATTGGCAGTGGCCAAGGGCTCTCGGTTGCATGCTCAGACCTGGTACTCCCAGCTGTGCCATCATTGGCTGTGCTCACAACCTGTTGTTCTCTTCCAGGGCATTCTGTTGTGTTCCTTTCCATTTGTTCCCAAATGCCCTCCCAGAACAAGATCAGACAACACCAAAGACCCCAGGCATGTGCAAACGCCAAAGATTCGACCTATTTCTGAATACAGTGTACTACTGTATAAGTGTAAGGCGGTTAGTAGAAGTGGAGTAGGATCACGCCATTGTGGTCCTGTGTCTTACAGACGCATCGCCTCTCCACTGTCTCATCCATGAGGCATAAGCTATGCATCACACTTGTCCTCTTGTGGCCTTGAACCAGTCACAGTTAAATCTTTGGAGGAGAAGGGGCACTAGGGCAAAGGTGCACAGTGACAGAATGCCATCTGCGAGGGACTGAAGTCCTGAGCTTTTTTGATTTTTGCTTTTCAAAGTGAAGGTGGTTTTCTCTCACAGGAAGTGGTCTCTGCTAAACAGGTCACGCTTTCAAAAAGCTCCATGGTTAAAAGTATAGTGGACTTCAGGGACGTCATTTGGGGTCGCCAGGGGTCGCAAATGTGACCCCTGTGGTCTCCCTTGCTACCCCTAAATAAAAAAAGAAATCTAAAAATTATTATTTCTTTATTTTATTTTTTTAAATTTAAGCTCCTGGGCTGTGGCGAGTGCCACGTGGCTTTTTGTTTCTGGAGTGGCTAGCTTTCTTGCTCGGGACTCTTAAAAAAAACATTGGGTTCCAAAGTGGAACACTTTGAGCAGTGACCCTAAATAAGAAAGAATAGGAATAATAAATAATGTGTCTTTCTGGAATTCTATAAAATAATTGCTAGACTCATTAAAGGTTTTTTTCAGGCACACTTCAGCCGGTGATTCCCTGATTTAGTCTATTCTTAAAACACCTCAACTCAGCCTTTCATTCTTCTGAGGTCGCTAAATGAGTACCAACACAGGTTGGGCAATATTATATATGTTCTTTATAAAGCTCTTAAGCGTAAGTGCTATTTAATAAGACATCATTATCATTTGGCCTTGGACACCTGCTTTCATTCACAGTAATTTGGTAATATATACACACTGATATTAACTATTTATATATTTTCAAATTTATTTATTGGCATTTAGTTAGGATTACAAAAACAACACTACTGGCGGATGGTTCCACCAGTGTCAAATTAACAGATGTTCCTGTAATTATGCTGCAACACTTAAACAGTAACTTTCAAACAACAAATTCACATTAACTGTCTCCTGGGTTGTCATGTATAATGTTCTACAGGCAACCGACAAGGTGGGGGTCTGGGTAGTGGAGGGGGGGGGGCAAAACCAATTCAGGAGTCCTCTTGGCCTGTGATGGCCCTGTTTCAAATGATTTAGTTTGCTTCGTGGATCAGAGGTTCTCTCCAAGTGAATTGTTCAAGGGGGTTTATCATCCGGAGAGAGGAACAATTGTTCCATGGTGTCTTTCCATGCAACATTTGCCATGCTCGAGTCCTCAGTGGATCTGGCTACACTGTCCTCTCAGGCTCTCCTTTCGGCGGTTGCCAATTTCTCAAGTTCCTTACGCCACACCGTGAAGGTCGGACCTCTAGGCTTTTTCCATGACATGGCCATAGTTCTTTTAGCCATTATGCACACTAAGTCCATCAGTTTAACTGAGTGCTTGAATTTAGCTAGTCTGGGGTAGGTTCCTAAAAGACATTCAGGTGGGGTCCACTTATACCTGGTCAAACCCGCCTCCTCACATGTTTGCTTTATTTTTGACCAGAGGGTCTGAGTCTTGTTACAGTTCCATAGCATGTGGATCATGTCTGCGTTATCAGCCCCGCACCAGGTGCAGTTCGTTGCGTAGAATTGTTGAATATAGCCAGTTTGCTCGAGGTTAGGTAGGTGCATTATAGTACATTTACCTGTATCAATCGGAATCTGTGATTTCTAGAGACCTCCCTGGGGAATGACAGTGCTCTATCCCATTCCTTATCCGACACCTCCCGTCCCATGTCTGTTTCCCATTTAGACCTTAGTTCTGCACTTCGGGGGTTGGGAGTGTCAATTAGGTGGCTATATAATTGGGACACTGCCCTCCCGCCTTCTCCCAGATTATATAGCAGTGTTATGAAGGGGTCTGCGTCCGGTTCCTCCGGCCAAGTGTCCCATTTTGTAAGTGCTATTTTTCGAATCCTCTGAGGTATTGGCCAGTGGGAATACTGCATTCTGCCTGTAACATAGAGAACTCCCGGAAGGTTCCTACGATATATATGTCACCCCAAGTATATACCCCTTTCCTTTCCCAAAGCCTGACATTTTTCAGATCGGTATCAGCCTTATTCAGCCTCGAGATTAATGGCATTTCTGGGGAGTATGGTTGCTTTGACTGCATGACCATATTGGTCCTGTGCCATATTCCCCTGCCTAGGTTCACCAGAAAGGGTGCAGTTCTCAGCAGGCTTTGGGGGGCCCAAATCAGTTCTTTCAGTCGTATCGGAGAGATCAAGGTCTGTAACAGGGGAATCTCTGAAGTGGTCCTGTCTGCTAACCATTTGGTTACAAAGCCCGGCTGAGCAGCGAGGTAATATTTCTCTAAATTCGGTAGTTGGATACCACCTTGTTTGTATGGTACAACCAATGTGGATAGAGCCACCAGGTGTCTGCCACTTCCCCACAGGAAGTCCCGGATTATTGTATCGAGTAGGTGAAAGAAGGGTTTAGTAATATAGAAGTGCACATTTTGGAACCCATATAGGAATCTAGGAAGTACAATCATTTTAACTATAGAGGCCCTGCCCATCATGGACAGAGGTAGCTTAGCCCAGAATCCCATGGATTTACGCAGTGCCGGTAGTGCCGCCCTTGTGTTATGTTTATGCATCAGCTCTGGGGTATGCATTATCTGAATCCCGAGGTATCGGAATGAAGAGGTCTGCCATTTTACTCCCACCGAGGGGAGTTCCTCAGCAGTCTTACCTTTCAGACCCACTAGGGGAAACAAGCAGGACTTGGTTTTGCTAAATTGTATGCCTGAAACCTTAGCATAATTGTCAAGGATTTCAAGCATTGTTGGCACATTAAGAAGAGGGTTGTTGACATATAGCAGTACGTCATCGGCGTACAATGAAATAATGTGATCCACCCGACCTATCCTTATGCCCGCATCAAAAAATTGCTGCCTAAAGTAAATAGCAATGGGCTCCAGACTTAGTATGTAAAGCATGGGTGAGAGCGGGCAGCCCTGCCTGGTTCCCCTGCCAATGTCCCATGACTCCGACACATATTTCCCGGACTTCAGCTGTTCTCTCGGTTTGTTGTAGAGGATTTTAATCCATCTAATGAACCCCTGGCCAAAGCCAAATCCCTCCAGAACTGCCACTAGCCACTCCCAGTCTATAGAATCAAATGCCTTGATGGCGTCTAAGGACAATAGTGCATAACATTCTTCGCTTGTGTCGGTTTGGGCTATTATGTGCTGGAGCCTGCGCAAATTCATGGTCATGTTACGACCAGGCACGAAGCCGTTTTGGTCCGTATGTACTATGTCTCCTATTACTCTGGACAGCCTCTTGGCTAGGACTGTTGTAAGTATTTTAACGTCATAGTTAAGCATAGCAAGCGGGCGGTAAGAGTCACACCTCTCTGCAGGTTTATTAGGCTTGAGCATTGGAACCACTGGAGTTTCCCCTTATGCTATCAGGTAGGGTCCCTCTTTCATAAGCCTCCAAGAAGACTTCGTGCAATAGCGGTGTTAGGGAGGATTCATATGCCTTGTAAAATTCTGGAGGCAGCCCATCGTTGCCCGGAGCCTTACATGTCGCCTGGGATTTAATTGCTTCAGTTATGTCCTCAGGTGTGATGTCCATGTCTAGGGCTTTGGATTGTGTAGGAGTTAATTTGGGCAGGCCAATCTCGTCAAGTCTATCTAATATTTGGTCTTGGGAGTATAATTGCGCATAGAAACACTTAAAAGTATCATCAACACCCTCTTGAGTACTATGAGTTTTGTCGAACTCATCCCGCAATGTAGTAGTTATGTGTCTGGGTGTTTTTATTTTTTGCAGAGCCAAGCTAGTAACCGGCCAGGTTTGTCTGCTTCTGCATGTGTTCTGTTTGTTCTGGTGACAAAATCGAATTTAGCTAATCTGCTCCATGCCTCAGTACAATTTTCTCTAACAGTTCTAAGTTCTTCCTCCCTCTTCGGGGTGTCTAAAGGGGCTGCCTCCAGTCTCACAATTTCCTGTTCCTTCTTGTCTAATTCGCTGCGCATTAGTTTCCTGATGCCACCTGCCTTTGCAATGACTTCTCCCTGTGTTACTACTTTTAGGGCATCCCATAGTATACTGACGTGTTCTACACTCCCAGTATTCTCTGTTATGAAATTATCTATGGACTCATGTAGATCCTCTTTGAATGATGGGTCTTTCAGGGCCTCCACAGGCATTCTCCATGGGGATGGGAGGTTTTGGGCCAATATGGTTCCATTCTATTAGGAGTGGAGAATGGTCCGAAATAGTTCTTCCCAGGTATTGCGCATCCCTTATCTGAGGTAAGTGCTCCTTATCCAAGAAAAAATAATCTAACCTGGTGTGGAGGGAATGCGGAGACGAGAAGTACGAATAACTTCTTTCCACTGGGTGTAGTTCCCGCCAAACATCTGCCATATCCAGTCCATCAGTCATGGCTTTCAGGGACGTGGAGGCCGTTGAGGGGCCCTTTGATGGAGGCCAGGACCTATCCAGTATCGGCTTGTAGACACAATTGAAATTACCCCCCGATATGAAGAAGCCATTCCTATATTGTAGCATTTTGGTGCTCAGCCCTTTCAAGTGCGTTGGGATATTATTATTGGGGAAGTATGAGTTCACAATGCACATTTCCATTTGTTCAAAGGTCCCCCATATTACCACATATCTGCCTTCTGGGTCTTTTTCCATCTTGGTGAGTTGAAACGGTACGTGGGGGTTGATCCAGGTGTAAACCCCTCTTGCAAATCTGGAATAGGAGGCACCAAAGCCCTGTCCAACCCAGTGTTCCCTGAGTTCTGCCTCTGATTCAGCTGTGCAATGCGTCTCCTGTAGCAGGGCTATATCCACTTTTTTCCTATGTAGGTAGGATTTAATTCTATTTCTGCGGAGATAGGTGCCCAGGCCCCGCACATTCCATGTCATTATCCTAATTTTCTTAGCCATGGTAGTTTCACAGGGGGTCTAAGGTCAATCCACCTCTCACAAGGGCTATCTGTTAACGTGGTTAAGTCCCCAAAAAAGTTCCCTTAGTTGTAGGTTCAAACCCATCAAGTTCACTGTTTCAGCCACCCCATCCCTTGTCCTCATTTTACCTTTCAGAGACTTACCAACTTTCTCAACTTCCATCTTGAAGGATGAATTAACCAAAGAAAACAATAAGTAACTGCCCCCAGCAGTTGTTTCAAACTCACAACGCTTGGGGGCTCCCGAGCCTTTGAGGCCTCTCCAGGCCTTTCGGTATGGGTGGTGTGTAGGCATTCAGCCTACTAGGTGGGATGGGTCACTGGCGGTCTCGCACTTGGGCCTTCGTGCCCCTGCCCAATTAGGACATCTGTTCGTTACGGCGTTGAGTAGGGTTTCACAGACAATGCCATGATTACATAGTACCGTGGTCACTTTCCTGCGCGGTTCCAATTGTTCCTTTATCGTTAATTTCCTTTCATGGGTTCTTCAGTGTCGTCAGCAAGATTATTGTGTTCAAGCCACATATTTGCAGCAGCTGGAGTCTCAAGGAAAATTGCCTTCCCTTTGTACAGCACTTTAAGTCTTGCTGGGTACAGTAGCATATACTTAAGGTTGAGTTTTTCCGTAATTTTTCGTTTATTGGTATAAAGGAGTTCCTCGCACGTTGCACCACGAGGGTATAGTCTGGGTATATGACTATTGTAGAATCGTTCCTTTTAATCACTCCGCCTTCTCTTGAGAACTGCAATATTACCTCTCTGGCACGGAAGTTTAACATTTTAGCTATTATTGGGCGTGGATACGACCCAGGCGGTGGCCGTTTCTGGAGAGATCTGTGGGCACGCTCCACAGAGAACCCTTGGGTGAGTTTACCTGCACTGATTGCTTGAAGTAGCAACGTTTTAATGAACTCAGTGGGGTTCTGGCCCTCCATGTCCTCCGGGATCCCGAGAATTCGAATATTATTGCGGCTGGCGCGACCTTCGGCATCTTCAGAGCGAGATTCTAGTCTGGCCACTGTTGATTCCAGTTCTTGAACTTTTGCTTTCAGCTCACGTGTGTCCTCGTCGGTTTCTTGTAGGGAAACGTCAGTTTTGGTCAACCTTTCTGTCAGGTTGCGGGCGTCTTGCCTCATTAGTTGTATGTCTGACCTAATTTCACCTATCTTATCCTCCATAGATGTTCGTAATGCTGCAATAGCCTGCAGAATTTGAGTGTCTCGGGGGTCCACCGCCAGGGTTGGTGGCTCCATCACTGGAGGGACTTCCTGTAGTGGTTGCTGCTTCGGCATGGTTGTCGTGAAAGCGTCCATTGTCGCAGTTTTTTATTTGTTTTTTGGAGGTGACATGACCTCGTTCGAGGGTTCTGGTTTTATGTAGTGAGCCACGAGCTTTAGCCTCGTGATCAGAGTAGGAATTTGGATGTCTGCTGCGGGTGGCCCTTGTTTGGGTATTGTGTGGCTGCAAATTAGATTCCAGTGCCGGTCCAGATTCTTTTCCACCAGGCTATATAATACATCTTGGGTCTCTAGCCTTGATACGTGTGTTCTAGCTTTCCGAAATTTGATTCAGGCCGGTGGGGCGGGAGCTCTACCTCTAAGCGTTCATGTGACCATGCAGTTCTCCCCAACCAATGCACACTTCTGGTGGTCCCGTTTGGCCAGAGATGTTTTCCGCCCTGGTAAGGTCTGTAGTGGCCTGCACTGAGGGGCGGTATTCAGTGTAATAAGGAGCGGTCACTCACCGTGTTGCAAACTGTTGCTGGTTTCGGGGTGGTCCCCAGGTGGTGCGCGGCCGTGGGCCAAGATAGGCAGATCTGGTCTCAGCTGGCAAACTCAGAGGTTCGCGTGGCGTATCACCATATCTGCCAAGCCTCAGACATGGGACTATGTCCTGCGATTCCTACGTATTGTAGGAGTTCTGCGGTGTAATGGCTCCACCTTCCGCTTGAGATAACCCAGGTGCGTTGTGTATGGACCTGCTCCCACTGTGCCCCTGCTGCTTCCCCCGTTCGGGTTCGCCTCCTGTCCCTACGCCGACAGATGGGTGGCTCGCGATTCGGGGGGGTGTCCGCCGTCAGCGTTCACAGTCTCCCGACCAGATGGTTCGGCTCTGCTGTTCCAATATCCGGCAGTCCCCTTGTCAGGCGCCGTCACTCATGCCTGCTGTGCTGCAGGAGTGGGTATTGAGCGGTCTGCTCCTTCTCCGCTCTCGTGCACTGCTGGGATTTCCAGCTTCCTCCAGTGCTCATCCGTTATCTGGGGTTTCCCTTCCCGCGTCTGCACCGGGACTTCAACGCAGCATTGTGCTCCACTCGTAGAGGCATCAGTTGTGCATCGCCTCAGCAGCTCACAGGAGGGCCTCAGGCCGCGGTCCCTTCCAGCAGGTCTGCCGGCACTCTGTACAATCTCACTGTCGCAGCACTCTGTTAGCAGCCACGCTGGAGGCCGCCATCTTCGGTGCCGCCGGGGAGCCTTTTCAAAAGCTCTGTTTACTGCATTGCCAGTGCCGATTTCTTCCGACAATGTAGTCGAGTGCGGCAAAAGGGTTCTTCTGTGTTCACACTGATTTATATCTCTGCTCTTTCAGTTCAGACGCCGTTTTATCGGCTGCTGTAGGATCATGGGCAGGAGCACGGCTGGTTGCCGACTTCACTCCATGCGCGCAGGCCACGCCCCCACACTGATATTAACTATATATATGGTGATCCATTCTTGTATGAAATGTATATCACATTATAGTGCTATCATAACCATATTTTTTGTAATGTACTTAGGAACAATGCTATGTGATGCCACTTCCTGTTTTGTCAAGGGGTCAAAGGTTGTGTTCCATTGCTTCCCGTGATGTCAATTTGGGGTGGGTCAAATTACATCACTTCCTGTGATGTCATCAGAGGTCATGGGTCGTGTGATGTCACTTCCGCTACCCCTGCCATTGCAGTGAATTGACCTCCCTGTTGGACTCTGCTGGGCCCTGTCTACTGACACACCAGCAGCTGCAATGTGAATCAGCAAATCAGCAACACAGCAGCTACAGAATAGCATATGCCTTTCTAAAATCAACGCTTTGGGCCATGGAAGCAAGGAGGTGTTTTATGGGGCTGCAGTGCATGTCTTGGATGGGTGCAGTTATAGTCTGTTTATCGTCGTCTCTGTGTCCACGTGTCCAGGATATCTTTTTAGGTTAGTTTATAGATGATTTGGGTGTCATCTGCATAGTTGTAGCAGGTGATGACGGATAGGCTGGTGAGTGCTAGTAGCGGTGACATGAGGATTTTAAACAGGAGAAGTGACATTGTGGAGCCTTGGCGTACTCCACAATCTACATGGTGGCTGAGATTTGCAAGGGACCATTATAGTGGTTTTGGTTCTGATGGTGAGAAAGGAGGCAATCCAGCATAGTGCTGCTCTTTTTATTCCAATGTCTCACATTCCCTGTAGAACAATATCATGGTTAATAGTATCAAAAGCTGCTTTGATGTCTACAAGGACGATAAAACTCTTGGAGTTTTCATCCACGTTGTTCTTCATCATATCCTATGTTGAGAAAAAATGTTTCTGTCTGCTGTCTGTTTTTTGAGGATTGGCCTGACGTAGGCATATCTCAAATATAAATATTAACTGTTTGTTAGATTTAGTGATTTTTGATGAGATACAGTTAAAACTTCCAAAACTCAACCTATGGGATGATTTTATTATCTACTTCCTTTTCAGTATGAGCTTTAGCTGCAGAGCCATGTGTGTATTTTGTCTGGCTCTGGGAGTTTCAACCACAGCAAATGGTGACTTGCCCAGGAAGCTCTTTGTTCACTGCTAGGAAGCTTAGGGCCATTTAGGAATTTGCGTCACACAGAATAACTCAAATAACCAAACCAAGTTAGGAAGATGGCAAAGTACTGTTTAATTAACAATTATCTATAACAGGACGTTACGACAAACATCAACAGACGTACGCTCAGGTTCTCTCAGCGATCTTTTCACAAAACATAGTTATAGATCAACAATACATCCGAGGGAGACCACCATGGGGCGCAGACTTGATGGTTGCCTAAGCCATCGTCCCCCTCTCCAGGCTTGAAAATGGCCTGAAAACCCACAGATTTGATAGGAAATCTGCCCTAACAATTCAACACGCAGCACTACGAACTGCTAGTGCATCCGCAGGAGGAGTGTCAGCCAGGACCACAGTGGCTTTAACAAAGAAATCTTTGCTGAAAGATCGCGCCTCCCGGCCGAGGAAACACAAAAAGAAAGATGGCGACCTCATCCCAAGCTCCGACCCGGTGAGAAGAGGGCGACGCAGCGCCCAGTGCAGCCTAGACAGACGGCCACCTGCCCAGGGGCCTGGCGCTCTGAGGTTCCCGACTACGAGATTCACCGCAGCGACCTTCACGGAGGCACAGCACAAGCCGGGAGCAGGCCGCAACTTTCTTCCCCTCCCCCCCACCGAGGACACATAAGCGCAGTTGAGGACAAGCGAACTTGTGTGATCACCCCCGCCTAGGAGTTAAGCAGGCGGCCTCAGCACTCAGAGGCACCCAGCAGCAGTAAAAAGGGGGCAAACTACCATGAAACGGGTTGGCCCCACTCAGCGGCGGCTGGTGCAGGGGGGGCCCTTCCTCCCTCCCCCCACTACTACTCTGGCAGCAACCCTCCGCCTCCCCCCGCCTGACCGCAGAGTGGCCCCCCGGCGTATGGCAATCACAGCGCCGCGCAAGGCGCACCCCAGGGAGTTTGCCATCCCAGCGCCCAGTAATGACCACAGAGCTTAACGGGGAGCTCTGGAGGGCCCCGACTGCTACAGTAACAAAAGGTCCAGGGAGTCTGCAGCAGATATCAGCTTCCTTCACAGAGTGCCCCACAGCCTCGAGGCTGAAAGCCCAGACACGTTAAGGACAGTCATGCGCAGTGGAAGGTCTGCTTTTTCACACCAAAGAAACTCTGAAACATTTACACCAGCAGCGCCCACAGCTATCCAGGGGGGGGGGCAAGGACTCCAGGGGCCCTCCAACTGCCCTCCCACATCACCAACTATTTGTGCCAATCCCTCAACATAAGTGGGCCAAAGGAAACATCAGAGAGGAGGTGTCTCCCCCGGCTCCCCACGTGCCACGACGGTAGTATCTGCACAAGTAGCTCAACACCACCCTTTGCACCTGCAAAAGAGCCCTATACCCGCTCAGTCCATTCAGCCTTTGATCTTTCCCCTCAAACAACAGAAATCTCATAAGGACAATAGAGACCACAACGCCAACCGTACCCTCAATCATACAAGGAGGTATTAAAGGGGCAACAACCGATACAAGGCACATCCTCACTTTAGAACCTGGTCGGCCATAGGGAGTGCACCTATCCCCTCATCTGAGGTAGATCAGGAGGCCGCGCACTTAAAGAAACCACCCGGCACGAAGATATGACTCACCGAAGGAATAGGCTGGATCTGCGTACCTTAGAAACACTTCGTAAGTTCTGTCGGACAGGCGTCGCCATGGAGTCAGATGAAGTCAAGAGCTCCTCTGAGATCCCAGGGAATGATCTTGACAGTGCCACCAAATCCGATATACAGCTCCTACTGGGCGAAATTCGGTCAATCAAATCCAGCCTGACGGAAAACGTCTCTGACTTTCAAACAAAGATGGGCAAAGTGGAGGACCGCTTGGAAGCCGTTGAGAGCAACCAGCAATCGGGAGACATAGCGATGCAATACGAAGCCCGGCTCTTAGACCTGGAACAAAAGGAACAGGACATGGAGTCAAAGATCGATGACCTGGAAAACCGGGAGCGCCGTTCGAATATTCGAATCATTGGCCTGGAAGAAGAGCAGAGTGAGACCGCAGCAGGTCTAGAAAGCAAAGTCAAAGCCCTAATCCTGTCATTGTACGATGAAACAAACCCCCCCAGGGTACAAGAGCTGGTGGACTGCCGGCAGGTCCCCGCTCAGTCCTGATAAAGTGTCACTACTATGCACAGAGACAGGACGTCCTACAAAGGGCAAGAGAAAAGGACACAATAAACTTTAAGGGCTCAAACATAAGGCTGTACCAAGACCCTTCAGCAATGACTCTAGCGAAAAGAAGATGTTGTTGTCCCCTCACGGCATGGCTGCAAGAGAAGGGGGTCAGTTACTGTTGGGGGCATCCTTTTTTCTTGTCGTTTGGATTTGGCGGTGAGGAGTACAGATTAACCTCAGCGGAAGAAGCAGAGCAGGTGCTTCGACACCTCGAAGGCCCAGCAGCCGGCGCAGACTCTGACTCCTGCAGAATGCCCACAGGCCCACAGGCCCACAACGGAATCCTGCACCGAAACCCCCAAGACGCGGCCGGGCGCAGGAAAAGTGGAAGTACAAATGACTTAATACATCCTGAGGGAAGTTTACTGTGCTCTTGTTCCTTATTAATACCTAAGCATGGTCCTTGCTCTCTTGGCTGTTTATGCCTCAGGTGCATCAAATTGTAAAATGGATGTTTAGATTAATCGAAAGTTGAAATAAGTTAGTTTCAGTCACTGAACATTGTGTCCTAGTTATGAAAGTTTCTTCTCTATTCGCACGCTATTTCCCACCAGTATGGACCTTCTATGTTTAGGGCATCTCATTTTTTGTGGGAGAGAATGCTCCCACCCGCATTTCAGGGGAATGGGAGAGGGAGGGTGGGGGCAAAAACACTCATCTGAATGGGACAACAGGTCTGACCCTTAGCACTGAACTACACATTCAAGCAGCACATTTAAAGCAGGTTCACAATATTCGTGCTAAGGGGAGACATGCTCCCCCGTGAAATATACAAGTAGATGGGGCCTTACTCACAAACACTATCGTGGACATGGCTGGGTCTGATGGAATAGTCTTCGGATCCCAAAATGTAAAGGGCCTTAATTCACCACAAAAAAGGTCTATGTTGGCACGACAATTCACACGATCCAAATTAGACGTTTTGTTTGTACAAGAATCAAAGTATCCCCAAGGTGAACAACGCATGATTATAGGTAAAACGAGTGGAGAAGCATTTTAGGCCTCCGGACCCCAGAAGAAGGGCGGGGTGGGGGTTCTGTACAGAAAATCTTTAGGGCTCCATATTACTCATATGCACAGGGACCCTCAAGGTAGATACATTGCACTCAAAGGACAGATTAGAACACGCACTGTCACTCGCTGCTCCGTTTATGCCCCCAACCAGGGACAATCGACATTCCTCGAACCATTATTTGATTTTCTGGATAACTGGAGAGAAGGGACGCTTGTATGTGTGGGGGATTTTAATGTAGAGGCGGTGCGTGAACATGATTGGTATCCAGTAAAACAAAACATACACCCACCTAGCACCCTCCAGGGAAATAGATTCCTGAGCTAGTTGAGGGAACACCACTTAATAGACACGTGTCGCACAGCACACCCAGACGAAAGGGCATATACATTCTTCTCTCCACCCCATCAAACTTATTCAAGAATAGATTATCTGCTTCTAGGGATGCAAGATGAGTGCAATATGCTGGGTTCCACGATAGAGGTGGTTGCCTGGACTGACCATGACCTATGTACGTTAGAACTCGACCTGGGACCAAGCCAGAGCGAAGATGGGCCTGTAATGATTTCTTGTGCAGGGATCCTGTTTTCAAGGAAACGCTTGTCGACGCCATTACAAGCTATTTTGAGATGAATGCCACTGAATACAGTCTGGGAAGCAGGGAAAGCCACAATAAGGGGACTCCTGATAGCAGAATGTTCTGCCAAGAACAGGCTTAGGCGACTCAGAGAAGTGAAACTAAGAGCAGACATCTCCTGACTCAAACAAAGCCTTAGGAGCCACCCTACCCAGGAAGAAAACATGTTGAGTCAAATCAAGGGGCTGAGAGACGAGTTAAGGGATATATGGATTGGCAAAGCGCTAACGCAACTTAAGTTCCTTAAGCAAAAATTCTTTGAGAAGGGGGACAAAGCCCACACGATGCTGGCTAACCTTTTACGAAAGCAAAGAGCAGACAGGGCAGTGTATAAAATGAACGATGAATCTGGTACCCCCCTTACTTGCCCACAAGAAATTGTCAACCGCTTCTCAAGATTCTATTTGGAACTATACACAGCAGAAGGGGATGACGCCCCCTCGGCATTCAAGGAATACTTAGCCGACCTCCCTCGCCCGTTGATTGACAAAGGCCATCTAGACATGCTGAACGCCCCGATCATTACCCTAGAAGTGCAAAACGCCATATCCAATCTAAAGGCAAGCTCAGTGCCAGGGCAAGATGGCTATACTCCAGCCTTCTACAAATCAAATAGTAATTCCCTTACCCCATTCTTTACCAAACTCTTTAATTCAATTATAGAAACAGTGCTGGCCCCCCAACCACTCACCAAGTCCATAGTCATTGTAATCCCCAAAGAAGGTAAGGACCCCCAAGAATGCGCATCCTACCGCCCAATTTCATTCATCAACGTAGATGCAAAAATCTACTCCAGCATCCTAGCCGTGCACCTGGCACTAGTCCTTCCCCAGCAGGTTCACACAGATCAAGTAGGGTACGTGAGAGGTAGGCAAGGAGCTGACAATATCAGAAAAACTTTAGGTTTAATGGTTACTCTTCGGGAAGCAGGAGACTGCCCCTATCTGCTATCAGTGGACGCTAAAAAGGCGTTTGATCGGGTAGAATGGCTTTTTCTACATGCAGTACTGCAGTGGGTAGGGTTGGGAGCAGCGTGGACTCAGGGCGCCACAGCATTATACCACACAGCTCTAGCCTCATTGAAACCTTTCAGGCTAACAAAGGGCACGAGACAAGGCTGCCCGCTTTTCCCCTTGATTTATGCACTAGTCATTGAGCATTTTGCGCAAGCCATTCGATCTAATCCCCTGATTCACGGCATCCCCCGGGGAGGAAAAGTGTATAAATTGGCAATGTTTGCTGACGATATCTTACTTTACCTCAGCCAGCCACGTGACTCCATCCCCGCCCTATTTCAGGAAATGGAGCAGTACGGGGCCCTATCAGGCTTCCGAACCAACCTCCAGAAAACTATTGCAGTCCCCTTAAAAGCGAAAGTAGAACCACTGGAACAGTTAAAAACGAACTGGGGCTTCCAGATACAACCACGTTCAGTAAGGTACCTGGGAGTGAACATTACTGTCTCATTCTCGGACCTCTTCAATGCTAATTATGTCCCCATATGGTATAACATCCAAGAGGACATCAACAGATGGCCCAAATTGCCCCTTTCTTGGGCAGCACGCTTCACATCCATAAAGATGAATATCTTGCCACGATTTTTGTTCTTGTTTCAATCCCTCCCGGTGGTGATCCCCCAACCATTCTTGGCGGAAGTGAAACGCATTTTATTGGGGGGTATCTGTGGGTCGGTAAAACACCCAGAACACCTTACTCCACTCTAATTCAGCCAAAAGAATCTGAGGGTATTGGGTACCCAGACTTGGAGGAATATTACAGAGCTTCTCAGCTCTGAGTACTGCCAGACAATCTGTGGGAGAATCCTGAAAAACAGTGGGTAGCAATAGAAAACAAAATGTTTGCACTAGTTACATTAGGGGAATGGTTGTGGGTCCCATTATCAGCAATGACACGACGGATTTGGCAGCATCCCGTTCTAAAGGTGCTGTGGCCTCTTTGGCGCCCCTCTCAAGCCATGTGAGGAGTAACGACGTGGCCCTCACCCCTTAACTGCATTTGGTCCCCTCCCATTCAAGACCTAATAAGTCAGGTCCATTGCTTTCAATCCTGGTATGAGGCCTGGTGAGTACAAGCGGGACAGATGTGGAAAAAGTGAACCCTCCTCCTCTTTGCAGAGTTGAGGGAAGCCCTCCAAAGTTGAGGGAAGCCCTCCAAAACACAGAACTCTCCCCCTTGCTTTTCCTCCAGCTACGTAGGGCTCTGAACAATGCCTGGTGGGGCAACACATTAAAGGGCCCCGTCACCCCGTTCAAGCACATCCTAACCGTTCCCCAAATCACAAAGGGTCTCATTGCACAAGTATACAATGCATTGCTCACTAGAGGACATCTCAACCGCCCATTATCTGAGGTTAAATGGGAAGCAAAGCTGGGACTGGAAGACAAGCCAGAGGTATGGAAGGCTATACACAGGGCGGTGTGGGCTTCGTCAATCTCAGTGCAGTATAAAATGCATAATGCGCGCCCATTGGTCAGGTGGCATTACACCCTAAGATTGTCTAAAATGTTCCCAGGCGCGTCCCCCTACAGTTGGAGGGGTTGTGGCGAGAGGTGTGACTACTGGCACCAGTGTTGGGAATGCCGGGAAGTGCAAATGTAGTGAAGGAAGTTTTGGGGTGAATTCAGGCCACAGATGGGATATCCAGAGTTCTCACACCAGTACTAATCTTGTTTGGCGTTGAATCAAATGATGAAGACACTTGTGAGTCACTCTTGCACATGCCACGCAACCTGCTGTTGGAGGCAAGGGTCTGTTTAACAGTCAAGTGGAAGGCAGCCTCCCTTCCCACAATAAGGGAAAGTGGCTGACCAAAGCACATTCTATTTATGAAATGGAAAGCCTCACAGCCGCTTTCATGGAATCACGCCGGAACATAAACATAATATGGCTACCCTTTTTGGACTATTACGCAGCCTATTGGGATTCTGTGAGACTATCTGACTAATCCCCTTACCAGGATTATGAGGCAATGCCATTAGAGATGGCCCCAGTCATCCACTGACTTTCACTGCTATGTGGAAAAAACCTGTATTGTGCTCTGCATACTGCAAAACAAGTATATTGAGTGGTGGTATGCAATGTTTCGACCATTCCAGAGAAAATGTTCTAGTTAACCAAGATGAGTGCCGGTGGGGGGGGGTTGTAGGGAGAGAGGGAGAGGCATTTATGACAAGTTGTGCTTTATTCTTCTTTTTGAAACTCACAATGTTGTAGTGGTACTGAAACGCTCTTGACCAGTACTGTGAAGTCAACATGTATTATGTCAAAGTTGTTAAACATTTTATAAAAATGTATTATAAAAAAAAATACATCAGATCTGATGTCATAGTACGTGGCAAATAATGAAAAACCTACTAAAGATCGGGATAGGCTTAAGGGGAACATCTAAGTACACATTCTATAGGAACTAGGATTGTGATTGGCTGTCCACTATCAGGTGGACAACTTATGCCTACCTCTAAAACATGTAATCTTCGGAAATATTAGATACACGGTTTCTCATTGGTCTTCAAACTATAAGGTCCCTCGTTATATGGACCACTACAATTGGTTGGCATGCTTGTGCCATGTCTGGAACATTTGGTTCACTTAGCAGCATGTAAGCCCAGACCCAGGTGCAGGAAGATGGGACATGACACTACCTCCCCACCCAATTAGCCCAGCATCTCCCATCGCCAATGCCTTCTGCCATGAAGACTGTCTTTGAACTTGGCCTTGCAAAAGTATCCATTTCTTCAGAATACATGAGAATGTGAACATACATTTTCGTGCTTTGGGACTCTCAAGTTCGAATTCTATTTTAATCCTTGGCCCACATGACATGAGACAATGATTTGGTCCATTTTACAGGTTTTTAATGCCCTAAATTAATTAAACTTGGCACTTGTGGTGTTCTTTGTTTGTACCTTAACACGGAAAGATTCATCCTTCACACGTTTACTCCTTTCCAGAACATATAGCTGACCTTGGCTGCTTCGGTCTCGATTCAGCTTTTTCTTGCTGCGACACGGTTTTCCCTTTCCTCTTCATTGGGCTTGGCTTACTAAATTCATGACACTGATGTACAGCTTCTATACAGTGGCGGCTTCATCTGTATTCTATTTACTACGTATAGCCAGCTTCTATGATGACTTAATCTACTTACGTTTCAGTGTCTGTACAATTATTGAACGGTTGATTCATTGCATTCGTGCATATGTGCACGTCTTCTTCACATTTAAAAGTTTCTTTTAATTCTTTACTTCATCATTAGTTTCTGTAGGATCCATACATCCTTTTCAGCCAGTATCTTGGGATGTCATTTAATGGCTCTTGTGACGTCACAGCTTCTTTCTTTACTCTTTTTCATATTCCTTCAGGGAGTTCCTCCCTTAGGTTGTCATCACTTCGGGGATACATTCGATAGGGTTGTCTCAACGGGTATCTTGTTTTGAACACATACTGCAGTCTTGGCACAACTGCTAGCGTCAAACACGGCACAATCTCAGGTCACCAACATATGGGGGTTAGGGGGCAGGGTTTCCTGCAGAGGCCTGCTCCGCTACAGCACATTCCCAGAAGAAAAGGTCATATCTTCTCTGGAGGTGGGGTACTAGCTGGGAACTTTAAAGGGGCCTCTGCAGCATAATGGGGTAGTCACACTAGGGAGATATTTAATGGAGTCCTTTTGATCTGAGAAAGACAGAGAGAGGGCACACTGCAGTGTAGCTGGGAGAGAACTTTCACAGTGATGACTGAGCCATCCATGTTGGATTTGCCAGGGCTCCACTTTCTTCCAAAGATCCACCTAACTTCCTGCAGACAAGGCACTCTGGAAGCTGAGACCACAAGGAATAACCCTTATTACAGCAGCAAGGACTGGCCCATTACCGAAGGCTTGGAAAGCACAAAGGATGGCAAAGTGACTATATAAGGGAATGAGACCCTCCTAATGCAATCATCTTTGGAATCCCTTTGTGGAAGCATCTTTAAGGATCATCTTTGGGATCTTTTGGGGGAAGAATCTTATTTCATCATCTTGAAGAATCATCTTGAAGAATCATCTTGGAACCGTTTTGGACCAACTTCAAGAGGATTTCACTGGAACCTTGTTGGGGGAAAAGTTGTGTAAAGTTACCATCCAATTGGTGAAGAAAAGGACCTTCAAGTACAGAGCCTATCCTTAACCACTTCAGGGGAACATCTGAAGTGACCTGCTGGAGAGAAAACCTGACTGCTGCTGGACACTGGTACCCAGCACTCTGCTGCTGATGTTCACTGGCATTCTTAATGGGTTAATAGGGCAGAAGACTGTCTCACATTTCATCTGGGACCTAGTGAAGAGCCCCACATCGCCCCAAGGACCAAACAAAGCTACCATTAGTTCTCTGCAATTTCAAAATGCGGCAAGCCTTCGAGCCACTGCAAAGACCCAAAAGAGATTCCTTTCACACTCGCTCAAATTCAAGTGCCTTTGACACTAACCCAAACATTGTCTGTCTATTCCAATCTTCTCTGAGCAATTAGCCATGGCCACTAGTCAAACCACACATTTTTGTATAATCCAGTTGAGCAGGTTCATCTCTGAAACAGAATCTCTGCTTTCCTCACATCAAGACCCTGTTGATCCTTCTAGTTATACCAACTCGACATCACATGCCTGTGCCAAGCTTCTCCAATCCACAAGCCATTCCCGCTTGTCAAACCAAATGGCTCTGTGGAATCCCATCAAGCCAGCTTGCCAACTGGAATCCTACCTCGATGTAACCCATAAGCACCCAGAAACTCAGCTTGACACTTTTAAGACAATGAAACAAGACAAGAAGGTATATATCTATGGTTCTGTAATCGGACAAAGGGACACCAATCAAGCCATCCACTTCATGACAGATAGGTAAGTCCCACAGTGACTGGCTATAAGTGAAATGAAACTCAACTGCCGAGTGCAAGAAGCCCCATTAGAAAGCATGGAGGAGAATCAGCGCTCAGCGGCCAGCACAAGAAATATAATGGCATTTATTATCAATAATACATTAAAAGGATCCATAAACGATGTTGGCTAAGGGGATGAATCTGTACACATTTCACGTCTGCTGAAGCTTTGTCAAGGGTAAAAAGCTCTGGTAATGTTCTCTTAAATAACAAGACTTCATGTCATACACCCACTCTTAGAGTAACATTGGCAGCCATTTTAAAATGGCAAACATGTTCTTATACATTATTTTAAATTAATTGCAAAAAAGCTATAATAGTATCACTAAATTCCTTCAATCAATATGTCATATTTATGGCCCATTTATGACCCATCACAATTTCGGCTTCAATATCTACAACAACTTGAACATTTCATTAGCACAGTTAAAACAGTTAAAACAAATAATCTCTATATAATACACATGTTCGGAGCAAATCAGTTAAGAATAATGTTGACCCAAAACTACAAGGAAACAATGGAAAAAACAGTAAAGTCACAGTGAGACACCTGTGTTTACATCTTAATAACACTGAGGACAGGAAGTTCTTGTAGTTTGTGGTGCACGATTCAGACTGCCAGCAGCAGGTCCCCCCTCTCTGGCTGAAGTCTGCCCCACAGACATTCTCAAAGTCCAAGGCTGTGGTGACTGTACATCTCCGCAAAGTAAAAAAGATATATCCCTTCCTAGAAGACTGGCTGATCACGGCGGCCTCAGCTCAAGAGCAGATCTGGACTACCAGACTACGGCAGATGTCCTTTCAGAATTGGGCATGCAGGTCACTTGAAGAAGACCACCATGAAGCTGATCCAAGTGATTCATGTCTTGGGGGATACCCTAGATACAGCGGGTGCCACAGTCCTTTCCTTCAGAAGAGGGCCTATTATAAATCAAACAGAAATATTAATGTCTGCAGTGACTGCCACTTGTGAATGATGGGGTCAGGCATTTTCATTGTGCCTTTTTTATGAATGCTTGCATACGATACCCCTACAGGTGTGCACAAAGTGGAAAACAAATGGCAGGAGTACATGATTGTGCACCAACTGGCCAACGGTGGTTCACAAGAAATTACTAAAAGGAATTCTGTTTCAGAAAACTCCTATTCAACAAACAATGTGACGATGCCTCCATGGGGGGCTGGGGATAAGACCACCTTATCACCCAAGGAAAAAAGTCAGACAAAAAGTAATGATGGTCTTCAGTCCTGATCCAGTTGCACATCACAACTATCTATTACCTCAAGCAGAGAGGCACGCGCTCCAGAATTCTCTCTAAGGAAGTACAGGATATATCCCACTGACTTCTAGCAAGGCATTTCACAATCACTGACATTCGTGCCCCCAGAATCCAGATTGTTTAGGTAGATGCACTAAGCAGGGTCTTCCAAGAAGAACAAGACTGTGTGCTAAACTTAAGTGTTGCACTGTCGGTTTTCAAAAGATTGGGTTTCAGACAACATGAAAATGCAAAATGCCCAAACTTTGCCTTCAGTTTCTTTGACACAGGATCCAGGAGGATTGACATTTTGATCGACTGGCCAGCCATTGTTCTTTATGTCTTTTCTCCAATGCTGCTGTTGCCCAAAATGCTCATCAAATTAAGCCAATCCAAGACAAATATGATCCTTGTAGCTGTGGTGCCGAGATAGGAGTGAGAACTTTATGACCAACCAAGAGCGAATAGTACTACCTTCTTTATTTGGCAAAATCAATCATACAAATTTCCTCCATATAAGTACATTTGTTTGCTACAGTAGATTTCAGAATAAATCCTTCGCAGGAATGCTTTTTTGAGGTTTCTGTGGTTAAGAATTTCTTGGAAAGATTTTTTTTAAAAAAAGTTCATCAGCCTAAATGATAGAAATATCGAGTCCAGGTGACCATAATTTGTCTGATATGATGACCTGAAGGAATGTAAGTACAAACAAACCAATATATATTTCAGATGTTGATATCATGGGATTAGTGTGATGGGTGCATCAATATATTGGGCCTCATTACGAGATTGGATGTAGCTATGACCCCCAAACACGGGTCTGGCTCCGGGTCCCGCGAAAGGGAAATTCCGACCTTGGAGGGCCCGGTAATTTACCTTTCGCAGGACCCGGAGCCGGTATGTCCCCATTCCCATTTGAGCCCCTATAGGGCTCAAATGGGAATGGGTAGGATGGTAGCAGCAGTACCGTTCATAACCAGGCATCCAGAGCGGCACCCGTGAGCAAACTCGTAATGTTGCGGCATGGCAACAATGGCGCCGATACCACTACTGGCCCTGTTGTTGCCTTGCCACAACATTTGTAATGAGGCCCATAGACTTTGACCAAAATATGCAGAGGAAGGTAGTTGTTATACTTCTATTTGGTATTTAATTGAAATAATGATAAATTATATTTAAAGAAATAATTGTGCCCCCAGCCTATCAGAAAGCCTTCCCCTCCATGGGAACACAATATTGTTCTGGCTAAGCTCATTGGACCGCATTCTGATATGTACCATTTCCTTCATTAAGGTTAGTAACATTCTGGCTCTCTGAATCCAGGAGCCTTTCACTGACTTCCATAGAGATAACTTGACTTTGAGAGCACATCCATCTTTCCATACAAAAGTGGTCCCAGGTTTTCATGGTTGGGGTTTTATTAAAATGAATATCATGTATCCCACATGTGGGTATATCTATGTGCCATACTATTGAATGTTCTAGTATCTAAGTTAACCTGAAACATGTTTAATTCCAGGCTTCTGGGATGCAAAGAAAATGCCATTAAAAAATAATACATTTATTTATTTATGTAGCCATTTTCATAGCGCTCCAAGCCAGAGGGCATCTAAGCACTTTTCTTGACAGACTACAAGCAGTGTGAATTGCCGTAGTTAAAAGGTACATGAATGATTCGGTAATTAATGCAGTAGAATACAATTCTCAGTGATTATGAAGGGTCAAGTTAGAGTTGGGAGAATACAATAAAATACATTATGTGATAAATGTGCATACAGTCACAAGTGGTGGTTATTAGAGAAATGTTCTAGTAATTGACACAGTAGAGTACATGATGATAGTGGAGGTAGCTAAGGTGGCGTAGGATAAAGTAAGGGGGCGAAGGGTGAGCATGGCAGTTAGTCAGATAGTTCCTGGGTGAGGAGCCATGTTTTAAGGTCGTTGCTTGCTTCAAAGGAACATATATTTGGAGGCGTTCATATATTTCTCTACAACCATACCTTGGATACTAAGTTATTGCGGGAGAGCATAGATTTATTTAGGATAAAGAAAATGGTGCCTACTTGTTTATTATGAAGCCAATCAATTCCACAGTCCCGAATGTATCTGAAAATAAACATAAAACTGCAATATAATATTCTACAGAAAGATGGATAGAACATAGGTGTTTTTTTTGGGAAACACATGTTTAATTTATTTTATAAAACATTGTTGTTTAATTTATTTCACTAAAAGTGCACAATATTTTGAGAATTTCAGTGTTTCACTTGTGCAAAGCAACTGATAGAATATGTCATGGTGATCCACAGTAATTGATTTTAGGTTTCTGTCAAAAATGGACTTTAAGTAAAGCAAAACAATCAACATGTATCTTTGTTATTCAAACTTCCCACTTGAAACACGCCTTAATCACAAATAATACATTTTTGCAAAACAGTTGGACGGAAATCCCAGAGCAATGCATGTCATGATAACTGTAGGAACAAATGGTGTGAATTTTAGACATGCAAGAATTTTAGTGGGATCTCAGACTCCTATAGAAAGTGTGTGCCAGTGTACAAATGATGATGGTGCTATAGCCTGTGTATGTGGCTTAGCACCGATGTGAGACACTGATGAGAGTTCATACAAACCAAAGGAAGGTGTGAGCATAGTATAGCTTGAATTGGTTTAATAGCATAGCACAGCATGAGAGTGTAGGCTAACAATTAACATACTAATTTACTAAGTATTAACTCATTAAGCTTTAACTTTAACCAAACTGATATAATTAGTGATTCCAGTGGGATTAGCCTACACTATAGCCCATGGTGCAAACTGTAGGTGCAGACTGTGGATGATGGCTTAGAAAATAAAAAGCTCAAATTGCAAACTGATCCACAGTGTGTGGACATGAGGCTGAGGGCGCAATGACTTGGCAGAATTGAGTTAGCAAAGAAAAGTTGTTGTTTGAGCAGGAAGAGCGGGATGGTAATGTTGCATGTGTATCTGGGCCTACAAAATCAATGCTGTACAAAGGTGATTAAAAAAGTTAAACGACTTCTGGAAACTTACTGAAGGCCCGGCCGTGATAGGGGATGTCTGACATCATGGCCAGGGCTGATAAATAATATACTTTCAGTATGATGCTATAAGCAAAGTGGGACGGCAGAGAAAAGGCTGTAAAAGGAGCAGAGAGCAGGAGGGAGGGGGCTGGCGAGAGAAAGACTGGGAGAGCAAATCAAGCCAAAAAGAAGAAGAACATCGGTGGCCCGGGGAGTGACTGACGGGTTTGAAGTGTGCAGTTTGTTTCAGGAGTTGGACGGTGAAGGAAGGAGGGGATGCTAGACCTGGGCACAGGGACGATGAATGGAAGGCAACTCCCATGCGAGCTGAGTTTCCTGGATGAATTAGGTAAGCATGGACTGCAAAGTAATGACAATGAATAAAGAGGTGTGAAACTAAAGTCAAGATAAACAGGGAGTACGAACATAGCTATTTTCAATGTGTTTTATTTTCCATGTGAAAGGGGCAGATATCGCAAGCAAACTGAGGGCCTGAAAGCTTGCCAAATTATCTAGCACATTTCAAGGTTATAGATAGCTGCGCGTTTCCCGCCAAATGATGAAGTGTAAATAACATAGCTAAGCGAGAAGGGAACTTCTGTCGTGGGAGGGGGCATGTAAAAAAGGATTCAGAGAGTGTTCGCATAGACTGAGCTGCCTAGAAATGCATACATGTGAAATGTTCCATGTTTTTGTTCTTAGAAGAAAAGAGACCTCCACGATTGCATTTTTTTCTAATGTCTATTCATGTATACATGAGTGTTTTATGCTGTTCTAAGATTTTTCTAATTGTGTTTTGATAAGCCATATTTGGATTCAGTCCCATATTTTGAACAAATGCAGATAAAAGCCAATGCGCGCTATTCTGAAAGAAAAACGGCGTGTGGCCAGTCATTGTGTGCCTTGCTTATTTGTATGATGCATAGGGTGTAAAACCTAGGGAATTTCATACCGTCAGTGGTAAAATTAGTGTTGCCAGCGCTGCACTAAGTCTGGGATTGTAACCAAAGAGGACCCCAAATAGAAAAGGTATTACCACAAGCTAATTCCCCATGTTTTACATGCATGCTGTTGCAAGTGGTGAAGGTAACCAGAGATATAAAAAATCCTACATAACCAACTAATCAGAGTTATGGACCGGTAATTGCAGGTTAAGAGATACAACATGACTAGTAGAATGGAAGGAAACACATTCATCAAGTGAACTGTCCCCTAAAACTCAAAATGTGTGCCATTTGGTCATTGGTGAATAGAATTAATAGTCCTTTCACAGCACAGCAGATCACCTATTATGTCCATGGGCCCTTCTGACAAAATAAGTGATGTATGCACTTACGTGATACATGTTACAGTTACCTATGACTTCAAAACATGCATATAATCCTGAATGTTACGCCTTAGGGCAATAATCTTTAAATATGCAAAATTGTACTTTTACACTCATGCAATTGCTTTTAATATGCAACTTCTTTGTGTACTGTATGTACAAAAATGGTAGCCCCAGAACATATTGTTATGGGATGTGACTAAATTCAGTCACCTACCAGCAGGGGAAACAGAATATTTAAGATAAAAGAGGGGGAAGGATTGAATTTTGAAAGTGGAGTCTTTTGTTTATGAAGTACCTCCACTTATATGAATAATATAAAGTAGTTATTGACTGTGCACTTCAACAAAAAAGATTCTTATATTGAAAGTGTATTAATAGAACAAATATACTTGAAGAATAATGTGCATGACGTAAAATCTTATAAATTAAACAAACTGCCAACTGGAAATGTGTACAGATCTCAAATTCAAGAGACAAAGGTTTGACCTACAAACAAAATATACACAATTTACAGCTCTGTATGAGAGTATGAACAGGTCCTTGTATTTGTACAATGGCACAATCATCAGAACCGAAATTTTAGGTTCACCCAAACTATTAGTCTGAATATACATTTTATAGACATTGCAATCTATCACGATAATCTAGAGTTGCTGGATCATAAAGCTGTTTATACCAGTACATGTCGAACTATCAAGCCTTGATGTCAAAGGGAGGACAGAAATATGAGATGTTCAATCCGACAAGATGACCAACTCTCAGTCCCAAGCACTCAGCGTTCGGGAGGTGCACTTTTCTGATATTCCTCAGAAATAGAGACTAATGGAATACCTCATCAGCCTTCCTCTGATAACAGAGGGGTAGCTCATTATCTATGTCAAACCCTATTGGAAAAGGAATCAGACTATGTATTCCTGCATGCAGACAATTTAGACCAGCCTCCAGAAACATAGCATTTCAATCTCGCCATGGCAGCCACAATTAAGGTTTGGATCATCCAGTTCAATTCCAGCAACCCATGATTGAATGCCTAGCTAAGGTAAGAAATGAAAGAAAACAGGTTCACTTCAGAAACAATAGCTAAAAATCTAAGACAAACCAGGTACCATAGAAGGATTTAATATTTCCCCTGCAGCTGAGATAACCTTCACACCCCCACATTACCGAGATATTTAATGAGCACCACTAGTGGATGCGCTATGACTTGTCCCACTCAAGAAGATGAGAGTGTGATGTATTCAGTTTCCCCTCCACTTGCATACATAGAGTCGATAGAATAATGGTTTCACTGTCAGAGAGAGAGACATGCCTAGACCTACAGGTGAAAGGGGGCCCATCCCTTAGTATGTTAGGACTGGAAAGGAGGGGAAATGCAAGTACTTCCTATCAGCGAACCAGTGAAGAAATGTACCAAAATGTGTTAAAGGAGCAAGAGTAACACCAGATGATCCAATATTTGCCATTGAGTTCCCAGGGCTAAATTTGAGACACAAGAGACACAGCCCAGGATGGGGGACTACAAGGAAACCCGGCAATCAGTAGATAGATGAGAAATCATGCACTTTGAACAATCAGCGAGACGAAGTGCCATATATTCCTTCCCCTTAAAGTGAATTCAGGTTTAGTAACCACAGGACACAGGAGAAAAGAGACTATCCCTTTTTCTCACACATTTAACTTTAACAAGAGAGTAGATATGCAAACAGGGAAGGGGGTTCAAGTAGTGGCTCCGACTGTGATAAGGGGCATAGGAGAAATGGCAAAAGGAACCCACAACATCATAGGTTTGGCACCGGAATAGCTAACTGTAAAATATGTGGCTTGGGAAAATGTAAAAGCATATGAACAAATGGTGTTGTCATTTGGGATCATAAAAAAGACATGCACCCCAAACTTTCCAGTTTTTTGTTGGAATGGAATACCAAAACCTCTGTAAAGGACCATCCTACAAAGCAGCAATCCTAAAACATTTGACAATGCGTAGAAACCTGCAAGAGGTCAAAAATGGCAGCATACGATTTAATATGTGCTGGTGATCAATCACCTGGATACTTTGTGCATAAACTCAAGCCGGCATTTTCACAGATTTCTAGAAATGTCGATATTGTTAATCACAACTTTAAAACTACTTTCTACCGCACCCTGTTAAAATATGTTCTAACTCAGTCCATGACATTGATGACACTAACTCATTAGTGTAGACTCTTACATAGTCCAGAGGACTACATGAAGTTCAGACTCCTAAGAAAAGACCAACAACTAATCCCCTTCACAAGCTGCGATTAAGGTAGTTGTGGTGAACCCTATTCCTCTCTAAGATGTAGGGGCACTGAAGGGGGCAAATAACTACTTATCTGTAGTTAGACATACTACCAGAGGGGGCCTTTTGTGCAGAGTCAATGGAATAGTCCTCCACCTATCATGCAAAATACTGACCCAGTACAAATAGAGGCGTATACAAGACCCCGGAATCTAGGTTCTAAGTCTATCTTGGGATACTGATATACTCCCCCCTTGTCCCCATAATGGAGGGGTAACCAAAACGCAGGACCAGAGAAATCCAAGCAGAACCTTTCTAGGAAAATCCCAATCACCTCCTCCTAGAATACACTAACATAACAATCCTCCTGCTCCTGGGTTCCAGGATAATAGAGGGCAGTACCACTTTGAGTAGAAGCCAAGTACTTTTTACAGCAGCAGTTATCAAAGTTAGCCCAGCAACTCTCCTAGAAGAGACTGAAATAACACTACCGGAGATCTGCGCCAATTAATTATTCTTTCAAGTTTTAATTACGTAACTTCAAAGGGCGCCCTTGCTGATGACACGTGTTTCGGCAGAGTTGCCTTTATCAAATCAGGGCATGTTCTGATTAATAGCAATAACAAAGTTGATGCCATAAATGCATAAATACAAATCGAATAGTCTAACAAGTCGGATGCGTACCGCAAGTACAAAACACACATATTACAATTGCAGAATTCTACTAACAAGGTGGGCATACTAAGAAGCCCAACATGAAAGGAATCAAACATGGGTTTGGGTTTAAGATGAACGCGAGTACAAGAAAGGCGCAATAATGAAAGAAATACCATTATACATTGTTTTCAGTGATGCCGGGATTTGACCCATGGAGAATAATCGGAACTGAAAAGGAGCTATGGTAAGAAAATCTGAATACAGATGACTGAATGTCAAAAGATGGTGTTAAAAAAGTAAGCATGTATTGTGAAAATGAATGGAACAAGTAAACATAGCGATATAATGGGATTATTCCCTCTTTTGTTTCTTTTATCTTCCCTTCCCTCAATCCCTGACAATCCTTCCCTACACAGCCCGCAATCTCTGTCCATTGTACATGTAATTGGATACATATTGAGCATTAACGGTTTGATTGTTTACTTATTTCTTGCATATGGACTAATTAACTTTCCCATTGTTTATGGATATATATACTTTATATTACAAGTTTACTTTATGGCATCAACTTTGTTGTTGCTATTAATCAGAGCATGCCCTGATTTGATAAAGGCCACTCTGCCGAAACACGTGTCATCAGCAAGGGCGCCCTTTGAAAATACGTAATTAAAACTTGATAGAATGATGGAATTGGTGCAGGTCTCCGGGAGTGTTCTTTCATTGTACTATTACATGACTATTTTCGCCGCCTATCCCAGTGAGACGCGACAGCGAGACATAGAGCACAGATACGAGAACAACCTACATCGAAAATTAACTGGGTATTTAAAGGTGTTGCTCACTAAACCAGCTTTAAGACAAAAGCCAACCTTGGGAGTGAACCTCCTAGAAGACACAGTTTCACTCCTAGGGAGGAACAGATGTACACGCAAAGATCTCCCTGCAGAACAGAGGTGTGGAAATATACTGTCACCTGGCGTGATGGGTGAAATAAGGATCTATTTGAGAACTGCGCTGCCCGTAATGTTGACTTGCGAAAAGCCAACTTCCATTGCGGCTCGGCGCAGTGATCACATAGATCACTGCACCCTGCATCCCCCTACCCGCCTCCCCCCTACCGACTTACCTTTTTGACGCCCGCAATCTCTCCTACCTCCTTTTTTCCCTTTTTTTTTCTTTCTTATTCCCCGCTACATCTAGTGGAAGCACCATATTGGATTTTTTTGTCACAATATTTGTACTATCCCTGAGAGAATTGATCAAAATGATGAGGATCCAACAGCCAACCCCTAGCACTACTGCTCCATGAAGCACTGCCCAAAGTGAACCAATTGATGAAAGCAGACAATGGAAGGAGGAACATGTTTAATCTAAAAAGTCACAAGGGGAAGGAGGAAAAGGGGAAATGGTGGAAAGGATATGCCAAGCCATACAGGAAACATTTTATTTCCCTCATAAACGCAACCCAGTGGTTACTGAAAAACGATTAGGAAACAGCAGTGACACCTCATTATCTCTTGACATAAAACAAAGTGAGAACAAAAAAAATAAATTTGATGATGCGCAAAACCCAAAAATGACCTTTGAGAGAGAGGAGAGCTTTGTTGGGATAAGACTGAGGGTTTCTCTTTCAAAACTGGATTGACACCCCAGAATGAAAAATGCACACATTTTATAGAGCGAGTGATAGGCAACCCTGAAGAAGAGAGCGAGGCCTGACGGGAACTCTCTAGACATGAAATCCAAAAGATCTAAAACCGATGACTTTCCTTTATGAAAGATTTTTCAGACCGCACTCCAAGGGGGAGCAGTGACCGAGAATCTGAGAAAGGGGGCACATACCGAAGTCATATCAAGATACACATTTTTCTGTGTGTATTCAAATTGTATTTGACTTTATGATACAGAACAAACAAATATTCAGAAAATCTCTGCTTATTTCATCAAACAGCATTTCACATCTATGCTTTTATACAACAATCAATAAATCAGAAAGGACCACAACATCAAATAATGCTGCAATGCAGCTATCACCATTCAGCTAAATGAGTCAATAGGGCCACAGATCTAAAGGTTCTCAGAGATGGAGAAGAGTTAATACACATTTATTCAGGTAAGTGAAAAGGACTGCAATAGCGTGGCTTTATGATGTATAGCGTATGTTAAAATTCCATGGTATTGCAGGCCTTCTTACCTGATAGACGATATGGGGCCTCACTACGAGTGCGGGGGTAACCCTACCAGTGCTAACGGTGGGTTGCTGCCGGACTCGTAACATTTTAACGGCGCCTGAATTCTCAGTGCCACAAAGAGATTGCAAGTCCGGCGGCCCGGGGAAGTCAGGCGCTTGTCCCCATTCTCATAGAGTCCTATAGGACTCTATGGGAGTGGAGACACAGAAGCTTCGGCACTGTTGCTAACGGTTCCAGCAATACCGTGACCGGTC
The DNA here is from genome assembly GCF_040938575.1 of Ambystoma mexicanum. NCBI lineage: Eukaryota > Metazoa > Chordata > Amphibia > Caudata > Ambystomatidae > Ambystoma > Ambystoma mexicanum. The sequence goes on from NC_090932.1 coordinate 1,578,125,200, forward strand.
TGCCTACCATGGCCGCTGCACCCGGCAGCGTCAGACCTGTCGGGCACAGCACCTCCGGGAGGCAGACTCCTAGTTCGCCAGTCCAGAAACAAGAGTGCCGGTGGGCTTACCGGCACCCTTGTTTCCGGTCTGTCAAACATGTAATGAGGGCCAGTGTCCTTTTTCTGCACAAAAGGAATTACGCCTGAAGGTATTTTGACATCTCACTCCTCATCATAGTTAGAATCAATTGCTGGAGTAGCACACATTCTCATCCATCATTCTGCCTGCCTCTACTGTCCGACCTCTACAACTCATCCAGAACAGGACTGCAAGACTTATCCTTGGCCTCAAGCCCAGGGATCATATCTCTCCAGGAGTGAAATCTCTGCAGTGGCTCCCAATGGCTGCGAGGATTAAGTTCAAAACCTGATGCATTGTCCACAAGGCCTTCTGGGGCCTGGGGCCTCAATACCTTCAACTCTCTCTTCCTAAATATCTTCCCTCTCAAGCTCTTCACTCATCTGCCTCCTACTCCCTCAGGGTCAGTCGCTTCTCCAAGCAACGAGTTGGTGGGAGATCTCTTTCCTCGGCTGGGGCCTCCCTCTGAAACAGCCTCCCTGCCTCTCTGAAAATTGAGGAGAACCATCTCCAGTTCCAGAAGCACCTCAAAACTTTCCTCTTTGCCTCTGCTTTCTCTCCTCCTCTTCCCTGCTGAACTCCTGGCTGAAATTGAAACTGCACTGGTCACCTGGTTATCCTCTGTTCTCTGGCCTAGGTCCCTCCCATCCAGTTGCACACCTGCACAGCCCCCCTTGCAATCTGTGGCTGTTCTGTATCACTACAGCCAACTACCAGCACTTGACACCTGATGTCTGCACTTAGCCTTGCACCTGCCCCTGCCACCTGCTGGATGCACTTCTTATTTATTGTCCCTATTTATTGTTTCTATTTATTTACTGCTGTCCTATGTATTGCACTTCCCCACCCTCCATCCCCCTCGCACTTGTCCCTCCCCCACCTCCCCTGCACTTGCGCGATCTCAATGTCACCTGGCCTAGTAAGATCGTTCTCTCTGTCTTCCCTCTGTTCCCCTCCCTTGCCTTGTCACGCCTTGAAACACTTGTGTATAGGCACGTTATAAATGCCATATCATATCATAACATTCTTGAAAATCCAAGATGCATATTATTTCTTACAGATTCTCTGACCAACCCACCTGGAGTTGACCTCGGAGAGCGTGGTTACATGATTGCGACTCGAAGTCACATTAATGAAATTGCAAAAATGAGAATTTTTCATTCAGAATTGTCCACAAATTTTCACTTTCTCTGTAAATTGAAAGTGAAAAATGAACGGGTGTGGTCTATTGGATCTCGTCTATACGGGGTTTCAGGCCACCTTAATCTCAGGAGGAATACTCAACCCTTCAGCCACGGCATGGGTAAGAATAATTGAACTATTCTTAAACCCCTTCCTACAGAGCTGCACACTTCTAATGAGGCGATATGCCCCGAGGCGGCAGCTGACCCTGTTGATAATGGCCCATTGCCTAGGATAAGGGTCTGAGCGAAACAAGAGTCCCTTAACGAGGGGGGCAGTGCCATTTCCAACAGGTTTCCTACACCGGTGCTAAGGTGTCTTAAAAAAAATACTTTAAAAGACAGTACCTTTGTTGCGCCACCATGCGCCGCCCAACACCGCGCAGTGCTGTCCCATGAAGTCCGTTTTCAATGTTGATTTTATCAACATTGAAAACGGACTTCTGGGACACCATTGTGTGGTGCCAGGCAGCACTGCATAGGGACTTTTATTTTTGTTTAATTTTTTTAAAGACACCATTAGCACTTGTATAGGGAACTACACGGGTGCTAAGAGGGGAGGAGGAAAGGGGGACAGAGAAAGGAAGGGGTCGCTGGCTAACCAGTCTGCTCGTAATGTAGGCTTGGACCATACAATATAGCCGGTGTTCTAAAGCATTCTGATGGGTCAGCGCCCGCTTCCAGGGTGCTAATAGTAAAGACATTCTACTAATGCATACAGTGATGATCGTGGCACACCTTCCTTACTGGGAAGAGACTTACTTTGAAGGCTCTTGCCTTTGTTTGATTGCATTGACCAGGTCCTCTGACCCAAACCCGCTGCCTGACCAAACCAAAAGGAGTGCTAATTACATAAGCCTATACTGCACCTGTCGCTTAATTGAGCACCATCCAAACAAAGTGGAAAGCCCTTTAAGAATGACCCTGTTCCGTGATGTCACCATCGCCCACACAATAAGGAGTGGTTTTCTGTTGTGGATTTAAATACATTGCATGTGAGATATCTAGTGAGCTTCAAGGTCAAAAGTTGGGCCATTCAAAAATTATAGTCAACAGTCTAGCTAACCTGCAAAGGACATGATAACTGGTATTGTTCCCCATTCAAATTCATGGCGGTGAAGGGCAGGTTCCCACAAATACATGTTTAACCCAACAACATACTTTCATCAGCGAAAAACTGCTTAGACAATTACAAAAATATTAGAAAATTGCTGGCTTGCAAGCATTGATTGTGATCACCTGATCTCCTACAGGTGTATATTATTGAATACTGTGGGAATAAAAACAATAAATCATAATAGTTTGGTCATGAGAGATGTTTCTGATTTTTATATCTTGAAAAGATATACTCCTTTTGTTAGTAAATAATTTAACAATAAAGTCTGGTCCAGAACAGGGGGTTATCCGATGAATTTCAGCAGTCTCAAGAAAATAAAATTCCTCTTTTTTGATGCCCTGTGGTGTCGAGTGCTAGTAATAGAGGAATATACTACTGCTCAATAGGCCAAAGAATGGACCTCTTTCCTAGTTAGCAGAATTCCTGCTGCATTTCAGGATATATTTCACCAAACATGCTTACCGTTACTGCCGCCCAGTCACATGCATTTACCACCAGATGGCAAATAGGCAGCACGAACGTGCTAATCCGCATATCTGGAGTCTCAGGGACTCAAATGGAGATTTGGTGGATTTACTGTTGGCAGTAATTCTTCCTGCAGTAATTCCACTCATTGTTGGATTTAAAGTAGACGATATACATCCAGCTATATGCTAAAGGTTAAAATCTAAACTTATCTCCAGTAAATCCCTTACCACCAGTTACCACCATTTTTCACACACTGCCAAAAAACGAATGAGACTTTGGGCCAAGTTCCAGGTTTGATGGTATTGCTGCAGTATTTCCACAAGGCTACCACCAAACCCTGTTACCTTTACTGGCACTCAGACTAGTGGATTTACCGGCAGATGACAAGTGGCAACGCAGTAATGGTAATCCCCTTTAATTTCTTTAAGTCCCTACACCTCCCTTGTGAATTTGGCAGATTTCCTGCTTGTTGTAATTCCTCCGGCAATAAATCCACCCACCTGTTTATTGACGTACAGTGCATTCTACCATTTACCTGCAAAGTTGGAATTCAGCATTTCGTAAACTGCCATGTTCCCTGCACCACTGAACTCATAATGAGACTCAATATATATTTACCCTTAAAAATTTGAAAAGGCCAAACCTTGTCTAATAAAACGTTTTTTTAATCAATATGTAAGCGATATTCAATCAACACTACAGCTAAGTCAATGCCTAGTCTGGGATGCTGAGGGAAACCCTTATTGATATATTTTTAGGTCCAGTTCATGTACTCTGGATGACAACCCTTATATAACACCCCTCTCTTAGAATCCCCCTGACCCCACTGAGCCAAGAAGTAGGTCTGTTTTGCAAATTAAAAGGTTTATTTGGAAAATTAAACAATATATATATATATCTCACACTTTTATAATAAATTAATATCTGATAGTACACTGAGACATATGATGTGGATCAACAATGGGTAATGTTACAGTGGTACACTTGATTACTTAGGAGTAGTATAGAGGATGAGGTAGCTGAAAATGCTTGATGGTTTCAAGGAAATGCAAGGTGGAATAAAATGCAGTACAGCAAATAAACTTGATATGATTTCAACCAACAACAATGTAATCACTTTTTCTCTGGCAATTCACCCCCCCCCATGCAATGTAAGAAATGGAAGGAGATGGAAAGAGGAGCACACAGTTCTCAGGAATGCAATCAAATACAATACGAAATTCAATTCCACCCAGCAAGCTTAGAGGAAACAGGTAGAAGTTTGAAACACAGGCCCAAAGTGCTTTTAAATGTGATGGCAACGGATGGGAAAATGTGCTAACTGATTTTAATTCCCTCTAGAGATTCAGGGTGAGTGAGAGATGCTTGTTGGTATTAGTTCAGGCTCACTTTAGCAATGCTCTATGAGTTATTACCAGGTTGCAAACGGATTTTAACAAAGGAAAGAATGGAGCTGCTATTTTGACAAGTGGAGAAATTGAGCCAAAATCGCAAATCGCTGTAAATTTCGCGAGTGCGTAAATCACGATTGCGGAAAAAGTCATTTTGTTCCTAGCCCAAACGGTTCCAGAGATACGAACGATTTAATAAAGGTAGATTTTCAGATTTAAAGTAAAACTCAAAATGACAGGTGACAGTTTGCAGCTTTAGAATGACAGATGACAGCTCGCAGCTTTAGAATGACAGATGACAGGATTACTAGGAGGCAGTTCTACTTAGGTTAAAATAGTTTGGATTAGATTATTTTAACTAAGAGATTGGGTTCTGCACAGTTCTGGCGGATACTCACTCCTAATTTTCAAATGAATGGGCCTCGTCACGGATCTGGTCAACACGTCCAGCGGCGGTTCTGTCTGCTCGGCGGGTCAATCAGGCACCGGTTCTGCTCACAGCGATCCGGATCTCTGGTTCTGCTCACAGCGGTCTGGGTCAGCTCTGCTATGCTGGTCTAGCCTCTCTGGATACAGCGGCCTGTGGTTCTGGATACTGCTCTGCTTTCCGGTCCGGATCAAGTGGATTCTGGATGTAACACTGCTTTCTGGGTACTGGCAAAAGTTCTTGGCAAAAGAATTCAGACAGCTCGCCCGGCTGTGGAATAGTTTGCAAATGATTTTAAAGATGCTGAGGCCTGCTGAGAAGAGTTCTCAGTTTGTGGGTTTAGGCCCTTGCTTTAAGTTCTGAAGTAAATTTCTGGTCTCTGAAGATTGATGGATGTGAAGTCTGGAGTCTCCCGGCAGAGCGTCCCGCAGAAAATGGAATTGAATGTGTCTACCTGTCCCGCAAGTCTCTTTTTATGTGTTTTGAAAATGGGTGTGTGCCTGGGCCTAGCTAAGCCTGCCCCTCTCTACTTGTCATTGGCCCAATTCTCCCCTCTCCCATGATTGGGGGAAGGAAATGGATTGTCATCATGATGAGGTCTGTTTATGGGTCAGAGGATCCTCCCCTGGTCAATTTGCCCACAAATCTATATTTGATTCAAATACATATTTCCCAGATACACAATTTGTTGAAATTACATGTACACATTATATATTCCTTATGGTCCATGCTTGTCCGCCTCTGATCTTCCTGGGGGCTTGCATTCAAAAATGACAACATGTTGCGCTTTTTGACTGGTTTACCAATATCGGACATTTACCAAAAATTACACACATGTGCGCAAGGAGTATGGACATTAATTGATGAAGTGTCAGATTTTTAACATGCAGACATTTGGAGTAAGACCCTATTTTCCGCTAGCAACCCCCCAGAATACACCACAGGGTCCTAACGCCTCTTAAAACATGCACAGAAAAATCGCAAGAATAATGATATTACTTATATAATTTTGACCAGTCCGCACTATGAGTTATCTATCTTTTTAACTTATGCCCTGGTCAAAAAGGGGTGTGGCTTCCCACATCACATGGTGGAAGAACTGGTTCATCCACTTCCCCCAAGCTCAGCTGGCTCTCACAGGCACTTCTCCTCCCACTTCTCCCAAGTGGAAGCCACTTTACGGCCCCCCCAATATAACATTTGCCTGAGTCCATTGTTCAGTTTCCTGCAGTCCCCAGGTAATTCAATCAGAGAGGTGTCAACTCCTTTTGGTGGGGAAGCAGGATGCAGCTAGGCCTGGGAAGAGTGGCTGAGCAGGTTTCTCCTGTCGGGGGTAGTTGTCAGGCAGAATTCAGCTAAATGTCACTCTAGTTCCCAGTTTAAATCAAACTTACAATTTTTACCTATACATTAAATAATTACTTCCTTCAATTCATTTCAGAATATAGTTTTACATTGTATCCACCTCTTAGCAAGTCTTTCCTTGGTCTGGTTTGGGTTCCTCTGTTCAGTTTTACACAAAAGTCTGGTGGTTTTAAAACGCCGGCTTTCTGATAGTGGTGAGTACCGGTATTACAACCATTTTTGGGATTAAGAAAATGAATTCCCCACAGTTCTGAGTTGCTTTTTGGCAATCAGCATTGCCATTCCCAATGGTTTCAGGCTACTGTGTGTGTAGCCCAATGGTGGTTTTAGGCAGTGCCCTCCTGTGGTCACAACATAGGCAAAAATGGGTGGCAGCCTATTCTTCATGTTTTTCCTGTGCACTCTCTGGGGAGTTCTGGCCATCATGATGTTTTCCATGCCAGTACTGCACAGTTTTATGGTAGGGCTTGGATGCATGGGTAAAAACATCCCACAAATATATAAAATATTCTTAAGCAACAGTGAATTTCCCTACATCCAACACTACTAATGGACCTTAGTGATTACATCATTCCTTTACTGGGTAACAATAGTTATCCACAAAGTGTAATTTTGTGCAAAGAGACCTCTATGGAAGTGGCAATTGATTCACAATATTTGTCAATAGTGTTTTGGTGTATTTTTCATATACCTGACCAATCATTGGATTTACATTTTTTTAATGATGACACTGATGACATCCAACCTGAAATCTTCTACACTCGACAATGGGAGATTTTCCAGGTGTACTCTATGTGCCTATTCAGATAGACCCCATAACCGGAAATATTTCCACTCAACTTAAGGATACCAATGAAATGACTCATCCAACTGTGTTTCCAGTCTTCGTCAGGGGCCAAAGAACAGATCAGTCTAGCTGATGCTCTTAATACTGATTCTCAAAGACAACAATTGAGACAGGTATTTCCAGAGCATCGTCTCTGTTGATTCATATGATTGTGGACATACATCCTTCATTATAAATTGTACCCACGGGCGGGGATATGGTTTTAGTTAGAATATAACGGTTGCCTTTTGCATCCATGGAATCATGCACAGAGATTATCAAAAATGTAATGAATTGAATAAGAGGGGGCACATGTCATTGTTGTCACTTCATTACATCCACCAATGACCCAAGGAACCATGATCTAACGTGTACTCTGCCCTTGATTTGACAAATGGTTTTTGAACTGCCCCACTACCCTGTGAACACCAGTACAAAATGTCCTTTACCTTTGGGGTGGTATCAGACCCATATGCCTGTTGGGCTTCAACAGCATAAAGGTACACAATACAATTATATGTAAGGTTATGCTTCATCTCGGAGAAGGAGGGGACTTGGCCTGGGCTAATCAGCTACTGAAAATAGGTAAAACAGTGGAAGACCCCCATTCAGAGATCCGTAAAGTACTGACACAGTTACAGAAAGCAGGCGCTAAATTATCATTCCAGAAAAAACAAAGTAAACAGTTTGGGTCATAAAATCTCAGCTGAAGGCCATAACATTCAGAAAAAGAAGATTGAAGCCTTCCGTATGAATCAGACAATTCTCCATGTATTGCAATGCCATTTTGACCAACTAGAGTTGTAAATCCATAGTAGATTACGCCATGATCACTCAGATCTCCTCTCCATGTGCTGTCTGTGTCAGAGGCGGCGTTGGTGTGGCTTGACACAGTGAGATATGTTCCTGCTAAGTTCTTTCCTCTAGTTCTTTGCCCACCTGGCTGCAGCGCGGTGTCCAGCGCATCGAGATGCTGGTTGCCAGCTGCTGTAATCTTCCATTGCCAGACAGCGGATTGTGCTGCCGGAGACACTAACCCACAGTAACCACTGAGCGGGTGAAAGGTGAGGGGAATATAATGACTTAAAGGACTACGGCTTACTAAGGTATGAGCGCAATGCACCCTGTCGCCCGCACCTCACCTCGCCTCAGAGTGCTTACAGGGTGTACAGGGTTAACAGGGCTCACAGGGCTCTCAGGGCTCCCTTTACCGCACCCTCATGCCCCCCGCCAATCCCAGCCATTTCCTTTTTTCTGGCAGTGAGTACATTCTGCAACCTGCAGAAAAAGGAACAGGATTCGGCGGACACAACTGGAAGACATAATCTGCATTCTGCATAGGAGTGAGCGGCAGCCGATAGTCAAAGCCAAAGCCCTGCGTCAGAGCTGCTGTGTTACTTAGCTGATTAGCTGCTCAGCTTAGCCAGAGTTGCTAAACCCACCTGGTTAAGGCAAGGCAAGGTGTGCTGATGCTGCATATGTCGCGTGGGGGTTGCTTGTCTCTTTGTTGATACAACCTCAGCAACAATTTGCATTGGCCAGCTAGTAGGGTGCCCCCCAAGTAATCCCAGCTATCCGCTCTTCTGTGTTTTGTTGGTATTATTCAGGAAATCTTGGTATTTCATCTTTCCCTATCATGATGGGTTCCACCCAACCCCCAAATAATATTACAGGCCCTAAACGGGACGGTGAGGAAAATCTGGAAAGACAACTGCCCCTGATGTGCCAACAAAAGGGTTGCAGCAGTCCTCTATAAGATGGGGTTCAAGGAGTCAAGGCAACCTGCCCCCAAAGAGGACCCCCTTGGTGGATGGGCCTAGAAGGGAAGGGGCAGGCTGTGCCAGGCCAGGTGACACTCCTCAGTTGACTATGCTAGCAGGGGGAGGGGAACTGTCAAATATCCAGCTGCTGGATATGCTCCAAGCCCCCAGGACATCCCTGGGATCACTGCAGTGGAGAAATATGTGCCTATGCCCCAGTTTCTCTCTGCAGGTTTACTTGGGGCTGGCTTGGAGAAGCTTTGAGCAGTCGTGTCAAGTGTAGGAACGAGCAGAAATGGCTCCCCCTGGAGTTCTTCAGGGGGCAGGGTACGGGCTGATCGCCATCCAACAAACTGTGCCCAGTCAGGCAGATCTCTACTGGAAGCCCTGGAGCGATTGATAGGCCAACTCTATGATGAGAGATGTTTGGGCATCATGGGTAAAGTCACTTCATTGAATGAGCTGGACGATTCAGGAGGAAACCCAGGGGTGACCCCTTTGAGGTGGAAGTTGAAAGTGAGCGTCCCCCAAAAAGGCATTTAGCACTCCATAATGAGAGTCAATAATGGACACACCCCAGCAGAGAATGAGTAGCACACATTCTCATCCATCATTCTGCCTGCCTCTACTGTCCGACCTGTACAACTCATCCAGAACAGGACTACAAGACTTATCCTTGGCCTCAAGCCCAGGGATCATATCTCTCCAGGAGTGAAATCTCTGCAGTGGCTCCCAATGGCTGCGAGGATTAAGTTCAAAACCTGATGCATCGTCCACAAGGCCTTCTGGGGCATGGGGCCTCAATACCTTCAACTCTCTCTTCCTAAATATCTTCCCTCTCAAGCTCTTCACTCATCTGCCTCCTACTCCCTCAGGGTCAGTCGCTTCTCCAAGCAACGAGTTGGTGGGAGATCTCTTTCCTCGGCTGGGGCCTCCCTCTGAAACAGCCTCCCTGCCTCTCTGAAAATTGAGGAGAACCATCTCCAGTTCCAGAAGCACCTCAAAACTTTCCTCTTTGCCTCTGCTTTCTCTCCTCCTCTTCCCTGCTGAACTCCTGGCTGAAATTGAAACTGCACTGGTCACCTGGTTATCCTCTGTTCTCTGGCCTAGGTCCCTCCCCGCCAGTTGCACACCTGCACAGCCCCCCTGGCAATCTGTGGCTGTTCTGTATCACTACAGCCACCTACCAGCACTTGACACCTGATGTCTGCACTTAGCCTTGCACCTGCCCTGCCACCTGCTGGATGCACTTCTTATTTATTGTCCCTATTTATTGTTTCTATTTATTTACTGCTGTCCTATGTATTGCACTTCCCCACCCTCCATCCCCCTCTCACTTGTCCCTCCCCCACCTCCCCTGCACTTGCGCGATCTCAATGTCACCTGGCCTAGTAAGATCGTTCTCTCTGTCTTCCCTCTGTTCCCCTCCCTTGCCTTGTCACGCCTTGAAACACTTGTGTATAGGCACGTTATAAATGCCATATCATATCATAACATTCTTGAAAATCCAAGATGCATATTATTTCTTACAGATTCTCTGACCAACCCACCTGGAGTTGACCTCGGAGAGCGTGGTTACATGATTGCGACTCGAAGTCACATTAATGAAATTACAAAAATGAGAATTTTTCATTCAGAATTGTCCACAAATTTTCACTTTCTCTGTAAATTGAAAGTGAAAAATGAACGGGTGTGGTCTATTGGATCTCGTCTATACGGGGGTTTCAAGCCACCTTAATCTCAGGAGGAATACTCAACCCTTCAGCCACGGCATGGGTAAGAATAATTGAGCTATTCTTAAACCCCTTCGTACAGAGCTGCACACTTCTAATGAGGCGATATGCCCCGAGGCGGCAGCTGACCCTGTTGATAATGGCCCATTGCCTAGGATAAGGGTCTGAGCGAAACAAGAGTCCCTTAACGAGGGGAGCAGTGCCATTTCCAACAGGTTTCCTACACCGGTGCTAAGGTGTCTTAAAAAAAATACTTTAAAAGACAGTACCTTTGTTGCGCCACCATGCGCCGCCCAACACCGCGCAGTGCTGTCCCATGAAGTCCGTTTTCAATGTTGATTTTATCAACATTGAAAACGGACTTCTGGGACACCATTGTGTGGTGCCAGGCAGCACTGCATAGGGACCTTTATTTTTGTTTAATTTTTTTAAAGACACCATTAGCACTTGTATAGGGAACTACACGGGTGCTAAGAGGGGAGGAGGAAAGGGGGACAGAGAAAGGAAGGGGTCGCTGGCTAACCAGTCTGCTCGTAATGTATGCTTGGACCATACAATATAGCCGGTGTTCTAAAGCATTCTGATGGGTCAGCGCCCGCTTCCAGGGTGCTAATAGTAAAGACATTCTACTAATGCATACAGTGATGATCGTGGCACACCTTCCTTACTGGGAAGAGACTTACTTTGAAGGCTCTTGCCTTTGTTTGATTGCATTGACCAGGTCCTCTGACCCAAACCCGCTGCCTGACCAAACCAAAAGGAGTGCTAATTACATAAGCCTATACTGCACCTGTCGCTTAATTGAGCACCATCCAAACAAAGTGGAAAGCCCTTTAAGAATGACCCTGTTCCGTGAGGTCACCATCGTCCACACAATAAGGAGTGGTTTTCTGTTGTGGATTTAAATACATTGCATGTGAGATATCTAGTGAGCTTCAAGGTCAAAAGTTGGGCCATTCAAAAATTATAGTCAACAGTCTAGCTATCCTGCAAAGGACATGATAACTGGTATTGTTCCCCATTCAAATTCATGGCAGTGAAGGGCAGGTTCCCACAAATACATGTTTAACCCAACAACATACTTTCATCAGCGAAAAACTGCTTAGACAATTACAAAAATATTAGAAAATTGCTGGCTTGCAAGCATTGATTGTGATCACCTGATCTTCTACAGGTGTATATTATTGAATACTGTGGGAATAAAAACAATAAATCATAATAGTTTGGTCATGAGAGATGTTTCTAAATTTTTATATCTTGAAAAGATATACTCCTTTTGTTAGTAAATAATTTAACAATAAAGTCTGGTCCAGAACAGGGGGTTATCCGATGAATTTCAGCAGTCTCAAGAAAATAAAATTCCTCTTTTTTGATGCCCTGTGGTGTCGAGTGCTAGTAATAGAGGAATATACTACTGCTCAATAGGCCAAAGAATGGACCTCTTTCCTAGTTAGCAGAATTCCTGCTGCATTTCAGGAGATATTTCACCAAACATGCTTACCGTTACTGCCGCCCAGTCACATGCATTTACCACCAGATGGCAAATAGGCAGCACGAACGTGCTAATCCGCATATCTGGAGTCTCAGAGACTCAAATGGAGATTTGGTGGATTTACTGTTGGCAGTAATTCTTCCTGCAGTAATTCCACTCATTGTTGGATTTAAAGTAGACGACATACATCCAGCTATATGCTAAAGGTTAAACTCTAAACTTATCTCCAGTAAATCCCTTACCACCAGTTACCACCATTTTTCACACACTGCCAAAAAACGAATGAGACTTTGGGCCAAGTTCCAGGTTTGATGGTATTGCTGCAGTATTTCCACAAGGCTACCACCAAACCCTGTTACCTTTACTGGCACTCAGACTGGTGGATTTACCGGCAGATGACAAGTGGCAACGCAGTAATGGTAATCCCCTTTAATTTCTTTAAGTCCCTACACCTCCCTTGTGAATTTGGCAGATTTCCTGCTTGTTGTAATTCCTCCGGCAATAAATCCACCCACCTGTTTATTGACGTACAGTGCATTCTACCATTTACCTGCAAAGTTGGAATTCAGCATTTCGTAAACTGCCATGTTCCCTGCACCACTGAACTCATAATGAGACTCAATATATATTTACCCTTAAAAATTTGAAAAGGCCAAACCTTGTCTAATAAAACGTTTTTTTAATCAATATGTAAGCGATATTCAATCAACACTACAGCTAAGTCAATGCCTAGTCTGGGATGCTGAGGGAAACCCTTATTGATATATTTTTAGGTCCAGTTCATGTACTCTGGATGACAACCCTTATATAACACCCCTCTCTTAGAATCCCCCTGACCCCACTGAGCCAAGAAGTAGGTCTGTTTTGCAAATTAAAAGGTTTATTTGGAAAATTAAGCAATATATATATATCTCACACTTTTATAATAAATTAATATCTGATAGTACACTGAGACATATGATGTGGATCCACAATGGGTAATGTTACAGTGGTACACTTGATTACTTAGGAGTAGTATAGAGGATGAGGTAGCTGAAAATGCTTGATGGTTTCAAGGAAATGCAAGGTGGAATAAAATGCAGTACAGCAAATAAACTTGATATGATTTCAACCAACAACAATGTAATCACTTTTTCTCTGGCAATTCACCCCCCCCCATGCAATGTAAGAAATGGAAGGAGATGGAAAGAGGAGCACACAGTTCTCAGGAATGCAATCAAATACAATACGAAATTCAATTCCACCCAGCAAGCTTAGAGGAAACAGGTAGAAGTTTGAAACACAGGCCCAAAGTGCTTTTAAATGTGATGGCAACGGATGGGAAAATGTGCTAACTGATTTTAATTCCCTCTAGAGATTCAGGGTGAGTGAGAGATGCTTGTTGGTATTAGTTCAGGCTCACTTTAGCAATGCTCTATGAGTTATTACCAGGTTGCAAACGGATTTTAACAAAGGAAAGAATGGAGCTGCTATTTTGACAAGTGGAGAAATTGAGCCAAAATCGCAAATCGCGGTAAATTCCGCGAGTGCGTAAATCACGATTGCGGAAAAAGTCATTTTGTTCCTAGCCCAAACGGTTCCAGAGATACGAACGATTTAATAAAGGTAGATTTTCGGATTTAAAGTAAAACTCAAAATGACAGGTGACAGTTTGCAGCTTTAGAATGACAGATGACAGCTCGCAGCTTTAGAATGACAGATGACAGGATTACTAGGAGGCAGTTCTACTTAGGTTAAAATAGTTTGGATTAGATTATTTTAACTAAGAGATTGGGTTCTGCACAGTTCTGGCGGATACTCACTCCTAATTTTCAAATGAATGGGCCTCGTCACGGATCTGGTCAACACGTCCAGCGGCGGTTCTGTCTGCTCGGCGGGTCAATCAGGCACCGGTTCTGCTCACAGCGATCCGGATCTCTGGTTCTGCTCACAGCGGTCTGGGTCAGCTCTGCTCTGCTGGTCTAGCCTCTCTGGATACAGCGGCCTGTAGTTCTGGATACTGCTCTGCTTTCCGGTCCGGATCAAGTGGATTCTGGATGTAACACTGCTTTCTGGGTACTGGCAAAAGTTCTTGGCAAAAGAATTCAGACAGCTCGCCTGGCTGTGGATTAGTTTGCAAATGATTTTAAAGATGCTGAGGCCTGCTGAGAAGAGTTCTCAGTTTGTGGGTTTAGGCCCTTGCTTTAAGTTCTGAAGTAAATTTCTGGTCTCTGAAGATTGATGGATGTGAAGTCTGGAGTCTCCCGGCAGAGCGTCCCGCAGAAAATGGAATTGAATGTGTCTACCTGTCCCAGCAGTCTCTTTTTATGTGTTTTGAAAATGGGTGTGTGCCTGGGCCTAGCTAAGCCTGCCCCTCTCTACTTGTCATTGGCCCAATTCTCCCCTCTCCCATGATTGGGGGAAGGAAATGGATTGTCATCATGATGAGGTCTGTTTATGGGTCAGAGGATCCTCCCCTGGTCAATTTGCCCACAAATCTATATTTGATTCAAATACATATTTCCCAGATACACAATTTGTTGAAATTACATGTACACATTATATATTCCTTATGGTCCATGCTTGTCCGCCTCTGATCTTCCTGGGGGCTTACATTCAAAAATGACAACATTTTGCGCTTTTTGACTGGTTTACCAATATCGGACATTTACCAAAAATTACACACATGTGCGCAAGGAGTATGGACATTAATTGATGAAGTGTCAGATTTTTAACATGCAGACATTTGGAGTAAGACCCTATTATCCGCTAGCAACCCCCCAGAATACACCACAGGGTCCTAACGCCTCTTAAAACATGCACAGAAGAATCACAAGAATAATGATATTACTTATATAATTTTGACCAGTCCGCACTATGAGTTATCTATCTTTTTAACTTATGCCCTGGTCAAAAAGGGGTGTGGCTATCATGAATGTCAGGCTGATCTCTTGATTCGTCGGAACCAAAATCGTCGTTATGCAGAACCCACTCCTCCTCACCTAATTCTTCAGTAGACTCCTCGCGTCTTCGCCCCTTTTTTCTTGTGGATTTCTTTTTTGAGAAGAGATATGGTCTTCCGCGGTTAGAAGCCACCCTGTTCCCCCTAGTAAACCAGGGAAGCAAGGGACCCCCTTTCCGCAGGAGCCGTAGGAGAGGAAAAAAGCGTTAGCTAAAAAAAACCTCTCTTGTATTTCGATCTTGATGAGGAGCCAGGTAACCCAGACAAGCTGCTTCTCCAGATATCCGAAGGAGAGGAAGATCCGGGTTGGAGGGATAGTAGAGACCGAGGGTTGTAGCGCCAAATGTCTAGTTGGAAGGGAAAAGGGTAAGGAAACAGGTAAGTACGGAGGAAGGAAAGCAAAAAAATAGAAAAGGAGGACTGAAGTACTGGGGAGGAGAAAGGCAACAAAGGAAGGCAGGAAGGGACGATAACAGGCAAAACACCGGTCAGGAAGCAGGCAAGGAACTGGAGAGAGAGCGCTAGCGAAACGGAGCGTGAAAGCTTCAGTTGCAAAGCGCCGGGCAAAACAAAGAGGCGTGGTTAAGAGGGAAACCAGGAAGAGGTCGGAAAAAGACTAGAGCGTAGCAACAGGAAATGGGGGAAAAATATGGAACGATTAATGGTGGCGGAGTTGCCATTGGTTTCTCAGACTCCAAGGGAATCTCTTTGCAAACGGCATGACAGTATGCCCCCTTCCATGGGGCACCCCCCCTGGCTTGTCGGGGTGAAGTCTGTGAAACAACCGCACCAGACGAGGCGAATGGATGTGGGAAATAGGTTCCCAAGAATCATCCGACTGTGGGTAGCCCTTCCAATGAATAAGATATTCCAGTCTGCCTCCCTTATATCTGGAGTCCCGGATGGCTGCCACTTCATATTCGTCTGGTGGTAAGTCTATGGGTTTCTGGCCTTTTGGTATTCTTCGTTTGTAGGGGTCTTCCCGATATTCTTTCAAAAGAGAGGAATGAAAGACCGGATGAATACGTTTCATGTAGTTGGGCAACAGAAGCCGATATGCCACTGGGTTTATCCTTTCCGAGATGGCATAAGGACCCAGATAGCGCGGTGTTAGTTTGGAAGAATGCAACCAGCGCGGAAGGTACTTTGTAGATAACCAAACTTGGGTCCCTTTTTTCCAATGGGGAGAAGGAAGACGCAGTGGATTGCTGGAAGAGCTATAGCGGATCTTGCTGGCTCGCAGACTAGTATATGCAGCCTTATGTGCCTCAGAAATACTGGCAAGCAAGGCATCCACGGAAGGTATATCCCCAGGAGGAAAGGGTCTGATTGGCAAGAAACGGGGATGAAAGCCATAGGTACAAAAAAAAGGACTTAGTTTGGTGGCACTATGGGCGGAATTGTTGTAATCAAACTCGGCTGTAGGTAAAAGACCCACCCAATCATCTTGCTGAGAATTAGTAAAACAACGAAGATACTGCTCTAACAGAGCGTTTAACCGTTCTGTCTGGCCATTTGTTTGCGGATGGAACCCTGAGGACATAGCTCTTTCAATACCAAGTCTCTTCCAGAGCTCTTTCCAAAAACGGGAGGTATACTGGGTGCCTCTATCAGATATAATCTTGTCTGGAATCCCATGTAACCGGAATATATCCTTGGAAAAGATAGAAGCCATTTCGGCTGCTGTTGGTAGTCCTGCCAAGGGAGTAAAATGTGCCATCTTAGAAAAACAGTCCACGGTTACCATGATGCAGGAGCAACCATCCGAAGGAGGCAAGTCGACTATGAAATCGGTGGAAATTACTCTCCATGGACTCCTAGGTGGTTCTTCTAGTTGTAGATATCCAAACGGTTTCTGAGTGCTGTACTTAGATCTGGAGCAGATGGGACAGGTCGATACATACTTCTCTACTAACTTTCCCATTCCTGACCACCAGAAATGACGTCTGAGTAGTTCCAGAGTGTTCTTAATTCCTCGATGTCCAGCTACTTGGTCATCGTGACACCATTTTAAAACCTGTAGACGGGAGGTGGAGTCTGGTAGAAAAAGACGTCCTTTGCAAAGATATACGCCATCCTGAAGGAGGAGATCCTCTGAAGCCCTTACCAAAGGGGGTTTGTCCAGGTTGGCAGTGGCTGTGCGTACCCCTTCTAGAAAGGCATTTACCGTACATATCACCCTTTTCTGGGGCAACATGAGGTTTAGATGTTGATCAGGCAAACATTCGGAAGAGGGTTTTCTGGATAATGCGTCGGCAAGCACATTTTGGGTTCCGGGTAAGTAAGTAAGCACAAAGTCATATTGGGAAAAAAAATGGGCCCATCGGGCTTGTCGTGAATTTATACACTCCATATTTTGTATGACCTTTAGATTTTTATGGTCCGTGCGCAGTTCGAAGGGAAAAACAGCCCCTTGTAAGAGATGTCGCCACTCTTCACATGCCACCTTCATCGCGCGTAGCTCCTTCTCTATCACGGAATAATTCCGTTGGCTAGGGGTTAGAGTCTTTGACACATAGGCTACCGGAAATTCAACGCCATCATGTTCTTGTAGCAATGCTGCTCCCAAAGCTTCGGACGAGGCGTCAGTTTCTATTATAAATGGAAGGTCTTGATCAGGTTGACGTAGAACTGGGGCCGAACAAAAAGCAGTTTTAAGTTGGTGAAAGGCGTCCTCTGCTTCATCGGACCAAAGAAAGGGAGAAGTAGACTTCTTCAACAAACAGGTAATGGGCAATACCTTATTGGAGAAATCAGAAATGAACTTGCGATAAAAATTCGCTAGTCCGAGGAATCTTTGGATTTCCTTTACAGAAGTCGGACTTGGCCACTGTAAGACGGCTTCTACCTTCCGAGGGTCCATCTGAATCCCCTCGGCAGACAAAATAAACCCAAGATACGGAACCTTAGCTACCTGGAAAACACACTTGTCTGGATTAGCCTTTAAATGGGCTTCCTTAAGTCTTCGGACGACTTGATGAAGATGTTGTGCATGTAATTCAGGGGATTTGGAAAACACTAGAATGTCGTCCAAGTAGATGATGGTACAGTTATACAACAAGTCAGAAAAGGTGCGGTCCATAAACCGCTGGAAAACCGATGGGGCGTTGACCAGACCAAATGGCATCACCCTATACTCAAAGTGGCCGAAGGGGGTCCTAAAAGCAGTCTTCCATTCATCGCCGGATCGAATGCGTAGCAAATGGTAGGCTCTTCGAAGGTCGATCTTGGAGAACACAGTGGCACCTTGCACGGCTTCTAATATATCCTTAATCAACGGCATCGGGTACCGATCTCTAATGGTGATTCTGTTCAGACCTCGGTAGTCAATGCAAGGTCTTAGTGCCACCGAATCTTTTTTGGGCACAAAAAACAAAGATGCCCCAGCAGGAGAACGTGAGGGTTGAATGAGACCATTTTGGAGATTGGAGTCTAGGTATTTCTTGAGGACTTCTTTTTCCCTCAGAGAAAGGGAGAACATTCGCCCAAACGGAACTAGGGCCTCCGGGACCAGGTCAATAGCGCAGTCCTCCGGTCTATGTGGAGGTAATTCTTGGACTTCTTGGTCTTGGAAAACTTCACTATACTTAGCCAGGTCGATGGGAATGGTATGTATTCCCAAGGTATCAGTTGTTGGACAGGATTCAGATATGACTTGGACGGTGGCATGGTTGGTCTCCGGAAGACATTTCTTCAAACAATAATCAGAAGAAAAAGACATCTGATTGGTTCTCCAGTTTATGGTAGGATTGTGCTTGCGTAACCATGATACCCCTAGTATGACCGGGAAATGGGCGGCTCTTATTAGGTCAAACTGGATAGTCTCTGTATGCTGAAGCAACTTCATCGTCATGGGCGGTGTGGTATGAGTAATCAGACCAGAATTTAAGGGCTTGCCATCAACTCCTTCCACCTTCTGGTCTTCATCTTTCTCTAGTCGTTCTATGCCGGATTGGTTAGCCCACATGATGTCCATGAAACATCCTGCTGCTCCGCAGTCCAGTAAAGCTAGGACTTCATAAGATCTTTGATGAAGGGTGAGTTGAACTGCCAGAACCATAAGACGGGTGTCTTCTGTGGATGAGATGGATGTTATCGACATTGAGACGTAGGGACCTGGAAATCCCCCTCGGTAACTTGTCCCCACTAGTTCCGAGGTGGGGCGTTTCCCGACCGTCGTGGAGGTACTTCTGGACAGTCGCGTAACAGGTGTTGGTTAGAACCACAATACAGGCACAAATTATTGTCCTTTCTTCTCCTTCGTTCATCAGACGAAAGGGGCCCTCGGGTAGTACCTATCTGCATGGGTTCATCCTTGGTTTGATGGGTGGAGGAGGTAGTGGGTAGACAAGGCTCGGAGAGTATAGGCGTGAATCGACCTCTTCGTTTTTCTGTACGCCTTTCGGAAAGGCGGAAATCCAATTGGAGAACGGTAGACCATAATTCCAACAAGGTTGCAGGTCTGGGCATGCGTGCCAATTCATCTTTTAGTTCTTCTCTGAGGCCTCGACGGAAAACGGTATATTGAGCCGCCTCTTGCCACCCGGTTTCGGCGGCAACCCTTTTAAAACGGGAAATGTAGGATAGTAAATCCGAGCTACCCTGACGGATGTCAAGCAACTGCTCACTGGCTATCAGGGCTGTTTCTTGTCTCTCAAAGGCTTCTTTGAATTGTGCCGTAAAACCACTATAGTCTTGCAGCAGTGGGCTAGCACTGGTTACTAATGGGGTGGCCCATGCCAGTGCGTTTCCAGTAAGATTGGAAATGAGAAACCCTATGCGGGCATTATCGGAGGCATAAGTCTGGGGTCTGAAAGTAAAATGTATTGTACATGCCTCCATGAACTCTTTGAATTTCTGTGGAGAACCGTCATATTTACCCGTTGCCAGGGGCATAGGGGGTAATTCTGCACGAGCTCTTTCTTGATTATCAATACGTTGCTTTAGGGCCGTATTCTCTACCTTGACGGTTTGCAATTCCTGTGTGAGGTTATGTACCGCAGCAAGCAACTCCTGTATCTGTTCAGCCGTAGCCATGGTAGGTTCATTTAGGCTTTGCAATCTATCATGAATGTCAGGCTGATCTCTTGATTCGTCGGAACCAAAATCGTCGTTATGCAGAACCCACTCCTCCTCACCTGATTCTTCAGTAGACTCCTCGCGTCTTCGCTCCTTTTTTCTTGTGGATTTCTTTTTTGAGAAGAGATATGGTCTTCCGCGGTTAGAAGCCACCCTGTTCCCCCTAGTAAACCAGGGAAGCAAGGGACCCCCTTTCCGCAGGAGCCGTAGGAGAGTAAAAAAGCGTTAGCTAAAAAAAACCTCTCTTGTATTTCGATCTTGATGAGAAGGCAGGTAACCCAGACAAGCTGTTTCTCCAGATATCCGAAGGAGAGGAAGATCCGGGTTGGAGGGATAGTAGAGACCGAGGGTTGTAGCGCCAAATGTCTAGTTGGAAGGGAAAAGGGTAAGGAAACAGGTAAGTACGGAGGAAGGAAAGCAAAAAAATAGAAAAGGAGGACTGAAGTACCGGGGAGGAGAAAGGCAACAAAGGAAGGCAGGAAGGGACGATAACAGGCAAAACACCGGTCAGGAAGCAGGCAAGGAACTGGAGAGAGAGCGCTAGCGAAACGGAGCGTGAAAGCTTCAGTTGCAAAGCGCCGGGCAAAACAAAGAGGCGTGGTTAAGAGGGAAACCAGGAAGAGGTCGGAAAAAGACTAGAGCGTAGCAACAGGAAATGGGGGAAAAATATGGAACGATTAATGGCGGCGGAGTTGCCATTGGTTTCTCAGACTCCAAGGGAATCTCTTTGCAAACGGCATGACAGTGGCTTCCCACATCACATGGTGGAAGAACTGGTTTATCCACTTCCCCCAAGCTCAGCTGGCTCTCACAGGCACTTCTCCTCCCACTTCTCCCAAGTGGAAGCCACTTTACGGCCCCCCCCAATATAACATTTGCCTGAGTCCATTGTTCAGTTTCCTGCAGTCCCCAGGTAATTCAATCAGAGAGGTGTCAACTCCTTTTGGTGGGGAAGCAGGATGCAGCTAGGCCTGGGAAGAGTGGCTGAGCAGGTTTCTCCTGTCGGGGGTAGTTGTCAGGCAGAATTCAGCTAAATGTCACTTTAGTTCCCAGTTTAAATCAAACTTACAATTTTTACCTATACATTAAATAATTACTTCCTTCAAGTCATTTCAGAATATAGTTTTACATTGTATCCACCTCTTAGCAAGTCTTTCCTTGGTCTGGTTTGGGTTCCTCTGTTCAGTTTTACACAAAAGTCTGGTGGTTTTAAAACGCCGGCTTTCTGATAGTGGTGAGTACCGGTATTACAACCATTTTTGGGATTAAGAAAATGAATTCCCCACAGTTCTGAGTTGCTTTTTGGCAATCAGCATTGCCATTCCCAATGGTTTCAGGCTACTGTGTGTGTAGCCCAATGGTGGTTTTAGGCAGTGCCCTCCTGTGGTCACAACATAGGCAAAAATGGGTGGCAGCCTATTCTTCATGTTTTTCCTGTGCACTCTCTGGGGAGTTCTGGCCATCATGATGTTTTCCATGCCAGTACTGCACAGTTTTATGGTAGGGCTTGGATGCATGGGTAAAAACATCCCACAAATATATAAAATATTCTTAAGCAACAGAGAATTTCCCTACATCCAACACTACTAATGGACCTTAGTGATTACATCATTCCTTTACTGGGTAACAATAGTGATCCACAAAGTGTAATTTTGTGCAAAGAGACCTCTATGGAAGTGGCAATTGATTCACAATATTTGTCAATAGTGTTTTGGTGTATTTTTCATATACCTGACCAATCATTGGATTTACATTTTTTTAATGATGACACTGATGACATCCAACCTGAAATCTTCTACACTCGACAATGGGAGATTTTCCAGGTGTACTCTATGTGCCTATTCAGATAGACCCCATAACCGGAAATATTACCACTCAACTTAAGGATACCAATGAAATGACTCATCCAACTGTGTTTCCAGTCTTCGTCAGGGGCCAAAGAACAGATCAGTCTAGCTGATGCTCTTAATACTGATTCTCAAAGACAACAATTGAGACAGGTATTTCCAGAGCATCGTCTCTGTTGATTCATATGATTGTGGACATACATCCTTCATTATAAATTGTACCCACGGGCGGGGATATGGTTTTAGTTAGAATATAACGGTTGCCTTTTGCATCCATGGAATCATGCACAGAGATTATCAAAAATGTAATGAATTGAATAAGAGGGGGCACATGTCAAGGTTGTCACTTCATTACATCCACCAATGACCCAAGGAACCATGATCTAACGTGTACTCTGCCCTTGATTTGACAAATGGTTTTTGAACTGCCCCACTACCCTGTGAACACCAGTACAAAATGTCCTTTACCTTTGGGGTGGTATCAGACCCATATGCCTGTTGGGCTTCAACAGCATAAAGGTACACAATACAATTATATGTAAGGTTATGCTTCATCTCGGAGAAGGAGGGGACTTGGCCTGGGCTAATCAGCTACTGAAAATAGGTAAAACAGTGGAAGACCCCCATTCAGAGATCCGTAAAGTACTGACACAGTTACAGAAAGCAGGCGCTAAATTATCATTCCAGAAAAAACAAAGTAAACAGTTTGGGTCATAAAATCTCAGCTGAAGGCCATAACATTCAGAAAAAGAAGATTGAAGCCTTCCGTATGAATCAGACAATTCTCCATGTATTGCAATGCCATTTTGACCAACTAGAGTTGTAAATCCATAGTAGATTACGCCATGATCACTCAGATCTCCTCTCCATGTGCTGTCTGTGTCAGAGGCGGCGTTGGTGTGGCTTGACACAGTGAGATATGTTCCTGCTAAGTTCTTTCCTCTAGTTCTTTGCCCACCTGGCTGCAGCGCGGTGTCCAGCGCATCGAGATGCTGGTTGCCAGCTGCTGTAATCTTCCATTGCCAGACAGCGGATTGTGCTGCCGGAGACACTAACCCACAGTAACCACTGAGCGGGTGAAAGGTGAGGGGAATATAATGACTTAAAGGACTACGGCTTACTAAGGTATGAGCGCAATGCACCCTGTCGCCCGCACCTCACCTCGCCTCAGAGTGCTTACAGGGTGTACAGGGTTAACAGGGCTCACAGGGCTCTCAGGGCTCCCTTTACCGCACCCTCATGCCCCCCGCCAATCCCAGCCATTTCCTTTTTTCTGGCAGTGAGTACATTCTGCAACCTGCAGAAAAAGGAACAGGATTCGGCGGACACAACTGGAAGACATAATCTGCATTCTGCATAGGAGTGAGCGGCAGCCGATAGTCAAAGCCAAAGCCCTGCGTCAGAGCTGCTGTGTTACTTAGCTGATTAGCTGCTCAGCTTAGCCAGAGTTGCTAAACCCACCTGGTTAAGGCAAGGCAAGGTGTGCTGATGCTGCATATGTCGCGTGGGGGTTGCTTGTCTCTTTGTTGATACAACCTCAGCAACAATTTGCATTGGCCAGCTAGTAGGGTGCCCCCCAAGTAATCCCAGCTATCCGCTCTTCTGTGTTTTGTTGGTATTATTCAGGAAATCTTGGTATTTCATCTTTCCCTATCATGTTGGGTTCCACCCAACCCCCAAATAATATTACAGGCCCTAAACGGGACGGTGAGGAAAATCTGGAAAGACAACTGCCCCTGATGTGCCAACAAAAGGGTTGCAGCAGTCCTCTATAAGATGGGGTTCAAGGAGTCAAGGCAACCTGCCCCCAAAGAGGACCCCCTTGGTGGATGGGCCTAGAAGGGAAGGGGCAGGCTGTGCCAGGCCAGGTGACACTCCTCAGTTGACTATGCTAGCAGGGGGAGGGGAACTGTCAAATATCCAGCTGCTGGATATGCTCCAAGCCCCCAGGACATCCCTGGGATCACTGCAGTGGAGAAATATGTGCCTATGCCCCAGTTTCTCTCTGCAGGTTTACTTGGGGCTGGCTTGGAGAAGCTTTGAGCAGTCGTGTCAAGTGTAGGAACGAGCAGAAATGGCTCCCCCTGGAGTTCTTCAGGGGGCAGGGTACGGGCTGATCGCCATCCAACAAACTGTGCCCAGTCAGGCAGATCTCTACTGGAAGCCCTGGAGCGATTGATAGGCCAACTCTATGATGAGAGATGTTTGGGCATCATGGGTAAAGTCACTTCATTGAATGAGCTGGACGATTCAGGAGGAAACCCAGGGGTGACCCCTTTGAGGTGGAAGTTGAAAGTGAGCGTCCCCCAAAAAGGCATTTAGCACTCCATAATGAGAGTCAATAATGGACACACCCCAGCAGAGAATGAGTAGCACACATTCTCATCCATCATTCTGCCTGCCTCTACTGTCCGACCTGTACAACTCATCCAGAACAGGACTACAAGACTTATCCTTGGCCTCAAGCCCAGGGATCATATCTCTCCAGGAGTGAAATCTCTGCAGTGGCTCCCAATGGCTGCGAGGATTAAGTTCAAAACCTGATGCATCGTCCACAAGGCCTTCTGGGGCATGGGGCCTCAATACCTTCAACTCTCTCTTCCTAAATATCTTCCCTCTCAAGCTCTTCACTCATCTGCCTCCTACTCCCTCAGGGTCAGTCGCTTCTCCAAGCAACAAGTTGGTGGGAGATCTCTTTCCTCGGCTGGGGCCTCCCTCTGAAACAGCCTCCCTGCCTCTCTGAAAATTGAGGAGAACCATCTCCAGTTCCAGAAGCACCTCAAAACTTTCCTCTTTGCCTCTGCTTTCTCTCCTCCTCTTCCCTGCTGAACTCCTGGCTGAAATTGAAACTGCACTGGTCACCTGGTTATCCTCTGTTCTCTGGCCTAGGTCCCTCCCCGCCAGTTGCACACCTGCACAGCCCCCCTGGCAATCTGTGGCTGTTCTGTATCACTACAGCCACCTACCAGCACTTGACACCTGATGTCTGCACTTAGCCTTGCACCTGCCCTGCCACCTGCTGGATGCACTTCTTATTTATTGTCCCTATTTATTGTTTCTATTTATTTACTGCTGTCCTATGTATTGCACTTCCCCACCCTCCATCCCCCTCTCACTTGTCCCTCCCCCACCTCCCCTGCACTTGCGCGATCTCAATGTCACCTGGCCTAGTAAGATCGTTCTCTCTGTCTTCCCTCTGTTCCCCTCCCTTGCCTTGTCACGCCTTGAAACACTTGTGTATAGGCACGTTATAAATGCCATATCATATCATAACATTCTTGAAAATCCAAGATGCATATTATTTCTTACAGATTCTCTGACCAACCCACCTGGAGTTGACCTCGGAGAGCGTGGTTACATGATTGCGACTCGAAGTCACATTAATGAAATTACAAAAATGAGAATTTTTCATTCAGAATTGTCCACAAATTTTCACTTTCTCTGTAAATTGAAAGTGAAAAATGAACGGGTGTGGTCTATTGGATCTCGTCTATACGGGGGTTTCAAGCCACCTTAATCTCAGGAGGAATACTCAACCCTTCAGCCACGGCATGGGTAAGAATAATTGAGCTATTCTTAAACCCCTTCGTACAGAGCTGCACACTTCTAATGAGGCGATATGCCCCGAGGCGGCAGCTGACCCTGTTGATAATGGCCCATTGCCTAGGATAAGGGTCTGAGCGAAACAAGAGTCCCTTAACGAGGGGAGCAGTGCCATTTCCAACAGGTTTCCTACACCGGTGCTAAGGTGTCTTAAAAAAAATACTTTAAAAGACAGTACCTTTGTTGCGCCACCATGCGCCGCCCAACACCGCGCAGTGCTGTCCCATGAAGTCCGTTTTCAATGTTGATTTTATCAACATTGAAAACGGACTTCTGGGACACCATTGTGTGGTGCCAGGCAGCACTGCATAGGGACCTTTATTTTTGTTTAATTTTTTTAAAGACACCATTAGCACTTGTATAGGGAACTACACGGGTGCTAAGAGGGGAGGAGGAAAGGGGGACAGAGAAAGGAAGGGGTCGCTGGCTAACCAGTCTGCTCGTAATGTATGCTTGGACCATACAATATAGCCGGTGTTCTAAAGCATTCTGATGGGTCAGCGCCCGCTTCCAGGGTGCTAATAGTAAAGACATTCTACTAATGCATACAGTGATGATCGTGGCACACCTTCCTTACTGGGAAGAGACTTACTTTGAAGGCTCTTGCCTTTGTTTGATTGCATTGACCAGGTCCTCTGACCCAAACCCGCTGCCTGACCAAACCAAAAGGAGTGCTAATTACATAAGCCTATACTGCACCTGTCGCTTAATTGAGCACCATCCAAACAAAGTGGAAAGCCCTTTAAGAATGACCCTGTTCCGTGAGGTCACCATCGTCCACACAATAAGGAGTGGTTTTCTGTTGTGGATTTAAATACATTGCATGTGAGATATCTAGTGAGCTTCAAGGTCAAAAGTTGGGCCATTCAAAAATTATAGTCAACAGTCTAGCTATCCTGCAAAGGACATGATAACTGGTATTGTTCCCCATTCAAATTCATGGCAGTGAAGGGCAGGTTCCCACAAATACATGTTTAACCCAACAACATACTTTCATCAGCGAAAAACTGCTTAGACAATTACAAAAATATTAGAAAATTGCTGGCTTGCAAGCATTGATTGTGATCACCTGATCTTCTACAGGTGTATATTATTGAATACTGTGGGAATAAAAACAATAAATCATAATAGTTTGGTCATGAGAGATGTTTCTAAATTTTTATATCTTGAAAAGATATACTCCTTTTGTTAGTAAATAATTTAACAATAAAGTCTGGTCCAGAACAGGGGGTTATCCGATGAATTTCAGCAGTCTCAAGAAAATAAAATTCCTCTTTTTTGATGCCCTGTGGTGTCGAGTGCTAGTAATAGAGGAATATACTACTGCTCAATAGGCCAAAGAATGGACCTCTTTCCTAGTTAGCAGAATTCCTGCTGCATTTCAGGAGATATTTCACCAAACATGCTTACCGTTACTGCCGCCCAGTCACATGCATTTACCACCAGATGGCAAATAGGCAGCACGAACGTGCTAATCCGCATATCTGGAGTCTCAGAGACTCAAATGGAGATTTGGTGGATTTACTGTTGGCAGTAATTCTTCCTGCAGTAATTCCACTCATTGTTGGATTTAAAGTAGACGACATACATCCAGCTATATGCTAAAGGTTAAACTCTAAACTTATCTCCAGTAAATCCCTTACCACCAGTTACCACCATTTTTCACACACTGCCAAAAAACGAATGAGACTTTGGGCCAAGTTCCAGGTTTGATGGTATTGCTGCAGTATTTCCACAAGGCTACCACCAAACCCTGTTACCTTTACTGGCACTCAGACTGGTGGATTTACCGGCAGATGACAAGTGGCAACGCAGTAATGGTAATCCCCTTTAATTTCTTTAAGTCCCTACACCTCCCTTGTGAATTTGGCAGATTTCCTGCTTGTTGTAATTCCTCCGGCAATAAATCCACCCACCTGTTTATTGACGTACAGTGCATTCTACCATTTACCTGCAAAGTTGGAATTCAGCATTTCGTAAACTGCCATGTTCCCTGCACCACTGAACTCATAATGAGACTCAATATATATTTACCCTTAAAAATTTGAAAAGGCCAAACCTTGTCTAATAAAACGTTTTTTTAATCAATATGTAAGCGATATTCAATCAACACTACAGCTAAGTCAATGCCTAGTCTGGGATGCTGAGGGAAACCCTTATTGATATATTTTTAGGTCCAGTTCATGTACTCTGGATGACAACCCTTATATAACACCCCTCTCTTAGAATCCCCCTGACCCCACTGAGCCAAGAAGTAGGTCTGTTTTGCAAATTAAAAGGTTTATTTGGAAAATTAAGCAATATATATATATCTCACACTTTTATAATAAATTAATATCTGATAGTACACTGAGACATATGATGTGGATCCACAATGGGTAATGTTACAGTGGTACACTTGATTACTTAGGAGTAGTATAGAGGATGAGGTAGCTGAAAATGCTTGATGGTTTCAAGGAAATGCAAGGTGGAATAAAATGCAGTACAGCAAATAAACTTGATATGATTTCAACCAACAACAATGTAATCACTTTTTCTCTGGCAATTCACCCCCCCCCATGCAATGTAAGAAATGGAAGGAGATGGAAAGAGGAGCACACAGTTCTCAGGAATGCAATCAAATACAATACGAAATTCAATTCCACCCAGCAAGCTTAGAGGAAACAGGTAGAAGTTTGAAACACAGGCCCAAAGTGCTTTTAAATGTGATGGCAACGGATGGGAAAATGTGCTAACTGATTTTAATTCCCTCTAGAGATTCAGGGTGAGTGAGAGATGCTTGTTGGTATTAGTTCAGGCTCACTTTAGCAATGCTCTATGAGTTATTACCAGGTTGCAAACGGATTTTAACAAAGGAAAGAATGGAGCTGCTATTTTGACAAGTGGAGAAATTGAGCCAAAATCGCAAATCGCGGTAAATTCCGCGAGTGCGTAAATCACGATTGCGGAAAAAGTCATTTTGTTCCTAGCCCAAACGGTTCCAGAGATACGAACGATTTAATAAAGGTAGATTTTCGGATTTAAAGTAAAACTCAAAATGACAGGTGACAGTTTGCAGCTTTAGAATGACAGATGACAGCTCGCAGCTTTAGAATGACAGATGACAGGATTACTAGGAGGCAGTTCTACTTAGGTTAAAATAGTTTGGATTAGATTATTTTAACTAAGAGATTGGGTTCTGCACAGTTCTGGCGGATACTCACTCCTAATTTTCAAATGAATGGGCCTCGTCACGGATCTGGTCAACACGTCCAGCGGCGGTTCTGTCTGCTCGGCGGGTCAATCAGGCACCGGTTCTGCTCACAGCGATCCGGATCTCTGGTTCTGCTCACAGCGGTCTGGGTCAGCTCTGCTCTGCTGGTCTAGCCTCTCTGGATACAGCGGCCTGTAGTTCTGGATACTGCTCTGCTTTCCGGTCCGGATCAAGTGGATTCTGGATGTAACACTGCTTTCTGGGTACTGGCAAAAGTTCTTGGCAAAAGAATTCAGACAGCTCGCCTGGCTGTGGATTAGTTTGCAAATGATTTTAAAGATGCTGAGGCCTGCTGAGAAGAGTTCTCAGTTTGTGGGTTTAGGCCCTTGCTTTAAGTTCTGAAGTAAATTTCTGGTCTCTGAAGATTGATGGATGTGAAGTCTGGAGTCTCCCGGCAGAGCGTCCCGCAGAAAATGGAATTGAATGTGTCTACCTGTCCCAGCAGTCTCTTTTTATGTGTTTTGAAAATGGGTGTGTGCCTGGGCCTAGCTAAGCCTGCCCCTCTCTACTTGTCATTGGCCCAATTCTCCCCTCTCCCATGATTGGGGGAAGGAAATGGATTGTCATCATGATGAGGTCTGTTTATGGGTCAGAGGATCCTCCCCTGGTCAATTTGCACACAAATCTATATTTGATTCAAATACATATTTCCCAGATACACAATTTGTTGAAATTACATGTACACATTATATATTCCTTATGGTCCATGCTTGTCCGCCTCTGATCTTCCTGGGGGCTTACATTCAAAAATGACAACATTTTGCGCTTTTTGACTGGTTTACCAATATCGGACATTTACCAAAAATTACACACATGTGCGCAAGGAGTATGGACATTAATTGATGAAGTGTCAGATTTTTAACATGCAGACATTTGGAGTAAGACCCTATTATCCGCTAGCAACCCCCCAGAATACACCACAGGGTCCTAACGCCTCTTAAAACATGCACAGAAGAATCACAAGAATAATGATATTACTTATATAATTTTGACCAGTCCGCACTATGAGTTATCTATCTTTTTAACTTATGCCCTGGTCAAAAAGGGGTGTGGCTATCATGAATGTCAGGCTGATCTCTTGATTCGTCGGAACCAAAATCGTCGTTATGCAGAACCCACTCCTCCTCACCTAATTCTTCAGTAGACTCCTCGCGTCTTCGCCCCTTTTTTCTTGTGGATTTCTTTTTTGAGAAGAGATATGGTCTTCCGCGGTTAGAAGCCACCCTGTTCCCCCTAGTAAACCAGGGAAGCAAGGGACCCCCTTTCCGCAGGAGCCGTAGGAGAGGAAAAAAGCGTTAGCTAAAAAAAACCTCTCTTGTATTTCGATCTTGATGAGGAGCCAGGTAACCCAGACAAGCTGCTTCTCCAGATATCCGAAGGAGAGGAAGATCCGGGTTGGAGGGATAGTAGAGACCGAGGGTTGTAGCGCCAAATGTCTAGTTGGAAGGGAAAAGGGTAAGGAAACAGGTAAGTACGGAGGAAGGAAAGCAAAAAAATAGAAAAGGAGGACTGAAGTACTGGGGAGGAGAAAGGCAACAAAGGAAGGCAGGAAGGGACGATAACAGGCAAAACACCGGTCAGGAAGCAGGCAAGGAACTGGAGAGAGAGCGCTAGCGAAACGGAGCGTGAAAGCTTCAGTTGCAAAGCGCCGGGCAAAACAAAGAGGCGTGGTTAAGAGGGAAACCAGGAAGAGGTCGGAAAAAGACTAGAGCGTAGCAACAGGAAATGGGGGAAAAATATGGAACGATTAATGGTGGCGGAGTTGCCATTGGTTTCTCAGACTCCAAGGGAATCTCTTTGCAAACGGCATGACAGTATGCCCCCTTCCATGGGGCACCCCCCCTGGCTTGTCGGGGTGAAGTCTGTGAAACAACCGCACCAGACGAGGCGAATGGATGTGGGAAATAGGTTCCCAAGAATCATCCGACTGTGGGTAGCCCTTCCAATGAATAAGATATTCCAGTCTGCCTCCCTTATATCTGGAGTCCCGGATGGCTGCCACTTCATATTCGTCTGGTGGTAAGTCTATGGGTTTCTGGCCTTTTGGTATTCTTCGTTTGTAGGGGTCTTCCCGATATTCTTTCAAAAGAGAGGAATGAAAGACCGGATGAATACGTTTCATGTAGTTGGGCAACAGAAGCCGATATGCCACTGGGTTTATCCTTTCCGAGATGGCATAAGGACCCAGATAGCGCGGTGTTAGTTTGGAAGAATGCAACCAACGCGGAAGGTACTTTGTAGATAACCAAACTTGGGTCCCTTTTTTCCAATGGGGAGAAGGAAGACGCAGTGGATTGCTGGAAGAGCTATAGCGGATCTTGCTGGCTCGCAGACTAGTATATGCAGCCTTATGTGCCTCAGAAATACTGGCAAGCAAGGCATCCACGGAAGGTATATCCCCAGGAGGAAAGGGTCTGATTGGCAAGAAACGGGGATGAAAGCCATAGGTACAAAAAAAAGGACTTAGTTTGGTGGCACTATGGGCGGAATTGTTGTAATCAAACTCGGCTGTAGGTAAAAGACCCACCCAATCATCTTGCTGAGAATTAGTAAAACAACGAAGATACTGCTCTAACAGAGCGTTTAACCGTTCTGTCTGGCCATTTGTTTGCGGATGGAACCCTGAGGACATAGCTCTTTCAATACCAAGTCTCTTCCAGAGCTCTTTCCAAAAACGGGAGGTATACTGGGTGCCTCTATCAGATATAATCTTGTCTGGAATCCCATGTAACCGGAATATATCCTTGGAAAAGATAGAAGCCATTTCGGCTGCTGTTGGTAGTCCTGCCAAGGGAGTAAAATGTGCCATCTTAGAAAAACAGTCCACGGTTACCATGATGCAGGAGCAACCATCCGAAGGAGGCAAGTCGACTATGAAATCGGTGGAAATTACTCTCCATGGACTCCTAGGTGGTTCTTCTAGTTGTAGATATCCAAACGGTTTCTGAGTGCTGTACTTAGATCTGGAGCAGATGGGACAGGTCGATACATACTTCTCTACTAACTTTCCCATTCCTGACCACCAGAAATGACGTCTGAGTAGTTCCAGAGTGTTCTTAATTCCTCGATGTCCAGCTACTTGGTCATCGTGACACCATTTTAAAACCTGTAGACGGGAGGTGGAGTCTGGTAGAAAAAGACGTCCTTTGCAAAGATATACGCCATCCTGAAGGAGGAGATCCTCTGAAGCCCTTACCAAAGGGGGTTTGTCCAGGTTGGCAGTGGCTGTGCGTACCCCTTCTAGAAAGGCATTTACCGTACATATCACCCTTTTCTGGGGCAACATGAGGTTTAGATGTTGATCAGGCAAACATTCGGAAGAGGGTTTTCTGGATAATGCGTCGGCAAGCACATTTTGGGTTCCGGGTAAGTAAGTAAGCACAAAGTCATATTGGGAAAAAAAATGGGCCCATCGGGCTTGTCGTGAATTTATACACTCCATATTTTGTATGACCTTTAGATTTTTATGGTCCGTGCGCAGTTCGAAGGGAAAAACAGCCCCTTGTAAGAGATGTCGCCACTCTTCACATGCCACCTTCATCGCGCGTAGCTCCTTCTCTATCACGGAATAATTCCGTTGGCTAGGGGTTAGAGTCTTTGACACATAGGCTACCGGAAATTCAACGCCATCATGTTCTTGTAGCAATGCTGCTCCCAAAGCTTCGGACGAGGCGTCAGTTTCTATTATAAATGGAAGGTCTTGATCAGGTTGACGTAGAACTGGGGCCGAACAAAAAGCAGTTTTAAGTTGGTGAAAGGCGTCCTCTGCTTCATCGGACCAAAGAAAGGGAGAAGTAGACTTCTTCAACAAACAGGTAATGGGCAATACCTTATTGGAGAAATCAGAAATGAACTTGCGATAAAAATTCGCTAGTCCGAGGAATCTTTGGATTTCCTTTACAGAAGTCGGACTTGGCCACTGTAAGACGGCTTCTACCTTCCGAGGGTCCATCTGAATCCCCTCGGCAGACAAAATAAACCCAAGATACGGAACCTTAGCTACCTGGAAAACACACTTGTCTGGATTAGCCTTTAAATGGGCTTCCTTAAGTCTTTGGACGACTTGATGAAGATGTTGTGCATGTAATTCAGGGGATTTGGAAAACACTAGAATGTCGTCCAAGTAGATGATGGTACAGTTATACAACAAGTCAGAAAAGGTGCGGTCCATAAACCGCTGGAAAACCGATGGGGCGTTGACCAGACCAAATGGCATCACCCTATACTCAAAGTGGCCGAAGGGGGTCCTAAAAGCAGTCTTCCATTCATCGCCGGATCGAATGCGTAGCAAATGGTAGGCTCTTCGAAGGTCGATCTTGGAGAACACAGTGGCACCTTGCACGGCTTCTAATATATCCTTAATCAACGGCATCGGGTACCGATCTCTAATGGTGATTCTGTTCAGACCTCGGTAGTCGATGCAAGGTCTTAGTTCCACCGAATCTTTTTTGGGCACAAAAAACAAAGATGCCCCAGCAGGAGAACGTGAGGGTTGAATGAGACCATTTTGGAGATTGGAGTCTAGGTATTTCTTGAGGACTTCTTTTTCCCTCAGAGAAAGGGAGAACATTCGCCCAAACGGAACTAGGGCCTCCGGGACCAGGTCAATAGCGCAGTCCTCCGGTCTATGTGGAGGTAATTCTTGGACTTCTTGGTCTTGGAAAACTTCACTATACTTAGCCAGGTCGATGGGAATGGTATGTATTCCCAAGGTATCAGTTGTTGGACAGGATTCAGATATGACTTGGACGGTGGCATGGTTGGTCTCCGGAAGACATTTCTTCAAACAATAATCAGAAGAAAAAGACATCTGATTGGTTCTCCAGTTTATGGTAGGATTGTGCTTGCGTAACCATGATACCCCTAGTATGACCGGGAAATGGGCGGCTCTTATTAGGTCAAACTGGATAGTCTCTGTATGCTGAAGCAACTTCATCGTCATGGGCGGTGTGGTATGAGTAATCAGACCAGAATTTAAGGGCTTGCCATCAACTCCTTCCACCTTCTGGTCTTCATCTTTCTCTAGTCGTTCTATGCCGGATTGGTTAGCCCACATGATGTCCATGAAACATCCTGCTGCTCCGCAGTCCAGTAAAGCTAGGACTTCATAAGATCTTTGATGAAGGGTGAGTTGAACTGCCAGAACCATAAGACGGGTGTCTTCTGTGGATGAGATGGATGTTATCGACATTGAGACGTAGGGACCTGGAAATCCCCCTCGGTAACTTGTCCCCACTAGTTCCGAGGTGGGGCGTTTCCCGACCGTCGTGGAGGTACTTCTGGACAGTCGCGTAACAGGTGTTGGTTAGAACCACAATACAGGCACAAATTATTGTCCTTTCTTCTCCTTCGTTCATCAGACGAAAGGGGCCCTCGGGTAGTACCTATCTGCATGGGTTCATCCTTGGTTTGATGGGTGGAGGAGGTAGTGGGTAGACAAGGCTCGGAGAGTATAGGCGTGAATCGACCTCTTCGTTTTTCTGTACGCCTTTCGGAAAGGCGGAAATCCAATTGGAGAACGGTAGACCATAATTCCAACAAGGTTGCAGGTCTGGGCATGCGTGCCAATTCATCTTTTAGTTCTTCTCTGAGGCCTCGACGGAAAACGGTATATTGAGCCGCCTCTTGCCACCCGGTTTCGGCGGCAACCCTTTTAAAACGGGAAATGTAGGATAGTAAATCCGAGCTACCCTGACGGATGTCAAGCAACTGCTCACTGGCTATCAGGGCTGTTTCTTGTCTCTCAAAGGCTTCTTTGAATTGTGCCGTAAAACCACTATAGTCTTGCAGCAGTGGGCTAGCACTGGTTACTAATGGGGTGGCCCATGCCAGTGCGTTTCCAGTAAGATTGGAAATGAGAAACCCTATGCGGGCATTATCGGAGGCATAAGTCTGGGGTCTGAAAGTAAAATGTATTGTACATGCCTCCATGAACTCTTTGAATTTCTGTGGAGAACCGTCATATTTACCCGTTGCCAGGGGCATAGGGGGTAATTCTGCACGAGCTCTTTCTTGATTATCAATACGTTGCTTTAGGGCCGTATTCTCTACCTTGACGGTTTGCAATTCCTGTGTGAGGTTATGTACCGCAGCAAGCAACTCCTGTATCTGTTCAGCCGTAGCCATGGTAGGTTCATTTAGGCTTTGCAATCTATCATGAATGTCAGGCTGATCTCTTGATTCGTCGGAACCAAAATCGTCGTTATGCAGAACCCACTCCTCCTCACCTGATTCTTCAGTAGACTCCTCGCGTCTTCGCTCCTTTTTTCTTGTGGATTTCTTTTTTGAGAAGAGATATGGTCTTCCGCGGTTAGAAGCCACCCTGTTCCCCCTAGTAAACCAGGGAAGCAAGGGACCCCCTTTCCGCAGGAGCCGTAGGAGAGTAAAAAAGCGTTAGCTAAAAAAAACCTCTCTTGTATTTCGATCTTGATGAGAAGGCAGGTAACCCAGACAAGCTGTTTCTCCAGATATCCGAAGGAGAGGAAGATCCGGGTTGGAGGGATAGTAGAGACCGAGGGTTGTAGCGCCAAATGTCTAGTTGGAAGGGAAAAGGGTAAGGAAACAGGTAAGTACGGAGGAAGGAAAGCAAAAAAATAGAAAAGGAGGACTGAAGTACCGGGGAGGAGAAAGGCAACAAAGGAAGGCAGGAAGGGACGATAACAGGCAAAACACCGGTCAGGAAGCAGGCAAGGAACTGGAGAGAGAGCGCTAGCGAAACGGAGCGTGAAAGCTTCAGTTGCAAAGCGCCGGGCAAAACAAAGAGGCGTGGTTAAGAGGGAAACCAGGAAGAGGTCGGAAAAAGACTAGAGCGTAGCAACAGGAAATGGGGGAAAAATATGGAACGATTAATGGCGGCGGAGTTGCCATTGGTTTCTCAGACTCCAAGGGAATCTCTTTGCAAACGGCATGACAGTGGCTTCCCACATCACATGGTGGAAGAACTGGTTTATCCACTTCCCCCAAGCTCAGCTGGCTCTCACAGGCACTTCTCCTCCCACTTCTCCCAAGTGGAAGCCACTTTACGGCCCCCCCCAATATAACATTTGCCTGAGTCCATTGTTCAGTTTCCTGCAGTCCCCAGGTAATTCAATCAGAGAGGTGTCAACTCCTTTTGGTGGGGAAGCAGGATGCAGCTAGGCCTGGGAAGAGTGGCTGAGCAGGTTTCTCCTGTCGGGGGTAGTTGTCAGGCAGAATTCAGCTAAATGTCCCTTTAGTTCCCAGTTTAAATCAAACTTACAATTTTTACCTATACATTAAATAATTACTTCCTTCAAGTCATTTCAGAATATAGTTTTACATTGTATCCACCTCTTAGCAAGTCTTTCCTTGGTCTGGTTTGGGTTCCTCTGTTCAGTTTTACACAAAAGTCTGGTGGTTTTAAAACGCCGGCTTTCTGATAGTGGTGAGTACCGGTATTACAACCATTTTTGGGATTAAGAAAATGAATTCCCCACAGTTCTGAGTTGCTTTTTGGCAATCAGCATTGCCATTCCCAATGGTTTCAGGCTACTGTGTGTGTAGCCCAATGGTGGTTTTAGGCAGTGCCCTCCTGTGGTCACAACATAGGCAAAAATGGGTGGCAGCCTATTCTTCATGTTTTTCCTGTGCACTCTCTGGGGAGTTCTGGCCATCATGATGTTTTCCATGCCAGTACTGCACAGTTTTATGGTAGGGCTTGGATGCATGGGTAAAAACATCCCACAAATATATAAAATATTCTTAAGCAACAGAGAATTTCCCTACATCCAACACTACTAATGGACCTTAGTGATTACATCATTCCTTTACTGGGTAACAATAGTGATCCACAAAGTGTAATTTTGTGCAAAGAGACCTCTATGGAAGTGGCAATTGATTCACAATATTTGTCAATAGTGTTTTGGTGTATTTTTCATATACCTGACCAATCATTGGATTTACATTTT
Source organism: Ambystoma mexicanum (assembly GCF_040938575.1). Classification (NCBI taxonomy): domain Eukaryota; kingdom Metazoa; phylum Chordata; class Amphibia; order Caudata; family Ambystomatidae; genus Ambystoma; species Ambystoma mexicanum. Next base: position 1,578,161,728 of record NC_090932.1, read on the forward strand.
TTTAATGATGACACTGATGACATCCAACCTGAAATCTTCTACACTCGACAATGGGAGATTTTCCAGGTGTACTCTATGTGCCTATTCAGATAGACCCCATAACCGGAAATATTACCACTCAACTTAAGGATACCAATGAAATGACTCATCCAACTGTGTTTCCAGTCTTCGTCAGGGGCCAAAGAACAGATCAGTCTAGCTGATGCTCTTAATACTGATTCTCAAAGACAACAATTGAGACAGGTATTTCCAGAGCATCGTCTCTGTTAATTCATATGATTGTGGACATACATCCTTCATTATAAATTGTACCCACGGGCGGGGATATGGTTTTAGTTAGAATATAACGGTTGCCTTTTGCATCCATGGAATCATGCACAGAGATTATCAAAAATGTAATGAATTGAATAAGAGGGGGCACATGTCAAGGTTGTCACTTCATTACATCCACCAATGACCCAAGGAACCATGATCTAACGTGTACTCTGCCCTTGATTTGACAAATGGTTTTTGAACTGCCCCACTACCCTGTGAACACCAGTACAAAATGTCCTTTACCTTTGGGGTGGTATCAGACCCATATGCCTGTTGGGCTTCAACAGCATAAAGGTACACAATACAATTATATGTAAGGTTATGCTTCATCTCGGAGAAGGAGGGGACTTGGCCTGGGCTAATCAGCTACTGAAAATAGGTAAAACAGTGGAAGACCCCCATTCAGAGATCCGTAAAGTACTGACACAGTTACAGAAAGCAGGCGCTAAATTATCATTCCAGAAAAAACAAAGTAAACAGTTTGGGTCATAAAATCTCAGCTGAAGGCCATAACATTCAGAAAAAGAAGATTGAAGCCTTCCGTATGAATCAGACAATTCTCCATGTATTGCAATGCCATTTTGACCAACTAGAGTTGTAAATCCATAGTAGATTACGCCATGATCACTCAGATCTCCTCTCCATGTGCTGTCTGTGTCAGAGGCGGCGTTGGTGTGGCTTGACACAGTGAGATATGTTCCTGCTAAGTTCTTTCCTCTAGTTCTTTGCCCACCTGGCTGCAGCGCGGTGTCCAGCGCATTGAGATGCTGGTTGCCAGCTGCTGTAATCTTCCATTGCCAGACAGCGGATTGTGCTGCCGGAGACACTAACCCACAGTAACCACTGAGCGGGTGAAAGGTGAGGGGAATATAATGACTTAAAGGACTACGGCTTACTAAGGTATGAGCGCAATGCACCCTGTCGCCCGCACCTCACCTCGTCTCAGAGTGCTTACAGGGTGTACAGGGTTAACAGGGCTCACAGGGCTCTCAGGGCTCCCTTTACCGCACCCTCATGCCCCCCGCCAATCCCAGCCATTTCCTTTTTTCTGGCAGTGAGTACATTCTGCAACCTGCAGAAAAAGGAACAGGATTCGGCGGACACAGCTGGAAGACATAATCTGCATTCTGCATAGGAGTAGCGGCAGCCGATAGTCAAAGCCAAAGCCCTGCGTCGGAGCTGCTGTGTTACTTAGCTGATTAGCTGCTCAGCTTAGCCAGACTTGCTAAGCCCACCTGGTTAAGGCAAGGCAAGTTGTGCTGATGCTGCATATGTCGCGTGGGGGTTGCTCGTCTCTTTGTTGATACAACCTCAGCAACAATTTGCATTGGCCAGCTAGTAGGGTGCCCCCCAAGTAATCCCAGCTATCCGCTCTTCTGTGTTTTGTTGGTATTATTCAGGAAATCTTGGTATTTCATCTTTCCCTATCATGATGGGTTCCACCCAACCCCCAAATAATATAATAGGCCCTAAACGGGACCGTGAGGAAAATCTGGAAAGACAACTGCCCCTGATGTGCCAACAAAAGGGTTGCAGCAGTCCTCTATAAGATGGGGTTCAAGGAGTCAAGGCAACCTGCCCCCAAAGAGGACCCCCTTGGTGGATGGGCCTAGAAGGGAAGGGGCAGGCTGTGCCAGGCCAGGTGACACTCCTCAGTTGACTATGCTAGCAGGGGGAGGGGAACTGTCAAATATCCAGCTGCTGGATATGCTCCAAGCCCCCAGGACATCCCTGGGATCACTGCAGTGGAGAAATATGTGCCTATGCCCCAGTTTCTCTCTGCAGGTTTACTTGGGGCTGGCTTGGAGAAGCTTCGAGCAGTCGTGTCAAGTGTAGGAACGAGCAGAAATGGCTCCCCCTGGAGTTCTTCAGGGGGCAGGGTACGGGCTGATCGCCATCCAACAAACTGTGCCCAGTCAGGCAGATCTCTACTGGAAGCCCTGGAGCGATTGATAGGCCAACTCTATGATGAGAGATGTTTGGGCATCATGGGTAAAGTCACTTCATTGAATGAGCTGGATGATTCAGGAGGAAACCCAGGGGTGACCCCTTTGAGGTGGAAGTTGAAAGTGAGTGTCCCCCAAAAAGGCATTTAGCACTCCATAATGAGAGTCAATAATGGACACACCCCAGCAGAGAATGAGACCACGACCAAGTGCAGGTGTAGTTAAAACCAATATAGGGCAAGCAGAGAACTCTGCAAACTCCGAGAGTGCACTACCCAACAGTAGAATAACATTCATATTTATTACAAAGTTGCATCATCAGTGACGTAAGCTATAGGGGGCACATGAGTCATGGGGATTGGGTGGTGGAGACAAGCTACTATACGATCCTTAGGTCCGGTGCTCCGGGATTGGCGGAGATCCACGTGGTGCCAGCGCGGGGTGGACGGGTCAGCTGGGCTCTTCGGGGTGGATCTCTGGTCAGCCGATGATGAATTGATACATCTTGAACTAAGCTAGCGTTTGCCCTTGCAGCCACACATACCCATTCACTAATCATTATAGTTCATGTTGTCCTATAAATGATATGGGTTGTTAATTTAACATCACACAGAAAAATATCACATAACTCTAAGTGCTCTCAGTTCATCATTGTTAAAGGCATTATTCTAAAGGGGCAGGTTTATGGGTCCAGGTGCCTTATCAGGGGGCATGTGCCAGGGCACTTTCATTCTTCTGCGTCGTTAGGTGTAGTAGGAGACAGCTTTATAGTATGTAAGTACAAGGGTGAATGAACTGTCGCCATGGCCAGTTAAGGGAGAGGTGAACTAGAATACCATTGGGTCAGGGGGGCACATAGCTGGTACATCAAAAGGTGGAGCGATGTGAGCCCTTGCTGCCCATAACTCATTTGGCCAGAGCATGGACGTTCGCAGTGGTTTTATGGTGGACTTGTGTGTCAGGGGGCATGGGTGGGGGCAAATACCTAGGGTGGGTTCAGCAGGAAAGCGAGGAGGTGTTTCTGTGTTATTCTAACATCAACAAAAAAACAAGGGCCTTCAATCGTTAGCCCAGACTTGGGGGAGATAGGTGGGGGCTGAGTACGCAGCTCTACAGGGGAAGGGAGGGATAGCCCTGTGGCTTTGCGTTCGTCTGCGTTACAGGGTTGCATACACATCATTATACATAAAAACTGAATTATGCTAGTATGATTGTGCATTTATATACATCGAGGTACATGCGACCTTATGAACACTATATGTATCACACTTCTTCGTATCTCATGGGCATCTCATGGGCATCATGTTCACAAAATCATTAAAGTTTTTGTTATTATCACATCAATCACTGGGCTAAGGTTTTACACCTGGGTGCGGGATACATAGAAAATGTTAATACTAAAACATTAGGTAGTAACAGGTTGGTCTGTGCGTTAGTACAGGGAAGAGTCTGCAACGTTCTGCTTATAATATGACATGTGTGTCTCGATGCTTAGGGAATAAACAAATACTTCGAAAGACATTCTAGTATACAGTCGGCACTCATTACCTTAAAAACCCAGGCATACTGCAATGCTTAATTGTCTATTTTATAAACATGTATATTTTTAGGAAATCATAGAATACATGTAGATATTACACATTGCTTTTAAATATCATGTAGCAACAGTAATCCTTGATCATCAATAGCAGGTTCGAATATATATTTTAAAACTTTACGTTGTGGGCGATCAGGGATGGGAGAGGGCCGCGTTATTTCAATTTGTACAATTAATTTCATGAACTTGAAGCAAAGTTATCATCCTTACAGATGGATAAGCAGCATGGGTGAAACAGGGTGGCACACGGGCTTAGCATACATGTCTGGCACTTCAAACGGGGAACAGGGTTGTGGGGTTATCCGCAGCATATATTATAGATGTGGGGGTCTGCGAGAAGACAGGACAAGTTTTATAGAGGCAGCTTTGTTTTCCTCAGACCCCAGCTTCAGCCTGGTCATCGTTAGGTCAATGATGTACTGCTGAAGGTGAAAGATACAGTGTTTGTAATGTAGCTTGCTCGCGCCTAGCCTCCCGTGAGAACAGACCTTCGGCTGAGCCAGCATGGGGAGGAGGGTGAGGGGAGTGTTGGCTCGCTGTGCACGATCGGGTGGGGAGATCTGCAGCCCTGCAGACCGCTTGTGCTGCTGAGGCCTAAATTGTTATGTTCAAAATGGAGTCTGTGTATACCACACAATGGAGTCTATGTAATGTTATGGGGTGAGCCGTGCAGTCCCATGCGTCGGCCCGCAGTCATCCTACATCCCAGGCCAGGAGCATGGATGGCTGCTGGCGAGTCCTGAGCCCCACGTTAGAGAGAGGTAAGGGACCCAGATGTAAGGGAGGGAGGGTGCCTCAGACCTTTCCTCCCATACAAAGTCCAGGATTAAGTGCAAGCCTGTCTGTCACCCATTGTTGTGCTGGGCATCGAACGCTCAGGAGGCAGTTCATTTATATGTGCCCATAAAGGTCAGCCCCCGCAAGCTTGTCAAAATTCAAGGCTAGGTGGTGCACCTCTGACCCTGGGCCATCGGGAGCTTTCTGTCCAATCCTGGAAGTTGGGGTGTTATTCTTGACCCACTTTTGGGCAGCTCAGCAGTTCTGGTTAACTGCAGAGGAGGCCTGCCCAGAGTCAGACAGCTTTCTAGGGTTGGGAAGCCAGCTGCAGGAAAATCAGGGCTCTGAGCAACATGTCGTCCTGGAACATATTTTGAAGAGGCTGTATAGCCTGGAAAATCTATTTGAAAACCTCAGGGCTATGTTAACCACGGAAATGGTCTCGCGTGAAATCTGCTTAGGAATCATTGACAAACTGTTCTCACGAATCCCACGCCATCCAGTGTTTTGGTACCTTCACCCCCCATGTACCGGGGGATCATTCATCAGCGGATCTCCCACTGGGGGTCTCTGTAGACCTCAACCCCAGCCAGAGTGACAGTCAACCTGTGATGACGATAGGCAATAAAGCTCGTAACTAGGCAAGAGCAGAGGCGATCCCGGCCAAGTGTGGACTAGACGCTGTCGTGGTGTCAGAAGCCCCTCTGATCGGGGAAGTTATATCAACTGGGGCAGCTGAGGTGCAGGGGGACCTTGAACTTAGGGGGGCTGCAGCACCCAATTCCCAGGAAGTTCCGCCACTTGCGCAGAGTGCTGTCAAGGTCCTACCGCCAGCAGAAGAGTACTATCTGCCCTCATTCCCTCGACCCCAGGGCTCGGTGCCGGCTGTGGGCATCCTGCCAGTGGCGCTTGAACCACTGCCATCTATTTCAGTCAAATGGGCAGTGCCTAGGCAGACGCCTCAGATGCTGGGTGCTCACTTAACTGAAGATATAATCCACCCTAGGATGGACCCACTGGAAGACTGGGACAACTGAATTTTATTTGTACATTCAAAGGCCTGACACATGGCAACAAAAACTCATATATGAGAGCATTTGTAAGTGACTTGAGGTCAATACTTGGAGTGGAAGACATTTCTTTTAAGATGTTTTCATCTTTACGGATTTTGTCTGATTGTATGTTCTGTGGGGGTCAGAGGGTATAACGTACGCTTTGGGTTAATTAATCCGTACATTAGAGCCTGTGTTATTCAGTGCAGAGAGAGGTTGGCAAGTATGGGCATTGAGATCTTCTTGGATTCAATGGCACTAACATGTCATTGTCATGATTCTTGGTTTGACCTTATTATCCGGGGAGCCACTGCGTATCGTGATGTGGGAGCCGAGCACAGGCCATGATATAGTACTTCCCTCTGGCTCTGCACCAGTTGCCGTGGAGCAGTTAGCTAATCAGGCAGGTCCTTCTATGGTAATTTCCAAGGATGCTAAAGACCTCGTCTATCACTGCCCTTCAGCATGCAGGCCGAGCTGCCTCTAGTTGAGGCGTTGGTGAGTGGGCTCTGCACTTTTAAACAAATCTCCTGCAATGTAGCTGGTTTAAGTGATAAAGCCCTAGACAAGGAATGGGTTAACTATATTGCTGACCATGAAAACATTTGTTTGCAAGAGACTTGGGCCGAGTTCCCCCCTCCACCGAAGGTTTTGCAAGCTTTGCTGTAAATGCTAAACGACAGGGCAAAGGGCAAAGGTGTGGGGGGTTGTAACATTAATCAGGAACTGTCCACACTGGGTTCCAGAAAGAGTGGAGGTAGGAAAATGAGTTTGCCATAGCTGTTGTTCTGAAATCCCCTTGGTTAGGAGGTGAGTGTTGGTGGTGAACGTGTACCTGCCCCCAATAAACTGCCTTTCAGGGGGTGTTAGCTGGAGAAAAGTCCTGGGGGAGGTGCTGGATCAATTGTTGGTGATTTCAATGCTAAACTGGGGCTGAATGTTGGAGAGGATGCAGATACTGTCCTTCTTGAAGAACAGTGTGGGATTCCACCAAGGGGACAATTTAACAAATTAGGTGATGGTAGGGGCAGCAGGCTCAATTTATGAAAGAATACCACTTATTAGAACTAAATGGGTGATGTGCTGGGGATTGCCAGCCCAGCAAAATCTTCCAACGGGATAGGAGCTCATTTATAATTGTTAACTGCTGGGTTGACAGGTATTTATTCCAGCAGATAATTAACTTTAAGGTGGGCACCCAGATGCACACTGATGCCTTTCCTATTGTTTTAATATGCGAGCACACCAGCGAGTCCCCAGACCAGGCATCAGCAAGTACCGGGGTGGCCCAGGGTCTTTCCATCGGGAGAAGTGGGCCACCATTTTGCACTCAGTTTGAATTGAGGAACTACTGACGGCATTTGGTAACCTGTCATAGGTTTGCTCCGATGTAATTAGCTGGTACGAAGATTTAGTCGTGGCTATAACCTCTGAAAGTAAGAGCTCCCAGCATTTCCATAGGCAGACAGCTAGGCCAGGAGCCTGGGGTGCGTCATGGTATGACCAGCAATGCAGGACGTTGAAAGGGGAAATCCAGCAGGCAGGGAAAGGTGGTGACATGAATGCTGGGCAGCTATATGCCCTTCAGTCTGATTCCAAGAAACTGTTGAAGCAGAAGAGTAGGGAATATACATTGAGGCAATGGGCCCAATTGGATTTAGCTGTCACATCTAAAGACTGCAAGGTCTTCTGGAGTTTAGTACACAGGGGCTTTGATTGTCCAAAGGTAAATGATGTGGGTTCAGTCTTTGAGGACAGGCGGTTCACCCATTTCTCTAGTATTCTGTTGGATGCGGGCGCGATGGAGTCAGCTAACAGGGCGGCAGTGGGTAGGGGCGCTATTGTCTTCACTAAGGAGATCTAAGCATGTGTCAAGACTCTCGCGCCAGGGAAGGCAGCGTGCCTGGACGGCGTTTGGTTGGACTATTTAAAGTGGAGCTCTGATTGGTGAGCAAACATCCTGGTAAAACATTTTAATAACCTTTTTCTAGCTCTGGCGTTATTCCACTATCCTGGCAAAAGGCCATAATCATTCCGATTTTTAAGAAGGGGTCCACTCAGGACCCTCACTGCTACCAACCCATCTCATTGCTAGACATTTCTAGCAAAATGTTTAATAAATGTCTCAAAAGCAGGCTGGACGAGTGAGCAAGTACTAATAATGTTATACACCCCACCTAAGCAGGATTCAGGAGTGGTTTCTCAACCATTGACCATTGTTTAATTTTAAGTGTATTAATTGAGAAGTACTGCTCATTGAGGGGGGCAGTCTATATGTGGCCTTCTTGGACCTGGAAAAGGCCTTCAGTCAATAGGGAAGCCCTGTGGCAGAAATTACAGGATTTAAAGGTTGCGCCAGCACTTGTCTTTTATATTTGATTTTAAAGAGCCACATGAATACTGCTGCAGTAGTCCACGGGAGTCACAGGGACCAGTTCACGAATGAGCTTCCCAGAAACCAAATTGTAAAATAGGGGTGCTCTTTGACCTCGCTTTTATTTATTTTATTTCTTGCCGATTTTAATCCTTTATAGCAGCCAATTATGGGGACATTCTAAGTGTGACAAGTTGGAGGTGATTCAAAATGATACTCTGATGGGCCTCCTACAGGGCGCATGTAATTGCGCTCTCCGATTAGAACTCCAGATGTCTAAAATTGCAATACAGGTTAAAATTAGTTTTGGCTCTTTTTTCTGAAAATATTTCCAGCCAAACCTAAGAATCCAAACATGAAACATAACCTGGAGGAACTGGTCAAATCCAAACCATGCCCGAAGTTTAGATTGTTTTATGAAGGTTTCAATTTATTGAGGAAATGTGGGGTTGATTTGGTGGATAAGTTGAAATTTGAATATTTGTTGGCCTCAAAATCCTCACTCACAAGGAGTGAACTCAAGGAGGATCAAAGAGGAGCCCATTCCCTGGGTTCTCTGAGTGCGTTCTCCACCCTGAATCTGGCTCTGATCAGGCGTGTGAGAAATCTGCTCAATTAGCCACTTTTTTCCTGGGCTGGCTGGGGGTGTGGTTGGGCTCAGTTCTGGGGAGGTGGGTGGTCTGTTTGTTTCTGGTTTTTGTCTTTTAATCAGATGGTATTATGTTGTTTTCTTTTCTGTTGTAATGGTTCAAAGTCTGGTTTTAAATTTTGTATTTGTTAATGGAGAAATCCGAGTCAAGAAAGTATTCATTCATTAAACTCAGCTCTTAGGCCATCTGTTAAGGCATGGATGAAGTGGCAGTGGGGTGAAGCACAAGCAGAGGCTTTGAAAAAATTAGAGGGAGGATGTAGCAAGCTTCTTGTTTGACTCGCCCCATAAAACAATGTTTTCTCTAACTTCGTCAACTCCTCCTGCACTTCCAGTTCTTTCTGAACGTCAACTTCTTCTTCTCCACTCGCTGTTCCACTTCATCAAACTCCAGTGTTCTTTCTGAACTAGCAAGTGTTTTCATAGCAATCCTCTGAGTGCCGTGGGCCAGGCTTGAGGCAAGGATATGCACCGGGCGTTAATTACTTACTCTACTCAGGTATTGGTTGTGCTACATGGACTTCATGCGCTAGGAGTGTCGAGATTAATTTCAGTGGATGCTTCCCCAATGTGGAAGAAGCCTCTGAAGGGCTGGTCCTCCGTCCTGGATTCAGTGGCACCACGCATGCTATGACAGGCATGCCGAGCTCCGTAAGCGTAGCTTGCAAGGCTTGGATCTGCTCTGAGCTCTGCTGCAGCAGCAAACGGACTGGATTCTGCTCTGGTAAGTTGTGAGATATGCATGATCTAAGCACCACGGGGCTTACAGGGCCTGTGGCTTTCTACCCAGCATTCTGAATCTAAATGGAGGTGCGTGAGCGAGCAGATTTTTCCCAGACCACCTCTATTCCCTGCATAATGTAGCAGATGGAGGGGCCCATCCTCCTCAGTCTTCCACATATTCAGTAAGGGATAAGCAGGGTCCATTATCACAATATCCTGGATGAGGAATTTACAAGTGAATAACTATAATTCTCAATTTCAATCCATTGGTTCTCCACTCGCCACCTAGATAAAAGTTTCCTTCAATGCTGCCTCTTCTTTGCATGTTGGCCAGTCTCCTCAATGCTGTCTCATTATTGGGTGTTAGTCGGCCTGCCTGTCATCATCTGTCTTCTTCAATTTTCTCCCGTTACTCTCTAATTGAATGCCTAAACCTGGCCTCAACTTTGCCACTCATAGCTAAACCTAGCCTTCACTGATTGGTGGCTATGCACAGAATGTACTATCAATTGCCCCAAACAGGCATTCCCCAGTTTGGGTATTAACTATGGGCAAATGATTTCTTTCTTAAATAACACAGAGTTATAGTACCCTTGGATAGCCTATTTTTGTTAACAGGCTTTTTCAATGGAGTTACCCGTGTATGCATATCTAAATCACATGACATGTGTCAATCGTCAACCTAGGAGACCACAAAGACACATATGTCCTTGCTCCTTCAACCGCCCTGCAGATCCAATATTTAGAAAGACTCCTTGATTGTTCAGCTGTGACTGATGCACTCAAATATGATTGATTAAAACCCTGATGAGGAAAAGTTTTAGTTCAAAATACAATTTGTGAGACTAGGATCAGATTTAATGGACTTGTATACAGCCGACAAGGTCTTCTTTCAGGCTGATGTCAACAAGTTAGAACACCCCAAAATAATATAAGTAGTCAGATGCATACACACATTTTTGGCATTTTTTGAGAATTCAAATTGAGCAAAAGAAAGGAACATTGGGGCGGCGGGGGGAAACAAAAGAGAGATTTTAGTTTATTTACAGAATTCAATGACATACATTAAGTTTATATTGGTGTAACTCATCCATGGTTATCAGGAAAGGATACAATTGACACATTTCGTGATTGTGCAGGAAAAAAACACCATAAATAAGGAAATATGAATACGTGAAATCAAGACATTATTCGCCAAAAAGCACTAGTCTTATATCGAGTGGTGAAGTTACCAGATTGATATAAATGCATGATACCCTTCATTGTGACCCATTGAGTGACATCTGAGCCGAGTTTACACTGACGCATGCATTTTTCATGCAATGTGTGGTCATGCTCCCTTTTAAGGCACTCCCATGCGTTAGAAAGGACAATAAACAACGTAACCAGCATGCCTTTCAATATATGCCGCCTACCTTTAGATCATTCTCATTTTAACATCCCATTTTTTTGTAAGGTATGAACTAAACTTAAAAGTGAAAAATAAAAGCCAGTACCAATATTACCTGCAACACGGCCTGGTGGCCTACACTTTGATTGACTGTGAAAAAATATTCAGGGATGCGTTCCCTTAGCTGATAACATGAACTATATCACACCGCCAGTGCCGAATGGAAGTCTAACAATGGAGAATACAAACAAGAGGGGGGGGGGACACTGTCATAATTAAATACTACGCATGGTCAGATCTGAATACTCATGGCCAAGATTGAGTATTTTCGATCTGACCATGAGTATTATATAATTATGCCAGTGTATTCTCTGTATTCAATTCCATTAAATTGCATCCTAATCAGAAGAAAGACAGAAAAGGGTGAAGGATGAAATAAAGAACCTCAAAGGGAATCATGAGTTATAGGAAGAGGGAAAACTGCAAAAAATAAAGGTCATAAGGACCAGGTACAAAAACAGGTTAAAAGCACATGAGCACAATGTTAAGAATGCGAATTGAAGGATCATCTATGTGCTTTGTAAAATACATGATTCCAAGAAATGTTGGCACCTATATCACCAGCATCTGTTGGAAGAGAGTAATAGAGAAATGAACAATGTTGGACAGGATATATGTGTACAATATATCTCTAGACTTTTTCATATAGAGAATAGGAAAGACTATGTATAAAGAGAGAGTTGGGAAAATAGGAGACAGTCATTCCCATATGAGGTTCGGGACATATTGGAAATAATAAATAAATAATAAATAATAAATAAAATGAACCCATCTAGAGTGATGGGTTGGCAAATATCGTAATAAAATGAAACCCAACCAAATGGGATATATTTCTACATCACGTATTCTCTACCATTTGGGAAAAGGGCAGCATGCCTGATAGCTGGCGCAAAACCATAGTTGTCCCTTTTTATAAAAAGGGGGATAGAAAGATCCCTGACAACTACCGCTTATTGGCTATGACCGATAGTAGCTGCAAAATATTCTGGTCTCTGTTGGTAGGTAGTATAAATAAAAGGAGTAAAGAGAAAGACCTTCACCCAATCCAAGAAACCGGGTTTTGAAAGGACCGCAGCACACTTGATAACCTGGTAATGCTTAAACATATAATTTCAGACACTGTGGCTAAAAAAGATATGAGTCTCTATGTGTGTTATATCGATTATTCCAAAGCTTTGCATAGCGTTGATCGTGACATACTTTGGAAGAAATTGGTGAACAGGAAGATATTTCCTATGATTTTACATTTTCTAAGAGAAATGCACAGGGACACCACTGTTTTAATTAGTCTGGGTAAAGGTTAAAAGATCTCCCAAGAAATTTAAACAAACATGGGCCTTAAGCACGGCTGTGTTACCTCGCCGGTGCTCTATAACCTTTATGTATCAGACCTATGGGACAGGTTCTCTAGTATAAACAATTTTCCACCAAAAGTGGGAGGGCTTGGAATTAGCAGTCTTATGTATGTGGATGATACAATATTATTAGACAAAACACTGGTAGGGTTGCAGGGGATGCTTGATGTGTTATATCGATATTCCAAGGAAAATAATCTAAGCATTAACATAAATAAACCCAAGGTGATGGTGTTTGGGGGATCTAAAAGGAAGAAAGAAAGAACAACATACCAATGGAAGATTATTGCAAAAATACTTGAGGTGGTAGATATATACCCTTATCTTGGGATACCTATCATGAATAAACCCGCCCTCCCCCCGGTACCTTCTATTATGAGATGGTAGAATCCAAAGTGCTAGAGACATGGAATGTAATGAAAAAATATATGGCAGGTAAAGGTGGATATTCCATAGAAGGTTATCTGGAAGTTCATAAGAGTTGTATCTTCCCAGGAGATTTATATGCACTAGAGTTCGTGGGAGGTAAAGATATGGAAAACCTAGGGAAACTAGAGGGGAAATTGTGGAGACCACTGCTGGGCCTACCAATGTCGACCCTGATTGAACCTATAAGATGTGAATTGGGGTTAACGTCCTTAAAAACGCTGTGGAAAATACAGTGCTGTAATCTCTATGTAAAGATTGTGTTAGGAGAAGGGGATGGAGAGAGCTTAATGAGTCGTATTGACAAACAAATGTATAAAAGAGCTAAACTGAATACATACATGACCAATTTGAAAGATATAGCACTTTCTTTCCTTAAAGAAATAAACATGAAGTTTCCCACAGACTTAGGGGAAACCAATACTATGTATAAACATCTTAAAAAGAAAGCCCTTGAATTGAATTTGGGTAATAACCTGTCCTGCCTAGCCAAAAAGAAACGATACGCGATTTACATGCTCAAGGGATAAAATCCTGCGATTCCCTGATGCTACTTACGAAAGACCGGAAATAGAAATTTGGTGAGATTTATTGTCCTCCTTAGGTTTAATATACTACACTGTAAGGAGTACACAGGTGCCTGGTCTGGTATACCTTGGGAAGAAAGACTGTGTAGGCACTGCTGCAGGGAGGTAGAATCAACCAGACAGATACTCACAGGGTGTGAGAACCTACAAGAATGGTATTACAAGGCTTATGGAAAGTTGGTGAGTGACCCACGAATGATTTTATCTGATCAGTTCTGATCGATTATTTACACAGTGGAAGCTATGGTATATGCTGGCGCAGCCTTTTAAATATGGAAGTGAGCAATCTCTAATGGCTAAATTAATATTCTGATACATCATGAATACATGTTTTAGTATGTGATTATGAGCAGGGGTGCACCAAATAGAACTAAATGTACTCTGTGGTAATGATTTACGATGAAATGTAATATGTTTGTTAACCGTGTCTCACGGTTTTAATATGTTCTATTATGTTTTATTGTACTTATGCTGTTCTTTCATGGTTTTATGCTTATCTGATTGTTATTTAATATAGTGTATAAGGTTTTAATTAACCAATTTGCACTTTAAATTCAATAAAAAAAAATAAAAAATAGTCAATTCCATTAAATCTGATCCTAATCTCACAAATTGTATCTGCGCAGTGTGGTTGGGTAGTTCTCTGATTTGCAAGTCTTTCTTAGATTCCTTGGGCAGAGGATCCAGCGCGACAGAACTACCCACAGAAGTTACATCCTATAACTACCTGAGCTATAAATGCAAATGCATATTTAATTATCCCATAAATAGGTCACAGACCCGACAAGCGCTTAGGGTTCCAGCCTTTTGCTCCATCTTTTGTTTGCTTGAAATCAATCATTATCTGAAACCATTGCTTTAACCAGAGTTGCCTGAAATAAGGTCAGCATTATTAAACTGCACAAAAACGAGTCTGCAGTGAATGCCTGCACAGTGCTGTGCAATCTCTACAATGCATTGTGATCCAAATTGATTTTATACTCTTCAATAAGGGCACAATCACTTCCTTTTTAGTTGCTAATTTCACCTCTGCATTTTCACAATCATTATACATTCCATTTGACTGTTTAGTGAATTATAAAATTGCATGTTATCTATTTAATGTGGCCACGTATACACAATGTTTTACCCAAGAATATGTAGTACAAAATCAGGCCTGCATTCATTATCCAAGTAAATCACGTTTTGAAGACTGCATTACTCCATGGTAGTAGATGAGGACTATTGAATATTTGTTTTTCAATCAAAAAGGCCAAATCTTTCTACTTACAATTCACATTGGTAAAGCAAAAATGCGTCAGAGACGGACAAACTATTTGTTTTATTTCATCCTTAATATCGTATTGATGTTTTACAGAGCACCATTTTACAACAAAATCATATCAAAGTGCCAATGCGGGACATATACAATATAGGGGAAGGATGGTGCATGCAAGCAATCAAGCATGGTACCGGTAAGGTACATTCCTATAAAACACAGGGTAAGGATAGTGCATGCAAGCAATCAAGCATGGTACTTGTAAGGTACATTCCTATACAACACAGGGTAAGGATAGTGCATGCAAGCAATCAAGCATGGTACTTGTAAGGTACATTCCTATACAACACAGGGTAAGGATAGTGCATGCAAGCAATCAAGCATGATACCGGTAAGGTACATTCCTATACAACACAGGGTAAGGATAGTGCATGCAAGCAATCAAGCATAGTACTTGTAAGGTACATTCCTATACAACACAGGGTAAGGATAGTGCATGCAAGCAATCAAGCATGATACTTGTAAGGTACATTCCTATACAACACAGGGGAAGGATAGTGCATGCAAGCAATCAAGCATGGTACCGGTAAGGTACATTCCTATACAACACAGGGGAAGGATAGTGCATGCAAGCAATCAAGTATGATACCGGTAAGGTACATTCCTATACAACACAGGGTAAGGATAGTGCATGCAAGCAATCAAGCATGGTACTTGTAAGGTACATTCCTATACAACACAGGGTAAGGATAGTGCATGAAGCAAACAGGCATGGTACCGGTAAGGTACATTCATATACAACACAGGGTAAGGATAGTGCATGCAAGCAATCAAGCATGGTACTTGTAAGGTACATTCCTATACAACACAGGGTAAGGATAGTGCATGCAAGCAATCAAGCATGATACCCGTAAGGTACATTCCTATACAACACAGGGGAAGGATAGTGCATGCAAGCAATCAAGCATGATACCGGTAAGGTACATTCCTATACAACACAGGGGAAGGATAGTGCATGCAAGCAATCAAGCATGATACCGGTAAGGTACATTCCTATACAACACAGGGTAAGGATAGTGCATGCAAGCAATCAAGCATGGTACCGGTAAGGTACATTCCTATTTCTCTACAAACGACAGTCCAAGCAAGTCATTGTGTATTTTAAGTGCCGGTCTACCGAGGTATGAAGCTGTCCACATACTATGGGATTGTTGGGTAGGCACTGCTACTTTGGGACCTGGTGAGGAGTGGCGATATAATGTGGGGTCTCAGGGTCAAGGGGGAATGAGGTCATCAACATGGTGGGGAGTCCCAATAGAAGGTATCCCTAGATAGCATAAGTGAGTTCTCCAAGGGTGCATTATGTATCAAGGAAAACCTCTGGGAAGGAACATGGCTGTTTAATGTCTTTCTTGAACCTGTTGTGGTAGGTTTATCATCAAAGAGATCTGGGTGAGTCATTCGTAGTTTGGAACAGCAGCTGTAGATGTCTGTGTTTTCCCTTGGAATTTCAGGATAATGAGGTGGAATCTACTGATTAGCCCAGATTCTTAGAAAGGGTGCACGAGCTCACTAGGGCACCCAGGTATTTAGGGTCCTTATTGTTGAGGCAATAGTGCATCAGGCAAAGAACGTTGAACCGTATTATGAGGTCCGCTCAGAGCCAATACAGAGGCCTGAAGAACGGAGAGAAAGGGAACTGTATGATGTGGCCCGTGATCTGTTTGGTCACACGGGGCTCGATAAACCTCAGATGGTACATGGAATTACAGTGTTTGAGTTTGGAAATACTAGGGCTCTAGATAGTTCTAACTTTTATGCCATTTCCAGGTATGGCAAGATCTTGCTTAGCTCGAAAAGCACATATTAAATTATAAATGCTGTCTCATCAATTTGTGGGGTCAAGGACATGTCAACATCCCGGATGATGCTGAGGTGTTCCAAAGCCAAATGGCAGGTACTGATGGAGTGCCGCAGTAGAAGGCCTTTTGGAGGGGAGATTGCTTGGGCTTGAGGTGGCAAACAATAGAATTTCTGATTTTCGTATGTGTTGAGACAGAGATTGTTTAGGGTAAGGCACTGCCTGACAACATTCACTTCGACCCCAGGGGTGCTTCTATGCTGAGGTTAGTGTTTTTTTATTTTTTTTTAAAACCATCCCTATTTACATGAGTGATACAATCCTCGAGCAAGAAATGGATCCAGTCTAGTGCCAAACATTCATGCTCCTGGTGGACTTGAGTCATTCTTTTAGAATTGAGTGATCAACGGTATCATAGGATCCAGTAAAAGGAGTGAGGCTGTTGCATTGGATCCCCGGACTTTGGGGATCTTGTCCTTCATGAATTCTAGAGATTATTTGGTGCTCTTTTGGAGGCTGGACCCCGACTGATTATCATGCAGTAGGTCAAATATCCCACTGCATTATTGCAATATTTCCACGACTGTGGGGTATTTTCTTTTTATTATTATTATTATTAATATTATTATTAGTATTATTATTATTATTATTATTATTATTATTATTATTATTATTAATTGATTAGTTTGACAAGTTCCCCTCCATTGAATCCATGTGGCAGATGAAGTAGGAATACAAATCCACTTACGGCTTTAGCACATTGTTCTCTAGAGCTGTAAAGTCGCCTCTCTTTCTATGACATCTAGTTCTTCAATGTCTCTTGAACCATCACACTTTGGACTGCTGGTTTCTGTAGTTGTTGAAATGCATACATCGGAATAGTGATCACACCTCTACAGAAGTTAACGAGAACTGTCAAAACTATCACCATGCTATCTCAGAAAGTGAATCTAATTATCCTTTAAGTATGTGAAGGTTAACATAGCCTGAATCCGATGCTATAGGGATTACCTGATCACTACTTACCCCACCTGATCACTACTTAGCCCACTTGTTGGTTAGTCTAAACTTACAACAATAAAACAGCCCCTATTGTCACAATTGGGTCTTGCGCGACAGTGCAAGAGTGATGTAGGGTTTGCCAGGAGTAGGCTCCATTTAAGACATAATCGGCTTTATAGATAGTTAATAAAACAATAACTAAATGCATGTTTTACTTCCCACATTTCAGAACCGTGCAATGGAAATGTATTTCCACGTAGATCATGTGCAGTGTCGGAAAGGAAAGGAAACACAGGGCAAAGATAACTCAAATCGCTAAATATAGATCATGCTCCATGTTGGGATTTGAATTAATTTGTACCTTCAAGAGCTCAGATGGAGTGTTCTTCTTAAATTTACATTGGGAGTTGATCATTTTCCACATTGAACCTGGACCTGAAGAATGTCTATAAAAGATTGAAACTTAATTTTTCTAGACATTTTCTAACAACATTTCTGGCCCCCATCCAAGGATCCTGCACATGGATGCACACTGTCTGGCCCTGTCCGTGCCGGGCCACCGCGACCCACGTTCCCAGATCCTCCACCAACATGTGGCCCTGCTCCTGGTCCATGTCAAGCACTGTGAAGAGTATCAACTTGCGACATCGCCTCCCTGCAGTGCCTCATAAGACAGGCGAATAAGGATAGGTCTAACGTTATGTACCTTCACATTGTCCTCCACACCTGACTCTGTGACTGAAATATCACGTGCCGATGTAATGGCCTGCCTGATCCAGATCTAGGCCCCTATAGGGTTCAATGGGAATGGGGAGCATGCTAACAACGGGCCCGTTAATAACGGGCCCGTTGTTAGCATGCTGGCCAGCTCACTGGACCCGCTAAGGCCACCTGGTAAAACCAGGTGGCCTTAGCGGGTCCCGCAAGCAGAAATCGTAATGAGGCGGTAAGGGGTTGATGGCTCCGGCACCCTTACTGGCGCCGTTAACCCCTTACCACCAGGGTCGGAATGACCCCCCCTAGTCATGGATGTCCAGGGTGTATTGTGGCCAAGGTTCCTTTGCCTCTGAGCACTCGCAGGAAATTTCTAGGCCTTCTAGATGTATATAAAGGGTAAATTAAGTAAACATCCTTTATTATTGTGCAGAGCACCATAGGAACATATAATCATACATCCCTTCATGAATTCATTCCCACTTGCTAGTTATTGTTGGTTTCCATTCCTAGTGAGTCCCACTGCCTGCTCCTCATCATGAATTTGCATCTATCTTAGTCCCGCATGACTTGATCACTGCCTTTGATACTCCTGATCACTCTGCTCTCATTCATGGTCGTTCTTCTTTTGGTATTTCAGATTTTGTTCTCTCGTGGTGTTCTCCTTTATTTATCTAATTGTGCATTTGTGGTTTCTTGGAAGGGGAAAGGGTCCTCTCCTAGAACTCTTCCATTTGGTGTACCTGGTGGTTCTGTTGTAGCTCCACGTCTGTTTTCTCTCAGCACATGTGTGCACATATTATACCCAAATCGTCCTTTCTTTTGCCTTGTTCACTCCTTCGTGTCTTCTTACTGTCAGATCTTGGATCAGTAATTGTTTTCTTTGTCTTAATCCTCAGAATACAGAGATTATTTTTCCCCCCTCTGCTAAAATATATCCTCCAATATCCAGCAATTTGCCTTCCTCCCTCCCTTTCTATCTCATCTTAAGCTCATTACGTAGGTTTGATTTTTAGCACGTCATTGTCCATTAGGACCAAATCATGGCTGTTGCACGGGTATGTCACGATTAGGATATTCCGAGAATTTGGTATTTAGTTACCGTTTTCTTCTACTAAATTACTTCTTCATACTCGTGTTCTTCACCGTCTCAATTACTGCTGTTATTTGAATGTAGATATGTGCTGTTATGTTGGCTTGCCTCTTCGCTCTAGTCTATATTCAGCTGACCATACCCTCTTTTGTTTTGATCCTTCCACTTTCATTTCTCCTTATTTATATCAAGTCAGGTGACTCTCTGATCCCTCTCACTTTGACTTTTCTCCTTTGTGCTTAGTATTTAAGTGTGTCCATGCATTAGCCCCTGGCTTTTTCTGTGATCCGATTTCTCATTATATTCCAATTGGCTCTCTTTATTCAGCCTCACATCTTCGTTCTACCCCACATACTCTGCGTGCTTCTTCTCGGTTCAGTTCTTTTCCTCTGCTAGCTCCTGAAATGTCGAATACCGATGCTCTTGATATGAGTTCCTCTCTTAGAATGTTCTTACTTTCTTCTTCTGGTTTACATGCTACTTATGTGTGCATGTAAACCAGAAGAAGAACTCGTGGCATGGTCATGGAGTGGCATTCGTGTTTTTGAGTGCCACTCCATGACCATGTCTGTGTTCGTTTTTAGTCATACCGTTTGGTGTTAACACTGGTATTGCACTCTATATTACTGTGGCTAGGTAATTTGCAAAGCACTCCAGAATAATGTATGCAACCATAGCTTGAAACAGAGCCCACCGGACTGTCGATTTCATTAGCGCACATCTGTTTGGCTTGAAACTCAGCAAAAATAGTTACTTTTCGAAAAGGTTTTCTCATTAAGGCATCGATTTTGCTGCATGGAATATCCCTCTACTCATTTGAATAGTTTATTTTAGGTACACAGCCCATCAAAACAACATGAAACAATACACACAATGTATAATTAAAAACGTATTAACATTTTTCGAAACGGATGTGAAATTTGTAAATAATACAAATTTAAGAGCCCATGCATAAGTAGCTGGAAAGGAAGACACTGGGCCTCATTATGGGTCCTTCCTGTAGAAAGAGAAGCAGAGCATCAGTGAACATATTTGGACTGGGCTGTAATATACATTTTTAAGTGCACCTTAACATTTCCCTTACCTTTTGTCCAGGTGGAGAGATCTGCACACAGTATGTACTTTAAAGAAAGCATTCTGCCAATGTTCCTATTCTAACCTTCCTTCCAATGCTTTATGATTCCCATGCCTTTTAATAACTGTCAGCAGTTGGTGCATTGTAAATTTAATCTAAATTATACTGTGGTAGCACATAGATGTGTATATATTTACTATTATGAGGATCATGTTGCTTTAGCACAAAGTGTGTTATTTATTGATGTGTATATTTACTTGAACCTTATTTTATATTTAAAAAACTGTGTTATCACATAGCATAGTATGTGGACATTCCGTTCTGGTGGCTTGGGGATCCGCTGCACTTAGGAACCAGCCTGTATCACCTCCCTTGAGTTTCAGCCTTGGTAGCCCGTCCATTGCTACCATTAGA
Organism: Ambystoma mexicanum; assembly: GCF_040938575.1. Taxonomy (NCBI): domain Eukaryota; kingdom Metazoa; phylum Chordata; class Amphibia; order Caudata; family Ambystomatidae; genus Ambystoma; species Ambystoma mexicanum. The sequence continues at coordinate 1,578,182,396 of NC_090932.1, forward strand.
GAACCTTGGCAGGGGTGCTCTGTGCCTCTACCCCAACCATACAGGTGGCAGAAATACAGACCCCCAGCCAGTCTTTACACACTTGGACATCCATAGGCTTTCCAATGTTCCAACACATAGTTTAAATGAATAATCAAAGTTCCACAAAGTTTCACAACTCTTGAGAGGGAGGGAGTCTTCCACCGAGTCTCTCAGCTTCTTCTCAGTTCAGGATTATCATTTATACACAGTGTAGTTAAAGGTGTAGGGTTCTTCCCTTTGTTCCACAATATTCTATCTTCTCATCCAGTAGTTGGGCTTTCCTATCCCCTTGGATTTTACATATACATGAAGTTGACTCTATCACTCAGTTAATTATTTGGTTAAGGGTTTCATGCTTGGGCTCAATTCACCTGGGGTATTCTCTAGCCAGGACTTCTTTTCAATGTCACCATTCACCTTACTTTTCCAGTCCAGGGTTATAATTTCCTTTCCATGGATTCGACACAATTAATAAGGCTTCCCTTTTCTTGCTTTTCTTCAACTTCCGAAAGATACATATTTATTTACTTCAGGGGTTGTGATCCCCTGGACCACACACACTCAAGGGTTCTTCTCCTTCCTTGGATCTCTACAGTTCTGTCACTTTTCCATCCCAGGCATATGATTCTCTTTTCCTGGGTTTCCCACCTCTCAGCCACTTCTCTCTTTCCTAATAATGCATAATTATCCAATCCAGTTGGTATGGCTCCCATCCCCTAGACCTCACACACTCAAGGGTTCTTTTCCTCCCCACTGACTTGCTTGGCTCTTCACAGTTCAATCACCTTCTCAGCCCAATGGGGTATGGTTTCTTCGCCTGGTTTTCACACACTTTCAAGAGGCTACCTATCCTCTACTGGCACCTCTTCTTTGTAAACCTCTTCTTTGTAATTGAGTGCAGGTCCCAGACTCACAACCACACCGCTTGGTATCCTATTCTGCCGGTACGACGTCCTTTCATCGCAGGATGTTTTTTAATGGGTTTTTTACCACGAATTGTTTTTGAAAAAAAACATTGAATTTTTCAGAAAATGGGGGTTTGGGGTGGTAACCCCCCCCCCCCCAAATAATTGAAAAAAAAATGGGATGGGTTTTTTTTGTAAAAAAAATCACGGTAAAAAACCCAGCGAAAATACATCCCGTGATTAAATTACATGGAACCATTCTGCCATGGATTTCCCAATGTTATCTTTATCTTTGGGTGCAGGTCTCCTGACTCACAGTCACATTGCCTGGTAAACTCTCCTGCCAGAGCTTCCTTAATGTTCTTGTTCTCTTTGGGTGCAAGTCTCCCGACCCACAGTCACATTGCCTGGTATACTCTCCTGCCATGGTTTATTCACTTTGTACTTTGGGTTTGAGTGTCCTGACTCGCTGTCACATTGCCTCTTATGCTCTCCTGCCAGGGTTTATTCACTTTGTACTTTGGGTGCGGGACTCTCAACAGGCTACCTGGTTTTCTCGCCTCCCAGGACTTCCCAGGTATCAGTTTTTTCAGGTACCGAATCTTTAACCCCCTTTCTTCTGTCTTTCTTCTAAGGTACTGCCTGAGTTCTAAGTTCATTTCCTTTTTGTACTCACTTGACTCCTGCGTGATTCCTGCATGCTGGCTGATTACCTGAGATTCCCAGATAGTATACACTTTTCAATTCATTATCCGTCTCATTTGAAGCTAGGAATCTTCCCTTCAGGTTCCAGGATTCAGTGCTTTTTAGCTCCATCTCTTTCTCTAATGTGGTGCTCAGAACCTTGCACTCAAGGTCAAAGATTCAACATTTCCGAGTTCAACCGGTCCCGTATGTGGCGCTAGGAACCTTTCTTCCAGTTTCCGGGATTGAGAGCTTCTGAGTTAAACCTCTCTCTCATGGGGCACTAGGTCAATCTTCGCAGACGGCCCCTCATCGGACCCTCATTGTGGCCCTACTGGCTTTGGCCTGGGATACCGCTCCTCAGTTCTACTTTTCTCCAGTTGCTTGTGTCCACAAATCTGTATATGCTCATGGGTTGGCTCGCATGCCCCCCTTTCTCCTTCCCTGAGTAAGGGAACTTCTTAGCATCTCTGTGTCTTCACAGCACCTGATGTTCCCCTGCTGGCTCTTGCTCTAGATATCTACCTCTCAATGATATGATATGAAATGAAATGATATGATTATTATTTATAAAGTGCTTAATACCCAGAGATTTCTAAGCGCGGACCAGGGGATCGAACCTGTGGGGCTCCGTGTTGTGTTGCTTCCAAGGCGAGCACGTTGCCCCTGAGCTATCCTCCCGAGAGTAATGATGACCTGTTCCCCTGACCTCTGCTTGTTGTTCAGGTGTCTTGCTAACTGCCTGCAGGCTTCAAGCTCCATGGCCAACATCAGCAGTTGCTCCGTTGTCATTCTGACTTCTCTGCATCTACGTGGGAAGCAAATGTTCTCCGGAACCCTAGCCTGTGCTTGACTCCACCTCTTCATCTCTCCCCAGTCTGTCTTCTTATTTGTGGAGCACTGCCCTGCATCACATGATCCTAGAAAAGAAAATATACATTGACAAGTCCATGATATTTTAAGTCACTCAGAGGTCACTTCACCCCTAGTGATTGTTTGAACGGAATAAATGTAGTGTAGGAGAACGTTCAGAATCTTCTCGGTTGTTTTTTTTTGCTCATTTTTGCTGGAATCACTGAAGCCAAATTGTGCATAATTAAAATAGTACAGCCTCCAAAGCAGACAGAGAATAGAATGATCACACCTAGAAGTCATGCTGCCTTTTTACTAGGCTTATTTAAGCTAACGATTCATCTTCCAAAAGACATTCATTGTTTGTTTTCATTCCATTCCCTTCACGTCATTTCCTTTTTGCAACAAGTTAGAATCCACATTGAAAAGACAACAAGAGACTCAGGGACATCTTTAAAGCTAAACATGTTCTGTGAAATGTTAACGATTCCATTTTGAACTGCTATGAATCAAATGTTACTAGTAGTACTTTCTCAAACAACATATTAGAGGACAATTTATTAAATTCACATTGCATGACGGGGACCGCCAGCATATGCACTTTTGCAAGGCAGAGTGGAAAAGAGTAAAAGGATACCGCCTTCACTCATGCAGGCGTAAAATGCGGTGCTCTTCCAAGATGGAGTACCAAAGCAGGGTGGTGATGCAAACTCCACCTAGACCCCTCCTACTTCCTGGAAGAGGAAACATATTGGATTGGGTGTAAAATGAAAGTGTAAAAGCTTTGCGCCTTGCGTTTACATATTCATGTTACACTCCAGGCAGTTTAAAAAAAAAAAACGATTGTGACCCTGAATTTGGTAGCGATTACACTCCTGTTTAGGTCTTGCGCACATGTGAATTCTAGCTTTCAGCACACACAAGATTGGAAAACATTTCCACGCATGTGCAAACCATTGTGTGTATGTAGCGACTGGACAAATGGTTTCTGATATACAAACAACAAAAAGTGTGTCGTGTGGACTACCTGTGTAGGCCTGTTCCCCTTTTTAAACTACCCACTCTCTCACTCTCTCCATCTCTCTCTCTCACTCTCTCTCTCTATAAGTCTCTCCCTCTCTCTCTCACCTCTCTCCCTCGCTGGCTTTCACACTCTCTTTCTCTTTCTCTCTCTCTGGCTATCTCACTCCTCTCTATCCCTCTCACTTTCTCTCTCATCTCTCCCTCTTTCTCTTCGCCTCTCTCTCGCCCTCTCCCCCTCTCACTTCTCTGTCTCTCCCTCTCACTTCTCTCTCTTTCTCTCTCTCTTTCTCTTTAATCTCGCTCTCTCCTCTCTCTCATATCTCTCGCTTTCTCTTCCCCTCTCTCTCACGCCTCTCTCTCTCTGTCCCTCTCCCTCTCACTCCTCTCTCTCTCTCTCTCTCTCTCTCTCCCTCTCTGTGTCCCTCTCACTCCCCTCTGTCTCTTTTTGTCCCAGTCTCTCCCCCTCACGCCTCCCTCTCTCTCTCTTTCTCTCTCTCTCTCTCTCTGTCTCTCCCTCTCCCTCCTCTCTCAGTCTCTCCCTCTCACTTCTCTCTCTCTGTCTCTCTGCTCTCTCTCCTCGCTATCTCTCGCTCTGTCTCTTGCTTGCATAATGATCCACGCCAGAGCCACTTACATTTTATTTCATTGTCTTCTGAAACAACTAGGAGACTTGCAGCATGTATTATTAATAGAGTCCAGTCCTGTCTGGTTGCTTTCTAGCCAGAATCACCGCCACCGCAGCATATTGGTTTGGAAGTTTAGTTTAGGAAGCATACGTCCTGCACAGCAGGTCTCTGTGCTGAACTCACATCTCAGAGTTTGCTGCTCTGTACAGGGTGCACACAATCTCTCAATTTCCCGCTTTACCACACGCTGTGTAAACCGTTGCCTTGCAGTCAGAAACCGACACATGAGAGTCCCTTCCAAACCAAATGAAACGTGCACTGTATGAGAGGCTCCACGTGTTTCCAGTTGTATACAACAGTGGGAGAAAGATGTTATTTAAATAGTCATACAATCCTGCTGGTCCTACAGAGTGAACAAATCAGAGATGTAGGGCCTCATTACGAGTTTGGAGGTAGCCATGCCCTTAATAAGGCATGGCTACCGCCAAACTCGGGTCCGGGTTCCCTGAATGGGGAAATACTGGGGCCATTCTGACCTTGGAGGGCCCGGTATTACCCCATTCAGGGAACCCAAACCCGGTACATCCCCATTCCCATTTGAGCCGGAGCATGCTAACAACGGGCCCGTTAATGACGTGCCCATTGTTACCATGCTGGGCCGCTCAAGAGACCCGCTAAGGACGTCTGGTAAAACCAGGCGTTCTGAGCAGGTCCCGCGAGTGGGCCTCGTAGTGAGGCAGTAGAGGGTTAACGGCACCGGCAGCTCTACCGGCGCCGTTAACCCCCTACCGGCAGGGTCGTAATGAGGCCCGTAATCTATCAAACAAACCAATCACTAGTGGGTTCATAGCCATGCAAGTATTCCCAGTAGAATTTCAGTTTGCACACAATAACACAATCCTATTCTTCAAGTGTCCAGGTGGCAATACTCCCTCTAAATCCCTTTCTTTGTGAGTGGTAATAGAATGTGAACACATTGGGCCTCATTACACGGTAGGCGGTAAGGGTTCACCTGTACCGGTAAGGGCACCGGTACCAGTAAACCCTTACCGCCTTACTACGAGGTCCCTTTGCGGGACCCGACCTTAACGGCTGGTGTAGACCAGCCATTAAAGTTGGGACCCGCAAAGGGACCTTGGTGCTAATTATGGTACCGCAATTTGCGGTACCGTAATTAGCTCCTTTCCCATTCCCATTGAGCTCTATGGGGCAAAAATGGGAATGGGGAAGGGCCATGGAGAAAGGGGGAATTACCGCCCCGCCAACCTTGGAATGGGGTGGTAATTCCCCTTTTGTCCATGGTGGTACCGGTATGGTACCGGCGGCAACCATGGTGCTAATAGCACCATGGTTTACCGCATAACGTGTAATGAGGACAATTTTCTTCCGTTTGGTGCCGAATCAGCAATATGATGAGCAACTACATAGCCAATATAAGTGAGTGAGCTACCACATCTGAGAGATGTTTGACGAGAAGGGTTAATACACGAGTTAAAAACCAATGTACTGGATGGGGGGGGTTTAGCCTGCGGGGCACCATTCGGTTATATAAACAATATTTTTGTTCAGAAATCCTCTACGGCCTGGAATGTTTGACTCTTCATGATCTCACATGGTTACAGACTATCGAGGGTCGCTTTTGGAAGAGAATTCTGGGCTTGCCTCAGTGTCTCCCAATGGAGATATTAAGACAAGAACTCAATCTTATCTCCTTGGAAGTTGATGTAATGCTGAAGCGAGAGCTACTTTACATTAAGGCAAGGACTAACCCAAGATGGCCTTTGCTGTTCTCTTTAGGGTCTGAAGTGAGAACAGAAGGCGCGTGAGGTCTATGCTGAGTCAATTCCACATTCCATTAGGATGGCATCTAACACATAGTTAGCAATTTCAACACACTGGTAGCGGTTGGACATAAATGATCAGAACTATTCAAGCACATGATTTCAATTTCCAGTGACCTCGGCCAATCTGGACAGTAGAATATTTGGATCCACTGGGTCAAGCACCACCGGTAGTGTTAGATCTTTGTGAACAATTTTTAAAATGTCATCCAACGCAGCCACCAGAGCAGTCGCTGTTCTGTGGTATGGCCAACATCCACATTGAAAATTGCCAGCACTGTCAACTTTTCCACAAGCTCCAGGAGCTGTAGAGTAACTACTTTCTCTAGAATGTTGGCTGGCCATAGTACTTTTTTAACAATGGAGAGACTGTGGACATTGTCTGGTCGGACAGAAGTAATCCTTGGTCTAATGAAAGGTTGGCAAAGATGGTCAGCCAGGGACGTAGAAGGTGTTGGAGGCACACAATCAGGGAGTGCATCAAACATGTAATTCTGGAGCCGCGCAATCATACTACGTCTAGAGAAGGTCCCAGCTGTTGAGACGGGCTTGTAGTCAAAGGTTGCAGGTCACGACTATTCAAAATCATCGAAAATTCCAATGATTCAGGGGCAGAAGGGGCATCTAGCCAGATATTAAATCTCAAATGTTCAATAGTCATGTGTATCCAAGAGCAGTTATTGACAGAAATTGGTGCAGGTTGTCTAAAAAGCTACATACAGGGCCTAGAGGTGTATAGCAAAGACTCATTTTGAAAGAAAGGACAGGGGATAAGGCAATATTTAAATGTCCAATTTGAGAGACCTCAATATGTAATATGCTCCAAACGTTCCTATGTATAACCGTAATACCACCGCCTCTATGGGTGGAGCAATTCAGCCATTTGATGGAATAATCTTCGGGAACCAGGGAATGGAACATAGCAGTAGTTAAAAATGGAAAGTCCAGGTTATTCTGTTTCACCATTTCATATAACTCTAGTATGAGACTTACTGCTGCTCTAGCATTGATTATGGCCACATTGAGTTGGTTTGAAGCACTGCCAGAGGCAGAAACTGTTGGCTTGGCAGAGTAGCCATAATTGACTGATAGTGTCTTCATTGAGATAGATCCGGCGTTATGCCTAAGAACCATAAGCAATTTTCTGGAATAGGAGATCATGAATCCCTTTGGTGCCATATAATAACTTTATAATAGTCTAGAAAGGCTGCTCTACCCACCAATCAAAAATACCAGACAAGACTTGGCCACCTGCCATTCGTGACGCACCATACAGGGAACTGGGGAGAAGAAAATGAAAAGAAGGAATTAAACTCTCACCACGAACCAGCAGCATCCCACACCGAACGTCCAAGACAGGATACAGCAGGCCTAAACAGGCTTTGCGTCAGTGCTTTGCATTGACGGGAGTTAGTTAAGCCCTGCAGTCATGGGACTATGACGTTGTCTTAACCGCACGGCCGCAGGGAACTTCAGGGGATGTTTTCCACACTGTAAGTGTCAGAGGGGACAGAGAGAAGAAGAGCAGAAGTACACCGACTATCTGTAAGATTATAGTGCAAAATTAAAATTTCAATAAAGTAAAAACATGTTTATTTCAGGTTCTAAAACATCACTGCAATCAATTAGATCTATCCTAGTTAAATTAATGAAATATAGTAAAATCATGAATATGGGGCCACAGTTTGGACAATTGTTGGACACAGCCCACATGGGTCCTTTATGAATAAGGAACAGTAAAACTCTAATCACTATTATTTCATCAAATAATATAAATATTTAATAGAAAATTTTTAACAACAGTAACATTTGTCCAATTACATTCCACATTCTTAAAACAATCATTTTTCAGTAATTGAGGCGGTGGAAGCCTCATTGTTAATGAGGATTAACTACAGGCTCACAAGATTTTTCTCTCGCAGTTACTACATGTGGTAATCTATAATAATTATTTTCAGTTTGACAAAAGATTCTTTCTCCAAACATCAGGGACATCAATGTGGGCACCGATGGTCCCCAATTATGCAAACCCATGTATGATCTCATTTGAAACAATACACATGTTATGAAATGTAGTACGGCTAAACAAACTTAAGCTCTGGCAACTTAAGCTCCTCTTGGTTTTTTTGCATTCAGTAACAAGCAAAACTTGTTACTTCATCGAAGCTAGTTGAAAGTTTGAAAAAGGACAATTAAAGAAGATTTTATTCATAGCCCACAACAGGAGAGAAGGTTTACATGTATCAGTATGCCAGTTGTGATTCCAATGAATGCCATCTATGGCATGCATTGCCCGGAAAGTAAAGATTCCCTGGAATTAACATAAAAGTAATGTTAGAACTGTGAATATAAATTCACCAGTAACTAGGCACTTTGTATAACACAGACATGCAGTGTGGCAGATGCAATTTATTGCTCTGGAAAGTGTAAAAATACACTACAGAGGCGGCAACTTCGAAAACAACATGCTTCAGCAAGATGCTTTTTGGATACACATATTAGAAACAGTGCTCCCTAAGGGAATGAATAAAATGTTATCTTTGAATTGTTTTCTAGAATGTATTTTGGATGCCTTGTTTGGTTTCATGTATGAGTAATCAGGTATAAGGAACACGCTTTTCTCTGTTGAACTTTGATAATGCATTTATTTAAGATGAAATGTATACTTTGGTCCTGGTTCCTGTAAATTCTAAGTGTGACTAACTCCTGTAATCCAAATTATTCTTACTTTTGTTTGACCTATCCAGCCATGGTCAATTGTGTTTATTATAGAAGCCATCACAAATTGTAAATTAGTCATTTGATTGGGACTTTCATCACATTTATATACTGTACACAGTACCCCATAGGGGGTATTAGTGAGTTTATTTTAATTAGTGTCCTTAGCTTGATGTCATTATGAGGGAGTCTGATGTTATATTATTTTATACATTTTTGGGAGGAAAGCAACTCAAGTTGTAGAGTTGCATTGTTTTATTTTAACTTTGTCACATTATATCTTTCCGTAACATTCTTTGGTTAGATATAGATACAGGATGTTAGTGAACTACAAACAGTATATTTTTCTAGCAGTGTGTCTATTGACATGGATGGGATGCTGTCATATAAAGTAGCTTTTTGCTTTTTCCCACAAAAATAGCTTTTGATTTTAATGTTATTGTTCTTGTTTGGAAGTTTACAAGATGTTGTTTTTGTTTTTCTTTGCAGCCTAGTATTTGGAGACCACTTTTGCTGAGGAACTTTACTGTTGGTAGACAAGGTTGCAGTATTCAAGTTTGGATTAGTTGTTTATATTTGGTCTACTTTATAAGTGAGCTTTCAATAGGGTGAATGTGTTGTGTTTAGTGGGTGATTATTGACTTTTTGCACAGTGAATGTAGGATGTTTAAAGTTGTTTGTGCTGCACAGGATTGATTTAAGTGTGTACAATTCCTGTCATTGGTGGTTGCTATATTTTTTTTTGTGGTTTCTTCAATTTTCATATTCAGTATGGTTAACTATAGTCCTAATACATTTTTGGGAGTGTGTCTATCTTCATGCAGCACAGTGTTTATGATGAATTGAAAGGATGCAATACTGTGCATGGTTTGTATGTATCTTCATGAAGATGATTTTTTTTGAAGAAGAGTAATTTTAATTCGAAACACGCAAGACAGCACAAAAGGTCTTGCTAGTCATCATTAAGAATCAAGTTATCTCTATTCATGCGTCACTATGTTTATAACATGTGGATTATTGTTTTAATAACGTGGAATGTAATTGGACAGATTTTCATGTTGATAAATTTGTTCCATTAAATGTTTATATTATTTGAAGAAATTATATTGATTAGAGTTTCCGTGTTTCCTATTCCTATGGGGCCGATGTGAGCCGTGTGGAACAGTTGTTCATATAGAGTGCTTGGTATGGCACCCATAATCACAGATGGATTTGGAAAAAGCCCTATCTCACCATAACCAAAGGAGAATGTCTCTGCTTTTGAAAACAAAAGTAAAATAAGTTTACTTTGTGTTCAAAATGCATCTTGCCCTCACACTAACATACAAAAGCAAAAGGCACAGTATTATATCTAGTGTCACCTCAATCAAGTTATGCAAAACATTATATATATATTCAACGTGAACAAGTGGTCTGTTTCCGCGAAATGTGTCGTCGTTTTTGTGTTGCTATCTCTGTCCATTTTAGTGCCTGTAACACCCTGGCTTCCTGTTTCTGTGTTTGGTGAAGACTACTAGCCCCAAACTTCTTCCTGGAGTGCCATCCACTTTCTTTGTACCTTCATACAGGGACTTTTCTAAATATATATATATATATATATATATATATATATATATATATATATATATATATATATATATATATATATATATATATATATATATATATTACATGGCCACAGTAGTGGCCATGTAGTTATGGTTAAGTTGCTGTTTCAGTAGGAAAAGCACTTGTTGGGCGGCTTATAACTTCGCTCCCCCTGGACAATCCTCATCAAACTTTGCAAAAAAAAGTATATGGCCCACTCTAAATTTATATGCAAAGTTTGGTGGGATTCGTCCAGGGGGGGCAAAGTTATAGGGGGGGTCCCAAAACTTTTTTTTTCCCCATAGACTGAATGGGGAAAAAACTTTACTCGCACCTACAGCCCAAACCGCTGGATGGATTTTCACCAAATTTGGACCAGGAGTAGCGGCTTGGTCCCAAAAACGTGCTTTTGCAGATTTGGTGAAAATCCATCCAGTAGTTTTTTAAAAAATGACCAAAAAGTAGGTCATAAAAAATTAGTGATATCTGTGTTCAGTCCGCGGACACACTTCCCTATTCGCTCCGCGGACAGTGTCCTGATTGGCCAATCAGTTTGCATGATGTCCCCGGACAGGCGACGTGTTCGCTGATTGGACGGTGTGGAGCGTGAAGCGCATCAGATTTTTGGTAGCGCCCACCTTCTTGGATTTGCAGACGTCCGCGGACAGCGCAGTGAACCCTGGTTCAAAATTTGTATTTAGTAGAGTGTGTTGGTGTGTAGGAGTGTTTGGGGAGGGTGGGAGAGTATGAGATAGGTTGAAAGTTGTGTTTTTTCATGTGGTAGACGTTCTTGTTGTGTTCGATTTGTCTGCGGACATCACGGGTGTTCTGAAATGTTCTAAATAAACTGAATGGGGGGTGTTCTGAGGACTCAATATGTGTCCGTTTTGTTCGCAAGCCAGCTGAAACTGTTCTAAGAACACTCACGGTGTCCGGAAATGTTCGTAAATAAACAAAATGAGGGTGTCCTGAGGACGCTGTCCGTATTGTTCTCTGGCCAGTTGAATGTGTTCTAAGAACACTCGCGGCATCCTGAAATGTTTGCAAATAAACAAAATGGGGGTGTTCTGGGGACGCTGTCTGTATTGTTCGTTGTCAAGTTGAAAGTGTTCTAAGAACATTCGCGGTGTCCTGAAATGTTCACAAATAAACAAAATGGGGGTGTTCTGAGGATGCTGTCCGTATTGTTCGTTGTCAAGTTGAAAGTGTTCTAAGAACTCTCGCGTTGTCCTGAAATGTTCATAGGGGGTGTCCTAAAGACGCTGTCCGTATTGTTCGATGGCAAGTTGAATGTGTTCTAAGAACACTCGCAGTGTCCTGAAATATTCGTAAATAGACCAAATGTGGGTGTTCTGAGGACGCTGTCCGTATTATGTTTGTAAATTAACAAAATGGGGGTGTCCTGAGGACGCTGTCCATATTGTTCTCTGGCAAGTTGAATGTGTTCTAAGAACACTCCCGGTGTCCTGAAATGTTCGCAAATAAACAAAACAGGGGAGTTCTGAGGACGCTGTCCGTATTGTTCGTTGTCAAGTTGAAAGTGTTCTAAGAACTCTCGCGTTGTCCTGAAATGTTCGTAGGGGGTGTCCTGAAGACGCTGTCTGTATTGTTCAATGGCAAGTTGAATGTGTTCTAAGAACACTCGCGGTGTCCTGAAATGTTCATAAATAAACAAAATGGAGGTGTTCTGAGGATGCTGTCCGTATTGTTCAATGGCAAGTTGAAAGTGTTCTAAGAAATGCTCGTATGGGGTGTTCTGAAGACGTTGCCCGTATTGTTCTCTGGCAAGTTGAATGTGTTCTAAGAACACTCGCGGTGTCCGGAAATGTTCGTAAATAAACAAAATGGGGGTGTTCTGAGGACGCTGTCCGTATTGTTCGTTGTCATGTTGAAAGTGTTCTAAGAACTCTCGCGTTGTCCTGAAATGTTCATAGGGGTTGTCCTGAAGACGCTGTCCATATTGTTCGGTGGCAAGTTGAATGTGTTGTAAGAACACTTGCGGTGTCTGGAAATGTTCGCAAATAAACAAAATGGGGGCGTTCTGAGGACGTGTCCGTATTGTTAGATGGCAAGTTGAAAGTGTTCTAAGAACTCACGCGTTGTCCTTAAATGTTCGTAAATAAACAAAATGGGGGTGTCCTGAGGACGCTGTCCGTATTGTTCTCTGGCAAGTTGAATGTGTTCTAAGAACACTTGCGATGTCCTGAAATGTTTGCAAATATGCAAAATGGGGGTGTTCTGAGGACGCTGTCCGTATTGTTCATTGTCAAGTTGAAAGTGTTCTAAGAACTCTCGCGGTGTTCTGAAATGTTCGTAAATAAACAAAATCAGAGTGTTCTGAGGACGCTGTCCGTATTGTTCGTTGTCAAGTTGAATGTGTTCTAAGAACACTCGCGGTGTCCGGAAATGTTCGTAAATAAACAAAATGGGGGTGTTCTGAGGACGCTGTCGTGTTGTTCGTTGTGAAGTTGAAAGTGTTCTAAGAACTCTCGCGGTGTCCTGAAATGTTCGTAAATAAACAAAACGGGGGTGTCCTGAAGACGCTGTCCGTATTGTTCGCTGGCAAGTTGAAAGTGTTCTAAGAACACTCATAATGTCCGCGGACATTAAAAGTTTCCATAGGCCATAGTTGAAATGTTTGACTCTGTGGGTGTGATATGCTGCGGTGGTTGTGGCCAGGGCATAGAGTGTTGGGTGCAATGGCCATGCACCCAACACTCTATGCCCTGGCCACAACCACCGCAGCATATCACACTTATAGTTGCTTATAACTTTGGGTCAAAAACAAATTTATAAGGAACAAAGTTATAAGATACTATGGTTGTGATATGCTGTGATGGTTGTGGCCAGGGCATAGAGTGTATAATATACTTACTGTCTGGTTTAGTAACTGGAGTACATGTATTTCTTGTTCATTTCTGTGATAAAAGAAAATAGCATGTTAGTATTAGTATTTTGTAATAACTTATTACATTGTATAATCAACAATTCTTTTTTTTACCCTCATATTTAGTAGATTACAAACCAGAGTACTGTGCAATTTGCTCAGTTTCTGTGTTCGTTGCTAAAATCATTGGTTCTGTGGGAGAAATAAAAATCCATGTTGGATTAAAATAAAAACCCTTTTTCTGTTATGCTACAGTTTATTTGTTTGTTTGTTTTCAGTGTTCACTTGTTGTTTCTGGCTAATGCTTTATACATTGGCTTGTTGCATTTTTTTGGAGCAGTAACATATTATTTATTTGTTTGGATATTGTAAAATTTTGGAGCAGTTAGATACCAGTAGGCATATACTAACTGTCTATTTTTTTTATATATTTTAGTGGTATTGATTTATCTGTTTGGATATTGTTAAATTTTGGGACAGTTAGATACCAATTGGCGTATTCTAACTGTCTATTTTTTTTCCTCTAATTTAGTGGTATTCATTTATCTGATTAGTTGTTGTCGAATCTTTGGGCGGTTAGATGGCTTTTTGAATATTCTAACAGTTTACATTTTTTTACTACAAGTTTACTTAAGGTTTAAGTACAGTTTAGTTATCAAATTTTGGTTTTAAGAACATTTAATAAGCATTTGTAAGATTTGCTGGTAATCTCTGCTTTAGAGTGATGGTACTATCATTACATTCAAACCATCCACATTTCTTTTTTATATATGCAGTGTAGTGCCCTGAATTGGTTGTGGCTCCATCGTGGTAGATTATACCTATTGTTGTGAAGGTTTTCTTACCAAGTGATATTTGACCATGTGTGAATCCAGTCAGCTTGCAGTTGTTTTTGGTACTATCTGCATTGTAACGTAGAAGCATTAGTGTTACGTATTTACTATGTGTTTGTATTACTAACGTGGAGCGATTATCTGAATTGCAGGTAGAACATAATCTACCATGGTTTGCATTTTGTACAAGTTGCTGAAATTGAATGGATTCACAATTAGGTATTGATATATATACGAAGCGTTCATTGGGGCTGTGTTCTTGTGTCACATTGTTGCAGAGAGTGCATGTATGTTTCCACATATATGAAATCTGGAAGATTTCATTTATAGGTATGTTTTTGTTTTCCAGTACTTGTAGTAAGTACATTAAACATTCTTGTGGATCTTCCTGTGAGTTTATAGTGAATTTCACCATTCCAGCACAGTAGTCCAATTGTTGTCTTATTCCATAAACACTACACATGTTGTCAGGATTGTTTGTTGCATTTCTGTGAAGTACTAACATTTTCAAACACAATGGGTCTGTACTGTGTAAGTAAATGTTGTCAACAATTGATGGTAATTGAAATAGAATGCTCATTGCTACATTTGCGTAGCAACTTACACCAACTATATTTGAGAGTTTAAATGGACCAGGTAGTTCTGTATATGACTGCTTTTTTTGGAGTTTGTCTTCCTTCTTTGAAGAAGTACCTGGTTTACTTTCCCTAATTGATTCTTTTTTGCTTGTGGTACTTGATGAAGTATTAGTTTCTTTTACTCTCTTTGGAGGATTTGCAGTGACATCCTGTTGCATTTCTGTTTGATTTATTTTTCTTTTATAACATTTTACTTTTTGTGGAACAGAATATGTGTTTAGATGGGGGTGTATAGTGAGTGAAGTCTATTGTATTTTAAAATGCAAGGAATATCAGCGTTTACTTTACTTGCATCAAAGTTGATTAGAAATAGACTGTCAAGTGTACGTAAGTGTGATAGTGCTACGTAGCTCATGCCTTCTTTAAAGACTGTGTTACCAATATCTATCATTGCTTTGTCTAGGGTAAGACCTTGTGATTTATGAATCATGACTGCGTATGCAAGAGTTAGAGAAAATTGTTCTGTGCATACATACATGTCTTTGAAGAGAAGGAATCGAGCTGTTGAGCGTCCTATCCTTTTTACTTCTGAAATTTTGTCAAAGAGAATATTGACAAACTGAATTTTGTTGTCACATGGGTATGTTTGAAAGCCGACAACTGTACCCAGTGCTCCATTAACTAGTCCTTGGTTCACGTCAAGGTTACGTTTAAGCATTACTCTGCAATTTAAGGATAATTTTAATATCTTTTCTAAGCCTGCTGTGTTTGAGATTGATTTTTCTAAACTATTTAGTCTTGTTGTGGCTTGCTCATACATGGGTAGTGTCATACCATGCACATCTAGTTTTTCTGTGGCGCTAATTTCCATTATTGGTTGCATTTCTTTACTTAACATTATTTCATTGAATTTGAAACAGCTTGCAAGAGTTGGCATTAAGGCCATACAATTGACATTTTTTGTGGGCTAATTGTTCCATAACATCTGTAGCACATGCATTATCGCCATAAAGTGCATTAATGTGCCGGGTTTTCAATATTGCTTCTGCTTTTTTAGAAAGTATACCAACTCTGATACTTTTTAAGATGTTGGCATAAGTGAGATCTGCAGATTGCCACATGTTTTCTGTTAATTCTCTGTATTGGAAATGTTGCCAAAGGTTGACAATTCCATTGCTGCCAACAGTTTTACGGCAGATTTTGTGTCTTAATGTTTTAAAAATAGGCTCACCTTTTACTGGTGTCAATTGAAGAAGATCTCCGAAAACAATAATGTGTTTTCCTGCAAAGAGCTCTTCATAGTTTGTTTTGAGTACTTCTTGTAATCTGAGGTGAATCAAAGCCAACATTAGGTTGGAGACCATGCTCACTTCATCTATTAGTAGCATTGCAGCTTCTGCAGAAAGTTTGTAATAGTCTAATTTGTTTTGGTGTTCTACTGGCAATAATAGTAATCGGTGTAACGTGACACCACCTATGTTGTAGGCAGCTAAACCTGTGGGGGCAGTGACAACAGCTGACAGTTTGTTGTTTGTCAATTGTTGAAGGAACTTACTGATGATTTTGATTGGGAATGTTTTGCCAGAACCAGCTTCACCACTGACGTACAGTAGTATAGGTTTATAATTATGGCAGGAACATTCTTTATTTTCATGTTGTACACCATGTGCAATTTGTTTTGTTACTTCTTGAAAAATGCTACGTTGCTCATTGTTTAGTTTTGATTGTAGTATAGTTAAGTCTTCTTTATCTTCATACTGAACACAAGACACATGGTGGTTTCTACTTCTATCATAGCTAATTCTGCCTCATTTATTATTAGTGGTTCTCGCAGTGGTTCTTGGCTTCCTGTTACAGAAGGTTGACTACTGTCAGGTGTTTCCTTATCTAGTTGGGCCTGGAGTTCTTCTGCGTGTTGCTGCTCATTGTACAACATTGTTTTGTACTGTGTAAAGTTTACATCAGTTATAGTGCTTTCATTTGCTTTGAAAGCATCTTCACATGAGTCATAGTTATCTAGTATTTCTTCTTCTTTTCTCCATGGTTTAAAGATTTGTACCAGGGACATGTAATATACTTCTTTATGTTGAGTTGTCTTTAATGACAATTTGATATGATTAATTACATTTGGTTTGGTGAGTTTAACTAAGCTGCCTTCACAGTTTGTCACTCTGTATTTACCTTTTTTCATCAGTTTTATATTATTTGTGTATGTGTAGTTTTGGGCTATGTGGTATAGACACATGGTTTCCAAAATAGTACTTCTGTTTGGGTAGTATGTGTCTAATAAATTGTTTTTTAAAACGTCTTGGCTGTTGGGATCATGTTTGGCTATTGTTTCTATATTTTCTAGATTTAGCTGGACCAAGACTTAGCCATACTATATTTTCAGATTTACCATACAATGCAGTACCAGTTAAATGATCAGCTGCTTCATATGATCCACATTCTCTATGGGAGAGCATTTTTATGCCAAAGCTGTATAATTTCTGAGACACTGTTTTATCTGATGACAGGTCATTCCAGAGGTCTTGGAGCTCTGTCTTTTCTGCTTTGGTTAAGTATGCTGTGACATATTGTGCAACTGCAGTAGAATTGCCTGCAATGTACTGCACATCTATGTTTGCATTCCATAAGTGGGCAATGATTGCATTATAATCATTGATATATTTTTCTTATTTTCTTTTTATGTAATATTGTCATGATCCCTGCTTCCAAGGGGTCAGGACTTGCCTCACATCCTTGGAAGCAGGCCCATAACCTTGATCCTGGGTACCAGCCAGTCCCTATCGGGACCTTTTGGACCTTGTCCTGGCGCCAGTGGCACCAGGCTCATAAAGATGACCGGTCCCGGCGCTGGAAGCGCCGGGCTCATAATGCTTAAGAGTGCTTGGGTGGACCTACCTGCAGCAGACCATGCTGCTTACTTACCAGCTCGATGGTCTTCTGATCCTTCTCTGCCTGGAACTACTTTTCCTGTCTGGGTAGGGCAGGAGCCACTCCCTGGAATCAGAACACAGGAACTCTTTTCTTACCTGGGCGAGGCTGTGGAAGAAGACGCCTAAGCACTACAGAAGGCTATTTAAACCACACCCGATTGATGAAACGTGCTTCGCGTTATTCTGCATCTGCAGCAGGACGCTCACCGTGTAAGCTCCAGTCTTCCTGAGATTCTTCAGCTCCAGTTCCTGTGAAAACGAATTCCTTACCTGCTAGAGATCCGATCCTCAGCTGCACCTGCCAAGACAAAACAACAGGTTAGCAGAATTCAATTCGAGAGCAGCGCTCTTACTTACCAAATACGACGGCATCTTCCAAAGCCTTCCGCCGCTTTCTTCGGCTCCCCATCGACATCTGCAAAGAAAAGGACTTGATTAAGCATCGCATTCTTGAATTGCTTACCTGCGCTCCGCACGTTCTTAACTTCAAGAAGCGCTGCATGCCGGCATCTGCAAAACAAAGGGAGACATTTTAAGGCGCATTCTAAACCAACCATAAACTTTCTACTTACGCGCTCGCACGTTCGCCGGCATCCATCTAGCAACGCTCTCTGCATCCACGATCTGCAAGGACAAAAGAGACATTAAGGCGTGCTTTTGAAACAAACAGCAGTCATTTTACTTACGTGCACCGCGCTTCATCTTCTTCGTACATACGCGCTTGCACGATCCTGGGCACTTATTCATCAGCGTCCATTGCACCTAAACCTGCAGGACAAAGAGAGACATTAGAAAGGGTGACAGCAACCGGTCATCTTTCCTACTCACCTGCTCGCCGCATCATTCCTCTACAATTTCAATCTTGACACCCTGAGACTGAGCAAGGGACTAAATTAAGGGTGCTCCAATAACTATCAAGAAACCGCTCGTGCGGTAAACAGCGGTATCTTCCAGCATCAACCTCTGCAATCAAGAGGACTGTCAGTGAACCAGTGAAGTAACTGGTACTTGCGCCCCTGCAAAGACGCAGGATGGAGAGTCCGGCCTTAATATATCTAAGGTGAGCAAGCCACGCCCTTGGTTCGAATAAGAGGACTGAGGAAGGAGAAGTTCAGTCAATCCAGTTCCTAAATCCTTGTTCTTCCGTCTGCAGACACCTCACTCTACACGTCCGGTACATCGTGAGAAGGGGACCAGCCCTAGGAGAAGGCCGAGATCTACGAGTCACACTAGAAGACACGGCGACAGCTCAGTCCAGCTCAGCGCCTCTGTGGAAATCAGGTGAGAGTTACAAATATATATTTTTAGGTGACTTACCTTTAACACTATGTCGAACTGAAGACATGAGGTTGTTCACTTGACCTGTATTTGTAACTGGTCTAGGGAAACCAAATTGGCATTTGGTGTAGTATTTCCCTTTGTTTTTGTATTTGCAACGACAATATTTTCCACATTTGTTTCTTTGAAATTGTAAAATGTGTGTATGAAGATCACTATTTGTTGCTTCCAATGGAATTTCACAAGTGACATATTTTTCAATAAACTGTAAAAACAGTGGCATCACTGTCTTGACCAAATTTAGGAGCATCTTTAATCCATAAAAGCATGTGGATGTGTGGTGCTCCTCTGGCTTGGTATTCTTTTCTCCAAAAGAAGTGTTGCACTTCTCCAAGGGGAGGAACAGTTTTATTACAAATAAAGTGTAGCATAGCAATGAAGCGATGGTGAAAATATCTTGAAACATTAACAGGATCCAGAGAACAAAGTTCTCCAGGTGTTAGTGTATCTATGTTTGTTTTTTTTTGTTTGATATGCGTAGGAAATCATGTAAATCTTCCCATGCATATTCTGCACAACTTAATGTAACAAACCAAGTGGGTGGGCCAAGGTTTCTGATCATACAACATACATCTCCATGACGTTGAAACCAGTACTCTTTAGTACCACGCATATTTTCTAATAGATTTGTAATATTTGATTGTAAAACCTCATTCTTTTGTTGCACTTTTTGTAATAATTGTGTAGCTGTCATATTTTGAAAGTGTGATCCTGATTTTAATATGTGTGCAACTCTGTAACATAAAGTTGCTAGTTCACTTTCAAAGAGTAGGTAGAATATGTATTCCACATTTTGTCTAAATCTGGGATCTTCAGAATACATCCGTAATGAGCGGTATTCTGAAGCTGATATTTGAATCGGTCTATCATCGTACCTTCCTCCTTTGCCAGTAGGAAAGAGTAGAGGAAAAGAACGTGCTTCCCATATGCTGATTGGTGATCCTTTTGTTTGACGCATTTGGTACGTTTCCAGTGCATCTTCTATGGTGTCATTAGAGTGCAAAGGATGAATTGTATAATGGTCTAAAGTATTTGATATTGTAGCAGGATCTAGGAGCTCAAATTGACTAGCTTCTTGTGTTTCTTGAATTATTTCAGTTGTATCCTTCAGGTTGTCTTCAATATTAATTTCTTTGTAATATTCATTATTCTCTTTAAGATATTGCAAGGCTTGTCTAACTTTATGTAAATCTACCAGCTGTTGCCATAATTTTTTGTCTTTTGTAGGTACTCCATTTACTAAGATTGCTGCATTGGACGTTGCACTCCTAGAGTATGCACATTTTCTTTTAGATCTAATGGTAAATAAACTACTTTTCCACGAATGCCTTTTAGCAATTCAGAGGGAGGTAATTTTGCTGTTTTTGGTTGAAGGCGTATTATTGCTTGAAATGGGTGCACTGTTTGAATTATGATGCTCTTATATAAATTAAGTTGTTGTAGGGGTTTTGGTAGTGGGTATAATTCCAAATTATTTGTGATAGCACGTGAAGGAGTTTGGTTGTTAAGTTTTGTAGTGCAGTAACTGCAAAGTATTAAAGGGTCAGTTATTTCGTATTTGTTTTCTGCAACAAGGTAGAGATCTAATTCAAACCATTTAGAATCTTCATTGTCTTCTATTTTGTATGATAGGTCTACAGTTTTTGTGTTACTTTTATAAAATGTTCTGCGGCAACATACACACATATGGTTTGGTACTTCAGCTGATGTACTTTTAAATTTTAGTATTTCTTTTTCGTATGTGGTTAGTAAAAGATTGCCATGTGTAGAATTGTTGTTAATTTGGTTTAAAGCTATTTCATTATGTAAGTGGCTTTCACTTCCAAAATATTTTTTCTGGATATAGTCAATTTCTTCAAGTAGGTCTTTTGCTGTACCATGTAGAAGAATGGTATGTAAATTTGCTAGTGCTAATGCAGGACTTTTAGCATAGCACAGTTTATAGACTAGATTTCTTATAGTTGAATGATGTGTTGATATCGTTTTGATATCATGGAAAGTGGTTTTACAAGTAGGTCCTGTAATGCAGGCCAATGAATGTCCTTGTAGTATTGTGTACTTGCGCACATGACAGGTATCCATATTTTGCAGTAGTTTAATTTTGATTTTGTCTTTGCTTTTTACATATTGATTGAGGAATTGCCGTAAATTGTTTGGGAATTTTACACATTGACGTGCATGGCCATTTGTACACTAGATGTTCTGATTCAGTTGAATGGAGGGGTAATTGTAAGTTTTCAGGGCATATTTTTGTAAGGAGTACTTCTTGTTCCATTATGGTATTATTCACTTTTTCATAACCTCGACCACTGCTATGTATGGCAATTGTATTTGTTTGCTTTTGTTTGTACGCTTCTTCATTAAAGTATGGTTCTGTGCTCGTAGTGTGATTCCATTCACCTCCGCAGATACTTAAGAAGTTCTTTCTGTTGACATTTCGTTTATTGAGAAGTCTTTTTTGTAATTTAGTTATTAGTTATTAGTTTTGTTAGTGGTTTCATTTTGCTTAACACTAAAATAAATAACTTTCTTTGAGAAGAATTGCACTGTCTATCAACGCTTCTAAGATTAATTTCCTACGATAGGTTTAAGCATTGAACCTGATTTCTCTCCTGTTTTTATATGATTTTGAAGGACTTTGTGACGGTACATTTTGGCTAATATACTTTTCTTGGTATGCTTACTTTGCACTACATCAACATTTAAAGAAGCAGTTTTATCTGTAGTAATAGCTGATTTTCTGTTAATTGTTTTTTGGTTTGTTTTACATTTTGATAGAGGAGGCAAAGTTTTTGTACTTGAAACTTCTTTTGTTTCACTAAATGACTGTATTAGCTGTTTTGTTTCAACTTTTTTACAAATTCTGCTAGAGATGGATGCTTATGTTCGACACTTTTATTTTCATTTGCTCTACTTCTGCGTTGCTTTCTACGGACTTGACTTTTGGTAGGCATTCTTTAGGGTCTGTTGAAAAAAATAAAGAAGGTATGGGTTGGCGTGTTCTGCAATGTATGTGTGCTGTGTGCATGTGTTTTTGAGTAAGATGATAAAGATGTATGTAATGGTGTGTGATTGTGCATTGGGAACTACAACTAGTAGGGATGGGTATTCTTGAATGTATGTGCTACTAAACTGGGGTTCAGATGACAGAAAAAAGTAAGCTAGTGGTGTGGAGAAGTACAAATAGTAAATCTAATGTATACAATTAAAACAGTTGTTTGTTCTATAATATCAATATTCTAGCGGTTTAGTTGGGTAATTTGTGTGTCCAAAAATAGGAATTTGTGGGCCATTCTGGCTCTAAATCTCTGTTTAAGACATGGGGATTTTTGCACAGAATGGTGCACAATCTCTATTTTTAGGCACAGAAATAGCATGAATTAACTTTACAGTGTGTTTGAGTAATAATACAAATATTATGGTGATATTCTACTTACTTTTTTTCTAAAATGAACAGGTTACTTCTTAGTTCTTCTTTGTTCTTCAAATTCGGCTGCTTCTTTTCAGGAGAATGGTCTTTACTGCAATTGTAAAAGAAACAAATTAGTAATTTTGTTTGTATATAGCACTTTTTTAAATTTAGACATTGATTTTTTTTATTGAAATCCTCAGCGCCTTCCTCAAAACCATTAAAACTATCTTATTTACATAAGATACGTCGCACCAGTACAATACATATGATATGTTCTTAATGAACAAATTGTATTGCAATGACTATCTGTAGCAAACAAAATATCTTTACTATGTCTTGTGAAATTCATAATGTACCACTGAATACCACTATTTCTGTAACTAAGCTCTTCCAGATAATAGTGCCTCAATATCATGCTTAAATTAAAGTAATTAAATAAAGAAAGAAATTAAAAAAAATATGTAATTGTATAAGTATTATTTTTTTAGATTTGAACATAGAGTGTGCATGCATGCAATTTTGTTTGAAGTCTATATATTTCATTTCAAAAATGTTAGTTTAACATGATTTGAGTGTGTGTGTGTATAAAGAAAGTAAATAGTATAAAGGTTTATAAGTGACAGTTGATTTTAGGAGATTGAAAAAAAGACAGTAGATTCATTTTACAGATTACACAAGCTAAAAGTCAGTTTGAAAATGTGTTCATGTACTGTACAGAAAATATGCATACCTGTAGTTTGTGTTCATGCATATGGATATGCGTGGAGCTGCAAGTAGAAATCTTGGAGACTTGTACAATATTTCTTGTAGATGGTGCTTGCCAATGATATGACACTTGTACTCAGAGAGATTCACAGTACATTTGCAGTGCTGATCTATGATGATGCAGTTAGATGTAGAGGTCTTAAATGTGATTGGTGGATGGTCATGTGACTTCTTAGCTACATCCAATGATGGAATGGCACAGAGAGTGAAGTGGAAATGGTAGAAGGGCTGTTCATGTACGATATGTCCACGGACGGGTGTTACATCCAGAGATTTTTGGGTTCAGAAGTCATGCAAATGAGAATGAGCACTGAAAGGGATTGGTCAGGAAAGTTTAATGGGTGTGTTGTGCCAGGAGAGAGTTTCTCAGATACTCTTTCTGCTGAGAGAACAACAGATAGCTATGGCTGTGTGTTTCAGAAAACAGATTGTTTGGATTTTGGGAGATTCGTGGATACATTGGTTGAAGGTGCATGCAGAAAGCTGTGGAGTAGCTGTAGATCTTGGATTTCCACATGTGGAATTACACTGGCATGGAGTATGTGGAATGAAGTGGTTGGACTTGCTACCTCTCTGTGCCACTTTGGAGACAGAGCAACATTCAGACATAATTGTAATTCATTGTGGAGGGAACAGTTTAGGACATGTGTCTGGAATTTCATTGCAATTTGCTATGAAAAAAGGACTTGGGAAGGTCATGGACATGTTTCCTAATTCCCAAGTAATATTTTCACGGATTGCGCAGAGACAAATGTGGCATCGTTCAGAAGCAAGGCACAATGTTAATAAGGCTGTTTGTGACTTTCTAAGAGATTTTGGCATGTCCTCTTTTCCCAATGAAAATATTATGTTTCGTAGTACATACATTTTTCGCAGATATGGAGTCCATCTTACCTATGCTGGCAATCAGATTTTTCTGAGAAATGTACAAAATGCATTGCGACCTTTTTTAGAATTACAGCATCCATTTTGAAGTAGCTGTTGAGTATTTATAATTTTTGACATACAAACACCTCCCAAAGGCTCTTTTCAGAGCCACCACTTCCTCCCAGAGAAAATTACAATGGTTATGATAGGGTAGCACCCCAGATTTTTAGATGTCCGCGGAATGTCTGCGGACTTCTAAAAAATACAAAAGGCCCTGATTCATTTATTTTCACTTCTATTTTTTAACTGTGAAAGGCGGCTCTGAAAAGAGCCTTATTTTTTTTTAATTTTTGTTATTTTGTATTTTTTTGGTTTTTTATACACGGCACAATAGGAGAGGAGGGGAAAGGAGCATAAAGGGGGGGACACCAACCACAGGGATAAGAAAGGGCGAGCTGAGAGAGGAAGATGTAGAGTAGGTTTTATTTGGGTAGTGAGCAGGTCTTCTTATGCTCTGAGATGATAGTCTCAAAAGCTCTGCGAAGTCGCTCCCCCCTGCAGACTACTGTGTCTCAGCACATACATACAACTTTGACGCTCGAAAGGTAAGGGTCATCAGAATTCTGTATGGCCTGTTAGGCAGCTTGAGGAAGACGCTGTCCCACAGAGGTGGTCCTTGTGGTGACAGGATCAGAAACGGAGGATGAAGTAGAGGAAATCAACCTACTACGCTCCTCGCAAGGTACAACCTTGCGAATGGCCCCAGATTGAAATGACCTTAGGTGTCGCTTCATGGTAGTGGTCCCAAAACTGTACGAACCATGCCTCCTGCGACTGAGTACCATTTTGCACTCATTGCAGGTGACACGGTTCGCACGAGCCTTAGGACCATTCCCATGAATGATAAACAACCGCCACACCCAAGACTCACGCCTAGCACGGGTAGTAGGGATTTTTTGTCTACCTCATTCTCGTCAACCTCTTCTTCCTCCTCTGCATCCTCACTCCTGTTCCCCTCTTCAGGCCCTTGGGAAGGTGGTGGTGGTGGAGGGGCTGGGGGTGGTTCTGAGGCAGATATAGCACCAGGTGGCAGCAGTGGAGCCATGGTTGCCATCAGGTTTCCGATGGATATCTGCAAATGGCAGGAAAAATCGCAGTGGTCTGAAGAATAGTCAGAAACACAATGAGAATAAGCTCTAGGGCATGGTCTTTTATAGGGGTGCTTGTACGCGGTCCGCGGACATGTGCGCTGTCCGCGGACATATCGAACACAAAAAAGGTTCAAAAAGTTTCAAAAAGTATGTAGAAACTCATGATTAGTATGTGGGACTTGTGCTACGGTGTGTTTTTATTGAAAAATACTGTGGATTACTTGAAAATGTACTTTTAAATTGTTCAGGGACATGAAAAGTGTCCACATTCAGAACACGCGATCAGCATGGGCGCGGTCACATGATCCCTTCACGAACATGTCCGTGAAGGAAGCACCTGTCCGCAGGACACCAAATGCATGGACATTGGTTTGCGCGTGCGCGTTGATGTTCTACGGACACTGTTCGGGTCCTGAAGTAATTAAAAGTGCGTCACACGTCAAATGAACATTTCTGGACACAGCGTGTGTTCTAGAACAGTTTGAAGTTGGTAGCGAACAGTACGGACAGGTATAGTGTTCTTCAGGACACCTCCATTTTCATTTATTTGCGAACATTTCAAGACACCAATTGTGTTCTTAGAACAGTTTCAACTTGCTAGCGAACACTACAGACAGGTATAGTGTTCTTCATGACACTTCAATTTTCGTTCATTTACGAACATTTGAGGACACTGAGTGTGTTCATAGAACAGTTTCAAATTGCTAGCGAACAGGTATAGTGTTCTTCAGGACACCTGCATTTTTGTTTATTTATGAACATTTCAGGACACCAATTGTGTTCTTAGAACAGTTTCAACTTGCTAGGGAACAATACGGACAGTCATAGTGTTCTTCAGGACACTTTAATTTTCGTTTCTTTACGAACATTTCAGGACAACGCGTGTGTTCTTAGAACAGTTTCAACTTGCTAGCGAACAGTACGGACAGGTATAGTGTTCTTCAGGACACCTCCAATTTCTTTTATTTACAAACATTTCAGAACACCCGCGCTCTCCGCGGACACCTACATTGTTTTTTTTTATAGAAAAAACGGAAACTAATTACAACACAATATAAAAATGTTACTTTATTTAACATATATTAATAATTTATGACAGAGAAGGTGAGGCAAAAACAGAAACAAAAACAGGAGAATTAGGGGTTTCTACATGATTGGTATCAGGTGAGGAAGGGATGGAAGTCTCATCAAAATGTTTTGGGTTATGGAGAGGGTTTGGGGATAATTGACTGGGATATGGTGAGGGTGGACAAGTACATGTGGGGCAATGGTATGAGGTTTTTGTTTTAAAATTATCTTCAACAAAAGATTTCAAATTATTAAAATTGGTCAACAATAAATCTATTTTTTCTTTTATGCTGTCAAGAGTGTTATCCATAACAGTTTCTTCAGAGGTATTTTCTATTTTGGTATGCTCTGTACAAAAAAAATATATATATATATATATATATATATATATATATATATATATATATATATATATATATATATATATATTATATGTTAAATGTATATAAAATAATAATAATTGAATGGTTTATATTATAAAGTGTTTACCATTTGTTTCACTATCTTCTGACATTTCCTCATGTGGGAAATGCTCCACCAGCCATTCCAGAGTACCAGACATTTCTGTGAGAAAAAAAAGATAGTATATTTTTTTATCTAATACAGAAAGTTTATAAATATATAAGTAAAATGAAGTACACTTACTATTTCAGGTAAGATATGTTCTAAGTACTCTGTAGGTCTGGTCTTGCTCTTAGTTCTGTAGTGTCTGTGAGGTAATTATGTTGGAAGCCAATTTATCTTCTTTTGGTATATTCCATTTTATAACATAAATTAATGGTTAGTGTGTTACATATATGGGTTACATTTCTCATATATTACAACATATAATGTGTATGTGTGCTGCTTTTTGAATGTGTTAAATGTTCCTATGTTATGATATAACAATCAAACATACCCTCCCAGAGTTTTTATGTAGTGGTACTGTTCTCCGAACATGTCCGCGGACATTAAAAGAGTTCAGTAGAAGGGGTTCAGTATGTTCCATATTACATGTACATAAAGTCAACGTTATTATTGTTAAGTTGTGCTACTAAAAACCTATGAAGTTCAGTGAAAAAACATTGTTAAAGGGACGTTATGGTTAAGTTGCGCTACTAAAAACCTATGAAATTCAGTGAAAAAACTTTGTTAAAGGGACGTTATGGTTAAGTTGCGCTACTAAAAACCTATGAAATTCAGTGAAAAAACATTGTTAAAGGGACGTCATGGTTAAGTTGCGCTACTAAAAACCTATGAAATTCAGTGAAAAAACTTTGTTAAAGGGACGTTATGGTTAAGTTGCGCTACTAAAAACCTATGAAATTCAGTGAAAAAATGTTGTTAAAGGGACGTTATGGTTAAGTTGCGCTACTAAAAACCTATGAAATTGAATGAAAAAACTTTGTTAAAGGGATGTTATGGTTCCAAGTAAAACCGAAAACCCCCTGAAATTCACCAGTTATGGTAAGCTAAGCAACCATAACTTGCTCCACCACCGTGCATGGCTAAGACTAACACCCACGACATCAAAGATGACATCACAAATGTCATTGATGACATCACTGATGACATCACATGTCTGGCTCACTCTTTTTTCTTTTGCTGACATATCTAGGCCACATGGTTTTCTTCAGTAACAGTCAGAAACTAAAAATGTTATTTTATTTGTAGACGTATCCTTCAAGTAGGTTCCTACAGTAATTTCCTTAGAGTCCAGTCACATCATATGAAACATATACATAGGGGAAGACACAAGCTTGAAAGACAGCAATCCTTTTTGTGTATAAAGATAATCAATAGACTTATCAGCACTTTCTGATAGTTCTGTTGTTTTTTATGGCTGTACTTTCCCTGTATATGGTCATATTTGTATACATTGTGCGCACACTACTTTCCTTAGGGTCCAATCACATCAAGTGATACATATACATAGGGTAAATGGTAGCTTTAAAACAGAGCAATCATTTATTTGCATGAAAATAATCAGTTAGGTAATGAATTGTTTCTGCTACTACTTGTGCTTTTTTGCTAACTTAACTTTCCCTGTATATACCCATACTGGTATGTGTTCTTGTCTCTTTGTGTTTTGTCTATAGTAATGCAATTATGTAATACATGGGTTTTATTAGCTACTTATTACATATTTCATAGTACACAAAAATCTATTAAGAAAACAATTATCATTTCATTATTCAACATATTAACATTACGAATATTATACCTTCATCTTGTACGCTGCACACAGTGCTATGTTTCTGCATGAGTAGCTTAGTATACTAGATAGAACCCCATAATAGAATGCTATTTATATCAATGCATCGTTCAATGCACTAATTAGGGTATGATATTTATTGCAATGATCCTTGACACTTTTTTCGCAACATTATAATAAGAATCCCTTGTGCACATATTTCATGAAAAGTACATACACATGTGATGTCATCAGTGATGTCATCAATGACATTTGTGATGTCATCTTTGATGTTGTGAATGTTAGTCTTAGCAGTGCACGGTGGTGGCGAGAGTTATGGTTGCTTAGCTTACCATAACTGGCGAATTTCAGGGGTTTTTTGGTTTAACAAAGTTGTTTCACTGAATTTCGTAGGTTTTTAGTAGCGCAACTTAACCATACGTCCCTTTAACAAAGTTTTTTCACTGAATATATATATAGTTTCAACAAAACAACCCTTGTCTCCAAGATTTAGTTTCCCTTCTTCTGAATGGTTTCAGGAAAGGGAATCTGAAATACTCTGTTGTGCCAAAGTTTAATTTCAAGTTAATGAAGATATCTCTTTTTTGGGTGTTTTGCTTAGGATTGCAAGGCAAATGATATTTTTACAATACGAGTTGCAGAATATTAAAAGACAGTCTTTTATCATATTTAGGATGGCCAAAGCAAACATGTTCAGTTCACCAAATGCTTGATATAACACAAATGTTATTTTCCAACAAAATCTTGGATTTCCAGGTATACTCCCCTGCAAGTACTTCCTTCACTGAAATATCCCAATTCAAACAAGACTTTAATAGAACAAAGACACTTCTTTTCAAATTATCATTGGATTTCCTGGAATCCCCCCCTGCCAAGAATATCCTCCTTTTGTCTTACACAGATCCCCTGGTGTACTCTCCTACCAGGTATCTTTTCAAAAAGAAGGTTCACTTGAAGACTCTGAGTATCCTGGTTTACTCTCCTGCTAGGAATATTTCCCTTTTTACTCACACAAGGCTCTTGGTGTACTCTCCTGCCAGGTATCTCTCTCAAAAAGGTTTTACTATTTGATGCTCTTATCAGGCTTTTCCACAACATTCAAATCTCTCTTAAATGTTCTCACAATTGTGCCTCTTCAGTGGCACAACCTTGTTGACTTCTGTTAGAACTTTCCCTCATACTGACATTTCTTTTATGGTGGTTTGTTCAGGGTCCTTCTGTCAACCACATATATAATGTCTCTTGGTTCTTGGCAATGCTTGTTCCAGGTTTCCCCCAACTGACATCTCATGTCAGGAGAATTGTACAACTTCTGCCTCTATGTTTTTCTTGCAATGTCTTTTGGCTTAGAGTAATGCAGGTTCCAGGTTTCCCCCAAAGGACATCCTTTATCGGGAGAAATACCCTGTGTTTGCCCTCTTTTTTTCTGTAGTTGTGTTTGGTTGTTTTTTCTTTACTATGCCCTTGTGGCTGTACAAAGCTGTACCTTGCTCCTTTTGAGTTTTCTATTAGCAATTTTGGTTGTGCAAGCATGGAAATCCCAGTTCTGTTTAATACCAATTCAGTGAAAGAGACAGAGGCAGAATCGCAACCTACCGTGTCCAATTATTATCAAAAGAGTGTGGTGGCTGAAATCCTATCAGTAGGTAAACACCACAACCTTAAGGGTCACATGTGGGTTTTAGTGAATTATCCCTGTGGAATCCTCCATTATTTTACCTTAACCATGCGCATCCAACCTGTGTCTAAAAACCTCTCAGAGAGTCAGTGTGCATTCACTGTTTTGAGCAAGAGATTACACCTGATTGATGTTCAGATATAATGCCTTTTATAACCACAATCCAGCAAATGAATATGAGGGAAG
Source organism: Ambystoma mexicanum (assembly GCF_040938575.1). Classification (NCBI taxonomy): domain Eukaryota; kingdom Metazoa; phylum Chordata; class Amphibia; order Caudata; family Ambystomatidae; genus Ambystoma; species Ambystoma mexicanum. Next base: position 1,578,212,549 of record NC_090932.1, read on the forward strand.
CATTTTAAGATATCCACTTCCTGGCTGTATTTTAAGGACATTAATGTGAAAGGCAGACCTGAACTCCATGGACCAGTAGTGCACATTTCAGCAATTCTGCCTGCATAAGTCTCACTTGATCGGAGGCATAATCCCCATCTCCTCAGCCAATATTGCAGTCCTCAGCCGCTCTCTTGCACATCTCCCTCTGCCTGTCCCCCAGAGCGGGACTGTGCCTCCACGCAAGCAGCCCCACGCAAGCTTCACTCTAACTTTTATACGCCACCAGCGACTGCAGTCGGGACGCTGCCATGATGAGTCGTGCTACGGTGCATATTCCCAGCTGCACTTCTCGCCCCTCGGACCATCAGAGGAGAACCGCATACCTAAAACAGGGAGCTTCACGCCTCCAAGTACTAGCCACCACATATTCCCGTTGAGTAGCCACAACAAAATACAGGACCGCTGTGGAGACGTCCCTCCCAGCCACCATGCATCATCACATCCTACAAAGTTACGGAAACTAGCACTCTCTCATTCCTCTAATGCCGGGTCACAGGCATCAATCTAAGAGCCAGGAATGGGTGCAACGAAGAGTAGCTGCTGACCCTGGTACTATGGGCATAATTTTATGGGGGACAAGGGTGTCTGTCCCCCCCAACTTTCATGGCACACCATTTTGTCCCACTCATTTGACGGGGCGCCTTCCTTTATAATTGGTTATTTATGACGCGCTTCATCAAACCTGTGTTGCTCTGCGTCTTCTTGCTTCCAAGAGGGGCACGTTGCCCCTGAGCTATCCTCCCGTGAACTTAAAATGTCATGTTCCCCCCAACATTTTCAGCAAAGCTACTCCACTGCCTGGTGCAGTGGCAATCTGGGCAAGAGAAAGAATGCTGCAAATTAAGGGACAGGCTACATTTCAGGAGGAATAAGGTTTACAGGGAAGAGGCCAAGATTATATCCAACTTATATCCAACAGACCTAGATCTCAAGCTTACACCACGGTAGAGGTTAATAAAGCATTTTCTCGAACTGAGGAGATAAAGCAGCATGGCAAGTTCCATAAAAAGTCTGAGACATCATTGGTATTAAATGGGCATGTACATATTATCGTGCAATAATGATTACAACATGTCATGTACAAGCCATTCTCAATAAACAAAGAGTGTCTTAAGACAGATCCAGACATAGTTGATAGCATTGGAGACAATTTACCTGTAACATTTTCACAAGTACCAACCATTATTAATTTATTATCTCCTGGTCTGCTCACAGTTAAACCACCAAAAACATCCTGACAATTTTATTAACACCTCCTAGTTAACATGTGGGGCAAATGGACGCAGTTGGCACAATAACAAAACGATGAGCTGCATTGCTGTAATTGTGGTGTACTTCTTGATATGCCACTAGCCCTTGTAGGTTCGATCATTAGTACACGTTTGACCCATATATTAAAACGTTTCGGGCTATTAAAATCAAAACAAAAACGCTATCTCACGGCAGAACATGTTGTGGAAGCTCACCGGAAAGATGCATCCCAGAGGAGATGTTTTGGAATAAAAGTACTGGAACTACCTATCAAAGGAGGGGAGTGAGGATTCAAATTGCATGAATTGGAATCCTCCTGTATTGGTAAAACAGGACCTTTGAAACCTGGTAACCCAAAGCAGGATAAAGAGCTGTACATGTTTTTTGGATTAAAAATATCTATCAAATATCTGTCTTGTATGTGTAAAAAAAAACATTGTATACGTGGAGATTCATTGGTCATTTGTACACATATTATGCAAGATGAATATTATAACATGCCCAGTGCTGATGGATGCATGGGGGTAACAGGAGAGGCACAAGGGTAATGGCAGATAAAGGATTATTTGATAATAAAAATTACTACTAATCAGTAACATACTACCACCTTAGAATTTGAGAAACAAACATATGTCTATGTGTTTGTGGCTATATATTGCATGCGGTGAAGTAGGTAAGGCACATGTAAGGGATCCCACAAAGTTAGAGGGGGTGTCAACAAAGAAACTAAAAGCAAGCTTGCTTCAGTGGGAATCCCTTTCCGAGTCCTCTTGGATGTCCAGGCTTCACACTCTTAGCTATGAAAGTCCTCTATCTGTGTGCATGAAAACATGAGGATGTTCATGAGGGTGTATGGGACATGAAATCTATAATCTTTCCACTACAGATGCACTCCCTCAGGGAAAGTCAAAACAAAGGACAGAGTCTCTTACAAAGTGCCAGGGGTTGGTCTTGATCTGGCCCCACTTGAATGGCCAAACAATTACCATGGTCTTTGCCTTTGAGTTGTGGGTTTCACTGGGTTCCCGCACACTTGACGGTTGAATGGGATAATCCGATGCTGAGTGGTCAACACATCCCGGGCCTGAAGAGTTCCCCAAAGACGGACAGGTGAAGGTAGTAAACCATCAGATCTTGTTCAGGTTCCCCAAGTCTCAGAGTCATACACAGGGAGTTCCCTATGTGCGGGCCAGCTCTGTACATTAGGACCTCGATACCCAGAACACCTTCTACGGCATGCTGCCTGAAACTTGGCGAGACTGGACTGTCTCGTGCTTCCTGCCACCAGCTGTAGAGTCTGTCATTGACCTACTTGGTCCACTGGAACCTCCCTGAGCTTTCTGTCTAGGCTTACCGATTCTCCCCCCATTTCCTCAAGTGACATAATTGCCTCTAGCTCTTCACTCCCCACCACTAATATTATGGTCTTTCGCCTCCTTCCCTCTCCTGGTCTATTGATCTCCTAATGGTTATTCTCATCCATCTGTATCCCACACTCTCTCACTAGATTGCATCGATTATCCTCCAACCTCCTCACAATTCTTCTCCTGAGAATAACTGCACTGCTCCTTGATGTAAGCACCTCCTCCTTAATTACTCCATACTCCATTTCTCTTCCCCAGATAACACGCCCTCTTCTTCCAACCTCCTCAGAACTCTCTCTTTCTGTGATAGTCTGCTGCAACTACTCGTATTCTCCTCTAGCTTGTTGCATGTGTTTCACCCATGTTTCCTAACCCCAAATGTTTTATTTTAGAAATGTCACTGTTTTTTAATTCAGAGCAGCAAAATCAACCAGGTCAAAGAGGGCCCTCACAGTTTTGTAATATACCCCAACCCCACCCTACCGCATGAAAAACATTTCTCCCTTTCCCAAATATACTATCTGTACCATTTTCTAAATTATGTATTGTAGATGATTCTGCAGTGATAAATGCGTGTGGTGAAAACTCTGCAATGAAATCGCTGGGCACCCTTTCTTTCTCTTCAGCTGCCTCCCAGCTATATCACTTTCAATGATACTGCAAGTCCTCAAGTCCCCAACAATTCGTCTCCCATTGATGACAACTCTCTCTTCCTCCAACCTCCTCCAAACTCATCAATGCAACCTCTACCTTACTACTTCTGCTTTCCCCTGAGTATTCCTCTCTCTCACTTCTACACCAAACTCTGTCTGCCAACTCCTTCTTGAACCTCCCGCACTGCCAGACTGAACTGCCTTCTTTTTATAGTATAGCCCCCCGGTCCCTCCCTTAGTTGTACTTAATGATATAAAGGATGCCTCTTCTCTTATTTGGGCAGGAATTGGTTTTCATGTGGTTTGGAAGGTGGCTGGCATGAGGTTACATAAAGGACTGCTGCCATCTTGAATTCCAGAAAGCCAATGAGTTTGTGTGGAGTCCCCCTCCTTCCACTGGAACCTTGCTGTCATTACTTGCTTTAGTTTGGTCCCTCTTCTCGACTCGAGTGTGAATCTTGAGTTAGAAAATCCTCTGGTAGGCAGGGGAAGTGATCAAGTACATTTAAATGTCTTTCAATGAAGGAAATTGGCAAGGTGTCAATTTCTACGACTCTGGAGAAAGGAGTTTGATTTTCTACCTGTTCACGCTTTGCTCTGGGTGTGAATCACTTCCACTGCAACTTTGTAACTGTGGGGCTTCCGCAAGCTGAGTATGAGTCACAATGTGAAATGGTTCCTTTAGCGTCTATACCAAAGACATCACTGTATTTTCTTGCTCATTGGTGACTCTGAAATGTTGTAATGGTCTTTCCTTAAAGGGCGTGACATCCTTTCCTATGCTATATTTTGGTGGGTCTGGTTAGGGAGCTTGCAAGGGTCCCGAAGTGGGTTTCCCTTGTGGGAAGGAGTCTCTGTAAGAGATTTGGGCATCCCCCTCTCTCTGTGGCAATCACCGGTAGAGTTAGACATATAAGGAGTGCGGGTGCCCCTGTGACTAACCCGTTTCTGGTCCTGCATATTAGAACAGTTGGTAGAAGGGAGCTGACTGCCCATGTAACAACCGTGTTGGTGGACCTGCATATCATTGGGAGCGGCGGGGGGAATGAATGTCCCTGTGACTATCCCCTTGCAATAGGAGATTCTGCCTATCAGCATGAGTGGTGGGAGAGAGGATTGCACTGCAACTATCTCCTTAGGGCTCATGAATTTCAGGATAGGTGTGTGGGGGGGGGGTGAAACCTCTTTGGCTATTCCCCAAGTGCCCAGGGGTTGCAAACGCTTCTTTGACCGCCCCCTAGGTGGTCATCTGCGTATGTAGGGTTTGAAAAGAAGTATATGCTTCTGTGACTGCCCCATGCCTTAGTGTGTGGACCCAGTTGTGATGGCCTGTTGAACCCCTCTATACCCTTTCAGATCCAGAATCCACTACCTTGAGACAGCCCCGACCCCTTTCACCTAACCCCACCGATGGTTTTCAAGGATAGGAAGAGGCCTTCAGCACCACAGGATACATGTCACAATATAGGAAAATGAAAAAGAAAATGATATGTAATCTTTGTCCTTGTGAATGAAAGTTTGCCAAATGTGGCAATTCAGTTATCTGACTATATCCAAACACTTATTTCTTTTTTTTTACTAAAGTGTTTGTAGTTACAATATAACCTTAAAACAATCATATTCGAAAAAAGAAAATAACATTCTGACATAGATCATCTTAATACACTAATAAAATTCATATCCATATCATGTCACCTAATAACTTACTTCTTAACACAATGTTAAAATGTATAATCATGTCTAATTATACCCAAAACATGCTGTCTCTATCTCTGAAGGCGATTCATTGGTACTGGGTGGATTCATTAATACTCCCATTTAAAAAACTCCAAATGTGAGAAGTACAAAAATGTAAAGCCTTGTTTTCCCCAGAATATATATATATGCCCATGCCTGGTCACTTTGCAGGTTATCTAGACTAATGTACTCTTTGTATTTCATTTTTTTATTTATGCATTCATAATGTGCCGAAAGCCCGCAGGCATCAAGGCGCAGAGACATAAAACAGGGTACAGTGGACAAACAGCCGGGTTACTAATGGAAATTTTGTTTATGCAGAGATTTACTTAAAGAGATGGGTCTTAAGGTGCTTCCTGAAATTCTATGGTTCAGTTCTAGGCGCATAGCCACAGGGAGGTTGTTCCACTGCTGGGCCGCCTGAACCGAAAAAGATTTTCCGGAACCCATAGCTCGATTTGCCGGCGGTACCTGCAGCCTGCCGTGTGATTCTGATCTCAGGGTCCTGTTAGGCGTGTATCTAGCGAACTTAGATCTGAGATACAGCGGGACCACCCCATACAAGCATCTATGCTCTAGCGTCATTGATTTAAAAAGGATTCTCTCCTCAACCCTGAGTCAAGTGAAGTGCTCTCCTTCCTTCTGTCACATGATCTCTTCTACTGATCCCTTTTATCACCCGAACTGCATTATTTTCCATTATCTGGCATTTTCTAATGCATTTTTTAGAGGCTCCCACTAATAATCAATTGCCATAATCAAGGCGCCATAGAATGATAGCCCTTGCAATCGTGGCCGAGTTGTTTTCGCTCCGGATCGGGCGGATGGCTCTCAAGAGCCGAATGTAGAAGGCGTTGTTTTTGTGCAGGTAGTTGGTCTGAGCCCCCGTACCCAGAATGGCTTCCATCATCATCCCAATAGTTCTCACTTGGGTGACTACCTCAATACATGAATCTTTAACCACAAACTCCTCGTATTCTACTCCTACCTTGTCTCTCGCTTGTCGGGAGCCAAATATCATCTGTTTAAACACATCCAGTTTTGTATCCCCTACTATATCCTTTTTTAAGGTCATCACAGCTTGCTAATAATTATGTTTGTTTTAACTTTTATTCTATTAGGTTTAATGATCATTATCTTAGTTTTTTTCCTGTTTATGATAAGCTTGTTTCTGGCCGCATGCTCACAAAGGTCCTTATTAATGCTCCTCTGCAGCCCTATCAGCGATCGATCAAAAAGGACTTTATCGTCGGCATAAGATTGCCAGACAATAGGGTTTCAGCCCACCCGTGGGTGGACATTGTTACAAGAAGTCACCATTTCTTCAAGGTTTTGATGCGCAAAGGTTCAATAGTACGGGTGCCATTAGGCACCCCTGTTTGAGGCCATGATTGATTTTTATGGGCCAAGCTAAGGAGGCCTTCTTGGGTGAGCCTAATCTGCACACTGGTGTTCGGGGAAAGTTGTCTAGTCCCTGACGGTCAACTGTGTTGAAGGCCTTGCTATAGTCTATAAAACAGAAATAGAAGGGGGTCTATTTGTTCACCAAAGAGTCACATCAGGGACCATAGATTGGCTAAGGTTCCCACTCCCCTTCTAAGGCCTGTTTGTTTTTGGTACATATCCAGCTATTTACCCTATCAAGCAAGAAGGAGGAGAAGATCTTTGCCATCGAGCCCACTATTGCCAGGCTTCTATAATTCTCTAGCTCCTCTCGAGCTCCTCAAGATCAATCTCTTCCAGCTATTTGGTCTGGTGCCATTATTTGTGATGGTGTTAGATTGTATATAATATGTGACCAATTCAGTGGGTCCTGCTTTATCACAATATTGGCTAATCTGTGAGGGCCCGGTGCCCTGGAGGCTTTGAGCTTAGTGATTGCCAACACTATCTCATCAACTGTGATGACAATCGGATCTTCTCCTCCCGATCCCTTCTCGAGCGTTGATGGTGCTGACTCCCGATCCTCCTTAGGGAATAAGGCCTCAAGACACTTGATCTAAGTATTTTCCTGGATGGGGTTCCATTCATGCTGTTCTACTCTCGGTCTAGAGCAACCTGTTATGGGGTTCGTGTCTCCTTAAGAGAACGAGACCCTGTCACGTGAGACGTATCACGTCAGAGGGAGGGGGTAGAAGGGAAAGTTAGTTAACGGATGTACGCTAATAATGAAGGACGTATCATCCATCTTGGCGTGTCTGTCCTCCTTTCGTATGCCCCTCCGGGCATAACAACTGACGACGAGGCGCACTGTTAGACCGCCGAGTCCTCCTCCTCCTCCTTCAATCCGCAGCGATCCTGCTCCGGTCTGCGCCGCGGGCATTTTCCGAGCCCGGCGCCAGAGCCTGATCCCAGGCCCGCCTCCTCCTCACGACGCAGGCAATCCATGCTGCCGGCGACCGCGCCTGATCCCAGGCCCGCCTCCTCCCATGCCTGCAGGCATCTCTAGCCTACTACGAACCACGCCTGATCCCAGGCCCGTTTTCCTCGCTCCAACGGACCGGCCCGGCCCGCTCCTCCACATGCGCGTGTGATCCCACACCCGCCCCTCCTCCTCCACAGCAGAGACTACGCCATGAGGCCCAAAGAATGTGATACTTGGCATGCTGCCAAAACAAAGCCACAACACGCCCCGTATAGGCCAGCAGGGAGCCACACTATCAGGCCTGAGCCCCCCTCCACTGCCAGGCGCTCCACATGGCCCAACATTCCAGCACCGGCTCCACACAAGCAGAAGACACCCATCCAGAGGTGCCCACTCAGGGGCCCCTCCCATTGACTGCACAGCAATCCGCCAGCGGTCACGACAGAGGCCCAAAAGATGCTGAATCAAAGGTGGGTGATACACCACATTAACAGCACCCGCACAAGCCAACAGGCCCAATCCACCTGCTACACACCTCGCCCGCCACCTCGCCCGTCATCATGAGCTCGCCCAGGACCAGCAACCGCTGAACGCACCAGCTCCAACAGGGAACACTGTGAGCACAGCATGGCGCATGCCCCCCCCATTCTCCATGATGCCACAAGCTGACAAGGGCCCACGGTGGACTGAGTGGCTAGAGGACTTTAATACCTTCATAGACGCTGCAGGAGAAGAAAAATCACCAAGGCTACGCAGCATGTTTTTAAACCTGGCAGGCAATGACATCAAGGTCCTCATTAAGACCATTCCCCCTGCGGAACAGGCTGACTTCCCAACACTAATCGCAGCCTTAAACCGAAGATTAGTGATTGAGCCCAACAAGGACTATGAAAGATACATATTCAATCAGTGCACACAAAGGGTTGACGAGACCGTTGATGAGTTCAGAACCCGCCTATGAAAAAAGGGGGCTAATTGTCAATTTGACGGCTTCTCACTTGACGAGGCCATTCGGCTGATAATAATTGAAGGCTGCACGTCCCAAACCTTAAAGAAACAGCTCCTCAAAAAGCCCATCACCATAGCTGAAGTGAGCCAGATGGCCAGAATTCTAGAGAGAGTTCAAAAACAAGTGACCCAGATATCGAGCACCACCTCGACAAAACAAGAAAAAAATGAAACCGTAGCAGCACTACAGTCCAGTCACATGAGACCAGGGGACAAAGGTGCCATCGCCAACTACTCCGCAACGCCGAGAACCCAACGCCAATGCTACCGCTGTGGAATGGCTTTCCCCCACGCTGGAACCTGCCCTGCGCTCTCACAGAGGTGCGGAAATTGCGGCAGAGAGGGACATTTCCAATCAGTTTGTAGAGAAGGCAGACCATTTCCGACGCAAAGGCCCCCAATTGCCCCCCAATTCAAGATACCTATCAGGAACCCCCAAACCCAGACCTACAAACCATGTCCATACTACCAAACCCCAATTAGGTATGTCAGAATGGTCGAAGATGTCTTCCCTGTGGACAAGACCCAAGGAAACTAAGGAGACGAACAAGTGTCCCACATTAGAGACGAATAAGATGGGCCTCCTACACAGTTCTCCCACCATGGTGGAGACCTACAAGGTGGTCAATATGAAACCGATCAATACGATCAGTACCCACACAACGAATATGTTAACCTCATCATGGATGAAGGCGAAGCCCGCGAGGCACCCAAGATACCAGTCGACATAGCAGGGAAACAATTCTGCTTCCTTATTGACTCGAGGGCCACCGTCAACATAATGGGCGAGAAGGAATTCCACCAGATCTCCAACTGGCTGACCCTGACGCCATCAGACTCCAAAATATATCAATGGGGCGCCGCAACTCCCCTACAAACGGTTGGTTTCTTCAGTCGTCGTCTCATCCACGATACCCACTCCACCAAAGTGAGCATTCACGTCATCCGCAGCCCAACCAGAGGTAGATGTCTTCTCAGCTACAGGACCGCCTCGTGTTTAGGACTCATAGACATACATGTGTGTGATGGTGACAAAATCCTCTCGATGGACCCGACACCGGAGACAAGAGAGAAAGTGTTCTGCCTCCAACCAGAATCCACACATGCTGAGAAGATGTCAAAAGACAACATTCTGAAAGAATTCCCCCTCATCTGCAAGGGCCTAGGACAACTAAAGGGACCCCCCTGTGAAACTCCACATAGATCCCACCGTCTGACCTGTGCCACAACACCCAAGGAGGGTCGGTTTCCACCTCCAGGCCGCAGTGTCTGCCGAGCTCAGTCAACTTCTAGAAGACGGGATAATTGAACCAGCCAATGGCCCAACCCCATGGGTGTCCCCACTGGTAATAGTACTGAAGGACAGTGGACTACTCAGACTCTACGTTGACAGGCGCATAGCCAACACAGCGATTCAGCGCGAAAGACATCCGGTACCCCGAATTGAGGACATGATAGTCCAATTAAATAAGTCCACCCTCTTCTCCAAACTGGACCTGAACCAAGGATACCATAAGATGGTACTCCACCCTGAGTCGAGAGGAATCACCACATTTGCTACACACGACGGTCTGTTTCGTTACAAACGCCTAGACTTCGGCATTTCGTCAGCCGCAGATGTTTTTCATGAAGCCATCAGACAAATCATACGACCAATCAAAGGCGCACTGAACTACAGTGACGACATTCTGGTGTATGGGCGCACACAGGAAGAACATGACGTCGCACTTCGTGCCACGTGCAAAGCCATCCAGGATGCTGGCCTCACGCTGAATGTGGACAAATGCAGGTTCAGCAAAAGCAAGCTAAAATTCTTCGGCCACATATTCTCCACAGATGGAATGACCCCAGACCCCGACAAAGTGGCAACCATTTTCAATTTGCAAGCTCCAAGACAGATTGATGATATTCCCTCCTTCCTGGGCATGGCAGGGTACTGTGCACGATACATACCCCATTATGCCACCATCACAGAACCCCTCTGAAAACTCCTCCAGAAAGACATGCTCTTCGCCTGGACGGCAGAATGCCAAGGAGCATTCGACACCATCAAGCAATCCCTTCCAGAAGCCAGAAAACTGGCCTACTTCGACCCCGATTTGCATACTGAAATAGTGGTTGAGGCAAGTCCAGTAGGATTAGGAGCCATACTCCCCCAGACCAACGGCACCGACACCCACCCGAGGCACGTCGTGGCATATGCCAGCAGAGCACTCGCTCCCCCTGAAACCGCATACTCCCAGGCGGAAAAAGAGAGTCTGGCGGCAGTCTGGCCGTGTGAACACTTTCACAATTTTATCATCGGGGAAAGATCACTCTCATTACGGACCATCAGGCCCTCCTGTCATTGTTTGGCAACCCACGAACGAAAATGCCCCCCAGGAACTGTGCGATGGGGCATCCGCCTGCAAGAATATGACTATCACATTGTTCATCGTCCGGGTGGTGAGCACAACCCAGCCGACTATCTGTCGAGACATCCCAACGAAAAATCAACACCAAGACACGCTGACATAGAATACATAAGCTATGTCACCACCAGTGCGCTACCACCAGCAATGTCACTAGAAACAGTTGCACTTACAACAGTGGCAGATCCATCCATGGCCCTGGGGATTGAACTCACAGAACACAACAAGTGGAAAGACTACAAGAGATCACTGTCAACGCACCCAGGGGCAAATCCAGACGAACTGGAGAGGCTTGCAAGAATCCACCCCGAGCTGGCCGTAAAAGACAGAACCATACTCCTCAGGAGGTGCAGAATAGTAATCCCAGCAGCCCTGGAGTCAGAAATAATTAAGACAGCCCCTGAAGGACACTGAGGCGCAGACAACACCAAGTGCCAACTACGATGCCACGTGTGGTTTCCTTTCCTCGACGCCCTAGTCGACCGGTGGGTAAGGAACTGCATGGCGTGCCAATGCACAGCCAGAGCTGAAGCACCAATACCCCTACAGCCGACACAGATACCAGAACATCCATTTGGAAAAAGTGGCAGTGGATTTCTACCGCCCCCTAGAGTCGGGAGATTACCTACTCTTGTTCATTGATGAACACTCACGGTTTCCGATTGTTAAAAGATCATCATCCACAGCCTTTGCACAAGTCGCAGCAAAAATTCGGCGAAGTCATGAGCGAATGGGGCATACCGGACGTAATCAAGACTGACAATGGCCCACCCTTCTGCGGCTATGACTTAACGACGTTAGCTAAGCACCTAGGGTTCAAACACCAAAAAATAACACCCCTGTGGCCCCAAGCCAACGGAATGGCCGAGAGATTCATGTCATCGATCAAAAAGACATTGCAAAGAGCCAGACTAGAAAATGTAGACCCACATCAAGCTCTATGTAGGATGCTTCGGGACTACCGAAACACGCCCCATGAGGCTACTAACAAGATCCCGGCTGAACTCATGGTGAAGTACCAAGTTCGCACACGAATCATACAACAACCGATAAACAAACCAGAAGCCTATCCACAACTCTTGGAGAGAAATTCAGAGAAAAAGGAAGGAGCCCGCATCCAAACAGATGAAAAGTGACGAACGCGTCCAAAAGACTTTCAAATAGGAGATGAGGTGCTAGTACAACAGCCAACAGTGAAGAAGACTGATTCAAGGTTCGCCCCACAGACATTACAAGTCACGGCAGTCAAAGGAACAATGGTGACTGCCGAAAATGAAGAACGAGAAATAACCAGGAACAGCTCAAAATTCAAGTTGACAACAACCAGGGACAACGAGAAACTCCAACTGCCAGATCCTGAACCAATGCCAATTGATCCTAGAGACACACTGTGGACGCCTCCAAGATTCTCCCCTCTTCCAGGAACAAAGAGGACAGAGAGACCTGAAGAGGATCCAAGAGAAGGCACCAGTAACCGGCCCCAACGAGCCGTGAAGAAGTCCAGCACGCCTGGTCGAAGAGTGCTGAGAATGTTGTAAGAACATTTCGTCCGGGAGTGATGTTACGGGGTTCGTGTCTCCTTGAGAGAATGGGACCCTGTCACGTGAGACATATCACATGACGTAGCACGTCAGAGGGAGGGGGTAGAAGGGAAAGTTAGTTAACCGATGTACGCTAATAAAGAAAGACGTATCATCCATCTCGGCGTGTCTGTCCTCCTTTCGTATGCCCCTCCGGGCATAACACAACCTATAATATTTGCCCAGATCTTTTAAAATCATTCAAGTGCAGAGCGTTTAACATGATCTGCTATTAGGCCGCTGCTATCGACCCTTTGTGTACCCTCATTCAGTTTTTATATCATGCCGTAAGGAGCATTAAAAAATGAGAAAATACATTTCATGTAATCTTTGTCCTTGTCAACAAAAGTTTGCCAAATTTGGCAATACAATTATCTGGCTTTATTCAAACACCCATTTCAGATTTGATGATCTTAGATTAATGTTTTCAGGTAGAAAATTAATTCTGAAAAGGGGTTTCTTTCATTTGGTTTTGCCCAGACCCACAAAAAATACACTTTAGGGAGAAATCGCTCATCAATGTTGTCTTTGATAAATGAGATTTTTCCATACACCTCTAAACCTTAGCTGGACATGATGCATGCTAATCTTTGTCCTTGTCAACAAAAGTTTGCCAAATTTGGCAATACAATTATCTGGCTTTATTCAAACACCCATTTCAGATTTGATGAACTTAGATTAATGTTTTCAGATAGAAAATTAATTCTGAAAAGGGGTATCTTTCATTTGGTTTTGCCCAGACCCACAAAAAATACACTTTAGGGAGAAATCGCTCATCAATGTTGTCGTTGATATATGAGATTTTTCGGTACACCCCTAAACCTTAGCTGGACATGATGCATGCTACAAATATTTCAAAAATAGAATCAGTCAAACTTAGGATATTCAGTTTTGAAATTCAAAAAATGCAACTATATATTTAGACCTGAGCAGTAATTCCTGAGTGACATCATCCAATCATCCAATATTCTGCCACCCCACTGCTAGCACATCAAAGAGAAGAAGAGAACATTGCATTACAACCGTAATGACCATTCACCATCTGCACATCATCCATCTCATCCACTGCAGGCCCATTAAAGAAATGTAGAGAACATACAAACATAGCATTCGCCCTAGAATGACCATTCATCATCCCCACATCAACTATCTTATTCACTGCCAGGACATCAAAGATAAGGAAAGAACATAGCATTAGATGCGGATTGACCATTTATTATCCATCTCATCCACTGCTGGCCCATTAAAGAAATGGAGAGAACACACAAACATAGCATTAGCCCTAGAATGACCATTCATCATCCCCACATCAACTATCACTGCCAGGACATCAAATATAAGGAGAGCACATAGCAATACATGCGGATTGACCTTTCATTATCCATCTCATCCACTGCTGGCCCATTAAAGAAATGGAGAGAACACACAAACATAGCATTAGCCCTAGAATGACCATTCATCATCCCCACATCAACTATCACTGCCAGGACATCAAAGATAAGGAGAGCACATAGCAATACATGCGGATTGACCTTTCATTATCCATCTCATCTACTGCTGGCCCATTAAAGAGAAGAAGAGAACACAGAAGCATTTCATTACCCCTAGAATGATCTTCATCATCCTCACATTGGATATTTTATCCAATGCTAGTAAATCAAAGCTAAGGAGAGAACATAGCTTTAAATTTGGAATAAACATGTTTCATCCAACTTATCAAATGCTTGAGCTTCAAAGAGGAGAGCAAACTCAGACATAGCACTGCAACCATAATGGCCTTCCTGTGTCATCTGTGATGCATCAGATGGTGGAATTGGTAGGTAGTGAGAATTTGATGGTGCAGAAAGACAGATTCAGACCAACTGGTACAGATGGGCATGTAAAGAGACAGACAGGTACAGTTGAAGTGTCAGACATGTACAGTTACAGAGATGGATAGTCACAGATAGAGGGAGACTGGTAAGCCCTGATAGACGTAGCAATAGACAGGAATGGATACAGAGACCGGCAGGTACATAGACAATCAGGTACAGAGACATCCAGGTACATTCACAGAGACAGACAGGTACAGAGATGTATGGATATAGTGGCAGGCGGGTACAGGTAAAACATACATAGACAGGTACTGATAACTATAGGTACATAGATAGATACAGAGACAGGTGCATAGGCAGACAGGTACACGTACAGAGCCAGGCAGGTACAGGTACAAAGATGGAAATAGGCAGATACCTGTACAGAGAAATACAGGTACAGGACACAGTAGGTAGAGAGAGAGAGACAGCTACAGGCAGATAGAGCATGAGACCAAAGTCCAGGAGACCAGTCACCAGAGATCATAAAAGAGTGGAGTCCAGAGACAAGACCATAGAACAGATGAGACCTCGGTGAACAGTGAAGATGAGACCACACAGAACAAGCCAGTCCAGAGGCAAGACCATTCTGGTCCCAAGAGACCCGAGAGGACCAGACCATAGAGACCAGAGCAGGCCATACTCCAGACCACAGAGACAGTCCAGACCCTTAAGCACACCAGATGCCAGGCCAAAGAGAAGACCCAGAGACTAGAGAAGACCTCAGAGACCATACTAGATGCCACAGGCCAGGCTCACAGGTAGATAGGCAGGGATACAGAAAGACCAATCATCAGACTATTCTTGAGATAAATGTGCACACTCAAAATATGCTTCGAATATAAGTAAGGAGAATACAGGCAGAATACATGTGAGCAGTGCACATTCAGATTCTGCATCCACACGCAATGTGCACATGCACACATGCACAATGCTCAGGATGTATGTAAGCACAGACAATATGCTCTGAATAAGCTTAGATACAACGCCTAGCCTTTACATGAATATAAAGTCTCACATTCCCACACACCCTACACACCCTCACACACACATCACCCCTAATCCTGCTCACGCAAAAACTCTCAGACATACTAAACACAGTACCAATACATATTGGGAAACAAATAAACCCACAAAGAGCAGCAGACATATCACCCTCCAACACATCCATTACAGAAACTATAATTATAGGGAAACACACACACAATAAGCAAGACATGCACAAGCACTCTCTTTCGCTCTGTCTTTCAGAAACGTGAACACATAGAGACACATCAACAAAACATGGAATCAGAGTTTGCAAAGTCCCATAATAAGTGTGAACTTTGGTTAATAATATCTGTGATGGTCCCCATTACTTGTGACAGACCACCAAGCTTCAGTGGTATGTGCCTTTTCTCTTGACAATCACATTGAGTAGCACAACAACATTTAAATCTGGTTCCTTTATGTTCATGATGTGTGCCTATTTGACACAAAATGTAAAGGGTTTGCTTTTTTGTGGAACTCCACATTTCCTCATATATACTATCAAGCTGCATGTCTATGTCCGGCAAGCACAGCAGGTTAACTTGATTTTCTTTTGCTCCAATTCTTTAAGTGTTGGAAACACAGTTTAACAGCCCTGAGAGATGGACACCCCATTACTTTGCATCAAGGTACTTGGAGTCTTCCATTCATGATGAGGGAAACAAAACTATTAGGATATTCGTTTTGCATAACATATTGGTATAAGGATGTTCACGTTGTCAGGTGCATTTGTTATGTGATTCGTGTCCTCTCTATAAAACAGAGTATTACTAAAAAAAACATTAACACACATGTATTGCAATTACAGCTGTGAAAATATGTGGTCAAGTGCCTGCATAACAGATTTGGTTAAAATCTCGGCTTCACCACATAACTAAAGGGTGTAATCCTGTTAAAATCATTATACCTTACTGTGCCTAGCCTGCCAAAATAAGAGATCCCCAGAAATGGTTCAGTTCATAGCGTATGCTATAGTAAACCCTCAGTCATTGTTAAATAAACTATAGTCTTGCGTCATATGTAATAGAAATATAGTGACCATATTTTGCACACCACAAACCTATGTACCTCTTGGCTTACTCTTTGCAAATTCTTATAATGCTCATACTTATAAGGCCCTCAAGTATCAAAGACTGATGTCACTCACTGTGACGTCATTATGTGTGATTTCACTTGCAGTGGTAGTAATAAGTATGCAGGTTAAGCAACCTGCACATCTTTTGCCATACAGGTCCTCGCAACTCCTAGAACCATCCCTGACCACTTCACACAGTCTAGATGAGGGTCCAAAGTACAAAGACGACTGCATGTCAATGTGGAGATCTGATTGGTTGGGTGTTGTGGGAAAGACACAAGCCCATATTCCCACTGTCGTTTGTATTGGAAGAGGTTCAGTGAATGCTGAGAGGTGAACTCTGAGGTTTTGACCAAAGTGGAAGAGTAGCTTAAAGATTAGAGGGTTCAGTTGCCGCTATGGATGTCAGTGAGATATTTCTAAACCACCAGCCTAGCTACGAAGCAACAAAGCGCCACACAATGTGCTAGATTTGTACACAGTAAGGTACCTTGGCAGGGTTGGCCAAATTAGGAGCGTGAGGGGACCGTCTATCAGATGATTAAAAGTTCTATTGGAGGAATTCCTTGAACAGCAAGAGTTCGGTGGAATGGTGTTCCCGAATACCCGAGTGTAACAGAAAAAAAATAGCCTCTTGAGTTTTTCAGCCAGATAAGGCAACGTTTGAGTTGTCACAGCCTCCTATGCAATAGTGGCTGTTATAAAGATGTTCCCGGTGCCAACAAAGTTGGGGAGAATTGTTCCAATTTTTTGAGGCCTGTGATTAGTCTGGTACTGCTTCGAGTGGTTTGAGGGCTGCAGCAGGGATGCCCCCCATCCATGTGTCCAGAAATTGCAGAGCTGTCCTGAACTCAGAGACTGCCAAGAAGGCTTACATTTTGCAAGTGATGTCTAAAGAAATGGCTGCAGTCAAAGATGCAGTGCATTGTTGGGCTCATTGAGGAGAACTCCCAGAGGTTCCACAGGTTCCAGAGCGTCCATGTAGAGATAAGAGATGACTGGTTCTAAGAATGGAGGCTTGTGTGACTGGATGTCACATTAATCAGAAATGTCCCATCTGGGCCAGTTGGTGCTCATCCAGATGTGAGGTCCCCACAATTGCCTTTGCTTGCGGGGAAAACCCCAGGATCACTAAGTCATTTGTTACGGGACAAGCACAGGATCTGGTAGTGGCCCCGGGGTCAAAAGGATGATGATCCTTTTTTGATCCGACGTTACATGCTCCCCTTTGAGTTGCCAGTTTTAGGGGTCCACACCATTGTTACCTTCAGCTAGGATTGTGAATAAGGTAGCAGATATGTGGGTGCCAGGCTATCGAGGGTCAATCGAGGGTCATCAGCTCAGTACGGTCAATGGAGACCCTGCATGTCAGTGCTATACAACACTGTGATGCGTTCAAAACTGCTTCAAAATGTTGTGACTTCCATGTGCTCGAATGACATGGTCTTGGTGGCGCCATGACAGCATATCTTTCCACACTGCATATCTCTTAATTCATCTGTGATTTCTGTGATGGATTTACCCTTCGTCTCGGGTAGAACCAGAAAGAGAAATATCGATGCGATGATCAGGTAGCCCAGGAACAGAAGGAAGCAGAAGTGGCCCATGCTTCTCTGTAAAGAAACAGGAGAGAGAAAGACACCCACACGAGTCAGAGCAGTCATTATTGCGGGAGAATCTGCCACTATCCCATTTTTGGGCTACAGAAATCATGTAGGGCAACACATAGAGTTTGCAGCAGTATGTTTGTCTTTTTTGGATGCAACTGTAGAGATGAATTCACAGAAAGGTGTTATTAAAATATTCTGCAAACCAATGGATTGTAATAACCTATTACACAAGGTGCGTTTCTACCCTCTAAGCACACTAACACACATCTAGTCAATTTCTAAGGGTGACAGGGATTGTTTTTCAAGGAGGAGAAGGTTCAAAACATTTAGATGAGATGATACAAAGATACTTGCTTCATGGTTACTCCACCATGAGTTAAATCTAGCAAAAGCAAATGTAGACCCTGGGGCCAGGTAATCAAAGATTTGCACTGGTGCAAAAAAAGTGGAGCAAATTAATTTAGCACTAATTCTGCTGCTCTGATAATAGAGAATGGAGCAAACAAGTTCAGCCCCAATCGGTATTATCTAAAAACGGGGGGAAATTGGAGCAGGCTGTTTTATTTGCTATGTTTTCTGGGTAACATGAAAAGAAACGTAATAGACACCTTTAGTTGCATGCTATGCAGCAGATATAGTGCAAATAAACAGCCTGGGTAATGTTTGCCCTTGTGCAAACGTTTTTAGATCATACTTTTTTGTATTGGTACCGCTGATTCAAGATCAACTTTTCAATATTTTCTTGAATACACATCATAAATCTTTAAAAAATGTGTATGCTACCATAAAGTTAATATTCACAAATTACATCCGTTTCCCATAGATAATGTGGAATGTGACAAAATCTGTTTGCTCCATTTTACATTTCAGAGCATTTGGTCACTTTTTAGCACCAGTGCATATATTTGATAATCTGGCCCCTGGAAACAAGAGGCAAAAAACTCTACAGAGCAGCAATGAAAGGGCAACGCCTTTTAGTGCACGTTTCCAAATATTCCACACAGAGTTACAAAGTTAAAAGTATGATATGCAAACATTGGCGAACTTTTAGAACATGGCAGCAAATGAAGTACCTTATCCAACGGTCCCGCTGTTTTTGCTCACACTAGGAGTAAGAACTTGAAAAACCTTTTAGTACTTACAGATGGTGTAAAACTTAAGACCACTATTATAAGAGTTGATACCTTTTCATATTTTATTTGTACACATTACAGTTACATCACAAAAGGCAGTATTATATACCACCCATGCCCAGGCGAGAAGATCAGCATAACAGATTTCGCTACTTGTGAAATTGCGAACATCATTTATAGCATACGATGCCCTTGTGGTAAACGCTATGTTGGACAGTCACCCAGGAAGGCAATATCCCACGGGAGCGAGCACTGTTTGAATCTGCCAACACAAAACATGAAATACTTGGTAGCAAGACAATGGGCCTCATTACGACCCTGGCGTTAAGGGTTTAACGGCGCCGTAAAAGGTGTCGGCGCCGTTAAACCCTTAACGCCTGATCACGATGTCCCTTTGTGGGACCCGACCTTAACGGCTGGTACCGTTATTAGCGCCTTCCCCATTCCCATTGAGCCCTATGGGGCAAAAATGGGAATGCAGAAGGGCCATGGAGGAAGGGGGAATTACTGCCCCACCAACCTCGGAATGGGGTGGTAATTCCCCATTCCGCCATGGCAGACACCCGCATGGACCATGGTGCTAATAGCACCATGGTCCTCCGCCTGGGTCGTAATGAGGCCCAATAATTACAACCCAGGCGTTAAGGGTTTAACGGCGCCGTCGGCGCCGTTAACCCTTAACGAGGCTTTAAAATGCAAGGCGCTAACCCGCCTTGGTGCTAATTACGGCGCCGTAATTTACGGTGCCGTAATTAGCGCCTTCCCCACTCCCATTATGCCCTATGGGGCAAAAATGGGAATGGGGAAGGGTAAATGGGGAATGGGGATTTACCGCCCCACTCACCTTGGAATGGGGCGGTAAATCCGCCATCCACCATGGTGTAAACAGAGTTTACACCATGGTGGTAAAGTAGGGAACTTACCGCCTGGGTTGTAATGAGGCACAATGGGCCTCATTAGGACCTTGGCGGAGGTCCATGGCGCTATTGGCACCATGGACCATGGCGCTAAGTTGCCAACTCCGCCATGGGGGTTGGTGGACTTACCGCCCCATTCCGACCTTGGCGGGGCGGTAAGTCCCCAATCCCCATTTACCCTTCCCCATTCCCATTTTTGCCCCATGGGGCATAATGGGAGTGGGGAAGGCGTTAATTACGCCACCGTAAATTACGGTGGCGTAATTAACATCAAGGTCCCTTAGCGCCATGGATTTTTACACCTGCTAAAAGCAGGTGTTAGATCCGCCATGGCGCTAAGGGATCTCGTACTCAGGCGGTAAGGGTCGGCGATGTTTACGCTGGCGTAAACCCCTTACCGCCTGGGTCGTAATGAGGCCCAATGTATTGAACAAGCACAAATGGGTTTTCAAATGTTATAGGTAATACGGACGGATTGATATAACACCAACATTTCTCATTTGCCGGAACAAAGAAAATCCTTTTCAACAGAAAGACTAGATTCAGTACGGCCTGGCGGCATGCATGAAGAGTGTAACCTCAATTATTTACTGTGACGTGTACCCTATCACACTTGCATTGGTATATGAGCATTGATGAACACGTATTGCAGACATCAAAAATCATGTACAGTCTCATAGTACTAGTACAGTTTAGAGCACCAGTACTTGTAAGCCCAAGTATTTACTGTTCTGCTTATGCAAGCTGTCCATAGGAAGTAAACATTTTTAGTTGGTTTGTTTTTTACATTTACATCTAATTTATGACTTACAACTTCTCATTTCATGATTTTAAAAGTAATACATAGGGCCTCATTACACGGACGGCGGTAAGGGTTAACGGTCACCGTTAATGGCAACGGTGACCGTTAACCCTTACCGCCGTACTACGAGGTCCCTTAGCGGGTTGGTGCTCTAACGCCTGCTTTTTGCAGGTGTTAAAAACCAACCAGCTAAGGGACCTCGGAGCTAATTACGGCACCGCAAAATTGCGGTGCCGTAATTAGCGCCTTCCCCATTCCCATAGAGCCCTATGGGGCAGAAATGGGAATGGGGAAGGGCAATGGCGGAAGGGGGATTTACCGCCCCACCGACCTTGGGATGGGGCGGTAAATCCCCTTACCGCCAAGGCGGTGCCGGTAATTTACCGGCATGGTCCAGGGTGCTAATAGCACCCTGGATCACCGCCTTCCGTGTAATGAGGCCCATATTCTTATTTTATAATTACTTCCTGCAGTTTTCCCTGATAAAGAAGGTTTTTCCAGAATGCATTGGAATAACTTATTTGCTGGTATCATGATTAAAAAACATAAAACAAGAATTGATGTTTGATAATAAAAAAAATTATTGTTTCTGTTGCAAAGGGCTAAATAACCAAGTATTGAATATCTAGCTTCAGGTTTGTTTTTAATTTGTTTTTCTAATGTAATTTATAGAATTACCACCCAGGTCCACCCAGTTTCTGGTAAGGTCAACGCGGCCATATTTCTCTGTCAATCACTCCTGAGGTGCAAGAGAGTTTCTGGTGAAGGGCCAAATAGTAGTATGAACATATAAGTGTTGAGTTGTGTAGAGCCCACTGCCCAAATTCCCTGAGCCTACACTTTCTTTCTGTCTATCTTTATCTTCCCTTTTTTCTATCTCAAAGAAAAAAGGAGAGTATGAAATAGAGGAAGGAAAAGAGAGGTTGAGACAATAAGAATAAAAGAAAGGAAGAACAAAAAATAAGATAGACAATTTAAACTGGAAAGAAAGGAAGGGCTGGCTCTGGATTGGGCCCTGGGGTGCCTCCCTAGTTCTGTGTACACATACAGAATCAGCTTGTTTGGTCACTGACAAACCATGCCCACTGCCTTACTCCAACACTGCTGTAACACATGCACAAATTGTACTTGTTGTGTAAAATTAGCAATGCCTAAAAATTCTGTCTCAGAAAATATTTAGGGCCTCATTCCGAGTTTGGAGGTGTGGTAAAAAAGTGGTGGTAATTCTGTTACTGACCCTTTTTTTGGCAGTAACACAATTACTGCTGTTTTTACCACACCACCAAATTCTAGGATTGGAGGAAAAGTGGAGGATTTACCCCATCAACCAAAAACCCCATGGAGTCCCTTGCACTCCAACAACGTGGACTAACACCGCCCTACCACCACTTGTAATCCTGTGGTAAACCTATGGGACCAAGTGGCGGTAAGGGTAACCGATTTTGGCAATAGTTTGTCAGAAATACTACCGAATTAGGGCCAGACTTGGAATGAGGAATGAGGCCTTTTATTGGGAATGCAAATAAACTATAGGTAAATAATGTGGACTAAATATGTGCTAAACAACACTGTTATCTATGATGTTAATCTGAGCCAGTGCTGCATGTGTTAAACAGCGCTGTCATCAGTGCAGGTTGCCTGATCCGGCCCTGAATGTTTTAATAGCTGCAAACTATCAGAGAGTGTATCCAGATTATGATATCTGTACCTTTCCCTCAAGAGTGTTGGTGGAACTTTGGCTTCTTGCGGCAGTGATATGCAGCGAGGCAGGACGAGAAGTCACGGTGCTGCCAAAGGAAGCACGGTCCAGAGTGCATTCAAGGACTCACGCAATTAATTAACTCACATGGTGTAGCTACTGCACTCATTGAAGTAAGACCATAGGGAAGTAAACACATATAAAATGGATGCTGTTTGTTTATGTTAATGCCGGAAGTCTAGGCTTCCCCCACATAGCGGCCAAACTGTGGAACGCACTCCCTAGTGAGCTCAGAGCAGAACCGTCCCTCATCTTTCGCAAAACCCTCAAAACCACTCTGTTCAAAAAACTCCTCAGGTTCACCTAACTCAACAAGCAGAAAATGTAACATTACCCCTCTGCTTCCCAGGTATCCGCTAAGCTAAGCATGTAATTAACTTTACTGTATCTATTGTAACCACTATGCATACTATGGGCCTCATTACGACCCAGGCGGTAAGGGGTTTACGGCGCCGTAAACAGCGCCGACCCTTACCGCCTGAGTACGAGGTCCCTTAGCGCCATGGCGAATTTAACACCTGCTTTTAGCAGGTGTTAAAATCCATGGCGCTAAGGGACCATGGAGTTAATTACGCCACCGTAATTTACGGTGGCGTAATTAACGCCTTCCCCACTCCCATTATGCCCTATGGGGCAAAAATGGGAATGGGGAAGGGTAAATGGGGATTGGGGACTTACCGCCCCGCCAAGGTCGGAATGGGGCGGTAAGTCCGCCAACCACCATGGCATAAACGTAGTTTACGCCATGGTGGTAAAGTCACGGCCCAGGCGGTAACTTACCGCCTGGGTCGTGATGAGGCCCTATGTCCTGTAACCACTAAGCTAAACTGCTACATTGTAACCGCCAAGCGAAGCTGCTGCCTGCAACCGCTATGTACACCTCTTTCCTGTAACCAGCAAGTTCATGCCTAAGGGCTGTTGTGCGCTCTATAAATGTTAATAAATAAATAAATAAATAAATACATATGTTTGCCATGGGCTTCAGTTGTGACGTAGTGGCATGCTCATTACTCTGCATAGCTCTACGCAGAGGCCAGGTTGAGGTCGCAGTTGAATGGCTTCCTGGACCTTGGTAAGAGAATGTGTTGCCTTGAAATGTGGAAATAGCCCTCAGCTGGACCGGTCCTTTCTATCATGCTATCCTAGAGGAACTCTGCTGGATGTCTGTTAGGGAGATTGTCCTTATGTTATGAGACAGTTATAGGTCCTACATATACCATCCTAACTGGATGGGTGGTTTCCTCTGAGTATCCTAACTTTCCAAGGGGCGTTGTGGCAAAGGAGAAGGGCGGTTTAAGAATTAGAAAAATAAAGAGGCTATGTTGTCAAGCAAAATGGTTTTGCAATGTTAATGTTTATGTGAATGTATTATAAAATGGGCCTCATGGCAAGTTGGACAGTGCGGTAAAAATGTGGTAGTAATAGTGTTGCCATCTTATTAAGGGCGGAAAGTTGGAGGATTCAACTCGAGATCTGAGCTGGAGGTACATCTGTGGACTTTCCTGCCCATTTTCAGCACAATTACCGCGACGCAATTACCACCAAGGTAATTGCATCAAAAATGCCCCATTGAGTCCTATGGACAAAAACAAATGGGGAATGCACTGCCATTTGTGATCCGGCGGCAATACCGCCGGACCAAGTGGCGCTAACAGTAATTGCGCCGGGCGGTATTCCAGCAGATTTACTGCCGGGATACTGCCCAACTTGTGAAGAGGCCCAATGTGTTAAAAGTATGTGTCAAAATAAACTTAGTACATATGATTTATGCACCAATGGCTAAAACACATACAACCCGTTTATTTGGAGTGTAAGTGACAAAAGCATGTAGGATAGAAATGGAAAGGTCGCCATTCCTATCAATGCCCTTTAATTCATGCTTAAGTGCTGGGCACTAGTTAAGGAATATAATCAGTGTTCGCCAAGTTTACCGCTTGCTTCAGATGGCTACACCAGAGCACCGTTTCTGGAATGGAGCTTTCATGTAGAGGCTGCTCACATGGCTACAACAGAAACGCTTTCAATGTGATGGTGGTGAGATCAGCTGGGAGCTGAATTATGAAGTCCTACAAACACATACACATGTACATGTATGTATTAATCGAAACATAAAATATAATAATTGAAAACGTCCAAATACTTCCATTCACATGAACGGTCTGAATTTAAAACCACATTGTATTGCCCATAAGATTTGTTGGTCTGAATTCACACGAGGCACATCTTCTGCGTGGACATAACACCGGAAGTTTGCACTTTGTGCATCCTTACCCTGGTGCATGTGAGGGATGAATGTCTTTGCTTCTTCTGCATTTTCCTCGCCATACATTGGGCCTCATTACGAGTATGGAGGCAGCCATGCCCTTAAAAAGGGCATGGCTGCCTCCATACCGGGCTCCAAAACCGGGTTCTGTGAATGAGGAATTACCGGGTCATTCCGACCTTGGAGGACCCGGTATTTCCTCATGAACAAAACCATTCCCCATTCCCATTTGAGCCCCCATAGGGTTCAATGGGAATGGGGATGGAGCTAATGACGGGCCCCTTAATAAAGGGCCCGTTATTAGCTCCTTGGTCCCCTCGCGGGACCCGGAAAGGATGTCTGGTTTTACCAGACGTCTGTTCCGGGTCCTGCCAGGGGACCTCGTAATCAGGCATCCTGTAGTGAACGGTGCCGGTCCCATACCGGCACCCTTCATTACGGGAGCGCCTAAGTTATAATGAGGCCCATTGTGACTTTGGCCCTCATTACGACCTCTGCGGTAGCCAGGCCGCTATTGGCGCTATCCGCGTTCGTTCTTTTAGACCACAAATGACCTCTAGACACCTTTGACGACGCAAGTAACTGCTCACAGGAAAGAGTAGACTGAAGTCAAATGTGCTCTGGGGTGATGCCATTTCGGGGCCTGCCCCAATCTCTTGTGGTTGTGCCCCAGGTGGCCTGTTTATCACCTACTCTATTTAATATATCAAACCACTTTGGGTTCTCCTTGCCAATATTGGGGTATTCTTTACAAACGATGCTGCCGATACTCAGCTGATACTTCAGCTTGATAGGGAGAATGACATTGACACTGCTAATCTTTCCCTAGTCTATAATATGATTGGACATTGGATGACCACTCATTGGATTTGTCTCAATGGTAGTAAGACGGAACTTCTGAGCTTCGTATGCATTCAGGCCTGAGCTGAACTAGTCTCCAGAAATTCTAGTTTCAGTATTGAGGATAGTAACATCCCACACTTGGACAAGCAAAACCCCTGGGCATCTATTTTAAATCCTCCTTTAGTGCAGAGGCACATATTACCCAGGTGACAAAGAAAAAAAAGGCCAATATTATCTTAGGCTGCTTAGCCACATAAAAACCTTTCATCTCAGAGGATAACTGCATTACCATAGATCGAGCCAATATTTTGTCAATGCTTGAGTATTGCAATGCCCTCCTAGTAGGTGCAAATAAAGGATTTCTAAATAGACTCCAGGTCCTACAAAATGATGCTATACACATTATAAAAGTGGTTTCTCTGAGAGACTATGGGCCTCATTACGTGGTAGGAGGTAGCCATGGTGCTATTAGCACCATGGCTACCCCCTTACCGCATTCGGGTCTGGGTTCCCGAAATAGGGACTTACCGGGTCATTCCAACCTTGGAGGACCCAGTAAGTCCCCATTCCAGGAACCATTCCCCATTCCCATTCGAACCCCCATAGGGCTCAATGGGAATGGGGATGGAGCTAATAACGGTACTGCAATTTGCAGTACCATTATTAGCTCTAAAGTCCCTTAACGGGTCCCATCCATAACGTTGGTAAAACCAGGCGTTGAGGAAGGGACCCACTAAGGGACCTCGGAATAGGGTGGTAAGGGATTACCGGCACCGGTGACCTTACCGGTGCCGGTAATCCCTTACCACCTACCGCGTAATGAGGCCCTATGTCTCTTCCATCGGAGGAGATATACACTGGCTCCTGCTAACATTCTGAATCCAGTTTAAGGCAGCCACACTGGTCTGTAAATGCCTTCATAACAAAGCTCCTACATATTTGAAGGAAAGATTGGTCATTTACGAACCACAGAGAACTCTAAATTCAGGTAACTCTGCTCTCTTATATTGCCCCAGATTCAAGTGGACAAATGGTTGAGGCAGGTCCTTCCCAGTCATGTCTGGAACTTCCTGCTGTTGAAACTACAACAGGGAGCTCATCTGCCCTGTTTCTGCAAATCCCTTAAACACTTTACTGTTCAGCCAAAGTGTGCTTGCAATATGACCCTCCTAGAAATCCTGCTCTGTCCTGTCTGATTTGTTTGTTCTGCTGTGTGTTTGTGGGCGCTAATGCCTGTGGGTTTTCAGCATAATAGAAATAGATAGATACATAAATATGATCTGTGTTGTGGGCCTGCCATTCACACATGTGCCACATTTCCCAGCTTCACCCACAACTCCACAATCCTAATCCCGAGCAACCTGCCATGTGTCATGGAAGCATAACTGAAATATTGGGTACAGCCACTGGGTATGCACATGTAGGCACATTGACTAGCCTAGCTCATCCTACTATGCATGCATTTGGGTGACAGCATGCACAGGTGATGGGACACAGATAGGTAGTTTGGTTGGGTTACAAACGAGACAGGTTATAGTGAGCATCACTCTGTCAGGTGCCCTGCACCTGTCACCAGGCATGTGTCACATGAATTATTGAGTGATCTGTGAACTTTCCCTGCTAGGTGCCCCCTGCCCTGACCATTAACAGGCATGTTTACAACTAGTAGAGCAAACTGTGTCCTGTAGGAGTAGGAATCTAGACTCTGCATTTCAACATCTAAACTCTGCATTTCAACACCTAGACTCCACATTTCATCATTCACATTCACATTTTAGCAAGGGTTTGAACTTCAACTAGGGCTAAGGGTGTGAGTGCTAGGACTCAAGAGTATGAGTCTCGGCTGAATTTAAGTAGCTGTCAATGTTCAGAGCACATGATAGAGAATTATCACTTTGCTCCAGGATGGTCTTTTAATGTACTGAGCTGCACCGAATAAAATACTAACATACTAATTAACCCAACCCCATCTAACATGTAATTGATTCCCTTAATAAGATTTAGTGCAAATTGGACCATGAAATAAACAGGATGCAGATTGAGCCAATGCATAATTCTCTGAAAATGGGAAAGAAAAATGAACTTTAAACGTGCAGGCTGAATCTGCTCTGTGCACTAAGCTGAAAAATGTGAAGATCCATTCTACTAAAAACATGGCATTGTATTAGAGCAGGATGTGCAAGAAATAGTTATCCCTTTGCTATTCAGCAATGCAGCTAGCACAATACGAGGCACAGAAGACATCGAGTCATGTGGGTGGATCTGGTCAAGGGGAGGTATTTTTCTGGAGTGACAGGGGGTTTCATAAAAAGGGTTTTGAGGCAGAGTGGAGAGGCATTCCTCTTCTGGCACTGACTGACTAAGGAGGCAGATGGCTTGTGCTAGTCTGATTGCAGGCTGACTAATGCTGTGTGTCTCTCTCTTCTGGGTGGCCACCATTTCCCCTTAAATGGTATAATGGGTCCGGGGTTGCGGGGGTGTCCCCCACATCCTTTACATGGATTGCGGCGGCAAAACCACAGCCTTTTTGCCGCAATATTTTGTGTTCACGGCCATTTTTGCCGCGATTTTAACACATGGAACCTGCCTGAGCCCAGGCCTCTGCAGATACTGTTGTAAATGTAGAGGCATGCTCTCAAGTAAGCTGAGTATCCTCCTATTCCTGAGCCCAGGCCTCTGCAGATACTGCTGTGCATGCAGAGGCCTGCTCTCAAGCAAGCCAAGTATCCCCCCATGCCTTAGCTGCCTTAGCACAGCCCTCTGCAGATACTGCTGTAAATGCAGAGGCTTGCTCTAAAGCAAGCCGAGTATCCTCAGATTGCCTGACGACAGGCCTCTACAGATACTGCTGTGCACGCAGAAGCTTGCTCTCGAGCAAGACGAGTATCCTCCCATGCCTGAGCCCAGGCATCTGCAGATACTGCTGTAAACGCTGAGGCCTGCTCTCAAGCAAGCCAAGTATCCTCCCAAGCCTCTCGGCTTGATGGCCGCACCTCCTCATGCAAATCAGCCTGAGCTAGTTGGCTGCCTCCAACTCATACAACACATCATCCCGGGACTTTTGGACTTCTCCCAACATTGCCGCCAAAGAGGAACACACAACCAGTATTTACCCCCTCTCTCCTTTCTCTTCTGCCTTGGCTGCCTGAGTGGCTGACATTTTCACATTAATGTCAGTTAAGACACTGCTAGGAACAGGTGTTGGGGCAATGGGTGAAGTAGGAGGGAGAGGGACAGTAAATGCCTGTTCCCTGGTGGGGACTGATGTCAGGGTCCCTCTAGGGGTCCGACATGATACCCAGCAGGCTTCCGTACTTCCCTATGTTGCTCCATGGGTGTGGTGATGATCTTCTCTGCCACCACCATAATGTCTCCAATCCTCTTCGGCAGAGCATCAGAGTGGGCCATGGTGACCTTGTCTGTTGTAGTGACAGTGGTAGCAGTGTATTGATTGCCTTAACTGGGCAACTTGGCTGTTCTGCAAGTGGAGAGCCGGGAAAGAGTTGCAGTGATGGGATGGTGTCCCGCAGAGCTTCAGAGGCTTTCCTAGAGGAAGAGTCAGGCTAACATGGCCCCCTCCATGGGGTCTTCAGCATCACCGCTGTCTTCAGCTCCACCATCTCCATCATCAGGGTCCCCTGTGGGTGTGGTAATGGAGTCAGTATGTAAGCTACATGGAAGCATCGGAGCATGGGATGTATGCAAGTCACTTATGCCTTCCCCACATCAGTGTGCACGGTCTAATCCGCAATTTATGGTATGCTGCTGGAGTAACAGTGATACACAGAAATGGGGAAGTATTTGCATCAGCCTTGCATATGACTGACAGCACTGAATATGGGCAGTGCAGTGGGTTAGGCACTGTCCATGCACTGAGTGAGATTATGAAAGTAATGGGAATACGGCATGCATGTGTGCATAGGAGAAGGGCCGTGCAAATCACTACCTCCGAATGTTCCATGGCTTATATCCTTGGCGCTAATGTCTGTGTGGCAGGTTTCTGTAGCAGATGCATCCTCCCTTTGGGAATCGACTTCCTATATCCTACCAACCCCTGGATGATCTACTGCCCCGAGCTGTCATGACCATGCTGCGGGACGTTGCAGCCGTTAATGCACTCCACACAGGTCAGTGGTGTGCTGTCATCTCTTTGGTGGGCCTGCATAATAACAGGCAGACCCTCCAGCATGAACACTTTCACTCTGCTTGTCTCTTGCTGTGTCAATCTGGAAAAGTGAATACCCTTCATTTGAATGACAGACGTAACTTGATGGCCGAAGGCCAACCGTCTTATGCACAGAATTATAGAAATACAGACTGCTATGCTTGACGAACAAGCGGCCATTTTAAACGTAGCAAGAATCGCCATTTTGCTTGTTAACCATTGCTCATTGCTTTCTGTCTAAAACTGCTTTGCAGCTTGCAATTCTTGCGAATTCTGCTTACTCTGCTCAACTGTTAACATTGTTGTCTGAATATGAAAGGGCATGGTCGCGGGACTGAGGAGTTTGTTGAAACTGCTCATGAGTAGCCCAGAAAGGAATGCCCACACTCCCTCTCTGTAGCCTTGAGGGAGAGCTGCAGGGCATTTAATCATTTCACAGCTGCTAGCCAGTCTCGTACTGTGGTAGAATATCTTAGAATAAAGCAGCTAAAGGCTTGAATTATGTTCTTCTTACGGCCCCCCTTCGCAAAACCCTTTAGAGCATGTCAGCTCCCAGGACACGAATAGTACCTCATAGATTGCAAAGCTTGGAATGTGACTCTTCCCCCGTGTGCAGCTTGCTTCGAAGAACAGAACCACCGTGTTCTGTTCAACAACTAGAAGATGCTTCCGCACTTTCTAATTGCACATTGTTACTAGATAAGACATCGAAAGTGTCATAATTGTCAGACCCGTCGGAAATGTCCATCGTCATCCCGAGTTCAAAGAAACTTAATAAAGGGGGGTGTTAAACATGACATAGCTGATTGTATGATATGCATTTTGTATATATGTAACTGATGTACGTAATTCGCTCTCTTGCTTCCCTTGAGGTCTAGAAAACTCACGTCGCGGGGCGTGAGACCACAGTTGGCCAATTGGGACTATTTTTGCTTGCAATAAACCATAGCATTGGGAATTTGAACCTCGTGTCGAGCACATCCTTTCGTGTATGGTTATTGCCTTGTTTCCATATCGCGAGAGACACCTAAGGGGCCCCTTTCAGCTGAATGATCGATGAACTGCATGTAGCTGAGCACAGCCGGTGTGGGGAGACATTTTTCATGGATCATGCCAGTGCTGCTCTTGACCTGCACCTAGGTTGCCCCTGCATATCAGTGCCTGACATTTTGCAACAAGGCTGCAATGGTTGGATATGACATCAGTCTTTTCTTTATCTAACCACCCGTGTGTCTCTGCAGGTATGGATGCAGATGTTTGATAACCTAGCTTTGCTTACCCTGCCCCCTGCTCTGTGTCAGCAGCCAGACTGTTGAGTTGGATTGAGGCCATACTTTTGAGAGGGGGCTGCAGCGCTCCGTATGATCATGTTGATAGTGCAACATAGGATAGCTGATACATGTGTCAGACATGTGTCAGACAGATCAAGGCAACAGCGTGCAAGGAGGTTATGTATTGGATCAGTAAGTGATGGCATCATTTGTGTAGATTGACATGCTGCGATTTCACATCTCCATTCTCATCCTGCAATGCATGTATACACCCATTTATGATTTGGTGTGGAGCCTGGTATGATGACACAATTAATGGCAGGCATCTCTTGAGAAGTCTCACACTGTTTTTTTTTCTACATCCACATAGTGTGGAAGCATGCGTACCAACATGTGCAACATGCACACATGCTTTGCATATCCAGGGCACATCTGTGTTTGGAAAGTGGATTGGGGATTGCCACAGAATTATGTTAACGCAATGTGGGGCGTTACGCTGTCTGTCATTTGGTAAAAGGTGTTGGCTTGCAATAAAGTATAAATCTTTTCATACCTGTTCTCCTTGCCTCTCTTCATTGGAATAATGGTGTTGCAACAACACACAGAATGAGTGGCAGCATAGTGCCACCAACCAAGGTGGTTGGTCTATGCACCCCAACAATTAAGGAATTATATCCAGGTAGGTACTGGTAAGTGAGACATCCTCTGGTACTTCCTCTACAAAGCAGCCCCCAGCTCTGACATGCATGGAATGTTCCAGAATGTACATACCCATGACATTCCATGTGACATCACACTCAGCTTTCATGTCACACCTATCACACATAACACATAACTTAACAGAACAGCCAAGAGCTGGAGGTAGATCAGGCCCCCCACCAGCAAATAAATGCCAGAATTACCAGCACCAGTAATTCCTTCAATCCCCGCCATGGAGTCCTATGGAACAGAAATGTTCCCAGCGTGTTCGCTCTCAGAAACGGAAGAAAAAGAAGGTAAGTGGGGTTGGGAGGGAAGGGAGGGGATTGTTTGGGCTGATGGGGGTGGTGGTGTGGAATACACTTACCCGAATCCCCGGCGGGGGAGGATGGCAGCCTCCAGCCCTGCAGAGGCTGGGAACAGGGATTATCCTGTTCCCAGCCTCCTCATTGGATGAGGGGCTGCCACACCTCCCCACCGGGGAAGTGAAAGAAGCAAAAGCTTTGAGGGATTCTGTGTGGGGTAGGAACCAGGCGAGGGCCAATCAGATTGTCTGTAACATTCTGATTGACCCTTGCCGGGTACTAATGTAAATTACTGACATTGTTCAGATGGTTTTGAGGTTTAGGTAGTGTTCAGTGCTTAGGCTGTGCACGTATAATGTCACCATTCCAAGATGACTGTTTTTTTGCGCACTGATGGTGTATGGAAAATGATATAGAATAGACACTATGATAGGATTTTCCCAGGGATATAACTTGTATGTACACTTTCTATGTTTGACTTGGACGAAGCCCATGTTGGGTGAAACGCATTGTCAGAGGGGGCCCTTCTTCTCCAATGCTTGCACAATAAAATAATATTTGGATAAGGCATGTGTGTCTGGAACCTCTGATTGCTGCCAGAAGCTTCCGTGGGAATGATTTTACGAACTAGTGGTCTGCTCTCATTTTGGCGTGCACCTTCACTGCCCTGATCTATGGCTCAGTTCAGCTCAAACGCTGAGTGCGTCACTTTTTGGACTTTGGATTTCTAGATGGTGTGTACTTCTACTGCTGCTGCATTGTTTACAAGGCATGGTCAAGTGCTTGAATATTTCCAGCAAGTTTTTCAATGCTAATATTAAAGATGGAAGACTTTCAAAAAACGAACAGCATCTTCAAGAGTTCTCAGTCAACATCTGCAATCACAACTTCTCATTCTACATCGGCAATCAAGAGTTCTGATTCTACATCAACAATCAAGAGTTCCCATTCTACATCAGCAATCAAGAGTTCACATTCTACATCAGCAATCAAGAGTTCTTATTCTTCATTGGCGATCAAGATTCACCCTGAAGTCAACACTCTAGTGATGTTGTTTTTAGGTCGATCGTCATGTTCGAAACAAGGATACCTTTCATTATATAGCTCTATGGGATTGTGCGGGACATTCAGTCATGAGATTGAACAACTTACCACAATGTATGGGAAGATTAGCCCAATAACGTAAAGCGCCAACCAGTTCAGAGAGCTTATGAGCACAAACCCACTGGGTCTTGCTGCCTGGGTGAGAATCTCGAGGCAGATTGAGACCATTACTCCGGCTGTTTAGGAAAAACAAAGACAACATTCGGTAAACAAAGAGCAGAAAACGCAGGATCCCACCAACACCAGAACTCTAGCATCTTCACGAATCATAATGTTAGCACAAAGCTTTCAGGGCTAAGGCAATCAATTGGGCAGATTGTGGCCATTATCCATGGTACATGCCTGTGTTCCAATTGTTCTTGCCCCTTCCCCTTTGCCTCTAGTCTACACCTGCTGCTCTCTGGTACCCATTCCATTTTCCCATGGGCCAAAGTTGAAATCCTCACTTAGCTGACTCCACTCCACCACCACTACCATCTCTGGTAAAATGCTTGCCAACCATGCATATAGAAGATGGGATCCCCTCAACTCCGCATCTCCTGTCTGCTATTTTCCTGGTAGACCACTTAGTTGTAAAACAGGCCACTGAATATCGTGACACGGTGCTTATGGCCACATTGCCATGTTTTCTGGGCCTTACAGAGAGGTAACAGCCCACCGTCCAAGTTAAAGGCCCTGGCTATGCTCATCATAATTAATTCAGGCAGCAAGCACTTACAACAATGTACAGCCCACCAAAAAGTATGGCCTTATTAAAGATAAATATGAACATTCACTGTATCAAATTTTAATATATGCAGTTTGATGATTGGATTCAAACTAGAGAAACATGTGACACCTACAGAGATTTTAGAGATAACCCATTTGCAAACAAACTTTGGTGATTGTGAACCATCTCTAATTCGATCTCCATCTATTGCACTTCGATCAGCCATACTACGATTTAGACTAAATCTATGGCCTACCCGATCAGTAATGGCTAAGCAAAAACGTATTCCCTCATCTTTAAACTTCTGTCGATTTTGTGGAAAAGTGGAAGCTGAGGAAACCTTGCGACACTTGTTTATGGAGTGTCCTTGGGTGGGGAGAGAGCGAGAAGTTTTTTTATATAAACATTGTCTACAATATGAAACTCTCGAACAAGAAGAGAGATGGAGTTTTTTCCTCTCAACCAAACGATTATCTGTGTATATAGCCATAAAAAGGTTTTTAGAAACACTACCCAATTCAGAATAATGTCAAAATATAGATGTTGATAATTGCACTGGAAGAAATCTGTTCTCTCTTTCATACATTTTATTTGTGATTTGACTTAATTAGGTACAAAATGAATTGTGTACAATAATTGTTTTATTCTTCTGATAATATAAAACATGTATGTGAGGACTTATTATTGTATGTGACAATTGGTGCATCCTTCTCTTGTTCGTTTGTCTGTTCCTTTTCTCTTAAGTTGTAAAGTTGATAACTTTTAAATTAAAAAAAAAAAAATATATATATATATATATATATATATATGCAGTTAATTTTGTTATGATATTTAGAAGACTATTGTTGGGATGCACGTACAGCATCCCAGCCAGGCAAAAATGTTCAGGTTGAGGTTGCCGGGCAAATATGGAATGACATACCATTGACAGTAAAAAAAACTTGTCTAATCACTTGGTGTTCAGGAAAGCGCTAAAAACACTTGTGTTCTAGTCTTCCATTGCTTTTGGATGATGGCTACCTCCTCACGCTCGAGCGCCATGATAACCCTGCATGACCATGCACTGTACAAATTTCATTAACATAACATAACATTCTTTGGACCACAAGTCCCTATGATGTGGGGCTTCTGAAATGAGTGGGGAAAGTGAAGATAAAGCTGAAACTAGGAGTAATTTTACCCAGAGTCAAACAATACCCACTATCCAAAGAAGCAGATGAGGGCATTTATGAGAGAATTGCAGCACTAGTGGAGCGAGGCATTCTAATACCATCACCATGCAATACTGCTGTGTACCCAGTTAAGAAAGCAAAAGGGGAGTCATGGGGTTTTATCGAGGACTTGCGTCCCCTTAGTCACATTGTAGAAGCAGAGTATCCTCTGGTTCCGAATTCGGCGACAATTTTGTCTAGCATTCCGGTGGAAGTTGACTATTTCATGGTCATAGACTTGAAGAATGCCTTCTTCCCCATACCACTACACCCAGACTCACAATACTCGGCTTCCTTTATTTAAAGAAACCAGAAGTGGAAACATACAAGACTTCCTCAAGGGTACTGTGAGTCACCCTCCATATTCAATAGGGTCCTCCAGATGGACCTAGGCAATGTACAGATGGAGAGCACAGTCATACAGTAGGTAGACAACATTTTGATTTGCAGTGCGACAAAAGACCAGTGTAGAAACGACTCAGTGCACATGCTGACAGCGTTGGCTGATCAGGGATTCAAGGTGGACAAAGCAAAACTACAGTAGTGTCAGAAAGAGGTACTATACATTGGCCATATGATCTCCCAAAATAGCTGACAGGTGACTCCAGAAAAGGCGGGGGCAATACGCAGGACAGCAAA
Organism: Ambystoma mexicanum; assembly: GCF_040938575.1. NCBI lineage: Eukaryota > Metazoa > Chordata > Amphibia > Caudata > Ambystomatidae > Ambystoma > Ambystoma mexicanum. Next base: position 1,578,248,347 of record NC_090932.1, read on the forward strand.
ATCCACGACAGTGAGAGAGATGCAGCAATTCTTGGGGTTTTTGATTGATTGATTGTTTATTTGTATAGCGCCTATACACAATGTGTTTCAAAGCGCTTCAAGGAGGGAGGGAACATGGGAGAAACAAATTACATTCTTACAAGTCCTTGAAACAATTCAGAATGTGAAAATAACTATCGTACTAGGCCTGGCGACATTTCTGATAGTGCAAGTGCTGTAACATTTATGGAGGGGAGAGGGAGGGAAAGAACATGAGAACAAACAAGCAGTAACATTAATGCATGATGACAATTGATGTAATGCAAGTGAAAAACAAGAGGAAGGGGAGGATGGACAGACAGGCTGCTATCAAAGGTCAAGGGACACATGATAGGAGTAAGTGCCAATGGCATGAGGGACAGAAAGAGGGGGGAAGAGGGGAGAGGGGTGATAGAGGGGCGGACAGGACATGCAGCCATCAAGCATGTCTAAGCAAGGATATGAGGTAGCAGAGTGCAGAGAGGGAGAGAGACCACACCAAAGGAGAAACAGGGGAGAGAGGCCAAGAGGGTCATAAAGACAAATAACAGGGGAGGTGCATGGGATATGGATGGGTAGGAGAAGAAAAGGGAGAGAGGAGGAGAGGGGGCAAGGGGACAATTCAGATGGGGAGGGGGGATGAGGGGAGCAACACGGAGCATGGAGGGGGGTGGGTGGACAGGGGAGCAACACGGAGCATGGAGAGGGGGGTGGGGGGACAGGGTAGCAACACAGAGCAGGGCGGGTGGGGGGACAGGGGAGCAACACGGAGCATGGCGGGGGGTGGGGGGACAGCCGAGCAACACAGGAGCATGGAGGGGGGAGTGGGGCAGGGGAACATCGGAGACACAAAGGGGAAACAATGGAGCATGGAGGGGGGATGGGGGACAGGGGAGCAACACGGAGCATGGAGGGGGAGTGGGGGGACAGGGGAGCAATACAGGAGCATGGAGGGGGGGTGGGGTAGGGGAACATCAGAGACACAAAGGGGAAACAACGGAGCATGGAAGGGGAGAAGGGGGACAGGAGAACATCAGTGACACAACGTGGAAAAAACGGAGCATAGAGAGGGGTGGGGGGACAGGGGAGCAACACAGGAGCATGGAGGGGGGGTTGTGTAATTACTGCAGAGAATGGGTTTTTGATTATAGCAGTTACACCAGGCCTTTACTGGGTGCTCTGAATGAAGCTCAAAAGGGACACAAGATATTAAAGTTGACATCAGAAATAACTGAGGCATTCGACGAGCTGAAAGAAGCAATTTGCACAGCTTAGGGATCCCAGAATACAAAAAGGATTTATTTTTATTCTCACACACCGTTGGGGTGGTAATTAAAGCAGTACTGACACAGAAGATAAGTTTGGGGCACAAGTCAATAGCCTACTACAGTGGGAAACCTGGCCCAGTTATGAGAGGACACTATCCTTGTGAACAATCTTTGACTGCTGTCGCATTTGCAGTGGACAATTCAGCAGGTACTATCAGGGGGTGCAGCACCACTTCATGTGGAGCATACCCTCTTTGCGATACTAGAGAAACCAAAGAGCACACTTACTACACAGAGCATCGGGGTATGAGGTGTTGCTATCAAACCCATCACTTAAGGTAGTGAGATGCAGACTCATTAAACCAACAACTTTTCTTGCCGATATCCGGCAGGATGGTTATTACGCACATGACTGCACAGAAAACATCCAGGAATTCAGTGCCACCCGTACAGTACAGGAGCACTCACTTGAGGGGGGAGACATGCTTTATATTGACGGTTCTTCGACAATTGACCAGGCGGATGGGGCCAGACATACAGGAACTGCAGTAGTGAGGTTGAGAGAGGATCTAACAAGTGAGGTAGTGGTCAGTGTTCAAATGTCATAATATTATTCAGCACATGCAGCAGAATTAGTGGCCTTAATATTGGCATTGGAACACATCGGGGGAAAGGGTGTGCCAATATACTCAGATTCTGCATACGTGATGTCAACATTACACTCAGGACTGTCACGATGTATGAGGAGGGGCTTCAGGAGGGAAGACGGATCGCCAGTGCAGCATGCAATTTATTATGCAGATTAATTGAAGTTATACAGTATCCCACGCAGATAGCCATAGTGAAATGCCACGAACACACACGAGCAGAAGATCCTGTCTCAAGGGGAAATGAAGTAACATACTCAGAAGCAAAGTGCACCACGTATTTTGTAGAGCTCCTAGAAATTGAGACTTTGTCACATGCCCATGACTATGCATGGACAATGGTACTAAAGGAAGGATACAATGGGCCTCATTACGAGGTGGGAGCTAAGGGATTACCGGCACCGGTAATCCCTTACCTCCCTACTACGAGTTCCCTTTGCGGGTCCTTCCTTAATGCCTGGTTTTTGCAGGCGTTAAGGACGGGACCCGCAAAGGGACTCTAGAGCTAATAACGGTACCGCAATTTGCAGTACCATTATTAGCGCCTTCCCCATTCCCATTGAGCCCTATAGGGGCTCAAATGGGAATGGGGAATGTCCCTGGTGAATGGGGAATTACTGGTCCCTCTGACCTCGGAATGGACCGGTAATTGCTCCATTCACCATGGCGGAGTTGGAAGGGTTTTGGATGCAGCCATGGAGCTTATAGCTCCATGGCTGCCTCCAACCTCGTTATGAGGCCCAATGTGTTACCAGAAACACAGACAATGGAGTTTCAGGGAGCTGCACCCAGGGAGGAGAAAGACTTGTGGACTAGGAGGGGATCTACAGTCTCTCAAACAGATGCACTATGGAGGCAGAATAACACAGGGAAAATGGTCATGACACTAGAATTATTGAAATGACACAGTAACATTATCCAAAACACACAGGGAAGGAGGTTTTTGCCACCCATATTAGAGAAACATGGCTCTGTCCTAACTTTTCGGAACATGTGGCTGAACTTGAGAGTTGTGAGAGGTGCCATACCACGCCCAGCTGGTCCATTTCAACATCTCCATGTCGACTATGTTGACATGATCCAAGTTTGCCAAGGATACCGCTACATGATAGTGATTGTGCGCCCATTCTCTCAGTGGATTGGGTTAGGCCCCTGTTCCCATCCCAACGCTCTCAGAGGAGCAAAGTTCTTGGTCCGGGAAGTATTCCCACGATGGGACGTGTGTGAGGTCCTGCGGTCTGACAATGGCCCTCACTTCACCAATGAAATGTTCAAGCACATTACAACATTGCTAGGCATTCAATATACATTTTCCTGTGCTTATCACTCGCAGGCAAACAGGGTGTGTGAATGTCTCAATGGCCTCTTGAAGGAAAGCATAGCCAAAACCAAAACCAAAAAGAGCACAAATAAGAATTGCCTCCATTGCTTACCCTGGCACTTTTTGCATTGTGCAATAAGCCCGGGTCCGACCACCATTTAACACCCCATGGTGACAGGACAGCGCATGGAACTTCCCCGGGCTCCTCCCGCTAGGACACTAAAGGATGCTGAGAGTAGTGCAGCTATGTTAGGCTGTGAAATGTTTGATTACATTACTTCCTTGATTGCTAGTGCCTCTTTTATCTCTCACCAGATACAACGACACCAGTGAGGCCCTGAAGACAGTGGAGAAAGCAACTGTCAACGAACCAAAGGACTCTCTGACAGAATGACTTGTGTCGTCCCGGTCACAGTGTACTTTTGTGAAATTTCATCCGGCGATGGGACGCACCCAGATTTACCAGACCATATATTGTTGAGGCGGTGGCTGACAGAGCCGTTAAATTGGAAGGAAAGACCGTCTAGAAGCACCTCTCAGAGGCAAAGCCCTACAAAACTATGGCTTCACTGGGCAAAAAGATCAATAGGGCCAACGATCAGCAGCAAGAGGAACAAAACGATAATTCTGAACTTACACTGCCGAGTGGAGGTCCCCCAATGGTTACTCGCTCAAGGGCAGCAGAGTTAGAGCAAGGACTTCCTACGCATGCAGAGTGAGGATACACACTGTCTGTTTTTTTATTTTATTCTCTACATACAGTCTTCATTAAAGCTGACTTTGATATTTGATGCATTTTCATGTTTCCCAATGATTTACAACCTGATATCTTTTTGGCCAATTTGTCCATTATATTAGGAGACCCAACAGATTCCGAGCACGTCCACCTAAAGTATTCTATCTTGTTTTCATAGCATATTTGGCCCAAGCTTACCCACAACTTGAACGAGGATACCCTTCAGTTCTTGTCATACTAAGAGACCCAGGGATTAGAAATGTGTGTGAACAGCTATTTATATTTGCAATTAGTGACTGTTTGGTCCACAGGGCTTAAAACAAATTTGACACTAACACAATAACGCTCACTTTTGTGCATTTTAGGCGGGCTACTGATATCTTCAAGCTGCACAAGAATCTAGCAGCACAGGTAAAGACGGGTAAAATAATAAAAAATGTGCTTATTTTGCTTTGTCTCTTATTTCCAAGTGGGGTATTTGTATTCATATTCTGGAGAACTTCACTTGTTTCTAGTGACCACTGTATCCTCTACTAACATTACCCAGACCCAAACAGGTGGAACGACCATGTCAGGTGGACAGGAGAGCACTGAAAGCACGGTAAGGAGAAGTAAGTGCAGTGCTGACACAGACATGAGTGGGGTGGATCTCTAGCTCAATGACACTGCTCGAGTGTCTAACAACATGTGGTACAAGCACATGATCAAAGTAGGTAAGGAAACCACTGGGGAGCGCTGTTATGTCTGCTCATTAATCCCCTACACCATGAGTGCTTCCAGAAGGTTCACAGCAAATGAAATACCAGCAGCAAGAGCCCAATGCCTGATGTACCTGTCTATGGTAACAACTCAAGAAAGATTTCAAGGGAAAACAGCAACATTGAGATGGATTTCCCGAGCGATATCCCCATATGAAGACAGTTAAATAAAGACTCTTGAAATGATGAACAATTATTAGCAGTTAGAACTAGGTATACAGTACATAACTAAAAGGCCTCAGAAAGGCAACACGAAATTGAAGGAGAAGCCCTGCCCGAAGAGGTGGGTGAAGGAAATAGGTGGAGAACCAGGATTTTGGGAAAGACCACAGATGCGTGTTTGTGGCCAAGTATATACCGAAGAAGGATGGAAGGATGGAGTAGTAGGAAGCAGAGCACACACCGTAGTACAATAACTAGTGAATACAGTACAAGGGAAAATGACAAGTGCCTGGAGGAATGGGGTGCGAGTGCAAAACTGATCACTTGGGTAGAAAATGAAGCTAGGCCAATGACTATAATGCCCCAGAAGAAACCGGCATTGTGCTACAAAAATGAAGGAGAAGTGAAGGTTGGAGATAACACAGAGTGTATATACACTAAAAAGCACCCAGCAATGAAGATGGGCACTGCAGTACTGATGTACCAATACTGGACATGTGTAGTCAAGGCATACGAGAAGCTGCCACCCAACTTGTGAAGAGTTTGCTCATTGGTACACATCAATATGCCATCACTGCAGGTGCCCCACAAGGACATAAAGCTTGATGGCTTCCCAAAGGTCGACCCCAACTCAAGAAAAAAAGAGTTCTGTGCAAACAGAAGCAAAGGGAAGTGAAAAAAGGTCAGAGGAAGTGAGTAGAGTGAAAAGAAGCAACTATTTCTCAGAGGCGTCAGAAACAGCTCTAGGCGATGTGCCACCAGAACATAGGTTATTTAGCAGAACTGAAATGTTTTTCACGTCCATAGTTCTAGCAGTGCAGACATATACAAACACGAATTGGCTGTAGATTACCAGGTGGGAGCTGATGCTGTCAATAAACTCTACCCTGAATGGGTTCAATGCAATAAAAGAAGAGCTCCGAGCGGTAAGGCTGATGGCGCTCCAAAACAGATATGTTCTGGATATGCTCAAAGCAATGGACGGAGGAAATTGGGACTTCCTGTTGCACGTTCGTTCCTGTCAATGATGGAGAGAATGGTGCCCTGACAGAAGCAGTCAACTGACTGTCAAAGATTCATGCCAAAATGGAGGAAGAAGCCAAGGGGACTGGAAAAGATCAAAGCTGGATAGCATACTGCTCCCTTTGGATGCCTTTATGGTTGGCAGATGGACTGAAAGTGTTATTATGGGCGCTGATATTGGTACTAGTTGCACTGTGTGTCATCAAGATCTGCATCACTCAATGCCACAAGACGACAGAGAAATCAATAGGGATGAAGGTGATGATGGATGTGGATATAGGAGATCCAAAGGATAAGATAGTGGAGGAAAGAGAAAAGCTAAGGAAGAGAATAGTAGAATGTCCACTATTCCCACCTGAGTTGATGAAGCTAGATAATCCATTTGACAGCAAGAATTATGAAGGAAAATGGATATGGTGTAACCCAAAAGGAATGTGCAATTATATGCCCTGGACTTTCGATGACCATGCACATTATTATGGACACCTTGGAGTGATAACGAAGATTTGGCAACCAAGGATGAAGGTTGTGAAATATGAGGGAGTTGTCAACAATTCCACTAGAGTTAGGACTGGAGAGAAGGGCCCGAGAATGTCCCTCCTCACTCCCAGATTCATGACAGGACGAAGAGCCAGGAACGCTCGCAGCCACCCATCTTATTTTGGACGAAACCCAAGTGCATCGTTTGGTGACACATACATGGAGAGATATGCTCTCAATCAACCATACAGACCCAATCCAGTGCACGTCCTTACATAGGGGAGACAACGGAGATCGTGGAGGGGAACACCTTAATGGACAGTCTCGATTAAACCCCGAGAAGCCACAATGCTGACATCAATAGTTACACCACGATGTATCAGCATTAGTCATGAAGCCCATTCGCACTCCTGCACCACACTACACAGATACAAACTTGCATACATGAAGAACATGCTTACACAGTTCTATAGCTAGAGGACAAATACATATACATACTGTTAAAGCTTTTATTATTTTTCTCATTAGCCAAATGGACTAATCCAGAAACGCAAGACAAGAAGAGATCCTGAGCAAGCTTCCAGATGCTTAACGCGATCAACCGTATGGGACTCTAGGAGTATATATGGAGACTGGTAGGACCATGTGAGACTAATTTATAGGTTACCAAGCATAGCATGATCATGTAGAAATCATATTATGAAGTTTAAGGAAAATTAAGGAAGGCCTCAAGCCACAGAGCCTGAGACGAGAAGAGGTGATTCAGGCTGCACAGAGCTCAAAGCAGGCTCACAGCCAAGGTAAAAGATACATGGTTGCATGCCAATCTTCAGACGACAAGGGGACCAGCTGCAGAGAAAGGGAATAAATCCTCACAAATGCAGTCCCAAGAGCTCGATTATGTGGTCTCTAAGCACGAGACGCAGCCAAACGAGACAATGGGCATTCACCCATGGTGGGAAAGTGGAGCCAGTCCCAGAAAAGCCAGACAGAGGAAGCAACATATGTTTCAACATCGGCACGCACTCTCATAGACAACAGTGGTACACTACAAGTTACAATACAGACACATAATCGTTCACATCACTTTGAAGAGGTACACATACGGCTGAGTCACAGGCCGGGGGGATCAGCTCATAAAAATAACAGCATCGAAAATCAGGGGTGGATGGCAAGGGATGGCAAGGGGCAAGAACCAATGGTAAGCCCATTACTTTGCAACAATGTAATAAATAGTTTCTTGGGGATGGGACAGGCCAGCCACTTGACATGCAAGGGCCATTAGAATAACCTCTATAGGGTACCTCCATAGGTATTGTTACTCTCAATACCCAATCCTCTGTGGTTATAGGTTTTTCGGGGAAGGGCCCAGGTGAGGACATACTACTTGTACAAAACCAGAGCGCACACCATGGAGAGCTGAGAAGTACTGGAGAATCTTGATTGTCTTGTATGATCCCTGTTGGTTTTTGCAATAAACCGCAGTACCAACTTGCCGTTGGCTGAGTCCTCCATTTATTCTGGTGATGGGAGTTGGGCCCTTGAGAGTCAGGTGGACTCCGAGCCATCCTCTGGTATACCCGGGAAAACTACCCAAACAGGTGGGAACATGAAAGCCCTGGCAGAGCACAGTATGTGCCCTGGCCACACATGAATATAAATAATCTGATTAAGGCATTGCCCTCGCTCGTCACAGGAGTGGGAAAGTGTTGAGAAACAGACAGCAGGTATTACCTTGGCAGTAGTAGATATGAAAAGCTTGTTTGACACAGTATTGGGGGACTAAGCAGATGACATTTGGAAAAGGGCAGGATATCCAAGGCTATGGATGGGGGACTGCAATCATGATGGGGCACATTTCAATGATTGTCGGGCTAGAGTGTGGGCTGCACTAAGAACAGCAAATACTGACACCCTGGACATACATTCAATGCTGGTGCGCACTATGAAGGAGACAAAGATCCATCATAGTATACACTACAGATTCAGGAGGAGATGTGGAGGGCTGAGATAGGGGAATCATGGGACAAGATAATGGCAATGTTTTATCATATGTTGTATATTTAAAGTACGCTATGGTCTCGAGCCTTACTATTACATTAACACTCTATGATATACCTTGTTCAAGAAGTCGAACATTTTGACCTAGTCGTTTACTTAACACAGGAGGTGATGTATCAGGAGTGTAATTGACTATGCCACCATAGAAACACTGAGCTAGTAATCTGGCTAGAGTGCATGAGTCACTTACAATTACACTCCCGATACATCACCTCCCGTGTAAAGTAAACAACTAGGTCAAAATGGCCATCTTCTTGATTGTTAAGGTAATAGTAAGGCTTGAGACCATAGAGTCCTTTAAATATTCACGATACACCACGACATTGAAGTTATAGTCGCAGGATACGTGCAGAGCAGTACACTAGAGAAACTGCTCAGAGGTGAGTTAATGAAAAAGTTTGAATTGTAGCGATATGTTCAATGGGCTTGTCACTATGTCCATAGTGATACATGCTCAAACAAAAATCCAAAGCTAAGCGGTTCCAGGCTGTCGGGGCTGCTATGGCAAAAGCTCCTTTTTCAGCTTTCCTAGACTTACTTTTCAGGATTTTTAACATTTTGGTCTCCTGTGGCCTGAGGAGCCATGGGGTACTCTTAGGCAGGATCAATTCATTGAGATAGCTTGGCATGATGCCCAGGAGACTCTTAAATGTGATAAGAAGGCGCTGGTAAAGAATTCTAGCCTCAACATAGAGCCAGTGTAACATGGTCCCGTCTGGTTAGGGCTGTGACCACCCTCACTGCACCATTTTGAATGACTTGCAGTCTATTTATTTCTGTTTTGCTGATGCCAGTCAGCAGACTGCAACAATAGTCCATTTTAGTTCCCACTATGGCTTTTGCCAAAGTGTTTGCATTAGCCTGGGAAATCATAGGTCTGAGGTGTGTGAAGAGTTTGAGATAATAGGCTTCACCAGATACCAAACTTCCCACATGTGCTTTCATAGTGAGGTGTTGGTCCAGAATCACCCCTACTGATTTAGCTTTCTTCATGGTGTCTATTTTAACTTTGCCAAGCTGGAATTTACTGTACATAGGGTCAAGCTTGGAGAATAGAGCGATCTCGATGGACATCAAGTAAATCTTGGAGTTTATTGACCAGTTTTTTTATATTTACAACATATTACTGAATAATAGATCCCAGTTTGGATCAAAAACCTAAGTGCTTATGGAATTTGTGTATGTTCACAGGAGATTATTTTTATGATGGATTCCCCATCACGAATTTACCAGGCTTTTATTTTGATCATAATCTGAGGTAAGCATATATGACAATATGACCATTCATGAGACATATGCTCATTGATTAAACAATGAGGGCTAAAATAACATCACTAGTAACAGCTGTTTTATATGTGTGTTTATGTGATTTAGTGAGCCACTCAGAAAAAGACTGTATGAAGAAAATGTAATAAAGCAGATTCTGCAATGTAAGCCTGTGATCAAGATCAATTCCCAAAGTGGACCTTGATGACCTATCATTTGTCCATCTGTAATATCACTCTTATACATCTGATGAATTTCCAAAGAATAAATCAAATATCTTGTAGGATACAAACATGTTGGGTTATGTTGGAGTGAATGCGGAATGTGTTTATTTGAGGTATTGAGAGCTTTTTATTTTTGTAAGTTGTATAATTATTTCTTGATTTAAGAAGACAGCTAATGTTTCATATGCACTGTCCTACTTTGTATTTACATGTGTTGATGTTTATGTGATCTGTTGTGAATACTGTTTACTGTATCTTAGTGACAATATATCTACATCGAATGAGTCATGAACATGTTTAGTATTGCGTGGATCACTTTTGACATTGTAATTATATGTATCAAAGAACTCACTTATACTTTTTACATATAAAGCGACCCTTTTTTTAACTTTTTGTACGATAAATAAAATGTTATATTTAATCTTGTAATTAACTACATTACAAAAGACTTATGTAACACATACTTGCCCAAAGTCGGTTGTTATTTAATGATGTGCAAATTGAACTTGACCATTTCATTTTTAGAGGGAGAGGGAGTGTGTTCGACACCAGGAATTAGTTACGCTATGGTCTTGGCGATAGAAAGAGCATTGTTCAGTGATTGCGCTACTAGGGGAGTACCCATGCACCCGTATTTGTTTATGCGTGGAGTAACAGTGTTATTGAGTAGGGTGCCAGGCATTCAAAACAAGCCATGGAGAGTGCCGGCAGAATTTATGTTCAGACCAGCAGTGCCCCAAGACCATGTCCCAGCTACTATCATCACTTTAGATTTGGAGGGGGTTGGACTGCGGATCACAAAATAGTGCTCATAGGGACTGATGAAGACGGGTGAGCAGTTTTGTGTATTGACCATGCTCAACCGTTGACTTGCTGTCGGATGGACAGTTGTTTGGAGATGCTGACCATGACTGTGAAATTATCTTGCAGGTGTGCGTTCGCTGTCATAATATGATTCAGCATAGGAATGTCCCATTTTCTGTACTTATTGCTAAAAGCATGACTGAACATTTACATGATGCATTAGTGAGCGATGGGGTAACCTCAGTTTAGCTGCGCTAAGGAATCACAAGCTTTGTTGGACTGCCACTACAATAGATGCATGTAGACATAGAAAAGATAGTTACTGCACCATGTCTCGTGCACATGTCTATAGTAAAAGCAGGAGAGGAAAACAGAAAAGTCACATTAGTAATTTATACACACACATGTTGCTTAAATGTGTCCTTAAATGCGCATAGACCATGCATCAAGTGACCCAGTTTTCCGTCTATGTCCAATATAACCTCTTAGTGTGTTTTGCGCTCAGTTACAGGTATGGGCATATCTTTGCACCCAAAGGTTCATGCACCGATCACTGTCCATTGATGTACATGAAGAGTTCATATAGTTGTTCACCATCCTTCTATACCTTGCATGCCTTAATACCATTCTCATATGAGTGAGCACCCTCTGTATCTAGAGATTGCATGTGCCAAAACGGATGGGCAATCCGTGGATGCCCACACCGACATGCATGTGCCCAAACTTAGCCAGTTTCAAAGTTGCAAACATGTTCTTGCAAACCAAATTGGCTCCCCTTTCATAAAGTATATACCTAATAGTTGATGGAAAAACAAGAAAGAAGGAGTTTTCTTCTATGGATTGCCAATAGGTAGAAACAGTGGCCTAAAAAGTGATAAAACAGATTATAATGCACGTCTTGTATTAATCTTTCTTGATGCAGGTGGGTGTTTATACTTTGAACTCTCCTGTATTAGCCCGTAGCCATCTGTTGTTAGCCCATGCTATTTACAGTTGGTAGTACTAGTTGTGAATTTTCCTTTTAGCCTGCCGCCATCTGTAGTAAGCCCATGCTAATCTCTGTAGTTAATGTTGAGTGCTTCACATGTGAATTGTCTTGTATTACCGCATTGTCATGCATTGTTTGCACAGGCTATTTTCTATAAGTAATTCTGGCTGTTTCTGTTGTGAATTATTTGATGTTAGCCCCCGGGGCCAGCGCAATGGCAAATCAGGTTGCCCGAAAGGCGGGCTGAATCTCACGGCATAGGTCCACGTTCCAAGCATGCTCACAGCTGCTCTCAGTGACCACCATCGTCCCACTGCCTTCTATCCCTCTTCCTGGCATGCCTGCTCCTTCCACCCACATCCAGCCCCCTTCCAACTTATCTGTAAACCTTATGTCACCACCTGCCACTCTCCCCACACCCCAGCCTGCCATAGAAAATGGAAGAGGGGCTCCGCTCAGAGCCTCGCTTCCATTTTAATGGTGGCCATGTTGGATGAGTGTTTGAAACAATGGGTGGCTCACTCAATGCAACTCATTGTTTCCAACAAATACATTGCTATTAGAACCCCAGGAAATTAGCCCATAGTGCTAATAGTAACAGGCTGTTCAGGTTTGTATCAGGTGGAATCTCATGAAAAGCTCTCACTACACTCAGGCCTATTAACTCAGGCTCCGGGCTGTTACCAGGCGCTACAGCCCGTGGAGCAGTTAGTATTGCTTAATTAGCCCATACAATGGTTTATTCAACTTGAGATTATTGACCAAATCTCTAAATGTGCATTGTCGTTTAGATGGTCCCTATTTTTAAACAGTTTTTCACGTGGTGCACTGAACTCAGAACGAGGCTGTTATCTGTCAGCTGTGGGATCTGATTTTGAGCCCCAGCTCCACTCGAATGACATGAGCATGTGCTCCAGGGAAAATCACTATACCTCTGTTCCTATTCTCTAGGAATTGGAAGAGCTAAGAAATACGTATACCACTTCTTAAAATGAGCCATGTGGTCCCACTGAATCCGTTAATGCAGCTGGAACACATAGGCGAACGTGAGATTGCAGAAGGCAAGACGATTTTCTCTGTGCGACCAAGTGTGCCCAGTGAATGCATGTGTGGCAAGTCTTTGGCTAGCCCGAGCAAGAAACACTCTACTTCCAGCCTAGGTCATGTGATGCTCAAATTCACTGGATCACGGCAAATTCACTGGATCACGGCACTGCCTCTCATTAAAGCGGGCCAAATAGAGGGCGCTAGAGGGCCACCCAAGATGTAGGCTCCTCTGTGAGTTCCACAAAGGCTCCACAATTAATCCTGATTTATACTTCTTCCAGCGTGTAATTTAATTTGTTCTGGCACTCAGCCACACGGAAAGCAACGGAGAGTTTGCAGCTGAATCGTAGGTGGCAGTTGCACTACGGAGAACCCGACACGTGACAATACGCAGCAGACAGAGCGTATTAGCTGCAGATCCGGGCCGCGAACAGGGTGGCAAACCACAGCCACTGGAACCGGAGCCAGGCGAGCTCCTGGGTGAAGCACACAGAGAACTGCGGTCGGCACAGGCTGGCCTGCCCCCGACCCGAAACCACGTGAAACCGGCAGTTCCCACAACATCCATCGAAGGGGTACTGGCCCGGTGACAGCCCGGGCAGCCCCGGGGCTGCCCACTCCCGGCCCGCCGTGCTGGGAACAACAGACACGGATCCCGCTCGTGCTATGGGCCCCTCCCCCCCAGACAGGGACACCGCTGTCGGACCAACACCCATTGGGCAGACTCAAGAACGGACCGGGGTCAGCGCACCAGCTCTGCCGGACGAGGAACCATGCTGCAGACATCAGAGGAGGAGCCGGCAGATACCAACCCGTGCCAGACATCCTCGCTCACCAAAGCAGACCACAGCAGCAGTGAGAGGTGAGGAGAGAATTGCCCCCTTCTCCCCCGGCCATACATCTGCCCTCGTCCCTATCGGCAGAACCCAAGGAGGGGTAGACAATATATCCATGGCACGACAATGCACATGCGGGATTGCTGGGCCCCATGCAGAAGCTCCTCTTGCCACCAGAACACACACCACGTGAAGGCCCACTTCTATCACCCAGAACTGCATCGGCAGCGGATCATCCAACCACCCCGAGGGGAAACAACAGTGGCACCATAATCAGCTTAGCGCTCACAAGCTACAACATACAAAAGCGCAGCAAAAGAACCCGTCTCGCGACACAAAGGACACACTCTGCAGGCCAACAAGTAAAGAATGCAGAACTGCTCCCAGGCGGTGACATAGCTTCACATCCACACGTAGCAAGCGAATAGCCAGTTAAACTGTAAGGTACTTTGAACAGTTAAGGAGAGATTTCCTGTTCTGCACCGTTATTGCACCAGGTGATCATCAGCAGCCACTCTAGCCCCAGCCCTGCTTGCTTCCATCCCGGTAGACTGAGAGGCACCACCCCCCGCGGGGCCTTTACCTCGCTGCAGATGGCCCTGCACCAGTGGCGTAACACAAAATGTGGGGGCCCCCCTGCGAGCCATGCTGAGGGGGCCCCCCAACTCGGCAACAAATCACGGGTTGCGCCACACTCTGGGCCGGCCTAGACTGTCACGCTTGCACAATACGCATGAACGTGCTGCTGAAGGGGTATGCCGCACACTGCACTAGGAAAAATATATAAATATGTGTTTTAATGCAATATACAGCACACTTTCTGAGATAAATTGGCTATAAAGCCAGAGTGTTTGCAATTGTTTTGTAGGGTAACACAATCCAATACATGCAAGTCACCAACAGTGCACAGGAACATTAATGCTTCCAACTGGCTGCACAATGTAGACCAGTGTAAACAGGTAATAACATTATAGTACAGAATGCCAGGCCACATTTAGACATACCTAGACTGTTTTCAGCAAAATGTCAGTCAAAGAAATAACACTCATCAAGAAGAGAGCACACAATAAAGCATGTGTCTCCATGGCCTCGAACAACACGGCCAAACTCTTTAAAATCTGCAAGGAACTGGTCAATCCTGTTGTGGTCTATACCTCTTCTGTTCCCTCCCATGCCCTCTGTACAGCTCTGGACTCTCATTTCTCTGCTAAATCTCAGGACATCCTGTCCTCTATGTCCTCTTCCTCTCTCGGCCCATTTTGGCCATCTCTTCTCTCCTCCTCCTTTTTCCTCTTTCTCTCTGACAACACCTGACGAGGTTTCTAGACAAGTCCGATCTATGAAAGTGTCGTCCAAACAGGTGCTCCGCTGCTCCTCCAGAACCATCAAAGCCCATATTGACACCCTCACTCCAGCCTTGGCCGATTTCTGTAATCACTCTTTCACCACTGCAATGTTCCCCTCTCCCTTTGAGCACTCCCTTGTGCACCCACTCCTCAAGAAGCAGTCTGCTGATCCTACCTGCTGGAAAACTATCGCTCAATCTCCACCTTTCCTGAGCAAACTCTTGGAAAAGCTTGCCATCTCCCAGCTTACTCTCCACACTGAATCTGTTGGTTGTCTCCATGACCATCAGTCTGGCTTCAGAGCTGCCAGAGGCATGGAAACTGCTCTCCTTAACACCTGTGCTGCTCTCTAACCTTGATTCCAGCATTCCTTCTATTCTCATCCTTCATCTTTCCTCTGCTTTCGACAGGGTCAACATCGCCATCCTGATCAATCGACTCTGTGAGAACCTGGGCATCACAGATCAGACCCTAGAGTGACTGACCTACTTCCACTTGGACCGCCACTCCGCTCCCAGGTCAATCGTGGTCCCATTCCCTCCCCCACCTCTCTCTACATGGGGCATTCCCCAGGGCTCTATCCTCTCACGCTGGTTTTTCAACCTCTACTTGGCCACTTTGGCCTCCTTGATCTCTACCTTATCCTCTAACTTTCAGTATTGTGCGGATGACTCAGCTTTCCTTCAGGCTCCCCTCATCCTCCTCTCCTCTCTTGCTCATTCCTGACTGTCTATCCACGATTCAGGATTGGTGCGCCTCCAACAATCTCTGCCTTAATGCCAGTAAGACAGAGATCCTTCTCATTGGGTCCCTTGCCACTGTGTTTCCTCTCTCACTATAGCAGACCACCTTGGGCCCTCTTCCTTTGCCTTCCTGCGAGGCAAAAAACCTTGGTGTCATCTTCAACGCCATACTCTCTTTCTCTCCTAACATCTCGGACATCACCAAGAAGTCCCACTACCAGCTGCTCCTCCTCAAAGGGACTCTTCCCTTTCTCACTCTCCACCAGAAGCTCACTGTCTCTAAACTGGACTACTGCAACAGCCACTTTCTCAATCTGTCTTCCTCTAGTCTCCGTCATCTGCAAATAATCCAGAACAGGACTGCAAGACTTAGCCTTGGCCTCAAGCCCTGGGATTGTATTTCTCCAGCCCTGAAATCTCTCCACTGGCTGCAAGGATCAAGTTCAAGAACCTTTGCATTGCCCACAAGGCTTTCTGGGGCCAGTGCCAACACTAAATCCAATGCTCTCTTCCAAAATACCTTCTTTCTCTAACCCTTCACTCAGCTACCTCCAACTCTCTAAGGCTTAGACATTTCTCCAGGCAGAGAGTGGGGGTAGACCTCTCTCCTCTGCTGGTGCCTCCAACTGGAATGGCCTCCCTGCCCCTCTCAAACTTGAGGCGGACAATCTGAAGTTTCGGAAGCAGCTAAAAGCTTTCCTCTTCTCTGCTGCTTTCGCTCTCTCTCCCCCCCTGCTGACCTACCTGACCTACCTGTCTGCTGTACTTACTGGCCGCTTGGCTACCCTCAGAGTCTCTCTGAGTCCAGGCTCTTTCTTGATTGGTCACCCTTGCACTGCCTCCGGGCCTACCATGCACTTACGGGCTGTAACTGTAACCCTGCAGTCCATTGTTCTCCTTGCACAACCAATAGCTGCTCTGCCCTGGCTGCACTTACTGAGAGCATTGCTGCCCTGTTTTCCCCTCCCCTCTCACTTGCACTTCCCTGCTCCCTTTTCCCTTGCACTTCTCGTTCTCACAATGACACAAGGCCTAGTGAGATTGTTTGTCTTGTCCTCCCTCTATCATCCCTCCCTTGTGTACACTTGTGTACAGGCGCATTATAAATGACTTGAATCATATCATATCATTTTATCACAGATGCCCAAAAAAATATACAATGCCACAGTAAGAAATGGCTACACTGGCAGCACCCAAATGCCAATCTAGCCAGGTAATTAAAGTTAGCAGGACTACTTTATCAGAAATGTCCAGTTAAAAGAAAGTCATACCAAACTGAGGAATGACTAGACTGGCTAAATCAAAATGCCTCTCTAGCCACTAATACCACATATCATGCCTGCTTAGCCTGGACATGGACAACCATTATGATTTATCACACAATCCTGCCCCCCCCACACATCCACTCTCCCTCCCACCCACCACCCCAAACTCCACAATCAGCTCCTTGGCCCAGAATTACCTCTGCGTCCCTCTTCCTTGTCCCAGAGCTTTCGTATGAGGCTTCTTGCCTCGTAGGTAAGTACTGGGATGAGGAACAGTGGGACTAGGAGTGATGAAGATTACAGGTAGCTAAATCAGGCATTACCTCCATGTACCTCTACCTCTTCCCAGTACTTCTGTATGAGGCAGAGTGCCTCAAACACACGTACTGCCTCGTATATAAGTACTGGGACGAGGAAGAATAGGGCTAGGAGTAAGCAAGGCATTAAACACAAGTAGTAGCGCAACACCATTGAGTTGACTGGGCTTCAGCACACCGAAGCAGAAGTAGTTGAAACCTTTCGTAAGTTTTGTCAAAAGCTGTGCAATACCTACAACACTGCCGACCCAACAGAACTGATCCATGACTTAGACAGCATCGAGCTCTATTGGGTGAATGCCAAACTTCGAGAGCCACTCAACACACCTATCACCATAGAAGAAATTCTTGAAGCCATAAATGGACTATTCAACACTAAGGCTCTGGGCCCGGATGGCCTCATCAGTTAATTCTATAAAACCTTTGCACAACTGCTGGCCCACACTCTTACTGCAGGTGCATGAGGAGGCACTAACCACCGGGACGCTACCGCCAACCCTTCGCATGGCCAATGTAATCCTTCTCCACAAGCCCGGTAAACCAAAAGAAGACTGTGCCTCAAATAGACCTATATCCTTAATAAACCTGGACAACAAGATACCGGTGAAGATACTGACATCGAGGCTACGCCCCCGGATGCCTGCTATGGTACTAGCCGACCAAGCAGGTTTCGTACCAGGCCGGAACACATCATTTGGCATAAAAAGGATGTTTGGAGTGATGGAGGACCTTGACCCGGAGAGCCAGGCAGCGGCTGTCCTGCTCGACACCTAAAAGGCCTTTGACTCTATTGAGCCGCCCTTTCTCTTTGCCATTTTGCAGCGCATGGGTCTAGGTAACTACTTCATCAGATTAATCACCCTCCTATATGAGCACCCGACAACCAACATCCAACATCATTCTGGGAAACACACGTTCACCTGACATATACCTGCAGAGAGGAACCGGCAAGGATGCCCTTAACCACAATTCTGTTTGCACTGGTAATGGAACCCTTGGCCTCCGATCTCCGGGGCCGCCACTTGGACAAAGGCCTCTCCCTCTGCCCACATAAACTAACCATATCCCAATACGCTGACGTTGTGGCCTTCTTTCTTCACAACCCCGCAGAGAACTTGAACCCAGTGATGCATGCAGTGATCAAATTTGGTAACTTCTCTGGGCTAAAAATAAACCATTCAAAATCCATAATCTCCCCCCTGACCGCCAACACCCGAGAATTCACCGACGATTTTGTATTCCAGTGGCAATGGTCGAAAGTCAGATACCTGGGCATTCTGCTCGCCAGATCTAACCACAATGTCATGCAAGATAACTACGAAAAGACAGTGGAAGTGATCCAAAACAAAGTAAACAGGTGGAAGCTCCTCCCACTCACCCTATGGGGGAGGGTCTCCCTAGTTAAAATGGTAATTCTTCCTAAATTCTTATACCTTTTTTTGAATATCCGACTGATGTTACCACAGCATTTCCTTCAGCGCTTCAAAAGCCTAATCCTCGAGCTACTGCGGGCTGGCAAGAGAGCATTAGTGGCCTACACTAATTCAGCCTTTCACAAAAGGCGGCCTCATGCTCCCAGATCCAGAACGCTATTATTGGGCTACACAAGCCCAATTCCTTGGCCATTGGTACACCCAGTTCGTCAGACCCCATGTTCAAATCGAAAGAGCTCTGGCGTCCCCCTTCCTCCTCAGAGCTGTCATCTTTGGCCAACTACAGGTGCCTCACAATACGATGAACATTGTCCACAACACTTATACTGTCTGGAAAAAAATCGCCTTGAAAAGCAACACGCAAGCCAGATTTTCTCCCCTCCTCCCAGCGTGATTCATTCCAGGAATGCCCATAACTACAGAGAGAATTTATCTACAATGGACCAACAAACTGCAAATAAAATCACTAGGCGATCTCTTCTTTGATGGCAACTTTCTATCACTGCAACAAGCCCGAGACAAGGGCTGTGATAACGCCCTCGACATGTTCATCTATTTTTGGCTGCATCACACCCTTCAAACCAGCCTCGCCACCTTCCCACGCCAGCCACCTACTTGGCAGCTTCTCCACGGGGTGATACAGTCTCAAGGTGAGGGACGACGGGTATCAGAGATATACAGATCGCTCCTGATCGAAACGGCAGTCCTACCCATTAACCCCAGAAGACGATGGGAGAAAACCCTCAGCACCTCGATAGTAGATGAGGACTGGAACTACATATTGCGACTGACTCAAAAGGTCTCCATCAATACTAGATACAAGCAAATACACTTCAATTACCTACACCAGGTTTACCATACACCAGCAAGACTCGACTCACAGCGGCCGACAATCTCAGCAACATGCAGCCGCTGTGGTGCCCCGGATGCAGACTTCATACACCTGGCATGGTCACCACAGGCCCCCTCCCACACCCCTGATCATGCCCTACAGGCAGCCCATCCACCCTGACCATGCCCTGCAGGCAGCCCACACTACAGGGGACCACCATACACTTCTGGGAATGCCCCATAATCAGCCCATCCACCCTGACCATGCCCTGCAGGCAGCCCACACCACAGGGGGAACCCATGCAACCCCCGACCATGCCCTGCAGGCAGCCCACATGGCACCATGCACTTGTGAGCCCCAAAACAGGTCCCCCCACCAGTGACGGGCACCTGCAGGCAGGCCCCGACAAATGTCCCTCCACCCCACCCCCAATGACGGCAACCTGCCAGCAGGCCCTGACTCATGTCCCCCCACCAGTGACGGGCACCTGCCAGCAAGCCCCGACTCATGTCCCCCCACCCCACCCCAATGATGGCAGCCTGCCAGCAGGCCCCAACTCATGCCCCCACCACCAGTGATGGGCTCCTGCCAGCAGGCCCCGACTCATGTCCCTCCACCCCACCCCCAATGACGGCAACCCTCCAGCAGGCCCCGACTTATGTCCCCCATACTAGTTTTGGGCACCTGCCAGCAGGCCCCAACACATGTCCCTCCACCCCACCCCCATTGACGCCAACCTGCCAGCAGTCCCCAACTCATGTCCCCCCCACCAGTGATGGGCACCTGCCTGCAGGCCCCGACTCATGTCCCTCCACCCCACCCACATTGACGGCAACCTGCCAGCAGCCCCCGACTCATGTCCCCCAACCCCACCCCCAATGACGGCAACCTGCCAGCAGGCCCCAACTCATGTCCCCCCACCTCACCCCCATTGATGGCAACCTGCCAGAAGGCTCAGACACATGTCCCTCCACGCCACCCCCATTGACGCCAACCTGCCAGCAGGCCCCAACTCATGTCCCCCCCACCAGTGAGGGGCACCTGCCAGCAGGCCCTGACTAATGTCCCCCTACCCCACCCCTAATGATGGCAACCTGCCAGCAGGCCCTCACTCATGTCCCCCTACCGAACGTGCTGTCAGAATAGAGGCCCATGTCAGAAATGCAAACCATAATCCCACCCCACCCCACAGCACCCCAGTCCAAACACACAACCATATGTTGTACCCACTCCCCACTATGAGTACAACGCCTTGAAATTCAATAAAGCACATGCATGCACCCAAAGACATGTCCAACAGAGCCACACAGTGGTGACACAGGACAGAGGCAATGGACAGTGACACATTCACAAAACTAATGAGAGTAGACCACACCAATAATGAGGATTTGTGAAATGTATTAAAAAGAAAACAAAATGACTAAATCAAAGCCACACATGCAAATGAAGAAATTATAAATGCAATACCAAAAAGAAAGTAAAATCTGAGGAAAAATAAAAATACAAGACATGAAAACTGAGAAGTGGTCCATCGCCAAAGTCCATAGAAATAAATCCAAAATTCTAAACCATAAAAAACCATTCCTCCATGGGATGACGTAAAAAAGAAAGTATGAAGGGTCCATGATCCTAAAACGAAATTAAACCTACAAAATACTCTATGTAAAACACAACTATATGCAAAAAGTGGAGCAATGTCTGTGTACTCCAAATCGTTAAAAAAACTAAATGAAACCTAAACCTAAATAACTATATACAAAGGCGGCGTGCTAGTCCAACGGCTCACTTTTTGATGTCCCGGGCCAGGTCATCACCGAACTCCATGTCGATGTTCCGGAGGCGGGCCTGTTCCCTGGCCACGAGGTCTTGCAGGGATGCAGCCATGGTATCCTCCAACTCCCTGCGAGTTGCCTCGAGGAACTCAGCCCGCCTCAAATCCTGGTGCATGGAGGTCTCTGCCCTGACTATTGTGAGCCGTGCCCTCTCCGCCCGCTGCTCTGCATCTATTTGCTGGCCCAACCGCTGCCACATGGAAGACACTCCCAATCCTGGGTCGTCCTGCCCTCCGGCTGAATCCTGCCCCCAGGATTTTGATGGCCTGAGCCATGATGTCTCCCACGCTGAGCCTGCCTCCAATGCAACTGCCTCTGGCACCACGACGGCATCAGGCTGATGGAATCCACTGGTGCCATCGTGCACGTGCCCTGCTTTATTGATGCCTGCACGTCCTCCATTTGCTGGCATCCAGTTGGTGGGCTAGCCACCCCTACTGGACCTCCGACTCCTGACTGTGGCAGGGATGTGAGCTCTACCAACCTGGCCGCTGGCTCAGGTGCAGCTCCAGAGGGGGCCCAGGTGATACTTGGGTGGGAAGACAGCACAGAGGATGATGTTCGCATAAGGGGTTCAGTTGAAGAAGGGGTCGCAAGAACATCCAGCATATGGAATAACCCAGTGCCGCCGTCCTGTCCTAGTAGTTCGACGTGCCCGAACAGGTATTCGAAATGAAGTGCATTGTCCAGACGAGAACCCTGCATGTCATCCCGAATATCGCGTGCGCGCAACGCCAAACCAGCTAGGACAGGCTCAATCCGGTCACGAATTGCCACGTCCACAGGGAGAGGAAGGCCAGTTGTTGTTCACGCATCCCCTCTCTGAAAACGTGTCTGGACGAAGGCATCCGTGCTGGTGCCAGATGATGCAGTCACAGGATCAGGGACAGGATTACACACAGGCACCTCTGCGGCGGCCTGTGATGCCTCCTGTCCCTTCCCCTGAACTGCACCACTAGCACCAGTGGAATCCCCCTTCCAGGCCCTGTGCGTGGGGCTGTCATGGCCTCTTCCTCAACCAAATCCCCCACCAACCTGGATGACTCTGTGCCGTCTTCCTCCATAGGCCCCTGTGGGGGCTCAGCTGCCCCTTCTGCTCCCGAGGGAACTGGGCCTTGCGTCTCCGGCTAGCGGTGGCATCCCTGCCTCTATGCTCCACAGCACCATCTCCACCCTCTTCATCAGTCGACGCTGCAGACAGGGAGAGATAGAACACAGGCATCAGAGCACTGTACAATGGTCTGATACACACATGACAGTTGCACATGAGTGGCAGTGTCAAACTTCACAGATGGCATCACACTCCCCAACACTCATATCATTTGAACCCACACACATGCACAAATAAACTGGTATTGTGCAACAGACATCAGCATCCATACACACATAACTGCATGAACAACCAAAGGTTGGCATGATGTCACAAGCAACAAGGGGAGTGCCGATCACATGCACACACGGTACCAGACAGACATGCATCTGTACATCTCCACCACCTGTCACAGTGCAATCATCGGCAACTAAGTCACATCTGCCAATCAGGTACCTACATGTCTGTGTCATATACATCCATGGCGTCTCACAGTCACACCCCCCAAACAGACACACACACATGTACCCCGTGCACGTACATGAAGGCGTGACAAGCATCCATGTGTAACACCCCAAACATGGATGAGTACATACACAGGCATGCAAACATGTGTGCATCTTCACATGCAGTTGTTCATCATGCTTTGGAACACATACATTATTGATGTGCATGTCACATGACTCGACTCATATTCAGCACGGTCATGTACCTGCACATACACATCCCAACATGAGCCATGTCAGACATATGTCCAACCTGCACACTCCTGGCACACCTCAACATGCACTGCATCCAATGAGTACGCATGCACACTTACCGCTGGACTCCAGACGGGTCTGCCTCTCGAGGACCTGGAGGTGAAGCGCTGGGTGAATGCATTCCAGGACCCTCATCTGGTCGGTGGTAAGCAGGATCCAGTGCCCCACTGCATCCGATGCGTACAAGAGGCGCCGGGTTCTGGACTTGAAGTCCTCCCAGTGCTTATGGACGTGTTTCAGGTTGAGGGTTGCCACCCTCTCTGCGTTGATGGCACCCACGATGTCCAAGCAGATCCTCTCCCGTCCATCCTTGTCGGCGCGTGCTCGTCCGAAGAGGGCATCATAATGCATCAGGACTTGCTGCACCAGGATGCCAACGTCTCCTGCAGTGAAGCTGGCACCCCTCTGCCTCTCTGCCGAGGGGTCGCCACTGGTCCCAGCTGGAGTTTGGCCCGACATGGCAACCCACGAGGCAGATACGGGTGGGCAACTGGGTCTGGGTGCTGGGCTTTGAAGCGAAGGAAAAGCAGTCGGGAGTCGTCTGTTCCAGCAGAGGTGGTTGCAGCAACTGGACCCCTGCAGATGGGTGATGTGCAGGCACCAAATAGCAGGGCACGTGGCCAGCAGGCAGGCAGACAGCAGCAGATGGCTCATGGGACACTGCTCGGGGTTCTGGGGGGCAGGAAAATGGCCTTCTGCGCAGGAGCGTGGTCTTCCATGAGTTGTCACGTGGCCAGCATGATGCAGAGTGAATCCACATGTGAAAATCAGCACGTTGGCGTGAAAATCGAGGAAAGGCCCTTAGCGCGTAAGCGCGTAAGTGACATGACACGCATAGGCATTGCTGTGAGCAGGGGTTAAAGGTCCGTGTAGGACGCCATGTTCTTGTACGTGCTTTTTGTGGAGAGCGAGCATGTGATTCTTGTACTTCTTGTCGGTTGACAAGCGATTACTTGACACCGGTTGCAGTGCATACTCCTTGTTTACTGCAGCAGAGCTCAATTCTTCTTTTGGCGGGGCTGTTGCCAACGCGCACATGCACGTCTTTTTTCCGTTCATTTTCCAGGCAGACGGTGATCGCGCATGTATTTTTCCACTGTGGTTGCTCCCGAGTGTCACATACCCATTCAGAGGTCATTGTAGCCTGCGTGTATCACGCTTATGCATTTTTTCTGTTTCTGGGTGCCACAGCATACTGCAGGTACTTCATTCCACGCACACGGGCTACCAAAGGGGTCGCATGCACATTTGTTTGTTTTTGGGGTGCCTGAGTGTTGCTTGACCCATCATTTTTCCCCAGGTGTCGCAGACAGCCTTGCAAGAGCACAGGTGTACCTATTCCATCTAGTAACCTGCCCCCTTCACCCCAATTGCCCAGGACAATTGTTTTCTGCACCTCCCATTCGCACTAGTGCATCAGTGCCATGGTCGGGAGGTGACCAAGTGCTAAGGGAGGCAAAGGTGTCCACGGTAGGGGATGTGGCCGGGATGAGCAGAGTGGCCAACATGGCAGTGGTGGCCAACGTGTGCAGGGTGGCCCAAGAGGACAGTGTGTCCAGGACCATTCAGGGATACCTATGCCCCCCCCCCCAGTGGGTCAGGGAGATGCAGCTGACACCATCCCAGCTCAGGCCCTGCTAGCACGGCCCGGATTGGTCATCGAATAGTCACGGGATGACTCACAGGCCGACTTACATGTCACGAAGCCCAAGCCAAGTGTGGAGGTGAAAGTTGCTGTCACCTGGTCACGTGGATCTGGGGCAGCAATGTCATCTGCTGCCCTGAGTAGCCAGGGTGAGGAGGCTGCAGGGGCAGCTGCAGCTCACTCCACCCCGGCTCTGAGTCACCCAGCTCTGAGACTGTGTTGGTCCCGGACCCTCACACCAAGGAAGTTGTGCCGCTTGCTCCTGGCAACAGCACCCAGCAGCCAATGCCTGCAGTGAGACCTTTGGTCATCGTGCCATTGCCTGCTTCCAGACCGGAGCAGCGTAAGACACTCAGGGTCCGCACCACCTCTCAAAAGGAAGAAGCATGCCTTTGCGGAACAGGCTGGGACCCAAGACATGGCTCGCCCCTCGGGCACATCAAGGAAGTGGAGTTTCAATGATGTGGAACTAGATGCACTTGTGGGCTACGTGTCGGAACATGGCCGTGACTTGCGGGTGACGGCAGGGTGCAAGACTATGACTGCTCAGCGTGGGGCCCACTGGTAGAGCATCGCGGACCACTTTAGTTCCCTTGGATTTGTGAAGCGCACAGCTGAAGATTGCTCAAAGCGTTGGAATGACCTCAAACGCCGAGCAAAAAACAAACTGGCTTCCAATTACGCCTTTACTGTGGTGACTGACAGTGGGTCACCACCAGAGGAGGATGAACTCACACAACAAGAGGCAATCGCTGGAGGGTTCATCCCAGAGGATCAGATCCAAGGCGTGTAAGACCTACCAGATCTTGAGACAATGTCCGGTGAGTGCTCATGCCTGTGTGTGCAGACCATGGGTATGTTGCTTGGGTGATGTGTTGTGATTGAGTGCCAGGTCAGGCTGTGTAGTCATAACTGCTATATGTGACCCATGCAGTACCTCCAAGCCATCCCCCGCCCTTGGGTTTGGGGTTCACTGTATCCCTACTGACCGCTGCAAACACTTTGCACATGATGACTGCACTTGCACTTAAACTGCCATCATGCCACGACATTGTTAATATTGTTTTTTCTTTTTATTCTAACTGATTGATGGAATCATTTGCATGATAAACGCAGATTTGTGTGCTGTTCTCCCACAAAATCACCATACTTCAGACAGGGATTTTCCCCCACAAGGGCCCACAAATGTGCACTTTTTACACAAATGATTTCATCAATCAGGCTGATTGACTGCTGTGCACCTACACATGCACTGCACCCGATCACTTCTGAGCCCTGTTTGAATGTTCAACATGACAATTGACTTGTGTCATGTCCAAGTGACCTACCATGATGTATCCCTGTGCCTCCCATCACTGTATTTGAACACACTGGCATTGTTGCAGCGTGTGACACATGTGTGTTTTGTCCCATTCTTTTGCATGTTCTTTTGCATGTTCTGTTTGATGATATGAGTTTGACACAAATGGGGGACAGTAGTGATTAACTCCCATCTGGGTGTCCTTGTCAGTTCTAGCATGGCTATGCTACGTGCTATCTGTGTGCTGGCATGTATCATGTTTGTGGATGGTCCATGCCACTCACAGGCTAATGTGTGATGCAGGTGCACCATGCAGCACATGCGTTGCTTTTGCATTTTGAAGTCATCAGTGTCTGCTTTCAGGGTCCCCTTTCACTTCATTGCCACTGCATGGAGTTTGTGCCATGTGTGACATGTCTGATTAATGTATTGGATGTGTACATTGTGATGCCTATGTGTGTCGGCTATGCTGTTCATGCATGTCTTCATTACTTTTCTTTTCATTTTGTGCAGGTGATGAGGCACTAGATGCTGTGGAGGAGGAGGAGATGGTGCAGGGGCAGGAGTACTCAGAGCCCCAACCAAGCACCACTGGAGGACGTGGGGTGGTGGTGCACGAAAATCCATTGGTCCTACAGACCATCCTGTCCACAGGTGTCTCTGGGTACACCTCCGATGATCACTATAGCTCAGGTGCTGAATCAGACATTGAGACAAATGTCCCTTCGCAGATGAGTGTTTCTGGCAGGGATGCTGTTCTGTCCAATGCACCTGCACTGAGGGTAGACCCCTCGATGGCCCATTCAGTGTTGAAATGTCCGCCTGTGGCAGTTACGGATGCAGGGTCACACTCCTCAATATTTGCTCCTGGTCCTGGGCAGCAGATCAAAGGAGAAATGCAGTCCTGCAGCCTCAGGCAGTTCCAGCACAGCAAGGTGCACATCACCTTGGGGCCAACAGGTGTTGTGTCTGGCAACACGGCGGCAGTGCGCCTCCGGGCAATACTGTGTGGGAGAACTCCATTTATGCAATTGCAGCACAACAGGGGGCATCATGTGAGATGATGGCTCAGGCCATGGATAGGGTGACCACTTCCATTCTCCCCCCTAAAAGGCAGGTGGAGCTCCAGCAGCAGGCAACAGAGACCATGTGCCACTCACACAGCCAGGACATGTTGGCTGCCAACAGGGACCGACAGGCTGAACTGGAGGCTCTGTGCACAGCCATATCTGCAGAGGCACGGGCCCACAGGGATGACCTGAGGGAAGAAAACAGCTCCCTCAGAGCTACTCTGGGTGCACTTGAGGTGTCCCAGAGTACACCATCAGAACAGCAGCTGTAGCAGCTAACACCCACAATCTCAGCTGAGCTCCAGGAAACCCGTGAGGAGATCGGTGCATCACGCGAGGCCTTGCAGGCAGCAGTCTGTGCTACCCGTGAGGTGCTGCATGGGGACCTCCAGACCATTATCCTGCGGAACCAAACCTTTCAAACCCGCATGCTTGCTGCCATGGAGGAGCATGCCAGGGCTTCGCGTGGTCTGCCTCCCATACCACATACACCTTCTCATGTAGCACCAGAGGGTGACGACAGCTACGGCAGTTCTTCCACTATCGGGTAGCCGTGCAGGCCATGAGCCCATGGAGGGTATTATTTTTTTTATCACATCCACTTATGTGGGTGTTGGGGTGCACCCTGCACCTCCTCCCTCCCAGGTTGTTCCCCCCACCCCCTGGTCGACCCATGGCCATTTTTGATTTTTTTTGTCTATTGTGCATTCATGTTACAGTGTGTTGCATTGTGTGGCACCCGTAGGCATCCACTGTATGTTACAGCTGAGCCCATGCAGGCTTGTCTTGTGTTTGAAGCTTTGGGTCCAGACACATATGCCACTCCTGCTTCCCCTTTACATGTGCTCGCAAGGGAGGCACTGCGTGACAGTAACTTACACAGAGGCATTGGGCTTCCATCAGGTATGTGGCTAGTCTGTAGTCCAAACTGTGTATACACCCCTAGTGGGGGTTACTGATTATTTTGCCACTCCATGGTTGATTTGTATATTGTGTTCCATATTGCTCATTATGCATATTTGCATGTAGCTTCTTCATGTCTTACCCTGCCTGTCTCCATTGCAGATGCAGTTCATGTTGTATGCAGTACCCTGCCACATTTACCTACCAGCAACACACTGGAGATGGAAGGGGTCGATGTGCTGCCTTTTGTCATGTTGTCACACTTGCACTATTGTGATTGGTTACTGTCAGATGTTGCCACTGTTGGGTCCTGTATTCATATTTTGTCATGTTGGTAAGTATATGTTCATGTGTGCTGGTTTTTTTCATAGGTGAGAGGGAATTGTCTGTGGCCTGTTTCCATTTGTGACAGTGCACTTTTTGACAGTTGTGTAATGTGTTGTGCATTAATTTGGTTGCTTTCACATTGCATGCCATGGTGTCTTGGGTGAGATGGGGTTTGGGAGGGGTTGGGTGACATACCAGTATTTGGGTGTGCTGTTTTGCAAGGGGGTGGTCCTTCATGCAGTATGAATGTGTGCCTTTTTGTAACGCTCACCTGATTCCCGTAGAGGCGCCGGTTTTGACTGGGCGTATACCGTATCTTCAAAGGTGATGTGTAACACACGGCTGGCTCTTTGGGCTGGACCTCTGTGCACTGTATGTCTGACTCGAAGGGTAAGATGTCTGCAGATAGAAAATATGGGATTAAGGAACTGGGTTATTGAATGTCTCTCTCTTCTTCCCTTTCTCTTCTCCTGTAGAACCCCAAAGGTTAACGCTCTCACCTTAGGTAAGTGAACGCCGTGCTCGGGGCAGGGTGCTGTAACCAGTTTCTTCACTGGATAAGGGGAGCAGGCCTCTTGACTTCAGAGGACTGCTGTCCGTCGTTTACTGCACGAACGGTAAGTTTCGAGTAATTCTAATGTCTTTAAAGTCTTTAGTAATGATGTTTCTTGTTTTGCAGGGTTCCGGCGATGGCAGATGACGGGCTGAAGTGAGTTGAAGATGGAGCCCGTGTGATGAATAGAAGCGCCTGGAAGCACGTAAGTAAGCGCTTGTTGCCTGCTTCACGATGCGCTCTAACTGTCTTTTTATTTTGCAGGTACAAGTTCGGAGCGGCTGCAGGGTGGCGGAATACCCACTGGTTTAGATGTGGAAAGGAGTAATGGCATGTGAGTATTAAAGTTCCCCAATGTCTTTAAACGCACCTTGTTTTGTCTTTCAGATGCGGGATGCAGCGCCGAAGGCCTCCGGAGCGTGCAAAGAGTTGGTAAGCTTTTGTCTTTCAGATGCCGGAATGCAGTGCGAGGCGTTGGTGACAGCCGATGGACCAGGTAAGTGAAGAGCTGTCACTGAAGACCGTAATGCTAACCTGTTCTTTCTTGTCTTTATAGGTGTTGCTGAAGACTGGATTCAGGATGGTAAGCCTTTTTCCTTAGGCCCAGGATCAGATGCAGAAGACACGATGAGCGTTCTGCTGCAGAGGATGCAGAATAACGCAAAGCAAGATTCATCCATCGGGTGTGGTTTAAATAGCCTCCTGTAGTGCTTAGGTGTCTCCTTCCACAGCCACGCCTAGGTAAGAGAAGAGTTCCTGCTTTCCAGCAGAGTTCCAGTGTTCTGAATCTAGGGAGTGGCTCCTGCCCCACCCAACAGGAAAAGTAGTTCCAAACAGAAGAGGATCAGAGGCTCAACTGGCAGGCAAGTAAGCAGCATGGTCTGCTGCAGGCAAGTCCACCCAAGCATTATGAGCCCGGCGCTTCCAGCACCGGGACTGGGCATATTTATGAGCCTGGTGCCACTGGTGCCAGGATGGGTCCAAAAGGTCCCAATTGGGACCGGTTGGCACTCGGAACCTGGGTTATGGATCTGCTTCCAGGGGAGTTGGGAAAACCCTGACCTTTTGGAAGCAGAGATCATGACAGTACCCCCCCTCAAGGCCCCTCCCAAACCGGGCTTCTCCTGGGGTTTTGGCTTGTCAGGAAATGTTCGGTGAAATCTTTTGATTAGGCGAGGAGCGTGGACATATTCAGCAGGTTCCCAGGATCTCTCTTGGGGGCCATAGCCTTTCCAGTCAATTAGGTAAAATAGTTTAGATTTGGAGATCTTGGAGTCCAGAATGCTTTTGACTTCAAACTCGAGTTCTCCATCAACTAGGATAGGTTTTGGAGATTTAGTTAGTCGGGTTTGAGGTTGCACGGGTTTTAATAGAGAGACGTGGAAGACCGGATGTATCTTCATGTGCGGGGGCAAGTCCAACTTGACCGCTACTGGGTTTACTATGGTAGTGATGGAATAGGGACCAAGGTATCTTGGGTTGAATGTGCGTGGCCCTTTTAGAGGTAGATATTTGGTGGATAACCAGACTTGATCCCCTACTTGATATTGAGGGGCTTCCTTCCGATGTTGATCTGCTCCTTTCTTGTATTGTTCTTTAGCCCTTTGACGGTGAGAAACAGCTTCCTTAAAGGCTTGGGTGATTGTAGAATGCAGGTAGTCTACTGCTGGTGTTTCAAGATCTTGGAGGGGATCCAACTCCGAGGTTCGAGGGTGACTGCCGTACAAAAGAAAAAACGGGGTTTTCCCAGTTCCCGAATGGACAGAGTTATTGTAGGCATATTCGGCTATCCAAAGGATGTCTTTCCAAGTTTTTTCAGTTTGTTGCAGCATGCAGCGTAAATACTGTTCCAGAGTTTGATTGGTCCTCTCGGTTTGTCCGTCGGTCTGAGGGTGGTGACTGGTCGATAGTCTCACATCAATTTGAGCCGACCGACAGCAACTTCGCCAAAAATGAGAAATAAATTGACTACCTCGATCCGAAATTAGAACCGAAGGAAAACCGTGCAGTCGGACGATGTTTTCGAGAAATTCTCGGGCCAGAGTTGCTGCTGTTGGCAAGCCTTTGAGCGGAATGAAATGCGCCATCTTGGAGAATAAGTCCACGATTACTAGAATCGTATTGTTTCCGGAGCATGGAGGTAGATCGGTGATGAAGTCCATAGAAAGCGTATGCCAAGGGCGAGGTGGGATGTCAATAGGGCGTAAGAGGCCTGCTGGTCTTTCCTTTTGACTCTTGTTTTGGGCGCATACTCCACAGGACATTATAAAGTCTCTGATATCTTTTTTCCAAGACGGCCACCAGAAGTAGCGCTTGATCTTTTCTGAGGTCTTGGCCATACCGGGATGTCCTTCCATTAAAGAATCGTGATAACAAGAGATTACTTTTTTCTGTAAATCGGTGCTGGGTAGGTATAATCGTTCTTGGAAATACAATAAGTTGTCCTTTACTGCAAAGTCCTTTCCCTGCAGATGCCAATTCTGTATGTCTGCTGGCTTTATCCTTAACTTCCTCTATGGATTCTGTGGCGATTACACCCAGAATTCTTTGTTCGGGAATGATTGGTACAGGTTTAGGGTTGATCAAGTGTTCTTCCACTCCCATCCGAGAAAGGGCATCAGCTTTACCGTTCTTTGTACCAGGTCGATAGGTAATTATGAAGTCAAACTCGGCAAAGAATAATGCCCAACGGAGTTGTCTAGAGGATTGGGCTTTTGCGGTTTTCAAATATTGCAGGTTTCGGTGATCCGTAATCACAGTAACGGTGTGTCGGGCCCCCAGCAGATAATGCCGCCAAGCCTTAAAGGCAGACTTGATAGCCAGAAGTTCCTTGTCAGTAATCGTGTAATTGATTTCAGGAGGCGAGAATTTGCGGGACCAAAATGCCACGGGATGCAACTGATTGGTTACCGGATCCTTTTGTGATAGAACTGCCCCCATGGCAAGGCTTGAAGCATCAGTTTCCACGATGTAGGGGAGTTCGGGGCGAGGGTGTTTTAAGATTGGTGCAGAGATAAATTTAGTCTTCAAATCCTGGAAAGCTTGTTCCGCCTCGGTAGACCATTCAAAACGTTTGTTATTCTTTAACAAGGCAGTGATGGGCTGGACTATTCGAGAGAATTCGGGGATAAACCTGCGGTAAAAGTTAGCGAAGCCTAACATGCTTTGCACACCTTTTACGGAGGATGGTGATGGCCATTTGAGAACTGCATCGACCTTCTTTGAATCCATACGCACTCCGCCAGGTGATAATATGAATCCCAAGAATTCAACTTCAGTCACGTTGAAAACACATTTTTCCAACTTAGCGAAAAGTTTGTGTTGACGCAATCTTTCGAGGACCATTTTCACGTGTTTCCGATGTTCAGATTTCGATGAAGAATAAACGAGGATGTCGTCAATGTAAACAACAACACACACATCTATGAGCTCTCTGAGGACATCGTTCATAAAATATTGAAAGGCGGCCGGGGCATTGCAAAGTCCGAAGGGCATGACCTGATATTCAAATAGCCCATACTTGGTGCGGAAGGCCGTCTTCCATTCATCGCCCTCTTTTACTCGTACCAAGTGGTAAGCTCCTCTAAGATCCAGCTTTGTATATATGCATGCTTTTCTGACTTGGTCCAGGAGTTCAGGGATCAAAGGTAACGGATATCTATTCTTAACGGTGATCTGGTTCAGGGAGCGATAATCTATACAAGTTCTAAGGTCTCCTTCCTTTTTTGGAACGAAGAACAAAGCTGAAGAAGCAGGGGACTTGGAAGGACGAATAAACCCATTTGCCAGGTATTGATCCAGGTATTGTCGAAGGTGAAGGTTCTCAGGCTCGGTGAGGGCATAAATTCTACTACAAGGAGGAGTAGATCCAGGTATCAGGTCTATCTGGCAGTCATAAGACCTATGAGGAGGTAGGGAGTTAGCCTGATCCTTCCGGAAAACATCTTGGTATTCTAGGTATTCGGGAGGTAACTGGGGAGTCTCTGAAGAAATTGCTGCCAGTGCAACACCAGGTGGAGGGTGACAAGTAGAGAAACATTCTGGAAACTGGACCGTTCTTGCTTGCCAATCGATCAGAGGATTGTGTTTCTCTAACCAAGGTATTCCTAGAATAATCTGAAACTGAGGGGCCTTGATCACATCGAACACGATCTTCTCATGGTGTCCATCTTGACTTACTAGCGTCACCTCTTGAGTGGTATGCGTTACTGGCCCGGAGGCTATCTCCGTACCATCCACCGTAGTAATGACGTCCTTTACAGCCTTGGGACAAAGAGTTAGATTCATCCTCAAAACCATTTCATGATCCACATAATTGCCGATGGCACCGCTGTCGACGTAAGCTTCAATTGCATGTAATCGATCCGGATTATCAGGGCTAATGAGGACCATAGGTATCACGAAATGCGAGGTCACAGAACTGGTTTTCACGCTCGGCAAGAGGACCTCTATTCTTGTCGGGCGAGGTTGTTTCCCTGCTCAGAGTTTGTAACTTTGGTAACTGCAGCTCCTACTGCCTTCTTGGCAGGTTTCACCGGACAGTCTCGAAGAAAGTGCCCTGAGTTTCCGCAATAGAGGCATAATTGCAACTGTTTTCTCCTTTCCCGCTCCTTTTGTGTTAGAGGACCTTTCAGACCCCCTATTTGCATGAGTTCCCCGGAGTCTACTCCTTTGGAAGGAGTTGGCGGTTTGGAAAATACTCGAGCATCAAACTTGGAACGATCGGCCTTCCTGTTCTGCAGTCTGTGATCTATTTGAACGACTAAGTCTATATAGTCTGAACAATCTTGTGGGGGATTCACTACTTGGGCTAACACATCTTTGAGCTCTCCACGTAGACCTCTATAAAACAGCGTAATCCTTTTGTCCTCAGGCCATTGAGTTTCCACTATCAGTCTGTTGAAAGACGCAATATAAGCCAAAAGGTCTTGATTACCTTGTCGCAACGAAAGAAGCTCATTGTCCAAGGCCTGCCCCTGTGAATGTCTTGCGAACAGTTTTTCCATACTGAGCTGAAAAGCTTGAAAATCATGGAGGACCGGATCATCTTGATTTACTAGAGGGATCGACCAGTCTGCCGCATTGCCACTAAGGTACGAAAGCACGAAAGCTACTTTAGCTTGATCAGTTGGAAAGGCTGCTGGCCGGCATAAGAAATGCAACCGGCACTGATTGATAAATACTGCAAACCTCTTTGGGTCACCAGAAAATCGTTCGGGCGGAGCCAGAGGTACATTCCCAGGTAGGTTGATCTGCACTGGATTCATAGAGGATGTAGAAGGAAGATTTCCCCCAGATGCGGGTAACGGGGTCTGTCCGGCTTGTGACTGTAGCAATTGTCTAGCGAGATCATCTGTTCGCTCCTTGGAAATAATCAGTTCCCTTCTTAGAGCGTTCGTTTCCTGATGGGCTGCATGCACTTCTGCCCTTAGTTCCCCAAGTAACTGGGCTAGCTGGTCGGTATCCGAGGTTTCCATAGCGCCTGGAACGGAGTTTTGTGGTAGTCTTTGCATTCTGTAACGCTCACCTGATTCCCGTAGAGGCGCCGGTCTTGACTAGGCGTATACCGTATCTTCAAAGGTGATGTGTAACACACGGCTGGCTCTTTGGGCTGGACCTCTGTGCACTGTATGTCTGACTCGAAGGGTAAGATGTCTGCAGATAGAAAATATGGGATTAAGGAACTGGGTTATTGAATGTCTCTCTCTTCTTCCCTTTCTCTTCTCCTGTAGAACCCCAAAGGTTAACGCTCTCACCTTAGGTAAGTGAACGCCGTGCTCGGGGCAGGGTGCTGTAACCAGTTTCTTCACTGGATAAGGGGAGCAGGCTTCTTGACTTCAGAGGACTGCTGTCTGTCGTTTACTGCACGAACGGTAAGTTTCGAGTAATTCTAATGTCTTTAAAGTCTTTAGTAATGATGTTTCTTGTTTTGCAGGGTTCCGGCGATGGCGGATGACGGGCTGAAGTGAGTTGAAGATGGAGCCCGTGTGATGAATAGAAGCGCCTGGAAGCACGTAAGTAAGCGCTTGTTGCCTGCTTCACGATGCGCTCTAACTGTCTTTTTATTTTGCAGGTACAAGTTCGGAGCGGCTGCAGGGTGCCGGAATACCCACTGGTTTAGATGTGGAAAGGAGTAATGGCACGTGAGTATTAAAGTTCCCCAATGTCTTTAAACGCACCTTGTTTTGTCTTTCAGATGCGGGATGCAGCGCCGAAGGCCTCCGGAGCGTGCGAAGAGTTGGTAAGCTTTTGTCTTTCAGATGCCGGAATGCAGCGCGAGGCGTTGGTGACAGCCGATGGACCAGGTAAGTGAAGAGCTGTCACTGAAGACCGTAATGCTAACCTGTTCTTTCTTGTCTTTATAGGTGTTGCTGAAGACTGGATTCAGGATGGTAAGCCTTTTTCCTTAGGCCCAGGATCAGATGCAGAAGACACGATGAGCGTTCTGCTGCAGAGGATGCAGAATAACGCAAAGCAAGATTCATCCATCGGGTGTGGTTTAAATAGCCTCCTGTAGTGCTTAGGTGTCTCCTTCCACAGCCACGCCTAGGTAAGAAAAGAGTTCCTGCTTTCCAGAAGAGTTCCAGTGTTCTGAATCTAGGGAGTGGCTCCTGCCCCACCCAACAGGAAAAGTAGTTCCAAACAGAAGAGGATCCAGAGGCTCAACTGGCAGGCAAGTAAGCAGCATGGTCTGCTGCAGGTAAGTCCACCCAAGCATTATGAGCCCGGCGCTTCCAGCACTGGGACTGGGCATATTTATGAGCCTGGTGCCACTGGTGCCAGAACTGGGTCCAAAAGGTCCCAATTGGGACTGGTTGGCACTCGGAACCTGGGTTATGGATCTGCTTCCAAGGGAGTTGGGAAAACCCTGACCTTTTGGAAGCAGAGATCATGACACTTTTACTGACACCCCGCTGGGTTGCAACATTGTTGCCACTATAATCCTGCACACTACTGTGCGCGCATATAGCAGCTGCCCGGCAGAGCAGTCAAGGGAATGGAAACGTGACTTGAGCACTCCAAATGTGCGCTCCACTATGCCCTGGGTTGTATATCTTACCTCGGGTGGTGTCGTGGGGTTCCGTATTGGCGTCATCATGTAGGTGCTCAGAGTTGGGGAGGTGATAATGGTTGTCATTAATTGGGGTTTGCCATTTCTCTGTGCGTGACATGCATGCATGTGCAGAGGCATTTGTACTCACCAATGAGCCATGTGTCGCCATGCCTCCCAGCTTCCAGGTCCCGGTTTAGGGGTGACATTCTAAATATGAAACTATCATGGCTGGAGCCCGGATAGTTGGCATATACAGAGGTGATGATTCCCTTGGCATCACATACAATCTGCAGTTGACGGAATGCCATTGCTTGCGGTTGCGATGGATTTGCACAGTGGCCCTAGGAGGACGTAGAGCCACATGGGTGCAATCAATGGAACCTAGTACTTTTGGGGAAGTGTGCCACCTCGTAAAGGTCCTGGACCACGGGCTGCCTTTCTGCGGGTGTTCTGAGCATGTATATGTGCCTGAGGACTGAGGGGCATGCAGTCATGATTGCCAACACCTGGTGTAGGCAGCGTGTCTGCGTGGCCTGTGAGACACCCCCCAACTATGGCACTTGTCCGCTGAAATGACCCAGTGGCCAAGAAATGCAGTACATTGAGCACCTTTTCCAAGGGGCTCAGTGCTTGGGAGCACAGGGTGGGTGATGTGAGGTCACCCTCCTACTCAGCATCCAGGTATAGGATGATTATGGGGTGGAAACCTGTACCTGCCATAGACCTGGTCATCAGGCATCCCAAAAAGGCTGGTCCTGGGTAAAGAAATGCAGTGCCTGGCTATCCTCCTCCTCCTGCGGTGTCCCACGACCACTGCTGCGAGGAACGGTATATTCATCGTAGCGGTATGAAGTGCTAAACCCATCAGTGGACACAAAAACTAGGCGTTACCTACTATTAGTACTGGGGGTGGGCGTGGCAGCCAATCATGTTGCTCAGAATGCAGGTTCATGGCATAAGTCTGCGTTCCGAGCATGCTCACAGCTGCTCGCACCCACCCGCCATCTTCCTGCTACCATTCATCTATCTCCCTGGCATGCACACCCACCTTCCCACTTAACTGTAAGCCTTGCAGCACGGTCCGCCACTCCTCTCATAGCATGGGCTGCTATGGAAATGGAAGATGGGCTCTGCTCAGAGCCTCGCTTCCATTTCCATGGTGGCCATGTTGGGTGAGAATTTGTCTGAAACAACTGGGCACATTGTAACTGGGGGACTAAAAGCTATAATAACCAGCTCCACTGGGCTGTACCAGTCGGTAACTCCTGGGGACCATTGCTAAAAGCTCTCGCTACACACAAGTCTATTAACTTTTACCCCACCCGTTACCATCCAGTGCAGCCCGGGGAGCAAGTTATTATTGCTAAAGTTATAAACCACAGCCTTTAGATCGGCACTTTTCTTGAGTGTTTTTTGTTTTACCTGAGAAACAACAGACAGATAATGTGGCACTGTTTCTAAAGTTAGAAAGCGGCAGATATTACCCTGATGTGCACATTTCTGTAATACCCTTACAGGCAAGCGTGCCTGGAACTCATTAAAAGGCCTGATCTAGCTTTTAACTTGTTCTCCGGCCATTACCTCCAGGGAAAACCCATCTGTGTGGGTGTTATTATTTAAGTAATAGCCCCTGAATACTTCTCAACTTTTCCAATTTGAGAATTTGCAAAGGTGGCTATCACAAAGAGATGCTTCTGCCAAGTAGATTCTGATCAGGAGCTAGTACGATATGTACTTACACCCAATAGGTACATCCTTCTGCTGAGCCCACTCCCTTCCACTTACTCACTGGAACCATTACATTTCAGCCCAGCTTCCTTCCCAGATTCTCCAAGTTCATGCATTCTTAGCAGGCCTGGGAATACCCTGTTTTGTGAATAGAGAAGCTGACTTCTAGGACCTGGCCCTGTAACAACATCTCCTATTATTACTCAATCTAAGCATATTCAATTAGAGAGATGGTGGGGGCTGCAGGAATTCAAACTTGCAAAGTGCAGACCGGTTCCATGTAGAGGCGAGCGCTCACTTCGTAGTCTGTCCTCCTGGAATAGGTTCTACATGAAAACAACAGGAAACAACGCCAATATTTTCCAATTGCTATTTTCCATGAAGCTGCTGTATTTATCCCTGGAACTCCCCTTTATGCGCTTATGTTTATCTCCAGCCATTGTTTAGACGGTATGAAGGCGTAAGTGAAGTTGCAAGCAGTACTCACATGGCCCCATTCCGAAGAACAGGATGTAGCAGAAGACCAGGACAACGCTGCAGTAGGGAACCCAGTAGTAGGAGCCCTGAATGGGAGAAAGCAACATGTTACCATAGAAGCCTCAGATAAATTAAAATGCCCACACCCCTCAAGCATAGGCTGTTCAGAATTTATCAAATGGCTTGACCTGGAGGTAGAAATCTGATGAGACACCCCCCCGCCCCCAGCCGGTGAGTCCTATCTAGACGACAGCTCTCCCCGCTGGCCACGAAGAGAGAACTTTATGACAAGAGTCAAGGAATTGCTGTAACGCACCAAAGAGCCCTTAAAGAATGAACTCTGTATTTGCAACTCACGATTGATACAATAACAGCCTGGAGCAATAGGAAATTCATCCCTCAATTCCATGATCAGGTTGCAGAGGGTACAATAGCAGGGAGTTATTCAGCACTCTGCGGCCCTCTTGGTAGGGCCAGCACTAAACAAAACGTCAAATAAAGTAAATAAGGGATAAACCTTCTTCCCTCAGGAAAACGTACACCCACAGAGCCACAACCAAAGAATCCCTTCATGATGAATACCTATCTTGCATGTCAGGAGAGTTCTGGAGAGTTGAAATGAAAACCTCCTCCTCCCACAGAGGAGACTTACAGAAGACAGAGTTTCCCTCATGCACAAAACTGTCCACCTAATGGCCTCTCCCACAGAAGAGTTCCCAGAACACAAAGGCCAGGTATTCTGGTGGTGAGGCATGGAGAACAGATTCATGTGTGCACTGGGAAGCACTCAACTCTTTGATAGACTTTTCTGGACATTTCCTGCCACCAGAAGAGGCCATTCCAAAGAAGTTGATCTGGTAAGGAAGTGCATGGCGGCTCTGGGTCTTGCATCCATTTTGGGTGACCACCATGCAGGGGGCAATAAGTGGAGTTACACTTTCAAATATGATGGTCTAGTGCAGATAACAAAGGGAACAGACAGGAAACTAAAGTGTGTTTTGCTATTTTGAAGCAGAAATTGTTGCTTTGGGAGATAACACTTTTAAGAAATGGCAACACAGCTACAGAGGTTTGAAATAAATGACGTAGGTACTTCGTTCACTTAATAACAATCAGAAGATAAACTTTCTTGCACTAGACACGCCTAAAAACAAGAACAAGAAGTCGCACTTTATGCTCTAAAATGTACCGATTGAAGATTGCATGTTTCCCCGTTCATAACAACACATAATCTCACATCCTAACCCACCAAACTACACATGATTTCATTTTTTACGGAATTTCTCATTTGTGCTGTCAATTTGAAGTGTCCTCGTTTCAAACAAAAACCAAACGTACACTGTAATTCCACACACAGATCAGACACATGCACAGATCCACTGTACACATATGTCAAACCTCTAGTAAAAAAATCTAAACATTCACTGATGCAAACTAATGTAAGGCAAAAAGGATTCAGAGCAGAAGAAAATCGGTGTCACCGTCCAGTGTCTCCTTCCAGCAGTCGAAAATAAGCTACATTGCACTTATGAACACATTAAAGGAAATCAAAACCCTGGGAGGGCCAGATCATCCCTGGCCCTCCCAGACTAGTCAGGGGATTTGATGGTCTCACCTGATAGCCCACTAGCTATTGTGGAGTTCAATTGGAGAAGGGAAACCTTTCAACATGTCGCTGTTAAAGATGCCATTTTAGTAGACTGTCTACTGGGAAATGATAAACCTGACAGCAAAATCATTGCCACGGGGACACGATCCATGGCAAAGGGCGCAGCTTGGGAAG
Organism: Ambystoma mexicanum; assembly: GCF_040938575.1. NCBI lineage: Eukaryota > Metazoa > Chordata > Amphibia > Caudata > Ambystomatidae > Ambystoma > Ambystoma mexicanum. Next base: position 1,578,288,445 of record NC_090932.1, read on the forward strand.
CAGCCCTGGTGGCCATGGGTCCAAGGGTTCTTCTGGCTGATGGCGACAAAAAAAACGGTATAATAAATGTAAGTCTGCAAATCTTCTTGGATTATCTTGATTTACAATTACTCAAAGGGAATGGGTGCAGCACCTCCAGCCTGGACAGATACTCTTCTAACTGAAGGCGCTCATTCAACCTTCTCTTCTGACTGTTCTGTCAATAACAATTCTCAACAGAACGTATGGGATCACAGCTCTGTGTGAGAATGCTAAAATACAAATGGTAACTATTTACACATGAACATGAGCTAAATTATATAAAACTGATAAAGATTAAGAAACTTTAAAACACACCTCCTTCCCTCTGCAGACCCTGTTGATTTAAAAAAAACGAATTAGGGAGTTTAATTACTTCGAGCAGGACACCCTCTCTTTATTCCAAACTTCACCTCCACTCACTCTGACTGTATTTCTGTATTTCCATAATCTTTCTCTACAATCTTCATACTTGAGTACTTAGACTCACACTTCCTTCATTCCCTTGGCAACAGAATGTTAATCCTGCCACCTTGTGCAAAGGCACTATCTTTGCTTCCACGGCTGAGATCATACCGCATTGTAGCCATCTCTCCATGCTGGCTTATCTGATCCCTAATACACTCTATGTCAGAAGATACCATTCTTGATATGCACAGCCAACTTAATGGTAATAAAGTGTTTGTTTTGCATCTCCGGAACACTTCCTAGGGAGACACCCTAGTTATGCCATGAGGGGTGATTCTGTACTGAAATACCCTTAATATAAGTGCACTCTTACAATCGCCATTCATACTGACAGACATTCTAATTCCATCCATTAATGTTATATTAAATCTCTCGACACATCCAATACTCTGAGGATGATAAAGAACAGTCCTCTTATGCTCAGTCCCCATACTCTTCAACCCTCTTGAAATTACATAGATGTGAATTGAAGCCCATTGTCACTCACCATCACAGAGGGTAGTCCCTCTGGTCAAAACACACCCTCCAAAAATATTGTTACACTGACAGATGTGACTTCATGAAGAATTCCTACTTCTGGACACTTGGACAAAAGATCTATGGAAAGAATAATATAACTGGCCTGCACTGCATCCTTGGAGCCTTCAGGCCATCAATGGGAGGTATTCTAGTTTTCAACATGTTAACTCATTCTTGACAGGGTATGCAATCCTTCACTTGTTGCTTAATAAATACATCAATTTCTGACCACCAGAAATCTGTTCTGGTTACAGATTTGGTTCTGGATACCTCTATCTGCACCTCTTGTCCCAACATCACCACCACCTCTCTCAGGGACTAAGAATCGTTCCCCTCTATTGTGAGAAACTCTTGGTGACACAAGTAAGACAGATACAAATTATCACAATTCAAGGGTGTTTATTGAGGAATGAAAAATGGTATGCGGGTTGGTCCTTTACTAAGATCCTATTGCCAAACCTTACAACTACTAAAAAAGGGTGTGTGGGAAAGTTCTGCACAAAAGAAAGAAGTGTTCTTAAATAATGATGTGGTGGTTTGTGTCTCCCTTCCCCACGTTTTAGCATGATGTAAAATGGGATCTTGGAGCACAGTACTGTCTTGGGCTTCCTTAGCACCAGACTTCAGTTCCAATTGCAATTCTCAGGACTCAATGGCCAAGTCTAGTTTCCTCTGGAAGTCTCTTGCCTTCGGGCCAGATGAGTTGCAATAACAAAAACAAAAGTTCCTTTTCAAATGATAAGTTAATTCCCAATATTTGTTGGGCGATGGGTTCACCCCTGGAGCCCCTTCTTCTTGGCTGACCCTTTTCTTATTGTAGTTTCACACTTTCTGCTAGTGTGATGGCTTCACCCCTAAGTCCCCCTCTTCTGGGCTGACCCTTCTCATTAGTATTACAAAGTTCAGACAGGGTGATGGTTTCGCCCCTGAGTCTCCCTTTTCTGGGCTGACCCTTCACGTATCATTTTCCACAAATATTTTGCTGAAAGCTTTGACATCAGATCTCGCTCGGCCAGGCTCAGACCCCTTTTGACTATCAGTACTCGGGTGATGGTTTCACCCCTGGATCTAGCTCTGTCGGGATTGGACCTCTCTTGACGGCTAGTACTTCCCTCTTGCCGTTTCTTTTAAGTTCTGCTTTTATTGGACTCACTGTCAGGGCAACAACTTTTCACCCTTCGATCCCCCTCTGCCAGGCTCCATCCCTTCTTGTTACTTTGCCTCCCCTCACAGGGTTAACTGTGGCTATCGAGCAGGCTAATAGTGGTTCAGCCCTCTTTAATTTTAATGTTCTATTTTGCACAGTTCAACATTCACAGGATTCACTTCCCTTGCTTTCATGCCAATTCTACAAAGAGCTTGGGCTTGGGCTTGGGCTTTTGCTCGACCCTCACGTATGACCACTTTGCATTTCTTTGATGGCCCTTCTATGGCCTTCTGGTTTCTGTAGATTCTCAATATGGGGCTCGCCAAAGTCTCTTGAGTTGACACACACGTGGTATTGGGTTCCCTCTGCTGCTGGTTTTCCCCTTTCCACTTTTGACAGTTCAATCACAGTTCGTTGGCTCAGTTTCAAAAGTTGCCAGTATGCAATTCTCACGCAACACAGTCCGGTGCTTATCGATCTTTCCCTCAACTCACCGGCTGTGATGAACGGCTTGGCTTTCGGCTTCTTCCGAGTGAAGGTCGGATCCACAGGTGCAGGAGACTCCTCTGCTCCGCCTTATCATCATAGGCTTGTCCCGTGTACCTTTGACATCTGCAGCAGGACATGTGTGCTATTGTTCACGGTCTTAGATTCCTCTCCATGAAGGTTCCGCAGGCTGGGGACGAAAAAGGCGAGGTCATTTCTCTCCTCGCCACCCTCTCACTTCCAGCCACCTTTCTCCTTCTCTTGAACTGCCGCTTGTTATCCGTCTTGTCGGGTTGTCTGCTGTAATTGCCTTCTCATACTGTGCTCTGTTTGTCCACCTTTTATCCCTCTGGGGAAGGTAAAGGGCTGTCAGGTGTGTATAATTCTCGTCAAGATCCTGACTCTGCCTCACTCTTACATCAGCACCTGTCAGGTAGACATTCATGCCAGAAAAAGTAGATGGTACAGATTCCAAGTGTTTTACAGGGTTGGAAGGGTAAGAATTGTTATATGGAATAATACCCCTCATAGTTGGGTTTTCAGAAGGGTAGGTGGTTTTCGACTGGGAAATCGAACAATAATAATCACGGGAAGGGCATCATTGGAAAGTACACACATGAATTTGGTATCAGTAGTGTTTCTTCAAGATAAACTAAGGGTTCGAAAAAGAATAATCAGAAGGATGGGGAGAAGAATGAAGGATAGTGTTCAGATAGAAAACAAAGGGTTTCTGGGAGATGTGGTTTTTCAATTTAGTAGGGTTTGTGTTCATAGTCGATTTACCAGATGGGGAGTTTTCGGTGGCTGTTATTACGGGAGATAGAAGAGGGGAGAGTTGGGGCTAGATGTGACATAGCTCACAAAGGTCTCAGAATCTCACCCTCCTCATCCTCTTTGCCTGTGACATACTGTGTCTCACCTTGGGTATTCCTCCAAGTGTATCCCCGGGTTCCCTTACCCAGGTGATCCTCCCCCACTGGTCAACCCCCAGGAACTGGATCCAACAGCAATGACCATGTCCTGGCCACTTGAATAAGGGATTCTCGAGGTCTTAGTGGATGAACACCCTTAGGTTTCGCACACTATACACATTGTATTGTGTTGCATTGTATTGTATTTGTCAATTATATAGTGCCCTTACCCCATTTGTATGGCCTCAATGCACCTTGTACACCCAATTTACCCTTGTCCTTCTTAAACTTTTTGAGATCTTGAGCCATTAATCTCCCTTCACCACCCTTCTCACACCATTTGGTAAGAACCCATTTCTTGACCTCTTGATACAGTGCATCTTGCTCAAACGTCTTCTGGCAGTCCTCCTCCTTGAAGCATCGTTCCACACTAAAAATATCCTTGATGTCCTCACCCAAACTCGTTCACCCCTCTGTAGTATCATTCCCAACTGCATTTCTTGACAAACCATCTGCAACAGCATTTCTCTTCCCTGGTGCATGCTCAACAACAAACTCCAACCCTTGCAATCTTGTCACCCCTTCAACAATTCTCCTGGAGACACCATCCAGTCCTCTCTTATTGAGGATTGAAACCATTGGCTTGTAATCAGTTCTCACTGCAAATGGCCTGTCATACAGATAGATGTTGAACTTCATGATTGCCCAAATTACAGCTAGAGACTCTTGTAATATCACTGAATAACGTTTCTCTAACCCTTAAGCATCCTGGACGCAAACACTGTCATATTCTCACTGCCAGCATCCTCCTGCATTAAAACTGCTCCCAAACCCAATTCACATGCATCAGTGTAAACCAACATTTTGACTTCTTCTCTAAAACCTGTTGATATCTGAGACTTTATAATATCCTCCTTCCCTCTCTTAAACTCATTGTCACACTCTCTCGTCTAGAGATACTTCTCCCACTTCCTGGTAATTCTTCTTATACAAGAGCTCTTGCTCGAAAAGCCCTTTATAAATTTGGCATAATGCCCTATGAGACCAAGAAATTATGAAACCTCCCTCACGGTCTTAGGAACAGTCATATCTACTATAACCTTGAACTTCATGGCTTTAACTGCACTAGTCTTTGGTTTGACACTGCCCGCAGAAAATGTGTAGCCTAAATAATCAACAATGGCATGCAAAATGTACACTTCTCTAGTGTTAACATAGGACCAGCCTCTCCCAACTTCTTTAATACCAAGTGCAATCTGCGATCATGCTCCACCTGATCACTACCACAAATCATTGTAGCATCTTGGTAAATGTTAACACCGTCAAGCTTCCCAAAAATACTGTGCATCACCTTTTGAAAGACACTCATAAAAGATATTAATCCAAATGGCATCCTCATGCACTTGAACATTCACATTTGCCTGATGAAGGTTGTAACATCCGAAGACTCAGGATGTAACCTGATCTGGTGGTATGCTGACTTGAGGTCAAGAAGCGAGAACATCCTTGTTCCAGGTAGGTCAGCAATAAGCTCACCTATCTTCAGCAATCGCACACTTGTTGACCTCCCTCAAATCTGTGCAGAATGTAAATGCCTTGTTGGCTTTTCTTACTGTGCCAATGGGACTAACCCATTCTGATGCATCAGTGGGCACTATTACACCTTCCCTCAGCATGAGATTGAGATCAATTTCAACTTTTTTCTTAAGAGCTAGTGGTACTGCCCTAACCTTACCTACTATTGGCATTGCTCCATTCTTAAGCTTGATTGTTATGTAAAAATCCCTTAAGACACCCAATCTTGTCCTTGAACATATCTTGTACCCATGACTGTATGAGCTCTTTCCTCACATCACAACTTTCCTCCCATCCTCGTTGCCAGTATACTAAATGTAAGACTGCAAATCTTCTTGGACTTTCTTTAATTACGATAGCAAAGAGGCAACACCTGCAGTACCTACAGCCTGCACAGCTACTCTTCTAACTGAAGGCTCTCATTCAGCATTCTCTTCTGACTGTTCAGTCAACAAAAATTCTGAACAGAATTTATAGGATCACAGTTCTGTGTGAGAAAGAAGAGGTACAAATGATAACTATTTACACATGAACTAACCTACATACACCTGGTTAAGATTAAGAAACTTGACAACATCTGGCTCTGCCAAGTCTGGATATAGAGTTCACAGCGACACCTGCTCCTGCCGGAGAGGGTCTAGTGGCCACTGAAGTGCCTGCTGCTGTCGCACTTGACTCAATGACTTCAGGGTTGCCAACAGGTATAGAACCTGAGGAGGCGGACATGGTAGGTTTAAACCTCAAGGGTCTCCCCAAGCTAAGTGACTTGTCCTTAACTGGGGGCCCGAGTAAGGCCGACCTTTGCCAGTCACAGCGTGACATTGGCAGATATGAGTGAACAAACTTCTGTACAGCGAGCCTAAGACTTCTGAGGCAAGGGGCCAGGTGGTGTTTGGTGGTTCCCCAGTGCCACATAAGATTCCTTTTGGCATTGGCTCATGATATTCCATTGGTAGGTCATCTCGGAATGACAAAGATGGCTGACAGGTTGTCTGCCCATTTCTATTGGCCCCTGATCAGGTCAAAGATTAAAGTAAGTGTCTGGTCCTGCCACACTTGCTAAGCATACAGCAAGACTGGTGGCCCCACCAATGCCATAATTACACTTCCTGTGGTTGGGTGGCACTTTGATAGGATAGGTATGGACATTGTGAGTCCTTTGGATCCACAAACCTCCTCAGGAAATGGGTACATCTTGGTTGTAGTTGATCATGCCACCCAGTACCCCGAGGCTGTCCCCCTGAGGAACATCAAAGCCCCAGTGGTTGCGAATCTCTCATTAGGATATTCTCTCATGTGGGATTCCCTAAAGAAGTAATTCATGACAGGGGATCCAACTTCATATCAGTGTATTTGAAGGCAATGTGGGATGAATGTGGAGTAACCTACAAGTTCTCCACTGTCTTTCACCCACAAAACAATGGGCTTGTTTAGCAGTTCAACAAGCTCCACAAGGGCATGAAAGGTAACTTGTAAAAGTCCCTCAGGAGAAAATGGGATATTCTCCTCCCATGCCTTTTGCTCTCCTACCTAACCATAACAGTGTTGGTTTCACTCCCTTCAAGCTCCTGTTTGCCATCCCGTTAGGAGTACACTAAGTACACTGCAGGAGGGAAGGGAGGGCAATTCCTGAACTCCCTCCCATGACATAGTGGACTATGTGCTTGGTCTTTGATCTAAGATGGATAAGTACACAGAACAGAGCACCCGGAACCTGAAGGCAAGCAAGGGACTCATGAAGCACTGGCATGACCAGAAGGCCACCATAACGGAATACACGCCAGGTCAAATGGTCTCGATCATGGAAGCATTCATGCCCAGTGCCTTACATGACAAGCGGACTGCACCATATGGGGTGCTGGAAAAAATCAGTGAGGTCAACTACCTCATTGACACTAAGACCCTGAGGCCATGGCATCAGATCTTTCATGGCAACCGGCTCGAACCCCACTACAGCCAGGATGACTTAGAGATGACGAGACTGAGGAGGAGACCAATGCACTCACCGACTTGTTGCACGCTGAGCCCACTGACAGGTCTCACAAGGGAGTTCACATCTGTCCAGAGCTCACCCAACAGCAAAGGCACGACTGCCAGCAGCTGCTGGATCAGTTCACCTGACAGTTCTCAGTGACTCCTGGGAAGATTGATGGGGGCGTCCATGATATTGAAAGTGGAGACAGTAAACCGGTGAAAATTAGGATTTTTTCCGGATGTCCAACAAGTTCAAAGACACCATCAAGGAGGAATTCTCCAAGATGTTGTCCTTGGGGGTGATGGTGTCGTCCTGCAGTCCCTGGGATAGTCCAGTGGTCCAGAGGATGGTGAACCAGGTCCTAACAGGGCTGGAAGTCTTTAGTGTCGCCTACCTAGACAATGTGGCAATATTCAGCAACACCTGGGAAAACCATTCATCCCATCTGGAACAGGCCCTTCAAGACACGTGGAAAGTTGGCTTGCCTAGCAATGCGTCCAAGTTCCAGATAGCGCGCAGACTTACTTAGGTCACCAAGTAGGTGGCAGTAAGAGACACCTTCTCCAGGCCAGAGTCCAGGTGGTAAAGGATTGGGACATCCCCACCATCCAGACTCACGTGAGGTCCTTCCTAGACCTCACAGGTTATTACCAGCCTTGTATTAAGGGATATGGGACTCGTGCCTTTCCCTTGAACAACGTCATATCTAAGAAACGGCTGAAAAAGCTCACACGGACCCCTGCCTGTCAGATGTCCTTCCAGAGCTTGAATGATGGCATATGCCAGGCCTCAGTTCTAAATATCCCTAATTTTGGGCAGGAGTTTATCATCCATACATACGTGTGTGACTTTGGCATTGGTGCAGTATTAGTGCAACTGAACTCGAGGGGTAGAACAACCTTGTGCATACCTAAGTAGGTGCTTGACAAAAGAGAGCGCAACTGGGCCACCATTAAGAAGGAGGCATTTTCAGTCATTTGTGTGGCATGAAAGTTGAAACCCTACATATTTGGGTCTTCTGTCCAAACCAACCATAGAACTTCTGAGGTGGCATATGGCAATGCATGGAGCGAACCCAAAGTTACTGCATTGGGCCATGCCTCTGAAGGGACTGACCGTGGACATTCAAGACAAACCAGGGTCACAGCACTCCAATCAGATGGCCGGTTGACAATTTTGCCAAGAGGATGAGCTAGACCATTAGAAGGGTGAGTCTTAACATGTGTGGCTGAGGGTCAAATGAGTAATTGCCATCTGGCAGGGGTACAAAACCCTGGCCTCTATGATTTGTATTAAGACATTTAATGACAAGGGTAATTCCATCACAAAAAGGGGTAAGCTGCCAACCAGATTCCCCTTTTCCATCATCTCCAAGCCAAAGGCATAGGGCTCTCATGCCCTGCTGCATCAGTAGCCTAATACAAGGCAGCTGCTCTACTCAGGGCACAGAGCAGGTTTGAAGGTCATGAGATGCCCAGTTGACAGCCGCAGAAACAGCCAAGCCCATGCAGTACAGAGACAGCATTTGCTATATGTCCCGCTGTACCTAAAACAATGACGACCATAAGTGGCCCATGCTGGTGGCAGGGTAAGCTCTAAATAAAATCCATGCCTATGTGTAGGCATAGTGCATGGTAATACTTATGATTACGACTGCCACATTCCAATTGATATTACATGTGTCAGCCCCTGTGCATCAGCTCTGCTATGGAAGGTGATGTGCATTCTGGTCAGCCGGGTGTAGCCCGCAAACTGGCAGGACGAGAACCTGGAAGGCCAGGCCCCCTCTTTGTGAGGGCAGGAAACACCCTCCGCTGGAGACAGTCACACAGCAAGAAGCACTCCTGAACCAAGGCATCAAGGGACCACACCCATTCAAAAGTAGAACCCCCACACCATAGTGATGCATCTTTGTTCTCAGTGAGAATGGTACAGGTGGGATTCTGATGGGCAGGAGTGCTCTGGTCAATGGGAGAAGACTTCCACCATCTTGATTCTCCCTCTCCCTTTCTTTCTTTCCTGTCCAATCCACTTACTCTGGATCAAGGCACTTTGGATGTGATATCGAACCGTTCTCCGTTCCAGAGCAGGGATTGAAACACAAAGGTAAGCTAGCTTTAGTCCAATCACCTGAAGACATTTTCCCTTAAAAGAAGGGGTCTTCACCCCCTCAGCAGATTTGCTCAGTTCCTCTCAGATCGTTTAAGGATGTAGATTTGCTCTAAAGATCTCACTGGGCTTCCTTTGGGAGAGTTGCATTCTCCAAAGTCCTCAGCCTGAGGTGAAGAAGGAATCATACAAGGCAGAAGGAAGATCTCTCCCATACCACTCTCAGGGAACATTGGGAGTAACCGCTACTGTGGATCAGGACTACCATTCTGCAACGGAATCTCCTGAGCAGGCAGAGCAGACCCTGAATGCAACCATCCTATCCTCTAGGCCCTTTGAGTGGGCTTCACAGCAACTGGAGGACTAGACCAGCCGAATCTCCCTGTTTTCTGCACTGAACTGGTCGCTGTGCTCCACCACCACATCGAACTTTGCTTGCACCTTCGACCAGCTCGACACTGCATTGTGGCCTAGCTAATGCTTGTCACCTGGTAGGGCTGAAGCAACTGCTCAGAGGCGGAACCCATACTGAATCACTGGAGAGTCACATGCTGACTCTAACCAGGGGTTAAAACCACAGCTCGACAAAGCTAGCCCTTGAACTGCCACCTCATTGATCGCACATCAATCACTCCAAGAACCCTCCTGGTGCTTAAAGCCTGATTCAGCCTGGCCAACAGAGAAGCGTTCCTAGGACCACTCTGGCCTGCATTTTTGAGTGCCACTCTTCTACCACACAGAACACCCACATATGCCCCTAGTGAACGCCCACTTGTGGCTGGAGCCTCCACGATCCTACGTGCCCGGATTGAGTCTGATCAGCTTGCATCTATGTTTCGACCCTGGCCCTGACTTAGTCAGCCCACCAAGAACTGTATGCAGGTACAGTTGACTCTGAACTGCCCCCTCAGTCCACTTGGACCCTAGAGACTTGTTAGGTTATGATAACTCCTATTTTCAATACAATATCCTATTGGTTGTTAGTACTTTACGTACCACCCTTGGAACTACGCTCAGAGTGCTACTTCCTCCAATGTGTTGCATCTTCTCTGGTCTTCCTTTGGGGGGAGGGGTTTGTGTAGTATTTTCTATTTGTTCTACGTGCAGATGGTGTGCTTCATTAAAGTATATATATTTTTACGGAATCTTGATTGGACATTCCCTTTATTTTGGACTGTGACACTGTGTTGCTTGGGTCCCTAATGGTTCGCCTTCACACTCCTCTGGAGAGTACAGCCTTCCCTCAGCCCATGTTACCACAAAAGGCAAAGTAGGTATATCTCTTAACTGTCCCTGTTTTACCTTTATGATTGCTTCGTTTATTTATCTATTTCTTTTATTTCTAAAGTGCTGGAACAGGGGCCCAGAGGCATAAGTGTGCTGACTAGACACACAATATAAACACATATAGCTCAGAAGAGGCCTAGGGAGAAAACCTGTGTGAAGAAAATCGAGTCCAGGTAGGCATTTTGTTAAAAAAATAAAAAAAAAAAAGGTTTTCAGGTTACGTTTGAACCTGGGAAGACTGGGGCACAGCATTAAATCAAGCGGAAGGGTGTTCCACAAATGAGGGGTTGAGACTGGGAAGCATTCATTTTGCACCTGCACCAGTTTGGCCTTTGGGGTAAATATCAGCCCAGTGTTGTTGGATCGTAGGTTGCGCCTGTACGGTAGCCACTTCAGCTGTGCTGCCAGATAGTACAGGCTCATTCCATACATGCAAGCGTGTGCAATGCAGAGGGTACCAAACATGACTCTCTTTGCTATGGGGAGCCAATGTAATGATCCGTTTTATGCAGACCCATTACAACCCTCACTGCCTTGTTTTGAACAACTTGCGGATTGTTTTGTTCTCCTTTACCCACCACTAGTAGACTGCTTGCACAGTAGTCCAAGCGGCTGCCGATGATCGCCCTGGCCAAGATGGCACAGCTGGAGACCTCAAGGAATGATCTAATTTGTGCCAGAAGTTTGATGTAGTATGTTGAGTTGAACACTAGACTGCTGATGTGGGACCTCACTGAGAGCTCTTGGTCAATAGTGACACGCAGGGGTTTTACTTTTTTCATGGGGGGGGCGGGGAAGACAGTCTTCATTTTGAAAGGATGAGTAGGCCTGATCTAGAAGGTGCAGTTTGGCGCCAGTGCCCAAGATAATCTCAGTTTTTGAGTTGTTCAAGGCTAGGCCGTTATACAACATCGAGAGATGGATTTGCTTGTATGTGGCATTGATGACCTCAATGTCTTTAATGTAGTCACTTGAAAGAGGGAGAGACACAGAGTATCATCAGTATAATTGGCATAGGAGGTGCCATCAACATCAAGGTGATCAAACAGTGTGAGCATGAATAGATTGAACAGGGTAAGGGCCAGACACGAGCCCTGAGCTACTCTACACTGCAGGGTGAAACCTTCTGACATAGGGCCTCATTACGACCCAGGCGGTAAGTTACCGCCTGGGCCGTGACTTTACCACCATGGCGTAAACTACGTTTACGCCATGGTGGTTGGCGGACTTACCGCCCCATTCCGACCTTGGCGGGGCGGTAAGTCCCCAATCCCCATTTACCCTTCCCCATTCCCATTTTTGCCCCATAGGGCATAATGGGAGTGGGGAAGGCGTTAATTACGCCACCGTAAATTACGGTGGCTTAATTAACTCCATGGTCCCTTAGCGCCATGGATTTTAACACCTGCTAAAAGCAGGTGTTAAAAGCACCATGGCGCTAGGGGACCTCGTAATTGGCGGTAAGGGGTCGGCGCAGCTAACGCTGGCGTAAACCCCTTACCGCCAGGGTCGTAATGAGGCCCATAGCGTCTCCTTGGAAGACCATGGCCGACCGTTCTGACAGTAACAACAGCAACCAGCTGACTGCTTCCTTAGAAAAGGAGGCCCTTTCTAGCAGTCTATTTGGTCTGGTTTGTAGAGGTGTGAGGGATGAGTGGGCCATTTTACCCCTACTCATCCTTGTACTCATGCGGGGCAGAATCCAATTTGTCACAAGTGAAGAAAACAGTTTGCACATCGCTCAAACAGGTTAGTTAGCAGGGCTTTCACTCGCTACAGCAGGGGCTAAATAGCCTGCACACAAAACAAGCACTGCAGACAAAAGGTATTGGCATGAATTTAGCTAGGCATCCCACCGCGGTCTTGTCCTGGAGGGAAGTAAGCACCTCCACAAGGTCTGAGATGTCATCAATGTCTTGTCCTGGAGGGAAGTAAGCACCTCTACAAGGTCTGAGATGTCATCAATGTCTTGTCCTGGAGGGGAGTAAGCACCTCCACAAGGTCTGAGATGTCATCAATGTGATTCACCTGGAGCTGTTTGGCATTTACACCTCTATGACTTATTAGAAGCCACGGCTTGACATTTGTCAATGTTACGGGCAAACTCAAATTTAAGCCGGTCATGCCAAATGAAAGAGTTGGGGGTAATCGCTTTTCCGACTTCACTAGAAAGCATGCATTTTTTTCACCATGTGCTCTCATCTTCTCCATCATACAGACATTGGCATGCATATGTGATATTTTGAACAATGTCCATAAGCACAATTTATCTGTAGATTATTTGTGACACTGAACACCTAGGGAATCATGGAGTTGTTTATATTTAAAATATTTATTAAAAATTGCATACACAAATTTTATTAACCTTTCACAATATCTTGCTAAAATCAGCAATGTTTTCAAGATTCCGCAATCAAGGGCATTTCATTAGTTTGTAAGTCATTTCAATCTTTTCCCAAAATCCCTGCTAGTTGCATCTTGATTGAATCAAATCAGAAACATTAGCTGTACAGGTATCACCCACAATCAGCTTAAAAGCAGCACCCTACTCTTGCTGTCATGAACGTTTCTAAAATGTATCTGCTCACGGCCATGCATAGCCCTGCGATTTCTTTTAGACAAATTAGGTTTCAAAATGTACTTGCACATTACCTTGGTAAAAAAAAAAAAAAGTTAGCTATCTTTCTCTAAGCAGATGTTTAATCATCAGCCCTGTGCGGCTCTGCACTGAAATCCCATTACTACTAAACCAGGGACAGCAGAGTCCACATGCCTTGTCTAAATAAAATATTGTTCAAAATCTCGTGCAGACTTTTGAGCTGAATGTATCCTTCTGTGTGAATGCCCATGGATACGGCATTGTATATAGTTGCACTTGAGACGCAGATTAAGGGTTTCATGGACAATTATTTTCAGCTCATGAGTGAAAATGAGTGTGAGCTGCCTCCTAATTCTACAGACACAGGCCTGATTAAGGGATTGTTGGCAACAAGAGTCATTTTCACGGCAGAAGAACAGGGCCCATTTTTCGTCCCGATTCGGCTGTTTTAGTGAAAGGCCGAGGGTACAAATTAGCGATAGATTGTCGATAGTTGGGGAAAATATTGATCTCTCCAGACAGAAGGTTGCATCCTTGCCAGAAATGGTAGCAAGGGGGCCATCCGAATGTACCAACTTTATAGTACTGGATGAAAATACCAGTTTCGGGGGTTTCCCCTTACACTAAAACAGCACCTCTACCTTTCTGAGTCCTACTGCCAGGGAGAGTGTGCCGTTTGCCCGCCATCTCCGAGGTCGGGCAGAGACAAGATGATCCAAATCTGACAGCACGCAAAGCGCACTGGGACAGGCAGAATAATCACTTTCCACGCCTTTGTTCTGCCTGCTAAAAGATTCCACCGGAGCTTAAAAAAGGTGTTACGGCAGACATAAAACGTTGGCACCATTGATTCCGGAAACCCATGCTTTGAGCCAATCTGGCGACCCCCAAATAGTGAGGGCCCCTATGTTGCCTAGAGGCTGCAGGAGTGTCTGTTAGGCCCCTCCTCGGATCTGTATCACCTTGTGATCGATGTACTTATTACCCGCCTTGCCTCTTTATTGAATGATGTTGGCGCAGGATGTCTCAAACCAGCTTACTCAAGTTCCATGTAAAAATGTCCCTGTAAAAAATGTTGCCTGAAAAAAAAGTCGCCAAACAAAATTGCTGTTTTTTGCAGGGACATTATTATATTGAACATGCGAGGGACACCCCTGAAACCCCCAAAATCTTTTTTTTTTTTTTTCTCAAGTGGAGCGGTGGACACCCCTGCATCCTCTGCTCCCCTTGACATATATATGTGGTCACCTTTTCCGAGTGACATTATGTAGGGGGACCATATGTATGGGGATAATATTACCTGATACCCTTAACACATATGTGTTCAAGAGCAGCATCCGAGCTCACAATTAATCTGCTTTCTGGCAGGGCTGCAGCACTAAGAAGACAAAACTGTATGACCTGGATGAGGCCTCCTGGAAGCTCAGTGATGATAGCGTAGGCCTTCATTGCTTGCCTGATCTTTCTCCTGGGTTTGCCATGATGACTATGCAGTTCTTTTTACCAACTGTGTGGATTTGGGCTATCAGGGATTCACCAGGGATTCTTTATTTATTTATTTATGTTAAATAATTGTATTCCATTTGTTGAAGTATATTGAATTGGTGATTACAATAGGTTTAACTATATCATAACATTAAGCAATTATTATATCAAACGTCAAGTGTATGAAAACAAGAACTATAAACTTTAACGATGAATCATTTTTTTTATTTTTTATTTATCAATGATGTAGTGGTTCGTCATAAACCTTTCACAGTACATCATCACGCATGAAATACATTAAAATACATTGAGGGCTTAATTCACAGACGCGTTTTATAATTGCAAAACCCCATTGGAAAACGCTCTGTGAATGAGGGGCCTCAATGTTTTCATTAGGAGGTAAGACACTAAACGTAAAATAGACAAGAGTCGTAACAATAATAAAATGTTAACAGACCAGCAAAGACAAGAAAAAGCAACATTTCATCGTCATCAAAGTGTCATATAGGTTCTAAATAGCTTCCAAAATATGATGAATTACCCTGACGACAGCAATCGGCAGTGCAATGTCATTACCTGCAGACAGACGATCCCATAAGTAGTCAGATGACAAATCCTACAAAAGGCAAGTTCAGCCTTTCTATCCGGCCACTCTAAGGACCCGATTCTGAACTTGTGCTAAATGTAGTGTAGAAAGTCAGCTTTCTCCCCTCCAGTGTCCAGAGCCACCATTCTGAGATGAAATATTGGAAGCAAAATATTGTCAGCAGCAAAAGCTGCTTACATCTATCGTTTAGATAGAAACGTGTACAAGTGGCATTGCACGCATTGCCGAAAAGACTGCCGCTTCTTAAGCTTTCATTAAACTAGAAAACTGGTGCTGCAGTCTAGGAAATGCTATTTGTTTTATAAAGGGAAAAAGTGTGCAGGAGCGTTTATATTTGAAATCCTCTTCTTTAAGTGCTAAAGCAGTGTTTTTGAAAGGAGAACCCCCCTCCAAGTGCCTGCCCCGTATTTCCCATGATTACTAAGGCTGTTATCAAGCAGTAAATCGGGCATATGCTAAAGTTGTGGCTTTGATGCCAAACAGCTACATTACTACTGCATAAGAAAAGGGTGCTTTTAAGGAAAGTGTTCATCCTTCATAGATGAACACTTTCCTATTTTTGCTTGCACCTCAGAATCGGGCCCTCTGGGTGCATGGGGAGGTGTCGGTCCGCCCCAGGCCTCATGCCCTAGGGTGTGGCAATTCAGCCATCCAGGCTCTCCAGCCTCTTCCATCTCCTCATGATGGCTCATCTGCTGCAGAGCTGACACCAGAGGGTCTTCTCATGGCTGGCCTTTCATTTTCTTAAACTTAATGATCGTAAAACTGAATGTGTGTTGTTTTTCTTTTCCCCTCTCTCTTACCACTTCCTCGTTAAATGGTCCATCATCTCAGAGAACTTATTCACTTCAATATCTTTCGATTTTACTGTACATATTGGTAAATATGCTATTGTACATCTATGCTCTCTAACATAAATTACATCTTAAATTTCAGTTTCTGAGCTTACCACTGTGCGTCTTTCTCAGTTTCATTGCAGTAAATTGGTTGCAGTTTAACATTACTATTTTTACATTTTAGTATTGCTATACTGTATATTTATTTATGAATGTATATTGATGTTCTGTGCTCTAGTGAATCTTCATCGTTTATTCACTCATGATATTCAAATACAATACATTAAAAGGTTACAGCCGCCCCAGCAGCCACTCACCAGCACAGAGAGGGTCACAGTCAGACAGGGCCGGGCTGACCCAGCATCGACTTACCTGGAGAAAATGGGTGATGGGCAGGATGACCACAGCTGTGCCATTCACCTCCTTACCTATAGAGGTGCATGTTGAACATGAGCAGTGCTGCATCCATCTCCTACATACCTGCAGAGATGGGTGGGTATCAGTGAGGCGGGCTAGGGCTGTGCCCAGCGCCTACTTACCTGCATGGAACATAATGCTCAGTATAGTTAGGGCATCAGGGAGAGCCAACTGGCCTGCACAGGGAGATTAGCCAAGATTAAGCATGATTTAATTTCCAGGATGAGTGCCATGGTGAAGGGAACTAGGACCTTGTCCAGAGACTACTTACCTAATAATGTGCCCAGCATCTACATACCTGTAGAAACAGATTCATGGTGAGGAGTGCTAGACCTGCACTCAGCATCTCCTTAACGATACAGGGGAGGGCAATGAGGATGGATAGAGAGTTGGCCAAAGCTGCATACATGCACAAAGACCCGCTGAGATGCCCAATGTGGACACATTCAAAGCCTGCTTACAAACATGGAGAGTTGCAGTAAGGGGTGTCCTGGCCATGCTGGCACCCGCTTAACTGCATAGAGAAAGTCATTGAAAGGATTGCAGGGACCATAGATGAGGAAGGCTAGGACCCTGCCAAGGCCTACCGGCTTCCACAGGGGTTTGAAGTAAAAGGAGTGCCAGGGTGGCATCAAGAACCCGCTTACCTGAAAAGCAAGGGTCACAGTGAGGAGGGCCAGGGATCCGCCCATCACCCCGAAGCCAGTCAGCAGCAGCACCTTCCTTCCAATCTTTGTAATGAAGCAGCCCTGGGAGGCAAAGAAAGAAGAGTTGCATTTTAGCACCATGCTGTGGTTGGACCATGGCCCCACTGACGCCTGGGTATATAGATGAGGTGCTTCTCTCACTGAGGGTACAGGCGAGGGACTGAGAGAGTGAGTGTTTCTCTAGAGGGAAATAGATCACTGGGTTCTAGGTCACAGGAACTCTAGCTCGAGTCAGCACAGAGCAGGCTTCACTCTTGCTACCAGGGTGCTGGACGCATTGAGGCAGGAGTTAAATATCCCCATGGTTTTATTTCATTTTTCAGAGGTAACTACCTAGTCACTAGTACCTGGTGTCATTTCAACAGAATCATAGGGGTAGAGGAAGTGATGTCACAAAATGTTATCTCCGGATGACATCACAGAAAGTGACATCACTTCCTGTATGCAGACGGAGGTAAGCATAGATGTTACAAGTGGGAGTCTTGGAAAGCGCTGAAATCCGTAATGAGAGCCCTCTATCATCACACAATATGCCCAGAAACCCTGGTCATCAGGTTCTTGCTGGCCCAGCGTTATGTGGGGGGTGCCCAAAAGTGTCTCTACCTTTGCTTTATGAGCACTAGAAACTCGTGGACAGCACCTCTTAAATAGTAAGAGTCTCTGGAGCGTAGGGATACAGGCCTCGTTATAAATTGGACGGTGCGGTATCACCGGGCCGGTATTATGATATGATAGGATAGGTTATTTATAGCGCGCTTTATACCCAGAGGTTTCTAAGCGCGGACTGGGGATCGAACCTGTGTTGCGCCGTGTCGTCTTGCTGCCAAGGCGAGCACGTTGCCCCTGAGCTATCCTCCCGCATACTGGCACTTTACCGTACCGGAATTAGGCAGTAAGAACAATCTTGGAGCAGAACTGTGGTAGTGGGAGTGGCATGGGAGAGATCATGGGCACTGGCAAAGCGAAAATGAGGCAGAACGGTGGCACTGAGATTGGAAATAGGGCCGAAATAGGCTCTGAGAGCCACCAGCGAGAGAACATGGGCACCAAGTTACATTGGGGCAGCACCTGGGTACTGAGTTTCACATTACGGCAGAACATGCGGTATCAGGTAATATTATCTCCACCAATAATATCACCATATATACGGTCGTGGGGTAAGGCCATAGGCGATATTATTAGTGGGGATAATTTATGGGTTTATTGGGACCGTGGGTTGCAGGGGTGTCGCCCGCTTCATTCAAAAAATTATGGGGGTTGCAGGGGTGTCCCCCACAGGTTCCATGGCTTAATATCGCCGCAAAAATATGGCGTTAATTTAGTATGGCGATATTTTTGCAAGGATATTAACACATGGAACCAAACATGGGCACTGTAAATGACATTGGGACACAGCTGGGCACTCAGAGCCACATGAGAAAGAACGTGGGCAGTGAGAGTGCTGGCGGTGCAAAACTGCTGCAGTGAACACCACATGGGTGAAACTGTGGCAGCTCACACGTGAATAACACCTGGGGCAGTGAGAGCGACATGAGCAGGACTGGGTTAGGGAAACTGAGGCGTGTGGTAGAGCTGACATTGATGCAGCATCTGAGTACTGACAAAGCATTGGGGCAGAACGTGGGGAATTGGAAGTGGCACTGGGGAGGAACTGGTCTTCAATGTTGAAACAGGTCTGTGGCTGTGAGAACCACATCAGCCATGCAGGGTAGACCGGTCACAGTGAGAGCCACATCAGCCACGTAGAGTAGACCGGTCACAGTGAGAGCCACATCAGCCACGCAGGGTAGACCGGTCACAGAGAGAGCCACATCAGCCACGCATGGTAGACAGGTCACAGTGAGAACCACATCAGCCATGCAGGGTAGACCAGTCACAGAGAGAACCACATCAGCCACGCAGGGTAGACCAGTCACAGTGAGAGCCACATCAGCCATGCAGGGTCGACCGGTCACAGTGAGAGCCACATCAGCCACGCAAGGTAGACCGGTCACAGTGAGGGACAACCAGTGAAGATATGAGGCAATGAGTGTCATGAGGCAAGCCTGGGTAAGAGAGTAACATGAGAGAGCTTGGGAAAGCAGTATGAAAGTGTGTTTTAAAATGCCATTGTTGCAGCATGAAAATGCATTTTACAGTGGCTTGGATCAGAATGCAAAAATGGTGGAAACTTGCCTCACAATTTTCGTTGGGAACAATCAGCATGGAATTTTGATTTCTTTAGTGCTCATGCTAGCGGATATTGTTGCAGCAACTTTTGTGATTTTCTTTGGCCACAGCCAGCATGAAAATTTGTTTTACAGCAGCAATTCTAGCATATATTGCTGAGACAATTTTCAGTATTTTCTTTAGGGACAGCCAGAAGAAACATGCGTTTTACAGTGGCAGTGCTGACATATATTGCTCAGAGAGGCATCGTGATTTTTGTTGACATGTATTTTACATTGACAATGCTGTCACATACTAACTTTCTTTGCTTGCTCAGTCCAATTTCTAGAAATCGTATATGCCCACTACTTTAGAAATTCACCAGCAGCCACTGATAGGAAAGAGCTATGGGCAGTACGATTTTTAAATTTATTTTTATTTCTCTTTGATTGATTTGGCTGAAAAGTTCAACCTTTCAAAAAGAAATAAAACAGTAAAAAATAGAAACACAATAGGAATTCAGCCTATACAATTAAAATACAGAATGTTGTTTGTTTTTCCTAAACAACCCTATACATTTCTCTTCAGGTACAACTCTAACATCCTTACGCTACACAGCAAGAGCAAAGCAAATCAGCAAAAAGGAGAACATTGTAATGGGTAATGCAATCCCCGAAGGAAGCAATCAGAGAAAAAGGAGAGAGTGGTAGTCAATGAGTTAAATCCCGGACAATAATTGGTAATATTCTAAAACCATTTTGCTAGTTAACATTTATATTATTTTAAAATGTATTAAAATTTAGTAGTACTTGGTAAAATCTTTAAGAACAGCAAACAATGAATCACTGCTAAATTTAAAGATACATGTTGTCCATTAAAAATCATCATCCACAAATCATCCTGCGATAACAATTTAAAATCAGAGAAGTATTTATAAAAGAAGGTACTTCTCAGGTCGGCAAGGTTAGGACAAGACACTATAATGTCTTTTAATGTCTCCAGTTCATTTATATTTAGACAAGGTCTACATGATTTCTCCCCTTGTGACCATTTAGATCAGATCCCTAGTTCATCCCTTGTCAACCATAGGTTGAAACAAAATCTTAAAAATAAATTACAATATTTATTGTCTGGAAATTTCTGTAAATATACAGGGGTTTCTTGCAATGGTTTGATTACAAAATCTCATATTTTAGATCATTTATATTCATTACACTCCTCCCATGTTCCTCTCCAGTAATACCCACAATTTGCTTTTTGCACAAACTGGATTAGACAATAGCAAGTGTACATCAATATCAGCTGCTAACATTAATTCTAAACAGTGCTCCATCCAAAGTTTTAGAGAGGTTTCCGACTGGACTACCAAAATTCTCGCAATGATTGCTAGAAGATTAGTCCCCCATAGACTGATTTACAATACATTTCCCATAAAGCGCTAAAGTGCACCAATCTACAATAATTCTTATAGACAATAAACCCAACCCAAAGTGAATGGGTAGGCTTTTAGGTAAGGAGAGCACCCTTTTCCAATACAAACCCTCCAGCCTACCCCAAGATGGTCTCTGATCAATTAGTTTTGTCTCTGCCCCATACATTACTGTGGGAACTACTTTTTGCTTGTAAAATATAATAATTGGCATAGCGGATAAGGCTAACAAATTAGACGCCGTTCCCAAACCTGACACAAAACTTGATTGACAAATGTCAAAGTGCTGATTCAAACTTATGCATTTCATTAATTGTTTTAATATCAGACGAGCAAACAACTTCCCCGGGGCATCAAGAAGCGCTATGGGGCGATAATGTTTTGGACTCTCTCTTTCCCACTTTTTAAAAATAGGAATAATTGCTGAGCATTTCCAGGAGTGCAGAATTCTTCCTTCTAAAATGACCTGATGGAAAATTAAAAATAGTATTTTCGCCCATGATTCTAGATGCTGTTTTAACATATAATTAGTTTGGCCATCTGGGCCTGGGGCTCTCGAAGTGCTCCAATTCCTAATTTCCATCAGGATCTCAGGCTCGTCAAACCACAGTCCGTTTACCTCATCTCCATCTTGTTTTATCAGCATAGTTGAATTATCCTTACAAGCAAAAAGATCAGTAAAGTAAGCCTTCCAAACCTCTTCCTGTATCGGGTTAATCAGCACAGGCGCAGACTGTCTCTACACCCAATTTACAATAGAGGCCAACTCTTCACACTTGATTTAGGGCTTATTGTCTGGAGCATCGCCTCTGCATCAGTTTGATACATTTTCGCCCTATATAGTTTCAACCAGTTCTTATATTTTTGGTCAATTTTTTTTTAACAGAGTCGCTTTGGTCTTACAGTTATCTTGCAATGCCGAACATTTCTCTTTTCTACATTGCGCTTTCATCAATTGTACCTCCTGATCAAAGACATGTTTGTGCCTAAAAGAGGGTTTTTTCTTTATTTTTTTCTGTAAAAAATCTCAAGATTGTCACATAAGTATCTTTCTTATTATTATCGGCTCTCTGGTATCTATTCCCCAGACATCTCTCAAATTTACCCATCTTAGCTTCAGTCCATTTTAGCCAAGTTCTTTCTCCTATAAAGGGTTCGATTAAGAGAATAAAATTCACCCCAAGGTGGGCATACAGATGTTAAACATTTTAGAATTAGGATGTCATGATCACTATTGTGATTAGGGAGAACATAGAAGTCCAGCATTTCAGAAAAGGTGCACCTTGAGACAAATATATAGTCAAGTTCAAAATCAAACAATGCTCATTAAACCTTTAAAAAGTTGAGGTCTAAGAATCTCCTAGGGGGACTTATTGAAAAGGGCGGCATCCCGCTGAAGTTTTGTATCTGATTTGGTGTAGTGATCTGTTGCGACGTATCCAGACGTGTTGCTTTTGGTGATGCAGGAAATCAGCTGACAAAAACCCCAAGGATTTTGTACCTAGATTTGCCAACCCAACTCCCCAAACCATATAAGACCTAACAGGAATGCTGGCTCGATGGTAGGATGACAAGGGACTTCCAGACAATAACAGCAGCCAAGGTGATGCAATGGTGCTTCCTGAAGATGCTCAATAGCCAAGAAAGAAGAAAGAGAGGTTCTAGCCCAGCAGGAAGAAAGGATAAGGCAGGATAGCAGGTAAAACAGGCACATGACACAGGCTGGAAGAAGGGAGGCAGGGAGGCAGCAAGGCAAGAGACAAGGAGTGAGCAATGCAAGACAAGGATGCAGCAAGGCAAGGCAAGGAGGCATCAAGACAAGGCAAGGACAGCTGGCAGAAGAGGGAGGACCAGGGAACCAGGACAAGGAAGAGCAATTACATCTCTAGGCAGAGCATAACCAGTTTATCAAGAAAAGGTTAAAATGACAGTAGAGAGTGTTAGTATTAGGTTTTAAATAAATGGACCTAAGCAGTAGTCTTCGTTCAGACCAAGAGGGGACATTGCACCAAGTCTATGAATCCAGTATAGTTCCTTTTGTGCAAGTAATGTTGGTAAATCACCTCCCCTTTGGAGGGGGTGTATCACTTCTAGTATTGCAAATCTCATCTGCAAGATATTGTGATTAATATCTTTAAAATGCCGGAATACCAGCGATTTCAGGTTTTTAGTTCTGATCTGAGACTTATGCTCGGTCCATCTTTCCTTGGCTTTTCTGCTGGTCCTCCCCACGTAATATTTACCACATGGGCATCTGATGGTATAGATTACATTTTCAGAATCACAAGTTGCATAACTTTTCAGGGGGATCTTCTTGCCATTGTTAGGATGCCTGATGTGGCTGCCTTTGATAATGTTCGAGCAATGTTGACAATTTAGGCAAGGAAAAGTACCTTTCTTCAACTTCGTAAGTTTCCTCTGAGTGGATTTTTTGGGTCTTTCAGCTTTTATTAGCATATCCCTGAAATTCCTTCCTCTCTTATACGCTAACATTGGAGGCGCTGGAAAGAGACGATTAAGGTTGGGGTCTGATTTCATCAGATCCTAATTTTTTGTGATGATCTTTTTGACCTGGAAACTCTGTGCAGAGTACCTCAATGTATAAATGAGGTTGGATTTTGTCTGGGCATACCCGTGGCAATGCTCTGGGACGGGTATGCCCAGACGTGGGTCCCGTGCCTGCTGGCCCTAGAGACCCAAGCTACTTCTCACTGATGAGCCCCAACAAGGGCGAAACATGTTTGGGGATGGTTGTGGTCTCGTGCAGAAGGGATGTAGCCTAGCAGTTCAGGCTGGACTGCCCCTTTTGGGGTGGGGCCAAGCCCAGTGGCGTAACACAAAATATGGGGGGCCCCCTGCGAGCCATGCTGAGGGGGCCCCCCAACTCGGCAACAAATTACGGGTTGCGCCACACTCTGGGCCGGCCTAGACTGTCACGCTTGCACAATACGCATGAACGTGCTGCTGAAGGGGTATGCCGCACACTGCACTAGGAAAAAGATATAAATATGTGTTTTAATGCAATATACATCACACTTTCTGAGATAAATTGTCTATGAAGCCAGAGTGTTTGCAATTGTTTTGTAGGGTAACACAATCCAAAACATGCAAGTCACCAACAGTGCACAGGAACATTAATGCTTCCAACTGGCTGCACAATGTAGACCAGTGTAAACACGTAATAACATTATAGTACAGAATGCCAGGCCACATTTAGACATACCTAGACTGTTTTCAGCAAAATGCCAGTCAAAGCAATAACACTCATCAAGAAGAGAGCACACAATAAAGCATGTGTCTCCATGGCCTAGAACAACACGGCCAAACTCTTTAAAATCTGCAAGGAACTGGTCAATCCTGTTGTGGTCTATACCTCTTCTGTTCCCTCCCATGCCCTCTGTACAGCTCTGGCCTCTCATTTCTCTGCTAAATCTCAGGACATCCTGTCCTCTATGTCCTCTTCCTCTCTCGGCCCATTTTGGCCATCTCTTCTCTCCTCCTCCTTTTTCCTCTTTCTCTCTGACAACACCTGACGAGGTTTCTAGACAAGTCCGATCTATGAAAGTGTCGTCCAAACAGGTGCTCCGCTGCTCCTCCAGAACCATCAAAGCCCATATTGACACCCTCGCTCCAGCCTTGGCCGATTTCTGTAATCACTCTTTCGCCACTGCAATGTTCCCCTCTCCCTTTGAGCACTCCCTTGTGCACCCACTCCTCAAGAAGCAGTCTGCTGATCCTACCTGCTGGAAAACTATCGCTCAATCTCCACCTTTCCTGAGCAAACTCTTGGAAAAGCTTGCCATCTCCCAGCTTACTCTCCACACTGAATCTGTTGGTTGTCTCCATGACCATCAGTCTGGCTTCAGAGCTGCCAGAGGCATGGAAACTGCTCTCCTTAACACCTGTGCTGCTCTCTAACCTTGATTCCAGCATTCCTTCTATTCTCATCCTTCATATTTCCTCTGCTTTCGACAGGGTCAACATCGCCATCCTGATCAATCGACTCTGTGAGAACCTGGGCATCACAGATCAGACCCTAGAGTGACTGACCTACTTCCACTTGGACCGCCACTCCGCTCCCAGGTCGATCGTGGTCCCATTCTCTCCGCCACCTCTCTCTACCTGTGGCATTCCCCAGGGCTCTATCCTCTCACGCTGGTTTTTCAACCTCTACTTGGCCACTTTGGCCTCCCTGATCTCTACCTTATCCTCTAACTTTCAGTGTTGTGCGGAGGACTCGGCTTTCCTTCAGGCTCCCCTCATCCTCCTCTCCTCTCTTGCTCATTCCTGACTGTCTATCCACGATTCAGGATTGGTGCGCCTCCAACAATCTCTGCCTTAATGCCAGTAAGACAGAGATCCTTCTCATTGGGACCCTTGCCACTGTGTTTCCTCTCTCACTATAGCAGACCACCTTGGGCCCTCTTCCTTTGCCTTCCTGCAAGGCAGAAAACCTTGGTGTCATCTTCAACGCCACACTCTCTTTCTCTCCTAACATCTCGGACATCACCAAGAAGTCCCACTACCAGCTGCTCCTCCTCAAAGGGACTCTTCCCTTTCTCACTCTCCACCAGAAGCTCACTGTCTCTAAGCTGGACTACTGCAACAGCCACTTTCTCAATCTTCTTCCTCTAGTCTCCGTCATCTGCAAATAATCCAGAACAGGACTGCAAGACTTAGCCTTGGCCTCAAACCCTGGGACTGTATTTCTCCAGCCCTGAAATCGCTCCACTGGCTGCAAGGATCAAGTTCAAGAACCTTTGCATTGCCCACAAGGCTTTCTGGGGCCAGTGCCAACACTAAATCCAATGCTCTCTTCCAAAATACCTTCTTTCTCTAACCCTTCACTCAGCTACCTCCAACTCTCTAAGGCTTAGACATTTCTCCAGGCAGAGAGTGGGGGTAGACCTCTCTCCTCTGCTGGTGCCTCCAACTGGAATGGCCTCCCTGCCCCTCTCAAACTTGAGGCGGACAACCTGAAGTTTCTGAAGCAGCTAAAAGCTTTCCTCTTCTCTGCTGCTTTCGCTCTCTCTCCCCCCCTGCTGACCTACCTGACCTACCTGTCTGCTGTACTGACTGGCTGCTTGGCTACCCTCAGAGTCTCTCTGAGTCCAGGCTCTTTCTTGATTGGTCACCCTTGCACTGCCTCCGGGCCTACCATGCACTTAGGGGCTGTAACTGTAACCCTGCAGTCCATTGTTCTCCTTGCACAACCAATAGTTGCTCTGCCCTGGCTGCACTTACTGAGAGCATTGCTGCCCTGTTTTCCCCTCCCCTCTCACTTGCACTTCCCTGCTCCCTTTTCCCTTGCACTTCTCGTTCTCACAATGACACAAGGCCTAGTGAGATCGTTTGTCTTGTCCTCCCTCTATCATTCCTCCCTTGTGTACACTTGTGTACAGACGCATTATAAATAACTTGAATCACATCATATCATTTTATCACAGATGCCCAGAAAAATATACAATGCCGCAGTAAGAAATGGCTAGACTGGCAGCACCCAAAGGCCAATCTAGCCAGGTAATTAAAGTTAGCAGGACTACTTTATCAGAAATGTCCAGTTAAAAGAAAGTCATACCAAACTGAGGAATGACTAGACTGGCTAAATCAAAATGCCTCTCTAGCCACTAATACCACATATCATGCCTGCTTAGCCTGGACGTGGACAACCATTATGATTTATCACACAATCCTGCCCACCCACACATCCACTCTCCCTCCCACCCACCACCCCAACCTCAACAATCAGCTCCTTGGCCCAGAATTACCTCTGCGTCTCTCTTCCTTGTCCCAGACCTTTCGTATGAGGCTCCTTGCCTCATAGGTAAGTACCGGGATGAGGAACAGTGGGACTAGGTGTGATGAAGATTACAGGTAGCTAAATCAGGCATTACCTCCATGTACCTCTACCTCTTCCCAGTACTTTTGTATGAGGCAGAGTGCCTCAAACACACGTACTGCCTCGTATATAAGTACGGGGACGAGGAAGAATAGGGCTAGGAGTAAGCAAGGCATTAAACACAAGTAGTAGCGCAACACCATTGAGTTGACTGGGCTTCAGCACTACCCCCCCTGACGTTTTGGGCTATATTGACTCAACTTGGCTAACCTTTAGAGCAGTTGCCAGACCGAACAGGACACAGATTTTAAACAGCACCTGGTTTTTGCTGTTAACAAGAACCCAGCAATTACCAACGTAAAGCATTTCACTGTTAGTACCTGCATTCAAATTCCACATTGTTTAGGCGATTGAAATCGTGATGTGGCTTTAGTACTTGCATGCCAGGGGAGTGATAGGAAGGGTAGAAAGGGAACAGGAGACTTATAGGAGAGAGTTAACTGCTTGTAACATTGAATCTGCACTAGAATAGTCTCATTAAAATGCGTAAATAATTTGGATGCGCCCACACAAATAAGTTTCCCCCTCCCCACCGCATGTGAAGTTAGCGCCTCTCCCAACATTTGAAGGGTTAGCCCCCCCGAAATGAAGGTTTTCTTGTGCCCCTGTACACAAGCACACACACCATTCACCTTATACACACCCAGTCATCCACACATTTAAGTGTGCACCCTTTCACCATACACTCACACAGGTAGCCACCTATACATTTATGTGTGCACCCTTTCACCATGCAGGCACACCCCCACAGCCACCCATACATTTAAGTGTGCACCCTTTCACCATATACACACAGGCAGCCGACTATACATTTGAGTGTGCACCCTTTCACCATAGACTCATACACGCACACCTCATGGAGTTGAGGGGGGGCCCTATTACTTAAAAACGAAATTGGGGCTCATTACGGGTCCAGCGGTAACCGTGCCGGTGCGACCGGCGGGTTGCCGCCAGACCCATAAAAAATTACTATGGCCTGACTTCCCGGTGCCACCGTGCTATTTCGAGTCCGGCGGCTGGGAAATCAGGTGCCGGTAATTTCGTTAAACCCCAGACTCCACGGGAATGGGGACACAGAAGCACCTGCACCATTGTTAACGGTGCCGGTGCTTCCGTGACAGGTCTGCCTACCGTGGCTGCTGTGCCTGGCAGGGTCAGACCTGTCGGGCACGGCAGCCCCACCAGGCAGACCTGTAATATGCCGGTCCGGAAACAACAGTGCCTGTAAGCTTACCAGCACCGTTGTTTCCGGACCGGCATGGTCAGAATGAGCCCCATTGTTTCTTTTTTAAGTCACTATAACTTCATTAAGAAATTATTTCAGTTAAGGACCGAACCATAATCAAAATAATTTCTTTATGATGGCTGATTGGCTTCAAAAACAAACAATTTCTTTTTGAAGGCATAGGGTTCCCCACCCCCCCCACCCCATGACATGGAGGCCTCCAGCCTAGGGTCTTCCATGTCATGGGTTACGGGGGCCCTCAGACTTCAAAAAGAAAGTTTCTTTTTGTAGTCACTCTGCCTTCATAAAGAAATTATTTCTGTTACAGAAATGTTCTTTATGAATGCAGAGTGAATTTCAAAAGAAACTTTTTTTTTTTAGATTTTTTTTTTTTTTACTGGGGCCCCCTCCCAGCCATGTGCTGGTGGGGCCCCCCACACCGCGGGCCCCCCCACACCGCAGGGGATGCGGGGGCCCCTCTTACGCCAGTGGCCAAGCCTGATTTGCATATGGCCTTTCCCCTTCTGTAATGGCTTGGTAGGCGAAGAACGGTGGTCTGGAGGGTTGCCCAGAGCATTGCCAGTGGTTAAGATTCATTCTAAACCTTCCAGCCATCACCTCTTTGTTTTTGCTTTGTCACCCCGAGTGGTACGGGTATGCCCAGACGTGGGTCCCGTGCCTGCTGGGCCTAGAGACACAAGCTACTCCTCACTGATGAGCCCCAACAAGGGCGAAACATGTTTGGGGATGCTTGTGGTCTCGTGCAGAAGGGATGTGGCCTAGCAGTTCGGGCTGGACTGCCCCTTTTGGGGTGGGGCCAAGCCTGATTTGGATATGGTCTTTCCCATTCTGTAATGGCTTGGCAGGCGAAGAACAGTGGTCTGGAGGGTTGCCCAGAGCATTGCCAGAGGTTTATTCTAAACCTTCCAGCCGTTACCTCTTTGTTTTTGCTGTTTGAGTGTCCCACAGGAATTTTTTTTCAGGAATAAACAAATGGGTTAGGTGCAGATTGAGATGGGCAAATCCTGGTAAAAGTTTGTGTACCCTAAAAACTGCTGGATGGCTTTAACGTCCTGTGGGCTCCTCCAGTTCTGGATTGCCTGGATTTTCTCCAGGTCCATATGGATTATGTGTCGTGATTGATGTGATAGCCCAGAAACTCTATCTGTGACTGGTGGAACTGACACTTTTCTGCTTTGGCATGCAAGTGATTGTCGATCAACCGCTGTAAGACGTCACAAACATGTAGTACATGTTGCTCAAGAGTGGTGGAAAAGAATAGCATGCCATCCAAATATACCCACATAGTGGGTCTGATCAGGTCCGAGAACACATGGTCCATGAACCGCTGGAAGACGACTGGGGCAATGCACAGGCCGGAGGGCATTACCCTATACTCGAAATGCCTCAGAGGTGACTTGAATGCCATCTTCCACTCGTTACCTTCTTTGATACGGACATGGTGATATGCACCTCTTAGGTCGAGTTTGGTGAAATGCCCTGCTTTCTGTAGGTATTCCATAATATCGTAGATCAATGGTAATGGATTGCAGTCCTTCTTGGTTAACTCATTGATGTCATGATAGTCCACACATGGTCCTAGAGTTCCTTCTTTCTTGGGGATGAAGAAAAGGGAAGCCCCTGTTGAGTATTTGGATGGTACGATGTATCCTTTGTCCAAAACTTTCCTGCATGTACGTTCGTAACACATCTTTTTCATGTGGTGTTAGAGAGTAAATCCGATCATGGGGTATTTGCTAGTCGGGAAGCAATGTGATCTCGCCATCGTGTGGTCTGTGAGGGGACACTGGTATTTCTTTGGGTTCCGAAAAGACAACACCCAAATTCTGGTAAACAGCAGGAATCAAGGAAAGTGAACAGATGTGCATGGACCTAATGGACTGGGATTCCTCGGTACGGGCGTTGACTTACTCGGTGGCTGGTTTAGAACAGGGTGTGTTACACAGATTGGAGCAGAAAATGATTGTGTGGTTTGCCAATTGATATAGGGGATCTGTCTTGTTCACCAAGGCAGACCCAGTACCACAGGATAGGATGGTGATTGAATTATGTCCAAAGAGACAAGTTCCTGATGGTCTGCAATGTGCAATTTTATCGGCTGGGTATGTTGCTTGATGGGCCCAAAAGCCAGGGATGTTCTGTTGATGTCTTCCACAGGTGTGGCAACATTTTTATCAATGATCGGAATGCCGACTCCTATAGCCATTTTTTGGTCGATATAGTTCCTGTGCTTCTGTGGGAAAGGATTTGGCATTCCATGTCAGGAGTACCCTCAGGACAAATAGAGGAGCAGCCGGCATGGGTCCCTTTTTCTGGAGGGATTGATGGCTAGAAGGGCCTGTTGACACCCTCTCAAAAGACAACAGGCCAGCTAGTTTTCCGCCAGTTGAGGCGGTCTCACAGGACAAATATCATGGAAATGGTCCGTACCCCCATAATACATACAAGTGGCTCTGCCGTCTCTGTTTCCATTCTGCTTCGGTTAGGGGCCTGCTCATAACACCCAATTACATAGATTCTGGTGTGTTGCCACTTGATGTGGGATTCACTAGTGTCATTGTTGTAGGACAAGAAAAAGGGAACTGTTCTGATTTGTTGCGCTCATTTCTCCGCTGCGTGAGGCGGTGATCAATACTTAGAACCAGTTCTTTAAAGGCTTGCAAGGTTTCTGGTTCGGGATTATGTGTGAGTTTGTCCTTGATTTCTTCTTGTAGGCCGTGTTTGAACAATGTTCTCTGAGTCACTTCCGGACACTGGGCTTCTGCAGCTAACAGATGAAAATGATCAAGGTAAGCAACCAATTCCATCAACCCTTGGAGTAAGTCCATTAACTAGTTCTGGGCGGTGGAAACAAGGGTGGGTGATTGGAAGACTTCCATGAATGCCTTTTCAAAATCGGCAAAACTGTTTAGGAGAGGGCTTTTCCGGTCAGATTACTCAGGATATTCCTAATTTTAGCTTTGTCCTGTTGAAAGTGCATAGCACGGTAAAGAAGGTGTATCCTGGAGTGGTTGCAAAACTCTTTAAACTTATGGGGATTCCCATCGTACTTCATCGAGGAACCATGAGCCACTGCCACTGCTTCCGAGTATGAAGCTGTAGCTCTTTGGGTGACCACTTGTTTCAGTGCTGTATTCTCCTTACGCAAAGCAGCCCGAGATGCAGATTATGTAGCTCATCCCTAAGATCCTGAAGGGCTTCCATATCAGGAGATTTCAGGCATCTTATTCTAACAAGGGCTTTGTCCTGCCGAAGTTTCGTACCTGATTTGGTGTGGTGATTCATTGCGACATACCCAGACGTGTTGCTTTGGCGGTGCGGGAAATAGGCATCACAAAAGCCAAAGGGATTTGGTACCTGGGTTTGCCAACCCAACTCCCAACACCATGTAAGGCCTCCCCTGTATTTTCGTGGTGCGAGGACAGTGTGAACACTGACAGGGGTGGCGCTGACAGGAATGCTGATCCGATGGTAGGATGACAAGGGACTTCCAGATGATAATAGCAGACAAGGTGATGAAATGGCGCTTTCAGTAGATGCTCAATAGCCAAGGAAGGGATGTTTGTGGCCCAGCAGTAAGAAAGGACAAGGCAGGAATGCAAGGAAAACAGGCAGAGGACACAGGCTGGCAGAAGGGTGGCAAGGAGGCATCAAGGCAAGAGGCAAGGAGTCAGCAATGCAAGACAAGGAGGCAGCAAGGCAAGGAGGCAGCAAGGCAAGGCAAGGACAGCTGGCAGAGAGGGCGGACCAGGGAACCAGGACAAGGAACAGCAGGAACCAAAGTACCTGCAGGAGCGAAATAAGACGCACTATGCACCTGTAACCGTGGGCTTGAATAATCCTGTAGTACGAAAGCGAGGCTTTCCTGAGACTGGTTGGCAGATTGCCGCCATACCGCCCATGCGCGAAACGCAGGAGCCGGGCCCCGCGCATGCGCGATATGACGGCAATGGCAGTGCCCATGGTGATGCAGCCCCTGATGCCGGGATGAAGCGTCTGGCGCCGGAAGGACCAACATCAGCGTGGGTAAAGGTGCCAGGACACTGGATGGCGACAGGTAAGTGGGAGCCTAGGCGAGGGGCGAGGGCATGCAAGGCATGGGTGTGTGACACATATAAGGTGATTAGTCCCTGTCAAAAGTGATGAGCAAAGAGTAAAATATGTTAAACTGCCGTACAGTAGAAAGTAAGAAAGAAAGATAGAAAGAAAAAAAGAAAAAAGAAAGAAAGAAAACAACAAAGAAATAAAGACAGAGACAAAGGAATGAAAACAAAAAGGAAATAGCATAACAGAAACAAAGAGAAAAAAGCAAGTAAGAGGAAGGAAAGAAGGAAGGGAGGAAGGAAGGAAGGGAGGGAGGGAGGAAGGAAGGAAGGAAGGAAGGAAGGAAGGAAGGAAGGAAGGAAGGAAGGAAGGAAGGAAGGAAGGAAGGAAGGAAGGAAGGAAGGAAGGAAGGAAGGAAGGAAGGAAGGAAGGAAGGAAGGAAGGGAGGGAGGGAGGGAGGGAGGGAGGGAGGGAGGAAGGAAGGGAGGGAGGGAGGGAGGGAGGGAGGGAGGGAGGAAGGAAGGAAGGAAGGAAGGAAGGAAGGAAGGAAGGAAGGAAGGAAGGAAGGAAGGAAAGAAGGGAGGAAGGAAGGAAGGATGGAAGGAAAGAAGGAAGGAAAGAAGGAAGGAAGGAAGGAAGGAAGGAAGGAGGGAAGGAAGGAGGGAAGGAAGGGAGGGAGGAAGGAAGGAAGGAAGGAAGGAAGGAAGGAAGGAAGGAAGGAAGGAAGGAAGGAAGGAAGGAAGGAAGGAAGGAAGGAAGGAAGGAAGGATTGATTCCTTAAGTGTAAAATTAGGTCGAATGTGTTACACCCCGAAGATTGTAACCTGACACCCAAAACACAGCACTATCAACGCACCTCAGTCATGAAATGTAGCACACCCTGCTATGTGAGCATAGAGAGTTGCATGAAGTTCTGAAGAGAAAGCCAGCATTGATACATAACAAACATGTCCATCAACGCATCTTAATCTTAACAAGTATGCCCCCCTTCGGATTACAAAACTGACAAACACAGGTCTGTCAATCCACCTATTTCCTATCCAAAAGTGATCTCGTCATATTAAAGTAGAGACCTTCATCATTGCACTTCAATTCTAATTTGCAGAACCTCTGCTACTCTTGTACTCAAAACCATAAAAGTCTCAGCCAATGCAGCACAACGTTGGCTGGTAGCCACCCCCACAATATCAGATCAGCTGAGACCTCCCCTAAGTAGTCATTAATGCACCTCAATCTTGCCTGACCTGCTATTTCTTTTTCGTTTAGAAAACATATTTTTCTATTTTAGAAAATCGATCAAACACTTCAAGATAAGGTGACATGATTGTTGGTGCATGTAGAAATGAGTCTAAAACCTCCTGATTTGCTGGGCACATGCGCATGCAGCAATATTGCTTAACGTATGCTCCTTGCGTATGAATGCTTGCATACTTTCAATGCATGTGCGGTGGAAAGTCTGGAATTGAAAATGTTATGTACTCCTCTAGAATACTGCTGCATTATAATATTGAGTAAGTACTGCAAAATGTCATGTTTAAACAACTGTTTTTTGCCCGTGCGAGGTGAGTCTTTAGGCTTTAGTGTGCATGTCCTTGCAATCTTCGCCTAATGAGTAGCTATGCTCGTCTCCACATCTCTCATTTCTGACAAGTTTCCATTTTGGCATATGTAAGCGTGTTTTAGGCTCCCGCGTTCATAGTAAAAAAAGGTTTTAGCAGACGGAAGTGCTCATACTGTAAGCAGGCTTGCCAGCTTGAGACCGTGTATGAACCTTTAAGAAGTATACTCACCTGCACTAAATGTATCACTTTTTGCTGTCCTTCCTGATAACACTGTTTTACATGTAAGAACACAGCTGTTAACAAAGACTTGTATAGTAGGGATTTGTTCCCTGCTTGTAACATTGTTTCACTTTGATTCCTTGCCCTGTCTGGACCTCCCCTACCATTGAAATGCATGTGTTCCTTTGGGTATAAGGGAACGATGCTTGGAGGTAGGGGTTTCTCACTTGCGTCAAAGTCTTGTACCGTTGTTGGTTTGTTTTTATGCTGTTGCTTGCTTTTTACTAATAAATTAACCAATCCATTTGACTAGTCAGTGGACATTTTTTCTACGATGCATGCTTATTAATTTATGTTTTATTTTTGGAATTACTGAGCAAGTGCATTGCGGAGTACATTGGTAGACGTAAAGGCGTGCATTACACGGTAACGGGAGAGTCAGAATAGCATTTATTATCGGCACACAATATTGCATAGTAGGGAAGAGTTAACATTTACAGTTAGAGCTTTATTTTGGTGACTGCACAAAATGACAGTTTAGCAAAAGCTTGCAGAGTCAAGCTCTCTGTGCCCTTTCACTGACCACTGCCAATGTCAAATAGAGTCGTTAGAGGGAGTGAGGTACGGAGCGGGAGAGCAACTCAGGATGTAACCCCGCTCTTTTTAGGCAAACCGGCAGAGTTTACTTCTGCATGTTCTTTTGGTGCTGGTAGAGAGACTTGACTCTCTATGGACCTGTTTTTAAAAAGTGCGAAAACGCCATGGAGATATATTGAAACAGTGGCCACCATTAATGATCACTGCAATGCGCGAATTGCTTTCATAGCAGAGAACCTTTGTGGAGCTCATTTTCAGCTCTACGTAACGGGAATCAGCAGTGTAAAAGCCTTGTTTAAAACTTTTAAGCTGATGATTCCCAGCACACCCCATTTTCATTCAGTTATATGGTGGAGAGGAGGGGCGGAACGCAACTTGTGTTTCCGCCGCATCCCTTCCTTTCTGCCATACAAATGCCCCAGCATTTGCACTAGTTTGCATTTTCATGCCGGCACAAATGCTGGGGATCCCTATGGAGCCCACAGTTTTATGCACTACCATAAAGCAGGCAGATTCCATAGCAATCCATTGTAAATGTTGGCTGACATGCTCACATGGCAGGCAGCATATAATTGTAATTGTAAACACTGCCTGCCATGCAAGCATCGTAGACAGTGTTAACTCATTTGCACGTCACAGTGCAGATGTGCAGGACAAACATCAGCATAAATGCTACATGTCTACACGTAACAGCTCCCTGCCCCTAAATTCCACTCTGGAGCAAAATGACCTCCTGTTTATATTCTGTCTCGGGCGGAAAGTGGCAGGAATGCTGGGCACCACCTAGATTCCCATGCCATTTGCCATTCCAGCCAGCAAACATCCAATATCAAGCCTGTAGTGGAATGTGCAGAAGTGGATTTAACGGGTCATCCAAATGTGCCGGTACGTAGGGAACAGATTACATTGTTGAAAATGGCTGTAGAGGTAGAACAGATGGTGGCTGTAAAGGGCAGTTTTGAGGAGGGATACTGGGCTCGGTGTGTTCAGGGGTTTATCTTATGAGTTTCCAGATGGGCATCAATAGTTGCAGCCTAAAATTGGCATTCGGGCCATCTTTGCTTACACATAACAGGGTCCCCACGATTTCACAGCCCCCAATGCCAATGGCGATGTAAGGGATGCGATCTTCGGCGAACCCCGCCTGCCGGAACACATCGTATGCGTAAAAGTAGACCTGGGGAGGAAAATAGAAGTAGTAAGGAAGGAATATCTCAACACCCATCCCCAGAACACCACTGCCCTCCCCCACTCCATGGCACCACTCTCAGGTCTCGGAACCTAAAAGCAGGCACTTTGGGCATCACAATACAACATGTAAATCATGACAAGCACAGTTTGCCTTTCACCTACAGTACTTGTCATCAACATTTGTATTAATGGCTGATAGGTAATACACCATAAGCATTTATTTATTTGTCTCCATTGTTAATAGGCCTCAAGGCAAACTAGCTGCACTGCTCACTCTCTCCACAGTGCGGCGCTAGATGCAAACCACACTACCTGTGTAGTGCGAGGGTTTATCCTTCCCCAACATGTTGAAATAGTTACTATCCTGTAGGTAGGCACTCAAGCCCATTCTTGACTATTTGCTTTGGAATGAACGCACGGTCTCTCTCTACAATGGCCTAAACATGATATAATCAGTTGTGAAAACCTTGCCCAACTAACCCTGTCCCAGTCCTTAAATATCAATTATTTTGGGTAAACCTGTAGGCCTTATAATGGCACTTTGAACAGCTGTCTGGATATCTGGTTTTGAATGCAATGCCTCTACACTAGTGCTTGGATATTTTTTATTTATTTATGTTAATGTAAACTGTTAAGAACTAAAATAAAAACAAAATGAAAAAACAAGGGGGCCAAGCCACTTTGGCAGTGCTTTCTTTTTTTCATAATGTTTATTTCATAACGCTTGACCCGTTGTCATGCTCGGTGGGTCAGTGCCATGTTGTGACCTTGCTCTGATATCTTTGTTGCGTGCTCTTTTAATCCTGACTGGGGCTCCCTGCTGGCATGCAATCATGTGTTAATCTCCTGCAAAGCACCTGCTGCTGCACTGAGGTTTGGTGCCTTCTGTACCCTTGCAAGGTGTGGAATTGCACTTTCCTGATGGGCGATCTCTGCCCACTCGAACTGTTAAGGTCAATCGGTCCTGATTATTAAATGATATATGATATGATAATTTATTTATATCGCACCCATACACAAGTGTTTCAAGGCACTGCGCCTTGATTGCTTTGCTCAACTCAGTTATCTACAAATGTATTCAACTCCAGACTTTGGGGCGCCTTGTGACCTCTCCTCCAAAACCTATACAGAACCCCTTTTAAAGACCGCTTTCTTCCTTTATTTATTTCAACTTTTAACATACTTTACACGCTATAATCTACAGCACAGTACCTAAAATCATCGTCCCTGACATGAGCACCGAGGGGAAGGAGCTTTTGAGCGCTGGGTATATCATTCATAAGTCCTGGAATGCTTCGTGGCACTCAGCATTTTGTAATATCGGGGATGATAAGAAGACATCTGAATACAGGTAAAGCCAGGAGACCAGTATATATATAAAAAGTAAGTT
This sequence comes from Ambystoma mexicanum, assembly GCF_040938575.1. Classification (NCBI taxonomy): domain Eukaryota; kingdom Metazoa; phylum Chordata; class Amphibia; order Caudata; family Ambystomatidae; genus Ambystoma; species Ambystoma mexicanum. The sequence continues at coordinate 1,578,325,316 of NC_090932.1, forward strand.
TATTACTTAGTTACAGGGCTAGTTAGTTAGAAAGGCAGGGAGATACATAGATGACATCCTTTCAGTAAGGTACTCCCATCCTGTGTCCTCAACTGAAGCTCTTGGAACTCTTCGGTCCCATAACATTCTATGTGACATAGCTGTATTCTACTAGCAGCACTGTATGTACACAGTGCAGATAGATAACTACAATACTACACATCTCCCTCTCTTCAATTGAACATACAAACAAGATATCACAACCCAGGCATTCAGAGACAATCAAAATTACGCACTCCTGCACATCTGTAAAACCTATACAACATTCTCAACCAAGGAAGCGTATCCACATTCACGTAACTAACAATCAAACCAAACAAGTACACCAATCACCACTATCCATCTCAGAAACACCTGTCATTTGCGCCATCCAGTGTTATTTCACATACACACCCTGCCATAGAAACACTGAAAAGCAGGAAAGGACAGAAAAGAAAACTCACAAAACAAAGACCACATTAACACAACGCACCTGGGAAAGAACAGCGCGTGAAGAAAATGAACACTGACAGAGCCCGGTCAGATCTGAATCCAGGAGCAAATAGATCTTTCAAATGTATATATTCAAAAAATTGCATGCGTATACGCAACATTCATGTCCATTTAAACACCTTCCAAATTCCAACCGGACACAAATTATGTATTCCATGGCAACAGAACGATGCTGTGCCACTAATGTTGCACTTTTACATGGCACCAGAACGATGCTGTGCCACTGTGCCATTACAATATCATGTATTCCATGGTACAGAACAATGCTGTGCCACTATTATTGCACTTTTACATGGCACCAGAACGATGCTGTGCCACTGTGCCATTACAATATCATGTATTCCATGGTACAGAACGATGCTGTGCCACTATTATTGCACTTTTACATGGCACCAGAACGATGCTGTGCCACTGTGCCATTACAATATCATGTATTCCATGGTACAGAACGATGCTGTGCCACTAATGTTGCACTTTTACATGGCACCAGAACGATGCTGTGCCACTGTGCCATTACAATATCATGTATTCCATGGTACAGAACAATGCTGTGCCACTATTATTGCACTTTTACATGGCACCAGAACGATGCTGTGCCACTGTGCCATTACAATATCATGTATTCCATGGTACAGAACGATGCTGTGCCACTAATGTTGCACTTTTACATGGCACCAGAACGATGCTGTGCCACTGTGCCATTACAATATCATGTATTCCATGGCAACATAAAGATGCTGTGCCACTATTATTGCACTTTTACATGGCATCAGAGCAATGCTGTGTCACTGTGCCATTACAATATCATGTATTCCATGGTACAGAACGATGCTGTGCCACTAATGTTGCACTTTTACATGGCATCAGAACGATGCTGTGCCACTGTGCCATTAATTTAATACATTACATTTTTTCATGGCACCAGAACGATGCTGTGCCACTGTGCATTTAAATTTATACATGTGATTACCTTTAGGATTACTCACAATAATATCGGTATATGTTATAACAATATATATATAATCCAGAATTTGAAAACCTGAAATTCCTATCACCATAAAATTCATCCGGACATCACACAGGTACTTTCACCCTGTCACCAATTCATCCGGGCATCACACAGGTACTTTCACCCTGTCATCATAAAATTCATCCGGACATCACACAGGTACTTTCACCCTGTCACCAATTCATCTGGGCATCACACAGGTACTTTCACCTGAATATGTTTCATTTCATAAATTCATGTCATAGGGCATTTCACAACATTGTGCTCTACAGCATTGTGCTCTAATTCATAGCTAGTAAACTGTGCCCAAACCATAATAATATTACGCGTCGTATATCAGTACACCTCCTGATGAACATACAGTGTGATATTACATTGCATTCAAATCATTAATAAGTATATATACGCATTAACCCATACACACTATCATATCTTAACATTCCATTATGACACCTCGCATTTCATTACCTCTCCTATGAACATACAGTGTCATAATACATTGCATTATATTGCATTATGTCATTAATAAATATATCTATATCTATATATTAGCCCATACTCTCGACATCATGGCTTAATAAATCAAAACGGGTTTCACTATTCCAAACATTTCATTTCACAACTTGATCAAACCTACCAGTCACCATTTCATAAACTGACACCAACCAGCATCCATTGCATGCTAAAATCCACATCCACATTAACAGACTAACATACCTCACATTGACCAGGAGCGCTACCACCCAGACAACATAATTAATGCTGTAATCACAATGGCAATTTACTAATGCCTACTCTTACAATGGCATTGTAATTTTAAACATGCCTAAATCATTTCACTATGACCAATATTCACCTATACTCCCAATGTCATGGTCACCTATTTACTAAACACAAACATCACTATATGCCCATATGGATTATACGCGAAATACCATACATTACTATATATTTCATGTAAATTCACTTAGTAAAACATTTCTCAATATATTTTCCCATACAAAATGATTTATAATTAATTCAATGGGTTCCTATAAGTCCAGGGTGCATAACACCATAACCCTAATCCTGCAAATCCTCAAATTGGTTAAACACTAAACATCACATAAATATTAATATTTCACAAATACTTATACAATTCAACTTACTGCACCTTCTATAGCGATCGTGCACTTAAAACTCCTAAAACTCGTTACACCTAAACATTAAAATATCCTCTAATAAGGAGAGTTTACATATTCAATTGCAATTCTCAAATAGCAATTCAAGCCAATAGTGCACATTACCCTTTTGTAATTTCATTTCATGCAAAACAACTAGTTTTTCATACAATACAGCTAATTACTGTGCACCCATACTCTCCATATTGCACCTTTAAGACTTGTTGCGCACTCACATTCTCTCTCACAGCATGCATTCTGAACCTTCCCAGCCAGGCCAGACACATGCCTACCAACATTGTCAACATTCTCTGCATATCAACATTCTCTAGCACATCAATTCATTGTGACCATAACATACTTTCTACAGAAATGTTAACCTACGTCACAGAAATATTTCTTAGTATCTTTAACCATGTCAGAATCCACTTAAAGACATCAACACCATATGTGTTGCACAAACTAATGTCCATGAATTACTCGTAGTGTTACTTACATAATACCTGCTACTTAAACAACATTAGGTACACCTCCTTTGGTACCTGCTCCCCTTCAGTTTGTTAACTGCCATCACAGAAAATTAAATTGAAACAGTACCTTTTCTTTGATAATCAATTCTTCTTTTTCTTTAATACCAACCTTCATGCCTAATCAATAAATTAAACTTTTAATTTACTTTTTTTTTTTAGATCCTGGTAAAACTGCAATCACGTTTACTGCAGCCTCATTTAATTCCTTTCGCTTAGATCTTGTGCCAATTGACTGCTTTAATCTTCTCTGAAAAACTGCATTAACTGTATCCTATGCACGTCGGCTCTTCCACGTCAGTTCTTCTCTTCCTTGTGTCAGAAACCCGTCTTCATCAATGCGCTCTTTCTGCATTAGTCATCACCTTGGGCACGTAGCTAAGCCCTTCCTTCTAATGTTCATACTGATTACATGTATCTAGAAAATCCGACTCTTCATCATCCTGCCGAACCCTTCTATGACTCATGTACTGTTCGGGGTTGCTGAGAACACTAGTTCACCAGCATTCTACCTTTGCCAACACCCCCAGCGCATTCCATTGCGTCATCATATTCAAAAAATAAACCAAAGAAAGCAGATCGTCTGAATACGATCATTTCCAACGGCAATGCAGGAGCGCTCACATCAGTAATGACATTACTGGCCACAGTGCGAGATAACGTCTCATCTTTTTTTTTATGACAAGGCTGCTTTATGTCAATACTATAATCCTCATTACCGCAGGGGTTGATTTAATTTCTTCTAAAGTAACATATTTTACAGTACTCTGCAGTGCTTTATTTTACTGAAAGCTGATAGCAGGAAAAACTTGCTGCATTTTCTTGGCTGCCATTCCTCATAATGCACACCTTATTTTACAGAACTTTAAGCAGTTTTTCTTCCTGCACCTTATTTTACAGTACTTTAAGCAGTTTTTTTTTTTTTTTTCTGCGCTGCACATGCTGCCCCCTTTAAATCCAGTCCTTAATGCCCTTAATTTTCCTTAATGAATCCCTTCACATCTCCTCTTCTCAGTCATCCTTTCACAACATTTACAGTACCTTATTTTTCTTGTGAAAGAAAGGAGGGAAAGGCAGGCGTTTTCCAGCTCACCACTTCTTTGGCAGCCTGCAAGGGAGACTGTGTCCTCCTATCCCCAACAGGACTTAGGCCACGTCGCTACTCAAATAAGATGTGTTTTCCTGGGCATATTTTCCATTGCTGGGAAACATATTTGCAGGATTTATACCTTGATGCAGATGATTTATGAAGTCATCTCACATGGAAGCTGGCGCTGAGCTGTATCACTGCTGGGCTCATCAAAGACCTCTCCCATAAGCATTTCCATAATGTCAGGATACAACATAATCTCTTCAGTGGGTCCTTTTATCTTGGGATCAACAGGCAAATATATATCCATCAACTGGAACCAGCAAACACCTGTCAATCCCATCCTCGTCACCATTTGTAATATCGGGGATGACAAGAAGACATCTGAATACAGGTAAAGCCAGGAGACCAGTATATATATAAAAAGTAAGTTTATTACTTAGTTACAGGGCTAGTTAGTTAGAAAGGCAGGGAGATACATAGATGACATCCTTTCAGTAAGGTACTCCCATCCTGTGTCCTCAACTGAAGCTCTTGGAACTCTTCGGTCCCATAACATTCTATGTGACATAGCTGTATTCTACTAGCAGCACTGTATGCACACAGTGCAGATAGATAACTACAATACTACACATTTCCCTCAAGTGGTCTTTCATCCACTACCACACTGGGGGATATATACCCAGAGAAAAGGATAATTATTACACATCAGGATGACTAAGTGCTGCCGGGTGTTGTCCAGTTTACTGTAGGGTGGGGGAGGCGGGATGCTGAACTTTGCTCTGCACTGTACATGGGGAAAGCAATGTACTGCACGTATGTATCTACGTATTGGACGTCCATTGCCTTCAATGGTTATTTCATGGCTCGTCATATTCCCTTTCACTTTCCTCTACTGTACGTTTAATCGCCTGTGTCGATGAAACTAACATCTGCAGTCTTCATTTCACAGTATTCCAGTCTTAAGCTATCCCGTGTACTGCGCCCAGCCAGATATGGACTGTACGTGTGAATGGCCATGCATGTCTGATTCTGCAGATGTTGCGATGGACTGATGGGGAGGCGGGGGGGGGGGTTGAAACATGAGATAGTGGGGAGACCTTACTTTGTTTATGTGCTGTGTTTATATGACATGTTTGTGTTACGTACAACACAGTCAAGCTGTGTTCCTGGGAAAAGGTGTAGTTATAGCTACACCCGACTCTGGAGCTCTGAGTCGGGTGCAGCAATAACTTGAGGCGTAGATAAACAATTTTACTTTGGTTTTGTGATGTGTTTGTGTTTATGTACAGTGCAGTAATGTTGAGTTTCTGGGAAGTTGTATTGCCCCTGACTCGCTGAGAGTGATGGGACTGTAACCATTGGAGGTCTAAAAGTACTTTGCAGTGCTTATGTGTAATGTTTATGTAAAGCATATATGTGTTTTTATTATGTTCTAGGCTGTCACCTATGATCCATTACTTAGGAGAAGTGAAAGTAGCCTGCAGCTCACTAGCCGGATACAGGTTCTGAACATACTCCCCAGACATTGGGCCTCATTCCGAGTATGGAGGTAATCATGGCGCTATTTGCGCCAGGACTACCTCCCATAACGGTACCGAGTACGACCTGGTTCAATGGGGACTTACCGGTCTATTCCGACCTTTGCGGGACCGGTAAGTCCCCATTGAAAAAGCCATTCCCCATTCCCATTTGAGCCCCCATAGGGCTCAATGTGAAGGGGGAAGGCGCTAATAACGGTACCGCAAATTGAGGTACCATTATTGGCTCTGAATTCCCTTAACGGGTCCTGTCCATAACGCCTGGTAAAACCAGCCGTTAAGGAAGGGACCCGCTAAGGGAACTCGGATTAGGGCGCAAAGGGATTACCGGCACCGGTGTCCTTACCGGTGCCGGTAATCCCTTTGCACCCAACTCGTAATGAGGCCCATTGTTTCGGTACGATAGCTCAGGGGCCACATGCTCCTTGGAAGCAAGATGACACAGAGAAACACAGGTTCGATCCCCCGATCCGCGCTTAGAAACCTCTGGGTATTAATCCCGTTATAGATAACCTATCAAATCATACTGTTCACCTACGAAACATCCATTCCTCTACAATGATTAAACAGGATGGCATTTTGGGGTAGAGGGCACCTGTTTCGTAAACAAGAGTCAAAACATGTGGTGAATGGTGTTTGGTCAATGTCTGGGATGCTTCCCCAAGCATGTGTCATGTCTAAACCCATAATGGACGCAACCTTCTTCAAGGAGAACATTTCCTGTGTGGTGCAGTCACCGGCTACAAACCTATGGTAAACGATCCAACACATTGCACAGCTCAGGCATTCGTGGAGAGCCTTCTGTGAGTCTCTAGACCTGAAGCCAATCAAAAAAGCAGGCACAGCTCAGAAGTTCTTTGAAGTGTGTTCATAAACCCTTGAACAAGACTGAGGGTCATTACAAGGTAGGAGGTAACCATGCCACTAATAGCATGGCTATCCACCGGTACCCGGTAAGGGGATAGCATGGCATGGCTATCCCCTTACTGAGTACCGGGTCCGGGTTCCTTGAATGAGGAATTACCGGGCCATTCCGACCTTGGAGGGCCCGGTAATTCCTCATTAAAGTAACCCGGACCCGGTACATCTCCATTCCCATTCGAGCCCCCATAGGGCTCAATTGGAATGGGGATGATGCTAACAACGGGCCCATTAATAACGGGCCCGTTGTTAGCACCCTGGTCTGCTCACGGGACCCGCAAAGGGTGCCTGGTTTTACCAGGTGCCCTCAGCGGGTCTCGCTGGCAGACTCTTAATGGGGCGGTAAGGGGTTGACGGCTCTGGAACCTTTACTGACACTGTTAACTCCTTACCGCCAAACTTGTAATGACCCCCTTGAGTTTCTTGATGGCATCACACAAGGTTGGTCAGAGCTACTTTCCAAGGACATTTCTGCTGGACAGTGGGCCAAATGGAAAAGGTGTGTCCAGTCATCATTGAACATAGCGCCACAATGAACTTGTCAGCCTGTGACGTCAAAAAAGTATTGGAGCACAGAAAAGTGTTATCCTTATCACATGTTTTGGCATGTCATTAAATCCAGCAGGACAGGGGATCTAAGGAGGAACCATGGGGAACCCATGTTCAGTACAGAGGGGAGTGATGGTGTGGGAGAAGCAATCATGGGTGATGCTATCAAGGGGACAGTATCATGGGGGTTCAACAGCCTTATTGGGTGGGATGAAAGCCAAGAAGGGGCAGTGGAATTGTGGATGAAATTGTGGAAGTGATTAGGGTGCTGTGGTGCAATAAATGAAAGGCAGCGGCAGAAGTAATGGTGTGTTCCTTATCAGTTTCTTCCTCAATGAAACATGGGCCGATTCATGGAAAAGAGTGCATTAATCCTTCAAGGGCCGCCTGCCAAGAACAACAGAGCCCAAGCATGGGCCCAGAATAAAAAATGTGCTCCCATGTATTCATGGAATTTCCTGGCCAAAGTAACAGTATATGCAAGTAACGGACGGAACGCCCCCGATACGCCCCTCGCAAAGCAAAAAAAGCCAGTACAGCTACCGTTGCATGCTCCCCGGGTTCGAATGCACGCACCCTTCAAAATGTGCATGGGGTCCACCGGAAGCAGGCCAGCCTTTCTCAAGGACCCTGCGCGGGATCTCCCGTAACTCTTACCTGCATCCCGACAACATGTGTACGATGTATCGTACCTTGGGTAAAACTGAAAATCTGCGTGCGAACCCCTGTAAACCATTCCTGCTCCACACTACACTGCGTACATGCACACCTGAATTTGATATGCAAACCCGCTACACGCTGCAATTGCTATGTGGAAGGGTACTTATGCCTGACGTTGGGTGGTGGAGAGATGGAGGGATTTGCGTGGGCATTTCGCAGTCATGCGGTTACGCTGTCACAACCATGAATACGCTTTGTTGTGCGCATTTGTTGGCATGCTATGGACTGCCTGCGGCCTGTCCCTCGTAATGCCCATTTTCCCTTGTTCTTCCTCATTTTCCTAGTTCCGTCCCCTATTTCGCCCTCTGTGCAGGCCTCGCCCAAGCTCTGCGTGGTGTCTCCCGCAATGCACTGGACCACTCGCAGAGACGTGGCAAGCATGCGCAAAGTCCACGCAAGTTAGAAAAAAGTGCCACTCAGTCGATCCCACAAATCTTTTTTTGAAAACAACTTGATGTCCCTTTCCCGTTTTTTGAGGCCCGCATGAAATCGACTGAACAAAATCGGTCTTTTTGATATGCGACCTTAAAATAAATGGTAAAAAGACATAGAACTCAATCAATAGCACCCAGAACAGAACGTTCAGTGGCCGCCAGCTAATGGGAACTCTGATCTTCCAGTCAATAAGTGTAGCCCCTCCCTTTCTTACTTTTCACGCCACGAAACTCCATATCACTACCTAAGGTTATTCCTGTTTTGATTATTGTTCTTGTCTTCTTGTTGAACTTCCTGTTTCTCGTATGGCCACACTTTGGTCTGCTATCACTCCCTCCCTACTCTCCCTTCATTGTGTTTCTTTTGATATCACGTCTTTTATCTCGATTTCTCTGTATTACGTATAAATGTTTTCAGGGACTTGCTCCTCCCTATCTCTGATCTCTTGTTTCCCTGTATGTCCCCTCTCATTCCCTTCGATCGCAATCTCTCTTTTTGTTAACCGTCCCTAAGTCAAACTAAGCCCAATCTCTCTATCACTCATTTTCCCTCTTAGCTAGAATGATTCGCCCCCACTAGTTTCCCGACTTTCAGGTGGCTGCATAAAGACTCCAGGCCAGCTCCAGGCAGATGGCATTGAGAAGACTGCTGATCACGTGATCAGGCCCTGCACTCAGTTGCTCCACCCCCCTAGTTGCCCGACTTTCAGGCGGCTGCATAAAGACTCCAGGCCAGCTCCAGGCAGATGGCATTGAGGAGACTGATGGTCACGTGATCAGGCCCTGCACTCAGTTGCTCCGCCCCCCTAGTTGCCCGACTTTCAGGTGGCTGCATAAAGACTTCTGGCCAGCTCCAGGCAGATGGCATTGAGGAGACTGATGGTCACGTGATCAGGCCCTGCACTCAGTTGCTCCGCCCCCCTAGTTGCCCGACTTTCAGGCAGCTGCCTAAAGACTCCAGGCCAGCTCCAGGCAGATGGCATTGAGGAGACTGCTGGTCACGTGATCAGGCCCTGCACTCAGTTGCTCCGCCCCCCTAGTTGCCCGACTTTCAGGTAGCTGCATAAAGACTCCAGGCCAGCTCCAGGCAGATGGCATTGAGGAGACTGATGGTCACGTGATCAGGCCCTGCACTCAGTTGCTCCGCCCCCCTAGTTGCCCGACTTTCAGGCGGCTGCATAAAGACTCCAGGCCAGCTCCAGGCAGATGGCATTGAGGAGACTGATGGTCACGTGATCAGGCCCTGCATTCAGTTGCTCCGCCCCCCTAGTTGCCCGATTTTCAGGTGGCTGCATAAAGACTCCTGGCCAGCTCCAGGCAGATGGCATTGAGGAGACTGATGGTCACGTGATCAGGCCCTGCACTCAGTTGCTCCGCCCCCCTAGTTGCCCGACTTTCAGGCAGCTGCATAAAGACTCCTGGCCAGCTCCAGGCAGATGGCATTGAGGAGACTGATGGTCACGTGATCAGGCCCTGCACTCAGTTGCTCCGCCCCCCTAGTTGCCCGACTTTCAGGTGGCTGCATAAAGACTCCAGGCCAGCTCCAGGCAGATGGCATTGAGGAGACTGCTGGTGAGTCCTGCAATTCAGTAACTCAGCTCACCACGCCTTTTACCAGTTCTCTCTTAGGCATCCTCCTCGTCAGCATTCTCAGCAAAGGATGGACAAAGACAAGGAACTCACCTGTTGGTGCTTTTGTGGGCACGATAAGGCCAAGAGCCAGTCACACTATCTGCATTTTAAAAAAGGTAGTCGCTATGCATCTTATATAGCCAAAACCATCACTATGTGTATCCCCCCTCCACAGCCCATCCCTACACTTGCTAGGGTTTGAATGGCCAATCGCCCTGGGCATCCCAGACTAGCTACTCTAGCAAACATCAACAATATTCCCCTTTCCCTCTAACCAACATCCACGTATTCTCCTCAAAGATTCAAAGATAGCTATCCACCAACCCGCAGAGGACAATAATTTATACATGAGAGTTAAAAGCCCACAGGACATCAGTCATCTCTCCCGTTTCCTAGCCATCATCCTGTGTCGACTGCCTTCCTCAAACCTAACAACTCCAAGACCGAGTTTGTCCTCATCGGCCCACCATCAAAACAACAACTCATCCAATAGTGGCTCAATGATATGCGCTTAGAAGGATTTGATCCCCAACTCTCAGATTCCGCAAAATCTTTAGTTTTCTATGGGGACGGGTTGTGGGGATGTCCCCTGCATGGTCAATGTAATAAATGTAGCCACAAAAAACAGTAACTTTTTTTGCCAGGAGACATTTTTGCAGGGGCATTATTACACAGAAGCCTTATGTGATTTGTTTAGGATTTCCCTGTTTTTCTGTTCTCCATACCCTGTTGGCAAACTGTTTAACACGGCGTGTCCTAAAAAGTTGCGCTGCCATTTTGAAGTCAGGCAAAGCTGACATTTCTGACACTGTCTCTGCCACAGGTGCCAAAGTCTCTCCCTGCTTGTGCGTATGCTTCTGGGTGAGATGTGTACACACCAGGTGCATTTACCACGATGGGACAACCAGGGGGTTGTGCATTGCTTTGAATACAGACCATACGCTCTGTGGCAGCTGGATCAGCAAGCTGCCGCCCTCATGACCTCTAGCAGGGGTATTCTCACTGAACTCTCTCTGGGTCTGTGAGTGTAACTTTCTGATGGGTCTTGGAGCTGCCTACCCGAGCTAGTTGATCTGTGCACATCCCCTTGTGATATAAATAGTTTACCCCCAACACCGGATCATGATACTGTTGACATGAATATGAAACTGGTCCCACAACAATAGGGCTTGGGAGGAGAGAGCAGCCAGGGTTTAGGTACCCAACGGGTGGGGAGTTGAGACAAAGGTTGTGACCCTAGGGTACACAGTGTGGTGACCCAGGAGGATATTGTTTGTCTCATCTCCCCCGGTGTTACTGATTAAAGTTGGACATCACTTTGATCTTGCTTGAGGAAACAGGATGACCAATGGCACATGGAGGGTATGTGGAATACCGTCCATACACTAGCTCTGGTTAGTGCTTTAGGCCTCCCCAGTCCGCGCAGCACCTTGAGGTGCAAACGCCTGTTCCAACCAAGTGATTTCCTCACTCTACATTCTGGGATCAAAATGAGCACCCACCTCCTGCCAGCTTTTCCAAAACTGGAGACGGATTCTTGTGGCTCCAGAAAACAGTAATCTATTATAAGTTGTTTCTTTGCAAGAGCTGTGTGAGTGCGTGCATGTGTGCTCTAAATTAAATGCCTCGGGAGGATAGCTCAGTGGCAACGTGCTCACCTTGGAAGCAAGACGTCATGGAGCAACACAGGTTCGATCCCCGGGTACGCCCTTAGAAACCTCTGTGTCTTAAGCGTGTTATAAATAACCTATCAATGCATATCATATCTCTTCTTTGCAATACCTTTGTTGTTTTTTATTAGTACTATTAGGGTATTTATTGAGCGTAGAGGTAAATATGCCACTTTGGGGGCGAAATTCAGCAAAATCAGCAGAATTACCACGGCAGGATTTAGATTTATCTCTGGAGGTAATTCTGTCGAAGTCCCCATGGAGTCCTATGGGCTCCAGTAAATGGGACTAACACTGCCTGCCATCACTTGCAATCTGGCAGTAAATCCACGGGACCAAGTGGCAGTAACAGTAATTCCATTTGGCAGTATTCTGGCAGATTTACTGCCGGAATACCGGCAAACACGTAATGAGGCCAAATGTCTATCACAGGCGTCTCACATTTCCTGCGAGCTTGCTCGCAGGTCCTATGTGTTGAACATACACCCCAGAGTTTGCCTCTTTGCACTGAAGGCTAGCGGGACCATAGCAAGGATGGAATTGTGCATGCTTAAAATGTTGTCATCACTATTTATCCTCGATACTAAACATCAAAGGAAGAAACTGGGAGTTTTTGCTTTTCTCACAGTCTATGAAAGCAGCTGACCACCCAAATGAATAAGGGGAGGAGCACAGGCCATCTCCCTGCTGGGATTGTTAGTCTATATCCTTGCAGGACACGTGAACCCTTGACAACTATAGCAGGTTTCTGTAGGACCCAGGAGATTCGCAGGTGAAGACCATATGTATCCTGAAATGGAAATGATCCTCAGACATTTGATCCTTCAACTCGAAAATCTAAAATGCCCATGAGACATTTAACCCAGCATTATCCTCACTAGAACACCACTAAACTCCTGTGGAGAGCTCCCATGATCAGCTGTCTCAGGGAAGCTGTCATCACCGCTGGTGCATAGTCCCCGAGGAATATTTGATCAACCAATCCAAACCTCCAAAGGCTAATGTGGATACACCTGTTCAAAATCCCACCACCCAAGGACTAGGCATCTATTTAAATCAACAGATAGAACTCAACTGCATTGACTCCGCTGAATTGCATGCTGGTAACCAAAATGCACAGAATGCATAACTGACGCCGAAGGGACCGGTCCTTCACAAGTTCCAGGAAGCTCAGAATTTTGGTATTTGTCCAGGCGCTTTGCTCTTTCATCAAATCTTCTATCTCGGTCCGATGATCCCTTTCACCCCAGAGTTTCTTCATGGCTGGAAAGATAAAAAATAGGGCCAAATCAAATAGCAATAGTGATTTGAATCCACCCATCCACTTATTAACTTCCGCTAAACCACACAGCCATCCATCTCTCAATGACCATTCATCAATGTGCGACATTCGATTCAGGAAATCTGTGGTTCATTGTTGTTGCCTGAGTTAACTACTCACGCTCCATATGTGACAGTTCATTGAGCCAAGTGGGGTTTCCACTACTGTTTAACTGAGATGGCTTTCATGCAATAGCATCCATCCAATTTGCTGCATGATGTTAACTCATCTAGTGTGTTGCTTGTAACATCGTGGAAAGATGTGGCTGGGTGGTCCAGGACGGACACTCTTGTGCTGGCCCCCACCCAGTCTCCTCTGTACCGACAACAATGGGAGTGTACTGTGTATGGTTTGACATCGGCCAGACTGGGCAACACGCCTTCACGCCGACCTGTGCACGACTGCTGTGTTCACCAGGGTCTTCAGAATTCATTTTCACCTCACTGGGATCATGAGTGCTTTATAAAAAGGTCTTTTAAGGGCTGAGAGGTTGGGAGTCTGCATTGCTTTTTTTGCTTTGGCCATACCCTTTTCATCACAATTACCTTGCACTTCCTTTTCCCTGTCCTTACCCTTCTCGTGTCGTCTCCGCTGTTCACTCTATCTCCTTGTTTTTCCCATCCTTCTCAAGATCTTATTTTCACTGCCCCTTTAAGTCTCACAGATTTATGGAGACCCATTGTGGGTAAGAAGGAACAGGTTCTGGGTGCCGTTGCAGGGCCGCAAAGGATTCCAACCCCACATACAGACCATCCCCTTCTAGCGTCAACTCTCTGATCTCAGGGAGAGAGTGTATTACAGAAAAGAAGGAAACAGCCACATTAGGGCCTGCACAGGCCTCTTCCTTCCCATCTCTCATAAGATCCTAATCTTTGTATCCTCTGGGACCAGAGCTCTCCTCCAGTGATATCATTGAAGGTAATCACATATTATGAGCAGCCTGATCCGAATGATCAGATTTATTCGACACTCCATCTGTATTTATCCATATTTATTTTTGCCATTAAAAAATCATTAATTTTGAACTAGTGCGAGTCCCCATTACTCAAATTAAAAATACATTAATTTGATAATTTATCTTGTGAAATTCTATTGGAAATGCATGGAAATAATGAACTTAGTAGCCTGTTGAGCTCTTTTAACCTAGTGCGTATAGATGTGTGAAGGAGGAAATTCAAAATGTTAATTTGTATGTAGAGGTTATATTTACCTAGATATCATGTTTTAATATGTATTAGTACCCGGCGAGGACGCAATCAGAATGAAACAGCCATTCTGATAGGCCCTCGCCGAGTCATTACCAGGCCGGGAATCCCTCCGTCTAGATTCCACGGCCTTTGTCCGCGGCGGGGGGAGTGGCAGCCCCTCAGGCAATGTGGAGGCACGAAGTGGGGCCATCCCCGCTCCGAGCCTCCCTGCAGCTGAGAGGCTGCCTTCGCCCCCGCCGGGGACTCGGGTAAGTCTTTTTTAAAACATTTTTATTTCCCTTCCCGAACTCCCACCCGCATCCCCAACTTACCTTCTTATTCCTGCGTCCCTGGTGGGGGACGAGGGAAGCCTCCAGCTGTGTGGAGACTCAGAGCGGGGCCATCCTTGCTCTGCGCCTCCACACGGCTGGGGGCTTCCCTCGTCCCCCACAGTAGACGCAGGTACATTTTTTTTTCCCTCTTCCCCCATCCCACTCCCGCCCTCCCAACCCAACTTACCTTCTTTTTGATACTTTTTCGGGAGCGGACGCGCTGGGAACATATGTTCCCAGCGCGTCCGCTTCCAATGGCCGCCATGGAAAGGGAAAACGGACTACGTTTTCCCTTTCCATGGCATCCATTTTCTTGGACATTTCGGGACAGAAAAAAATGCTTTTAGTGCCCCGGTCACGCACATAATGCTTGGGGCCTATACCTATGCGCCCCGGGGCATTACCTGAGTTGGTAATGCCCCCGCCGCTCCGGTCATATTGCTTAAATATGTATACTTATAGGTGTAGTAGGTTGGCTTCTCAGGATAAAAAAGGAAATATGTTTTATTTCAGTGATTGTACCTAGTTACTCATATTTTTATGTGGTTCCATTGTAATAATTTGTGTAAATGTTCTCCTTGTTTTAATTGTTGTATATACAAAGTCACTCGGCTGAATGTATATACATTTTAAAAAAATTATATTAGCACGTGGCTAGCAGACTAGCAACCTTTAAGACTTAAGGCCACATTGAGTATAATCGATTTAGGGGAACAAATACCTGTCTTTTGGATGGAATGCAAGACTCTGATTGGTCAGCTATTGGTCTTTATTAGTTAATATATAGTGATAAATGAAAACAAGAACCAAAGAATATATAATAACAATTATAAAATAAATTGTGCTACCCAATGGGCAAGTCCTGTCACTGACCAATTAGAATAAATCGCTCCCAGCTTCACGTCAGTCACTGAAATGCCCCAGATGGTCCTTGCATGAGTAGTAGAGATCTTAACATCTGGGGTACACTACATAGTTATTGAAAATGACATGGGCTTTGCCAATAAGCAGTGTACAAAAAGGTGTATAGAGGGTTGGAGACGTCCCATGCTCGATGCTTTGAAAGTCATTACAGCTTGTGCAGGCCTTTACAAAGTCATGATATGGCAGTCGATACGTTAACCCTGCTGGTGGGGGAGGAACAGGAACCAGTGACTCGAGACAGCACAAGACACACTTTAGAAACAGTAAGTACAATTTTTATAGATATGCAATCCAATGGGGACAGTGGGTGGTGATCATTGTAGGTGGGGGGAGTATGATGGCAGTCTAAAACCATGGAAAGAGAAGAAGGTTCACAGTTGCAATGACTTCAGGGGGTATGAAGTTCTAGTGATGGGGAGAAGGGGAGGGTGAAGGGGTGAAGGCATGAGACAGCACAGGGTGGGTGGGCACAGGTAGGTTTTCATGGGGCCTTGCCCATACTTCCCTGCAGTGGCAAGAGGACTAGGTAAGACACCATCTGATATCAGAATGCCACCTCATAATAGAATTACTCTATTAGCACTGGCTTTAAAATGTCAGGTGGAATATAGCACCTTGAATGAAACAAGCAAAGGGATTCCTATCTTATATCCTTTGTGGATATATTATGTTATGTAGGTAGCAGAGATAGTAGTGTGATACATGCTTAAGGGCAGTACAGACTACAATACTTAAAACCAGCAATCGTAGTGCTTAGCACTGCAACAGTATACTCAAGCACTGTAGTGCACAAAGAAGCTCCAAGAGGGCTATATTAGCTTTGTAGTGAAAAAACAGCTCTATACAATGGGGTTATAGAAGTAATGTCTCAGATGCAGAGAGAAGTGTGTTTTTGAGTTAGCATTCATTCATTCATTGATTCATGTAACCATTCATTGAAGCAAGACGCTAAGCAGCTTCATCATATTTTATCATACATGCATGCTTAAATATGTAGTGTAGTTGGATTGAGCAGTCCATTACATTCCTTCTTATGCAAACCTATAGTCATAATGAGTAGGCAGTGGAGCCAAATCTACTCCATTTTCTATTCAGCAAAATATACAGCAGCTCAATTGGGAGCTAAGAAGACGCACCTTGTGACGTTGAGGCTTTGGGTAGGGACGTTGAGGGCATATTAGATAGACACATCCTCTCAGAGCTGTGACTGGTAATTCGGCGTGGGGATTCTACTGATAAATAAGTGGAAAGCATAGGGTCGGGACCAACCAATATTGTTCACCATTACCCTGAGGAGAATGGGGGTACTTCCTATCCAGAAGCCAGAAGCTGGAGGATTCGTCTGACAGTGGGAGCTTTTGGTAAGAGGGGAATTTCAAGTGGTGAACCTTACAAATAGACTTCCGGCTCACAGACATACCAGAGATGTGGGGGAGGGGGTGTTGTGGGCTCTGAGCCTCACCTAAATGTCATTGTTACATTGATTCTGTTATTATTATCATCTTGAATTTCCTTGACTGAATAGCGTGCTACTCTGGTCCTGTTGCATTGTGCTTTGCATTGCTTCAAATATTTTAGATGCACAAGATTGATTCACTGAATTCTGCATCTTGGTTGGTTTTAGAAGTAACAGAAATATGTTTGACTACCTTTAGAAGTGTCCTATTGTTAGAGAACAGATGGAAAGGGCTTTAGCATTCAGAATGTGGTTTAGTTAAAGAGAAGTAACTTGAGCCTCATCTCATGTAGAGAGTTGAGCTGTGGTTATAGTAACGTGGAAATTGACAATGGGCCTCATTACACGGAAGGCGGTAAGGGTTTACCGGTACCGGTAAGGGCACCGGTACCGGTAAACCCTTACCGCCTTACTACGAGGTCC
This sequence comes from Ambystoma mexicanum, assembly GCF_040938575.1. NCBI lineage: Eukaryota > Metazoa > Chordata > Amphibia > Caudata > Ambystomatidae > Ambystoma > Ambystoma mexicanum. The sequence goes on from NC_090932.1 coordinate 1,578,342,743, forward strand.
CTTTGCGGGTCCTCCCTTAACGCCTGGTTTTTACAGGCGTTAAGTACGGGACCCGCAAAGGGACCCTGGTGCTAATTACGGTACCGCAATTTGCGGTACCGTAATTAGCACCTTTACCATTAACATGGAGCCCTATGGGGCTGACTGGCAATGGTGAAGGGGCAATGGTGGATGGCGGAATTAGCGCCCCCACACACCTTGGAATATGGCGCTAATTTCGCCATCCACCAAGGTGGACCCGGTAAGGTACCGGCGGCAGCCATGTGTTTGTAACTTATGTTGATATAGTGAGATCTAATCTAGGCAGAAAGAAAAGAGATCTGTAAATAAAATGCTTGTTTTGCATACATTGACATTGGTCATTCTTGATATGATATGATATGGCATTTATAACGCGCCTGTACACAAGTGTTTCTAGGCGCAACAAGACAAGGAGGGGGAAACAGAGGGAGGCCAAGACAAACGATCTTATAGGGCCTTGTGTCATTCAGATCGCGCAAGTGCAGGGAATTGTCTTTAGTACAATACTGGCACATTGAGTGTTACAGGGATATTTTATCAGAAGCTTAGCATTATTTGCTCTCTCTGCCTCTCTCCCTGCCATGTCTTTTTCTCGCTGTGTGCATTAGGATTGACGAGGAACTGTTGCTACGTCCGTCAGTAAACTGTCAGGTCTCGAGGGCAGTAATATTGTAATCCTGTGAGGGAGGGAAGGGAGAAAAATCCCTGAGGCCCACAAATCTAAATCTAATCTGATTATTGCAGCAAGAGCACAATCAGCTCTGGGCTGTCCTGGGGGTGACGCCCCCTCTTGCAGCCAGTCCAGTGGCCGATCGCTGAGCTGAGATAGCTGGGGGCAGAGTTTTTAACTAGCCATGGAATCGTACATACTATGTGCGACAGGATTGGGGAGTGCTTGGGAGAAAGGGGTGAGTATTGGGAGATAGATTCAACCAGGTGTTAAGTTGACCATGGATGGGTTTGAACAAAACAAGACAGAATTTGATTAAGGAGTGATTTTGCTTAGATGGCCATCCTGCATGAAGACAGTGTGCAGAAGAGGGCGATGATTAGGGGCAGCAAAGCCCAAACCCGTATTTTGAGGTGCATATCAGTCGAAAGGAAACCCAGTGAGAAGGCTGGCAAATGGCTATATTAGTATGACACTGAGCAAGGGCAGGTTATTTATGTCATGGAATAAACTGGTATATTTTCATCAGAATGACGAGCCTATGTTTTCTGTAGTAGTTTTACACTGAATAATGTGGCGAGGGTCATAGCCTGCAGCCACCTGGAGAAGATACCCGATGCATGAGCTCCTCCAACATTGGGGCACATAAGACGCAGTGAAGCAGCACTGGTAGGCAAATGAGACGGCTGTGAGCTTGCCGGTGGGTCCAAGACCCTTTATGTTGCTTTTAACACAGAGAATTTGACAGACACTAGGGGTGATGGCCATCGGAGTGTGAAAGGCTGCAAAGCTTCTAGGTTCCTGATCCTCTCTGGCGGTGAGCACAAGAGTAGACTACAGGATCAGCGGGGCACTTTCAACCTGCTAATCACTTGGTGCACACTCCCAGTGACCCCGAGAGGGTGGTGGGGGGCGGTGAGCTGTTAAATACAGTAGCCCACAGAATAAACACGTGCATGGAGCCCTACCACCCTATTTGACTGTTTGATGTTGACCAATTCCACCCGCCTGCTGTGCTGGACTGACGAAATGCCAAGGGGCGTCCACTGGCCTGTGCTAGCGATAGGTGTGTAGCCCATGGCCCAAATGGGGCCCGGCTAGGGAGGGCTAAAAGCTTGTTCTCTAATGGAAACCTAGAAATAAATACACAGACATCTAAGTTATGAATACAATATGTTATTGTTCATGTAGTGTGTTTGCTATGAGTGTTTACTGTACTGATCCGTCCAGCCCACCATGTAGAAAAAAGAACAAAGGGGCAGTACTCCCATGCCCAGTAATGGGCTGGGCAGGGGAGAATTCTAGAACGAAGACCAAACGTTGGAAAAGAAAAAAGATCATTAGAGGAGAGAGAAGGAGCAGAGAGAGAGGAAGAACAGCTGGCTGGGAGGACCGCGGCCTCTAGCAGCCCCTGGGACCCAGGAAAGTTTTATGGCTGAGCCGTGTGTGCCGGGGCGACCTGGTTAACTTACCATGTGCCCGTACTGCCAGCCCGTAGGAGCCTCAGCAATAGGCCTGCCAAGGGGCCAGACCGGCTGGGCCCATCTATAATAAAGGGCCTGGGAAGCGTGCACACTTCTGCCCAGGGTGAACATACGATGAGCTGCCCAGTCTGAGCCACGTGTGGAGTGGCAGTGATGATGGCGGCCAACCTGGAGACAGGGCCGCCAAAGTGAACAGTGCGTGCCGGGAGGAGCAGCGGTGAACATGGTAGGCCCCCACTGAGAATGCAGCCCCACGTCCTAGACAGGGCCACCCAGAAGAGGGAACTGTGGGGGCCAGGCCCCATTTGACATTAGGGGCAGTCCCCCCCATGCTACAGGTCATCAGGAGGAAGTCCACAGCCAGTGCAGCACCAAATAAGATAGTGAGAAGGGATAGCTGACTGCAGCAGTTCCCCTCTGTGACATGCTGTATTATATGTGTTTATGTCATTGTTTGTTTGTGGTTTATTTATATTTTTACAAAGGTAGCGGGCGCCCCTCTCTCGCAAGAACAGACATGATAACCTGTTCAGTTGTTATTAACCACTTGAGAGTTCGCAGCCACTGCTTTTACTCACTGTGCCTTTCACAGATGGGAAATATCCATTTGCATATCAGTCTTTGTCCTGCCCAGGGGCAGTCCAGCACCGAAATACAATGGCAACTCCAATCTGAACGAGAGTACCACCAGCAACCCCATACACGTGTTTCACCCTTGTTGGGGATCATCAGTGAGGTGAAGCTGATGCCTCTCTAAGCACAGTGAGAGGGAGACCACGTCTGGTTGCCCCCAGGAGACCTAGGGTTACCAATCCCAGGTTCCTTAAAAAATAGTTTTACAAAGGTAGCGGGCGCCCCTCTCTCGCAAGAACAGACATGATAACCTGTTCAGTGGTTATTAACCACTTGAGAGTTCGCAGCCACTGCTTTTACTCACTGTGCCTTTCACAGATGGGAAATATCCATTTGCATATCAGTCTTTGTCCTGCCCAGGGGCAGTCCAGCACCGAAATACAATGGCAACTCCAATCTGAACAAGAGTACCACCAGCAACCCCATACACGTGTTTCACCCTTGTTGGGGATCATCAGTGAGGTGAAGCTGATGCCTCTCTAAGCACAGTGAGAGGGAGACCACGTCTGGTTGCCCCCAGGAGACCTAGGGTTACCAATCCCAGGTTCCTTAAAAAATAGTTTTACAAAGGTAGCGGGCGCCCCTCTCTCGCAAGAACAGACATGATAACCTGTTCAGTGGTTATTAACCATTTGAGAGTTCGCAGCCACTGCTTTTACTCACTGTGCCTTTCACAGATGGGAAATATCCATTTGCATATCAGTCTTTGTCCTGCCCAGGGGCAGTCCAGCACCGAAATACAATGGCAACTCCAATCTGAACGAGAGTACCACCAGCAACCCCATACACGTGTTTCACCCTTGTTGGGGATCATCAGTGAGGTGAAGCTGATGCCTCTCTAAGCACAGTGAGAGGGAGACCACGTCTGGAGACCTAAAAGCAGTGGCTGCGAACTCTCAAGTGGTTAATGTGGGCAGTTTGATGAGTTACTTCACTATGAGGCTAATAGTTTTGACCAATGTTCCTAAATAAATATTCTTTAAAATGTAGTTTGCATCACATTTTTTCAAAAACCTCCCCATTGGGTACTATTCAAACGGTGTCACAAAAGGAATCAATTCCCATTTGCAACTGCGTGACCCTTTTTCGTTGGTGCCTGAGACAATTTTATACCCCAATCCGACCATAATATTAACTGACCATTGATGGTAGCGGGTGAGAAGATTGTGCGGGTACCTGGACATCTAAAAACAGTGCCTGGTAAATGCCTAATACCTACATAGAAGCCAAAATGGTTGGCTTTGCCTCTGCTTCTATTAACAGGACTTCAGTGAAGGACAGACATAGTACTTATACATCGAGTGGCTGAAGGCAGAAATGATTAAGGCATATTTATTACAGCAGTAGCGTGTTTACAATTCCAATTAAGTCATTAACTCTCAGAAGACTGCTTTGAAAAAACACTGGCAGGCACTTTGAGTGCACAGTTTGATGGTAAGGCTTGATTAAAGCGTACTCAGAGACTTCCCATGAGGACATGTTTTGGGTGGGGAGGGGCAGAAACTGGTTTGGAATGGCCATAGGGATTAGCATGGCCATGGGCAGGCAATGGGTAAACAGACAAACAACATCTACAGGCTTTGTGTCTCTCCTCATATGTTATTTCTCCCTATCTGTACTCTAATGCAATAATGTTGGCTTGTAGGTGATGCAAGTACCACCTAATAACCCAAGCTAAAAAGAAAAATGGAGATGATAATCCAGTCCAGCGTGTTTAAAAAAAATATGACAGCCTAGAGCAAAGATACTATTTCAGTCCAAGGCTACTCTTACATTACATGCACTGAGTAAAGTCTGCAAATAGACTGCATTATTTTGAAGCCTGGAAACCCCTGGTTCAAATGTTCCGGTTACCTTTCATCATCCAAAGTTCCGTCTTCCTTGTGAATTTAAAAAGAAACTGAATAACCCACAAATTTGTTGGGGTTACACCTCAGTGCTGCTTGCCATTGAGGCACAAACACATGAACAGTAATCTAAATTACTTTTTTAGTAATCTAATCTGTAACCTCTGTGTGTTCGCTCTGGCATGTAACCATAAGCAATGTAACCAATTTCTTAATCATAAACCTCCGGGTTTGGTGAGCTATATAAATAAATAAATAAATAAACATACCTCCGAACAGACTGCATACAAACACACTACACCACTATACTTTTACACCCCTATACTCAGCTTACATACCAATGCATCCTTGCAGCTTGGGCACAGGAGCCCATCCCACCCCCGCCCCCCGGACATGGAGCGGCTATAGACCATTACAGAGGTGTGCAGTATAAATCCCAGTAACATAACATAACTTATCCTTGCTTTTGAAAACTATGAAATAGCCCCCTTCCACTTCAGCCAGTGGACTTGCGGCTTTGCTGTGCTATGAACACTGCAGCTCATGTTCCAAATGCTTTCTGTGTGGCAGACGGTTTTGCCACTAATTCTAAACTGCTGGGCTTCCTCTGACATAAGTAGTAATATAATATACCTTTCATCAACTGACAGGCCGTAACCACGCCCTAACCAGATGTCCCACCTTTGGGGTGTCCATGGCAACGCATGTCCCTCCTTACTGGATGTCCCTGTGATGTAGTGACGTCATGTGTTGTGTTTAGGGGCGTGTTGATGTAGGAAAGGGTGTTTCCCGGTGGTGTTGTCGTGCGTAAGGTAATATTTTGGGGGCTAGGCGTGGTCCAGCAGGAATGGTGACATCGCGGGCGTGTCCCTGAAGTTTCCCCTAAGGCCTAATGTAATAGTGACATCATGCGTTGTGGGTAGGCGTGTTGGTGTAGCTAAGGGCGTTTCCCGGTGGTGATGTCGTGTATGAGGTAATATTTCGGGTTAGGCGTGGTCCAGCATGGATGGTGACATCATGGGCGTGTCCCTGAAGTTTCCCCTAAGAGCTAACCTAACAGTGACGTTATGTTTTGTGTTTAGGGGCGTGTTGGTGTAGGTAAGGGCGTTTTCCGGTGGTGATGTCATGCATGAGGTAATATTTTGGGTTAGGTGTGGTCCAGCAGCGATGGTGACATCACGGGCGTGTCCCTGAAGTTTCCCCTAAGGCCTAACCTAACAGTGACGTTATGTTTTGTGTTTAGGGGCGTGTTGGTGTAGGTAAGGGCGTTGCCCGGTGGTGATGTCATGCATGAGGTAATATTTTGGGTTAGGCGTGGTCCAGCAGGGATGGTGACATCACGGGCGTGTCCCTGAAGTTTTCCATAAGGCATAGCCTAACAGTGACGTCATGCGTTGTGTTGGGGATGTGCAGGTGTAGATAAGGGCGTTTCCAGGTGGTGATGTCGTGGATGAGGTAATATTTTGGGTTAGGTGTGGTCCAGCAACGATAGTGACATCCCTCCGGGGTCAAGGTCCAGGGTTCTGGTGAGATGATGTAGGTATGAAGTTGTGATATCAGGGGGCAGGCCGGGGGGCGCTGTGGGGGTGATGTAGTTATGGGTCCTCCCATAGGGGTGGAGTATGTTGTATATATACAGAAGGAGCTCTGGAGAGAGGTAGACAGCGCTCTTGGAGTCTGCCTAGCATGCATGATCTGACCATATGTTTAGGTAGGCTATGGAGCTTTTTTAATTGATAAATATATTTCCAAAACCTGTAAGTTTAGGTATAGGGGTGTGTGTGTCTGTCTGTGTGTGTGTGTGTGTGTGTGTCTGTGTGTGTTTGTCTGTGTGTCTGTCTGTGGGTATGTGTCTGTGTGTGGTTGTGTGTGTGTTGTGTGTGTGTGTGTGTCTGTGTGTCTGTGTGTCTGTGTCTGTGTCTGTTTGTCTGTGTCTGTGTGTCTGTGGGTGTGTGTGTGTTGTGTGTGTGTCTGTGTTGTGTGTGTGTGTGTGTGTCTGTGTCTGTGTGTCTGTCTGTTTGGGGGTATGTGTCTGTGTGTGTGTGTCTGTGTGTGTGTGTGTGTGTATGTCTGTGTGTCTGTCTGTTTGGGCGTATGTGTCTGTGTGTGTGTGTCCGTGTGTGTGTGTGTGTGTGTGTGTGTGTGTGTGTGAGATGTGTCTGTGTGTCTGTCTGTTTGGGGGTATGTGTCTGTGTGTGTGTGTCTGTGTGTGTGCGTGTGTGTGTGTCTGGGAGTGTGTCTGTGTGTGTTGTGTGTGTCTGTGTGTGTGTGTGTGTGTGTGTGTGTGTGTGTGTGTCCTGCAGTATGTAAGTAAGGATTAATTTTATAATGTTTTTATATAGATTTAGAATTGTTGGGCCGAGCAGAACATGTTGAGGGTCAGCTGAAAAGGAAGCGCTTAGAGGTCGATACGCATGGTACGTTGTTTATGTTTGCTTAGCAAAGAGTTTTGCAGCTTTAAGTGTTATAAAATGTATGTAGGGTGTATTTTATTATAGGTTTTTTTATGGGTTTGGATGCTTTAGAAGGAAACAATTATTAGGATTTATCAGTTTGTAAGTTTATAAGTAATGAGCCTGATGCTTCTAGTTTTGTAAATATGCCTTTAATTATGTTATGGTAATTTCTTAGGGTCTAGTGTTGTGAACAAGTCTCAAGGATTAGCACATTCTACCTCTGGATGTCAGGCAACTGATTGTGTGAAAAAAACAGGCCCGACCTTAGAACATGTTTAGGGGATTTTGAAAAGGACCTATTCAGGGGACAGTACATAAGGTATGTTATTTATGCTCGCTAACTTTACAGATTTAAGGTTTATAAAGGTATCTAGGGCGTATTTTATTATAGGTCTTTATGGGCTTTGGATGTTTTAGAAGGAAGCATGTACTAGGCTTTAGGATGGTGTATGTTTATAAGGAATAAGCTTTTGCTTCGAGTTTGTAATTTTCTTTTAATTATGTTTATTTTTAGGGTCTAGTGTTGTGCTTACGCCCTTTGCGGTCCCACCAACGACTCGCGTGAAGAAAACAGGTCAGCCCTACACAGAACACTTTGACACAACAAACGATGGGGGTTATCAGGAGTGTGTGGGGCTCCAAAACATTTTAAAGAAAAAATTAAGTTTGAAAAAAGATGTACGGTTTACAGGGGTTCAACATGTTTTAAATGTTACTAACTCTGAAACTGTGGAAGCTCAAAGTATTCCTGTCACTCCGGCGGATGCCCCTCAAGCCCAGTCTGTTAGCTGTGATAAAAAGATACAGTCCCGTGTAAAGGTTATAACATCTATAGACCCATCAACTAATACATCGCGGCTGGAGAGTATAGGTTGTGGCGAGATTACCCCTCCTCATGTGCTTTCATCTTTAAAGGCTGTAACTCCTTTAGACCCAATACAGGCTGCCATTAGGGCATGGTCTCCTGATTATGGATACTGTACACCGCCCCATACCTATTCCCCCACAATCCCCAACAGTGAGAGGTATATTGATAGTCCCCAAAATTTAGAACAGGCCTTGGTGGTACCAGGTGTACCAATAGCCCCTGATTCTGAAAATGTTATAATAATTATAGACTCCCCTGTAAAAGAACCTCTTGGAGATTTTCCTGCTTTAGACCCAATAAAGGCTACCGCTAGGCATCGGTCTCTGGATTGTGGAGATTATTCAATACCCCATACATGTTTACCTACAAGCCCCAACCGTGAGCGGTATGCTATATTTTCCAGAATTTCAAACAGGGCCCTTTGGTACCAGATATACCAACAGCCCCTGCTTCTGAAACTGTTATAATAACTATAGACTCCCTTGTAAAGGAGCCTATTGTAAATCCACCTATAAAAGAGCATATTATAGTTAACTCAGACTCCCACAAAAAATTAGCTTGTGAAGAATTTGTGTATGCCTCTGTTATTTGTAGGTTAAATGATCCCCCTAAGCCGTTAGATCTTTCAAGCACAGGGCCAAATGGTGTAAACAAACTGGTGTGTGCAGTGAACAATTTTCACAAGACTGATAATAAACCATTGTCTGCCCTACATACCTTTAAACATGTTAACACATCAGCCGCCAGGGCGATGGTTCCCTGTTATAAAAGGGGTGGAATTGCTAAGCGGTTATTTGAGGTAGATGTATTAAATAGTAAAAAAGGAAAACATTTACCAGGTTTACATAAGAAGGTAAACCTAGGCCGCCAGAAGTATAGATTAAAACAAAAGTGTACTAAAAAAGCTTTAATTGATACATGTAGATGTGTTTGTAAGGCCAAACACCTTTTGTTCAACATGAAATCTAAAACCAATGTATTGGCTCAAGACTATAAAAAGCAGTCTTTAAAAAATAAAGCTAGGGCTGCTCCAAAACAGTTGACAACCCCCATAACTGCATTAAAGACTGGGCTAGGTCTTGGGAAGTCCACAAACGGTGTAGACGTAATGACACCCCGTAGCACCATAGGGCATGGTTTGGAAGAGGTGCATACACCCCCTCAGCCTGTAGATATACCACACTTACTTGTAAAAGGTACAGAGGCCTTGCGTTTAAAATGGCTTCGCTCTAGGAGACAGAGGAAAATGTTTTTGAAACGCTTAAAAAAAGCAAAAGCTATCATTAGCCGCCTCGCAAAGAAAGATTTAGAGCTTCACTCTCCAGATACACCTGACACGTCTGATACAGAAACTTTTTTTACAGAGTTTGGGGACATACCATCATGATATACCAAAATATAAAAGTGTTGAATACTATGAAGTTTTTCGTTTTATGAATCTAGATCGGATAACCTCAACAGGTCACGCACTATTACTGATAACAGAATCGGTTGAGAGGCTTGTTTCCCACATGTTGGAATCAGCTGGTCCTAATGACTTTGTTCAGATCCGTTTAGACAGTTCTACTTTAAACAGACCTCTTTTTACCAGACGATCTCACCGACAGGTGTTTGATGTTTTAGAGTTTTTAGAAAACATTGGCCGTTTGCTACAAAGTAAGGCTGAGCTTCTTGTAACGGAACCCTTAAGAATTGTAACTGTGATTGTTAGATCTAGAGAGGGTAGCGTGTACAGGCCTTTAAAGAAAACACTCTACAGCATGATTGTGCTAAGAAGAAGCGTTAGCTTTTGGATTTTAACTATGGGGACTTAAATATATGCATGGTTGCCAGTATCATAGGTCTGCTGGAGCCTAGAACTGTTACTGACGGTTACATACAAAGAAAGGCTTTAGAGGTCCACCAGACTCTGGGTATACCCCCGGACGTCATGGTTGGTTTTAATGAAGTGTGTCTATTTGAAGATTACTTTGGGGTGCCGATTAAAATTTTGTATAATGAAGACAGGATTTGGAAATATTTTCCCCAGGGTGACACTTTTAATAAAAACACTGGGCCTCATTACAACCTGCCAGTCCGGGACCGTGCAAAATCCGTGATGGCGGTAAAAACGTTTCCGTGTCCGCAAGGGTGCGGAAAAACCGCACGATTACACGCTGTCGGTCGCGCGCACCACACGGACTCGGAAACGTTGTTACCGCCGTCACGGAATACCCCACGGAAATGGAAATAACGAAGCCACAAGTGGCGCAAAACCCGTTTCCGCCTCCGCCGCCACGGACACGGAACCGGAAATACCATGATCGCCAAAACAGGAAACAGAGAGGCGGCCATCATATAAAAGCACAATCCATTGCCATCCAGAGCCAGCACAAGCACAATCCTGACTCTGAGAAGCCAAAAGGGACCACCAGCATGTCTGCCAGGATTCCTGCTCAGAGGCAGCGCAAACAGCGCTTCAGCGAGGCGGAGCTAACCGTCTTGGTGGAGCACATTGTGGACAATGCTGAGATGCTGTTCAGCGCCGACCAACGGCGTGCCACACAGCAGCGGAGGAAGGAGGTGTGGGCCGAAGCTGCACGCAAGTGCACCGCTGTGGGCGTGGCAGTGAGGAGCGTGAAGGACTGCCACAAGCGTTGGGACGACCTGAGGCTGAGGGTACGCAACCTCATTTCCACGCACCGCCAACGCAGCAGTGGGACAGGCGGAGGACCCCCTTCCCCACTGAGGCTGCAAGCATGGGAGGAGCGTTGCAGCAGCATCCTCCACCTAGAGGGAATCCATGGGATTGGGCAGGCTGAGGCAGGAGTGAGCCCACCTGCAGATGCCGGTAAGTGCCCAAACATGAATGCCACATGTAAATATGCAGTTGTGAGTACTGGGCCAAAGGACCCATTAACAACCCCCCCCCCCCCAGGCAGTGCATGTGTGGGCCAAAGGACCCATTAACAATCCCCCCCCCCCCCAGGCAGTGCATGTGTGGGCCAAAGGACCCATTAACAATCCCCCCCACCGGCAGTGCATGTGTGGGCCAAAGGACCCATTAACAATCCCCCCCCCCCAGGCAGTGCATGTGTGGGCCAAAGGACCCATTAACAATCCCCCCCCCCCAGGCAGTGCATGTGTGGGCCAAAGGACCCATTAACAATCCCCCCCCCAGGCAGTGCATGTGTGGGCCAAAGGACCCATTATGATCCGTATGGCAACCAATATCACTGAATGCAGACACCAGCAATCAGATGCATGTGACTAACACTATCCAATGTACAATCTTAATGACGCATGTGATGCACCCATCTGCCACCACAACAACACTAATTGCATGCCCTTTGTGTCCCCACAGCCGTTTCAAGTGACAGTGATACTGCACAACAGGCCAGCCAATCAGCATCGGCAAGTACACTAGCCACCGCCACCACACAGGAGGATGCTGCCGGCAATTCTGCACCTCTGGCCACATTACCAGCCACTACAGATGTGCAGCACACCACCACCACCACCAACATCCCCACCATCTCCACACTGGCTGAGTCCAGACAGGTGCCACAGGAACCTATCATGGCCACCCAACACAACACCGAAGGCAGCAGCACTGCAGAGGGGGCGGCCTGCAGTGATAACAGTGCCCCGCAAGAGCACTCAGAAACGGGGCCACAGGGGGAGATGCCCACATTGGAAGACCTGGGCTCCTTCCATGAGCTGGGGTTCAGCCACACTTCACTGGGGAGTCCCATGAGGTCGCCCACCCCATCCATGGCCGAACTGAATGCCCGCATGCAGCGGATGGAGGACCAGCAGGCTACCCTCACCCAGCTGGTGGAGAGGCAGCTAGAGGAATCCAGGCTGCAGAGGGAGAGCTACAGCGCCTCAGTGCGTCGCCTGTCGAGGTCCATTGGACGCTTTGCGAGCACCATAGTGACCCTTGCACGCCATGTGCGGGAGGGCAATGACCACACCTCCAGGCTTGTGGAGGCCATGTTGGTTGGCCAACAGGCAAATCTGGCACGGATGCCCTCAATCCCTGATTCTGGCCAATCAAACACTACCACCCCATCCAGCTCCACTACTGCCAGTCCAAGGAGGCGCTCGAGTAGGCTAACGGGTCCCTTGGGCAAGGTTGCACAGAAGCGCACACGGAAGTGATGGCATGTGTGTGGGGCAGTGCAGGACACATGTGGACTACAAGGGTGTGAGAGGGGTGGTCACGTTTGGGTGGTGGGGTAGGTAGTTTTGGGGGTTTGGACAATGGGCTCTGGGTGGGGGTGGGCACGTTTGGGTGGTGGGTGGCCCCGGGTGTACAGCTTCCCTAACCAATGCACCTTCTTCCCTGTTGTTATTACATCAATAAATCACCATTTCAAATCAAGACATACATGTGTGGACATTGATCATTTATTTTGCAGTGCAACTATTAATTCATTGTCGTCACCATGTTTGTGCATTACTGTGAATGTGCTGTGACTCAAAAGTAAATGCGAATCAGGGCATCCCGTGCTCTCTGGCCATCATGTGCACCCCCAGGGGGAGGCGCTGCCATCCCATCCCCATCTCCATCCCCATCTCCATCCCCATCCCCATCCCCATCCCCATCCCCATCTCCATCCCCATCCCCATCCCCATCTTCCTCATCTGCGTCTGGTGGCATTGGGATGTTCCTGCGCAGGCATATATTGTGCAGCATGGCACATACCAGCGTGATTTTGCCCGTCTTCACTGGGCTGTACAGCAGTGATCCGCCAGATCTGCTCAGACAGCGGAAACGGGCCTTCAGCAGTCCAAATGTCCTCTCAATCATTCCACGTGTGCGGATATGTGCCCTATTGTATGCCTCTTCATGCCTGTTCCTTGGTCTCCGTACAGGTGTCATCAACCATGGCGTGAGTGCATATCCCGCATCACCTACATGGGATGTAGATGGGGGAACATGTCAGTGTTTGTGGCATCATGTCCTCATCTGCTGCTGTGCATTCTTGTATCATCATTCATTCATGCATATGAACCATGCAGTGTCTGGAGGTATGTTTTGGCCATCAAGAGGAATATCGCTGACTGCATATGGGCCTACACATTAACTTGCATGTTTGCTGTGCCCTGCGGGTGACATTTGATTGTGTGCATGTCATGGTGCAGTGCTGTCCACACATGGCAGAGTGACTCCACTGTACGGAAGTAGTGAATACTCGTCGTATCATTTACACGCCTCTCGTGCTTTTTGGGGCAGTGTTTCAATTGAGGGTGGGTGTCTGCAGTGGCACAGGGTTCATGGGACAGTGACGGGATTGGCTGTGGCAGCGTGTGCACGGGCACATTGTGGTGCCCTGTCATGTCTTCCTTCATGATGTTTGGCATCCGCTGTGTATTTGGTAGATGGAAGGGGGGTGATGCATGTGCGGTCACAGCGGCACACTCACAATGCTCATTGCCTGGACACACACACACCACTCCGACAGGGTTGTAGCATCGTCAGCTGTACTCACCCAATAGCCACGTGCTTTGTCTGGCATAGCGTTCCATGTACCGTGGCAACGTGGAATTCCGCAGTACCATTGAGTCTTGTGATGAGCCTGGGAAACGTGCGCAGCAGTGTGTAATCAGTTGCATGGCATCACAAACCATCTGGACATTCAAAGAGTGATACTGTTTCCTATTGCGGAACACCGCCTCAATTGCATGTGGTACTGTCAGCTCGACGTGGGTGCAGTCAACTGCGCCTATGCAATTTGGCATGCCTGCTATGGCATGGAAGGCCAACTTGGTGGCAATGACCCCGGGGAGGGTGCGGGGTAGGGCTATGTGTTCCGACACATGGCGCAACAGGGCATCCAGTACCTGTACCAGGACTTTTGAGAAACACGGTTGTGATATGCCGTGCAGCTCACCAACCGTGTGTTGATAGGTGCCAGTGCCAAGGAAATGCAGAACTGAGACAACCTTCAAGAGGGGGGGGATGGCGGTGGGGGTGTCAATTAGGCTGCTGATGTTGTCCTCAATCATGGCGGTGATGTGCATGATTGTTGCACGGTCCAGCCGGTATAGGGTGTGGATCTGTCCTGGGGTGAGGTTCCAGGGTGAGGCCCTGATGCGTGGTATTGGTGGCTGGCGGCGGGGTCGGGCTGGCTGGGCAATGGGGTTTGCCATAGCTGCAGGGTTGGCTGGTTGCCGCCTGCGCCTCCTCCGCCTACGCCTCCTCCTCTGCGCCATTGCTGCCACCATGTGCAGTACTGCCTGTTGGTTGAGTAGGCCCAGTCCCAGTGCTACTAGCCCTGCTGCCTGCATGGTTCTGTGTTGTGTTGGGCTGGGTGTGGCCCTTTTGTAGGCTCCCAGTGGCCTGCTAGGTCCAGCTGGGCTGATTTGGTGCACCTGTGCCCTCATTCAGTTCAGCCGGCAGTGTATAACGCCATGTTCGCGGTGGCGGCGATTCCGCCACCGTGATCACGGTATTTCCGCCATTTTTTTCCCGGTATTTCCGTGTCCGCGCTAGTTGTGATGCTCACGGTGTTTCGTGTTGCCGGTAACGGAGGGGTTTCCGTGCAGGCGGAATTAAGGGGAACCCTATTTCCGCGGTGGCGGTTTAGGGTGGTGCTATTACCGGGGCCGCGGGTCATGATTGCGCGGACATGCAAACGGTGCCGGTATGGTTTTACCGGCAGTGTTAATTCCGGACCGGAGTACTTGTAATGAGGCCCACTGTCTACCTTTTACACCATGAGAAACACTATTACGGTATTTTAAATCTACAAGGTTTTCTAGGGGTACAGAATGTATGCCCTTTTTGTTGTCATATATACAACAATCGAATGTCTCACAAATGTAGATTCCATTGTCACATGTGTCAAAGAGACGGGTGTCTTGTGTTGGATGAATCGAAGTTTAAATGTCCCAAGTGTAAAACTTATGCCCGGTCTGAACAATGCCTTGAAAAACACATTGAGAAAGCAGCGCAGGGTTTAGCCCAATGCTATTTGAAAACGGACTGTGTTTCATGCGGTCACTTTATAAAAGCTGATCATGAATGCCGTGGTAGAATTTGTCCTAGATGTAAAATTGA
Source organism: Ambystoma mexicanum (assembly GCF_040938575.1). Taxonomy (NCBI): domain Eukaryota; kingdom Metazoa; phylum Chordata; class Amphibia; order Caudata; family Ambystomatidae; genus Ambystoma; species Ambystoma mexicanum. Next base: position 1,578,357,770 of record NC_090932.1, read on the forward strand.
AGTTGTTTCATTGGAGGACCATTTGTGTTACATGACCGTTCCAAAAGATGTGGCTAAAACTGAGGATTACATTGTGTTTGATATAGAGTGTATGCAAGAGACAGGCATACACATCCCAAACTATGTTTATGCCAAACATTTGACGGGTGATAAGACGTGGTGCTTTTATGCATTAAGCATTTTATTACTAATTTCTTGGATCAAAAATTTAGGGGGTATAGCTTTCTGGCACACAACAGTCAAGGGTATGATTCTTTCTTTTGGATACATGAAATGATTAAAGAACGAGTAGCAGTCAAACTGATAATGCAGGGTGCAAAGCTAAAACTTCTAGAGGTAATAGACTTTAAAATTTGGTTTATTGACAGCTTGAATTCCTTGCCTATGAAGTTAAGTAAGTTGCCTAAAGCTTTTGGATTTCCAGGGTCGAAAGGTTATTTTCCACATTTTTTTAATACCCAGCAGAATCAAAACTATGTGGGTCCTATTCCTCCTGTGGAGTGTTATGGTTCAGAATTTATGATGTCTGAAGAAAAGGAGGCATTTCTAAAATGGTACTTAGAGGCCCGTAAAGATGTTTTTGATTTTAAGAGGGAGCTAAAAAGGTATTCTCGCGAAGATGTCAATATTTTGAGAACAGCCTGTAACATTTTTAGAAACGGTATCATTGAGCTAACACAAAAGGAGCACATTTTGAAACCCGATACTCCTGAGGAGTTAAAATATGTGACGTATGTAGATCCATTCACTTTTATCACGCTAGCTAGTATGTGTATGCATATATATAAGCAACTGTTTCTTGAGCCTGAAACAATAGCCCTGGTGCCAATCGTCTTGTACCATGGAAAACAAAAATGTTTTTCTACACCTTCTATACAGTGGTTGATGTACTTGTCCCATCAAGAGGGTATACCTATACAACATGCCCTGCGTGGAGGGGAAAAAAAATGTGTCCCTATTTTTTAGATGGTTATGCGTGTCTAAATGGGGAAGAATTGGCCTACAAATTTAATGGTTGTTTTTTTCATGGGTGCCCCAGTTGCTATAAGGAAAATGACTATAACACCATGATGGGCTGTACTAATGGCCATTTAAATAGAAGAACACTTTTAAAAAAAATGTTCTTGAAAACAATGGTTTGCGCGTTATTACACTTTGGGAGCATGAATGGACAGATATGCTAAAAAATGATGAGGGGCTAAACAGTTTTTTGAAACAAGCATATCTACCAGAACCCTTATAACCCCGTGATGCACTTTTTGGGGGAAGGACTAATGCTGTTAAACTTTACCACGCGATAGCTCCTGGTGAAAAGATTCATTATTTGGACTACACCAGTCTCTACCCCTTTGTTAACAATTCAAAACCATACCCGCTAGGACACCCCCAAATTATCTATGAAGATTTTGGAGATGTTAAACAATATTTTGGACTGATTAAATGTCAGGTGTACCCCCCTAAAAAACTTTCTTTTCCAGTGCTCCCTCAAAGAGTTTCTGGAAAACTAATGTTCCCGCTTTGTATGACTTGTGCCACTACAAAACAAACTGAAAAATGCACACACAGTGACGAGGAACGATCTATTACTGGTACCTGGTGCACTGTTGAGCTACAAGTGGCCTTGCAGAAAGGATACCGGCTGGGTAGGATTTATGAAATATGGCACTTTGGGAAAGCTATAGTAGAGCTGTTCACAAAATACATTTGTCTTTTTCTTCGAGACAAACAGGAAGCGTCGGGTTACCCCAAAAGTTACAAGGATGCTGAATCCCGGCAACAGTATATAGACGAGTATTACAAACACCAAGGGATACGGTTAAGACCCGAGTTCATTGAAAACAATCCCTCTAGACGCCAGTTAGCTAGACTGTGTTTAAATTCCTTATGGTGTAAATTAGCGCAAAGAGCCAACCTTCCAAATACAACCATTATAACAGACCCCGAAGAGCTGACCACTTATCTTTTTGACCTGGGATATGACATTTTAAGCTTACAGTTTATAGACGAGGAAACAGTGTGTCTTTGTTGGAAGTATGTGAAAGAGTTCCCAACGTGCTCCAATAACATAAACATTTTTATTGCATGTTTTACAACAGCCCACGCCCGTTTGGAGCTCTATAAAGTCATGGATGCCCTCCAAAAACGTTGTTTGTACCACGATATTGACTCTGTTATTTTTGTCAGTTCACCCGGTGACGAGGACCCGCCAGAAATATCACAGTTCATCAACCTTCAATAGTGCGAATAAAAAGAAACAATGGGAGATTAGCAGTGAAACGTTGCAAAAAACCTTGAGGGTAGTATTTGATAAGCGTGTGCTTACTGCTAATTACAAGACATTACCCTATGGTTATTGAAAAGGGAACATCGTATACGATGGATACCCGGTTACAACACCCTTTTTCATGCGTGTTAGCGGGACCTTCTAGCTGTGGTAAAAGCTATTTTATTAAACAGCTATTAGAAAATGCACCCTCTGTTATGAATACCATTCCTGAAAATGTAATCTGTTTTTTTTCTTGCTGGCAGCCCTTGTATAATGAATTGGCATCTAAAATACCACATCTGAAGTTTGTGGAGGGCTTACCAAATTCTTTGAATGACGACCGCTTGCTACCACCAAATCTTGTTAATATGATTATTGTAGATGATCTTATGATGGAAATCGAGAAAGCCTTTACACAATACTCGCACCACAGGAACCTTAGCATTTGCCACATTGTTCAAAATTTATTCTAGCGCAGAAAGGGTACCCGCTCCATAACATTAAACGCCAGTTATATAGTGTTGTTTAAAAACCCTAGGGATAAACACCAACTAACCGTCCTAGCGAGACAGATGTACCCAGGTAATACCCATTTTTTTATGGAGGCTTTTGAAGACGCTACCTTAAAACCTTACGGTTACCTCTTGGTGGATCTAAAAACAAACACTTTGGAAGACTACAGATTGAGGGCCGGTGTTTTCCCTCTGGATATATCCGTGGTTTACGTACAAAAGACGTCTAGAAAACCCTGGTGAAAAACAATTTTTCCTCATTAGCGACGACGACCAGCTACCATGACCGCCCGTATACGTAGGAACTTTGCTCTTCTTAAAATGCTAGTAATAGCTCCGCCCCATCAACGGAAAGCCATTTTGTGCTCAGCCTCTGATGATCTAGTATCGGCTATAGCAGAGATTGCCTTCAATACTATAAAGGGTAAAGTTCCGTTATCCACCCGGCAGCTAGGCGTTTTAAAAAAGAAAAAAACCCTGAGTAACAAGAGGTCGTCTATAAAAAACAAAAGAAAACTTCTAAAACAATCTGGGGGTTTTATAGGGGCACTCCTAGGTTTGGCATTGCCTCTAATGACTAGGCTTTTAGGGGGTGGTTAATGGAGCATGCCCAAAAGATGTATTTGGTTCACAAACACCAGTTCGAGGGTATAAGTACCCCAAAGCGGGAAGAAGCAGATATCCGATAATCAGCCACTTTAAGGCTTGACTCTGAAATGCAAGAGGTTTTAAAACGGCATGATTTATCAGACTATGATAAAATGGGGCTCTATTCAACTATTCTACAAAAATACTTAACAAACTTCAGACAGGCCGAAAATGAGAAAAATAAACTGATGTTGTACATGCCCCCCAAAGACCCTGCAATTAGCTCTAAACCCGCCCTATTAACCTCTGAACCGGATCCTATCATAATGGAAGTTTTGGACACTATTAACCCCCGTTATCGGAAAAATGCAGAACTTTTGCTGAACAAAATGGGAAGTGAAAAAAACTTGGCAACATGGAACAACAAGGGAGAATTTATCTATAAAAGGAACACTTGTTAAAGGATCAAATGTTCATGATTTAGTTCGCAACATTACCAATCCTCAGACTTTTGGAAGACACACAAAACCTCGAGGGTGGGACCTGTTTATGCAAGCAGCTGCCGATGTGAACCTGACCCCAACCTTAATTGGAAATATGGGACATCGCGAACTGTTGGAAAAATTAAATGACTCTGAGATCAAACCTTTAACACCAGCTATTGAATCATCTGAAATGCCAAGAAAAAAAAGAAAAAAAAAAATCCAGTAAACGCTCCTCTTGGTTTAACGTGTAACCTCTTTCTTCTTTAACAAATTCTTTAACCGTTGTAAAATATGTATATACATGTATATATATTTTTTTAAACTAATATTAGCTTTCCAGTCTGTAAAAAAAAAAAAAAGTTATAATTGCAATAAAAATATTATTCATACTTTCAAATGCGTTATGTCTAATCATTTTGATCATGTCTAACATGTTTATAAAATTTAAAAAAATGAAAAATAAGACAAGAAAGAGTTTCAATTAAAAAGAAAATGTGTTTATTTATATGTGTACACAATTTAAGGTTCAGTAACAAGAGCACATTTTTGCCAACGATCAAAAACATTTACAGGGGATCTCCGAAAGCTGTTCTTATTCACAAAAGCAGTAACCATGCATCATTTTGCCGGAGGTCCAGTGAATAGGTCTGCATAACCCTTATCAGAGAGTGTTTCTCAGACATGTTAGATACAAAGTAACAGGAGTGTTGTCCACACGTGATGTCTTCGGGATGTTGCACAGGTGTTCTATTATAATGTATAATGGGGCTATATCCTTCACATAGTCCAGGATTGCGCCTCTGTATATGGGGGTGCTTGGCAAACACCCCAGTCTGTCAAAGACGGTCATTGTATCCTTGTTTATAAACATACTTATCCAATGGGTGCCTTCCTGATCTTGGGGATCGGTGTTCGCCACAAGGCTAGTGGGTCGCTCATTACTTATGTCTCTTGGAAGGTTATCACATGAATACACACCCTTGAATGTTTTCTTAGCGTATTTGTCTTTACTTAGAAAACATTTGATCTGGTAAGTATCCATTACATGTCGTATAATACTTGTCGTTGATTGTTGAGTTCCATAACAGAGTCAAATACAGCCATAACAATTAGATTCACGCTATTGGGTAAATTTGCAGCAAAGCGTACCTCTACCAATAAGATTATAATGTCCGGTTGATGTATTATCAGGTCTCAAATCAAAAGCTAACAGAGTATAACCCCCATCATAATCGTCCCGGGGTATCACAAAACCTTTATCATGCAAGTGTTTACCGCTGATGGAGATAAGTCCCAAATACTCCCAAATTGTATTTTTTTGTTGAAAACTGGGGCTGTAGGGTTTAGACGGTATAACGAACCTGTCTTTAAAAAGAGCTGCGTAGTTGATGTTGTAATGTTTAAAATTAAAAGGGTTGCTGGCGTAAGCCCCAGAAAAAGCTGTGTTGTCCACAAAACCAATGATGATTATTTTCGGTAACTGTCCAAGGAATAAGTTATCTTGACTGGCGACACGGCTACCCGCTGGAACACTGAAAATGTTCAAAGATGTCCGCTCCACCGGATATTTTAAGTTTGATACTTGTAGAGCATCAGCATGAGCTAATCTGACCGTGGGAGACACATTCACCCTTTTAATAAATAAACTAGCTGATACTATGATCAGCTTGTAGGCTTCAGCATCATTGCTGTTGAGGCAGAAAGCATCTTTATTTCTAGAAAGTTTAATTTTCAGATCAACGCCGTTTACCATTAGTTTCTCTTGGGAAAATAGATCGGAGTGTAGACGGCCTAGTAAATCAAAATTTCTGCTCCCTGTGGCATGTGTCGCTCTTTTTATAAAACCGGCATTAGCCCCATCTAGAGCATAATCCTCCATATGGCCTGCTGTGTCCTTATAGAAAAGCCCTGCTGTAAGTTGAGTGTCCAAAGCGTCATTTCTGTAGTTCAAAATGATTTCTATATAGGCCCTATAGGCGTACATGTTGTCACTCTGGGTAATCAGCCGGTGGCCTAGAGTAATATCCACCTGATTAAAGAGGGTAGCCACAGGGTAAGCAATCCTAGCAACTTTAGCCGTTGCTGGGATAGCTTATCCATCAGCCTTTGTTATTTTACAAGTGAGGTAAAGTAACGTGTCATTTAAATCCAGATACATCTCTGTTGACCCTGATATGTAAAACTCTATAGGCGCTAGCGGAGATAGTGCAGCAAGGGGAGCCACTTCCATGAAAAAGCTGTTTACGATGCTAGTTTGTGTCGGGGGTACAGCAAACAGATCGAGTTCAGATTTCACACATTCCCCCAACGCACAATGGATAAACGCCCTCTTTTAGAAAATATTAATGCTGGGGCTGGTTTTATTTTTCTTGGCCGATCTGTTCTTGCGACTTCTTTTTCTCTTCTGAGCAGTTTTCGTTGCTGATCCTGGTTTTTTATGCATCCCTGGAGGTCCCCATCTGTGCAATGTTTTCCTTTTTCTTTTGTTTGTGTTTTTTTTCACATAAACCATGCCAGAACTCTCTTGAGGTGGTTGGTTAAAACGATTTGCGATGGAGGTTGTAGCCGTAGACACCACATCCTTAGCAATATTTGTAACTGCTGTTTTCACATGTGGTTTGGCTAATTCAAACCCCTTTCATAGAAACGGCATAGCCCTTCGAAAGAGACTTCTAAAAATACTTCCGAAACCCGCACCATACATAACGGACGCCCCTTGAAAGCAAGGTTGATTGCCATAACCAGCTTGCCAGCGGTAATAATCCCTATAAACGTACGGCTCCCCATAGTTTTTCATAAATACCATGTTTTTAATACTCTTTTTCTCTCCTAGGACAGAGGTGTAGTTTCACTAGGACCTTCCCGTATTTAAATGACACCAACTCCCCCTGATCATCCCTTATCTGTATATTGATGGTGTCAAAATGACTCTTAGAAACCGGTATATAATCAGGTTTAATATATTGTATATTAAAAATGCCATTATTTTCACCTTTCACCTGGGCTGTTCTCATTAGGGGGGGCGTACGAGTCACCGACCCTTTGATATTCTACTATATCACTGTAAATCATAAGACTGTAAAAGCCCCCATCAATATCAGCACGTTTTTGTCCAAATCTTTAGTACTTTTAACATGTTTAATGGTTCCCAAAACACAAAAAAGTTTCCCAGTACATATAAACTCGGTGGTAAGATCCGTCGATTTTAGAAATACTTTTATCTGCACCTTGTCCAGAAACAATTGTATATCAGAATAGCGTTCAATGTTTGCGAGACTTTTATTGATAGCCTCTAACAAAGCTTGTATACTGCTGTAAAATCCAGGAGGAAAACCGACGTGTAACAGTTCAATAGGACCTTCACGCTTGATGGTAAATTTGGCCTCTCTTCTAGACACAGTGTCCCAGGTATGGGGGTATTGAATCTCCATTAGACCCGCTTCCCACAATCCTTGTAAATCAACGGGTTTAGCCATTTTAACACAATAATTTGATATTTCGTTGTTGGGGAATGTATCGAGAGAAGCGTTACTGGGTAAGGTGATATAAAATCCACTGCTTTCCATCTTCTCAGGGAGCGCCTTTGCTTTGTAGATCCTTTCGAGATGAAGCGCTAACCCAACTGTTAAATTTCTCAGGCCACCCTGTCCATTTTACCAGACTTTGTTTTTTATTTCCTTTACCTTTACTCTGAAGAATTTTCTCAATCCTATAAAAGCGTTGGGGCTCATTGGTGACCTTCTGTAACTCATGTAAAAATTACCGCTCACACCCTCACCATCATAATCAACCAGCTGGTAGATGTAAACCCCCTCTTTCACAGACACTTTGGTCACTATAAATATTTCATCCGTAAATGATTGCTGATACCCCTTTGTAAAGACACCTTTAAGCTTGGAAACTCGGACATGGTCCCCCATGCGAAAGGATGGTTTCTTAACCTTCTTCGTTACCATGTCAGCATACAAGTTTTTCCAAACGGTTAGGAAATTTTCAGACGTTACAGAATTTGGAGTCATTTTTATAGATTGATGATAGCTATGATTGTACGCCTCTATGAAACGCTGTAATACGTCCACATAACGATGTGTATTCTTTGCTGTAAAAAATCTCCAAATCTTAGATTTTAAGGTTCTATTAAAGCGTTCAACAATAGCTGCCTTAACTTCGTTATACGTTACAAAATGATACACGTTATGTTATTTTAAAAGATTTTGGAAGGGTCTATTTAAAAACTCCTTGCCGGCATCCGTTTGTAATTTTACAGGCACCCAGCCTTTGCTAAAAACATGTTTGAAAGCTGCCGTCACTCTTGATCCGGTCTTATCCCTCAAACTTCGGCAAAGGCGTATTTTGATAAAATATCAATAACCGTCAGGATGTACTGCGCCCCGTCGTTCTGCTTCCCATAGGTCCGCATATCTACTAAATCACACTGCCATTGCTCGTCTCTTTGGGAAACCACTGTTCTTCTTCTTTTAAAACATTTTCTAGCATTTTTATGAAGACTATATGCCTCTTCACCAGATAACCATTCCTTAACAGCTCTGCGTGAGATAGGTTTCTTGTCATGTTGTAGTTTTTTATAAAGAGCATCAACACCCCCATAACTGCCAACACCGCTTTCATCATAATAGCTTTCATGCATGCTTCAATAAGAGATGTTCACCGCTGAAAATACAACTCTTATACATATAGCATCTGGCACAACGTGACCCTTTGTGATATTTTTCTGCAGCCTTATAAATAGCATTATACAAAACCCCCCGGTACCCCCGCATATAACTCTGTATACATAAAACACTTGAGGCATTTAAAAGTTCATACAATTCGCAGTCCTGTAAAACGTATCCTTTAATGCTAAAGTAATGTTCATACAATTGCTCCAATAGCTGATGTAATACCTGTCTAGGGTGTAAATATAAAGAACCCATATCATATTTGTACAGATGTCAGTATTCATCCAATACCGGGAGCCAGGTGTTGGTACATATGTTACCTATACACATCAAACTTTTACAAAACGGCTCTTGTCGGGGGGTAGGTATCTGTAGATATTTCAGGGTATCTGGGGCAATTTCCAATATCCGCTCTTTCAGCATATCGTATAACAGTTTTTCCGCACATACACAGCCAGGTTTCAGTTTATGATCCACACGCCTTGCTGGCCCTTCATAAATCTTATCCTAGAAACAAATATGCACATATAAGAAACAAACTCTGGATATTTCTCCTCTCTTTAAAACAGTTTACGGCGTGCTACACAAGGCTTCAGGGGATTCCTAAAAGTGTATATGTCACAAGAATCTTTATCCATTAAACGGGCTACTCTGTTTCTAAAAAGCACAGGACCAGTCATTTGTAATGATCTCAATTTTTTCTCGGGATTGCAGCAATGGTATATTTCTATCCATGTTTTAGATAAAACACTCTCCACACTAGCATGTACACGAATGCCCATGCTTTTATATGCAGCTTTAAGCAACTGAAAACCTTTATATGAATTCAACATAAAACATAGCCGACGTATTGCTCTAGCGTGATAATTCAGAAGTAAACAGTCATGAGCATCCTGTTGCGGGTCATCGCTTTTATGTCCATGACACCAGCGGTAATAATCACGCTTCAAGCAAACTTTCACTACACAGGCCGCAAAAGCATGAACAGCTGAGGTTTCCAAAAAAAGTCATAACTTCCTCTTCTTCTTCTTCATCAGAACTTTCAAAGCGCTTTAAACAAACACACTTCTTACACTTATTACGGGCTTGTGTTGCTGGACATTCGATCATTTTTGAACAGCACACACAGTAAAAATTGACAGTATTAAATGAAGACCGCTGACTTTCAGCACCGTCAACTTTATCTGCCATTTTCTGCAATTCAAAAAAGAAAGAAATGTAACTCTTAAATATATATATATATTTTTTAACACATAATTCACACAAACACACCCTTTTCCTACATACGAAATTGCACAGAACTGGTCCCTCTGCTTCCGCCTCCATAGCAACAGCTGCATCCATAGACAATAGGGTCTCCACAGCATCAGTTGTCTCCATAAGCAGCCCATCTTCATCGGGACTTGTTTCCAACTCCGGGGTCATGGCCACCTCTGGAAACAGCTTGTCCAAAAACCCCAGATCCACCTACAAAGGTTCTTCAAAAGTCTTCATAGATTCGTCCATAGCCTTCAGATCGGCCTCTGTATAGTCTGCATCCATTATACCAGCCTCTGCATCATCAGCATCTTTAAAAGGGTAAGAATCAGGAGGTGTCATATCACCCAGATTCATTAAAAAAGGCCCTGGCTCAACTCATCCTCATACGCCATTCCACTATAAGTGGGACCTTGCGATTCCTCATCAGCTACAGGAATTATTGTTGTCGGACTTCGAGGACTATCTGCCTTTTCAGCAGTGTTGCTGGCGTCTTCCCCTCCTGTATTTTTAGAGAAGTAGCTGTAACGCTTCATGATTCAGGGGTATTGCAAGTGTTATGCAAATGGTACAGTCAGACTCCAAGAGCGCCGTCTACCTCTCTCCAGAGCTCCTTCTGTATATATACAACATACTCCACCCCTAACTACATCACCCCCACAACAGCCCCCGGCCTGCCCTCTGATATCACAACTTCATACCTACATCATCTCACCAGAGCCCTGGACATTGACCCCGGAGGGATGTCACCATCGTTGCTGGACCACACCTAACCCAAAATATTACCTCATCCACGACATCACCACCTGGAAATGCCCTTATCTACACCTGCACATCCCCAACACAACGCATGACGTCACTGTTAGGTTATGCCTTATGGAAAACTTCAGGGACACGCCCGTGATGTCACCATCCCTGCTGGACCACACCTAACCCAAAATATTACCTCATGCATGACATCACCACCGGGAAACGCCCTTATCTACGCCTAAACACAAAACATGACGTCACTATTAGGTTTGGCCTTAGGGGAAACTTCAGGGACACCCCCGTGATGTCACCATCCCTACTGGACCACGCCTAACCCAAAATATTACCTCATGCATGACATCACCACCAGAAAACGCCCTTGCCTACGCCAACACGCCCCTAAACTCAAAACATAATGTCACTGTTAGGTTATGCCTTAGGGGAAACTTCAGGGACACGCCCATGATGTCACCATCCCTGCTGGACCATGCCTAACCCAAAATATTACCTCATACACGACATCACCACCAGGAAACACCCTTAGCTACACCAACACACCTACCCACAACGCATGATGTCACTATTAAGTTAGGCCTTAGGGGAAACTTCAGGGACACACCCGCGATGTTACCATTCCTGCTGGACCACGCCTAGCCCCCAAAATATTACCTCACGCACGACATCACCACCGGGAAACGCCCTTTCCTACATCAACACGCCCCTAAACACAACACATGACGTCACTACATCACAGGGACATCCAGTAAGGAGGGACATGCGTTGCCATGGACACCCCATGGGGCGGGACATCCGGTTAGGACGTGGTTAAGGCCTGTCAGTTTATGAAAGGTATGTTATATTACTACTGACATACTGTAATCTCTTCAGAGAGATTCACCACCCGGAATTAAACTCCTTATGGTTTTGGCATATTTTGATGGCACAAAGTGGCACCATAAATAGCTACACCATTGCTACTAAAATGAGATGGAAGAAAGGGGTATTAGGGAGCAGAATATGTGGATCGCATGGCAATTGGCAACACTGTGGCATGAGCTGGCTGAATTAGCTGAACCTCAAATTGTTATTTCTTTTTCCATTATGCCATATAAACCAATGAGGGCATGTTTAACTTTATTTCTCCCAATCAGGAGCTTCAACTCATAAAGCTGTGTGGCCGGGCTTTCATGTGAGGATGTCATAGTGCAGTGATCTTGGGTCCTTCTTTGTCCACCCTTGCAGAGATGCTTGATGCTCCTGGACCCATGTCAGTGCCGGGACAGGGTGTGACCCCAACAAAAAGATAACTTAATCCGAAGTCCCACATCAGGGTTTCAGATAAACCATAGGGTTGGAGCCCAAGATCCTATCCATCCCAGCTAACACACCTGAGACCCCATTCACTGGCAGAGGCTTGAAAGAGGGCCCAAACCCCTATAAAAGCCCACACGCAGTTTGGCAGTGTGGGAGTTTAGCGAAGGAGCCAGAGACAGGAATTTGCACTGAGTGACGAATACTAAGAGCACATGGAGGAGGTTGAAAGGGGAAAGAAGATTTAAGGAGACAAGGTACTTCATTATACATTTGGCGGTCCGGTAATAAGGATGCCGGTAGAAACATACCGGCACCCTTTCTGGACCACCATACTATGAGTCTGCCGGCAGAGGCACGATACTCCCCGCTGGCCAGAGCTGCCAGGAGTTCAGACCCCTACCGGCAGTAGTTTCACTGAAGAGCCAGCACTGTTAACAATGGTGTCAGTGCTTCAGTGTCCCCACTCCCAAGTAGAGTGCTCGCTTTGACATCTGTGCAGAGCCTGCCAACACAGGTTCGAATCCCGTCAGGGCTAAACTCAGACTTTCATCCTTCTGAGGTCGATAAATGAGCACCACACACTGTGGGTAGTAATAAGCAGCACTCAGATGCCTGAGGGTTAGTAGCGCAATATAATTGCTAAATTTTTATTATTATTATTATTATTCCTGTGGAGTCCTATTGGACTCCACGGGAATGGAGATTTACCCCTCTGCCGCCTTTCATGATGTCCCGCTAGCACCGGGATGTCAGGCAGTGGAAATGGTGTTATGGGGTGGGCAATAGCCTGCCGCCTACTGGTGTGTTTTACCGCCAACCCCGTAATGAGGCCCAAGATGATCTTGAGAGACCAGAGGCGAGTAGGAGGTGGCTAAGGAGGAGGTTGGTGTAGTGCATCAAGAGGAGGCTGGTGTTAGTGTGAAGGAGATTGAGAAGTGGCAGGTGGAGGTTATTGAAGTGTGTCAGGAGGACATTAGGGATAGTGAGGAGGACTATGGGAAACATCAAATGGAGGTTTGTGGAAAGTGTCAGCAAGAGGATGCCGCAGAACCTTGTCCGGAGGTGCTTGGTGACGACAAAGATGATGATGGTGGATAACATCACGGGGAGATAGGGAAACAGAAGGAGGAGTTGAAGACACAGCATCAGGAGGGTTGAGCACCTCAGGAGAAGGTGGAGACTATACAGAAGTACTACGTGGCAGGTGGAGAATCAGCCTGAAGTTCAGAAGGGGTTTTGGAGAGGGGTCTGGAGAAGAGGAAAGGAGGTGAAAGAGGTGGTTGACTCAAACTGAAGATAACCAAGGATTTCCCAATAGCTAGTAAGCTCAGGAAGGTTCTGGGTAGCCTGGCGTCTCTAGCCAGGTATTAGAGTTGGGACAAGAAACGAGCCCTGGAGGATCAGAGAGGCAAAAGAGGGGCCAAGACTCAGAAGGGAGAGGTGGACAGGTCTGGGGAGCTCAGCCTCTAGGGAAACCAAGAGTCCCTCCCCCATTTCTCTATCTGTTGCTGGAAGGAAAATTCCTCCCAAATCCTGTGACACCTCAGGGAGGGAATATAGCTCAAGTCGGGAAAAATACAGGAAAGGTGCCCAGGGAACCTGAGAAAAGGGTTCAGTAAACCCTTGAAAGCCTGAAATTGGCATTTGCCAGGTAGAAGGGTGCAGAGAACACCAACACCCTAAAAGACAGAGATTCAGGGATTAGCAAAACCTTACAGCCTGGGACTGAGAAGATCCCCCACAGGGACCTTGGAGACTTGAGCAGGAACATCTCTGGGGAGAGGAGCAATAACCCCAGAAGAAGGTGCCACGGGTGGTTGGTGGGAGACCTGAGATTTCGATGTATGTATTGTCCGTTTTTGGAGAATCATAGATAAAAATAGCCTTTAACTACTTGGCATATTTATTGATCCCGGTCAGCCTCACTACAGGAGATAGCTCGGCTGTCTAAAGTCTCGCCATGAATGGTGCAGTAAGTGTGATTTACGGGAAAAGCTATGTTGTGTGACACCCGAATGCAGCATGTGAAAATTAGGGGGATAGCTCTGCTGTCCAAAGCTGACCATATGAGGTGCAGTATATGCAATGTAGGGGGTGGTTCTGCTGTCCATACCCTTACCCTGTAGAGTACAGTATGTTCAATTTAGGGGGATAGCTCTGCAGTATACAGTTTCAATGGGGGGAAGCTCTACAGCAATTTAGGGGGACAGGGGTAGCTCTGCACTATAAGGCTCTAATGGGGCACATACTCTATGAGCTTTCATCTATAGTCCCTTAGACAGGCTCAAAAGCATCACTGAGGATCCTTGGCACATCTCCTTGCAGAAGAAGAAGAATATTTGGGCAAGGTGCCTTTATGTGTCAGGCAGCTCAGTCCCAGAAGACAGTAGTGCCTGGAGGGTGTTAAATCATGAGCCCCAATGTTTCTTACACTTTCAAGAATGGCTTAAAAAATGTGTCTTGGATGAAAGGTTAATCTTGTCAGCTTAAGTTCCCATGGCCTGCGGGCTGCTTCTGTATAGTTTAAATGCTTAGCTCAATGATGCCCTAGATGTTGGAGGAAGCGCTTAATAAATGTTCTTAACATAACAGGTCACCTTGAGGAACAGTGGTCCCCTTCTTCTGTTTCCAAGCTGCAGAAGGGTTTCACTGGGTGTCCTGAATATCAGCTCCTTTGCAGTAGTCAGGCCTCTGACTCCCTCCTTCCCCCACCACAGATAACTGCTTTATCCCCAGAGGTTGTTGTGTAAGAGGTCTTGTAATCCCCTCTTAAAAGCTTATGTCAGCACTAGATCAGGAATCTTTGAATTGCACAGCTCCAAATAACGTGGAGTCTTCAATTATAATATATTTTGCGAAATCCTGACACTGTCATACTTAGAATTCCGCAGGAAATCACATGGAGTAAAAAGGAAGTGGGGCTAAAAGTAAATCCAAGATGTCTGGATTTTTCCTGACTGGGTCACATGCTCAAACTCCTCAGCACGTCCACCCATCCTCGTCTTCATAGATCACAGAGTCTGCTATGTAATTTTCTCTTCTGTGCCCACCCCCCCCTGCCCAGAAGTTCTCTTTAAGTGCGTATGGTCATGCCCGGCTCATGAAATCCCCAAAGGGGTGCAATGCCTTAATCTTGGTGGGAAAAACAAGTGGTTTTGGTAAAATGTCCAGCTGATTGATGCCTCTACCATATGGAAGCACTCAGTGAAGGCTCCTGTCATCTGCTGAGCCAATGAGTGGAGGACTAACATATGCAGACAATATTTATTAAATTAAATTTGAGAATAGGAATAACTTCAATTATTCTCTACCACTGTATACATATTTGGCAGGATATAGCGTTGTCTCTGAATTAATGAAGACTCCAGATTATGGGAGGCTGGGATTCAGCTACCTGGTATAACAGGTCAATTGAAGGCAATGCAAGTTGACCTTAAAAAATATGTTTTTTCATCTACGCTTTTCCAATAAAGGCAAGTGTGAAATTGGTCATACCTTTGTTACTTTGCATACCAAAGACAATTCACTTGGAGCCAAACCTTCTTAGATGGTGTGATATAGTTGAGTGAGGTCCACAAAGAGTTCAAACATGATTTTAGCTAAGCACAGGTTTCATGAAATACAGAAATTAGGTCTCGGGGTGTCACAATGCTCTGCCACCATTTAATAAGTACGTGGAAACTGGGTACCGCAGGGGGTTTAAATGCACGTGTGAAAGGGAGGCCTGTCCGGAAAACCCGTGGTAAAGAAGGAATGATATTTTTAAAACATACACATGGAGAAACATATAAAAGGAGTTTAATAAGGGGTTTAGCTAAATCTGCATGTAGTGTGGTTTTGTGGATTTATTCTGACTTGGCAGCTAGCAGTTGCACAATGAATTTCAGGTATGTGGGAAGTTCTGGTTTTGTTGGCTTGGGAGTTGACAGAGGAATAATGAGTGATCCAGTAGAATGTCAGCTTTGAACAAGATGCAGGGTTTATGGCTTAACAGTTCCACAAGGAACAGATGTAATCTTGTTCATTGCATTGTTGAAGTCGCACAGAGGGGTTTGGCCATTTGCTTGGGCCGGCAATAAAGATGGGGTAACATGGCACCGAGGCCATGGTGTCCGGTGCTCAAGTCATTTCCCAGGGTGGAACTATAGGACATGTGGGTGGAACTATAGGACATACGTTCAAGAGTGGCAGTCGCATCAATTAGAATGACTCAAGTAGAGCCAGTAAACTGGGGCGGATGAGATGGCAATCAATAGTTCAAAGAGATCCTGTTTGCTCAGCTTTTCCTCATGTTACCATGAGGATATCTGTGATTTAGATATCCGTGCGGACCATGTGCAATCATACTTAAGGTTAAAAGGCCTTAGGCCATTTGTTGCTAGTAATGAATTATGTTTGTAGGTGAATGTTTTATTATGTCATGATGTCACGACCTACTATGGTCCAATCCCCAGCAAGGGTGTGTTACGGATCTGATCTGAAGATGGTAGCAAAGATTGTCGCTGACCAACGAGATGAAAAGAAACGTAGAAAGATGGAACGTCTTTGTATATGTTTCGTCCAATTATGTGTGAGGGGTGGGTTGTAATAAAGTATCTGGGAGTGTTTTTAACGGTTGCAAAAATGTATAAAATGTATCAATTGATTTGGTTCAGAGAGAGTTGTGTTAGTTTGCTTCCACGGCACCATCTAAGTGCTCCCCGGACTATTGTACAATAAACAATAAACTTGCTTTACGTGCAAAATGTGCACTCGTTCCTCTGATGGTGGATACGCTTTGGGCTGAGGTAATTTTGGGTCCGCCCTAACATTCTTCATCACAGTCCAACGTCTCCCACCCATGAATTCCAGGATCACGCCTTAAACTCTAATATATGAGCAGACCACAGGGAAGCTCCATCCTGGTGGGCGCAGGGGCCACTTATACATAAGTACTATGATGAAGAAGAGCTGAAGGAGTGGTAAGGAAGATAACCCATAAATAATACATTAGAGGCATTCCCTTGCCGCATTATAAACCCACCTACAATGGAAATAGTCGACTGCCAGCTTTGGGAGATATCAAAATGAATTTGTATGGGACAGAATTAACAAAAAATGATTTTCAGTGGATATTATTTAGTGGTGGGTCCCAACCCAACTGAATTTTGTAATGTGATGGCTTGTCAGCCCCATTCCCAAATGTAATACTACTTCCCCGTGCTTCATTTGTGGGGCTCAGCTCTGGCACTTATTTCTGAGCCCCGGCACTTATTGTCTCGGGATTTAATTCTGATGTGGTGTTTTGGCAACCTTATTATTGTAACTGCCAGTCACATAATAAACACCTATAGAATCAGAGCAAAATATAAATGATTGTGTTTAAAGACACACTTACACATCTGTCTCATGTCAAGACAGAACAAGTATGCTATGTTATGTGTATGTTGATTGGCATTTGTAAATCACATATCTGCCATAGTGAGTACATCCGTCAAAAGCACTAAGCTGGTAGGAGCTTTAACCCCTATATAAGTTGACAGAAAGGGGAACAGCCATGGGTGGTGGCAGCACTGGGCGGTGAGCTGCCTAACCTGACTTATCATGGGCGCGTTAGAAAATATTTGAGCACAACACTTATTTTTTTACGAATTAAGCACTGTGGAACATTGCAAGTGTGCCCCTCACCAATACACAATGGGGGTCATTTTCTAATATGTATAAATTGCAAGGAGGAGACTAGCAGCGATCGTTTTTGTCGCCTCCAAACAATTTTCATTGTTTACAGTGCGATGTGCAAAGAATATGTGTAAACTTTGGCTGATGCAGGTTAACGCACATGTTGTGCACTACAATATACAGCTGTAAAATGTATTTGTAATATATGCCTAGTGGTCAATTATGTCTTTGAGTGATCGTCACACGTTTTTGGTGCACATTTTTCCTAGATTGACCCAGGTGGATGTGCAAATAGTAACATGATGAATAATATCTATACATAGTAACTGTACCAATTTGAACTGTTAGAACATTTCTGTCTTATCTGAATGTTGTGACATTTTTGTGTGTTTATTACTATGATATTTTGGACAACTTCTGTATGTTTACACCAGTGAATGAGGTTTAATTTTAACCAGAGGGCACTCTATTGTAAAAATTAAATATATAAAAACAGGATGATTCCATTGGAATTCAATGCATTAACGCCAGCATCAAACCTTACAAAAGAAATGAAAATGCCCCGATTGTTGAAATAGAAGCAAAACTAGTCTTTTACAGATTTTTTTAAACACCTGTTTTAACCCTCTGGGGAGTTTGAAAATGACCCCAATGAATCTATCCATATACACACACAAATAGGACTCACATTAAACTTCTCCATAATTCCGCTGTCCTGTTGCATTGTTATACCTTTCATGCAGCCCTCCTTGTCTTTCTTCACCAGCAGGAGGTATGGCGGCGTATCCGGGAAAAACGGGAACGTGGCCAGTTGGAGAATGGCAGTGACCGCGCAGAGGGCGAGGAGCAACGGCCACAGGGATTCTGTGCTCAGCACTTCCCTGCATAAACACAGTACCAACAGAGCAACAGGCTGGGGTAAGACAATCAAAAAGCAGCTAGAAAAACAGGCCAAGAGTGAAAACAGTACTGCTCTACCTTAGTCCAAAAATGAAGCCGAGGAGCTTCCCAGCAGTCGCAAACACGGGGGTGGCAGTGTTTATAAGTCCCCGTAGTGTCTTGGGCGCAATCTCCCCCAGGTACATAATACACAGGTTTAAGCCAAATCCTAATGGGCAAAAAGGGAGACAGGATCTTTAAATGATGTGTAGAAATCAAAAAATGGTCAGTTCATAAGCCTTCTCCTCCATTAAGGGTACCCAACCTCGTGGGATCGTATGACCATAGTGTCGCCAAGCGCACGGTATGAGTCAGACCATTACAAATCATGGGAAGAAAAGGTATGGGTGGTCACCTACGACATACATCGAGATTCATACATGTGTACACTGCATACTGACATGTACACATTATTTCCTGAGATCTATAGATCCTGTATTAAAATGCTCACATCTCAGTATTTAATATAGGTATCTCAGTTTATAGTGTACATGTCAACATATATGGCTGCATCTCAAAATACTGTATATACATCTCATGATACAATGCATGTACCTCAGTTTACAGTGTGCATGCATACATACCTCAATGGTTAACATATGCCTTTTGCTACACAGTGTATACCTCTCAGTATAATATAAATGCATCTCAGCGTGCAGTGTATCAATTGCAATATATAATGCATGTATATACAATATGTATGCAATGTATGTATCTCAGTGTACAGTGTGTATATTTCAGTATACAATATGTGCATCTCAATAAATGATAAATACATCTGGGTAGATAATGTATACATTTCAGTATGCAGCATATACATTTATGAATCATTCATTATGTCCCAAAGGGATCCTTTCTGCCATAGTGTTTTAAACTCTCCTTCAGTACTAAGGTGCTGTTACAAGACTTTAAGGGCAACGCCAGTACTAAAAATGATCTCCTTCTTGAATAGGACAAACCATGGCCCAGAGAATAAGACCACTGCCTTTAAAATGTTCTGAATGTGTACCTGAGCGCAGCCATATTGGGTAAGTAATTCCTGCAATAGCACGCAATTGGACAATCATCCCGCCAGTATCACACTGTTGTTGCTATCTGGGAGCCATTGCGACTTTGATCGGGTGCCTCGTCCTGCCTTCCAAATGGCACTGATTTGGTGCCAAGAGCAGAATCTTAGAGAGTATCTATCTAACACATGCAACCTCATACAAATGGGGTGTACATCTGGAAAGGGTAAGAAACCAATACACACATGGCAAGGGGACAGATAATGTTTGAGAGCACACACAGAGTTCAAATATCCACAGAGCACAAGGAAATATAGGGTGTGGAATGGGACGTACCTGCATTGATGCCATTGATGAGGCGGCCAACAAGAATCATCTCAAAGGACCCGGCCATCTTGCTGAAGCCGACGATCATGGACGCCCCCAGCGTCAATAGATTATTGCACAGCATACACCTACGTCTACAAAAATGCACAGGGAACATATTGTTAGCCTTCAGTGTAGCTTGTTCAGAACGGTATGGCCTGCTATGGAATGAATAATGGGAAGAGTATGGGTCGAAGAGAAGCACATTAGTGACATGAATTCACCAGAATATTTTATATAACTTCGGGTTTGCTGGCCATTGTACACTCTGGAATAACAAGAAGGGGGCACTATTGCCTGCAGTGTTAGGTTGGACACAGGGGTAACTGAAGTTCACTTGGGACATACAGGGCTCACAAAATCTACTAGATCATCGCATTGGTGAGGAGATTTTCCATCCTTGCCTGTTCGTGCTGCGCGTCTTCAGCCCGCATGGTCCCTCGCAATACTTGATCGCGCATGCTTCCGCACCGATTCCATCCTTGCTACGCTCGTGCCCCAGGTGCCCTCAGCCCGCGTGCTACCTCGCAATCCTTGATCGTGTGTGTCTCCCCGCAACTTCCATCCTTGGCTACACTCGCACCTACACATCCCAGCCTGCGCGATTTCTCGCAATCCTTGATCGCTGTGCTCCACGCTCCTTCCATCCTCTGCTATGCTTGTGCCTTTGCCCATGCGTCTCCCTAGCAATTCTTGATCGCGTGTGCTTCGTGCCTTCCATCTTCGATTTAACAGCACTCATGTGCCCCCTGCGCATCCTTGCTCCCCTGCAGAACCCCCCTCCCCTTTCTCCCCTCCCTGACCCTTGTTGCTACGCTTTGTTGCCCTGTGTTTCCTCTTGTGCCCCTTTTCTGCTTATGTCACTGTTCCTGTATTTGCTTTCTTCATCTACTTTTATTTGTACTGCCTACCTACATTTGTTTTCACTCTTCTCTGCTTGTTCTCTTTGATCACTGTTCATCATCCCCTTGATCACTGTTCATGTATCTAGTCCTCGCTCTGCTGGTTGGTCCCTTTTGTGTCCTGCTCTTTCAGATTCCCTCATTTTGCTGTGTACTTGTACTGCCTACTACTCTATGTTTTTGTTCACGCTCTCCTTAGGTTCCCTTTATTGATCATTCTGTTCTAGCCCCAGCTCTGCCTGGTTGTTCCCTTGCTGCGTCCTATATTTTCAGGTTCCCTCGTTCATACTCTGTCACTGGTTTGTTTTCACTTCTACTTTACTGTCTATCTTGTTCCTTTGAACCCATCGTCTAGTTTGCTTATTTTACTTAGTTTAGCTCGGTCTCGTCTGCATGCACCCCTCCTCTTGTGCCCTACCCTAGTGTCTCCCCTCCCCCTTACCTTGTCACCTCCCCCTCCGCCTACCCCTTCTTCCCCACTTTTGTATACTCTATGGTGCTCTCTGTTTCTCCTATCTTCTCTAACTGATTCTCTATTGACTATCCTGTCCTTCTCACCAAGTCTGGTAGGAAGAAGTTCAAACAGGATATCCTGGTCTCCAACCCAGGCCTCCCAATCACTGATACCTACACCAGTGCCTACTCCAGACAGACCCTGACTGACATCCTCTTTGTGGTTCCTTCGCCAGACCTATGGACTCCACATATGGGCTCGGTGCTCTCTCATTTTTCTTCCTTTCCCATTACTGGTGGCACCCGGTGGGATACCCTCCTAGTCCCCTCCCATTCCTCTAAGATCATCATTAAAGTTGACCTAAATGGCACCGTCTTGGTCCAAGGCCTTCAGGCCAACCTCCTCCTCTTTGATAGAAGCTTTCTACCCCTTATCAACTTCCTTTCCTCTCCTGCTGTCCCTTCTATCCCTTCTCCGGGTCCTTTGCCTCCTTCCTCTGCCACCGCTCTGGCACCATCTTTCTCCTCCTTGGCTACCTTGCCCTCTCCTCCATCCTCTTCTGCCCTCCTTCAGGCTCCTTCCACACTTCCGCAGGGAGTACCTCTGACATGTACCCCTCCCTTTCAAGGCTGGCAACCTTCTCCACATTGCCACTCTCATCTCTCGCTCAGCTGTCAAACACTCCTCTGACATCTGCCGCCTCCTGGAAGAACTTGACCTTGATGTTCTCAGTCTCACCGAGACATGGTTCACGGCCAGCTCTGTCACGAGTTTTGACACACTCCTCCATGATGGCTACAAGATCCTCTCCGTGCCCAGACCCACCTGTTCCAATGGGGGTGTAGCCTTGATCTTCCCAGAGTGGATTCCTGCCTCTATTATTCCTATGAAGGCCTACTCCTCCTTTGAATGCCTGATCGGCAGGCTCTCACTCTCTTCTGGCCACTCTCTCACTGTGGCCACTATTTACCAACCACCTGGTCAGGTAACTTCCTTCCTCTCCGAGTGGGTGGAGCTCTCGTCCTCCGTCCTGGCAGCGACCACTCAATTCCTCCTCCTTGGAGACCTCAACATCCACCTGCATGCTTCCTGTCCCTCCTCTGGACTCTTTTGAGACCTCTGCGACTCTCTTTCTCTCTCTGTTCTTCCCTCTGGCCCGACTCACTCTGCAGGGCACACTCTCAATGTTATGATCTCCTCAGACCTCCCCCGCTCTAACCCTCTCACCACTCCTCTCTCCTGGAGTGACCACTTTCTCCTCTCCTCTCACCTCTCACTCTCTATCCCTCAGGCCGAGCCTACCCCCACACTGCCACCTACCTTCTTTGTCATCTGACCCATAAAGTGAGTGTCAGTTGAAGCTTTCACCGCCACTTTCTCTCCCACTCCTGCACCTCTGGCTGACTCACATCCTGACACAGCCCTTTCCAACCTCCACTCTTCTATCTCTGACACTCCTGAAGTATTTGCCCCTTTCATGAGGATCCGCTTGAAGCCCAAAGCCAAGTGCAACTCTTGGTATGACTCAGACCTAGTCACCCTTAAGCGCAAGTGCAGGGTGAGTGAGACGAAATGGTTGGCATCTTGTACATCGTCTGACAAACTGGCCTGCCGCCTGCTCCAAAGGCAATACCGACACTCTGTCCTCACAAAGAAGAGTGCTCACATCCAACCTTGCATCTCTGCAGCATCTAACAACTTGGCCCAACTCTTTAAAATCTGCAAGGAGCTGGCCAATCCTGCTGCAATCTCTACCACTCCTGTCCCATCCCAGGCCCTCTGCAGGGCCTTGGCTTCACATTTCATCTCTAAAACCCAGGACATCCTGTCCACCCTATCGTCTTCTCTTCCTTCTCCCTCTACGTTCTCCTCTACCTCTGGCCTCCCTGCGGCCACCCCTCCTCCTCCCTTCTCTACCTTTCCTCTGTTCACCCCAGACAAGTCAGATCTATGAAAGGTTTGTCAAAACAGGTTCTTCCCTGTTCATCCAAAACCATGAAGGACCATATTGACACCCTCGCTCCAGCCTTGGCTGACTTTTGCAATCACTCCTTTGCCACTGGAAGCTTCCCTTCCCTCCTGAAGCATTCTCTTGTGCACTCTCTTCTTAAGAAACCCTCAGCTGACCCCTTCTGTCCGGCTAACTATCGCCCGATCTCCATTACTCCTTTCCTCTGCAAACTCTTGGAAAAGCTTCCCTTCTGCCAGCTTAATCTTCACACTAAATCTGTTGGTTGTCTCCACGACCATCAGTCTGGCTTCAGAGCAGCCAGAAGCACAGCAACTGCTCTCCTAATATCTGTGAAGACCTGCTCTCTAGTCTCGATGCCAATCACCCCTCTTTCCTAATCTTACTCAATCTCTCCTCTTCTTTCGACATGGTCAACCATCCCATCCTGCTCAACCAGCTGCGTGATAACCTGGGTATCACTGATCAGGCCCTGGACTGGCTGACCTCTTTCCTCTCTGACCGACCCTCCCAGGTCCAACTTGGATCCTTCCTCTCCTCTATCTCATTCTCTACCTGTGGTGTTCCCCAGGGGTCTAACATTTCTCCCTGGCTGTTCAAGCAATAGCTGGCACCTCTTGCCCACCGCATTGCTGCTCTCTGCTCCAACTTTCAGCGCTATGTGGATGACACTCAGCTCACTTTCAGGCTCCCCTCAGCCGCCTCCTCTCCCTCTCTCATCCCGTATTGTCTGTCTGCAATCCAGGAGTGGTGTGCCACTAATGATCACTGCCTTAATGCCAATAAGACGGAGATCCTCCTCCTCGGCACACCTGCACCTTCCTTTCCTGTCACTCTAATAACTCTCTGGCTGCCCACTCACAGAACCTCGGGGTCATCTTTAACTCCACACTCTCCTTCTCTCCTCACATCTCTGATGTCTCCAAGAATTCAAACTACCATCTGCACCTCCTCAGAGGTATTCTTCCTTTCCTCACCTTCCCCCATAGACTCACTGTCTCAAGAGCTCTGGTTCTCTCTAGGCTGGACTACTGAAACAGCCTATTTCTAAAGCTGCCTGACTGTACTCTCCATCCTCTACAACTCATCCAGAACAGGACTGCAAGACTTTCCTTGTCCTCAAGCCCAGGGGTTGTATCTCTCCAGCCCTGAAATCTCTCCATTGGCTCCCGGTGGCAGCGAGGATCAAGTTCAAGACCCTCTGCATTGTCCACAAGGCCTTCTGGGGCCTGGGACCGCAATACATCCAACTCTCTCTTCAGAAATATCTTCCAACTCGAGCTTTTCGCTCCTTCACCTTCAACTCCCTGAGGGTCAGTCGCTCCTCCAAGCAACGAGTTGGGGGTAGATCTCTTTCTTTGACTGATGCCTTCCTCTGGAACAGCCTCCCTGTCTCTCTGAAACTTGAAACCATCTTCGGTTCCAGAAGCACCTCAAGACCTTCCTCTTTGTTCTGCCTTCTCTCTTCCTCTCCCCTGCTGATCTCTTGTCGACACTGCACTGGTCACCTGGCTACTCTCTGAATTCGAGCCCAGGTCGCTGCCCACCCAGTTGCACTCCTGCACTGCCTCCTGGCATCCCCTGCACTTGTGGTCTGTATCTGCTACCCTACAGTCCCCTTACCTGCACTTATTGACACCTATTGTCTGCACTTTTAACACTCGCACTTGCCACCTGTTGGCGGCACTACTTGTTTGTTATCCCGTGTCTGGCACTTTCCCTGCACTTGTGCGATCTCAATGTCACTAGACCTAGTAAGATCGCTGTTTTTGTCCTCCCTCTGTTTCCCCTCCCTTGCCTCGTTGTGCGTTGAAACACTTGTGTATAGGCGAATTATAAATGCCATATCACATATCATATCAGAGAAGAGTACCATTTGCATGATACTCGACCTTGCAGGCAAGTATGGGTATGTTTGAAGCCTATCTGACATTTACAGCAAACTAACTTTATTTGCAGTAAATGCCAAATAAATGTTTCACTGTACGTGGCCGTATTGAACAAAATATGAATGGGTTTTTATTTTATTTATTTATTTTTATTTATTTTTTAAATTTTCGTAACGCCCAGACCGGAGGGTATCACAGCATTTTGTACTACATCAGATAGGATAAATGACATGAGGAACAAATAAAGGCATGAAAGGACAACAGTTGTTACTCGTATTTGTCAAAGAGCCAGGTCTTAACTAGTTCCTTTAAGGTGGTGAGCCATTGCGCATTTCAGAGGTGCACAGGTAGGGAGTTCCAGAGCAGGGAAGAAATAACGCAATGATACGTAGAGGGGCACTCCTGTTCCTTTTACTCAAACGTGATCAATTAATAAGTTGTTTTTGTGTAAAACAGAATTCAATGATTTCTGGTGCAAGAGGGTATTGTCTCCTGGCCCTTGGAGATCTAATAAGAACAAAATACCCATATAACCGGTTGGAAACAACAGGCTATATGGGTAGCTTGACCTGAGGGCACAAAGTGGGCCCATTTTGGTGATGCTACTGTTAAAGTAGATGGGGGCTTCTTGGTGGATGCCATGGTGTGCGATAGCCAGTGTTTTAAATCCTAGGTATGCTTTGATGGGGAGCCAATCGGATTCCCGTCTTATAGCAGAGATGTGATAAGAGCGTTATTGTGACATGCACCAATTTATAGAAAGTGCTGGTAAATCGTTGGTCACCCATCAGCATGGGCTGGGTGCATTTATCTTAGCTTGAGAGTTTAAACGTAGGCACTCGCCCTGCAGGTCTGGTGGGATTTGCAAGGCCTGCTGTATATATACTGAACAAAAATAAATGTCTAATTTGCTGTTTGGGAGTATATATGCATTTCCTAATTTGGGTGGCAAGGGCCAATACATTTTGTGCCCCCCAAAGACAGGGAACCCGGGCAAAACTTTAATTATTTCCACAGCATTCTGATTAGGAGTTTAAGGTTTTAAAGGATTAAGTGGAAGAAGGGATGGGGTCAACTAGTACGAAGGAGGGAGATGGACCAGACTCAGTAGGCTAGTTGGGAAGGGAGAGAAGTAGGGAGGCCATTCCAGAGGGACACTCGTGCCAAGGAAAGAGATCTACCCCCACTCTCTTCTTGGAGAAGCATCTGATCTGCAGAGAGTTAGAGCTAGATGACTGAATGGGCTCTAGCAGGGAGGTAGTTAGGGAGAGCGAGTTGGATGTAGTGAGGTCCCAGGTCCCAGAAAGCCTTATGGATGATGCAGAGGGTCTTAAATGTGATCCTTGCAACCGGAGGGAGTCAGTGGAGGGCTGGAGAAATGTGGTCCCAGGGCTTGAGGCCAAGGAGAAGTCTTGCAGTCCAGTTCTGGATTTGTTGAAGAGGGTGGAGGTCAGGAAAGAGGCAGATTAAGGAAGAGGCTGTTACAGTAGAAGAACTTGGAGAATATCAGAGTTCTGAAGACATTGAGTTTCTGGGGGAAGGTGCGGGAAGGAAGAATGCTTCTGAGGAGGTGAAGCTGAAAATGAGATTTCTTGACAAGGTCAGCGATAGGAGATGAGAAGGAGAGAGAGGAGTTGTTGTGAGTTATGCTCACAACTTCTAAACATATACCTGCATTTCACTAGGAGAAAAGACACAGTTGTAGAGGAGGTCCCAGACGTGACCTGAACCCCTGCCCCTCAATTCGAGCTGCCAGGAAGGTACTCACCAAGGTGCATGACGTATGAAGAGCAAATGAACCAACAGAGAGCCGCACTGGGACTCTGCCCAGTGTACATTAGGAGATCCGTGCCTGTTGCAGTGCCCATAACCAGACAACCCTGGGAAGCACGGTACCCTATCACACAGCCATACCAGCCGCTGATACAAAATGAGGAATACCTTCATGCAGTCCACGAAGAGACCCAACAAGCCTTAATGGAAGGCCTGCAGAATTGAGATAAGTGCCTGAACAGACTCACAAATGAACAAAACCAGCTATCGAAGATGACACGCCAGCGCAAGCAGTTATACAAATAGATGTAATGGACACAGGGGAGAGACGATGCTAAAACGTAAGGAAACGTGTTACAAGACAGAATGAAAGTAACCGACCAGTCAACGTGTGTAAATAGGCTTGGAACACAAGGAGCAAAGGAAAGGATACTGCTTGCTATGCTTAGTAGAATAATAGAAGCGGCATGCGCCAACCTTATATCTACCTCAAGGAGTACATTATACAAGTGCGACTCCATTTTGTAAAGCAGAAGTGTGCCCAGGCTGCCCGAGGACTAAAAGGCCAAGTTTCACAACCCAGCCAGAACAGAGAGAAATAGCAGAATCGAAACTCAACAAAGATCGGCTCATGCTTGGGAAACTGAGGTGACCCAGAGAAGGGGAGCAGAGCGTCAACTCGCAAGAATCAGGCTTCGGGGCGTACCAGCTCGCCCGTGAAGGTCAAGATAAGAGAGGCCCAGGCAGGTGGCTGAGCCGAAGCAGAAGTAAATACAATAAAAGCTGGAAACTGAAGCAGATTCATGGTGAACAGACACGTGACCAGCCAGGCGCGAAGAAGTTCCACCGCCTAATGTCATCCAGAACTCGAGGATGCCATAACTTCTCCTGATAAGAGGCTACAATTCCGAGGCCATACCCAGCCAACTAATTGACACATAGCCCTAAAATACTGATTGATGTAAGGGAGGTAGGGTGAAACTTGGGACACCAGGCACCTGGGTGTCCATTCTGCATGCTGCTAATGAAAATGGGGATTTATGTCTAGGGGTGTAACCCCCCAATCACAATGGACCAAGTAATCTAGGGTCCTATAGCCAGTAGAGCCAATTAGACGTCGTACTTGTATTGACGTCTATCACAAGTAATGTAGTGGGTTGGCTGTAGACGCCCACCCGATAAGAGTTATCAAATCTGCATGCTCTGTTACCATATACAGATATAGCACCTATACTTAAGTTACCTTTCCTAACCAATTATATTGTATGACGATTTTTGTAGAATTAGACATCAATGATGACGAGTTTTATGCATAAAAGTTACTGTTTGACTGAAGTTCGAGGAAGTCGGAGCGAGACAGGTGATCGCAAAGCTGCTGATTTCCATTTGTTTCTCTGTTTGAGGTACTTGTCATTAAACAGACTTCCCTTTGCCAATTTACTGAGTCCTCATTATTGAGTTGTGCTTGAGTATGTGAATCCTGCACCCCCTGTCCTCACAAGGTGCAGCTATCTTGTCTTACAAGTTCTAGAGGGTGAGCACTGACCTATGGGCCCGTCAGCAACTTCCTCCCCTCCTGAACACTTGGTAGCAGAGGACGGTTAGGGCCATCGATTATTGATTATTGATTGATATAGTTATAAGACACCTTTAGACCGACGGCACAAAGTAACTCTAGGCCTTCGGTAAAATCACAAGTCGTTTCACCATTCCGGCTCAGTAGACTGAGAAGCTCCCGGTGGACAATGATAGAGTAAAAATTCAAAAATCTGCAGTGGGTCTGAAGGAACCCGCCTTTCCAAGCATAACCCATCTCATTCCCACGGACAGCGGATTGGACGAAAACCTTAAAAGCAGGAAGAGGAAGGGGCGGTGATCCTGAAGCTCCAGAGAGGAAAAGATGCGATCGGTGAGTGAAACAACAAACCCGTTACTTTGGCAAATGTCGTGTAGGCATTAGAGTAAGACAGGGAAAGGTAACGGAGGGTGGCAGAGAAAAAAATAAAGTAGTTAGCAGTAGAGAAGACTGTATATATCTAGGGGGTTAATGACTCGAGTATAAGAAATAAAGAAGAATACCAGGGGGGCACCTGAGATAAAACGTAAGGCATACCAGGGGGACACCTGAGATAAAACGTATGGAATACCAGGGGGGCACCTGAGATAAAACGTAAGGAATACCAGTGGCGCACCTGAGACAAAAACATAAGAATTTGCCTTGTTCCTGCACTTTAAAGAGTGGTCAGAAGGAACGTGAACCCATAGCCCACAGTGAGGGGACAATTTAGGCTACGGTGACGATTAAAGACGGCACAAAGGGGGTTCGTTCACATCCCATGACGGGGTATTGATTAGAAGGCAGGTATATGTATGACCAGCTGTTGTCCATCTAGTCTGTCAAAAGTCTGTCATATATGTCCTGTTTATGTCAAATGTGAAAAAACTGTATTGATGATTGATTGAACTGCATTATGGCTTTACGCGATTCTGTAACTAAGAGGGAATCGCCTTTGAATCGATGGGTTTTGAGTAAACTGTTGGTACAAAATTTGGCGGAAAAAATTGGATTGGAGCTTGCGTATATGGTGCTCGCTCATACTAGTGGAAGATTAAAGAACTATATAAATACTGTTGGTGACGAAATTAAGGATGGAGGAAGTTACTCCACTTGCGCATTTATGCAAGCAGCTGCTCAAGCATGCAATAAAACTAAAGAAATACAGCCAGGAGTGGGTTAAGGGTACCACCAATAAGATGTTTATGCCTTGGCCCCAGAACGGGTCACTTTCTAAGGCTGTTTTACAGCACATGACCACCTTCCTACATGCCACATATACAGGCAAGAAGCTAAAGAAACATCTTGAGTTGTGGAAAATGTTTGAAGAAACAAAGGTGGAAGAACCACCCACAGACTGGATATTAAATGTATGTATGGAGGGGGGTAAAACGCCTACCGCGCCACCAGCCCCGCCTGAGCAAGTCATCAAAGGGAGTAAAACAGGAGGGCTTTATCCACTAAGAGAACCCAAGCCAGCTACAGGGTATAGTAACCCTGCATATGAGTCACCTACGTGCAGTAGTGACAAGATCAAGGAGAGGGAGCAGGAGAGTAATCTCACCCCCGCAGTCCCAAGGGACAAGGAGAGACGCGATGGTGGGAAAAAGGATAAGGCACAGACTAGTGCATCTCTCGAGGGAGAAAGAGAGGGAAAGAAACGGAAAGGAAGTGATGATTTAGCATTCGCAAAAGATGAATGGATGGGAGGGTAGATACTATTGAAATTAGATGGAAAGGAAAGTGATGAGGTAAGGCCGAGAGAAAGAACTGATGAAGCGCAACGAAGGGAGAAAGAAAAGGAGAAAGAAGTAAGGGATGAGAGGACAAGAAAGAAAGATAGGCTAAGGCGAGAACAAATATATCGCGAAGAGCAAGGAATACCGCTCAGTCGCACACAATACGCAGCCTATGAAAAGTACAGGCAGAACATGTTGAAGTTAGAGGAAGAAAGAAGGGTGCATGAAAGGAAAGTAAAAAAAGCGGGAAGATGAGGAGCTTAGAAGGGCAAAGGAATGTAGAAATGAATGGATGAGGGAAGTAGATAAGGCTAGAGAAGAAGCGAAGAAACGAAAGGAAATAGACGAGGAAATAGAGCGCAAGCGCAGACAGAGGGCACGAGATCTTGAATACTTGGAGCGGGAAGTGATTAAACCCAATCCTACAGTAGAATGGGAAGACATAGAAGAATTTTTTCCTGCAAGCGATACGGTACCAGGTACAAGCGGGACAAATATTGAAGATGACTTCGACAACAGAAGGAAACGATTGATAAAATCTATGACGAGATGGGGCTGGAACTAATTTACCAAGGGGGAAGGGAAGATGAGCGCTTAGAGAGCACTCAGCTATATGACACTGAGGATGTCACCGAAAGTAGTGGGAGCAGAGGACTGTCCCTTGACAGGCTGGAAATCAGGCAGAACGAAGGGGATGCAAGGAGTTCTGTGAACTAGGATCATGTTACGCTCACCTGGTATCCATGGGGACGCCACCCAGCTGTGGGGACTCGGGTACTCTTCTCAGCCGCTCCCAGGTATAATCAGCGGAGAAGTTCTGCCTGGAAAACAGGTGGGCAATGTTCAAGACTGGGCAACTGGGGTAAGAGCCTCCCAACACCCCGTATGCCTGCAGCTCCTCCCCGGACCTTTCCTCACCTTGTTATGGGTTTTGGAGTGCTCTCCGTCCTGCCTTCTTGGCAGGGGCGCTTTGTCTTTTGTGGGCGAGTGCGATCTACTTACTTCACTGATGCAGGCCCTTTAGAGTCTTTCAGGTAGGTCTTATTACTGTTAGACTTGTATGCCTTTCTTGGATTTAAATAATGTCTTTTCTCTCTCCTTAGGTGCGCGGAAGTTCGCTGTGGAACGTTGGTTGAGTTGGGACTCGCCGGCAGGTGATGGTGCTTCGAGAGCACCTTGATGTGGCAAGTAGGCGCTATGCGCAGCGCTATGATGCCTGGCCTTTGCTAACCTGTTGCCTTTTGTTGCCGTAGGTTGCGTTGCTCACCCGGAGCAAGAAGTCCCAAGGCGATGCTGGTCGATGGGCGATTCGTGAGGTAAGCTGCCGGCACAATTGTAAAATGTCTGATGTCCTGTTTCTCTCTTTTTTGCAGGTCCGACGGTCCGGGAGGCTCGCTGTTCCTTGGATGCTGTTTGCAGGAGCAGAGGGCAGCTAGCTGTGGAATCGCAGGTAAACTGCTGCTATTAACGATGTCCTTTTGTTTTTCAGATGCTGTTCTTCCAAGGTTCATAGATGCACCTGAACACCATGACATGAGTGTCACGTTGCAGGATTGCAAAGTAACGCGAAGCGTGCTATCCAAGTCAGGTGTGATTTAAATAGCATCACGAAAGTAGTCCAGGTAAAATAGTCCTAGGCTACCACACCCAAAACACTATACCGCATAGCTTCTTGGTTCCAAAGAGCCAAGCTTTGTGGATGCCTCCATGTTGACTGGCACTGAAATAAAGTAGTTCCCAAGCACAAGTCTTCATTAAGTATGAGCCTGGCTCCAAAGGCGCCAGGACTTTCCCCAAGAAGGCCTAGGCAAAGGTTGCCTAAGCTTGCTGGGGGCCCGAGCCGAGACCCCTCCTGGTCCATGGACCTGCCGGGGGGGTTTCAGGAAGTGGATCGTGACAGATCATTCAGAAACTGACTCAGGTGGGGAAATGGAGGACGAGACACAAGAGGAAGGGAGACAGTGCGAAAAGCGGTTCCCGAAGGGCCAGGGGCTACGATGGTCCAATGCTAGCAAATCTGAGCCAAGTACATCGAAGCCTGCCACAGTGCATAGCCAACATGAGGAAACTCCCCACAGACAGAGAGGGGAGCCAGCATCTACCTATACAGGCAGATTAAGGGCACTGCCGGGTAGACGGCAAGACGGGCATACTGCCCACCAGTAGATAAGAGAGTGGTGAGAAAAGAGAAAGAGAAGGAAGACTGTGCATTCCAGTTCCCACTACTAGAAAAAGGGGGAGCAAGACCACAATGTATTCCATGGCCACATATGGACCAAGAGAACCTGAAAAATAAGCTTCCAATGTTGACATCGGGAGCTGGGAAGTGGATACACCGGGGGGAGTTACCTTAGCCATAGGGGACATTAAGGGCATCCTAATTTCTATACTTGGTGAAAGAGCAGATGATGTATGGAAGCGGGCAGGCTACCCTAGGGTAACCTTAAGCAACACCCCCCATGACAGAGTACCATTTAATAACTGCAGAGCAGCAGTGTGGAAAGTTCTTCGAACGCTATATCCAGACACGTCCAATATGGGAGCTATAATGACTCGAAAAATGAAAGATTCTGAGGATCCGTTGATTATATCCAGAATTTTCAAGACGCATGGGTGCTCGAAAAGCATGAATCTTGGACGAAGTCCATCCCCGTATTCTACCATATATTGTGCCAAGGGTTACCAGAACCAGTGCAAAAACATCCCAAGAAATTGGTAGGAATAGAAGCTAAACTATGGGCCGAAAAACAGTTGACAATTGCACACTATTGTAGATTGTTGCAAGAAAAGAATTGAAAAAAGGAGGCAACTCGTAAGGGAGAGGAGGCAAAGCTAGTGCAAAAGAAACTCTCAAAGTATGCTCTCGAGGGAGCCATGCTCACTAGCCCAGCCGAGCCAAATGCACAGCAAGCGACTAACCCATCGCAGAATAATCAAAGCAACACAGGATTTTACCCGAGGGGAAGGGGTTTTGGAGGAAGAGGATGCAGAATAATCAGGGGGGGTTTCAATGGTAACCAAGGAGATTTTCAGAATGTTCAAGGGGGCTTCCAGAATGCACAGATGGGCAGTCCAGCTACGCCAGATGGACAGATGTCCCGACCACTGCTAGTGTGTTGGCTGTGTGGAATGACAGGAAACATAGCGCGTATGTGCAGAAGCCAGGGCATGTGGCAAAATAGCCAAGGGATGGGGGCAGACATGGGGAATCAACCTGCTGTCCCGCAACAGGGCGGTGTACAAAATTACACCGTGCAACAGCAGGCGTCAGGCTTGCAGCAAGGTGCACAGCCAGTAGTTCAACCACCGAACATGGGGAATTTGCCACCAGGACAGCCCCAGCAAATACCGCCACAGATGGCACAGGGTATTAACTCCGGAGGGGGAATCAACCCTGGAAATGGGGGAAATCCACAAGTTTACAGTGGGCCGAACCTATATATGAAACAGGACAGCTCACAGGGAACTCTGATGTGCTCTATCCTATCAGTGACACCAGACCCTAATAGGGAACCCAGGTTAAATGTCACCATAGGGGGTAAAGAATATTCCTTCTTAGTTGACACGGGTGCGACGCATTCGTGCATACGAGAAGGCAAGTTTTCCTTGTCCGGCAAGGCTATAGATACTCAGAGTTTCACTGGAGCTCATAGTAGAGTTCCCTTTACAGACGCACTCCCAGTCTCAGTGGGAGAGCGCGAAATGAATGTGCCCCTATTATATTCACGTCAGACACCAGTAAATATTCTGGGTCGGGACCTGATGACTAAATTAAACATGACCATCTCGTTTACCGAGAATGGTATAGTGTGCTCCACCCCAGGAATGCATTATTCAAACATGTGCGAAATGATCTTAGCATACTCAGGACGTGTAGCAATGAGGGCTATACCGTTAGAACCAGATGTTTTTGCATATTGCGTGCAGGTGCTTATGGCGGGATTGCCAAGCCTCGCGGACAAAACTATGAGAACCCCTGATGAGTTTCTATTCAGACCAAGAATACCCATGCACAAAGAGGAGGGACAAGTATTTCCCTTAATGATGCAATCTGCTGCAATGCGAGGAAAAGTGGTATTGGTCGAAGGATATGACGATGAGGGCAGACAATGGTGTGCCATCATCGCCATCGAAGAAGGGTATCGAGTGACTGACGTCACCGATGACGATCTGTTCGAAGAACACCCTGACCAAAAAGAGACAAGGGTGGAAGTCAGTCTCATATTTTGGGTCAAAATGATCAAACGAGAACTGCCACAGAGAATGATGTTGGTGCTGATACGGCCAGAATACTTTGACGTCTGCCACAGTATGGACTACAGGACCCTGTGACGTAGGCCTCCGAAAGGGGGCAGGTGAGATGAAAATTAAACTGAAACCAGAAGCAATTTTACCACGAGCGCGACAATATCCCATGTCCAGAGAGGCAGATGAAGGGATTGCCAGGACAATCTCCGCCATGATGGAGCGGGGCATCCTCGTGACGTGACGTCAGAATCACCTTGCAATACAGTGATTTACCCTGTCAAAAAATTGAAGGGAGGGTCTTAGCGTCTAATCCAAGATTTAAGGGCATTAAACGATATTGTTGAAGCCGAGTTCCCTCTAGTCCCAAACCCCTCTACAATTGTATGCAATATACCCACTGAGACAAATGCACCTGAAAAGCACGAGGTTGCCACAGGGGTACTGCGAGTCCCCGTCCACCTTCAACAGCGTCCTGCAAATGGACTTAAGCAATATCGCGTGGACAGTGTTGTTTTGCAGTATGTGGATGACATTCTGATCTGCAGCACCACAGAAAAGCAATGCAGGCAAGCCTCTGTCCAGCTACTAACTATACTGACTGAGAAGGGATACAAAGTTGATAAGGAGAAGTTGCAGTACTGTCAGCCAGAAGTATTGTACATAGGGCAACTGATTACACATGAGGGGAAGAAGGTAACCCCAGAGAGGGCTGAAGCTATCATGAACACGGCCAAGCCGCGCAGGTTTACACAAATACAAAGCTTCTTAGGCCTGTGCCATTACGTCAGAGCATGGGTCTTCGACTACAGCTCATACACCAAGCCCTAGCTTCAGGCCCTAAAGAAGGCTCAGGTGACAAGGGAAGATATTGAGTGGACTGAGGCAATGCAAAAGGGGTTTACAGAACTCAAGGGGGCAATTTGTAAGGCCCCCGTTCTCGGGATTCCTAATTATGCAGAGGAATTCTATCTGTTCTCACATACCAATGGTAATTTCATGACGGCAGTGCTCGCGCAGCGAACCTCGTTGGGGTACAAGATCCTAGCATATTACAGCGGGAGTCTGGACCCAGTCATGAAGGGCCACTTGCCATGCGGACAAAACCTAGCTGCTGCCGCATTCGCTATCGAAAAGGCGTCATCCATTGTGATGGGGTGCTCCATGACACTGTATATTGAGCACTCGCTGTTCGCCATACTGGAAAAACCAAAGGGCACACTGACAGCTCAAAGAGCATCCGCCAATTGAGGTGATCATCTGTAATCCATTGATCAAAATAGTGTGATGTAAAACTGTAAACCCTGCTACGTTCATAGCTGAGCCAGTCACAGAGGGAGAGCCTATACATGACTGTGCGAACTATGAGGAATTCTATGATGAGATCCCCAGGGTAAAGGAAAATGCCCTGGCGGGTGGAGAGATCGTCTTCATTGACAGGTCTTCGAGAATCGACCAAGAAGACGGACAAAGGTATACAGGCGTGGCTGTGGTAAAGCACCTAGCGAATGGGGAGTTTCGAGTACTCGTTAGTGCACAAATACCATCTCACTATTCGGCACAGGCTGCAGAACTATTAGCATTGATACTGGCTATTGAGAATCATGCAGACCAGGAAGTAATGGTGTATAGTGACTCCGCCTATGTGACGTCCACAGTGCACGCAGGACTAGCGCGCTGGTAAAGGAGGGGCTGCCTCTGAGCAGACGGCACACCAGTGTGGCACGCTGCCTTATTGGACAGGCTGATAAAAGCACTACAGCTCCCAGTGGGCATAGAGGTCGTGAAATGCGCCGCTCAAACCAAGGGGACAGATTTCGTGTCACGTGGAAACCATGAAGCGGAGACAGAAGCCAAGCGTATGGCATCTAGGAACGAAACAATCATGGACGTGGAGGTGGCACGTACCCATGAGCGGATGATGATAGCACAAGCCACACCAGAAGCCTAGAGCAATATGGGGCAGACTCAGCTAATGGAGCTCCAGGGGGTGGCACCTCAGTAGTAGAAAAATGTGTGAAAATGTGTGAAAGCGTTGAGGGTGTTCTTTAAACCCCTCTGACAGATTGTGGAGGCAGGACAGCACTCTTAAACCAGTAATGCCTGTCGCCCTTCTGAAGGTAGCACTAGAACAACTTCACTACCCCATTCACATGTCAAAAGAAAACCTAGCTGCAACGCTCACAGAAGACTGGTTCACACCGAATTTAGCGGAGAATGTAGCATTTTTTATGGTGAACTGCAAAGTCTGCCAGCAATTCACCGCTGGGCACACATTAAAAGTAGTGAGAGAAAGCATTCCCAGACCAAATGGGCCATTTCAGCACTTGCATATCGATTATGTCGACATGATTCAAGTATGCAATGGGTACAGGTATTTAATTGTACTGGTGTGTCCATTCTCTAGATGGATAGAAGCAGGTCCCTGCACACACCCCGACGCTACCTGTGCTGCCAAGTTCCTGGTGAGGGAAGTGTTCCTTAGATGGGAGGTAATGAGATCAGACAACGGGGCTCACTTTAACACAGTTTTTGAGCAGATTAGCTTGTTGCTTGGTATAAAGCACAAGTTCTCGTTGGCGTATCCTCCAGAGGGAAATGACGTATGTGAGCGGCTCAACGGCCTGTTGAAGGAAAGGATAGCCAAATTGAAGCTCACATTAAAGAAGGGATGGCTGCACTGTCTACCAATGGCATTGTATGCTGTTCGGAACCAACCCGGCTCCGAACATCATCTCACGGCGCATGAGATAGTTACAAGCAGAAGGATGAGGATCCCTCTTACCCCCCCGAGAGAGAGCCAGATGTGATGCCCAGCCAACTAGGGAGGTCCTGGGAACAGAGATGAAAGACTATATTGACTGTATGACATCCAGTGCCTCTGTCATTACAGATCAGCTGCAGCAACGGCGTAAAGGGGACAGCACAGCACAAAACGCAACAGAGAGTGCTGATGCAGGCGCAGCTCAAATCCTTTGTGCACCCCTCGTCTTCCCTGGTGATGCAGTATTGGTGAGGAACCACACAAGAAAAAGGTGGGACGAGCCAAGATTCAATGGCCCCTTCTTCGTAGAGGACTGCATACCGTCCGCTGTCAAGCTCAAGGGCAGAAGAGCCTGGATCTACCTAAATGACATTAAACCCTACATAGGAGAAAGCCCTCAAGCTGCATCCAGCTGTGAAGAATCTACAGACAACGGGGAAGAACCTCAGCACGTGCAGACAAGATCCATGACGAAGAAGAAAGACGCATGAGCAGAAAAGACAAGATGAAAAGAGCTCTTGTGAAAATCTTGGCTTTACACCAAACTTTTCCTCTTGTTAAGAAAGGAAGAAGGCAATAAATATGGCAAGGGAAATGTGCACAGAATCACACAGTGAACAACTTTGAATCTAACAACGTTCATACAATACCCAAGACTCGTGTATACTAAAACCCAGGAGTGCAAATAGAGTGAAACAATAATACCAATATATGAAAAGGGATGTGGGGTAAGTACTTAGTACCTCCTTATGACTGAAAGGAAAGTCGGCAAACTCCTTACCCACTATGCTATTACAGATACTGACAGCGCTAAGCCCACGTAGAGGGCAAGCAAGGACAGGAATTGTGAGCTGACACTCTGGATGATACTGAATAAGGAACTTAGTAACAGTACTCACGAGGACCGGAAAGACCACTTGAATGTCAGTAAACTCACGAACCCAGTTGATCAAACAGGGACCCTGAAGGCTATAACAGCAATGGGTGGAGGAAACTAAATACATAAGACCCTAGTCAAGGGGCAAGTAGGAATAGTGATTATAGAATAGTGAGGAAAACAAAGGGCATTCACACTGGGACTAGTTACAACAGCACCTCACACCTAATAATCAAATGGAAAATAAATGCAGAAGTGCAATGGAAAATATGGAATGGATCCCAATAGAAAGTAAGGATCAAGAGCAGGGAAAATGATATCACAAAAGGAAACCTTTCCCACCCATCCAAGGAGAAAAGGCAGGAAGCTACATCTATAAAGGGAAAGACTAACGCATCAAGTTTTTCAGTAGCAAAGGACAGCTTCAAAGAAACAGAGAACACAGCCAAATTGGGCAGCATCAAAGGGTAAAGCACAGAGAAAGGCTGCCTGCAGACAGAGGAAGACAGAAAGGGAAATCCAGAAAGCAGAAATCAATTAAGCACATAAATTCGAAATCCAGGGCAGAGGAACAAGAAACAGGAACTAGGAACCAGGCACAAAAACTAGGAACCAAGAACAAGGGACCAGTCACAACAGGAACACTGCAACAATGACCAGCGCTGGACTGAAGTAAACTGAGGCTTTTAAAGCTCCTTAACGAGCACACCCCTCAGGTGTGCCGCCTGCTGTACCTGCAGCCACAGGTGTTGCCTATCCTCCACCCAACCTTGTCCTGCAAGGGAGGAGATGAGGCAGTGAGCCAGGCATTCTGGGAAGCATAGTCATTAGATTAACGTAGCATGCTGGCTGCCAAAAACATGGAATGGATCCGGAAGGGAAGTAACTTGGAAAATAAGGTTTTAGCTCTCCCAATTCATCACAGCACTGTAGCATAGGGTTCGGAGGAAATGTCCAGTAGGGAAAAAACCCCAATACATCCCCCCAAGTGACGGGAACAGGAGCGAAGGGAGCGAGCCGTGACACCTCTAAGCACTGAAAGAGATAAAAGCAACAAAACAAACACTCTGTGCAGCCAAAGATGCATGGTAAAAAAGAGAATTGTGCACCCATAGCCACAGTAATGCTACTCATATGAATGTTTAGAGCCGCATTAAGCATTGAAAAGGCCCTAAGACTCTGATAAGTGGAAAGTAAGACATTCCTGAGAACCAAAAACAATATCCTTAAGCAACCAGTACCAAGACTTTGTCACAAAACGCATGGTCTCCCCCAGTAGAAATATTACAAAGGGTGTGCTTTCCTGTTTTCTATTAGTTTTAGAGACATATGCATTACTCGTAGGGAGAGGCACCAGTATCCCAGATTTCATCCAAAATCCAGCCAACAGGAAGATAATACGTCAACCACTAACTGTCCTCGCAGAGGCTTTTGCCGAAGAGCCAGAGTACTGGGAATAAGGACAAATGCTTCCACCTCAAGTGATCATCGATGAACTGACTTACACCTTGTTTTTCCGAATCATAGAGGAATGTCCAGGAGCTGTTGGGAGAACCACAAATACCCTAACCTTCATCAGAGATCCAAGAAACAACGAATTCCTAAACCAAGTGTGGTACAAACTGAATTACGTGGTCGCAATTCACGCAGCAGGAAAGTGTAAAAACTGTTCACGTCACAAGAAAGGCCTGTGATCTAGAGACTAGAAAACAAGAGCGAATGTCGTTGTCACCAGAAGACAGCAAATATGCCTACCGAATCTTCTTCCACCTCATTGAGAACTTTCCAGAACTAGTGGGTAGACCAACAATGTTGACGTATCCACATTCCTCAGGGACCCAGTAAAGAACGCACAATTAAACAGGCTCCTGAGAGCCATTATAGCGCAATTAAGAAGCAATTATGGACATCCACTGCTGAGGAGAGCCTTAGAAAGAGGAGATCCAAAATAGAACTTTTCATCATCCTACTGCCGTGGAGCAGATAGAGGAAAGAGACACTGTTCTTCAACTTGTCGCCGAGAGACCGAACGAAAGGAGCGGACACAAGAACTTCACCATCTTATTTTTCTTTTTCTTCATCCTTCTCATTTTTTCTATTTTTTCATATGTTCACTATTGCTTTTATTTTTTGTTCCTATTTTTACAACATCTTATTTTTGTGATTTTAACTTGTATTCTATTTTTTTCCATATGTTCACTTTTATTTTTGTTCGTATTTTTACGAGTTGATAGCCTAACCTTTTTCCATAGTCTAGCAAACAGAACCGTGCTGCATACCCACAGACTATCATCATCACCCGCAAGAGGGGGGACACTTAAAAAGCAATCAACACTTTAGTAATAATAGACTTTTTGAACTATGAGATCAAAGCACGAAAATAATAAATAATTGACTATGGACTCGATCGAAATGGGGGCCCAGAACAGTAACATAGATCTACCCTCAGTAGAAGGGCGCCTCCACATCCCTGGAAGAAAATGCTGCAAACTGTCGTTCCGAACAATAATGTGCATATGTACAGTGATTATTGTTGTTTTTCTATTATTAACAATCAGAACTGCTTTCTTTATTGGTGAACGAAGTGTCCCACTATCAGTACGACCACAGGATAATGAACATCAGGGTCCCACAAAAGCACCCAGACCCTATATAGTGATTCCAGTTCCAAGAAAAGCTAATGATGAAGCAAATGATTTGAAATTGAATGTAATTAGCAGTTATGCGTATACACATGAGGTAATGAATGGGGAGAAAAGCATGAGACAGGGTCAGCACGAAATGAATGATAATGTAGCACTGACCACGGCACGCACACACACACAGAATGCACACAAACAAGGGCAAGTGTCAATGGCTACAAGGCCTCCGGCGAAGGCAGCAGAGAAAGAGAGACTGCCTGCCGAACAATCTGTTCCAGAAAACGGTGGAAATGACCAAGAAAAGCCAAGTGAATTACCAAAGACGGAGGGAATAGCAAAATCCCTCAAAAGAACAGAAATGGCCACGGAAAAATTCACAGAGAAGACACAGATGCTAATGAATTACTTGTTCCCATTCATAGCCCAAGCAAAGAAACTGCATGAGGAGCTGAAGAACAGGACTATAGAAACTGTGACAGCAGGCACACCTGCTCCAACACAAGGAGCAAGCGGCAAGCCCACAACACAGCCTCGCGTTGGGAAGGTGGCGAACAGATGGTGGTCAGGGGAAGCTGACGACAGACTACAACAGGGAAGGAAAGGAAGCACAAAGCTTTCACCTACCACAGCGGTGCAGTTGAGGCAGCCTGCCCCACTGAGATACCCAAAGTGGAAAAGCAGCACAGATGCATTTAAAGACTTAGTCAAAGCAAACTACAGAAGAAAGCTGAGAATCAAGAGAACCCCTCACAAATATACCAATGAACCTAACGACTACCTGGACAGCACAGCCCATCGTGGAAACAACATATGGTACTATCACATGAAGGAAGTAGGACGTAGGGAGTCAAAAGGAGAATGCTTCGTCTGTGCACTCCTGCCCTACAGTATGGGAAAATACAAGATCTTCGGGGCTGTAGAAATTGATGTCCAGACAGCACACTGTATGTCACACGTAGTAATGTGCAAGACCAGAGGTCAATTCATGGGCAGTGATGCCTCCCTGAAATGGGCAACAGAAGCAACTGACCCTGACGAGGATGATTATGTTCAGGACATAAAGACAAGAAACAGAGCCCACCCTAAGAATCATGTAATCAGATACGAGAACCCTGGAGTAAAGGGAGCTGGAATTAGATGGGAAGTGAATCAGAAGCTAAATGTTCAAGGAAAAACTCCATAGGAGGCTCGACGTTGGAAGAACAGAGGCCAAATGCAGATTTGGGGAACAGTGCTTTCACCAGACGGATGGGAGAAAGTAGTGGTGATCTGCAGAGCCTGGATGGTCATTGGTCAATACGAACCTACCATCAAAATAGTACGGAACGGATGCAATCCATTATGGCCAAAACTCGCAAATAGTACCACTGGAAAACCTAAAGTTTTGCTTCAGAAACAATGGGACGAGGAAGATGGGAGAGAATCGGAACTGTGGACGAGTCTTTGACGCCCCAGGCATGGTACATGGAACCGCAGTGATTATGGACCATTACTGGGCGTGTGGATGCAAAGCATATATAAGACTACCAAAGAACTGGGGAGGCATATGCACGCTAGTCCATGTTCCTGCACTAGTGATCCCAAAAAGTGACCTGAGTATTGACAGTTTCCCGAAAGCAGATGCTCACCTGAGGAAAAGGAGATCTGCAGAGCTGGTATCACGAATGAAGAGAGAGAATTACTTTTCTGCCAAATCAGAAGAAGCATTTTATGCAATCCCATCCGAACACAGGCTGTTTAGCCTCACCTCCTCAGTATTCACAACAATACTCTTGCCACACATCCAAGTTGGAGCAAATACTAAATGGTTGCAGATAACCAGATGGGAATTACTGCAGACCATCAACACCACTGCAAAAGGATTCAACGCAATCAAAAAAGAACTGAGAGCAATCAGACTGATGCCCCTCCAAAACAGATATGTGCTTGACATGAACACTGCAATGGATGGAGGTGTTTGCGCAAAAATTGGAGAATCATGTTGCATATTGTAAGAGGATTCAATTCAACACTACAGCTAAGTCAACGCCTAGTCTATAATACTGAATGAAAACCCTTATTGATATATCTTTATGTCCAGTTCATGCGTTCTGGATGACTACCCCTATATAACACCCCTCTCTCAGAATCCCCCTGACCCCACTGAGCCAAGAAGTAGTTCTGTTTTGCAAGTTAAAAGGTTTATTTGAGAAGTAAAGCAATATATATCTATATCACGCTTTATAATAAATTAATAATTGGATATCACACTTAATCTGGTATGATAAAGATTAACAACGGAGAATCTGGCACTAGCACACTTCTTGATAATCACTAAGGAGTTGACATGAAATGGATAAGATAGCAACAATACTTTTATAGTTTCAAATGGATGCAATGTGGAATGAAATGCAGTAAAGAAAATAACTTGATAGGATTTCAGCAAAAGACAATGTAATCACTTTCTTGGACAATTCACCCCCCCCCCTTTTATGCAATGCAAGGAAATGGCAGAAAGGCACACAGTTCTCAGAAATGCAATTAAATGTGATTCAGTTCACCCCAGCAACTTAGACTACAGAAGTTGAAAACACAGGCCCAAATGCTTTTAAATGTGCTGGAAATGAAGATAAAAATATGCTAAAATGCTTTTAATTCCCTCTAGAGGTTCAGGGTGAGTGGTATCTAGTTAATATTAGTCCAGGCTCACTTTAGCAAGGATCTAGGGTGTAACTAGCAGGTTAAACGAATTTTTGGCAACTGAAAGGCAAGC
Organism: Ambystoma mexicanum; assembly: GCF_040938575.1. Classification (NCBI taxonomy): domain Eukaryota; kingdom Metazoa; phylum Chordata; class Amphibia; order Caudata; family Ambystomatidae; genus Ambystoma; species Ambystoma mexicanum. The sequence continues at coordinate 1,578,401,152 of NC_090932.1, forward strand.
AGCAGCAGATTTTTACACGTGAAGAAATTTGCAAATCGCGGTAAAATGTCAAATCGCGGCTAAATTTGCGAATGCGCCGAGCGCGATTACAGAGGCACTACAAGGACTATCACTATCGTTTTGGGGTCCTAGGAAAGCCTAGGATCTCAGCTTCCAGATGGAAGTTACTGCAAGTCTCTAGCACAAACGGTCACAGAGATATGAGCGATTAAATAAAGGTCGTTTTTCAGATTTGAAATTTTACAGTTCAAAAAGACAAGTGCAGCTTGCAACTAGAAAATGACAGATGACAGCTTTGCAAATGACAGGTGACAGTTAGGAGACAGTTGTACTTAGATTAAACTAGCTTGGATTATATTATGTTAACTAAGAGATTGGTTCTGCACAGTTTTCTAGGTACTCACACTATATTCTTGAGTTAAATGGGCCTCGCCACGGATCTGGTCAGTTTTTAGACTGGACTCTGGTCTCTGCACTTCACAGTGATCTGGGTCAGCTCTCTCTGCTGGTCTGGTCTGGGTCTCTGAAGTTGATGGAGGTAAAGTATGGATTTTCCAGCAGAGCGTCCCGCAGCAAATGGATTTGAAGGTCCCTATCTGTCCTGTCTGTCTGCTTTTATGTGTTTTTTCTTATGTGTGTGTGTGCAGCATCACTAGACCCTACCCCTCTCCACTTATCATTGGTCAAATTTCCATTTCTCACTTGATTGGGGAAGGAACTGTGAGTCAGAGCGATGTCATTTTATGGCTTGCAGAGAGTCCACTCCTCCTGTCAACTTGCACACAAATCTAGATTTGAACCAAATACATATTTGCAGAGGTACATATTGTTTAAAATTACATGCACCCATCATGCATTACAGGAGGTATACCCTGTTCAAACTCTGCTCTTCCTGAGAGCTTGCATTCAGAAATGGCAATATTTTGCACTTTTTAACTGGTTTGCAATACCGGACATTACCCCAAATTTACACACATGTGCGCAAGGAGTATGGACATTAGTTGATGAAGTGTCAGATTTTTCACATGCACACATTTTGAGTAATATCCTCTTTTCCGCTAAAACCCCCCTGAACATGCCACCGGTTCTAAAAACCTCTTAAAATGTGGGCAGAAAAATCACAAGAATTATGGTATCATTTATAAAATGTTCACAAGTCCGTACTACGAGTTATTAATCTTTTTAGAGTTATGTTCTGGCCCCAAAGGGGTGTGGTTTTCCTCCAGCACAAGGTTGAATTTCTGGTTTTTCCAGTTCTGCCAAGCCAGCTTGCTCTCACAGGCAGTGCCCCTCCCCTTTACTTCCAGGAGGAAGCTACATTTACGACATCTGCAATAAACCATCTGCCTGGGTCAGGACAGGGCTTTGTTCAGAGCTCCTGTATTCTATGGGGCTCCCCTTAATTCAATTATCAGAGAGATGGCATATCCTTAGTGTGGCCAGCAAAAGGCAGATAGGCCTGGGAACACAGCTGTGACTCAAGTTTCACTCCTGATGGGGGTAGTTGCCAGGCAGAATTCAGTTCCTTAAGCCAGGTTTCAGATAAAATGTCACTTTTTGTTACCCAGTCTAAGTCAAGACAATGTTTACATATGCAGCTAGAATGCTGATTCTAAGTTTAAAACTATGACATTTAAACAATTGCAACCTATGTGACACTCAAAGTAGATCACTCAATTCTTTTAAACATTTACATTTTTAGTGTCTTTCAGTCCAAATTTACTTAAACTGCTGAAATCCACAGCTCAGCCAGTCTTGTTATAAACCTTCAAGTCACTTCAGAATATAACTTTACATTGGATCCACCTTTCAGTAAGTCTTTCTTTGGCATGTTTTGGGTTCATTTATTCAGTTTTACACAAAAAAAGTAAAATCTGGTGTCGTTTTAAAACGCCGGCTTTTGGATAGTGGTGAGTACTGGTAATGCACCCATTTTTGGGATTTAAGAAATGAATTCCCCACAGTTATGGGTTTGCTTTTGGCAATCAGCATTGCCATTCCCAATGGTTTCAGACTACTGTGTGGGTAGTCCAATGGTGGTTTTAGGCAGTGTCCTTCTGTGCCCATAACATCGGCAAAAATGAGTGGCAGCCTATTCTTCATGCATTTCCCTGTGCATTTTCTGGGAAGCTCTGGCCATCATGATGTTTTCATATCAGTACTGCACAGTTTTGAGGTAGGGCTCGGATGCATGGGTAAATACATCCCACAATATTTATACCATCACACGATGAAGAAAATGGAACCCTCACAGAGGCTATAAGCATGTTGACAAATCTGGTTTGGGAACCTGTTCTCATGGGTCCCACAATGGATGGCTGATATATTCAAGTTTCTGGGAGCCTTGTTAGTAATGATACTACTGGGATTCTGTGTGATCAAAATAACCATCACCCAGTGCCAGAAAACTGCAAAGAAAACCATTGGAATGAAAATCATGGTTGATGTCGAACCAGGGTGGAAGCCCAGAGACCTGACTGATGAAGAGATAAGAGACTTTGTGAAGGCCAGTGAGTTTGCGCCAGAAGAAACCAAGTTTGCATATCCTAAGAAACAAAGAAGGTATGAAGGAAAATGGATTTACTGCAGTCCAAATGGACAATGCCAGCTAATGACCTGGAACAAGGACGAACATGTCAAAACAGCAGGGAGTTTGAAAGGCATGATAAAAATATGAACTCCAAAGACGCATATGTTCACGCCATCATGTACCAACCCTGAAGATGATGAACAAAACACTGAAGAATCAAAAGAGATAGAGACAAAAATTGAAGCAGAAGTGGTCAATAAACCGACCAGAGGAGGGAGTATAGAGGAGGTCCCAGACGTGACCTGCACCCATGCCCCTCAATTCGAGCTGCCAGGAAGGCACTTGGCAAGGTGAATGACGTATAAAGAGCAAATGAACCAACAGAGAGCTGCACTGGGACTCTGCCCAGTGTACATTAGGAGATCCGTGACTGTTGAAGCGCCCATAACCAGACAACCCTGGGCAGCACGGTACCCTATCAGAGAGCCATACCAGCCGCTGACACGAAATGAGGAGAACCTACATGCAGTCCACGAAGAGACCCAACAAGCCTTAATGGAAGGCCTGCAGAATTGAGATAAGTGCCTGAACAGACTCACAAATGAACAAAATCGGCTATCGAAGATGACACGCCAGCGTGAGCAGTTATACATATAGATGTAATGGACACAGGGGAGAAACGATGCTAAAACGTAAGGAAACGTGTTACAAGACAGAATGAAAGTAACCAACCAGTCAACGTGTGTAAATAGGCTTGGAACGCAAGAAGCAAAGGAAACGATGCCGCTTGCTATGCTTAGTAGAATAATAGAAGCGGCATGCGCAAAACTTATATCTACCTGAAGGAGTACATTATACAAGTGCGACTCCATTTTGTAAAGCAGAAGTATGCCCAGGCTGCCCGAGGCCTAAAAGACCAAGTTTCACAACCCAGCCAGAACAGAGAGAAAGAGCAGAATCAAAACTCAACAAAGAGCTGCTGATGCTTGGGAAACCAAGGTCACCCAGAGAAGGGGAGGAGAGCATCAACTCGCAAGAATCAGGCTTCAGAGTGTACCAGCTCGCCCGTGAAGGTCAAGATAAGAGAGGCCCAGGCAGGTGGCTATGACAAAGTAGAATTAAATACAATAAAAGCTGGAAACTGAAGCAGATTCATGGTGAACAGACACATGACCAGCCAGGCGCGAAGAAGTACCACCGCCTGATGTCATCCAGAACTCGAGGATGCCATAACTTCTCCTGATAAGAGGCTACAATTCCGAGGCCATACCCAGCCAACTAATTGACACATAGCCCTAAAATACTGATTGATGGAAGGGAGGCAGGGTGAAACTTGGCACACCAGGCACCTGGGTGTCCATTCTGCATGCTGCTAATTAAAATGGGGATTTATGTCTAGGGGTGTAACCCGCCCAATAACAATGGACCAAGTAATCTAGGGTCCTATAGCCAGTAGAGCCAATGAGATGTTGTACTTGTAGTGACGTCTATCACGAATGATGTAGAGGGTTGGATGTAGACGCCCACCCGATAAGAGTTATCCAATCCGCATGCTCTGTTATCATATACTGATATACCACCTATACTTAAGTGCCCTTCATGACCAATTATATTGTATGACAATTTTTGTAGAATTAGACGTCAATGATGACGAGTTTTATGCATAAAAGTTACTGTTCGACTGAAGTTCGAGGAAGTCGGAGCGAGACAGGTGATCGCAATGCTGCTGATTTCCATGTGTTTCTCTGTTTGATGCACTTGTCATTAAACGGACTTCCCTTTGCCAACTTACTGAGTCCTCATTATTGAGTTGTGCTGGAGTATGTGATCCTGCACCCCCTGTCCTCACATGGTGTAACTATCTTGTCTTACAAGTTCTAGAGGGTGAGCACTTACCTATGGGCCCGTCAGTAACTTCCTCCCCTCCTGAACACACTGAATGAGGAAAATGGACCTAGGAGGTATTGCATATATTCCAAATTATCATATCTCATTATTAGCAGTTAAACACTAAAGCCTGTCGCCACAGGCAATCATGGTAGATATGCAGCCAGATCGTGACTCATGGGCATGATCTGAACGCAGGGACACATGGGCTTCCAGGCACAAGACTACAGGGGGTGGAGGGGTTGTCCAGCAGTGACAGGCTTTAAAGCTATTAGAACCCCACAAGATGAGGGTTAAAAGCATTACAGCATGGCTGTTGAGAAACATGTATGGTTGGTGGCCCAGCAGTAAATTCATTTTTTTTGCAGCAAAGAGGAGAATCCCAGTCCACGGGAAGGCGAGGGAGAGGGAGGCAGAGAAGGCGAAGCAACTGGAAGGTTAGTGTCAAGAATGGGGTTGAGGTTTTTTATTTAATTTTTTTTTAAAATTTATTTATTTATTTTTTAAAGAGGGGTTGGGCATCTCCATCTTTTGACTCACGGGTCGGGGATGTTTTGATAGGTGGTCCAATGGGTGTATTTATTTAGTTTTAGATATATTTGTTGCATCCTTTTCACCTGTTGCTTTAATGACTGGGATGCTGTTGAAGTGATTCAGGTTATGTTATGGGTTGCTTATGGCCTGTATGGGCTCTATTTGATTTTGGTGTTTTCTGGTTGGGATATCTCCATGTGATTGGGAGGGGTATCGGGGGTGGCTTGGGGTTTGTTAGTTCTTGTTGACGTTGGATTCATACTTCTGCAGGTGGGGGTGGGGGAGGGTTTTTGATTCTTATAGGTACAGATTTTTTTATTTGGTTTTTTGTTGTCTTCTTTTTTCCCTTGCAATGCCTTCTGGGAGGGGTGACCAGTTGTCTGTTTCCTCATGGAATATAAATGGTCTAAATAATCCACTCAAAAGGCAAATGATTTTTAATTGTTTAAAGGATATGCACAGTGATGTTTATTTTCTTCAAGAGACCCATTTATTGATGGACGAAGTCAACGTGTTGCGCAAGGGGTGGATTGGGGAACTTTTTGTCTCGTGTTATTCGTCCAGGAGTAGAGGGGTTGCTATTCTGATTCGGAAGAATTCACCAGTTAAGGTTTTAAACTCATGTTCTGATAAGGAGGGTAGGGTGATTGCACTCTTAGTGGAAGTTCAGGGAGTTCAAACTATTCTTTGCAATGTTTACGCTCCGTCGGTGGATGATGGTTCTTTCTTTGGAAAAGTGGCTCAAACATTACAGGATTTTGCTTGCCGGAATGTTATTCTGGGGGGAGATTTTAATTTGGTTATTGATAATGTCAAGGACCGAAGTGGATCCAGTACTGCTTGCAGGCGGGATCCAACATTTTGTTCTTTTAACTCACTTGTTTCGGAATTTGCCTTAGAAGACTGTTGGAGATTACTTCATGCTGATTTGAGAGAATACACGTTTTATTCTAACTCTCATGGCTCACATTCTCGCATAGATATGTTTCTCACGGCTGGTTCAGCAACCTTGAATCTGGCAAGCTGTGAGATTGGCTGTGTCGCTGTCACTGACCATGCACCTGTGTTTATGAATATGAGTTTGCATTTTGATACTTCTAGATCATTTTGTTGGAGAATGAACACCTCAATTCTTCAGGATGAGGAGATAGTGGAAAAAATCAGATCAGAGGCTGATCATTTTGTTGTAGAAAATAGGACAGAGGGAATTAGTGTTGGGACAGTCTGGGAGGCATTTAAATGTACGATGCGGGGATTGATCCTGGGTTTATCCAGTAGCAAGAGGAAATGTATAGAGAGGGAAAATTTGGATTTGGAACAAAATATTAAGCAGCTTTCAATGGATTTGGTGAATGACTCAATGAATCTGGAGAAAAGGAGAAAACTTAGGGAACTACAGAGGAAGCTGAATGAGACTTTGAAAGCTAGATCTGAAAAGGAGTTGTTTAGATTGAAATGTTCGTATTTTGATTATGGTGAAAAGTGTGATCGCTGGCTTGCCTATAGATTGAGACAACAGCAGTCAGAACGGTCTATCACTTCTATCATTAGAGAGAATGGTCAGGTGACTTGTGACCCGAAATTGATTAATGAGACTTTCAAGGAATATTATATGAAACTTTACCAACGGGAGTTGGATGTCAATGGATTGAATGGTTCCTTTTTTGATGGATTGGAGATACCTAGAGTGAATGATTTGGAGAATGCAATGCTGGGTGAGGCTTTGACTGTGGATGACTTGAAAACCGCGATTGGGAAGCTGAATTCGGGCAAGTCTCCGGGCCCGGATGGTCTGCCTGCTGAATTTTATAAAATCTTACCTGATTCAGTGGTAGAACTTATGCGGGATATGTTCGTAGAATCCAGGGTGGGAGGTTTGCTTCCTGCTTCTACTAGTCAGGCCATTATATCGGTTTTTTTAAAAAAGGGTAAAGATGGTTGTTTGACTTCAAATTACCGCCCGATCAGTTTGATTAATACTGATAATAAGATCCTTGCAAAACTGTTGGCCCTTCGTTTGCAGACTCTTCTTGTGAAGTTAGTGCACACTGACCAGTCAGGCTTTGTTCATGGCCGGAGGACATCTAGTAATATTAGGAACTTATTGTTGTTGATGACACATGCACAGGATATAGATGATGATGTTGCGGTGCTTTCCTTAGACGCGGAGAAAGCGTTTGATCGTGTTGACTGGGACTATCTTTTTTCAGTATTGCGTGCCATGAATTTGGGAGAGGAATTTATTTCTTGGATCGCCTTGCTTTATGCTAGCCCGACTGCCGCTGTCAGGACTAATGGGCAATTGTCAGACACTTTCGTGCTACGGAGGGGTACGAGACAGGGATGTCCTTTATCCCCCCTGATATTTGTTTTGGCCATGGAACCATTGGCGATTGCCTTAAGGAGTGACGCGGGGATACAGGGTCTGAGTTTTCATGGTGCTGACCAAAAGTTGTGGTTTTATGCGGATGACCTACTTTTGATGTTACGGAATTTAACGGTGTCCCTTCCGGCCTTGCTGAATGTTTTGGATAGATTTCATACAGTGTCTGGATTTAAGGTTAACTGGTCTAAATCTGAGGTGTTACCAATTTCAGGATATTGTGACAAGAACTTGATTACTGGGATAGGGTTTCAATGGTGTGAAAGGAAACTAAGGTACCTGGGTATATGGCTAACCCCACTGGTGGATGAGATGGTTGTGGTAAACATGAACGAGGTTTGTACTGATTTAAAAATGAGCATCTTGAGATGGTCTTTACTTCATTTGTCCCTATGGGGCAAGGTGAACGCTATCAAAATGAATGCAGCCCCAAAGATTAATTATGTTCTAGGTATGCTTCCGATGAAAATTGGTCAGCATTACTGGAAAAAAATTGATGGTTTCTTACAGTCTTTCCTGTGGGATAATAAGCCGCCTAGGCTTAAATTGTGGAAACTTCAGTTGCCAGTAGAAAAAGGTGGTCTAGGAGTACCAAACTTCAGGGCATATCATTTAGCCTTTTCAAGTCATTTTATTGTGCCTTTTTTGATAGATTTGCCTGATCAATGGGTAATTGCAGAGGCTAGTATGTTGGGTCCGCTCCCTCCAAGGGCAATTCTCACAGCGACCAACAAGTCATGTAATAAATCACCTTTGACGGTTTTTCTGAGAGAGACGTGGAGACAGGTTCATGAATTGTTAGGCTCGGTTGCTTCAAGGACCATTCACTCATCCATCTGGTTGAATCCATTGATTGCTATTGGGGGCAGGTCTCTATTTTGGCCGGATTGGTTTCTAGGCGGAGTGCTCTGGATTGATGATGTTCTGGTGGATGGGGGGTGGATTGGGGAATGTGAGTTACGAGCAAAGTTTCACATTGATAATTTCAGAACTGAAGACTACAGGAAATTGAAAAGATCTATTGGAGATGTGACGGAACTAGGAAGTTCAATGGTGAATCTCTATCTTATGGAAAGGGAGCCAGGTGGTTGTTCCATTGCTAGCAGGATATATAATTGTATTGTGTCTGCTTATAAGGAAAATTCTGATTTGAGAGATGAATGGGGAAGGAGGTTGGGGTGTGAGATTTCGTCTGAGGTGTGGTTGGATATGTGTGCGAATGTTAAACTCTGTGCAATTGATTTGGTGGAGCGGTCAAGACAGATAAAGATCCTCAATAGAGTGTTTTGGAGTCCGGAGCGAATGTTTAAGAGAGGGCTGTTAGACTCGGATGAATGCTGGTGTTGTGGGAATGGACAGGGAAGTATGGAACATCTGTTGTGGGAATGTGTGCGTGTACGGGGCTTTTGGCACGAGGTTTGTGGTGCCTGTTTGCGTGTTTTGGATTTGGATGTTGAATTGGATTTTATGACAATGATTTTGGGAGGTGGTGAATTGCTGGATGATCTATCTATGTCACGGAAAAAATTTTTACTCCGTGGAGCTGGTATGGGCAAAAAGTTGGTCCTCAGGGGCTGGAAGTCACGGAAGGCACCTTCTCTTGATGATTGGGTTGAGGGGATGTCTGCCCTTGCATCCATGGAAAGGGTGGTTTACAAGCGGCAAGGGAAGTTGAGGTTGTACGGAAAGGTGTGGGATGACTTTCTGAGTATTTACTGATTTATTGCAAGTTATGTATATATAATATTCATTTATTCTGTGTATTCTGGCTGAGTATTTTTGTTCTGATTGCTCTGATTGTTTGATTATTTATGTGTAAACTTTATAAATAAACAAATAAAAAAAAAAAAAAAAAACATCAAAAAAAAAAAAAAAAAAAAAAAAAAAAAAAAAAAAAAGAATGGGGTTGAGGAAGCAGGCATCCAGATTTGATAGTGGCATCCTGACAGACATCAGGAGCCTGCATCCTGATTGACCAATAGGACGGCAACATCCAGCTGTGATTGCTAATAGCAGGCGTTGCATAGGATTACAATATTCAAGAGGTCATACCTGCCAAGGAGTTGCCCAGTATTAGAACGTGAGCACTTACAGATATTCTCTCATGTAGCATTCGTAGCCCGATATTGGATAACCAGGCTATACTCACTTTCCATATCTTCTGATGAGAGACCCAGAAGTCAGAGACCCCAGCAGCCCTCCAATGCTGAAGATGGACACGGTTAAGGACCACAGCAGCGTGAGGGTTTCATCAGGGACAGGAGAGCCATATCGGTGAAGCCAGGTCTGGTTGATGAAGGCTTTAATGAACTGGGGAGGAAAATATATTTTATTTAAAATATATCCTAGTGCTGTGCTCTCCTAACATATTAGGCATGGACAGTGTGACCTATGTATTAGCAATCTAACACGGTAACATAGATTATCAGAGAGGCATTGACCAATCAAAAGGCAGAATAGTAATTTTTCAGTATGCACTGGATAGCTCAACGCCAATCACTGCCTTCCTTCTTGACAACGTTCTGTGGGTAGAGCCTTAGCTGCAGCAAACGTATGCTCACATCTTAAGCTCTGATAAACATCTCAACGCTGGACTGATGTACCAACAAACATGTGTTCAGAAACCTAAACATGAGTGCTTCAGCTTATGCCCCAAATAAACACATTTGTTCTTGGCGGAGTCACAGTAAAGACGTGTTTGTGGGTCTTGGAAAGCCCCACAAATGTATGTTGATGGGGCTAAGCTGAAGAATCAGCTGGGCTAGCGCTTGACTTCAATAAACATGCATACGTGGAAGTAATCACAGTACAAATCTATGGCCGGAGCTAGGTACCATTAATTCGAGGTGAGTCAGAAAACCCCCAGTTACCACTTGTGGGTAGGACTGGACACCATAAGTGAACACAGGCCAGAGAAAGTCAAATTAGCAAATGTGGGCGGTGCTTAGCTCTTATAAACAAGTTAGATAAGCTCCAATAAAAGGTTGCAGGCAGATTGACAGACACAATTAACAAGTGTGGGCAAGGTCAAGCTACGTTATGTTATGCTATGTTGCTTATGAAGCACGCTCGACTGCCCACAGGTTTCTTGGCATCAACATAACTGGCATTGCTATCCTCTTTTAAGGAGCCTGAAATATGTAATTGTTAAATAAATGGGTGTTGAGACATTTGTGAAATGTGTAGTGATCCTGTATGCTTTTCAGTATAATAGGAAGTTTCTTCCACACTGATAAAGTTTGCTCTAAAAAGGATCGACCAGCAAAATATATTGTTTGAACTTTTTTGCAGCAAACCACAAGGCATGTGTAGAGCATGAAGCTCTTTGTGGTCTATAATGTGCCATCTTCTGACAAATGCATATAGAGCCTTGGCCATAGTATGACCTGTGTGCGAAACACCATGGGGGTCATTATAAGGTTGCCAGTCAGGGAAAAATGCTGGTTAAAGTGCTGGTTATTCCGTGACCGGCACTTTTACCGGACCAGTAAACTACAGGTTTGCCGCTGGGGGTTCTGTGATTTACCTAAAGCCAAGAGTTGGAGGTAATTCAGGCCTCCGCTGGCAAAAAACAGCCGTTATTTCCGGCATCAGTGTTTCCGGTGCCGGAATACTGCCAATCCCCTTCATGGATTCCTACGGGACTCCATGGAATGAGTATTTATTACCGCCCTTTCCGACAGCTGTAATATTCCGGTAATTTTGAGATATCAGGCGGCGGAAACGGAAGGTCAGTTTGCCGGTATCCCTTTGACATTACCGGCGGGATACCGGCAAACGTGTAATGAGGGCCCATGCCTTGAAGGTGACTCTTTTATGGACAGGAAGAAAACGGAATGAGTTCCAAACTTTATTAGGTGAATTAAATCAGGTGAAATATGCAAAACTGTGAACCGATAAGTTTTGAAGCCTCTGCAGGCAAGTCGTCAGATACTCTGGCGGACCAAGATCAACTCTATTAATTAAAATCATAGTCTATGCGCAATATCACCCATGCCAGAACTGCTTGCGTTGTATACTGTAGCGATAAAAATGAAACTATCCTACATACGAATTATAGATGATAGAAAACGTTTTCCCTTGCCGCACCCACTACTCATAAGTTCGCCAGTGGGTTCTTATCAAGTAAAGCGTGTTGAACGACCTGTCATTTTTCTTTTGTCTTTCTCAGTATCAAACAGAAGTTGGAGTTGTATGTCCATAAAAGGTTCCAATAAGCCTTGTATCAAAGGGAATTAGTAGTTGCGCTGCTTACGTTTGGTCTACTATGAAAACTTAAAGGATGCCAAGTAGCTGAGGTAGGCGTATTCAACTTGACTGCAACGCTTTGTGACCTCTGTAAACATCAACAAATAATCCGTGGGAGAAACTCACTGTTGCACTGAATCCGGTGTTCAAGGAGAGAAGTCACTCAATCTGTGAAAGGAGGTTAGGGACCTCTTGGCCTGCATAGAGACGTTGGAGTGATCAGCCTTTGTCGAAGTAGAAGCCTTGGAGGTCAGTTGTCCCTTGGTCTAGAAACAGAGTGTGACATAGAGGTGAGATGTCCCTTGGTCTATTAACAGAGTGTGACATGGAGGTGAGATGTCCCTTGGTCTATTAACAGAGTGTGACATGGAGGTGAGATGTCCCTTGGTCTAGTAACAGAGTGTGGCTTGTTGGTGAAAGGTGGCTCTGGAACTCTTCTGAACACCCCCTCACCGTTTTTGGATTGTAAGTGTCTTATACTAGATTTTGGGGGGTCCTTTGATGATATGGGAGCTGGTAACACCATTCTGTCCCTTGACCTGCCTCTTGACATTGAAAATGAGGTAACGTAAAACACTGACGTCAAAGGTGACGTTGAAAATGGTGCTTACATTGATGATTTCTTGGATTGCACACAACAGTTAGGTCTGATCTGGAGTTTCCCAATGCAGACCAGTGGCAACGATGCTGCGCCGGGGCTGCTGCCGGTGCTCTGACTGGCCTGCGGGGTAAGACCCACACAGATTGTGCCCCATTTTCTTGTGACGTTGGGGACTGAGGGAACTTAGTTTCCCAGAATGTTCGGCTGAGTCTTGCCTTGATCTGAGTCTGATGTCCACCCGATCCTTAAGACGCCTAAATGGTATGCTGTTGACAAATGCAACCGTGGAAGGTTTTCTTCTGTCCTGCAGGACACATGGATGAGTAGAGGCTACAGCGCCAACCCAGCCCTCACACTGCTAAAAGCCAAGAGCCGACACAATCATAAAGGTAAAAGAGACACAGTTAAGAGAAATGCCTTCTACGCCTTTTGTGGTAACGTGGGCCGAGGGAAGCCTTTACTCTCAAGAGAGTTGTGAATATGAAATAGAAGCAACCCAAAAAGGAATGTACAATAGTCCAAAATAAAGGAACGTCCAATTAAAGTGCTATAAAGGACTACCACCCATGACATCAAAGATGACATCACAAATGTCATTGATTATATCACTGATGACATCACATGTGCATTTAGTTTTCATGCACAGCCTGCACAAGAGATTGTCATTATAATGTTGGCAGAAAAGTATCAGAGATCATTGGAAGAACTATCATGTGCCAAATAGTTCATTAAGAGATGCATTTCTATAAACATCATTGCATTACTGAGTTCTTTCCAGTACATGAATGAACTCAGGTAGAAACGTAGGCTTTGTCTGCAGCATGCGCCATGGAGGTGCAATAATCAAAATCTTCCCATGTTGGATAATACGATGATGAATGTTTTAATTTCAGAGTTTTGTATACTGTGAAATGTAAGTACCTACCAATGCGTCACGAACTGCATAATTGTACTACTACACACAAAACATAAAGAGACCACAATGCATAAAAATACTAGCATATACAGAGAAAGGAAAGTAAGCAAAAAAACAGCACTATTACTAGAAAGTGTTCATAACCTAACTAATTAACTTCATGCACAGAAATTATTGCTGTGTTTCAGGGTTCCTTCTTCCCCTATGTATATGTATCAAATGATGTGACTAAACCCTAAGGAAAGTATTGAAAGAACATATGAAAGGGTAAGGTCTACAAGTATAGTACCTTTTACTTTTTTAATTCCTGACTATCAGTGAAGAAAACCACCTGGCCTAGATATGTCAGTGAACAAAAAAAGAGTGATCCAGACATGTGATGTCATCAGTGATGTCATCAATGACATTTGTGATGTCATCTTTGATGTCATGGGTGGTAGTCCTTGCAGTGCACAGTGGTGGCACAAGTTATGGTTGCTTAGCTTACGGTAACGGGCGAATATCTGTGGTTTTCCGGTTTTACTAGTAACCATAATATCACTAGGTTGTTATTAGTGCAAAGTAACTATAATGTTCCTTTGAAAAAAAGGGCAACTAAACCATAATGTTCCTTTAACAACATTTTTTCACTGAATTTGATAGGTTTTTAGTAGCAGAACGTAAACATTACGTCCCTTTAACAACGTTTTTTGACTGGATTTGATAAGTTTTAGTAGCGCAACTTAACCATAACGTCCCTTAAACAATGTTTTTTCTCTGAATTTCATAGGTTTTTACCAGGATACCCTAACTTTGTATAGATGTACCATACAACATACTGAACACGCTGGTGCCATCTTAATGCGCACAGCGGCCGTGCCCTATGCGTCTGGTCGCAGACATCGGGTGGCATCCAACCTGCTGAGAAAGGCAGGGGTTCTCTTACATAGTGGTACCATTCAGCAAACACAAGGAACCTATACAAACAGCACCATGTATGTGAATTGCAAGGGAAAATAGAGTAGGTGTGCAAACTCTGTAATTATGAAACAAACAGAGCAAAGGCATAGGGTATACAACATAATGGAATGCACCAAAAACAGAAGTGACGTCTGCATTGAACAATCTTACTGCACTGCTGCTTTACATAGGAACGAAGAACGAACAGGCAGAGTAAGGACTGGAAAGTACTAAGACTAGAACATCACTACAACGTGGTAAGCACACTATAGTTTGTCTTATAATTTCACAGGTCATGCAGCGTACAATAGTAGAAAAGCATGATGTTTCTTTATGCAGCAATGGCAAGCACCTTAGAATGGCTGGAAGAAAATTTTCCTCATGACGAAATGAGTCACAATAGTAACACCATTGGTACGCAGCGCAGTGTGAAACATAAAATAATTAATATGTATTGCTTCATGTACACCTAACAGATTTTATTTTCTTTAGCAGAACATATTGGAAGTGAAAGCAATGCAGCACAAGCGGCACCTCTTCCACAACAGCATAAGAGCACAGGAAAGGAAGGAAACTCTGTAAATAGCAAACTGGACAGCTTGGAAGCCAAAATGGAGGAATTGCTGAACAATTTTGCCGCCTTAAAAGATTTCGTACAAGGACATATTATGGCCAAAATAAAATACCACTGCCCCACCTGCACGCGTAACCCAGCCCGCCATCCCCGCAAATTCTGTGTGGTCAGAGAGGTCACGATGAGACCTCAATCCCTTCCTCCCCTCACGACCAACTTGTACAAAATCCCCAATTCCCTGGTATATGCATCCACTTCTGCTGCCCCTTCCCTTTCGTAATAGTATCTATCAATGTGTGGAAATAAAGGTTGATATGTAAATTGTTGCAGAGTGTATATGTGGCTTTTCCTTTTTTTTTTTAAATCCCGTTACGACTCAGCGGCGCACAGTACTGGTGGTGATGACCGCAGTTCAGTAAAAGGGAGGTGTCTGGCCTATCCACAATCACAATGGAGGCATCCGTACAACGCCAGTACGAACCGCATGTCTGCATCTTGTGAACCACCTATAATTAGTTGTGGGAGCGGACGTTTGTCCGTTGCATAACTAGGCGCATGCGTATCTCTTCCTCTATGTCCTGGTTACACTCCGCCTGTCCAGCATATGAAAAGACATTTCTGATGGACTTTAAGTAGTTTTAGGCGCCCACCCACATCCTACAGGTAGCTGTACACATGAACATCCCACCTGCTGTACCCTACAAACACCCAGCATGTCCCAAAATGTTCAGCGCATGTATGTCCCACTTTTAATTAGTCCAGAGATCCCAATGGTGTCCGTAGGACACCTAGGGACATGCGCACAAAGTATTGCACCCAAAACGCGTCCTGCGGACAGCCATCCCAATCGAGAACATTTGTGACGTCACCATGGGACCACACCCGCGTGGGCCCTTATTTGCCTGACACAATCCAGACCCTTGGACAGCAGAAAAGTAATGTGTTCTGCAATGTACGGAGTGTTATTGTGAAAGTACACGCTAACAATCAACCCACAATGTGCCATTGCACATGTATACATTTGTTTCAACGATTTAGGCCTCTTTTCCGGTTGCAAGGGCTCCACAGCAGCCCTACAAAAGGCCACTCCCCAGAGCTGCTCCATATTCTGTTTGTAGCTTTTCAGAACAGAGTAGCGGGCGACATTGCTTTGAGCTGGAATTGATTTTGGAGTCATTCTGCTGTGCTATATTACCATTGCAACTAATGGCAACCATGGCTGCTGCCTCTGTGCCAGCAACACCCACACCCTCACCACCACCACCTACTTCTGAAGGGCCTGAGCAAGGGACCAGGCGTGCTGATGTAAATAGGGATCCAGAGGAGAACGAGGATGAAGTTGAGCAAATCCCCAATGTCTGCAGCCAGCGTGGCTGCTGGGTGTGAAAACTGTGTACCACCGTAAGAGATGTGCCGAAATGTTGTGCTAACCAAGTGAAATACATTTACTCAGATGCAGAAAACATGGCTAGTACAGCTACAGCACCACCTCCATGCCACAAGACCTCAAATCGAAACACAAGACAGCAGTGCGCAGGGTACTGCCCTTCCAACAATGCAGTAGGTTACTTTCCTCTACAGCATTCTCCACATCTGCTCCTGCCAACACTAGGGACACTCCTGTAGGGCAGCGGATGCCTAAAGCATCCTTGCAGACCATATTCTGTGCAGCAGACCCTTACCTGTCAAAGGTCATGGTACTGTGCATGTAGTGCGACGCAGTACTCTGCACGGGGGAGCAACTTCGAAGTGCTTTCAAAGGGTTGTTCCGGGAGCATGATAATGACTGCTGCCTATTTAAGTGAAGGCCACCCAACAACTTCCTCTCTCTGCACTTGCCCTATCTTATCCCTGTGTGTGGTGCCCCTTCCGTACCCTCCCTTCCCTTCCTTGCCTTCTGTGTTGTGTGTTGCAAGAGCAAAAAAGATAGAAAACAACGGAAAAAACAAAAATGTAAAAAAATGCTCCTTTCAGAGGTCACAAATGGAATTGCCAATGCAAGGATGCAGGCCGCTGTGCAGCCTGTACGCTGCACAGATTGTGTGGTAAATAATGGGAGGCGTGGCTCTGTGAGAAATATTGCAGTCGGTTTGTGTAGAAAGGGCTGGCTGTAAAAAGAGGCTTTTTTCATGTTTGTTTGCATTTGGAAGGGTTGAAGTGTGCAACACCTACTAGAAAAATGCTTGCTGTACTTCCAAAAAGGGCCGCCAATACACTATGGATGGATTGCAGAAAAACCTGATTGCCAGGATCAGAAAGATGAACGCCATTTGTGGGAGAAATGATCATGCTATTAAACGTAATATTTCCATTGTGGAAGTAGGACATGGCCACATGTCAGAAAAAGGCACAAATAACCTTCTTGACAATGTGCTCCCTTTCTCCATTTGCGGACCAAATCAAGAAGAACACAGCCACATATGTGCCTGAGTAATGGGACAAAAAATTATGCAAGACTTCGTAAACAAACGCATTACCTGGCCAAGTGCCTCCTTTATCGCAAACTGCAGACGCATTCCGGTAACATAGCCTAAACTTTTCAGAAAAACCTGATTGCCAGGATCAGTAAGATGAACGCCATTTGTGGGAGAAATGATCGTGCTATTAAACGTAATATTTCCATTGTGGAAGTAGGACATGGCCACATGTCAGAAAAAGGCACAAATAACCTTCTTGACAATGTGCTCCCTTTCTCCATTTGCGGACCAAATCAAGAAGAACACAGCCACATATGTGCCTGAGTAATGGGACAAAAAATTATGCAAGACTTCGTAAACAAACGCATTACCTGGCCAAGTGCCTCCTTCATCGCAAACTGCAGACGCATTCCGGTAACATAGCCTAAACTTTTCCCTCCACAATCAAGAATAATAATGTCTGAATAATCGCGCATCACCAAAGTGGCACAAAGATGAACCAAAATCAGCCACTGCACTGCACATACTCCATACAAGTGCACAACCACATGATAGAATCCACAATAAGCAGCCACTGCACAGTGTTTTGCATCACTTTCAATCAATGTATCTAGGACTCCCCCAAAAGTCATAGGGGGTCATTCTGAGGTTGGAGGTAAGGAATTACCGGCACCGGTAAGGGTGCCGATGCCGGTAATCCCTTACCTTCGAATTCCGAGGTCCCTTTGCGGGTCCTTCCTTACCTCCTGCTTTTAGCAGGAGTAAAGTACGGGACCCGCAAAGGTACTTTACCTCCTTCCCCATCCCCATTCCCATTGAGCCCCATGGGGCAGAAATGGGAATGGGGAAGGGCAAAAGGTGAATGGGGAATTACCGGTCCCTCCAACCCTGGAATGGACCGGTAATTACTCCATTTACCATGCCGGATTTGGGACGGTTTCGGAGGCAACCATGGAGCTAATTACTCCATGGTTAGCTCCAAACCCGGAATGAGGCCCATACACTCTGCCCCCTTAAACACACAGCCATAATCTTAGGCTTCTGCATTCCTCTCTACAAATACAGCTTCTACCGCAGTCTCTGCGTAGACACCACACCCAGAAACATTATTGCGCAATCCCTTAGCCTCCACAGTCCCATTTCCATGCCCGCCATCCTCAAAATCCCTGGATGTGGCACATGTAATCCGTGCAGAAATGGGGGAATACATTTCAACCAGGGTAGGGGATTTCTTCTTTAGTGGTGGCTCTGAAAAGAGCATTTCTTTTGCAGGTGCTTGTAGAGAAACACCTTTTTTTGGTTTTTATAGGGTTTTCTCTTTTCTTCACCTCCTCACATTCTTACAGTAACCTCTTCAATGCATCCTTTAGATGGGCAAAAAAAATGCCATTAGCAATGGTCGACAAAGAAATGCCATTTGCATGGAAAAAGTTAGCATTTCGAGAATTAATAATGTCATTGTTACAGAAGAACATCCCACCAGCGCACAAAAAATCACACATGCTCTGTTGATGAGACACCTTCCAAACTCTGGCTGGGGACAAAGTACATTAGGGTGGTATGGGCGAGAAAACCACCTGGGCAGTGGGACAAAGCCTCTTCATGGCTTTCATCAACCTCTTCAGTTGATGGAACAAATGTGAACAAGCCGCGTAATGCAAATGCAAGGCGCCATAGTGCACGACAACAACATGAACAGTAGCGAAAGTGGCCACTTCACTGCAAAGTCCAAGCACAATGCCAAAACTGCACAAATCAGCAGCGCACCACAATGCCTACACTCCTTCCAAACCAAAATAGCCATCAAAGTCTCTTTCCAGGGCATACCTGTGCAGATCTAGCACAAAGGCATCACCCACAATCAACACTGTGTGTCGCTCCATGTCACCCCACCTCACTACACAGAGTAATGAAAAAAAGTATTACCACCCCTTCCTGTGAACCACACCCTCAGTACCTGATTGAATCCCCACAGTCCCATTCCCATGGCCAGCATGCTGAAAAGGGTAGGATGTGGCACCTGCGCTTCCCCAAGTACCGGGAGGGCCACGCCCCAGTAAAGCAGGAGCAGTCCTTCTTCCCTTTTCTCTATCTTCTTTCCAGCACTCCCTCATTGGGTACTGTTAAATAGTCACACACTCATCCACCAATCACATTGAAGACCTCTCCATGTAACACTATCAGTCCTGTACAACACTCCATATATGACGTGAAATATTCAGAGTGCAAGTCTCGTGTTATACCAGTACAAAGTTCTGTGAAACTATCCAAGATTTCTGCATCCAGATTCCTCCACATCGGCACCCAGCAATGGTGCATTGCAAATGGCACTAAGTATTTAAAACATTTATTAAACGGCTCACACCAGTTGTGTTTACAAATAATAGGACTGGAGAAATGTCTGCACAGAATCGTGGAAACAGTTACAGGGGCTCAGAAATAAGGCAGGAATCGGACTACTGGGCTGCAACGGAAAATGCACGTTAAATAGACAAGTAAATCCGCAAGAAGTGGTAATGTACTTACTGCAGTTATTGGAAAGCAAAAACATACCCATAAATTAAATCTTTCCGATTTTCTACTTTTGGAAAAATACATGCACTCTCTGGAATCATGTCATCCAGGAAGAAGGCCCTAACAAACGCTTTCTCTCTGTATCTATACCTAACTGTGATTCCATTCCATTTCAACAGGTGGTACATAATGCAAAACATAGCATATTGTGTAGGCCTTCCAATTCTGATAATCGTTCCACCTTACATATACAGTACCATAGGCAACACATAATATGAATGCTTTCAACGTACAACGCGGATGGGAAAAAAAAGTAACTGCAACCCTAGTACCTTCACACATGGACAGGTGTTGTGTGGCAACAAAACGTTCACACCAATAGCCGTTATGTACCACACAGGCGACAAAACCAGATCAGGTCACTACACTTCATACATTAGAAACCACGTTCAATCTTTGAAGGAGTTGTAAAGGAATTTGTTTCCTTCCATGAAGGAGAGGCCCAAAAATCTCCTTTCTCAAAGGCACTAAAGTCCATAAGATGGCCCTGACACCCACGTATGCACACCCATTGCACACAGACTCTGCCGTTGATTCGTAACTCACTGCATATATAAATGGTAGATAGGGGCCATAAATGTACATGTATATATGGTGTCA
This sequence comes from Ambystoma mexicanum, assembly GCF_040938575.1. Lineage (NCBI taxonomy): Eukaryota > Metazoa > Chordata > Amphibia > Caudata > Ambystomatidae > Ambystoma > Ambystoma mexicanum. Next base: position 1,578,421,355 of record NC_090932.1, read on the forward strand.
GCTGTACATTCATTGCACCATGTACAAGGTTCCAACATGTCTCCATGTACGTAAAAAGAAGTTCTATATAACTGGAGTACTTAGCATTGGAAATGCACGATGAAATGGTAACCCATTGCCGCCTAATTTTGTCTTTGTAGCCGCATGGTGGCCGGAAATAGAAAACTATCATACCTCTCTATCAACAGGGGAAAAACTCATTGTAAAATAGGCTTCAGTGCTAAGCAATAATTATGCTAAATGTACAGGCTCTATACAATTGAAAAACAAAATCCATATACCAGTATCACAGTGTTGGCATGCATGGCTGCATAATGTTGTGGTGGGTGTGGCCAAGGACTACTGTCTTCAGTGCATGGCCTGCAGCCTACGGCCTTTTGCCATGCACCCAAGAGCCTAGGCCTTGGTCACACCCACCGCAACGTTATGCAGCCAGGGATACGAACATGTGTCCAGGTACCAGAACCCACAAACGGAATGCAGCCACTGGCACTCCTACCCAACCCCTGCACCATAATACAGTCATGCATGCAAACATGTAGGTAGGTAGGAAAATCCACACATATAACACAGCTCTACCCACTTCCACTCACATAGAATTTGTGTACTGCCAACCAAACCACAAAATCTTCAGATCATTGCCCCTGCTCGCAGCAGTCTATTAATTACACACACTCAATGCATTATAGTACCGTGCATTACTCTGTAATCTGCGCAATAGCCACAACCCAACCACATAAAACATGCACTGGAACCCTATGCACTTTTATAAACACAAAATTCCAACACAATACCCAGAGGACACGCTGCAGGACTCGACTCCATCATGTCCAGCCATGGACCCAAACCTGTCCGATGGAACAGAAATCACCACACCCATTCAACCAACAATAGGTACAGTGGTGATACACCACACATACAAGGCAACAATGTGAAACCTAGTTGCAACTAGTGCATGAGGAAGTTGTACATAACTGGAATACTTGACCTCGAAAATGCACGATGACATGGTAACACGTTGCCGCCTGACTTTGTTTTAGTAGCCGCATGGTGGCAAGAAATGGAACCCTGCCATACCTCTCTATCAACAGGGGAAGAGCTCATTTTAAAATAGGCTTCAGTGGAATGCATGAATTGCACCAAATGTAGAGCTTCTATGCATTTGGAAAAGAAAATCCATATAGCAGTATCAGAGGGTTGCTGTGCATGGCTGCATAATGTTGCAGTGGGTGTGGCCAAGGCCTAGGCTCTTGGGTGCATGGCCTATGGCCTACAGCCTTTGGCCATACACCCAAGAGCCTAGGCATTGGCCACACCCACCACAATGTTATGCAGCCATGCATGTGAACATGTGGCCAGGTACTGGAACCCACAAACGTAATACAGCCACCAGCACTCCTACGTCCTACGGCCTTTGGTCAAGCACCCAAGCACCTACGCCTTGGCCACACACACAGCAACGTTATGCAGCCATGCTTGTGAACATGTAGCTTGGTACCACAACCCACAAACGTAATTCTGCCACCGGCACTCCTACCCAATGCCTGCACCATAATAGTGCCATGCATTGAAACATGTAGGTAGTTAGCAAAATCCACAAACATAACACAGCCTCCAGCACCTCTACCCACTTCCACTCACATAGTATTTTTCTACTGCCAACCAAACCACAAAATCTTCAGAACACTGCCCATGCTCCCAGCAGTCTGTTAAGTACACAGACCCAATACATCATAGTACAGTGCAATAATCAGTAATGTGCGCAATGGCCACAATATCGAAAATGCACAATCACATGTCCAGCCATTCATCGAAGGCGCTAGGGACTTACCACACACAAGCCTAGTACACCCTATGCCAAAATGTTCATGTCATGTGCAATCCACTCCTTATCTTCAAGTGAGCCTGCCAGCACTCACCACAGAAGCAGGACGCCTCAGCACATATCACCATACAAGCTAGTCGCCTGAGGAGGTACCCGCAAATTGCCACAGTACGCATGGATACACTCCCCCTCCCTTTCGATCCCCTCTTCCCACCACCATATGCCGGAACAGATGTTTTCCAGCCCCTTTCGGTGCCATAATATCCTCAGCTACAGCATGGCGGCGTTACCCAAACCTATGACGCACATCACACTTCCCTCCAGCCAACCACCGGGCGCGTCCAATGTCCGCTGACATCACGCCACACTCCAGCCCAATCAGACTTTTGACCATAGAGCGAACAGGGAAATGGGACCGTGGAGCGGAGCCAGATATCACAAATTGTTTGAGACGTACATTTTACCTGCTTTTAAAAAAAGTACAGGACTGATTATCACCAAATTTCCAAAAGCTTGCTTTCTGGACCAAGGCGCTGCTCCTGCTGCAAATTTGGTGAAAATCCGTCCAGCCGTTTGGCCTGTAGGCCCGTGCAATGTTTTTCTCCATTCAGTCTATGGAAAAAATTCATGTTGGAACCCCCCCTCCCCACGAAACCTCACCCAACTTCCCCAAAAAATTCAGAGTGGGCCATATACATTTTTTGCAAGTTTTTCTATGTTTTAGTGTAAAGTTATAAGGCACCCAAAAAGTGGTATTCCCATGAGATGAGCAACTTAACCATAACTACACGGCCGCTACCGCGGTCCGTGTAATACAGGGTGCGGAATTGAGGGGAGCTGGGAGCTATTTAGCTCCTGCATAGTAGAGCCTGGTTAACGTTTACCAGGAGCTACATTTGGCTCCCCGGGCCAACTGATACCTTCCAAACATGTAAATGTGACATTAACTTTGAGTATTTGAGAAAGTTAATAAAGAAGAATTAGAACAAATCTAATATACATTTAAAGTCAGTGGGTCATACAAAACTGACAAAGAGTGCATCTCTGGTAGCTGTACCTGCTTACAGGGTATTGCCCGATACCCAGGAGCTGGTTTTAGCTCCTGATCCTCGAATCTCAATTTAGAACCCTGTATATCGTTATGTTTAAGTTGCACTAATAAAAACCTATGAAATTCACAGAAAAAACGTTGATAAGGTATGGTTAAGTTGCACTAGTAAAAACCTATGAAACTCAATGACAAAACTTTGTTAAAGGGGCGTTATGGTTAAAAGTAAAACCAAAAAACTTCAGAAGTTTGCCAATTATGGTAAGCTAAGCAGCCAAAATTCATGCCACCACCGTGCACTGCTAACACTAACACCCAGGACATGAAAGATGACATCACAAAACGGTAACCCAGGGTGCTAAAATAAAACGGCAGCGTCCTGCTACAGGAAGGCAAATCCTTTCCAAGATGGCCACCATGGAACGGGAAGGCAGGGTTCCGTACGGAGCCCCTCTTCCCTTTCCATGACAGCCTGCAGGAGGCGAAGATAAGGAGCGAATGCGGCAGTGGCACCCGCCGCTGCTGAAATAAGGTAAATAAGGGGGATAGTGGGAGGTGAACAAATAAATAAAACATGGGACAGAGGGTAGGGGGGGATATGGCAGCTGGGAGAACGGCTATAAGGCAGCTTGGAATGCGGGCTTGTACCAGCAATTCAAGCCTGTGTTTCTAGCCACCTGATTGGCTGGCTCCCCCGCCCAGGGTGCTAATTGGACAATTGGGTACTAGAGAAAAATATAAAAGGACATAAACAATTTTCTGTCCCAAATACTTTTCTCTAGCATACAATAAGGACTATAATCGATGAACCTTCAAAACTATCCATGGTCTCCACAGTCCCCTTTCCAGGACATGGATCATTAAAAGACCTGGATGGCACGTGCACACCAGCGCACACCACCCTTTTAAATGTTATATTAGAAACACTCCCTCAATGCCTGCTTTCAAACAGTCACACATCCATCCACCAATCACTTCCAAAAACTGTGACCATATTAAACTTCTACACAACAACGGCCACTTAACAATCTTCTACAAATCTTTTGCATCTGCATTTCCCTTACTTATACAAAATAATTGTACACAATGCTCCTATAAATGCACATATGAATTGTGCAGTGAGAGAAGTCCATAAATAGAAGGGGCAGTACGAATGGGCAAGTGCTCATGAGAACCTGGGAGGGAAATACCAAGGGATACCAAGGTGGGACGCCACTGCTTAACTACTGGAGCAGAGGATTCAGAAGGGTGGGATACTGTAACATCCCTTTAACAACGTGTTTTCTGTCAATTGAATAGGTTTTTATAAGTCAAAATGTTTCATGGTGTTACATCACTGTATATAAGTTATTAATAATTCCTCTTTTCATATATATTATAAATTAAGAAACATCATTTTTGCAACACATACTTATGTCTGTCGTTATCAGCAGCACATGCTGGCAATGGAAATCATCGTTCAATTTCCTACGGCATAAGGCTCTGCCATGACCCCAGCCAAACCAAACCACCCCTGCATCCGAGCTCAGTGTGCACTATGCCCTCATAATGTAAACAATGGCCAGTGCTCATGCCATGCCATCATGCCTTGCAGCCATGCCAGTCTCCAAATCCATGGGGCATAGGCTTCGGCCATCCCGCATTGCCTAATAAGCAAATCAGAGTACATAATTGCATTTGCCGAGGGACAGGCCCACTACCCACACACCAAATGTATATCACTAGTTTTTTTACTTATATTCTTACACTTTTGAAAAATAAAACACAAGACATATTTCGCGCAAGTTTGTTGTATTCAAGTCCACCACTTCAGGCTGCAACAGCAAGCAGAATATTTTTTCCCATTCAACCTTACCGCTTCCGCCATGCCGCATGTCCTAATAAGCAAAATACAGTACACATTTCTCCTACCTTACGGCCAGGCCCATTGCCCAGACACCGATGTTATATCACTGTGTTGTGTACTTATATTTTCAACTTTTGAAAAAGTAAAACACAGTACATATTTCCAAAACCATGCTTTGAAATCCTTGCTGACCCTCCTCGTGCATATTGCTGGAATCCCATTCGGCACTTCAACCTGTACGCACAAGCAGATTGTTTTTACCCATTAAAACCTATCCCAATTTGGAAACATTTTTACCAAATAGCCAGTGCCTGGTGGCCATGCCCACTTAACCCCAGTGCTGACCACTGCCCACACCTCTGTCACCAAAGATATATCACTATTTTGTGTACCTACATTAAACACAGACACATTTGCAAAACCATGCTTTCAGGTCCTTGCCAATGCTCCTCACACAAGCTTTCTGCAAATCCGTCCATGTTTTATTTTTTCAAAAGTGTCAAAATGTGCATACATACATACAATAGTCATATAACTCCCCCACTTGACAAAATCCATTCATACGTTGCACACACATTCAAGGTTGGGTCTATAATCTTTCTGAACACTTTTGTCCACATTCGTCTAACGGCGACAAAGTTATAAGCCATCTAAAAATGTTGAGACCCCCCCTCTAAATGTGCCCCCTCTTGACAAGATCCCAGCAAACTTTGCTAACACATTTATATCTAGGTCAACAATCTTCCTGCTAATTGATGTGCAGATTTGTCAAATGGAACCACATTTATAAACCTTTAAAATATGTTGGGACCCCCCTCTAATTTTGTTCCCTGTTGAGAAAACAGCACCACACTTTACAGAACCATTCAGAGTCAGTATCCAAAAACTGATTTTCACCAACCATGTAATGCACAAATAAGCATAGATGACCCAGAACATCTCCGATGTTTGCAAACATCACAGGACTGCCCCAGACTGTTCCCGGACATAGGAGAAGAACAATTCCCGTTTTTGGGCATTTTATGCCCATATCCCATCCATCCTCATCACCCTCCCCAGAGATTGTTTCATGCATTTGATAAGTGCAATGTTGTGTTTTTTAATATGGCTTCACCGCAGTGTTTGTCCGCGAAGGCAACAGGGTGAGCATTTCCAATAATCTGACGCACCTCAAACTTTTCACCATACAATCAGTGGGCACATCTGTTGTCCACAGAATCACGCTGCCCTCCGCACCAATTCGTGAAAATCCATCCAGAGGTTTGGGCTGTAGGCATGAGCAAACTCTTTTTCCATTGCGTCTATTGGAAAAACCATGCATTTTGGGACCCCCTATAATTCCCCCCCCCCCTTAATGAAACCCCACCAAACGACTGGGGCATATACTATATTAGCGAATGTTCGCGAGGATTCGTTCAGGGGGGGGCAAAGTTATAAGCTGCCCAAAAAGTGCTCTTCCTATGGGTTGAGCAACTTAACCATAACTACAGGGCCGCTACTGCGTACCCTGTGATATATACATATATCCAATAATAACTAAACAGAAAATACTACAAACACACACCCTTATAGAAATAACACAGAACATGCAAGCTAGCAAGATGCAGCATGCTGGGTAATGATACAGGTAGATACAAACCATAAAAGCCACAATTTTCCTAGAAGGGTTATGCTTTTGAAGTGCAAAAAGAGATTAACGTGACTCAGCCAGTCTCTAAGGCCTAAAACTAAGGGGCAATTATACTGTTGCAGTATCTTGGTGGTTTGACATTGGAAAAACACGCTTCTTGGTGCAGCTCAGCGATTCGATTTGGGATCAAATATGGCAGTCGCAGTAGTCCACAGGACAAGCAGATATCGAGTCGGGGTCAAGCTGAAGGATGCTGTGGTCTGAAGCATTACTAGAGCGATGCAGATCACAGAGATCCCTAGGTTTGGTTTGGCAGTCGGGATTTGATGGTGTGCGGGCTGATGTCAGGATCCGCAAGGCAAGTCAGTTCGATGTGGGGCTTAAAGGTTGTGGTTCGGGAACACCAGGGTTGGTCGGATCGTCGATTGTTTTCGTGGTGAAAAGAAAAGCTGGTAGTTTGAACTGTGGTTTGAGGGCAGAGGGTGCAGCGATGCTTCTTTTTTCATGGTGAGGCAATGATGTGCTTTCAGCTGGCACTATGTGGCGGGGAACTGGTTTGAGCGTGTGGCACAGCAGCTTGAATGTCCTTGATTGCCAAAGGAAGCTCCTAAAATGTTTTGGTGGTTCAAACTGAGTCAAATGGGCTTGAATCATGGTTTGCATTGGTTTATGATGACTAAATAGCACGAAGCCCAGCTGTCTTGGCTCTGTGGTGCTGTAAGTTCCACTCCAGGGTGTCTGGAGCAAGAGTAGTCATTTTCTCTGGCTCCAAAAAATGGATGGGGCTATGGGATGGGGTTGACAGTACACCCCAAGGGATCATTCAGCACAGTGAGGGACTGGGTGCCAGTGTGGCTGGCAGATATACAGGTCTTGCTCCAGCAGCAGGTCACCCCCAATGTGCTCTGGGGAAGGTCAGGGGAGAGCTAACCAGCTTTATGGGTCCAAACCCTGTTCTTGGAACAAATGGACTTTGCCTTCTGACATCACACCCAAAGTGCTTTGAGTTAAAGGAAGAGATGGGCAAATGGAGGGAGAGAGGTACAAGAAGGAAACACAATGATGGAACCTTCCTCCAGCTGGTCTGAGCTCTCTATTTCTACACTAGCCCTACCCGCTTCCCTTGTCAATAGCATCAAAGGCCATTTTACTATGTAGCACCTGGAGTGAGACTAGTCCTTTTGTGCAGGGTTTACCCTTCGATTCCTGTTCCCAGGACAGCTTCCTGCGGAGTGGCTGTCTAACTGGAGAGGGTGTTACCAGAAGGGATCAAAGCAAAGCAACCACCAGGGCAAACGTTTTTCTGGGAACTGCAGATACCACGTGGCGGGGGTATGCACATAAGCCTTCTGCAGCTGCGGTGACTCAAAGGGCTGACATGCAAGTCAATACAAATTGATGTGGCTTGAATAATTCTGAGAGATACCATACCTCAAACTCAGTTATGGCTTATATTTACAGTTTAATATGCCACCATATTTAATATGCAACACTCATAGTTATCTTGTTTATGGAACAGAGGTGCATATCGTAAATGAAGCCCCTGTGCTCCAGTGACTCAGCTGTCACTGATGCTGTCAAGAGGTCATCTGTGACCCCTGAACCTGCTCTGTGCTACTGGTAGAGCAGGTGCTGCAGTTCAGGTATACCAGGCCTTTGGCGTGGAGATTATGAAAGGGGGTCTGATCAGCAGGGTACCCTTTCTGAGGTGGAATTACCCACATCATTTTATTAACTGATAAAAATAAAAAAGTCAAAGCTTCAACACCCTTGCCAGATGGCAATTCTGCACAATGGCACTCAGCAACAGTGTACGAAAAGGGTAGGCAAACAATAAATACAGTGTGGTCATATTTTATTACAAGGTATCATGTTGCACAATCATCTCAGGCTGTATGTATTTTACGGAGCAGGATGTTTCGGAGGGACAGGCTCGGCGCTTGACGTTATGGCGTGGCCATTTCACCACAGGTTCCGTTTCAGCGCAACCTGTTCGCCGGAGAATGTAGGGCACAGTGACCACTTTGGCGCAGGATGTATTGGCTTGACGTCATGAACCGTCATAAACCTGCACCTGCAACATGAATGTGTTACAGTTGCAGGTTCATGCTCTTTTATTCAGAATGAAGAACAATTAATTGGCAGCAGCTGCAAACCAGTTCACAAGGTATACAAGGCGCGCTGCCCGAAACAGGCTCAGGGTGGTGGTACGGGTGCTGTTAGTAGCATCGCTGCCCCCCTGGGTATTGTCGTGGGTTATGCTCCTGGGCTCTGCGATGCTGGACAAGGATCAGACTTGACCCTCCTGGAGAGTGCTCTTATGCAGTGCCATTAGGGGCATAACTTCACAACTGCTGCCATGTCCTAACCCGGCGCACTAGTCCAGCCTGCACTGCAGTCTTTTTAAAAATAATCTATTTAATGCATTGCAGCCAGCAAAATTGACATTTCACATTCATAAAAAAGAAACCATTTTTAAAACTAAAAAGGTAACTTCATACATATTTTACACAAGAGAAAGATTTGCCAGAAAAACGCCCAGAAGAGGAGAAGGAGAAATAAAATACTGAATACAGATTTATCCGGCTTAATCGGCAGGTTGAGTTCTTTTAGTACTGTAATTACTTCCAATGTCAACATGGTCTCATGTCCCATGTTAATGCGTTCTCAAAATGAATGCGTGTCTAACCGCCATTCCTAATCCACAAATGTTATAAACATTTTCACTCTCAGTTCCTTTGTCCCTTGGCAGTCAATCAGGACATGTCTCAAACTCTCAACACATGGGCTATCACAGCGTTTACATGGATTGTCAGAATATAGATCCTTGTGCAGATAAAACAGAATATCTCTGGTATGCAGAATATTCAAGCGGAATCTTAGGGAATCGGCTCTACCAGTAGGGCTAGAAAAACGCTTCAGATAACCTATTATTAAACCTGAGGCTTGTCCTGCATTGACAATGACTGCTATATTTTCCAGCTGCGCATTTCAGAGATTGTTTGAATCCAATCATTTATTTTTAGGGACTTTCTAATGTACATTGGATTATCCATTAAATCATATCTCGTACATTCATATGACCTTAGGATTTCCTCCGCCAACTTCACAAAGTTACTTAAAAAAGGATTTCTACGTGCCTGGAGATCTGTGTTAATCTTCTCATATAGGGAATTAGGCCATGGTACAAGAATCGATCTGTATGTTGATAATACCATCCATTCTGCATGGGAACGAAGGGACTGTAGACCTAGTTCAAACCTTACGCAGGCAATTGGAAGTGACTGTGAAAGGGAGAGGACATTCTTCCACAGTTTACCCTCTAACCTTGCCCAGTCTATTCTACTTATCATTGGGTTAATATCTGCCCCATACAGCAAGACAGGAATTACCTTTCTGGTGTAGAATTCTATTAATGGCGTCACTGAGAATTAACATAGATCGTATTTTATGTTCTTCATTTGACATCCCAACTGGATTAGTTTCCCATCCATGATTACCTTTACGTACCCCTGTGAAGGGAAAGAACGCAAATTAAATCCCAAGTATAATATCTCCTGCACGACTGGCATTACCTCCCCTGCCAACCTCCAGCTGAAAGAGGGTACTCTTTTCAACAGTCATGTAATTATTACAATTTTGGCTTTTTGAAGGATTCAGCTTTAGACCATTCGCCAGAGCATAAGTCCCCAGTGCATCTGGCAAGCATTTGAGTCCTACTGTGGTATGATCGAGCAGCACTATGTCACCAGCATAGGCCACCCAATTCAAACACATCGATCCCACCTTTGGCCTAGCCAGGCCACACTTTCTCAATGTTATGGTCAAATCGGCCAAGTAAAGGTTAAACAAGCAGGGGGCTGTCATGCACCCCTGCCTTACCCCTCGCTCAGTTTGGATGCCTATTGAGAGACTCCCCGGCTTGTCCAACCTTACCCTCAACTACGATCGTGCGTGAAGCTCTACTATTATTGCCAGCAGGGAGGCTGGGACACCCCAGCATCTTAGCTTCTGCCACAGCTGAGCTCTATTTACTGGGTCAAAAGCCTGGAACAAGTCGACCCATGCTCCAAAGAGGGATTGTCCACCATTTGTGAAAGACTCACTTGATTCTACACTAATTAATAGGCCATTTGGTGATGTTGACAATCCCCTTCGAAAGCCTATCTGATTGTTTGAGAGGATGCCTGCCTTCTTGATATAGAGTTCCAGGTCCATCAGTACCAAAACTGAGAATATCTTGCTAACTGCATCTTGAAGGGAGATCTGGCGATAGTTTGTCGGATCAGCCCGATCTCCTTTCTTTTAGATAGGGATCACTATAACCTCCCACCATGACCTCAGGAAAGGTCTTGTCCTAATAACCTCCCTGAATAGATGAAACAAAATGTAGTACCACAAGGGGATGTCTGATTTCAATATCTGATTTGTCAGCCTGTTAGGGGCGATGCCCTGGATCCAGAATACTTCTTAATCAGATCCTTTATTGTGTCTTGGCTGAAATTTAAGGACCAATCAACTTCACTTAGATGGAGTCTCCCCCCACTATTTAATTGGCCATAGAGGGAGGAGAAATGTTTCTGCCACTCCGACTCTTGAATTATATTACTCTGAGAGCGTGACTGAGGTTTGTCTCTCAAATTTATGATGGACCAGAAATTCCTCAAGTTTGCCTTCCCCACTGCCCTCAACATATCTTCTCTGTCTTTTTGTAGATGGAGGCATTGAATAGGTCCTTCGATAGAAATAGTCAATTGTTGACCCCGGTTTACCCCTAGACCATGTTAGCGTGGGGGGAACGTCTCCCTTGATGTTGCCATTGGCCATCAATATATTCCAATCTGACAGGAACTTTGACCATAGATAGCCGTTCCTCAATGGATCTTTATACTGACCATTAACGTCAAGTGTTCTGATACACTGAGAATTTAAGTCCCCGGAAATATTAAGTTTTCTGTCAAATGGATCGTTTTAATCAGCCTGAGGACCTCAGCCAGTTGTTTGCGGAAGACAGGGAGTAATGAGGACGAGGGGTTCCAGTAAACATCTATTACTGCCATACTGGATGAGGCTCCTCCAATTGTTAGTCTGGCTTTTGCTGCTAAAATCCCCAGATTCACATTACTCCCCACTTCTATGATGCTAAAGATGGAATTTCTTGGAGCCAAAAGTACACCCGCGGCTGGTCACCCCTTACCTTGGTGTTACGCTCACCTGGTCTCTGCGGAGGCGTTTGGGGCACGGTTGCAGCCCTCCCGAGGGTGAGGACGCTCGGGTCTGACTTCGCCCTCTGCGCTTATGTGGTGACTAGTGGTAATAGGTAATGCTGCTCGGGACAGCTCCTGTGTGGAGAATAGGGGGCGTGAGTGTGCCAGCTTGTGTGCCTGATCCCCTTCCAGACCCCTTCTCCCAAACTGTGGTACCCGTGGGATCGCTGTCCCTGGAAAGCTCACCTGTTGATTAGTTTGGCGAGCACTCTGTCCTGCTGCTTCTGACAGGGGCGCTTGTATGATCTGGACCGAGTTCCTTCACTGGTCACTTGCATGTGGTAGTCCAGTCCTGATGCGACTAAGCCACTATATTTCAGGTACGTGTTCCTGTTTGCCTTTGTCTTCCCTCATCTGTTTTTGTTGTATTGTAAAGTTTGTTGTCTTGTATTGCTGTCCGTTCCACTTTTGATGTTTGCTCTTTTGCTTTCTTCCCTTGCAGGTGATGTTGCCGGCCCGGCAGAAGCTGCGGGGCACGAGGCGGCAGCCGGAGGGAATGATGAACAAAGCTGCAGCGGTACAGTAGCTGGTAAGTTGTTAACTAGGGGGCGTGCAGGGTTCACATGCGGCACAGCCCTAGGATGGATGATGTTCTAACCTTGTCTTTCTTCTTCTTCACAGGGTCTGAGTTTGTGGATGCGGAGTGCGGTGCTGCGGCGTCGGGATCAAGATCACTGGATGTCAGAAGATGAGTCTGCAGATGAAGCGATGAAGCACCAGTTTTCTGGAGGAGAACGCCTGGTTTTAATGGTAAGTAAACTGGTCCAAGCGGCGGTGAGCGTCACATTGCACGGGAGTGCACAATAATGCAAATCACCGGCCTTAAGGATGGAGAAGCTTATATAGCTGAGCTTCTGAAGCCACGCCCACCAGGTTCAGCCTGCCTGCCACACCCTGCCACACCCGATGAGTCAGCACATGAAGACCAGGCCTAAGGAGCCAAACCCGATGAGTCAGCACATGAGGATGTTCTCTGGAATAAAGGCTTTCAGCTCCTGGAAAGTTCTTGTAAAGTAAAAGCACTCCTGCACTGAAATAAAGTAAAAGCACTCCTGCACTGAAATAAAGTGTTCCTGCTCACATCTTTATATGAGCCTGGCACCAAAGGCGCCAGGACTGAGTCCAGCCAGGCCCCTTGTGTTTATGGGTCCCAAAGGGACATAAGTGAGTCAAGTGACACATTGCCCCCATCATTAGATGGTGTGGCTTGTGTGTTCTGGGGCCTGTGACCATGACAGCACACCCCATCAAGGCCCCCCTCATGGGTGGTTTCCCCTCTGGCCCTGGTTTAGTGGGGTTATTGCAGTGGAACTGCCTGATTAATCGTGGAGCATGGTCATGCTCACTGGGTTCCCAGTTCCAATCTTTGGGTCCATAACATTTCCAGTCTATAAGGTAGTATAATTTGGAACGGACCATCTTGAAGTCTAGGATCCTTTTAACTTCGTATTCTGGTTCTCCTTCAACCATTTCGGGATCCGTTGGAGTATCGATCCGCCTACCTGGTCTCAATGGTTTTTAGGAGGGAGACATGAAACACCAGGTGGATCCGCATGTGGGCCGGTAATTCTAATTTCATGGCCGCAGGGTTGATCACAGCCTTGATAGTGTAGGATCCCAGATATCTGGGACGGAACACCCGTGGTCCTTTCAGGGGGATGTTTTTGGATGCTAACCAAACCTTGTGTCCGACTTGGTAGTTGGGAGCTTCCCTTCGGTGTCGATCCGCAAAATGCTTCTGTTTCTCTTTGGCTCTGGCAAGATGCTCTGCTGCTTCCTTAAAAACCTGGGTGATGGTTTTGTGTAAGGTCGTTACAGCGAGCATTTCTAACGATTCGAGTGGGTTGAAAACGGATGTGCGTGGATGTCGACCGTACACTATGTAGAATAGGATTTGTCCCATACTGGTGTGAATGGAGTTGCTATATCCATATTCTGCTAAACAAAGTATGTCCTTCCAAGTATCCTTGGTTTGTTGCAGCATACACCTTATGTATTGCTCGAGGGTCTGATTAGTCTGTTCGGTCTGGGCGTCGGGTTGGGGGTGATGGCTTGTAGATAACCGAAGGTCGATTTTGGCAATTTTACAACACCTTTTCCAGAATGCAGAGACAAACTGAGTTCCTCGGTCTGATACCAATATTGATGGTAACCCGTGTAGCCGGATGATCTGTTCCAAAAACACGGTAGCCAGAGTAGAAGCAGTTGGGAGACCTTTCAGGGGAATAAAGTGGGCCATTTTGGAAAAAGATCTACAACGACTAAGATGGTATTGTATCCATTACAGGAGGGAGGTCTGTAAGAAAATCCATTGATGGAGTATGCCAAGGTGCTGGGGGTACTTCTAAAGGACGTAGCAGACCTGCAGGACTTTGTTTTTGGGACTTGTGTTGTGCACAGGTGCCACAGGTTGCAATGAACTGTAATTTTAGCTTGGGTTTTGGCTATTCCTGGATGCCCTTCTACTAATGAATCGTGATAGTTTGCGGTGATTTGATTCTGTAATTTCTTATCCGGGATGTACAATCATCCTTGGTAGTATGGTAGGTTGTCCACAATCGTATACCGGTCTCCCTTACCTAGCCATTCCTGTTGCGCTGGTGGACTCATCAAGTGCTGCAGGTCAGATTTTAAGTTGTCAAGTGTGGTGGTTGCGCAATCATGCCTTGGATTCGTCCTTCAAGGATGATGGCCACATGGTCTGGTGTAGTGAATGCCTCTTCTCCCTCAGTCATGTGAGAAGGTTCGTCCACTTTTCCATTGCATACTCCAGGTCTATAGGTGATGACGAAATCATATTCCGCAAAGAAGAGAGCCCAGCAGAGTTGGCGTGATGATTACACTTTAGCGGTCTTCAGATATTGTAGATTGCGATGATCCGTGATGACGGTGACTGTATTTCTAGCTCTAAGAAGATAATGTCTCCAGGCTTTGAATGCTGCCTTAATTGCTGGCAGTTCTTTATTAGTGATTGCATAATTAAATTCGTGGGCTGAAAACGTGCGAGACCAGAATGCCACGGAATGCAACTGACCTGTTTCGGGGTCTTGTTGTGACCGGACTGCTCCCATTGCTATGTTGGAAGCATCAGTTTCGACCACGTATGGTAGTTCTGGTCGAGGATGCCGTAGAATTGGTGCTGTGGTAAATGCTTGTTTTAGCTCCTGGAAGGCTTTCTCTGCCTCTGCCAACCAATTAGATTGTTTATTTTTCCGTAGTAAAGAGATGATTGGGCGGAAGATCTGGGATAACCCGGGAATGAACCGGCGATAAAAGTTGGCGAACCGGATTACACTCTGAACTCCCTTTATGGATGTTGGTGAGGGCCAGTTAAGGAAAGCGTCTACGTTGCGCGTGTCCATGCGTACGCCCCATGGTGTGAGAATAAATAAAGCCAAGGAATTCTACCTCTGTCACATAAAAGAAGCATTTTTCCAATTTGGCATATAGCCGGGTTTGCCACAGTTTCTCCAAAACTGCCCCCGGACATGTTTAGCTATGTCCTCCTTTGTGGTCGAATAGATAAGAATGTCATCAATATAGACAAGAGGGCAGACATCCAACAGTACACGGAGCACGTCATTCATGAAAAATTGGAACGCCGCCGGGGAATTACATAGTCCAAAGGGCATAACATGATATTCATAAAGGCCATATTTCGTGCGAAAGGCCATCTTCCACTCGTCTCCTTTTTTGATTCTTACTAGATGGTAGGCACCTCGTAAGTCAAGTTTTGTATATATCTGAGCGTTTTTTACTTGATCCAAGAGCTCGGGGATAAGCGGTAATGGGTACCGGTTTTTACCGTGATCCGGTTAAGT
This sequence comes from Ambystoma mexicanum, assembly GCF_040938575.1. NCBI lineage: Eukaryota > Metazoa > Chordata > Amphibia > Caudata > Ambystomatidae > Ambystoma > Ambystoma mexicanum. Next base: position 1,578,436,792 of record NC_090932.1, read on the forward strand.
GCTCTCTAGTCAATGCAAGTTCTCAGGTCTCCCTCCTTTTTAGGCACAAAAAAGAGGGGCGAGGATGCAGGAGACTTGGACGGACGAATGAAGCCATTTGCCAGATACTGATTAAGGTAGGTTTTTAGATGCTGGTTTTCCTGTTCTGTTAGGTCATAAATCCGGCTGCAGGGAACTTGAGCTCCAGGTACCAGATCAATTTGGCAGTCATACGGTCTGTGCGGAGGTAGGGTGTTTGCTTGCTCTTTTTGAAAGACATCTTGGTAATCCAGGTATTCAGGTTTTAGTGAACTGGTGAGCCCCAGTATAGTTCCTTTCTTCGACGAACTTGGGTTGGTAAGACCTTTTAATGAGAATCCCTTGCTATAACAGGTGTCGGCACAGTCTTGGGGAAAGGTCAGAACTCGTTTACGCCAGTCAATCCTGGGATTGTGGGTCTCCAGCCAGGGCATTCCCAATATCATCTGTAACTGAGGAGCGTTGGTGAGATCGAAGGTGACACAGAAGCGTGACCTTCTCGGTGTAATGCACCACTGGGCCGGATGATAGCTGAGATCCATCAACTGCTGTAACATTTCCCGAAACCTGCTTCTGTCTGAGAGGAAGGCCTATCCGGGTAGCCAGATCCTGGTCCATGTAATTTCCCACAGCCCCACTGTCAATGTATGCCTCCAAGGCATGTATTTTTCAATGGTTGCTTGTGGTTTACCAGGAGCACAGGGATAACTAGATGTGAGGTCTTTATAGGTTCCTTTTCACCGCTCGACAAGTTTACCCCTATGCTTGCCGGGCGTTGGAGTTTCCTGAGTCCTGTTCTTCTTCATCACCCTTGTCAGTTGCTCCAACTGCTTTCTGCGGTGGTTTCACTGGGCATTCTCAGAGATAGTGACCTGCCTTACCACAGTACAAACAAAGCTGCTGCTGTCTCCTTTTCTCCCTTTCTGCCTTGGTGAGTGGGCTCCTCAAGCCTCCGATTTGCATTGGCTCAGACTGATCGTGTGATTTGGTTTGATTCTCACGGAGTCACACGTAGACTGACCGCCCCTCGGCCTTGGCCCGATCCATCTTCCAATCCTGCAATCTGTGATCTTTCCGGGGGATTTACTACTTGGGCTAATACGTTCTTAAGTTCCCCTTGCAATCCTCGGTATAAGAGCGTAGTTCTTTACTCCTCTGGCCAGTTAGTTTGGGCTATCAGTCGATTGAAGGAAGTGATATATGTCAGTAAGTCTTGATTACCCTGCCGTAGTGATAACAGTTCATTGTCCAGAGCCCGTCCTTGAGTATGCGTGCAAATAGTTTCTCCATTTCACGCTGGAAACCTCCGAAGTCACGAAGCAAAGGATCATCCTGGTTTACCAAGGGTATTGACCAGTCCGCTGCACTATCTCCCAAATATGAGAGTACAAATGCCACTCTCGCTTGATTGTTGGGGAATGCCCCAGGTCTGCACAAGAAACGTAGGCGACAATGATTCATAAAGATGGCGTACTTATTCGGATCGCCTGTGAAGTGTTCTGGTGGGGCGAGGGGAACCCCCCCTGGAAGAACCACCTGTACTGGCGTGTGCTGTGGAGGCGCTGCAGGAGGGGCATACCCCGGCAGTGGGACCTGGCCTGCCTGTGCCTGGAGCATTTGCCTTACTAGTTCATCTGTTTGCTCCCGGTTCACAATTAGATCCCTCCTTAGGGCATTGGTTTCCTGTCTTGAGGCATGAACTTCAGCCCGTAACTCTCCCAGTAATCGGGCCAACTGGTCCGTTTCAGAAGTTTCCATAACGCCCAGGCAGAGATTCGAAGAGGCTTCGCGTTCTGTTATGCTCACCTGGTCTCTGTGGAGGCATTGGGGCATGGTTGCAGCCCTTCCAGGGGTGAGGAGGCTCGGGTCCGACTTCGCCCTCTGTGCTTATGTGGTGACTGATGGTAATAGGTGATGCTGCTCTGGACTGTTCCTGCATGGAGAATAGGGGGCGTGAGTATGCCAGCTTGTGCCCCGGATCCCCTTCCAGGCCCCTTCTCCCAAACCGTGGTACCCGTGGGATGCGCTGTCCCTGGAAAGCTCACCTGTTGATTAGTTTTGGCAAGCACTCCATCGTGCTGCTACTGGCAGGGTCGCTTGTATGATCTGGACAGAGTTCCTTCACTGGTCCCTTGCACGTGGTAGTCCAGTCCTCCTGCGACTAAGCCACTATACTTCAGGTAAGTGTTCCTGTTTGCCTTTGTCTTTCCTCGTCTGTTTTTGTTGTATTGTAAAGTGTTTTGTCTTGTATTGCTGTCCGTTCCACTTTTGATGTTTGCTCTTTTGCTTTCTTCCCTTGCAGGTGATGTTGCCGGCCCGGAAGAAGCTGCGGAGCTCGAGGCAGCAGCCGGAGGGACTGAGGAACGAAGCTGCAGTGGTACAGTTGCTGGTAGGTTGTTAACTAGGGGGTGTGCTGGGTTCAAATGCGGCACAGCCCTAGGACAGATGTTCTAACCTTGTCTTTCTTCTTCTTCACAAGGTCCGAGTTCGTGGATGAGGAGTGCGGTGCTGCGGCATCTGGATCAAGATCACTGGATGTCAGGAGATGAGTCTGCAGATGAAGCGATGAAGCACTGGTTTGCTGGAGGTGAGTATGCTGAAGAACACCTGGCTTCAAAGGTAAGTAAACTGGTTCAAGCTGTGGTGAGCGTCACGTTGCATGCGAGTGCACAGTAACGCGAAGCACCGACCTTAAGGATGGAGCAGCTTCTATAGCTGAGCTTCTGAAGCCACGCCCACCAGGTTCAGCCTGCCTGCCACACCCTGAAACACCCAATGAGTCAGCACATGAAGACCAGGCCTAGGGAGCCACACCCGATGAATCAGCACATGAGGATGTTCTCTGGAATAAAGGCTTTCAGCTCCTGGAAAATTCTTGTAAAATAAAAGCACTCCTGCACTTAAATAAAGTAAAAGCACTCCTGCACTGAAATAAAGTGTTCCTGCTCACATCTCTATATGAGCTTGGCACCAAAGGCGCCAGGACTGAGTCTAGCCAGGGCACCTGTGTTTATGGGTCCCAAAGGGACATAAGTGAGTCAAGTGACCCATTGCCCCCATCACTAGATGATGTGGTTTTTGTGTTCTGGGGCCTGTGGACATGACAGCTGGCTATGTGCCAATTGTTCTATGATCATAAATCCATCGACTTTGAATCCCAGGACTAGCCAAGTCTCTTGCAGAGCTATTATGTCATGATTGTTCAACATCTCCTCTGTCCTTTTCTTGTTCTTGAATGAGCCAGAACCCGTCATGTTCCATCCCATGAATTTTATAGCATGTTGAGCTATAGAGACACCTCTGGCAGGCCCAATTTCTGAAAGACCTGTGCAATTATTTCAGGCACCAGGGACCATGCATTCTGTCAGCTTCCTTTTAGCCGATTCTGTATCGGCAATTCTTCTTTTCCTGTATTTATTCGAACAGGGCCTCTAAGATTTAGATTACATCTGTGATCAGGTGACCATTCCAGATGATCACCTGGAGTCACTGGGGGTCTATCCTGATTGTATAAGGGCTCAACAGATACCTCTATTCTGTGGTTTCGTAGTGCAATGGCTAAGGTTAAGACTGTGTTAGCCCATAATTTTGTTTTCAGGCCCATTTCCATAATGTGGACATTCCTATAGTCAGGAAAGCTGACATATTTGATGCCTTCTGGTGCAAAAAAGAAGAGCTTGTCCACCTTGCGAAATTCAGCAAAGATACTAGATCTGTTCAAGTGGTAGGACTTATTCCTCCCGGTTATTCTCTTAGACCATACTTTGGAAATTGCAAAGGAAGGAGAGGCAGAACCGCAGTCGTTAGAATATTTATTTAAGGCAGTGCTCGCCCCATCTATAGCAGCTGCCTCTTCGACAGAATATATAGGGCTTAGATTTTTGGCAATACTGGAATGCTTCTCGTCCTCTGTTTCTGCTGTTTCCCTTCGAGAAATTTGACCGCTCTCGTACTTAAGTCAGAATCCTTTCTCAGGTATAAGCATTCCTTCCCAGGGATACAGCAGGATGGACTTTCAGTGTTCCTTGTCTTTGTCCTCTATTCATCCATAGACTTGGCATACGGGTCTCTGGCCACAATGGGCGAGTTTCCCAAGTTTCCAGTATTCAGACCAGATGTTATAGAGGAAAGTTTTTTGGAGTTGATTTTTTACTACAGAGAAAAATCTGTACCACCCTTAATTCTCTTTGGGGCGTCATTGTTTCAACACCCATCAAGTTTTTTACCTGGACAGAATTTGGGACCAATACACTCTTCCCCAGGCACATGCTCGCCTCGGCGAGCATAGGTCGATCAGCTAATACTGTGCTACCTAAAAGAGAAAAAGTCAATTAGGCTTTAAGCAGCTAGCGAGAAAGGCTGTCTCAAAGGCTCTGACAGCTCACAGTCACCACCCAAAAAGCTGCCAAGGACTTTTTTGAGTCTATTGTCTATGTATAATGGCCAGTAGCAGTGTTCACCCAATGTTTGGTAGCAAAGTGGAAAGCAGAGGGGGCAGGAATTTAGTTGTTTGTTGCTATACTGTGAGAACGCTATTGAGGCGCCCCTCTTTTAAAGATAGTCTCTCACTTACCTTCCACTCCTCGAGATCCTGATATCAGAGGCCATCTAGAGTCCGAGCTTAGAGATGTAAATCCTGGAGCCAGTAACCGAGCCACCCGGGCTGCTCGGGCTGCTCGTGCTGCTTTGACTGCCTCTCTGAGCCTCTCTGAGCCGCTCTGCGGTTCCAGAGAGGTTTTAGTTCCAAAGTGCTGCCGTCACTGCATAGACAAAGAAAATAGACTGCATCCACAACAGACACTGCTTTGACTGCCTCTCTTCTCCCCTATGCACTGCTCCGCGGTTCCAGAGAGGTTTTGATTCCAAAGCGCTGCCTTCACTGCATAGACAAGGAAAATAGACTGCATCCACCAGAGGCACTGCTTTACCTGCCTCTCTGTGCCGCTGTGTGGTTTCAGAGAGGTTTTGATTCCAAAGCACCACCTTCACTACATAGACAAGTAAAATAGGCTACATCCACCAGAGGCACTGCTTTGACTGCCTCTCTTTGCCTCTCTGTGCCGCTCGCTCCGTGGTTTCAGAGAGGTTTTGATTCCAAAGCGCCGCCTTCACTACATAGACAAGGAAAATAGACTGCATCCACCAGAGGCACTGCTTTGACTGCCTCTCTTCACCTCTCCGCGAATGAGGCGGGTGATACTAACAGCGCTCCATGCTGCTCACATTATGTGACGCAGAAAAACACAAACCTTACACAAAGAGCGCCATATCCTGCACAGACTGTGCCACATAAATCACTCTATCTGTGCAGCTTGTGAGAGACAGCACCCCAATTATCAGACTGTATCAGAGAGTTGCCCACACTGTACAAAGTGCTTCCTCCATAATTTGTGAGACGGCATCCGATCCTACCGACATCGCATAATCTGTGCTCATAAACCTGGTGTGCAATGCTTCACAATAATTAACCCTGTGTCCGCTTTAACAACTTGTGACAGAGACAGGTGCTAAGCAGTCTAAGAACCAGCAATCAGTAGGCCATGGGACACACTAAGCACCATGCAGGGTGTGCAACACTTAGACAATACACTGATAGCATTACACGTCTCCAAAAGGAAAGGCAGCCAGGGCTCCAGATGCATACCCCCTAGCCCATCCAGCTACCAGACTGTGCACAGCAATGCATTTCAAAGTCGGGCAGAGCGATGGAAGGGTGCTGCCCACACCACCAAGCTGCACACCCACTCTCACCCCTCTGTCTCACCACACACAATCCGATCCTCAAAGCAACAGAGACAATGTGTACTTACCTGGCAGTGTATACCCTGTGTGCATGTATACCCCATTACAGGTCCCCAAAAGAAAAGGCAGCCAGGCCTCCAGATTACACAAACTAATGATACTTTCCAATTGAATAATAAAACAAGGAGCTTTTGGATGACTCTAAACAAATTTTAATTGCAGATTCTGCATTACGTGCACACTTAAACAAATTGGGTAAATTGCCACATAAAACCTTCCACCCATCACTTTTGTGTTCACAGTTTGTCTCACTATGTGAGAGAGGGTATGCCCAGACGTGGGCCCCTTGCTCGCTGCGCCATAGGCAACCAAGCTGCACCTCACTGAGGAGGCCCAACAAGGCCGAAACATGTCTGGGGTTGCTTGTGTTGCCATGCAGAGGGGACCTGGCCTAGCAGTTCGGGCTGGGCTGCTACCATTGGTGGCAGTACCAGACTGATTTGCATATGGCTGGACCCCTTTTGCAATGGCGCAGACGGGCTAAAAAATGGTGGTGTGGAAGGTTGCCCAGAGTAACGCCAGTGGTACAGATTAATTCAAAACCTTCCACCCATCACTTTTGTGGTCACAGATTGTCTCACTATGTGAGAGAGGGTATGCCCAGACGTGGGTCGCTTGCTTGCTGCGCTATAGGGAACCAAACTGCACCTCATTGAGGAGGCCCAACAAGGCCGAAACATGTCTGGGGTTGCTTGTGTTTCCGTGCAGAGTGGACCTGGCCTAGCAGTTCAGGCTGGCCTGCCACCATTGGTGGCAGTACCAGACTGATTTGTATATGGCTGGACCCCTTTTGCAATGGTGCAGACGGGCTAAAAAACGTTGGTGTGGAAGGTTGCCCAGAGCAACGCCAGTGGTACAGATTCATTCAAAACCTTCCACCCATCACTTTTGTGGTCACAGTTTGTCTCACTATTGTGAAAACAAAGAGAAGATATCGAGGCTGAGTACCCCAAAAGGAAATACACCGAACACGCGTTACAAAGGAACATAGAAAGATCTTTATTTTATACTGAACAGTTTCAAAAAACAAAGCAACGGATAGCTATCGGCCCTCAGTACAACACAGCGAACTCCAGCATGATTCGGTGTGCTCAGTGAGTGGGGCTGTACATTAGAATAGTCCCGCTTTATATACGTTTTGCAAACATGATGTCCAACCCTACTGCGGGTTAATATTCCTCTAATACATTACTGATCTAGGGTTCATGCCGAGTTCACACATCCATATGCTTAGAGTTTTGCCTTTAATACATTTGCCAACAAGTCTACACGGTAACAGTGTATTTTAGGATTCCTCATAGAGTCTTCTCAAACATTAATACAATGTAGTTAAACAAGTGTTCTTAGTTCAGTATTTAGATACATTGTTCTTAACATGTGCTCGCGGATTAGTTTCATTGGCACAAGTAATCCTTTACACACTGGTCAGAGAAGGACAAGGTCTCAGTTCACGACCCCAACAAGTGGCCTGCAGGCAAGTTACATATTAATTACACACAGAGGTCAAGACGGCCATGTTGTATTTTGGAATGACATCGTCCACCATTTTAACTCACAGGGCGACTTTACAGAAAGGACCTAAAATGGCGGATTGACCTAAAATGGCGGCTTACATTGATTCTAAGGTCAGGACCTTGCAACACGGATTTCTTCGCAAGTGGCTCACAAGCAGCTTGGCGTAGGCCAATATACATATATTCTTCACAATAGGAGGCACAATATAATTTCCCGTTTGACACTATGTGAGATAGGGTATGCCCAGACGTGGGTCCCTTGCTCGCTGCGCCATAGGGAACCAAGCTGGGGTTGCTTGTGTTTCAGTGCAGAGGGGACCTGGCCTAGCATTTCGGGCTGGGCTGCTAACATTGGTGGCAGTACCAGACTGATTTGCATATGGCTGGACCCCTTTTGCAATGGCGCAGACGGGCTAAAAAACAGTGGTGTGGAAGGTTGCCAAGAGCAATGCCAGTGGTACAGATTCATTCAAAACCTTCCACCCATCACTTTTGTGGTCACAGTTTGTCTCACTATGTGAGAGAGGTTATGCCCAGACGTGGGTCCCTTGCTCGCTGCGTCCTAGGGAACCAAGCTGCACCTCACTGAGGAGGCCCAACAAGGCCGAAACATGTCTGGGGTTGCTTGTGTTTCCGTGCAGAGGGGACCTGGCCTAGCAGTTCGGGCTGTGCTGCTACCATTTGTGGCAGTACCAGACTGATTTGCATATGGCTGGACCCCTTTTTCAAAGGCGCAGATGGGCTAAAAAACGGTGGTGTGGAAGGTTGCCCAGAGCAACGCCAGTGGTACAGATTCATTCAAAACCTTCCACCCATCACTTTTGTGGTCACATAAATGTTCCCACCTGCTAATATCGGACACAATGGGGAATTTCCAGTGCAATTACCGCTGCCGGTATCAGCATTTTTCCCGGTGCATTTACCCCCAGCTTATAGCTGGGGGTAAATGCTGGCAACTCATGTTTGGGCGGTCCCTTAAATGCGGCAATAATAGCATTAGTGCAGCATTTAAAGACTACCGTCCAACTCGTAAGGTGCCATCCCATAGTGCTTATTTCCAAGAGTTGAATCATTGAATAATTTGTTATTACCCCTTTTATCGCAGGTGTTAATCCTATTCATTTAATATAATTTCCGTTTAACACCATCCGGATCCCAAATTACATGTTTACTTGTGTTTAAAATGTGGAAGGTTCCAAACATTTTCCTTTATAGCTTGGCAGACATCCAGAGTCCGGTCTGTCTAGCTGGCACAATAAAACATGATGCAGGCACTTTTCCCCTGCCATAGTTATGTTTCTATAAAGATGCATCGCTCTCCAGGTAATCTATAGCATGCATTGAAAGTAGTCCCGGTTCCTACTTTAACATCAAAGCAGGGACTCAGTCAGGAAGAGGAAGTGCTTTTCACCAGATTTTCCCATCCAGTTTTTCAAATTTGAATTCTTCGAGATAAAGAATTAGTCTCTAGACCATACAAAATAGCTGGCAGTACCTTAATTTATTTATTTATACTTTAATGTGGTACAGGCAAAGATTTTACACATAAAGGAAAACAAAACCATAATAATACAAATGCAAATACAAGAAATGTAAAAGCACCGTGTATAAATACAGTACCATCAATGATTCATGATTCTTAAAAGAAGTGAGCTACATAAATACAATTCAAAGTTCACACATCATTTATGCAAAGTTTACAATCAGAAATTCCAAGCAAACAAACGAAAGTTCAGACAGACAGAATGAATGTTTTGGGCGAACAGACAGAGAAGAGAATCCTCCCGGCAAAACAATCAGTACCTTAATATCATAAAACTTTATCGATGGAACTAAGGTAAGCCTACAATATTCCCATCCACTATGCTGCAATTCTTCTCCAAACTGCTCATCCTTCTCATAGAGCTTAGCATAATGCATGGCACGACGAGTTACCTTAGTAAGAATAAAGCCCATATAGTTATTTATTTATTTACTTATTTTATTGCTTGTAACACACCGGAGCCGGCAGGCATCAGGGCGCACGGAAAGGAGACTTACAACAAAGACAGACAAATCAGCTAGCAGATCAGCATGAGTATAAGAAAGTTCTAGTTGACTAGTATAGTCTTAAGCCATTTACGAAATTAAAAACAAGAATCATCTCTCTGTGCAGAACAGCTGATAATCTGTTGACGAGGAGAGGAAATTACTGAGGGGCCCATTGGTCAGTACTCACCCTCGAGAACCAGTGATACAAGATAGCTGCACCATGTGAGGACAGAGTGCAGGATTCACAAACTCCAGCAAGATTCAATAACCAGGACTCAATAAATTGGCAAAGGGAAGTCTGTTTAATGATACATACATTAGCAAATGGAAATCAACAGCATCGCGAACACCTGCCTTACCCCGACTTTCCCGAACTTCAGTCAAACAGCCCCTTTTATGGGCAAAATTCATCATCATTGACGTCTCATTCTAAAAAAATTATCACGCAATATAATTGGTTGGGAAAGGTAACTTAAGTATTGGTGCTATATCTGTATATGGAAATAAAGCGAGTGGATTGGATAACTCTTATCGGGTGGGCGTCTATGCCCATCCCTCTACAACACACGTGATTGACGTCACTACAAGTACGACGTCTCATTGGTTACAGTGTCTATAGGACCCTAGATTACATGGCCCATTGTGATTGGGCAAGTTACACCCCTAAACATAAATCTCCATTTTAATTAGCAGCATGCAGAATAGACACCCAGGTGCCTGGTGTCCCAAGATTCACCCTTCCTCCCTTCCATCAATCAGTGTTTTAGGGCTATGTGTCAATTAGTTGGCTGGGTATGGCCTCGGATCTGTAGTCTCTTATCAGGAAAAGTTATGGCATACTCGGGTTCTGGATGACATCAGGCAGTGGTACATCTTCGCGCCTGTCTGGTCACGTGTTGGTTCACCATGAATCTGCTTCAGTTTCCAGCCTTTTGTGCATTTAATTCTGTGTTCGCTTGGCCACCTGCATGGGCCTCTCTTATCTTGACCTTCAGGGGCGGGCTGGTATGCTCTGTAGTTGGAGTCTCGTTAGCTGAAGCTCGCCTCCCTCTCTTGGGTTGACCTTGATTTCCCAGGCCTGAGCCATCCTGTTAAGTTTTGATTCCGCTCTTTTCCTTGCCTTTGGCTGGGTTTCGAAACTTGGCCTGTCAGGCCTCTGTCCGCCTGGGTACATTTCTGCTTTTACAAAATGGAGTTGCACGTGTACATTGTGCAGTATTGAGGTAGATATATGGTTGGCGCTTGCTGCTCTATTCTTCTACTAAGCATTGCAGGCAGTATCGATTTCTTAGCATCTTGCGTTTCAAGCTTATTTACACACATTCAACAGGGCGGTTGCTTCCATCTTGTCTCATGGCACCCCTGTATCATTATAATTATCCTTGCAGTTACTAGTACTGGCATACGTGCTTTCAGTAGCCAATTCTGTTTGTTCTCGGGGCTGCTCGGGCCCTTGGTTTATTTCCATTGGCCTTCCATTAAGGCTTTAGGGGTCCCCTCGTGGACCGTGTGCAGGTATTCCTCATTTCGCATCAGCGGCTGGTACGGCTGTCTGATAGGGTACCGTGCTGCCCAGGGTTGTCGTGGTGTGGCTGCTTCAACCGGTACCGATCTCCTTATGTGCACGGGGCGGAGTCCCAGTGCGGCTCTCTGTTGGTTCATTTGCTCCTCATACGTCACGTACCTCGGCGAGTACTTTACTGGTAACTCGCAATGGGGGGGCAGGGGTGCAGGTCATATCTGGGACCTCCACTACACTCCCCCCTCTGGTCGGTTCATCGACCACTTCTGCCTCTTCCTTTATATTCAGTTTCTTTGATTCTTCAGATTCTTGTTCATCGTCTTCTGGGTTTACACAAGATGGCGTGAATGTATGCAATTTTGGTGTCCATATCTTTATCACCCCTTTCAAGCTTCCTGCTGTTCTCACATGCTCATCTTTGTTCCAGGTCATCAACTGCCATTGTCCATTTGGACTGCAGTAAATCCATTTGCCTTCATACCTTCTTCGTTTCTTAGGATAAGTGAATTTTGTTCCCTCTGGTGCAAATTCACGGGCCTTCACAAAGTCCTTTATCTCCTCATCTGTCAGGTCTCTGGGCTTCCAGCCTGGCTCAACATCGACCATAATTTTCATCCCAATGGTCTTCTTTGCAGTTTTCTGGCACTGTGTGATGATTATCTTGATAACACAGAATCCTAGCAGCACCATTGCTAGCAAGGCTCCCAGAAACTTGAATATATCAGCCATCCATTGTGGGACCCATAAGAATAGGTTTCCAAACCAGCTGTCGTAGTCCACTGCATCTTTTTCATCAATCATCTGGTTCTTTAGGGTTGTCAACATGCTTATGGCCTCTGTGAGGGTTCCATTTTCTTCGTCGTGTGATGGTATAAAAGTGCAACATGATTCTCCAATTTTTGCACAAACACCTCCATCCATCGCTGTGATCATGTCAAGCACATATCTGTTCTGGAGAGTAATCAGCCGGACTGCTCTTAGTTCTTCTTTGATCGCGTTGAATCCTTTTATGGTGGTATTGATGGTCTGCAGTAATTCCCATCTCGTTATCTGCAACCACTTGGTGTTTGCACCAACCTGGATATGGGGAAAGAATATTGTTGTAAATACGGATGAAGCTAGGCTAGACAGCCTGTGTTCATAGGGAATGGCATAAAATGCGTCCTCTGATTTGGCGGAGAAGTAATTCTCTCTCTTCATCCTTGACATTAGTTCCACATACCTCCTTTTCCTCAGGTGAGCATCTGCTTTTGGGAAACTGTCCAAATTCAGTTCATTTTTTGGAATCACTAGTGCAGGAACGTGGACGTTCACCAGTGTGCATATGCCTCCCCAGTTCCTCGGCAGTCTTATGTAGGCCTTGGATCCACATGCCAAGTAATGGTCCATCAGGACTGCGGTTCCTTACGACATCCCTGGGGCTTCATATATTCGTCCGCAGTTTTGACTCTCCCCCATTTTCCTCGTGCCATTACTTCTAAAGCACAGTTTCGGGTTTTCCAGCGGTACTATTTGCAGGGGGCCTCCTCTGTCTTTGACCCACGTTAACAGCTTTACCAATTTTGGCCATAGTGGTTTACATAGTCTTTGTGAATTTTCTATTGCTTCTTGGCAGCCTCCAAGGACCATAGAAGCTCGGCAGATTGCGACTCCTTCTTCCCAACCGTCTGGGGAAACTACTGATCCCCAGATCTGCATTTGGCCTCGGTTCTTCCAGATTTGAGCTTCTTCTGCCGTTTTCCCTCGGACGTTCAGTCTTGAGTTTATTTCCCACCTTATTCCTGATCCTTTAACGTCAGGGTTTTCATATCTAATCACATGATTCTTGGTGTGCGCCCTGTTTCTTGTTTTGATGTCCTGGACAAACCCGTCTTCATCAGGGTAGTCCTTTTCGTTGGCCCATATCAATGAGGCGTCTCTTCCCATAAATTGTTTGCTGGTGTTGCACATCGCTACGTGTGATTTACAATGTGCTTTGGGGACATCGATTTCTACAGCCACAAAGATTTTGGACTTGCCCTGCTGTACGGCAGGAGTGTACAGACGAAACATTCTCCTTCTTATTGCCTTCGTCCAACTTCCTTCATGTGTTGTTACCAAATGTTGTTTCCAAGGTGCCCTGTGCTGTCCAAGTAATCGTTTAGTTCGTTGTCAGTTTCATATGGGCTTCTCTTGATTCTTAACGTTTTTCTGTAATTGGCTATTACTGTGTCTCTGAATGCGTCTATACTGCTCTTTCGTTCAGATAGTCTCTTAGGTATTATCCTTGGTGGTGCAGGTCTCACTTCCTGCACTGCAGTAGCAGAGGAAGGGCTTGCATTTCTTTTCCTTCCCACATGCACTCTTTTGTAGATCTCCTCCCACCACATTTGGCTTATCATCCTCCCAACACTTGGCAGTGTCGTAGGCTCGGTAGTTACTTCTGGCGTTGGAGCTGGCATGCTCTTTGTTACTGTCTCAATGGTTTTCTTGCCCAGCTCCTCAAATACCTTCTTTGCTCTAAGTATGAGCGGAAACACATACTCGACTACCGCATGTGTTTTCTCAGTGAGTTCTTTCGTGGCTTCCTCCGTTCTATTGAGGGATTTTGCTATGCCACCTCTGTTCGGTTTCTTGCTTGGTTCCCTGTTTCTGGAGCTGTTTGTTCCACAGGTGACTTTTCTCTTTCAGTTGATTTGGCCTGCGGTTCGTGTGCACTCAGTGTATGGGTGCGTCCCATGGACAGTGCTGCATTATCATTCATTCCGTGCTGACCCTGTCTCCAGCTTTTCTCACCTTTCATTACTTCAAGTGCATACGTATTACTGGTAATTACATTCAACTGTAAATCGTTTGCTTTATCATCAGTTTTTCTTGGGACAGGGATGACAATATAAGGTCTGGGTGCTTTTGTGGGGCCCAGACGTTCATTACCTGCTGGATGCACAGACATGGGGACGCTTCGTGCACCAATAAAAAATGCAGTTTTGATAGTTAGAGACAAAAATACTACAATAATCACTAGGCATATACATATAATTGCTTTGAAAGACAGCTTACAGCATCTCCTTCCAGGAAACTGAGGGTGCCCTTCCGCTGGTGGCACGACTAAGTTATTGTTTTGGGCCCCCATTTCAAACAAGTCCATAGTCAATAGTTTATTTTTCTTCTTGTTCTAATCTCGTCGCTCAAAAGTTCAGTAAACACTAAAGTGACAAGTGCTGTTCAATGTCCCCCCTCTTGCGAGTGATGATGATAGTCTCTGAGTATGGAGTACAGTTCCTTTGCTAGACTATGGGAAAAGGTTAGACTAGCGTTTTCAGTACATCATATGTATTCTGTATAGTTGTGGGAACCGCATTCCCAGGGCACTCTTCCAATTCGCCTTGGCCCTGAGGATATGCAGGAAAATGTTCACAGTGACACCATGAAAGGATGGATTTGTTACAAATCACACAAAAATAAAATATTGAAAACATAAAAATAAAATAAAAATAAAAGTGAACATATAGGAAGGTAGGAAAAAATAAGAAAGAGGTTGAAAAAGGTAAACACGGCTGTGAAATTCATGTCTCTGTTCCTTTCACTTGGTCCTTCGAGGTCGAGTTGCTAAACCGTCTCTCTTTCCCTCATTTATTCCACTGTGGAACGATGATGAAAGAATAGAAAAAATAAGAAAAATTAGATCAAGATGGTGATATCCTCGATTTTGCTTTTCTCGATCAGTCCTACGTTGGAGCATGAAGAACTGTCCTTGCTCTGTTCCCGGTGGGAGGATGATGAAAAGTTTTATCTTGGATCTCCCCCTTCTAAGGCTCTTCTTAGCAGTGGATGTCCATAGTTGCTTCTTAGTTGTGATGCAATAGCCCTCAGGAGTCTGTTCAATTGAGCATTTTTTGCTGGATCATTAAGAAAAGCGGGCACGTCAATGTTACAGGGTCTGGAAAGTCTTCAATGAGATGAAAGAAAACACGAAACGCATACCAACTGTCTTCAGGTGTGAATGACATTTGCTCTGATTCTTTGGCTCTTAGGTCACAGGCCTTTCTTGCAGTGTGATCAGTCTTTGTCTCCTCGATCAGTCCCTCGGCGAAAGGTCTCACTGGAATCTCCTTAGGAATTCTCGCTGGAAGTTGGACAGTTCCACTTGGAGCATGATGCCATAGAGAAGGGTCTTCATGTGTAGGAAATTGACTGGATCTCTGAGAAAAGTGACAATGTCAACATCAGCAGGCCTTCCCACCATTTCTGGAAAGTCTGTGACTAGCCTAATCAGGACGTTGTGGGCTAGCTGCGTGTCTGCAGGGGACAGGGACATTTGCTTTGTTTTGCTGGGTCCTGATCACAAGTCTTTTTGTTGTCGTGAACAGTTCTTGCACTTTCCTGCTGCGTGGATTGCTACCACATGATTCAACTTACCCCATATTTGATTCAAGAAGTCATTATTTCGGGGATCTCTGATGAAAGTCAGTGTGTCTGTGGTTCTCCCGACAAGTCCTGGGCACTCCTCTATGATTCGAAAGAATAAAGTGTAGGTAAGTTCATCAATGACCGCTTGAGGTGGGAGCATTAGTCTTTTGTTCACTGTGCTCGGGCAACTCGGCGAAGACCTCTGTGATGACAGTCAGTAGTTGCCTGATTACCTTCTTAATTTCTGGATCTTGAATGTATTCTGTGACACTTGTTTCACTTCCTATGAGTGACGGATAGGTCAATATTACTAACTGAAAATAGGTGAGTACATCCCACTTAAGACTTCTGCTGGGGAGAACCATATGTCCGTGAACAAAGTCTTGATACTGGATGTTTCAGGATAACGGTTTTAGTTTACAGGAGTGTCCTATTTTACTGTTTATAAGAGTTTGAGAGTTCATGTTCAATGCTTTGTGGCTCAACATGATCAAGCTACCCGTGTCACTGCGGTTTCAGATTATGCGGTTTTCTTCTTTAGCCTGCAGTTTCAGCTGCACATTGCATTCGTTTGAAAGTCTTGTATCTCATTCAGTGCTTAGAGGAAAAGTTCAGTGTATAGCCACAATTTTCACAGAGAGTTCTTTAGTTTGTCTTTTCTGCTCGTACGTCCTTCTTCCTCGCCATAGACCTTGTCTGCACATGCTGAGGTCCTTCCCCGTTGTATGTGGATTCCTCGGCGGTAGATGCAGTAGGAGTGCTCTCTCCTATGAATGTCTTGATATCGTTCAGGAAGATCCAGTGTCTTCTGCCCACGAGCTTAACAGCGGACGGGGTGCAGTCCTCTACGATGAAAGGGCCATTAAACCTTGGCTCGTCCCATCTTTTCCTTGTAAAATTCCTCACGAGGACGTTGTCTCCAGGGAAGACAAGAGGCGCACAAAGGCTGTGGTTTGTGCCGTGCTCTCCCCTTTCCGCCGTCGCTGCAGCTGGCCTGTAAGGACAGTGGCACTGGATGTGAGACAGTCCAGGTAAGCTTTCATTTCTTCTCCTAGAACCTCCCTAGTTGACTGGGCATCGTATCTAGCTCTGTCTCGGGGGCTAAAGGGAGTCCTCATCCTTCTCCCAGGAACTATTTTGTGCGGCGTGAGATGATGGTCAGAGCCTGGTTTGTTCCGAAGCGCATACAATGCCAGTGGTAGGCAGTGCATCCATCCCTTTCTTAATGTGAGCTTCAACTCGGCTATCCTTTCCTTGAGCAAGCCGTTGATTCGTTCACATATCCCATTTCCCTCTGGATGATACGCCGACGAGAACTTGTGCTTTATACCAAGCAACAAGCTAATCTGTTCGAACACTGCGTTCACGAAATGAGCCCCATTATCTGATCTCATTACCTCACACACCCCCCATCTAGGGAAAACCTCCCTCACCAGGAACTTAGTAGCACAAGCAGCGTCAAGGTGTGTACAGGGACCTGCTTCTACCCATCTGGAAAAGGGACACACCACCACAAGTAAATACCTGTACCCATTACACACCTGAATCATATCGACATAATCAATATGAAGGTGCTGGAAAGGTCCATTTGGTCTGAGGATGACTCCTCTCACTACTTTTATTGTGTGCCCAGAGGTGAATTGTTGGCAGACAATGCAGTTTGCCATAAAGAATGCAATATGCTCTGCTAAATTTGGTATAAACCATTCTTCGGCGAGCGTTGCAGCAAGATTTTCTCTTGACATGTGTATGGGGTAGTGAACTGTTCTAGCGCTACTTTTAGAAGGGCGACAGGCATTACTGGTTTACCAGTGCTGTCTTGCCTCCACAATCCGTCTGACGGGTTTAAAGAACACCTCGACTCTTCCACAGGTTTTTCTCCTCCTGAGGTGCCTCCCCCTGGAGCTCCATTAACTGAGACTGCCCCATATTACTATAGGCTTCTGGTGTGGCTCGTGCTACCATCATTCTCTCATGGGTACGTGCCACATCCACGTCCATGATTGTTTCAGCTTTGGATGCCATACGTTTGGCTTCTGTGTCCACTTCATGATTCCCATGTGACACGAAATCTGTCCCCTTGGTATGAGCAGTGCATTTTACGACCGCTATGCCCACTGGGAGCTATAGTGCTTTTATCAGCCTGTCCAACAGGGCTGCGTGCTGTACTGGCATGCCGTCTGCTCGGAGGTAGCCCCTCCTTTTCCAGCGCGCCAGTCCTGTGTGCACTGTTGACGTCACATAGGCGGAGTCACTGTACACTGTTACTTCCTGGTCTGCGTGATTCTCAATGGCGAGTATCAATGCCACTAGTTCTGCAGCCTGTGCCGAATAATGAGATGGTATTCGTGCACTGACAAGTACTTGGAACTCTCTATTCCCCATGTGTTTGATCACGGCCACGCCTGTATACCTTTGTCAGTCTTCTTGGTCAATTCTCGAAGACCCTTCAATAAAGACGATCTCCCCACTTGCCAGGGCATTTTCCTTTACCCTGGGGATCTCATCATAGAATTCTTCATAGTTTGCACGGTCGTGTATAGGTTCTCCCTCTGTGACTGGCTCAGGTATGAACGTAGCAGGGTTCACGGTTTTGCATCGCACTACTTTGATCGATGGGTTAGAGATAATCACCTCCTAGGCTGATGCTCTATGAGAAGTCAGTGTGCCCTTTGGCTTCTCTAGTATGGCGAATAGTGAGTGTTCAACATATAGTGTCATGGAGCACCCCATCACAATGGATGACGCCTTCTCAATGGCGAACGCGGCGGCGGCTAGATTTTGTTCGCATGCGAAGTGGCCCTTCATGACCGGGTCCAAACTCCCGCTGTAATATGCTAGGGGTTTATACCCCAGCGAATTTCGCTGCGCGAGCACTGCCGTCATAAAATTGCCATCAGTATGAGAAAGCAGATAGAATTCCTCAGCATAATTAGGAATCCCGAGGACTGGGGCCTTACCAATTGCCCCCTTGAGTTCTGTAAACCCTTTCTCCATTTCTTCATTCCATTCAATTTCTTCTCTCGTCGCCTGGGCCTTTTTAAGGGCCTGCAACAAGGGCTTGGTATATGGGCTGTAGTAAAAGATCCATGCTCTGACATAGTTGCACAGGCCTAGGAAACTTTGCATTTGCTTTATTGTGCGCGGCTTGGCCGTGTTCTTGATGGCCTCAGCCCTTTCTGGGGTTACCTTTTTCCCCTCATGTGAGATCAGTTGCCCTATGTACAACACCTCCTGTTGGCAGTACTGCAACTTGTCCTTGTCCACTTTGTATCCCTTCTCAGCTAATATAGTCAATAGCTGGACAGAGTCATGTCGGCATTGCTCTTCAGTGATGCTGCAGATTAGAATGTCATCTACATACTGCAAAACAACACTGTCCATCACAATATTGCTTAGGTCCATTTGCAGGACTCAGTTGAAAATGGACGGAAATTCGCAATACCCCTGTGGCAACCTCGTACTTTTCAGGTGCATTTGTCTGAAAGTAAATGACGTCAGGTCTTGAGAGTCACGGTGCAATGGAATCGAGAAAAATGCATTTTTCAAATCTATCACTGTGAAGTATTTTGCTTCAGTGGGTGTGTTGCACAAAATTGTGGATGGATTAGGGACTAGAGGGAACTCGGCTTCGACTATGTCGTTCAATGCTCGTAAATCCTGGATTAAACGCCAGGACCCTCCCTTTGATTTCTTGACAGGATAAATCACTGTGTTGCAAGGTGATTCTGACGTCACTAGGATGCCCTGCTCCATCATGGCAGAGATTGTCTTTGCGATCCCTTCATCTGCTTCTCTGGACATGGGATACTGTCGTGCCCGTGGCAGAATTGCCCCTGGTTTCAATTTAATTTTTACTTCGCCGGCCCCCTTCAGGAGACCTACATCATAAGGCCCTATAGTCCATACTCTGCCTGGCACTAGGGCCATGTCGTCATTGAAATATTCCGGGCGTACCAGCGCTAACATCATCCACTGCGGCACCTCCCGCTTGATCATTTTGACCCAAAATATGAGACTCACTTCCACCCGTGTCTCTTCTAGGTCAGGGTGTTCTTCGAACAGATCATCATAGGTGACGTCAGTCACTCGATACCCTTCTTCGATGGCGACAATCGCACACCATGGTCTACCCTCGTCGTCATATCCTTCAACTAATACTACTTTTCCTCGCACCGTGGCAGATTGTATCATTAAGGGAAATACTTGTCCCTCCTCTTCGTGCATGGGTATTCTTGGCCTGAATAGAAACTCATCAGGGGTTCTCATAGGTTTGTCTGCGAGGCCTGGCAATCCCGCCATAAGCACTCGTACACCATATGCAAAAACTTCTGCCTCCAGTGGTACAGCTCTCATAGCTGCCCGTCCAGAGTACGCTCTGATCATTTCGCACATGTTTGCATAATGTATTCCTGGGGTGGAGCACACTATGCCATCCTCAGTGAACAAGATGGTCATATTCAACCTTGTCATCAAGTCCCGACCCATGATATTCACTGGGGAATGACGAGAATACAATAAAGGTACATTCATGTCGCACTCTCCCACTGAGACTGGGAGTGCATCAGTAAAGGGAACTCTACTATGAGCTCCAGTAAAACTCTGGGTATCTATGGCCTCGCTGGACAAGGAGAACTTGCCTTCTCGTATGCACGAGCGCATTGCACCTGTGTCAACTAAGAAGGAATATTCTTTCCCCCCTATGGTGACATTTACCCTAGGTTCCCTGTGAGGGGCTGGTGTCACTGATAGGATAGAACACATCAGACTTCCCTGTGAGCCGTCCTATTTCATATATAGGTTTGGTCCACTGTATACCTGTGGGTTTCCCCCACCAGAATTAGTGCCCTCAGCCACTTGCGGCAGTGTCTGCTGGGGTTGTCCCTGTGGTACATTCCCCATGTTCTGTGGCTGGACCATTTGCTGTGCGCCTTGCTGCCAGCCAACCGCCTGTTGCTGCACGGTATAGTTTTGTGCACTGCCCTGTTGTGGGGTAGCAGGTTGATTCACCATGCCTGCCCCATCCCTTCGTTGTTCTGCCACATGCTTTGGCTTCTGCACATGCACGCCACATGTCCTGTCACTCCACACAGCCAACACACTGGCGATGGTCGGGCCATCTCTCCATCTGGCATAGTCCGACTGCCCATCGGTGCATTCTGGATACCATTTTGAACATTCTGTAAACCTCCTTGGTTACCTCTAAACCTTCCCTGATTACTCTGCCATCCTCTTCCTCCAAATCCCCTTCCTCTCGGGTAAAATCCCGCGTTACCCTGATTAGTCTCTGGCGGGTTAGTTGCACTCTGTGCACTCGATTCAGCTGGGCTTGTTAGCATGGCTCCCTCGAGAGCATACTTTGAGAGCTTCCTTTGCACTAGCTTCGCCTCTTCTCCCTTACGCGTTGCCTCTTTCTTCCGATTCTTTTCTTGCAACAGTCTACAGTTGTAACGCTCACCTGATTCCCACAGAGGCGCTGGCCCAAACTGGACTGCTACAGTTGCTTCTATGACTATGATGAGGCGTAGAACTCGGAAGACGCTCTGGGCAGGACCTCCGAATATTGACTGTCTGGCTTGTAAGGTGAGTTTTCTGCAGGTGGAAGAAAAAGGGGTAATTACAAGCTGGTTGGATAAGTTCTCCCACCAATCTTCTGCTTTTCCCACTTCTTGGTTCTCGACTGGTCTCCACGAACTCTCACCTTTGGTTTAGTAAAGCCGAGCTCTCCATCCTGCTTCTGGTGCAGGGGCGCGTGGAATCCAGTTACGTCACTGGATGATTTCAGTGTTTAGGCTCAGTGTCCTTTTGTGGCTTATAATAGTCCTTCAGGTACCGAGGAGCTGTTGGCGACACCACCACTGCTGTGCAAGAAGAGGCTCGTGAGTATAGAAGATCTGAGGCCGCTTCTGAAGGAGCACCCTTTTACAATGTCCTTTTCTGTCTTTCAGGTGCCGAGATGCTGTGGGCGATGCCGCCGCTTTTGCACGTGCGGTGGCACGTAAGTATAACTGAATTGTGGCCGTTTCCAAATGGGCGCCTCTGATAATGTCTTTTCCTTTCTTTCAGATGCCGAAATGCTGAGGGCGATGCTGCCGCTGCTGCGCGTGAAGAAGCGCGTAAGTACAACTGAGTTGCGAACCCTTCGGCTTGGACACCACTAACAATGTCTTTTGTCTTCCAGGTGCTGGGATGCTGCCGAAGCGAAGGACGCGGTGAACTCATGTGTGATCACGGATGGATAAGGTAAGCGAGCGCAGCTGCGAGCGTGTTGCCCGTTTTCTAACCTTATGTCTTTATTTGCAGGTTGTCGCAGACTGGACTCTTGTGGCTGAATTCTGGTGAGTAGATGTTTCTGTGCCTTTTCTTCATCCACAGGTTGCTGCTCGAGAAGCTGAGGGTGTGTCTGGACCTGGAATGCAGGAGCCGACTCGGTGAGCGTCCTGATGCTGTTGCAGAATAACGCGAAGCACGTGAATTCTATCGGGCGTGGTTTAAATAGTGGAGAAGTGCTTTGTTGCGTATTCTTCCTCCAGCCTCACCCAGGTAAGAAAAGAGTTCCAGTGTCAGAGGATTAGCATCAGTCCCACCCAGGTAAGAAAAGAGTTCCTGTAACAGAGGATTGGTCCCTCCCAGCCAGTGGCTGGGACTTCACCCAGCTTGGATTGTTCTAGGTGAGTATGCAGCATGGTCTGCCACAGGTAAGTCCACCCAATCACTACTGCACACTTTAAGAATATGAGCCCGGCGCCCATGGCGCCGGGACTGAGGTTCCTTATGAGCCTGGCGCCAGAGGCGCCAGGACATGGTCCAAAGGGCCCCTGTAGGGGTCTGCTGGAACCGGGGGTGTGGATGATGAGCCTGCTTCCGGGGACGCTGGGCCAGTCTTGGCTCCTCGGGAGTAGCGCTCATGACAACAGTAATGTGCAATTGTCAACTGGATTTCGGCCACGGTTTCGCTTCTATTCCTACCAATTTTTTGAGCTGTTTTTGCACCGGTTCTGTTAACCCTTGGCACAATATATGATAGAATACAGGG
Source organism: Ambystoma mexicanum (assembly GCF_040938575.1). Classification (NCBI taxonomy): domain Eukaryota; kingdom Metazoa; phylum Chordata; class Amphibia; order Caudata; family Ambystomatidae; genus Ambystoma; species Ambystoma mexicanum. The sequence continues at coordinate 1,578,459,104 of NC_090932.1, forward strand.
ATAGATTTCGTCCAAGACTCATGCGTTTCGAGCACCCACGCGTCTTGAAAATTCTGGATATAAAGCAACGGATCCTCTGACTCTTTCATTTTTCGAGTCATTATAGCTCCCATATCAGATGTGTCTGGATATAGCGTATGCATCGCTTTCCATACTGCTGCTCTACAGTTATTAAATGGCGCTCCGTCATGAGAGGTGTTAGTTATGGTTACCCTAGGGTAGCCTGCCTTTTCTATACATCATCTGCTCTTTCTCCGAGTATAGCAATTAGGAGACCCTTGATGTCCGCTATGGCTAGGGTGACACCCCTCGTCATTTTTTCTAGCTCATGTATCCACTTCCAGGTTCCCGATGTCAACATTGGAAGCTTATTTTTAAGATTCTCTCGGTCCATGTGTGGCCATGGAATATATTGCGGTCTTGCTCCCCCCTTTTCTAACAGTGGGAATTGGAATGCACAATCTTCGTTTTCCTTCTCTATACCTCCCCGGTCTCTCGCCGGGGTGGCGTTCCCGCCTTGCCGTCTACCTGGCAATGCCCTTAATCTATCTGTATAGGCAGGTGCCGACGCCCCCCTCTGACCGCGGTGTGTTTCTTCATGTCGGCTGGACTGTCGAGCGGACTTCAGTGTCCTATTTATGGACCCGCCAGCATCTGACCATCATACCTCTCGGTTCCCTGGGAGCCGCTTTTCGCACCGTCTCCCTTCGTCATGCATCACTTCCTCCGCTTCCCCATCGGAGTCAGACTCTGAATACTCCCAGTTTACACAACTTCTTGCATCATCTTCATTCTGCCCAACTTCTAGTCTATCCTACTCCCACTATTTCGGGTGACCTCCTCAGTGTCATATAGCTGAGTGCTCTCTAAGCGCTCATCTTCCCTTCCCTCTTGGGAGATTAGTTCCAGTCCCATCTCATCATATATTTTATCAATCGCTTCCCCGATGCTTCTGGTGTCGAATTCATCATCAATAGTTGTCCCGCTTGTACCTGGTACCGCATCGCTTGCAGGGAAGAACTCTTCTCTGTCTTCCCAGTCTACAACAGGATTGGGTTTTTTAACTTCGCGTTGCAAATATTCCAAATCTCGCGCCCTTTGCCTGCGTTTACGCTCTGCTTCCTCATCCATTTCTCTTCGCTTCTTCGCTTCCTCTCTAGCCTTATCTACTTCCCTCATCCATTCATTTCTACGTTCTTTTGCCCTTCTACTTTCCTCATCTTCTCTCTTCCTCACTTTCCTTTCGTGCACTCTCCTTTCTTCCTCCAACTTTAGCATGTTCTGCCTGTACTTTTCATAGGCTGCATATTGCGTGTGACTGAGTGGTATACCTTGCTCTTTGCGATATAGTTGTTCTCGCCTCAACCTATCCTTCTTTCTTTCCCTCTCGTCTCTTATGTCCACTTCTTTCTCCCTTTCCTTTCTTTGCGCCTCGTCAGACCGTTCACTCGGCCTTGCACCATCACTTCCTTTTCCATCTAATTTCAATAGTATCTGCCCTCCCATCCATTCGTCCTTTGCAAATGTTAACTCATTGGTTCCTTTCCGCTTCCTTCCCTCTCTCTCTCTATCGAGAGGTGCACTCGTTTGTGCCTGGTCCTTTCTTTCCTCACCTCGCCTCTCTTTGTCCCACGGGATTGTGGAGGCCGAGTCATTTTCCTGTTCCTTCTCTTTCGTCTCGTCACTGCTACATGCAGGTGACTCATATGCAGGGTTGCTATAACATGTGGCTGCCTTAAATTCTCTTAGTGGGTAAGGGCCCTCCGAATTACTTTCCTCAACAACTGGTTCCGGCATGGCAGGTGGCGCGTAGGCGTCTCACCCCCCTTCGTACATACATTTAATATCCAGTCTGCGGGGTTTCTTCTTCCTTTACTTGTTTCCAAGGCGTTTCTCGAGCTTCTTCCCGCTATATGTGGCATGTAAGAAGGTGGTCATGTGCTGTAAAACAGCCTTAGACAATGACCCATTCTGGGGCCACGGCATAAACATTTTATTTGCGGTGCCCTTAACCCACTCCTGGCTATATTTCTTCACCTTTGTTGCATGCTTTGGCAACTGTTTGTACAAATGTGCAAGTGGGGTAACTTCCTCCATTCTTAATTTTGTCACCAACAATGTTCACACAGTTTTTCAACTTTTGGCTATTATGAGCGAGCACCACATACGCAAGCTCCAATCCAACTTTTCCGCAAAACTTTATACCACAGTTTACTCAAGACTCATCAATTCAGTGGCGATTCCCTCTTATTTACAGAATCGCGTAAAGCAAAAAATGCATTGCCATCGATCGATAATACAACAATTCCACATTCAGCATACACAGGACACATAGGACAGACGCTTGACAGACTAGACTGACACCAGCTGGTCATACGTATACCTGCCTTCTAATCACTACCCTGTCATGGGATTTGAACAAACCCCATTATGGTGTCTTTAAACGCCATCGTAGTCTAATGTCCCCCCTCTGTGGGCTCTGGGTTCACATTCCGTCTGACCACTCTTTAAAGCGCAGGAACAAGGCGAATTTTACAGTTTTCTCTCGGGTGCCCTCCAGATATTCCTTACAGTTTTCTCTCGGGTGCCCCCCCGGTATTCCTTACAGTTTTCTCTCGGGTGCCCCCCCGGTATTCCTTACAGTTTTTAATTTCAGGTGCCCCCCTGATATCTTTCCCCAATCACTTCAGGTGCTCGGGTCTTTACCCCCTATATATATATATACAGTCTTCTCTACTTCTAGCTGTTTTATTTTTTCTCCGCCACCCTCCGTTACCTTTCCCCTTCTTACTCTAAGGTCTATAAGACCTTTGCCAGGATAACGAGTTTCGTTGTTTCACTCACCGATCGCCTCTTTTCCTGTCTCGAACTTCAGGATCACCGCCCCTTCCTCTTCCTGCTTTTAAGGTTTTCGTCCGATCCGCTGCCCATGGGAATGAGAAGGGTTATGCTTGGAAAGGCGGGTTCCTTCAGACCCACTGCAGATTTTTTGGAATATTTACACTATCATTGTCCACGGGGAGCTTCTCAGCCTACTCAGCCGGAATGGCGAAAGGACTCGTGATGTAACCGAAGGCCCAGAGTTACTTTGTGTCGTCGGTCTAAATGTGTCTTATAACTATATCAATCGATGATCTATAATCGATGGCCGAAACCATCCTCACGCTACCAAGTGTTGACGAGGAGAGGAATTTACTGACGGGCCCATTGGTCAGTACTCACCCTCGAAAACCAGTTATACAAGATAGCTGCACCATGTGAGGACAGAGTGCAGGATTCACATACTCCAGCAAGATTCAATAACCAGGACTCAATAAATTGGCAAAGGGAAGTCTGTTTAATGATACATACATTAGCAAATGGAAATCAGCAGCATCACGAACACCTGCCTCACCCCGACTTCCCCGAACTTCAGTCAAACAGCCCCTTTTATGGGCAAAATTCATCATCATTGATGTCTAATTCTAAAAAAATGATCACGCAATATAATTGGTTGGGAAAGGTAACTCAAGTATAGGTGCTATATCTGTATATGGAAATAAAGCGAGTGGATTGGATAACTCTTATGGGATGGGCGTCTATGCCCATCCCTCTACAACACACGTGATTGACGTCACTACAAGTACGAAGTCTCATTGGTTACAGTGTCTATAGGACCCTAGATTACATGGCCCATTGTGATTGGGCAAGTTACACCCCTAAACATATATCTCCATTTTAATTAGCAGCATGCAGAATAGACACCCAGGTGCGTAGTATCCCAAGATTCACCCTTCCTCCCATCCATCAATCAGTGTTTTAGGGCTATGTGTCAATTAGTTGGCAGGGTATGGCCTCGGATCTGTAGTCTCTTATCAGGAAAAGTTATGGCATCCTCGGGTTCTGGATGACATCAGGCGGTGGTACATCTTCGCGCCTGTCTGGTCACGTGTTGGTTCACCATGAATCTGCTTCAGTTTCCAGCCTTTTGTGCATTTAATTCTGTGTTCGCTTGGCCACCTGCATGGGACTCTCTTATCTTGACCTTCACGGGCGGGCTGGAATGCTCTGTAGTTGGAGTCTCGTTAGCTGAAGCTCGCCTCCCTCTCTTGGGTTGACCTCGATTTCCCAAGCCTGAGCCATCCTGTTAAGTTTCGATTCCGCTCTTTTCCTTGCCTTTGGCTGGGTTTCGAAACTTGGCCTGTCAGGCCTCTGGCCACCTGGGTACATTTCTGCTTTTACAAAATGGAGTCGCACGTGTACATTGTGCAGTATTGAGTTAGATAAATGGTTGGCGCTTACCGCTCTATTCTTCTACTAAGCATTGCAGGCAGTATCGATTTCTTAGCATCTTGTGTTTCAAGCTTATTTACACACATTCAACAGGGCGGTTGCTTCCATCTTGTCTCATGGCACCCCTGTATCATTATAATTATCCTTGCAGTTACTAGTACTGGCATACGTGCTTTCAGTAGCCAATTCTGTTTGTTCTCGGGGCTGCTCGGGCCCTTGGTTTATTTCCATTGGCCTTCCATTAAGGCTTTAGGGGTCCCCTCGTGGACGGTGTGCAGGTATTCCTCATTTCGCCTCAGCGGCTGGTACGGCTGTCTGATAGGGTACCGTGCTGCCCGGGGTTGTCGTGTTATGGCTGCTTCAACCGGTATCGATCTCTTTATGTAACGGGGCAGAGTCCCAGTGCGGCTCTCTGTTGGTTCATTTGCTCCTCATACGTCACGTACCTCGGCGAGTACTTTACTGGTAACTCGCAATTGGGGGCAGGGGTGCAGGTCATATCTGGGACCGCCTCTACAAATTCATTCCAAGCATGTGCTGCCAGTACCGGGAAGGGACGTCCCCTTCCTCTAGTTCCTATAAGCCGGAGAGTACCATTTGATATTGTTGCTCTTATTTTAGGTTCTATTAGATGCAGTAACACAATAAAGAGCAGCTATCGGGCAAGAGTAAGAACTAGAGGGCTTGCACCAGCTTAGTCATTCTATCTGGGTACAGCACCATGACTCGAGCCTGCAGCTTTGTCCCAGCCATCATAACCCCTGTAGAATCCGACTCTACCCTGCCTGATAAAGGTTCTCTACTAAATAGAAAAGCTGCCTAGCCATAGGGTTGCACATGGGGTTCCTTTCCTGAAGACCACAACAATATCCTTTTTACCACATGAACAAGATGGAAGGACATTTTGAACGATAACTGTGGTAAAAAAAGTACCTTAGATGCCTCATTTTCCTCACAGCCTCTGAGCCGGGACCCTACCATCTGGCTACTCTCAAACGCAGAGCATGATAGACGCTGTATTTGAATCCGCCTCTCATTTAGGCACAGTAACACCAAAGTCTGCTTTTTTTACAGACTGGGTACAGCCAGTGATAGCGGTCTAGAAGAAACTTTGACCTGTACCCCTCCAACCACAGACCTGCTGGATACAAGCAAAACCCACACAACGTAAGTGGGAAAACCCAAAAACTCACCCCTTCCATAAATATAGTTAAGGAACAAAAGCAGAAAGTTTTGTCTGGTATCCCTAACTCTTACTGTTATCCCTCAGCTGCTCTTAAGGCTGGATCATATCCAAATTCTTCTAGCTTCCTATAGCCCATTTCTGTAGCTGGGTACTAATCGTTGATTTAATGTGCCTGCCGTTTGCCCATTAAATCACTTCTTCATTTGCTATCATACACACCAAACCCTTACGTAGCATCCAGCACGCTTCAGGCCACTTGCCCAAGCCTTAAATAGCTCAATACAATGAAAGAGCTGAGACCAGCAGATTCACTGTGCTTTTCTGCAATGTGTTTCCACTATACACACAACAGTGCAAGAGCCAGACCTGCACACCAGTACACATACCTACAATCACCTAAAGGGAGCAGTAGAGGAGATGGACTCCTCCACGAAGTCATCCATTCCCTCTTAAGAGTCATAGAGCCTCATTACGAGTTGGGCGGTATTCCGGCAGTAAATCTACTGGAATACCGCCCAATGGAATTACAATTACCGCCACTTGGTCAGGCAGAATTACCGCTGGATTACAAGTGGAATTGGTGGAGTTAATCCCCATTTTTTTAGAGTCAGTTGGACTCTAGGGGCATTTTTGGCAGAATAACCATGGGTGGAATTACTGGCATGGAAGTGTATGGAAAAGTGGTGGTAATTCCATTGCCGCCACTTTTTTTCCCACACTCCAATAATTGTAATGAAACCCATAAAAATGAGGAAGCCGATACCATTCATGCACCCACCGCTACGATTCTCTCTATAACCAATAGACCTTCAATTATTAGGCTAGACCCGTCCACAGCCAATGCAATGCTTTCTGAACAGGCAGCGACAATCACTCCTTCGGCTCAGAAGGACCATCCCATCTCCTTATGACCTTATTACTTCTTAATGGGAGCTCACCAGCAGAACACAAATGCGAGCTAAATGATTTTATCTTACAATACCGCCCCAGCTATTATTCCTTATTACTGAAACCTGGCTCAAGGGTGCCACTGATCATGCAAAAATCTAGCCCTCCTAGATATAAGGCTCTTCTAAGTAAGAGCAGGGCGGGCAGCCTTATTACACAAAGATCACATCTCCATGACATCCTACCCTGATATAATGGCACATTCACGTGAATCTATGCTCACCAAGATGCAGGCCTTGTTCACTCCATCAACACCCTTCCCCCTGATCGACAGACCTCCGGGCTATGACTCCAACTTTGGTGAGAAAGTATCTGATTTCATAACTCATGGGCTATCCTCACACACCAACCTTTGCATCCTTGGGAATGTTAATGTGTATCTAGAGCACCGACAGAGCTCTCTTACAAACCATCGAATTCCCAGACTTGAGGGTCTTGATCTACCTCGGTTAAAGATGGAAAACGCATATGAGCTAAGACACACCCTAAACACCATCTTCAACAATTCAAACATATCTCCGACTTGACTACTTCAACGTCCTCTTTGCTGGCAAGTCAGTAAAAAACTTGGAGGGACTCCAATCAACCCAAAATAGTATGCTCCGTGCAGCCATTGCCATTCCTAGAAGGGACCATAGTTCTGCTTCCAGGAAACAGGCACACTGTCTACCCATCAAAGACTGCGTCCTATTTGAAACCTTCGCCTTAACCCATAAATGCATCGACCACACGGCCCCTCAATACCTAACTGAAAGAATTCACACATCAATATCCTCTAGACCAACCAGAACACCATATGCTAATCTGCTCACAGTGCCCAAAATCAAACGAGGCAGAGCATGCTTTTGAATCTTGGCTAACCAAAGCCGTAGACATTTCTGCACCCATGCATAATGTCAAAAGCCAACCGAGAAATCATAACTAAGCAATAGTTCAATGAAGAATGAAAGCAACGAAAACTAACTACCAGGCCTCTGGAGAATAATGGAGAGAGAACAAGAATCACAGCACAGAAAGGAGCTATGTACTATACAGAAGACAGTATCAAGCGTCAATAAGAAAAGCGAAAGCACAGGTGACCTCAACCAGAATAGTGGAGGCCGCTAATCTACGGAAAGCAGTATTCAAGATCAGGGGTGTTGCTAGGTCTGGAAAAGACCTGGGGCTACGCTGATGTGAGAACTGTCGGGACTGGTGGCTAGCTAGCCTTTTGGTTGTAGCTCCTGAGATTCTATCCGGGGCTACAGCCAAAAGACCAGGGGCTACAGCCCCCTTAGCCCCACTCTAGCAATGCCTCTGTTCAAGATATCTGAATTCCATAGCCCGCAAGCACTTCCCGATACAATCACACCCTCGGATTGCCATTTTAACCATTTGTAGACCACTTCGACCAAAGACTACTTACACTTGATACCCAGATCAAAAACACATTGTTGACTAGCACACCAACTAATTGCCTTCCCTGCCAGCCTCCATTTGAGCTGTTGTGCTCATTCCTCCATAGATCAGAGGAGAAATCCAACCACTTAGTTCTTAAAAGCTCTCTACCTGCATCCCCCTCTGAGCCATGTGCCCTCGGCTTCTTTAAGAGACGCCTACAGTTGCCCCTCACTGTAGATGCAGTCAGATCTGTACTTAATAGTTCACTTTCTTCATGTAGCACCCGAATAAATTAAGGAAGGCTTTTGCAAACCACTCAAAAAGCAGCTGGACTATATTTGACTAATACTAATAACTTCAAGGCCATCTCCCAATGTAGATCGAGCTTCAATAAATCAATTAATGCAATTTGTAGAAGAGGAATTACTGCTGGATCAAATGCAAGCAGGGTACTGGATCTGTACCACTATTGTTATGGGTAAGGGAAAAAACTGTGCAGAGCAGGACAATGCAGCAGCTCGTATCTTACTTGATCCTTCGGCCACTTTCAATTCATTTGACCGTTCAACTCTAGGGTCATGCTTCCGAATTCTGAACATTAGAGACATTGCATCAAGTCCTTTGCCTCTTCTCCCAAAACATCCCTTTTGGAGCACCTCAGGGATCATCACTCCTCTTCAACCATTACTTGTTTCCTTCTTAAGCACACTGCCTGTTTCATGCCATAAGTTTGCTGATGACACACAGCTAATCTTAAAGTTTCCAAATACTAACATCATGGAAAACATTCTACATACAGGTCTATGGCTGGCATCAAGCCATCTTCTTCTTAATTTGTAGAAACCCAAAATATATACAGTAGGTAATCCATATTACACTGTAACCTTAACAATCAAACCCTCTGTCCATAACTATCTGTCAAAAATGTAGAAGTTATCCTGGCTCAAGATCTATCCCTAGAGCCCTGATGTCTGCATCCGTCTCAAAATGAGCAGAAAATAATTGTTTTATAAGACTTCAAAAAAAGATGCACTGCCATTATTTTGTCCAGAGTGGTCTATGCTGACAGTCTATACCTATAACTAATTGGAAGGCTCCAGAAGGTCCAGAATGATGATGCTAAATCGTGGCACAGACTGAAGCGTAGGGATAAGATTACACTGGCACGGATTCCACTGCATTGACTCCCGATAGGACCCAGAGTCAACTTTAACATAGTTTACTTTGCTTTCAAAGCCGTCAATGGCCAGTTCTATTAGAGGCGAAAGTAAAGAAACCTTGAGATCTTCCGTTCTCACCACCCTGGCATTACCAGTTTATAGAAAAAGATGCTTGAGGGAGGCATCATTCTCAACCCTTTCTCATGGAATCGGGAACTCATTCACATAACACATCAGAGACATTTATGAGCTTTTGGCCTTCACGCAGGCATCACATCATGGGTATCCACATTTACAGGTCTCAACTGACTGGAAGGCCTTGTCTCTGCCGATCAACAAATAGGTGATTCCTTGCATTTACAATATTATCACACATTCCTTTATAGATACATCTAGAATAGTAAACATCTCTACTATCATAATATTGTTCTGTTAAGAGCCGGATAAGATTCCAGAACAATACCGGGCAGCCTTTTGGCAGGGGGTAGCAAGGGACAGCAATGTAAGTTGTGGGGCAGAGGTGGAAAGGGGGAGGGGGCAAATGTGTGAAAAAGGGAGGTGAGGGAGGGAAGTCTGGGGTGCAGGGTGTTAGGCGATCCTCTGCACACCAGGCCACGACACATCAGAACACTGCTCACATTCCCCCAACATCTCCTCCCAAGCTTCGAGGCTCAAGTGATTCGGTGAAGCCACAGAACCGAAAGCTCCGTACCGTTGTACGGGCTCGATTGCAACCCTTTCTGCATTGGCAACTGCCTTGGAGAACGTATAGCAGAAAGGGCGGCCTTACGTCTCCACGCCGGTCACGTGATATGCTATGGCGTTTCCCATGTGATCTTGGTGGACGTCACATGATCCAGAGAAGTCACGTGTCCCAGGGGCGATCAGTATAAAGGTCTGAGAGACAGAACGCTCATTGCTTCTCATCTGGCTTCGGACACTGTTTGGCGTTACATCTTGCTCATTGTTACCTTGATCACGGAACTCTATCTCGGACTCCCTTGGACACCCCTTGGTACTTTTGCTTGGAACTGTTTACCTGTTGCCGGATATTTGGACTGCACCTCGACTTGTCTTTGGATCATCCCTTGGTACCTTGCTGATCTTCTACGCCTTTTCCCTACTGGGGATTCAAGTCAAGCCCTGACTCCCACAGGTGGCTACCCTTCATCCACGCTAACCTGCGGTTCTACTATTCCAGGGACCGCCGCATCTAATGAGCCTCGAACCTTCCTACTAGGTTACCTGGGTCTCCCTTACACCAGATAGGTAAGACACTTTAGATTCTTTTGTTTACCTGCCTGTATTGTGATTGCCTGGTGCTTAACCTCCTTCCTTCTTGACAGCAGCATCGGTGTTCCAGAGGCTCCGTGGATCTGGGAAGACATCTCTCACCTGTGGCCTCAAGGGTCGCACAGCGGGTTTCTATTTCGTTCCCCTGTGCGTCACTTGGGGACAGAGGTCTCATCGGTCTACACGACACTCAAGTCAGAACAGACTGAGAAGCCCTATAGTCGTGTTAGACGATGCAGGGATCCACGGACGAACCCATAACTGCTTTAGTTCAGGCAATTACAATACTAAGGGCAGATATGGCCGCCGCGAACACAGTGATCCACCAAAGGCTGGATACCATACAGAGCGTTCAGCATTCCCTTCCTGCAGACCCGGAGTTTGGAGAGGGCAGCTCCTCCCCTACACCGCCAGTACCGACTCCAATAGTCCTCCCAACTCCTTCCCCCCTGGCTGCTCCTGAACGTTACCAGGGTGATCCCAAGACATTCAGAACCTTTGTTAACCAGTGCAAGTTACATTTCTTATGCAGGCCTTTGGCTTTTCCCACGTCCACTGCTAAGGCCGCCTTCGCCCTTTCCCATTTAGCTGGAACAGCTGCCGCTTGGGCTAATCCCCTGTTAGAAAACAATAGCCCGGTTCTTTATGACTTTGATTTGTTGGTCCTAGAAATGTCCCGAGTATTCGATACTCGGCACAAGGCACAGTCTAGGGATTTGGAGTTGTTGGAATTGACTCAGGGCAAAAGAATGCTGATAGATTACATCACCAGGTTTAATCAGCTAGTTGCGGAAACATCATGGCCAGAAAATAAGCGGGCGGTGGTCTTTTACAGGGGGTTGAGTAACACCATGAAAGACGCTTTAGCAGTAATCCCTTCTATGCCTACTCAGTACCAGGAATTGGTTGATCTCGTCCTGCAGGTAGATGCACGCCGAGCGGAGCGTAGAGCTGAATCGGGGGCCTCCTCCTCTCCTCCTCTTGTTAATACTCCCGTTTCCGTTACTGAAGAACCTATGCAAGTGGGAGGGGTACGCAGTCCTATTACAACATCTGAGAGGGAACGAAGAAGGGTTGATAATGCATGCTTTTACTGTGGCACCACTGGACATTTCGTGAAAGAGTGTCCTCGACGTCCCAAGAAGAGTCAGGTTTTTCGGAGGGCTCGACCTTAGAACCGGAGACCAGGTCGAGTTTCCCATCTTCTTCTCCGGGAACCCCTCTTACCTTTGCTCGTATTCAACCTATCTCCGTAAAGGCTACTCTATGTCCCTCTACTGGCCTTCTGCATGCAGTCAATATCATTATTGATTCTGGTGCCACTGGTAATTACATAGATATTGATTTGGCCCATTCCCTCAATCTACCTTTAGTGGTAAAAACACGACCGGAACCTGTCCAAGCCGTAGACGGCTCCGCATTGATTTCTGGTCCTGTTAGACATCAAACCGCACCCCTCTTGCTGAACATACAGGACATACACACAGAAACCTTGAGTTTTGATTTGATCACCGCACCTCAATTCGGTATCATACTAGGGATACCCTGGTTACGTGAACATAATCCATTGATCAATTGGCAAGCAGGCACTGTACTCTTTGAGTCCGATATTTGTCAGAATTATTGTCTCCCGATCCATCAAGCCCCTGACACACCCTCTCGGGTCTTGGGAGCCCTAGCACAACTCACACTGGCGGTTGACGATCCAGAAGTGATACAGTCCCATACTGTTGGGGGGTTGGTGTCTGGGATCCCGCCAGAATATCTGGCTTTCGAATCAGTTTTCGATCGAGGCTCGTCTGAGGAACTTCCTCCACATAGACCTTATGACTGCCCAATCGAATTGCTTCCTGATTCCACCGTTCCTTCGGGCAGGATCTACTCTCTGTCTCCTTCGGAGGAACTGGTGTTAAAAGAATATGTACAGAATGCCCTGCGTTTAGGACACATCCGCCCCTCCACTTCACCAGCGGCAAGTCCTATCTTCTTTGTACCTAAGAAGGAGGGGGATTTACGTCCTTGTGTGGATTATCGGCGTCTTAACGCGATCACCAAGAAGGATAGATATCCCATCCCGTTAATCACTCCACTTTTAGATCATTTAACACATGCTACCGTTTTTACCAAACTTGATCTACGCGGCGCATACAATTTGGTACGCGTTCACGAGGGAGACGAGTGGAAAACTGCTTTCTGTACACGTTACGGATTGTACGAATATCTTGTCATGCCCTTTGGCTTATGTAACGCCCCGGCCACGTTCCAACGGTTCATGAATGACATTTTCAGGGATATTTTGGATGTGTACATGGTTGTATATTTGGACGACATCCTGATCTTCTCTCGTGACCTGGATGATCATGTAAAACACGTCCGAGAAGTATTAACCCGTTTAAGCAAACATTCCTTATTTGCCAAACCTGAGAAATGTCAGTTCCATAAGACCTCTGTTGAGTTTTTGGGTTTCCACATCACCCCTGGGGCGGTATCCATGAACGAGTCTAAGGTCAAAGCAGTCTTAGATTGGCCAGTACCTCAATCACTCAAGTCCTTGCAGGCCTTTTTAGGATTCGCCAACTTCTATAGGCGTTTCATCTCTTCCTTTTCCACGATTGTAGCCCCACTCACGGCCCTGACTAGTCCTCGGGTGCCATATCAGTGGCAGAGAGAACAGCAGGAGGCTTTTGAGACTCTGAAAACCGCCTTTACTACCGCACCGGTACTCCAACATCCCAATCCGGATCTTCCGTTCATAGTCGAGGCAGATGCCTCTTCCTTTGCCCTCGGGGCGGTGCTGTCACAAACGTGTCCTAATACCGGCAAATTACATCCAGTGGCATTCCACTCCCGTAAGTTTTCCAGTACTGAGTCTCATTATACCGTTACGGAAAAAGAACTCTTGGCGGTCATGGACGCGTTCCGTGTTTGGCGTCATCATCTTCTGGGGGCTAAGTATCCTGTCACAGTATACTCCGATCATCGGAACCTACAGGATTTGGCCTCCCTGAAATGCATTAATAGCAGACAGGTCCGATGGCATCTTTTCTTTTCCTCCTTCGACTTTCGTATTATGCACCGTCCTGGAACGGCGCATGGGAAGGCGGATGCCTTGTCACGTTCCCCGGGGGGGGTCCAATTGCCTATTTTCCCCGACACTGTTCTCGAAAAGAGTCATGTGATTTGTCTCTGTACTCCCTCATTGTCACTGATAGACTCGGTTCGATCCTGGACTAGCGATCATTCTGACCAGTTACGAGAATGGGATCCGGTATATTCTGATGGTTTACCTTTCGTACATGAACGCCTGTTCCTTCCTACACCTGATACACGTAATCTTGCCCTTGAGTGGTCTCATGACGCCCCCTTTAATGCCCATCCCGGACAAGAGCGCACTTTAGACCTTCTCAAGCGTTGGTGTTGGTGGCCTTCTATGAAGCGCGATGTGGAGTGTTACGTCAGGTCTTGTGCGGTATGTGCTCAGGCTAAACATCAAAGGGGTCGACCGATTGGGTTGTTGCTTCCGCTTCCGGTACCTCCCAGGCCCTGGCATACATTGACGATGGATTTCGTTACCGATCTCCCCAAGTCGAAAGGCTTCGATACCATCTGGGTAGTGGTGGACACGTTCACAAAAATGGCCCGTTTTGTCCCTTGCAAAGGTGTCCCTTCGGCCCCTGTCTTGGCGGACTTGTTTTTTGAACATGTGTTTATGCTATTCGGCCTCCCTTCGGTCATTGTTTCCGATCGAGGTTCACAGTTCACCTCTCGGTTTTGGAGATCCTTGACGAAACTATTGGGCATTGATACGAGGTATTCTTCGGCCTATCATCCGGAGACCGATGGTCAGACCGAAAGGACGAATCAATCGATGGAACAGTACCTTCGTTGCCTCATATTGCAACACCAGTCCTCTTGGTTGGCCGTTTTGCGGCTTGCGGAGTTTGCGTATAACAATGCGGCTCATTCAGCTACTGGTTATTCTCCTTTTTACGCCCTCTATGGTCAACATCCCAAGGTTTTGCCGGTCCCTGATGCCTCTGGTTCTTCGAATCCTGCGGCCACGACATGTCTTAGGGATCTTTCTGCTATTCATGCGAGTACAGTGGTTCATCTCACTGAAGCAAAGGCCTCTATGAAGGCCCGTGTGGATGGTAAACGTCGTGCTGCTCCCCCTCTGGTGGTGGGTTCTAGGGTCTGGTTATCTTCCCGACATCTTCGCCTAGTGGGCTGCCGGAAATTGCTGCCTCGCTTTGTCGGGCCGTATGTGATCTCACAGGTTGTTAATCCGGTGGCTTTCCGTCTAGTCCTCCCCAGCTCTTGGCGTATCCATCCTGTGTTTCATGTCTCCCTCCTCAAACCCTGTCCTGACTCAGTCCGTCTTCGTACCCCTGTTGCGCCGGTGTCCTTGACCTCTCCTGATGTTTTTGAGGTATCGGCCATTTTGGGTTCTAGATGGTTTAGGGGTAGGCTCCAGTATCTGGTGGATTGGACGGGTTACGGCCCGGAGGAGCGTTCGTGGGTTTCCGCATCTGATCTGAACGCCCCGCGGTTGGTAGCCCGCTTCCATAGGGATCATCCGTCCTGCCCACGGGGTCGTGGGCCGTTGGGGGGGGGCTATGTTAGGCGATCCTCTGCACACCAGGCCACGACACATCAGAACACTGCTCACATTCCCCCAACATCTCCTCCCAAGCTTCGAGGCTCAAGTGATTCGGTGAAGCCACAGAACCGAAAGCTCCGTACCGTTGTACGGGCTCGATTGCAACCCTTTCTGCATTGGCAACTGCCTTGGAGAACGTATAGCAGAAAGGGCGGCCTTACGTCTCCACGCCGGTCACGTGATATGCTATGGCGTTTCCCATGTGATCTTGGTGGACGTCACATGATCCAGAGAAGTCACGTGACCCAGGGGCGATCAGTATAAAGGTCTGAGAGACAGAACGCTCATTGCTTCTCATCTGGCTTCGGACACTGTTTGGCGTTACATCTTGCTCCTTGTTACCTTGATCACGGAACTCTATCTCGGACTCCCTTGGACACCCCTTGGTACTTTTGCTTGGAACTGTTTACCTGTTGCCGGATATTTGGACTGCACCTCGACTTGTCTTTGGATCATCCCTTGGTACCTTGCTGATCTTCTACGCCTTTTCCCTACTGGGGATTCAAGTCAAGCCCTGACTCCCACAGGTGGCTACCCTTCATCCACGCTAACCTGCGGTTCTACTATTCCAGGGACCGCCGCATCTAATGAGCCTCGAACCTTCCTACTAGGTTACCTGGGTCTCCCTTACACCAGATAGGTAAGACACTTTAGATTCTTTTGTTTACCTGCCTGTATTGTGATTGCCTGGTGCTTAACCTCCTTCCTTCTTGACAGCAGCATCGGTGTTCCAGAGGCTCCGTGGATCTGGGAAGACATCTCTCACCTGTGGCCTCAAGGGTCGCACAGCGGGTTTCTATTTCGTTCCCCTGTGCGTCACTTGGGGACGGAGGTCTCATCGGTCTACACGACACTCAAGTCAGAACACAGGGGAACATTTGCCTGATTATCTGGCAGGGCAGTATGGCAGCCTCCGGGCCAAGGTTGCTTGAAGCGGGGGATTTACCGTTTGGTAAAGTCCCCATTCTAACCCTCCTCATTCACTGGGAGGCCAAAACCACGCCCCCGCTGGGGTACTAATAATGATAAATACATAGGCTCTAAACAACAAAGGCATCTAATTGAACTGATCTGATACTAGTCCACCACATTGCTCTGAAATTACCTGAAGTCTTACTCTGCAGGTTGAGTAATAGGTTTAAAAAGATTTCATTGAAACATCAATATATTATAAAAACATTGTGTACTTCAGTGCAGCTTATGTTTATTATTTAGATAGCCATCAACAAAGGGAGGAAGTACACGGTAACTGTTATTGTCAAATCTAGCAAATGTTATTTAGACTCTAAAATCTATCACAATATGAACTCCTACAAAAATACATAATTTATTTTAATTGATATACAAAACGTTAGAAAATGAATTACAGTTATATAGTAACAGAAAAGTGGTCAGCAACACTAACAGACCTAATTAGAGGTAAATCACACCAAAATTAAATGTTTCCCCTTATAACTAAATCAAATTGTATAGTGTCAATATATTATGAAATCTTTTTGGCACATCTTTTTAGGTATTCACAGATTGAAGAAGGATAGTAAGGTTCCATACTACAACAGCAATTGAACAGTCCCAACAATAGACACACCTGAAGAATGTCCAGCTATGATAGTGAAACAAAGGGACCTTCTTAGTCTTCAGGTAAGTTCCTCTTACTTTTATTTGCATCTTCTTAAGTTACATTTGCTTGACTCATCAGGAACAGTTACATAGGACAGGTAGAACAGACACTGGCACCCATCACCCAGGCAGGGGCTATCCAACTTCATGGGCTTGGATCCCTCACAACAAACATTCTCTCATCCAGACCATAACATTCCACATTACATCACCAGCTCCTGCACACACTAACAAGCACATCACAACACATCTCCCGTTCTACCAAAGACACCACATACATATGAAGCACATCACAACACATCTCCCTTTTCTGCTAAAGACACCACATACACCCACTCACCACAACGGTGAACATTTAAAGAGATGTGCAACTCTGTAAGGATAACTATGGAAGGCATGGCCCCCTTTAATAATCTTGGAGGGAACTAAGAATCCCACCCTTGACCAAAACACTGGCGGGAGGCATGACCACCCTATACCTTGGAGGGAACTAAAAATCCCAACCTTGACCAAAGTGGCGGGAGGCATGACACCCCTATGAGCCTTGGAGGAACTTCCAATACCAACCCTGACCTTAACACTGGCGAGAGGCATGACCACCCTAACAACCTTGGAGGGAACTAAAAATCCCAACCTTAACCAAACAGAAGGGAGGAATGACCACCCTAAAAGCATTGGAGGAACTTCCAATCCCAACCCTGAACTTAATCCTGGTGGGAGGCATGACCACCCTATAAACCTTGGAAGGAACTAAAAATCCTAACCTTGACCAAACTGGCAGGAGGCATGACCACCCTATAAATCTTGGAGGACCTTCCAATCCCAACCCTGACCTTAACACTGGCGGAAGTATGACCAACCTATAAACCTTGGAGAGAACTAGAAATCCCAACCTTAACCAAACTGGCGGGAGGCATGACCACCCTATAAACCTTGGAGGGAACTTCCAATTCCAAGCCTGACCTTAACACTGGCGGGAGGCATGACCACCCTATACCTTGGAGGAAACTAAAAATCCCAACCTTGACCAAACTGGCAGAAGGCATGACCAACCCTATCTGCTTCTATGGGAACTACCAATCCCAACTTCTTATCTCTGGTGGAAGGCATGACATCCCTTTACCTTTGGCGGAAAGCATGACCTCCCATCTACCTCTATGGGAACTTCCAATCCCTACCACTTATCTCTGGCGGGAGGCATGACCTCCCTTTACCTTTGGCAGAAGTCACAACCTCCCATCAATATACCAGTGGTGACTCACTCACCACACTTTCAGAGACATTTTTATCACATTACAATTATTGAAAACATCAACAGTACTTGACATCTTTTTAACCCTAAAAATCCTTGTTGCATTCCCCCAACTGTAGATGCTGCAAGTCCTCAAAGCTTAGTTATGTCTAACATCACACACAACATGGCCTATACACATATCACTCAATACAGCATTATATCTGCAACAAATTAAAGCCCTTAAAGTCCATGTTGCGTTCTGGCAACCTAATGCTGCAAATGCTCAAAAGATTATCACTACCTCACTTTCCAGCCTCTCACAGCATGTTGGCACTTCCCTTGCCCTTATTAACTCAATGAGTTTATTTCCTAAAAGTCCATAGTTGCCATGCATCTCTAACTTGCAAACACTAAAAGAATGTCAATCCCTATAAGTGTACTGCATGCTCACATGAGGTACATCAATCCACTTCACTCATGCGCATACATAACTTCATGAGCACACATGAGATGTTCTTGACACCTTCACATGTCACCTCTTGTCCCATCCGACACTGCTCCCACTGGGTACATAAACGCAGGTAACATCTACCTTTCTTTTCCAAATAATCATATATGTTTTGCAAAGGATACATAAACAGCATTGTGCCATCTGCTTCTCCTTCAATGCATATATGTGTGTTCCAAACGCTGCCTTCTGACACCCCGCAGCGCATCGCTCACAAAAAGTTCCTGTCCTTCAACATAATAAAATCGGTTCATAACGTCATCTCTTCTAACATAGCCCGTTGCTTTAATTAATCTTCCTTGAGCTCCATATCTTCTACGCACCTATCGCCGGCATGCTCTTCCTCGCGCCCTATATTCCTGAATGCTTTTCACCCCAAAGCACCATACTGACACAGCACTGCCACATCTTCGACGCAAACAAATAAATCTCTTCCAGATTCACGGCATCCGATTTCATCACATTTCCAGTCCAACACAGGTCCTTTCCTCGAACGCTGTGCGGCAAATACTGTAGAGCTTCTAAGGAGGCCTTTCTTCACCTGTGGTGTCCTTTCTTCGCCATCCCCCGCTGCCCACAATGTGACATCATCAGTCTTACAGCAGCAGCAGAGCGCTTCCGAGCTCCGGCTGCCCAACCGTCACCTAGCGCCCCAGCGATGCTCCCAGTGCGGCCAGTGCCTCAGCAGCCGAAAGGATCTCTCTCTCCCATCCACGCTTGAACTGCAGGCCATCTCCTTTCATATGCTCACAAAACAGAAGGTAATAATATAACTTCCTCATTTTCAGATTGCTATATACTGCTGGATGGGGCTTGGGCTTTAACCTCTCTAAGATGCCGCTTTAATTCACTCTGTAGATGGGCACACCACATGACTGTTTCATATCATTATCACCTTGTAGGGGAGGCTCCTTATCTTATTCTGGCCGTACATCCTTACATTTAGACCTGTTTACTCCCCCTTCTTTCTTGTTTGCCCTGGGTCCCAATTGGGATATGACTCCCCCTGCCCCTAACTCTGTTGGACCACAGATCCTAAAGTCCTCCATCTTATCAGCCCTAGGTGATGGGTCTTACTTTGTGTGGGGCCAGTGTGTTCTTTTCCTTCTTCTTTCTCTGCACTACCTGCAGCAGATTCATCATCTTTAAATTCGTTTCTCACACGTAGGTTCTTCTCCTGACCATCATTTGTTTTGATCTAATTTGAAGAACTTATAGCACCAGAAACCGAGCGGATTCAACTGCATCTGGGTGCAGATATTCATGCATAAATACTCCAAATTTAAAAGGAGACGTATAATGTAGATATGAGAGACTGTTTATATAAATCATTTAAACAGTTATGTCTGCAAAAATATTTAAACAGATATGTCTTGAAAGATTTGTGAAATTGTGTCAGTTCTTTCAGATTCCTAAGCTCCCAAGGTATAGTTTGCCATAGTCTAGCTCTGTATACTGCGAAACCTCTATCACCCCTGGGAATGCAATTAGGGGGGAACTATCAATAACAATTTGTCAGCCGAATGCAGAGGTCGGTTGGGTGGATACCAGGTCAGCTTCTTGGCAGGTAATTAGGAGTAAGGTTGTGTAGATATCTTAAGACCAGACAAAGAATCGTAAAATCGGTTCTGTCTTTAACCGGAAGCCAGTGGAGAGAGCGCTGTATAGCTGAGATGGAAGTCGCTTTGGGAGCTTTATAAATTAATCTGATTCTTGCATATTGAGCTCTCTGTAGCCAGTTCAGATGTCCTTTTGGGATATCTGCTAACATTCTATTTCCGTAATCAAGTTGGGAATTGATCAGTGTCTCTACTATAGTAGCATGCTCTTCCTGTGGAATAAATGGGAGGGCAAGACGCAGAAGGCGCAAAGAGTACAATATGGACCCCCTTGCTTTCACAGCCTAGGCTGGATGCAAATGCCAAATGCAGCCCAGATTCTTGACCTTGAGAGCATAGCTAATGCTTGAAACCATAAAGCAAGGAGGAGGGGGACACTAAGATTCCTTACTTAGACGATGTTGAGCTACTACGCTCTTCTAAGGTTTAGCTGCTGCCAGTTCTGAGTCCAACTTCTTCCAGAGACTGACCCACTCTATGGAAAGATTCCTCAAAATGACTCACTTTAGGATAAATCTGTGTATCGTCAGTGTATGATTGAAACCCCACGTCATATTTCCTCAGGATGCCCATTAGTGGTTGCACATAGATGTTAAACAAAAGCGTTGAAAGCAAAGAGTCTTATGGGACAATGCTGAAAGCACTGCATTTGCAATGCTTAATGTGTGAAAAAAGTAATAGCTAAATACACTAAACTGGGTCTGTGAAATTCCCTTGTGTAGCATCTTTAGTCTCAAACAATCAAAATAGATGATGGCTTCTCCTCCAAGTCTGCGTCCCAGACAACATCACTTTTAGTCAATCTGATGGAGCAATAGGCTGCCTTCCACATTAATCTTTTAATGTAAAGTAATCTCAAAACATAACTTCTGTCTTTGCAGACCAATACAACATTTCATGCTATTAAGTAAGGCGTGAGGACCCAGGAATGAGACACAGAAACAGAGGACTCATGATTTGGTTTATAAACATTTATTAAATGAAAAGGGGGTTAGAAAAAACCTCACTGAAATCTAGGGGGTCTTTCCCTACCTCAACCAAAACTAATATGTCCAAGGGATAAATATGTCCTGTGTTCGAAATCCTATTCTGGCCCTCACACTCTAAAACAAACTCTTAGGTGTAAAGGGACAATGGGCCCCATTATAAGTTTGCCATTCCAGCATGTTGAAGGTGTTTTCTTAGATTCTCACCATACTCCTGAGTTGTGGAGGTGTTTATCAGGGTCTGCTCTTGTGTTCTATAGAGCAGATGCTGAGGTAGCACCATCTTTCGTACAGTCATCAGCTCAAATGGAGACATATTGGTTGCAGAAGAAGGAGTAGATCTGATGGCCATCAGGACAAGCAGTAATCGGATGTCCCAACTTGGCCCAGAGTCTGCCACAAACTTTTTTAGAATGCTCACAATTGTTTTGTTGTACCTCTCAACTCCCCCACTAGCGGACTGCTGGTATGCAATGTGAAGTTTCCTTTTTACCCCAAGTATCTCCCACATCTTTGTCATCACTTTGCTGGTGAAGTGACTACCTCGGTCTGACTCAATCCTTTGGTGGAGGCCAAAATGCGAGAAGATGTGGTTGATCATCAGGGCAGCTGCTGTTTCTGCCTTGCAATTTGGGGCCAGAAGACATTCCACCAATTTAGTAAACAAGCATGGTACGGTTTACATGTACTTGTTCCCCCTAGAGGAGCGAATCACGGGCACAATGAAATCTACTTGTAAATCTGACCAAGGCAGTGTCATCCCCCTCTTCTGGAAGGGAGCTCGGTGTGTGAGTGAAGTTGGCTGAAATTGTGCACACACAAGACACCCCTTCAAGTATTGGTCGAGGTCCTACCCCATGTGTGGCCAGTATGCAACCTCCCGCAAGATTTCTAAAGTAGTATGAAACCCCCGATGACCGGCTGTGGCCATGTCATGGGCATGACTTAGCATCAGGCTTCGGAATGAGGTAGGTACCACCCACTGGTCACAGCCAGATATGGATCTCCTCACCAAAAAACGTCTTGGATTCAAAACATTTTGGGACCCTTCATCAACACTCTGAGGTCCACTTTCCCAGTGTAATCAGTGTCCGTCAGGGGAAAGTTCTCAGGGTCCTCAATGTGTTGATAAAATGTTCCAATAATCGGATCCCCTTTTTGTGCCGTGATTAAACCACTATCTGGGGTCTCCTTACACCACTGGGCAGTTGAGAGCTCATTGTGAGCGCTTGTTTGGGGCCTAGTGAAAGCAGTGACCTGGATTTCCCCAAACAGGGTACTCGATCTCGAGGAGATCCCCTTGAATGGCTCCGGTTTTGGCCAGCTGATCATCTAGGTCGTTTCCAGTTTTGTCTGCCCCTCTATTCTGGAATGACCCTAGATCTTCTTCAAATCGATGGTCATCCCACTAGAGGTGACCAGCTCATCAATATTTTGGATTAGCTTGCCATGTTTAAGCGGTTTGTTGTTAGCACATAGCATGCCTCTGGTTTTCCAATTAACCAGGTGCTCCACGAACCCGTTCCGGACATAATCTGAATCAGTGAATATGACCAGTTTGTGGAGTAGGTTTTGGACGGCAGTGAGGATGGTCTGGTGAACTGCCATCAACTCCGCCACCTGACTACTACAGGGACTGATTTTGTACCCAGCAGAGGGTTCCAGGTCATCATTCACCCAGGCATTCCCAACCGCAGCAACCAGTTCCTTTTTCCCATTGTTGTCAACATGGTAGGAGCACCCGTCCACATAAACTGTGGGCATTCCCTTGCACTTGTCTTCTTCATAGACTATGTGCGGGGAATTCAGGTACGCCTCCATGGTGTCCTGGATTTTAAGACTTCCGTCCTCGAGACAGTTTTCTCTGGCACAATCATGCAAGTCAGCCAGACCTTGCGCGAGGGGACTCTTCTTGTTATGACCATATCTGTCCTCCACAGGAAAACCTTGCATTGACAGAATCCAGGAAGTAATCCTGGAATTACTCACATTTCCGTCCTGGATTCTGTCACTTTGGTGGTATTGCAGAGGCTGGTGTGGAGTCTCCACTATGATGTGTTCCCCCTGGATAAACGGGCGATCATTTTTTTATCCCCACACCGTTGCCAGGAGTGCCTTCTCACAATGGTTGAATTTTTCCTGCACAGAGGATAAAGTCTTGTTTGCATATGAGATGACTTTATTGACCTTGTCATGCTTTTGATATAATACTGCTGTTAAGCATGTATTTGAGAACCCTGTCTCCAAGATGAACTCCTTGTTTTTGACGGGGTAAGCTAGACAAGGCGCTTGTGAGAGGCTTCTTTTGAGTTGGTTTACTGCCTCGGCTTGTTCTGGACCCCACTCCCACTGGACCCCCACCCCTTTCAACAGATGGATCAGGGGCCTTGTGATCTCTGCATAATCCTCAATGAACTTCCTACTGTAATTAGTCAGTCCAATGAGGCTTCTTAGCTCACGCAGAGTTGTGGGGTCTTTTAGTTTTAGGAGTGCTTCCACCTTCTTGTCACGGGGACAGAGACCCTCAGGAGTTATCTCATGCCCCAAGAAGTTGACACGGGTCATGAACCACTGTCCCTTTTGGAAGGACAGTTTTGCTCTGGCAACCCTCAACTGGATCAGAACATAACGGATTTCCGCTATGTGTTCCTCCATAGTTGAGCTTTTTATCAGGGCATCATCCACATAGGCCAGGTTACCCTTTTCACCCAAGTGGGCCATGGCCTTATTTAGGAAGATGTTGAATTCTTTGCTGGAGTTGATGTATCCAAAGGGAGTCCGGGTCCACGTGTACTGCTGCCCCCCGGAGGTAAAGGCCAGCTTGTATTGGTCCTCCCGACTGACAGGCACGGTCCAGTACCCATTGGTCAGGTCAATGGCAGTGTATACCTTTGACCCCTGGATCTGGGCCAGTCCTTGGTCAATGAATGGGAGAGGCCATCGGGACATATGGACCCGTTTATTGAGCTCCCTAAGGTCAGCACAGAGTCTCCACTGGCAGTTCGGTTTTAAAATCCTCAGCACCAGATTATTAAAGGTGCTGTGGACTGGACGAATTATCCCACGGGACTCAAGGTTCTTGATGATTTCCGTCAGGGACTCCATGGATGCGAGAGGCAAGCGTTATTGCTTCACAAACACTGGAGTCATTCCAGGGTCCGTGGGATTTGTTGTAGTATGGATTTTGGTGTGACCACAGTCGTACGAGTCCACCGCAAAGAGATCTTGAAAATCTAGAAACACCTGTTTCAACTTTTGCTTTTGCTCCGGAGTCTCAGAGGGATCAGCTAGGTTGACTCGCTCTTCAACCATTTGCCTGAAGCCTGGAAAGACTTCCGGTTTTGCTATCTCAACGGCCTCCTCCAGCTGAGTGGAGAGGTCTCTGGTTAGAGTATTGACCTGGACAGAGGGTGTCAGGTAGGAGAGGCAGTCATTGAGGACCTGGAATATCATCTCATCCTGCCTGATGTCACAGGTCACCTCTTCCTCCCCCTAAGGGCAATAAGAGTACACCAGGAAATTCCCCCCTTGACGGGTGAAGTACCTGTCTGGTGGTATGTCATTGTCACTTTCATTGTCAAAGCAGTCATTGGGGATTGGTCCTATCAGTTCATTTCCTAGATCCATGGAAAAATGTTGGTCATGAACCACCATTCCAATAATGGTGCGTGTGCCCAGAGTGACACTCCTGAGTTCGCTGTTATCCATCAATATTGGAATGGTGTTGTGTTCTATATTGACTAATGAGGTTGGGTTTAACCCCAACCCCTGCTGTTGGAGATGGGCACTGAGGTGTACATATGCGTCAGGATTTTGCAGTTTCTGTCCTCTTTTAATTTTTAGTTCAAGTGGGAAAAGTCGGGTCCGTCCTGGGATGGTGACCTCCTCTCCAATTTGAACTTCAACTGCATACGGCAGCAATTGGGCTGACCAAAATGCTTTTTCTGAACCATCAAAGTCCATAGGATTTTGCCATGATGCCTACGCCCGGAGCACCAGGCCAGGCCCAGCACCCCCGGGAGCAGGCATCACGCCCCCGGGTAAAAGCCCAGCAGCCCTTTATAGGGGCTCTTTGGACTCTGTCCTGTCGCCGTTGGCGCCAGGCTCATGTTGGACATCAGTCCTGGCGCCATAGGTGCCAGGCTCATAAGGGGAAGTGTTTGGTGCACTTACATGAAGCAGACCATGCTGCACACTCACCTGATGCAGACCATGCTGCATGAAGAACCAAGCCAAATGAGGCTTAGGAGGGACTATTTTTCTGAAGGAACTATTTTGCTACTTGGGTGAGGCTGTGGAAGAATACTCACCTGGAATTTCTTCCAAAGCTATTTTAGCCACGCCCGGACAGCCACACGTGCTTCGCGTTGTTCTGCATCCCAGCAGCTGAACGCTCACCGTGTCTGCTCCTGCACCTGGACTCCAGCCACGCCTGCCTCAAGCCTGGAACACCTGTAAGGGAATAAGAGAAGAGAAAGGTGAAAACCAAGAACTTATTCAACCTTCTTACCTGCATCCGGAATCTTCACGCCAGCATTCCTGAAGGAAGACTTTCATTTAAAAGCACCACGTTGCTCGCTGCAGCGCCGCGCTTCACTCACCAGTTCCCGAGACGCCGCCCGGCTCCATCACGGCTCTCAGCACCGGTCGCCACATCTCTGCACCTAGGGGAGAGAAGAAGAGACAAAAGGTGAGCAGGGGAACACAAGAGGAAAGCCGAATTTTCAGCCATATTACTTACCGGCTTTTCTTGGTGAACCATTCCACATCTCTGGTCGGTGCCGCATCTTTGGCAGGTACCACACCCCGGCCCCTATGGGGAAAGGACATTTTCAGCCATATTACTTACCGGCTTTTCTTGGTGAACCATTTCACATCTCGTGTCGACGCCGCATCTTTGGCAGGTACCGCATCCCGGCCCATATGGGGAAAGGACAAAAGACATTACTGGGGAATTATAAAGACATTTAGAGGGGTCGCCCTCATCACTAACTCACCTGATTTTACCACCGGCAATTCAACCCCTCAACGCATCGCCTTTGTTCTGCACCTGAAATAAAGGACAGAAAAGACAACATAAAAGGAGGCTCACACTTGAACTTTTGCATCTTCATACTTATGGCGTATCGCTCAGAAAAGTCAAGTGGATGTGCCAGCGCCATTCTGAAAACCAGTGAAGTAACTGGACGAACGCGCGCCCCTGCACCAGAAGCAGGATGGAGAGTTCATCCTTCCAAACCATAAGGTGAGCTTAAACCTGGGGTTTTGGAGGAATCAGAGAAGAACGAAGGGGCAAAGGGGGGAGCAAGCACACTATTCGGCAGATAGTTAATCCCCTTTCTCATCTGCAGAAGGATAATCCTACGGGCCCGACAAGCAAGATTTGGGGGTCCTGTTCAATCGGTGGTCCGAATTCTGCGCATCACGCTTGAAGAGGCCAAAGCAACCCAGACCAGACCAGCGCCTCCGTGGGAGCCAGGTGAGCGTTACAGAACGCAAAGCCTTCCTACAAATTCCCACCCAGGCGCTATGGAAACTTCCGAGACTGACCAGTTGGCCCAACTACTGGGGGAATTACGGGCCGAAGTACACGCCGCTCGTCAAGAGACTAATGCTCTCAGGAGGGATTGTAACAAAGGAATGAGCTGATGACCTGGCTAGACAGCTTTTGCAAGGTCAAGCTGGACAAACCCCTTTACCCGGTTCCGGAGGGAACCCCGCTCCTGTGCTTTCCAGTAACCCGGTGCAGATAAATCTACCTGGAAACATGCCGCTGGCCCCACCCGAACGCTTTGCTGGGGACCCCAAACGATTCGCCGTATTCATGAATCAGTGTCGTTTGCATTTCCTTTGCAGACCTGGGGCCTTCCCTAATGACCAGACCATGGTAGCCTTTGTATTGTCATATCTCAGCGGCAGTGCTGCCGAATGGTCAGTTCCACTGGTAACTCAAGATGACCCGATTCTTCGTGATTTTCAAGGATTTCAAGCAAGCATGGAAAGGTTATTTGCTTGTCACTCCCAGGGGCAGGCTCTAGATGACAAACTTCTATCTCTGCGACAGGGCAATCAAGACCTCCTTTCCTACATTGCAACCTTTAATAGACTAATTGTGGAAACTGGGTGGCCAGAAGATAAAAGAATCACGTTATTTTATCGAGGTCTACGTGGAGCACTTAAAGATGTCCTGGCCCAAGTTGTAAATCCGCCCCAAGAATGCTCAGAATATATAGACTTAGTGGTCCAATTGGATCACAGAATGCAAAACAGAAAAGCTGATCGGTCCAAGTTTGAGACCCGGGTGTTAGTCAAGACCCACACTAACCTCAAGGGGGCTGAAGCCTCTGAGCCAATACAAATCGGAGGAGTTAAAGGACCTTTAACGCAAAAGGAACGTGAAAGAAGACGGCAGATGCACTTATGTCTTTATTGTGGATCCTCTGGACACTTTCTACGAGATTGCCCGGCAAGGCAGCCCAGGAAGGTGGTAGGAGCTGCTGATAAAATCCATGAAACCTCTGTATCGGGAAACGACCACGCCCGACAAGCGTAGGGGTCCGCTTGCCGAGCTTGAAAACGAACTCTCAGACCTCGCATTTCACTGTGCCAATGGTCCTCGTAGATCCGGAACAGCCTAAGCGGTTGCATGCAATAAAGGCATACATCGATAGTGGGGCTATAGGAAACTACGTGGATCGTGAATTGGTCTCCAGGATTAACCTTCCCCTGCGTCTTAAAACCAGCAAAAATGTCATCACCACAGTTGATGGAACCGAAATTGCCTCGGGACCGGTAATGCATTCCACAGCTGAGGTGACACTTGTAGGTCCGGACGGCCATCGGGAGGCAGTTGTGTTTGATGTAATCAAGGCTCCACAGTTTCAGGTTATTCTCGGAATCCCTTGGTTAGAGACACATAATCCTCGAATTGATTGGCGAGCGAAGAGAATAACCTTTCCGGAGTGTGCACGAACCTGCTACCCAGAAAATCTGAAGATCAGTCTAGCATCAGTAACCTCTGTCTCCATGCAACAACCTCCGGAATACCAAGACTTTCAGGACGTCTTCCAAAAGGAACAGGCCAACACGTTACCTCCTCACAGATCGTACGATTGCCAAATCGATCTGGTGCCCGGTGCACAACCCCCTTGTAGCAGGATTTATGTCCTTACTGAGCCGGAGAATCTGCATTTGAGACAATATTTAGATCAATACCCAGCCAATGGTTTCATTCGCCCGTCAAAGTCTCCGGCATCCTCGGCTTTGTTCTTCGTGCCAAAAAAAGAAGGCGACCTTAGAACATGTATCGATTACCACGCATTGAACCAGATAACTGTTAAAAATCGTTACCCTCTGCCTTTGATCCCTGAACTCCTTGACCAGGTGAAGGACGCTTGCATATACACCAAGTTAGATCTCCGGGGGGCTTATCATCTAGTACGAGTAAAAGAAGGCGACGAATGGAAAACGCCTTCCGTACAAAATATGGACTATTCGAATACCAGGTGATGCCTTTCGGGTTGTGCAACGCGCCTGCTGCCTTCCAATTCTTCATGAATGATGTCCTTCGGGAACTCATCGATGTCTGTGTTGTCGTGTATATCGATGACATTCTGGTGTACTCCTCTACGGAATCTGATCACAGAAAACATGTCAGGGCCGTCCTTGAGAAATTGCGCCAGCACAAACTGTTTGCAAAGCTCGAAAAATGCGTTTTCCATACCACCGAGGTTGAGTTTCTTGGATTCATCCTGACACCTAAAGGGGTCCGAATGGACTCATGGAAAGTGGATGCCATCCTCAAATGGCCATCACCTAGTTCGGTGAAAGGTGTCCAAAGCATGCTTGGTTTTGCCAATTTTTATCGCAGGTTTATCCTGGAATTTTCACGGGTGGTGCAACCCATCACTGCACTCTTGCGGAAGAATAAACGTTTTGAATGGACCGAGGAAGCTGAACAGGCCTTTCAGGAATTAAAAGCTAAATTTACGTCTGCACCTATTTTGAAACACCCGCGTCCTGATCTCCCATATATAGTCGAAACCGATGCATCCAGCTTAGCCATGGGAGCTGTCCTGTCTCAGATAGACCCCGAAACCAACCAACTGCACCCCGTAGCATTTTGGTCCAGAAAGTTCTTGCCGCCGGAGATAAATTATGCAATAACCGATAAGGAATTACTAGCCATTAAGTCCGCCTTTAAGGCTTGGCAGCATTATCTTCTTGGTGCCAGGCATACCATCACCGTGATCACTGATCACCGAAATTTACAATATTTAAAAACTGCCAAGGCTCAGTCTTCACGACAGCTCCGATGGGCTTTATTCTTTGCTGAGTTTGATTTTGTAATCACCTACCGTCCCGGCTGTAAGAATGGCAAAGCGGACGCGGTATCTCGAATTGGAATGGGAGAAATGGACACAAACTCAGAACCTGTGCCGATAATTCCTGAACAAAGAATCTTGGGGATAACCACTTTACAAACCCTTGAAGACATTCAAGCACGGGTAAAATTATTCCTGGACTCTTCAGCCTTGCAGGATCAGATCAAGAGGGGATCTTCCTTTTCAATCAACGATGGCTTACCTTACTTCCAAGGACGTTTATTTTTGCCAGAAAAGGAATTGCAAGAACTGGTTATTTCCCGTCATCACGATACTCTGATGGAAGGACATCCTGGCATTGCCAAAACAGAGGAAAAAATTAAACGACAATTCTGGTGGCCGTCCTGGCGAAAGGATATTAAATCTTTCGTGATGTCCTGTGGAGTTTGCGCCCAAAACAAAGGTCAAAAAACAAAACTCGCCGGTCTTCTTCAACCCTTAGACATTCCACCAGCACCTTGGCACACCTTGTCACTAGATTTTATCACGGACCTGCCCTCTTTTAATGGATACAATACTATTCTGGTTGTGGTGGATTTATTTTCCAAGATGGCCCATTTTATTCCGTTGAAAGGATGACCTTCAGCTTTTGTTCTTGCCAAGGAATTCCTCAAAAATATCATCCGTCTGCATGGATTCCCGTCCATACTAATCTCCGATCGGGGAAGCCAGTTTATTTCTCATTTTTGGAAAAAGTGTTGTCAACTGGCACAAATCGACGTAAGACTCTCAACCAGCCACCACCCACAGACCGATGGTCAAACGGAGAGAACGAACCAGACCCTTGAACAATATCTACGATGTATGTTGCACCAATCGGAGGGTAATTGGAAGGATATTTTATGGGTGCTGAATATGCATACAATAACTCGATACACTCTGGAACTGGTCAGAGCCCCTTTTATACCCTATATGGACATCACCCTCGTACTTCAGACTTGGACTCACCTTTGAGCCTCGAAATGCCCGCAGTGGACCATTTGCATTCTACGATTACTCAAGCCTTCAAGGATGCTACTGCACACTTACAACATGCAAAAGGGAAATACAAAAAGAATGCGGATCTGCATCGAAAGGAGGCGCCTCCATACCAAATAGGGGATCAAGTATGGTTGGCTACCAAACACTTATCGCTCAAGGGACCTCAGACTTTTAATCCAAGGTATTTAGGCCCTTACTCAATCAAAGCTATAATTAACCCAGTGGCAGTCAAGCTAGATCTACCAGCTAACATGCGGATTCACCCCGTTTTTCATGTGTCGCTTTTGAAACCAGTGCAACCAGGAACCAGATTAATAAAGCCACCAGAACCAGTCCAGATAGATGGGGAGCCTGAATTCGAGGTGAAGAACATTTTGGACCCTAAGATCTCAAAATCAAAACTTTTCTATCTAATTGATTGGAAGGGGTACAGGCCTCAGGAAAGATCTTGGGAACCCAGCGACCACGTACATTCACCTCGGCTAGTAAAAAGGTTCCATCGGAATTTCCCGAACAAACCGAAACCTCCTGGGGAAAACACCTTGGGAGGGGCCTTGGGGGGGAGTGCTGTCATGATGCCTACCCCCAGAGCACCAGGCCAGGCCCAGCACCCCCGGGAACAGGCATCATGCCCCCGGGTAAAAGCCCAGCGGCCCTTTATAGGGGCTCTTTGGACTCTGTCCTGGCACCGCTGGCGCAAGGCTCATGTTGGACATCAGTCCTGGCGCCATAGGTGCCAGGCTCATAAGGGGAAGTGTTTGGTGCACGTGCCTGAAGCAGACCATGCTGCACACTCACCTGATGCAGACCATGCTGCATGAAGAACCAAGCCAAATGAGGCTTAGGAGGAACTATTTTTCTGAAGGAACTATTTTGCTACTTGGGTGGGGCTGTGGAAGAATACTCACCTGGAACTTCTTCCAAAGCTATTTAAGCCACGCCCGGACAGCCACACGTGCTTCGCGTTGTTCTGCATCCCAGAAGCTGAACGCTCACCGTGTCTGCTCCTGCACCTGGACTCCAGCCACGCCCGCCTCGAACTTGGAACACCTGTAAGGGAATAAGAGAAGAGAAAGGTGAAAACCAAGAACTTATTAAACCTTCTTACCTGCATCCGGAATCTTCACGCCAGCATTCCTGAAGGAAGACTTCCATTTAAAAGCACTGCGTTGCTCGCTGCAGCGCCGCGCTTCACTCACCAGTTCCCGAGACGCTGCCCGGCTCCATCGCGGCTCTCAGCACCGGTCGCCACATCTCTGCACCTAGGGGAGAGAAGAAGAGACAAAAGGTGAGCAAGGGAACACAAGAGGAAAGCTGAATTTTCAGCCATATTACTTACCGGCTTTTCTTGGTGAACCATTCCACATCTCGGGTCGGTGCCGCATCTTTGGCAGGTACCGCACCCCAGCCCCTATGGGGAAAGGACATTTTCAGCCATATTACTTACCGGCTTTTCTTGGTGAACCATTCCACATCTCGGGTCGACGCCGCATCTTTGGCAGGTACCGCACCCCGGCCCCTATGGGGAAAGGACAAAAGACATTACTGGGGAATTATAAAGACATTTAGAGGGGTCGCCCTCATCACTAACTCACCTGATTTTACCACTGGCAATTCAACCCCTCAACGCATCGCCTTTGTTCTGCACCTGAAATAAAGGACAGAAAAGACAACATAAAAGGAGGCTCACACTTGAACTTTTGCATCTTCATACTTACGGCGTATCGCTCAGAAAAGTCAAGTGGATGTGCCAGCGCCATTCTGAAAACCAGTGAAGTAACTTGACGAATGCGCGCCCCTGCACCAGAAGCAGGATGGAGAGTTCATCCTTCCAAACCATAAGGTGAGCTTAAACCCGGGGTTTTGGAGGAATCAGAGAAGAACGAAGGGGGAAGGGGGAGCAAGCACACTATTCGGCAGACAGTTAATCCCCTTTCTCATCTGCAGAAGGATAATCCTACGGGCCCGACAAACAAGATTTGAGGGTCCTGTTCAATCGGTGGTCCGAATTCTGCGCATCACGCTTGAAGAGGCCACAGCAACCCAGACCAGACCAGCGCCTCCGTGGGAGCCAGGTGAGCGTTACAGATTTCCCCTAGTCCGGACAAGGCTTTTGTAATTTATCAGGTCCAAATGAATGGCAAACTGATTGAAAATGTCACTGCCTAAATAGAATGCAGCAGGGGCATCTCGCACGACCAAACAATTATGTTCTATGCTTTTGTTACCTATAGAAATTTTGAGCATACACCTACTAGGCAGGAGATGTTTGGAATTAGGAGTTTCCAGGCCCATTTCCCACGTATTGATCAATTTAAATGTGGGAATGGCTGGATCTTTTGGGAGCTGTCTGAATGTGGCCTTGCTGATGACGCTCTTAGTGTTGTTCACGCACACTCGGGTGAAAACAGACTCCTTCCCATCATTTAACTGAATAGGAATGAACAGCTGTTCTCTAATTTTCTGAATATCAGCTAAATTTATGAACTGGTTTCTCATCACTTTTGACTACATAATTGGAACTTTCAGATTGTGAATCAGTACAAAATTTCAAAGTATTTCCTTCCAGTGTGGAATGCCACTTAAAACTGGAAGGAAGGTTGATTTTCAGGAATGGAGAGGAGTTCCCATCACCAGTTTGTTGTCCTACAGCAGTGACTGTCACTTCAGGTATTTGATTGTTCTGGAAATTAAACTCAATATGATTAGGTTTTTGTTCAACCATGTGGCACATGCCATTTAAACTAACATGGTTGACACTCTGTTTTAATTTCATTGGCTTGTTAGTCTGAGTCCACAGGACCTTGTTCACACAGTCTTTTAGGGGGGACAACCTGCGCAGGATGTCATTCCCTAGTAGACAGGGTGTGCCCTCTGGAGTCACGATTATTATAGGGTGTTTCACCTTATGTCGCCCAATTTTTATTTCCAACTCCACTCTCCCCTCAACAGGAATTTCATTCCTGTCAAAGTTCTGAAGTTGTCCTGGAAGAGGGGTGAGAGGGATCTGGTATCTCTCCCCCCTTCCCGAATTTATCTGCTCAAAGGCCCTTTTTGACAGAAGAATGGCTTGGGATCCAGTGTCCACCAGTGCTGAAAATGCACATTGTCCTTGCACTTGGACCGGGGCATAAAATCTACCCTCTTTCTCCTCAAGTGGCCAAAGGTAATGTGCATTTTTAGCAAGCTGGGTAGTCTTTTTCTTTATTTTGGACTCTGACACTGTGGCATTCCGGACAATTTTCTGTGTCAGAGTCTGCGGATCTGTAATAACAATTTGACATCCTGAAATAGTGGAGATTTTGGAATCCCCTGTTTCCCTTAGCTCTGTGCCACCCCCGCTTACCGGGTGGCAGTCACTACAACCAATTTTTGGGGTGTATCCCTCCACCACTATTTTCTTTTCAGGCTGACAATTCTGGGGTTCAGGGAAGAGTGACTCTGAATCATTCCCCACACCCATTAAGTCTTTATTTAGATCTCTTGGGACCCATTTTTCTTTGGGAGGAGTTCCCCCATCCCTGAAGGAGAAGATGGTGTTCCCAGAATCTGCTAAGGATTCTTCCCCTTCAAACTGGAGGACATTCACTTCCTCCCCAAAATGGGCCTTTATGAGGTCTTTCTTTCTCCTATCCACCCTCTGTTCCCTGGGTTGCAGATTTTCAGTGGCAGGAGATTTTTGTTTTGGTTCCTGGGTGTCCAGGGGCTTTTCACAGGTGAGGAAGGAAGCTTCCTATAGGGCTTTACAACCCCCTCCCCCCTGTGCCTCCTCCTCTGGAGCCGGTGAATTGTCGGGGTTCTCTCCCTGTCATTGTTCCGGGGTGCCAGACCCTTGGTTTGAGGGGTTCTGAGCCACCATTTTCATCTGAGGGTTCTGTTGAGCCCTCAACATGCGACCCAGATCCTGGGTGAGGTTCTGGACCTGGCACTCCAGTTGAGACACCCGATCCGGCTAGTACGGGGTCTTTGCTCATACCTCGGTTGTTCACGGGAAGGGTAACTATCCCTTCTCCCGTAGTACTCTGGATATGGTGGATTTTGGTAGCCCTCCCCCCTTGACCTCACCTCTCCCGGATTGGGTTGTATGGGCTCCTGAATCCGGGGAAAGAAAGGAGGGTTGCCCCGCAGGTTGGGGTTTTGAGGGTACTGGGGAAAGAAACTTAACCCGTAATTTGGGGGATTACTGCCCTCCTGACGGAAGTTAGGAGGTAAGTTTCCTGGGGGAGTACTTACCTGGCAGGACCCCCCACCTTGGGCTGGAGGAGTCCATACATACCCCAAGATAGGCTAGTTGCCCTTGTACCTGGGATTTATATACTCAGGAGAATTAGGGGTCCCGTTAGTGGGATTACCTCCCTTATTGTCACCTGTTTGTGATTGGCCTGAAGGCCTTCTTGGCCTGAGGTTTTGCTGGTTTGGGATTGGTGCATTTTTAGGCTCCCCCATTTCTAGTTCTAAAATGGGGGCAACCTTCACCTCCGCTACCTTAGCAGCAGCAGGGGTGTTGGCTGGCTTGGAGTTTTTAACCAGATTTTTATTTTCAGCAGGTTTTTGGACTTCATAAATGTGGATCGCCTGCTCTATTACCCTGTCCAGAGATCTTTTGTCATGGAAATCCCTCACCAGCTGGGTCATGATATATTTTGTGAGCGCATGGAAGAAGGTAGTTATAAACTCCCTGCTATCCATGCGCACCCTCCCAGTGGTTTGTGCAAAGGTGCGTTTTAGTTCCTGCACAAATTCTCGTGGGGCCTGATCTTCCCCGCACTGCAAATTGTAGGCCGCTTTGCAAGCCTCTTGGGGATTTCTGTGGGCGGAAAAGTGTTTCAAGATGGCGCCCTGTAGGTGAACCATCTTGAATGGTTCTGGTCCTCCAGCCCAGCAAAGAAGCTGGAGTACTCTGGAGAGAACGTCCACTTAGCATACTCTATGCAGTTCTGGTTGTCTTTAAGATGAAAAGTGTCCATCATCTGCTCATAGAGTTCCAAATGTTCCCAGACAGAATATTTTGCGTTTTTTTGTGGTATGGGGTTATGAAACTCCTAATGGCCTTAATCTGCCTAATGGGGTCTTTTTCCATAACTCTCTTTAGTTTATTTACCTTCTTTGGCTTTGTCACCTGAGTCCACTCACCCTCAGACTCAGAGGCGCTACTGTTGGAGGACCCTTCCTGATCTTCTAGGCGCTCCCTGATTATTTGAGCTTGGGAGGGGCACAAAGAATGGTGGGGCCTAGTTTCTACTCCCCTGTGGCTCACAGGAGAGTAGTCCTCTGACTCATCCCTGCATACAAGGTTGGCGGATGATCACGCCCAATGCCCTGATTGGGTGGAGGTCCTGAAAATGCTCTTTTTGGGCCTCATGCCATTCGAATTTTCTACAAATGGAACCAACTGGTCCCTTGAAAGGTAGTATTTCTGTGGATCTAATTCCCTGACTTTCCCCTCATAGGAGACTTCCTTGTCAGAGACATCAGCCTTAATGTTTTGGTATCTATACTGGGACGCCCGTCCATCAATTTCTGGGGGGCACTGACCTGTCAGACCCATCATACTAAACCTATTTAATTCAGCCGGCCTCATGGTTTCTGGTCCCTGTGGACCAGTAGACAGGAAGTCAGCAGTGTTCAATGTATTAAATGGGTTTGAGTCTCTTAGCATAGAGGTCATCATACTATGATCAAGGGTTGCCCTGTCCCGCTCCACCGGTGCGGGGTCCCTCAAGTTGGTATTAGGTCTAGAATACTCTTTCTCCAACCTGGCTAGTTTTTCCTTCTCAGCCCCTATCTCTTGGTAATAGGCAAAGATCTGAGCCATTTGCTCGGCTATCAGAGTTTTACTGGCATCTATGACCCGCTCTTGAGGTGCAGCTTGTTTGTGGAGTCTATCATTCTCCTTACGGAGGGCCTCATTATCTCTTTGTGCTGCCTGTATAGTTTAGGCACCCTGAGCCAATTTTTGTTGTAGGAGGTGAGCCTCCCTTTTCTGCACATTTAGAGCCTCTATTGCCTGCTCTAACTCGAGTTCCATTTGTCTCCTATGTCCCATTACTTTATCATATTCTTCTTTTAGACTAGTCAGTCCCTGAAGGTCTGACTCCCTTTTCTCCAGATTGGTTTTTAAATTACACATTTCCTGATGGAGGGGCCTCTTTCACCTGATACAGAGCGCCTCTTTGTTCCTCCAGGTCCTCCCTTTGTTGTGTTATAGCGCCTTATTTCTGGCGCTCTTCATCAAATTCTGCTTGAGAGTGGAGGTCTCTCATAATTAATTTATTATTTTCCTCTTCCAATTTTTTTATCTGGTCTTGTAGAGTAACTATCTGCTCTGCGCAGGCTCTATTATAGTTTATTTGTTGACTTAACTTCTGTTGACTCTTTTGCAACCTTTTCCCTACACTCCTCTTTCAATACATCTAATTGGGTCTCTTGCTCTACATTATTCTGCTGTTGGAGAACCAAGTCCTCTTTTAGCTTTTCAATGTAATTTCCAGATTCTGCCTTAGAATCTTGGGTTTTTTGCAATTTTTGTTCCGCTAATTCCAGTTCAGTCTGGATTTGAGCTAAAAGTTCGGATTGATTTTGCTCAAGAGTTCTATTTTCCTCATGCTTTTCCCACATCACTCCCATATGGAGATACATGTAGGCCACAATTCTGACAATTTTGATCTGCTCCTCTTTAATTTTCGGAGTCATGTATAACTCGCTCAAATTTTGGTGTAATAGGCCACCATCCTGCCATGTATCCATGTCTATGGCGGTGACCTGTTGCCTAATTTCTTCTAGCCAGTCTTTTTCATCTTGTTCTGGCCATTCCCCACTGACAAATAATGTGTGCAGAAGGAGCTCCCTAGCTATATTGGTCTCTATTGTGGCCATTTGCGAAAGTTTTCTTTCTTTATTAATTTATTTATGGAAGGATAATCTGTATTCTATTGCTTTTTGTCTATTTTTAGATTTGATTTAGCTTTAATTTTATACAAAGGCCTAGAACTTAGGATTTTTGTTTTGGGGAGGCGCTTCTACAGCGTAAACAGTGTTCCAGCCACACAATGTATTCCTACCTTGAAAGTTAGTCTGCTGTGTTAGGCTGTCACGGGTGAATAAACAAACTCAATCCCCGACTCGAGCCCCCAGTTTGTTAAGGATTCCAATCGGGCGTCACACACTGGACCAGGACACTTGGTCTTCTGTGATGTGGCGCTCAACAGGAATGCTTTTTCTTTCATTTCAATTAATTCAAATTGTGCCGATATCCGACCCATCTCACACTCCTTTTACACATACCCCCAGTCACAATAGACCATGAACCAGGCTGGTTGGTGAAAAAACAATATTTATTTATTTTTTAGAAGTGCTCCTATTCAATTGTGTTTTGGATATGTTTGTGTAGAAGGTTAACCAAGTGTAGTTCAGTATTTTTTATTGTAATTATCACCCCATTGGTGATTGCTGCCCAATATTAAAATGTGTGTTCTTTTTGTGAATTCTAAAAAATAAATAAATATTGTGTTTTCACCAACCGGCCTGGGTATGTGTAAAACGGGGTGTGAGACGGGTCGGGTATCGGCTCAATTTGAATTCATTGAAATTAAAGAAAAAAGCATTCCTATTGAGCGCCAGATCACAGGAAAAGAAGTGTCCTGGTCCGGTTTGTGACGCCCGATTGGAATCCTTAACATGCCTTGGAGGCAAGACGACAAGGAGCACCACAGGTTCGATCCCCGGTTCGGCGCTTAGAAACCGCTGGGTATTAAGCATGTTATAAATAACCTATCATATCATATCATTTTAGCCAATTTTAGAAAGAGGTCAGTTACCCAGTATCCCCGGCAGATGTCATCTGAAAGGTAGTTATAGCACAAGTACAGAAGGACTTCCTCCAATTCACAGTGAAGGGTGAAAGAGATAACTGCAGTAATCCTGTCACAATGTTCAGAGAAGCAACAGGTCCTGTTTTGACCCCAGAGACCCCAGCAGACATATTTAAAAATGAAGCCCAGGTATGGGCACCTCATTTGATTAAAAGCTTTCTGCTCTATTTCTACTCTGGGCATACTCCCAAAATAGTGTCAAAGGCGGAGCGCCCCCTCCCTTATAATATAGCAGATGGGGGAAGGGTCTCTCTGGTTAACTATAGGCCAATTTTCCTTCTGGACACTTCTCATAAAATATATGGGATGGCCTCTGTTTAGGACATCTAAATGCAAGCCT
The DNA here is from genome assembly GCF_040938575.1 of Ambystoma mexicanum. Lineage (NCBI taxonomy): Eukaryota > Metazoa > Chordata > Amphibia > Caudata > Ambystomatidae > Ambystoma > Ambystoma mexicanum. The sequence goes on from NC_090932.1 coordinate 1,578,497,546, forward strand.
TTAACAGCATTCCCAGTCCTTCCTTCTTCCCTGCAATATCTGGTGAATTCCAAATGATGTAGACCAGATGCAAAAAAGGACTAGAAGACTAATAGGGTCTCATTACAAGTATGGTGGCGGATTCAAAAGCGGCACGAAGTGTCTGTAATTCTATCACCACCACTTGCTGCCACAATACCACACTGCAATGTAGGGGGGCGGTAAATGTCGATGGAGAGTAGTACTTCAGCAATGGCTAAGTGAGCTCATGGCACTGTGATATTTGTTGTGTTAACCAGTGGTGCCTCTAATGATGTCAATAGTACTAATTGTTTTAGGGATGACACCATTTCAATATGCCGGGCAATGTACAAATCACTCTCACCTATAGGTACAGTGGTTGCATTTTTGACTATTGTGATAACAATTTGTGCTTCAAGTAGGGGATGATGACTGGGGTTCTATGCTAATAGGTAGAGATTTGTTTCGGAGGGGTGCCAGGGGTGCCAGTCATACTTCTGTTTCAGGGGGAGTAGGGTGAGGGTTTCTTTAGTTTTTGTAGTTTTTGAACTAGTGCTTATTCCTTTGGACTGTTTCAAGTTTTTTAAATGTCTGCAAATAGGGGGTCTCATCTGTTGGTCACTTCTTGGAATGTCAATGGTATGAATAACCCTGTAAAATGACAGAAAATTTTAAATTGCATGGAGGATATGAAATGTGATGTTTATTTTCTGCAAGAAACTCACCTATTAAAAGAAGAAATGGGTGTTTTGCAAAAGAAATGGATAGGTAATATTTGTACCTCTTGTTATTCCTCTAAAAGAAGGGGAGTTGCAATTCTGATACGGAAAGGCTCTCCGATAAAATTTTTGAAAACAAGCAGTGATAAGGAAGCTAGGATGTTGTATACAGGGTGATAAAAAAATGTTTTGCGCAATATTTATGCCCCCTCAATGGACGACGACTCTTTCTTTAGGGATGTGGTGCAATTCTTGCTTGATTTAGACTCTCCTAATAATATACTTGGTGGTGATTTCAATTTAGTTAGTGATCTTTCCATTGATCGCACTGAACAAAGAAAATTTCAGAGGAACGACACACATTATTGCTCGTTTCAGGCTCTTGTTGATGATTTTGACTTAAAGGATTGCTGGAGATTGCAACATCCTGACATTAGGGAATTCACGTTTTATTCTGGTTCACACGCTACATATTCTAGAATTGGCATGTTTTTTACAGCGGGTGAAATGACTTTGAATCTTATGAATAGTAGAATTGGTTGTATCGCGGTCACTGATCATGTGCCTATATTTATGAGCCTGACTTTGAACTTTGAGTATTGTAACTCCTTTCAATGAAAATTGAATACCAAGATTTCTTATGATGAGGTCCTGCTAGAGAAGATTAGGACTGAGGCTGAATACTTTGTGATGGAGAATCAATCAGATGAACTTAGTAAGAAAATTACATGCGAGGCGTTCAAGTGTACAATGAGGGGTCTTGCTTTGGGTTTATCCACTAGCAAAAGGAAGAAAATGGATAATGTGAGATCTGAAACTGACGCCCGTATTGTTGAGGTAACGAGTGACCTGGTACGTAATCCGAATTACATTGATAAGAAAAGGGAATTGAAGAAGCTGAAGAAAGAATTGAATGATATTTTAAGTGCATGAGCTGAAAGACACTTATATAGGATCAAATGTGCTTATTTCGAACGGGGAGAAAAGTGTGACAGGTGGCTTGCCTACAGGTTGAGACAACAACTCTCAGAGGGGGCTATAACTTCGATAAAGCGAGGGAATGGAGTGACCACTTTTAGCCCGCGTGAGATTAATACGGTCTTCAAAGATTTCTATACGGCCCGATAAGAGAATGAATCTGGTATTACAGGTCGAGGTGAGCATCTCTTGGACAACCAGAATGTTCCGAAAATTACAAATGAAGAAAAAGAGGGTGTAAACAGACAGGTGACTACTGATGAGATCAGGTTTGCCATTAATAGATTGAATTCTGGGAAAACACCTGGGCCTGATGGATTACCGGTCGAATATTATAAGATTCTACCTGAGGCGGCATTGGGGCTTTTGAGAGATATGTACATTGAATCTAAGGAAGTGGGCTTATTGCCGGTGTCTACGAACCATGCTACCATTTTGGTCTTTCCAAAGAAAGGTAAGGACAGTAACCTACTTTCTAGTTACCGACCGATAAGTTTATTAAATACTGACAATAAGATCTTGGCTAAAGTACTTGCTTTGCGTATTGAACAATTGATGCAAAAACTTATACACACAGATCACAGATCAATCAGGCTTTGTTAAGGGTCGTAGAACTTCTAGCAACATCCGGAATCTATTGCTGACTTTGTCGCAATCCCAGAATTTTGATGAGGATGTAGCTGTGTTCTCTCTTGACGCTGAAAAGGCGTTCAACCGAGTTAACTGGCAATATTTGTTTTCGGTCTTGCTTGCAATGAATCTGGGAGATTAATATATTTTATGGGTTGCCCTTTTGTATGCCCATCCCACGGCGGATGTTAAGACAAATGGTTTGTTATCAGAATCTTTTAACCTACAGAGGGGTACTAGGCAAGGTTGCCCACTATCACCATTGCTGTTTGTGCCGGCCATTGAAACTCTTGCCATTGCTTTACGATGTGATTTGAGCTTAAAAGGCGTTTCCTTTAGTGGGGTTGAACAAAAAATAAGGTTTTATGCAGATGATCTTTTGTTAGTTTTGCCGGATTTGGAGATATCGTTACCATCACTGATGAACACACTTGATCGGTTCCATGAGGTGGCCGGGTATAAAATTAACTGGTCAAAGTCTGAAGTTCTGCCAGTTACTGTACGCTGTGATAAGTCTTTGGTGACTAGCTATGGATTTCAATGGTGCATGAATAAAATAAAGTATTTGGGTGTTTGGTTAACTCCGGCTGTGAGTGATATGGTGGAGGAAAATATGGGTGAGGTCTGCAGGGAACTGAAATTGAATACCCAAAGGTGGTCGGTTTTCCATTTATCGCTGTGGTGCAAGGTGAATGCTTTGAAGATGAATGCCGCGCCAATAATCAATTACATATTGAGCATGCTCCCCCTGAAAATTAGTCAATATTATTGGAGATTGATTGATGGCATACTACAATCCTTCATTTCGGATGGGAAGCCTCCAAAACTTAACCTGTGGAAGCTTCAACTACCTGTTGAGAAGGGGGGTTTGGGGTCCCTAATTTTAAGGCGTATCATTTGGCGTTCTCATGCCAATTTTTCCTTCCTTTTCTGGGGATTCCCCTGGTGAATGGGCTGTGGCGGAAGCGAGCACAGTGGGCCCTCTTGCCCCTAGAGCAGTTTTTACGACGGTAAACAGGCATGGTAAGAGATTTCCTTTGACTGAGTTCCTAAGGGATGTGTGGAAAAGTATTTACGACATGTGTGGTTCAGTAGCTCTGAAGTCGCCCGATGCCCCTATCTCGTTAAATAAAGCTATTACAGACGGTGGCACAACTTTGTTCTGGCCGGAGTGGTTTGTCAGTGGAATTCATTGGATTAGTGATGTATACAGGAATGGGGAGTGGGTTGATTCTGATGAGTTGCGCACAAATTTCAATATTGATAATTTTTCTGTTACAGAATACCGAAAATTGAAAGGATGTATTGGTGAAGTTGATTGGAATGGGACTGTGCGTTTGGAATTATTCACTGTGGGCAATCAATCGCTCGCAAGCAAGATATATCATCAAATTGTTGCAAACTATAAATAGAATTTTGATCTAATGAATGAATGGAGTAGAAGATTGGGGTGTGAAATCACTTCTGGTGTGTGGCTTGAGATGTGTGCAAATGTGAAGCTTTGCTCGATCAGTTTGAGTGAGCGCTCTAGGCAAATAAAAATTCTCAATAGGGTTTACTGGTGCCCGGGAAGACTTAAAAAGAGGGGTATGTCAGACTCTGATGTATGTTGGTGTTGTGGAAATGAAGTGGGCAGTATGGAACCTTTACTCTGGGATTGTGTTCGAGTCTGAGGTTTTTGGCAAGAGGTTTGCACTATGTGTCTGCGGGTTCTGAATCAAAATATCGATTTAGATTTCAAAACAATGGTTTTGGGATGTAGTACTTTACTTGAGGACCTTTCTTTATCAGGGATTTTTTTTATTCAGGGGTACATCAATATGCAAAAAAATGATTTTGAGGGGTTGGAAATCCCAAATCCCGCCAAATTCTGATGACTGGATTACAGAAATGAACTGTTTAGCGAGTATTGAAAAGTTATTTACAGAAGGATGGGGAAAGTACATTTACATTCAAAGGTCTGTTATGTTTTCTTGAGTATGTACTAGTTCTTCAACATATGTATAATATGTTTTTTTTCTTTTTTTCTTGCCTGTATCTTCTGTATGACACGATATATGTTATAATTTATTCATATATTGTTTGGTAAAATGTAAATAAAGAATAAAAAAAAAAGTTTGATGGTAAGGTTGAGGATTTACCTCCTGGTTTTTGCTGACGGTTAATCTCCCACCTTACCACCAAATATTCATAAGATTTATTGGGAAGAATTACCACTCATGATTAATCCGCTAACAATCCCCATGGGTCCTATGGACGCCAAAAATGGGGACTAACAGTACTGTGCTGAAACTCAACATCCCACGGGACTGTGGCGGTAACGGTAAATGAATATGGCAGTAAAAAAGTGGATTTACCACTTTGTCTTCGTACTTTAGGGTTCATCTTTCAGTGTGGAGTGAACAAAATCACTGTTGTTGCATTTCTTTAGGAAATTAGGGAAAGTGATAAAGGGACTTCCTAAGTTTAGAGATCAGGATTTGGTTGAATCTGATATGGATGGCCCAAATGCTTATTAAATGTGTAGACAAAGTTAGATTTACATTGTAATCCCACAGTGAGCATGGCCCTTGCAAGAAACTGGCGTGGTATTAAAGAGCAGTAGGAAAATGAGATTGTAGAACAATGTGTTACAGCTTTATATGCTCTAGCTGAAATCAGCAATTTCAGGCAGGAGCATGATGAGTGTATTCAAGACTAATTATTGATTAACTGTCGGTGTGATTGCATTTGATAAGAGATTTGGTTGAAAGAGAATCCCTCCTTGGACCAAGTGGTTACACTCACCAAAAGGGCTGAATATCTTCGGCATGTTTCTGGATGTCCTCACCAAGGAGACAAAAAAGATTGAATCTGCTATGCAGATGTGTGAAGTGAATAAAGAACAGAGGCCAGAGGACAAACCAATCCACAGAGTAGATGTAGACAGCAAAGCAGCTGGCAAGAATTTCATGGATGATGGCAAATCAGGGAGTCATCGAGTAGAGGTGGGGTTCAAATGCTATTCTTAACAGTAGCCCAGCAATGCGTTATCAAAGTAACAGCAAATGTCATTGCACAAACTCAAGAGTCTGCCTGCGATTTGTAACCATATGCTCTGTCTTTTGTTGAAAAGGGCATTTCCACTGGTGCTGAAGAAACTTCAACAGATCAGTGGTGAGGGAAATAGAGAATCTCAAACACCCAGGCGAGCATCGTGGTGATTGCTACAGTCACCAAGATGTGGCAGTGATGACCTTCAAAGTAGTGAGAATTTGGGACAAGGAAGAAACATCTCACTCCATTCTTCAATCATAGTTATGAACTGCAACCTTTGGTGGACTCTGGGTCATATTAAAACACCTGCGAGTCCTCAATGGAAAAATTTGATGTATGCCCCACAGACAAATGTGTAAATGCCAATAGGAATCAACCCATTAACCTCCTGGGGTACTCCTAGGTGGAGGTTCTATTCAAGAACAGAGTAAGTTATCCCAAGATCTATGTCGCTGAGATAGGAGGAAATCTGGTAGGTTGGGATGAGCAAGCAGAAATTGTCTTTGTTTTAGATCCTAATGACCCAGCAGTAGAACTATTTGTTGAAAGAGCATCAGCAACACTGGAATGGGAAAATGCTCGAATGGAAGTGGAAACCTGGATTCCTGGAGTATTTCCATAAAGATAGGAGAGCTCAGAGGATTTTGTCACAAAATTGCCTTGTGAGAGAGTGTTGTGCCTATAACATTTATAGTGAGGTGTACGCATTTGAGCCTGCATGTGGCTGCATATAAATAGAGCAGTCACAAGCGGAAAGTCATTGAGTCAATTGACAGTGCAGAATGTGTATCTCCAATTGTAGTAGTCAGTGAAACCAGTGGTAATGTCAGAGTGTGTGTTGATTTAGTGGGTTGAACAAGAAAGTATTTGAGGAATGATATCCCCTACCCTAGATTCTAGAAATACTGCCTGCATTGGATACTTCTTAAACTGAGAGATAATGATTAATGTTGCACTTGAATAAATGCAAGTTCAGAGTTAACTCTATTGAATGCTTGAGGCATATGCTAAGAATAGCGAGTGCACGCTCCAAGGACAGTTTGTTACAGTCCTTCATAGATTTAAAGCATTCCAAGTCTCAACAACTGTTAGCATGGTCTTGGGCTTGCTGGAATACTATTCAAGATTTGTCAAGAAATGGTATAGCAAGAAGCAGAACATTGAGAAGCTGCTCAAAAAGGGTGTTTCTTTTGTGTGGTTTAGGAGATGTCGAATGCAGCTGGCTCGAGTAAAGAAAGACATGGTGAACATGCCCATTCTAAGCAGGTCTGACATTGATTCTATTACATTCTATGTACAGATACCATTGATGTAAGAATTGGGAGTGTGTTATGCAAATTGCAGGACGCAGATGAAAAAACAATTGCTTTTGCCTCTAGATCACTTCGGGGCTCAGAGAACTGTTATTCTGTGATTGAAAAGGAGTAACAGGCAAGTTATTGGGCCAGCCAGAAATTAAAAACCTACTTATGAGGTAGAATGTTTGTGCTAAGAGTGGACAATAAAAACCACTGCATGGGATGTTCGCTATGAAAGGGCTTGATGCCTTGATGCCATATCCCGAGAGTTGCACAATGAGTTATATAAACACAGAGTCATAATGACGCACTTTCAATAACTCCTGTGTAGATGAAAGTGATGTTGATGCAGAGGAAGATCAGGTTTTCACTCTGCACCTCATAAGAGGAATGTAATGAAGCAGTGTGTTTTGGAGTATTCTATGGACTCAGGGATGCCTGAGAAGGCAATAAAAAAATTAAAAATTCTTGGTGGGCCCTCTTCCTCCTCTTTCCTGTGAGTCTAAGAACCTTGGTGTCATATTTCGACTCCACCCTCTCCTTCTCTCCTCATATTTCTGACGTCTCTAAGAAGTCAAGCTATCTGCTGCACCTGCTCAGAGGTATTCTTCCCTTTCTCACTTTCCCCCAGAAGGTCACTGTGTCCAGAGCTCTGATCCTCTCTAGGCTGAACTACTGCAATAGCCTCTTTCTGCTGCTGTGTGCCTGTACTCTTCGACCTTTACAGCGTCGAAGCCCAGGGATAATATCTCTCCAGCACTGAAATCTCTTCACTGGCTCCCTGTGGCTGTGGCTGCAAGGATCAAGTTCAAGACACTGTGCATCATCCACAAGGTTTTCTGGGGTATCACTGACCAGGCTCTGGCCTGGTTGACTTCTTTCCTCTCTAACCGACCCTCCCATGTCCAACTTGGGTCCTTCGTCTCCTCTATCTCTCTCTCCACATGTGGTGTTCGACAGGGATCTAAACTTTCTCCCTGATTGTTCAACCAATACCTGGCTCCTCTCGCCCACTGCATTGCTGCTCTCTGCTCCAGCTTCCAGTGCTATGCAGATGACACCCAGCTTGCCTTCAGGCTCCCCTCTGCCGCCTCTTCTCCTTCTCTCATCCCGGACTGTCTATCTGCAATCCAAGCGTGGTGTGCTGCCAATGATCTCTGCCTGAATGCCAGTAAGACAGAGATCCTCCTCATCGGCACACCTGCACCCCTTTTTTCTGCCACTCTCTGGCCGGCCTCCCTTGGCCCTCTCCCTGCTCCCACCTGTGAGGCTAAGAACCTCTGGGTTATCTTCGACTTCACACTCTTCTTATCGCCTCACATTTCTGACGTCTCTAAGAAGTCAAGCTGTGAGCTGCACCTCCTCAGTGGTATTTTTCCCTTTCTCAATTTTTCCCTAGAAGCTCACTGCCGCCAGAGCTTTGGTTCTCTCTAGGCTGGAATACTGCAACAGCCTCTTTCTGATTCTGTGTGCCTCTACACTTTGACCGTTACAACGTATCCAGAACAGGACTGCAAGACTTGTCCTTGTCCTCAAGCCCAGGGATAATATCTCCCCAGCACTGAAATATCTTCACTGGCTCCCTGTGGCTGACAGGATCAGGTTCAAGACCCTCTGCATCATCCGCAAGGCTTTCTGGGGCCTGGTACCGCTCTACCTCCAACTTTCTCTTGCAAAATATCTTCTTTCTCGAGCTCTCCACTTATCCATCTCCAACTCTCTGAGGGTCAGACACTTCTATAAGCAGAGAGTTGCGGGAAGATCTTTCTCCTTGGCTGGGAGCCTCCCTCTGGAACAGTCTCCCTGCCTCTCTCAAACATGAGCAGAACCACCTCCAGTTCCAGAAGCAACTCAAGACCTTCCTTTTTGCTTCTGCTTTCTCTCTTCGTCTCAACTGCTGATGTACATGACTGCTCTGCACACTGGTCACCTCGATACCTCCTGAATTGGAGCCCAGGCTGCTGCGCTGCATGTCCAGTTGCCCTTGCACTGCCTCTGGGCGCCCGCAGCACTTAAGGGTCTGTTCCTGCAACCCTGCAGTCCCTTCTCTCTGCACGTATGAGCCACCTGCTGGCTGCACTTATAGATTTACCTGCACTTCTCCCTCCCCCGGTACGTCTCCCCTTCCTCCTCCCTCGCACTTGCGCGGTCTGAATGATACAAGGCCTAGCAAGCTCGTTGTTTTGTCCTCCCTTTGTTTCCCCTTCCTTGTCTTGTCACGCCTAGAAACACTTGTGTACAGGCGCATTATACATGATATATCATATCAAGCCAAAGGATGGGCGGAAATACAGTCTTTTCTTGTACACCATTGCAAATAGGTAAAAGAAAAGGAGAAGGAAATGGCTCAGAGAGCACAGATAAAGGAAGTGAAACTAGTGCATAAACAGTTAGTGAAAGTAGCACTGGAATAGGCAGTGACAGCGGTACAGACAGGACAAGTAGAGCCAAGAGCAGTCCAGGAGGATGCATGAGCAGTGCCTGGTTGGGGAGGCAAATAGGGGTGGAAATGAATGTGGGTACCAGTCTCAGTAACAAGGAGGGTACCAGGAGGGTGTCAGCAAGGAAGAGGAGGGTTTTCGGGGGCATGCAGAGGATGAGGGGATTTTGGAGGAATAGGGCCACGAGGAGGAGGAGCGGCACAGTTTGGACTTCCAGGCAGAGGGGCCAATTTTCCAAGGAATGTAGAAGTACACAAATAGCTGCATTGACCCAGCAGCAGCCATAATCTTACCCATAGGGGGGCCCAGCTCCATACACCAGCCCTACATGCAACCACCCTCAGCGGTTCCATATGGCGCACCACTGATTATGGCCCCGGCTGCTCCCACACCACCATATTGGCAACTGCCGGCCCCAGGCCCTGGCTGAGCACCAACATATAAGGTAAACCCAGGGCAGAAGTAGGGCCATCATGTGCAGAATTACAACTCAATAACTAATGGCACAGTGACGCATTACCAAGGGGCCACTGTTGTTTGAGGAAACCCATTTCTTTTTATGGGAACAAATGCATACCTAGATTAGGACATCCCGCCGAGAGCTTTAGCGTGCCCAGTTCTCCCAGGTCACTGCCGACCCAGAAGAGGAACCCTTGATGGGCGTGACGCAATAAACCATTTATATTCCTGGTAGATACAGGTGCAACTAAATCATGCATTAGTGAGGGAGGATTCCCTTTGTCAGGTGAGGTAATGGACAGGCAGGGCTTCTCTGGGGCAGTTTGACTGGTTCCTTTCACAAAAGAATTACCTATCAAAATAGGTGACAGGGTGATGCGGCCCCCATTGTTTTTTTCCACCACGACTCCCATCAATGTGTTGGGTCGAGATATCTTAACTAAGCTTAGCATGACCATCTCGTTCACTGAGAGGGGTGTGGTGAGTTTGATTACTGGTATTTGTTACGTGAGGGTCATGCTCATTATACATGCTTTCGGAAAAGAAGCAGTGGCGAGAGGAATACCAGTGGCCCCTGATTTGTTTATTTATGGGATTACAGTACTTCTTAGTGCCTTGCGGCAGGTGGCCAATCCGTATTGGCTGGTGCCCTCTCAGTTTTTGCTTAAACCTGCTCAGTCCCAAGAACATGTTGCAGGGACTATCATCATGCGTGATATAGAAGGAGTGCTGGTGTCAAAGGAAAGGATTGTGTTGATTGCCACAGACCCAGATGGGGTGAGTGGTAAACGACCTTGTGTATTGATCCAACCCAGCCCCTGTGAGGGGTGATAGCTCAGGGGCAAAGTGTTGGTCTTGGAAGCAAGACAACGATGTGCAACACAGGTTTGAATCCCGATCCTGTGCTTAGAAACCAATCTCTGGCAGTAAGCACATTCTAAAAGAACAATTATAAATTATTTAAATGATATAACTGATGAGGACCTCTTTGAGAACAAAGAAGGATGGAGAGATAATACTGGAAGTGTGTGCCCGTATGAAATAATGATACAGTATCGACACATTCCATGTCTGATGTTACTGATAGGGAGGGCCCCCTCATTTGCCCAATAAAATGTATCTCAGGTCCCTGACAAATGGTGGACAAGTAACCCTCATGGTGTAGGACGACAGCGCAGTGTTGCAACAATTCATATTACATTGAAGCCAGGTGCAATGTTACTCAGAGAAAAACTGTCCATGTCAGCTGAAGAGGGAATTTACAACACCATTATGACCCTCTTACACCAGGGCATTATAGTTCTGTCAAATTCTCCATGTAAAACAGCATTTAACCAGTGCATAAATCAAAGGAGGCAAGTTGTAGAATGATTCAGGATTCACAAACCCCTCATAATGTGGTACAGACAGAGTTTCCTGTGGTTCCTAATTATGCCACGATATTGTGTAGCATACCCACAATGGCCACACATTTTACAGTTGTGGACTTGAAGAATGCCTTCTTCTGGGTCCCATTTCACTCTGATTCTCAATGCCTCTGAACGTTTACCTTTTCTGGGAGGCAGTTCCAACATACTAGGCTCCCACAATGGTACTGTGAGACCCCCAGTATTTTTGACAGGTTTTTACATGAAAAGGTGGGTAACATTCAGGTGCCCCGTACTGTTATTCAACATGTGGATGCCCTGGTGGTGTGTAGTGATACTGAGGAAAAATGCAGGGATGATGCCATCACCTTGTTGTAGTTGTTGGCTGATAAAGGATACAAGGTGAATAGAGCCAAGTTGTAATATTTTCAGTAGGAGGTGTTGTACATAGGGCAATTGATTTCAGTTCATGGTAAAAAGGTGACTCCAGAACTCCCCAGCCAGTTATGGTTAAGGGCATGTAGAGATTCCTGGGGTTGTGTAATTATTGCAGGGCATGGATGTTAGACTACTCATTGTACACTCAACCACTGCTGCAGGCCCTTAAAGAAGCCTAAGGGACAAAGAATGTCCTTCTCTGGACTGACGAGATGCATACTAGTTTTCAGGAATTGAAAGATGTAATTTCTACTGCCCCTGTTTTAGCGACCGCTGATTATACTAACGAGTTTTATCTTTTCTCACATTCTGGCGCTCAAATGATAATGGCAGTTTTGACACAACACAGCTCGATGGGTCATAAACCTATGGCGTATTACAGCTTTATGTTAGATTCTGTTATGCAAGGACAGTTCCCTTTTGAACAAGTCTTAGATGCAGCTACCTTCCCCATTAAGAAGTCAGCGACAATTGTCATGGGGTATTCAGTGACTCTATATGTGGAGCATGCAAGGTTCGCAATACTTGAGAGGTCCAAATCCACGTTAACTACCCAAAGGGACTCAGCAAATATTGTCATTCTGGCCAGCCCATCGATGTAAGACAGTGAACCCTGCCATCTTTTTGAGAGAACCCATTATTGAGGATGATGACGTCCATAACTATGTCACTTATGAAGATTCAGACGATTACGGAAATATGCCCTAGATGATGTAGAAGTGTCCTTTGTTAATGGGTCATAAATGATCAGGAGACTGGACAACAACATATTGGGGCAGCAGTGGTTCGACTGGTTGATGGGGAGTATGAGGTCTTTTTCCAGCGAAGGTTACCGGGGCATTACTCCGCCCAGGCGGCAGAACTGATCACGCTCATTGATGCCGAGTAACAATTTATTCAGACTTGGCTTGTGAGATGACACCAGTGCATTTGGAATTATCGAGGTGGATGAGAAGAGGTTTCCGCTGAGCTGATGGGTCCCTAATACATGCAGCCTTCTTAGACAAATTAAAGTTCTTTCACAGCCAGCACTTGCCGTGATCATCAAGTGCGCCGCTGATACTAGCAGCAGGGACTTTGTTTCTCTTGGTAATGAAGCACGGACATGGCTGCAAAATTGACTGCATATTTACCAGTACCAAATATTCCTGAACACCCAGCACTTGTTGGTATGAAAATGCAGATACAGGTCCCGTACACTGTGTTACCTGTTACAGAAGTTATTGAACTACAGGCCCAGGCACCCCAGAGTGAGAAGTTATTGTGGCAAAAAAGGGGATGCGCACCGTCTCCTAGTGATTTAGCATGGAGGAAGGTTAATACTGGGAAGGTTGTGATACCCCAAGAATTGACTTTAGTTGCATTTGATCAGCTGCACTACCCCTACATTTATGCCAATATACAGGAGGACTGGTATGTGCCAAATATTGAGGCATTTTTACATTTGTTTACATCTAATTGTGTGGTTTGTCAGACATACAATACTGTGCAGAACCTAAAAACATTGAGGGGCACGTTGCCCCCATCCATTTGGCCCATTTAGAATCCTCCATATTGACTTCACAGATATGGGAGAGCGATTCAACACATTTTGCTACCTCATAGTTGTGGTATGTTATTTCTCCCGTTGGATTGAGGCTGGTCCATGTGCACATCCTGATGCCAAATTGGCAGCCACATTTCTGGCAAGAGAAGTGTTACCCTGATCAGGAGTGTGTGAGACTCTTAAAAGTGATAATGGCACCCACTTCTTTAATGAGCTGTTTAAAGAGATTGCAGCTCTTTTAGGAATAAAACAGAAGATGTGCTCTATTTATCATCCCAGACCAACAGTGTTGTTGAAAGGAACGGTCTCTTGAAAGTTATATAAACTGCGTGTCACACTTAGGAAGAATTGGGTCCTTTATTTACCTTTGGCCCTTTTCAGTTTATGGACTTAGCCCCATAAGACCATTGCTTCTCCCCTCACGAAATAGTGACAGGGAGACGTATGTACACACCACTAACACCCGTGCATAGCGCATCTAATGCTCACAGGGCTGCGTCAATTTAAGGGGATGAGGTCCAATCATATTTGACTGAGTTAAAAAGTGTATAAAATGTCTTTCTCGACAGATTGGACCACCACGGATGAAAGAGGACAACAGCGCTGCACCAGATCCTGTGAGCTCTCCACCACCCTTGTTGCTTTCAGTGGATAAAGTGTTTGTAAAGAACTTTGCCCGCAGATGGAGTGAGCCACGCTATAACAGACCTTATACGGTAGTGTATGCCACTCCACTTGTGTTCCAGATGAAGGATCTTTGGTATTGGATGCACCTTTCCGATGTCGGGAAGGCTCCAAGTACATCACCTCCTTCTATGAGTATAATATCAGAGAGTTTCTTGTAAATATGAATACGAGGAGTGAACAAAAAGAAAAATAATCACAATTACTTCTCCATTGTATAGTTGGATGTCTACACTTCTATTAATGAGTGGTTGACTTAATATTTATATGTGTCTATATATGTTCCATTTTGTAAAACTCTTTTTTCTCTCGGATAATTGTGTCTCGTTTAATGTACAAATGGCTCTCTCTATTGAAAATATTCGATCTAATTGTTCTATTTTGCACACACTCCAGTTGTTTTGTAGATCTCGTGTCAAAGTGCTTTCTTATCTTGTAGGTGGATTTATTCTGGGAATATTTGTATACCTGTCAAAGTGAGTTTATATGGTTAGGTGGGATGGGGGTGTGGCATAGAGGGATTGGAAATAGAGAATTATTTGATGTCAAAACACCTACTGATAATGTTATGACAACTGTAGTGAATTTTAGAACATATACATAGGATACAGTATTATGGCAATAGAAATTGTGGTGTTAAAGAGACTTTGATGAAGAAAATGAATATAGTCAGTATAAAGGAGTAGTTTGTGATACAAAATATGATGTGCACCATCCAGAATTTAGTAAGTGGTAAAGTCACATAAGCTCAGTGGAAAAACAGAGGTACAACGGGGTCTGTTGTGTCTGCTCCTTCATCCTCCACATGTCAGGGGCACCCAACATGCTAGCACTCCAGGAAATGTCATCCTTTGAAGCCCAGTGTTTGGTTCATCTGGCACTGTGTCAGGTTTGCAGTCTGTTCCAGGGGCACAAGGTACACGTTGTACTGATGGACAGAGATGAAGAAACATATGCCAAAGAAGATAGCACTCCTCAATGTAAGCCGCGGGCCATGCTAACATTGAATGGAGTGTTGGTCATGTAAAGCAGAAAAGGCAGTGGTGAGTTGTGCAGCGTGGATTGACAGGGTTCACAGAAGAAGCGATATGGAACACTAATAAGAACTGTTTTACGACATGGGCCGCATATGTCTCAAAATTTACATGGATTGAGGCACTAGAAGCCCGAGTAAAGGTACAAGCAGCAGAAGAATATGAGTTTTGGTTGTTTGAGGACACAAATAACAAGTGTAATAAAACACTGTTCATTCCAGATCTCACAAAAGGAACAGCAGCCCTAATGGATCTCTGCTGGGTGTATGACCGGCAAGCATATCTGCATCTCCCACCATCCTGGCAAGGCACCTGTGCACTAACCATGTTGCACTCAGCTATTCTTGCAGCGCCTGAAACTCACCTAATAATTGCATCTATGCCTGCCATAAAGCAACAGAATGAAGTTCCAACCTAACCCCTGCCGGCGAGAAGAAAGAAGTGTTCACTGAAGATGCAAAGGAAGAGATTGAATTATCTGCCCGAAGATTCGTAAAACTTGCTCAAAGCTATCCCAGACAAATACTGCCTGTATACCGAGACAGAAGTGTTTTTTGTCCCCCTTCTGATGCCAGGGGTTCAGGCGGCGGTGAATGCCAAGTGGCTCCAGATTGTTAGGTGGGAGATGATCTAGCTGGCAAATGATACTGAACAAGGCCTGAATGCAATCAAGAGTGAGTGATCCGGTTAATAACACTCCAGAACTTGAATGTCCTGGATCTTCTGACAGAAATGGAGGGGTGCCTATGTAAAAATAAAAATAGGAGTGTCCTGCTGCATGTGCGTCCCCCAAATCATGGAGAAAATGGGTCCCTGACACATTATGGGGGCCCTGCACAAGTTGCAGACCGGCATGGGAAGCGAGGCAGGGGTCCAGGCTGAAGGTTTATTCTATACATCATTTTCGTGGCCACCGACATGGCTTGGAGCAGTGGTGAAGGAATTGGTCCCGATCATGGTGCTCCTGTTGGTCTTGTTTTGTATGTGCCAAATGATGCTTCAGTGCTGTGCCAAGACTAACCCAAACAATGCAATGATGATGGTCACTATCAGGGCTGGAAGAGCTCTCCCAGGTACAAAGAATGGGCAAGTTCAGACAGAGGACCCAAATAAATGACATATGGTTAGATTTGAACGAGCAATACATCCCCCGGAGACCGTGACTTCGCCCCCACCGGACGTAGAGAAATATATGGAGCATTGGGTTCAAGGAGGGTGTATTTATCTTACGTGCACACCAGAAAAAGGACAAAGTGTATAGGAAGAGAGAGAGGAGAGGTTAGTCAATGGAGGATTAACTAAAGGGGGGAATGTTGGGATGCACATTCAGATCCCAGCCCCTCCCAAATGACTTCAATTGTGAATAGTGGATTAATATTTGGGGGATACCCATAAGTGGGTACAGGGGGAAGGAGGGAGAATTGTGGGCACATGTGAATGGTATAGGGTAGGCATATTACAGGATTTGACAAGACAACTAACAAGCCTTTCAAGAAAGCTAGGTGGATACTTTGCATGCACACGACATACATATAAAATTAACGTGTGAAGGAAAGCCTACATTTTCACAGGCTGTGTTGGGCCAACAAAACAACACGCTCTTGTACTTCAATCTTTCCGCCCCATCCCATGCGAGGTAGGCAACACAAACACACGAACCGATACATTTTGGTACAGCTTGCGAACAAAGAAAGCAATGTGAATGACCCATCATGAGTAAGGGCTGCGACCGGTTGCGAAGGACAGACCTATGGGAGCAAGCGCAGCGGTCTCGAGCTACAAAACACGAGCAGTGCCCGCTGGGAGAATGGTCATCCAATTTAAACTGCCAGATGCACATGAGTAAAACCTCTATATAGGTTGATTAGTGGGACCTGCAGGAAACCCAGGCCTGTGCTTTTGGGAGGATAGGTGATAAGGGGGGAGTAGAGGACGACAAAGCCCATGATTTCTACAGGGGAGAGCAAGGGATAATGCCAACTTTTGCAAGATTGTGAAGGGGAGGCACGATGGGGGCGCCTGCGTGTCTGGGATGAGAAAACGGATGCTTTATTCGCAAGGACCAAACTGACCTCGAAGTTATCCACTGAGCTCATGTTGCAGGTCAGGTGCGCATCAAGTGATTAGGTCTCAGGCCAGTTTCTTAAAAGACCTACCCAATCACTTTACAGTAACCCAGGGTGAAGAGATTGTCACCCATGTCTGACGACGTTGGAGCCAGAGAAGCTGTGACCAATAACCTTCTGGTCTATATGTGGGATTATTAGCATGTAAATAGGCAGTAGACAATGAGGGTGGGGGATGAACATTGTATATTGTACATGTCATGAATGATGATTTATGCAGTTATAACCTGCAGTTTGTTTTGAAGAAGAGACAGCTCTACGGCAGTGGACTAATAATACCCTGTCAGTCCTTTTCCTTTTTGTATACAAAATAAAGCTCTTGTTCTTCTCACAATAGGGTTCACCCAGAGGTTTGTTTTTTTATTTGTCTGGTGGTAGAGAACTTACTCTACATGAGTCCATCAGTAAGGTAATCAATCCGATGCATCGGATAATTGTCAAACTGGGACACAGCATTGAGTTTTCTAAAGTCTATCCACAACCTCCACAATTGATTGGTTTTTGCCACAAGGACTATTGGTGAGAACCACAGACATCATTCCTTATTGCCCATGGTTGCTTCTTCACTATTGGGTTCCTGGAGAATGCCTTCCTTCTCCAGGCACCTTGTTCCTTGGTTTTCCATCACCAAGTGGAGTTACTCCCCTCCCCTGGTCTAGGTGTTCCAGGAGAATGCCTCTTTTCTCCTGGCACTACAGCAGCACAGTGTTGCAACACCAGCGGGAATGACTGCCTTCCTCTGGCTTTTCCTTTGATGTTTTTACACAGTTCAACAATACCAGAGGGAATGCCTCCCTTCACCTGGCTTTCTTTCCACTGGCTTCATGATTTCACAATGCCATGGGAATGACTCCCTTCCCCTGGCCTTCCTTTGCTTTGTTCTCACACACTCTACTTACTTTCACAGTCCACGACATCATTGGGGAATGTCTCCCTTCCCCTGACCTTTCTTGGCTTTAGTTTCACAGTTTACAACACCAGGGGCAATGACTCCCTTCCCCTGACCTTTCTTGGCTTTAATTTCACAGTTCACAACATCAGGGTTAATGACTCCCTTCCCCTGACCTTTCCTGGCTTTACTTTCACAGTTCACAATGTCAAGGGGAATGCCTCTCTTCCTCTGGTCTTTCTCAGGCTTTTTATCACAGTTCACAATGTCAGGGGGGACGTCTCCCTTCTCCTGTCCTTTCTCATATATAAACTTGGTGCAGGTACAAGACCAGGGTTTCTTTAGGGCTTCATCTGGGTAGACTTGGTTCACTCGCCAATAAGGTACTGCCACGAAGATGATGACTACTGAGGATCTCTTCCTCAGGTTGCAGGTCCCCAACCCTGTTTTCTCCTCTGTATTGTGTTCCTGATATACATGGTTCCCTCTCCTGCCAGGTACTATCAAATGGCCAAATGCTCCAGATATCCTCCTTGGGTATATCTGGTTCCCAGTCCCCAGGTTTGAGGTTTCTCTTGCCCTTTTTCCTGATCCCTTTGGGGACTCTGCTGGTTCTTCTCTATTGGTTGCTTGCTTCTCTAACGTCTTGTTCGGCTTCTCCTGTTCTTGTGCTGCTTCCACGGAGTCTGCAGCAGCTCTGCAGCGCTTCTCTCTGGGCGGGTTGCGCGTTTTGCACCAACCACGCCGTCTGGTTACTGCTTCCGCCAGGACCTCCGCTCTTCCAGTTTCTTGGTCTGCCCAGGTACGGCAGAACAGATAAGGACACCCTGGCTCCTTCACACACATCCCGGTCTGCATCAACCTCTCCTTGCCATGCTGGATGTCCTCCATGTGCGCCTTTACCCTTCACTTTTACTCTCAGCTTTAAGAAATAAAATGCTGTCATCAAATTTCACTTTGCAAGTGGCATTTATGCACAAGTTGTAAATGCAAGGCTCATTCCATAGGAATCCTTCAGGTTTAGGACTGCATGAAAATCTTTATGCAGGGGTAAAACCGGGTACTCCTCCAAGAAAGAGGAGGAAAGCAAAGCAGAGATGCAAACTCCAATTTGTGCCACTACTACACCTTGAAAAGGCAAAAAAATGATATGGAATGTAAAATGAAAACATAAACGCACTTTCATGCATTCGTTTTGTGTTGCACTCAGTGAAGGATGACCCTCTCAGAGTCAAATAATAGCAACACACAGAGAGACTGGTTTTGGCCAGTGGTCGCACACTCAAATAGCTCACTTCAGAATATGTATCTCTGAGGTCCATGAGGATCACTGGGCATTCAACAATATGCTCCTATCTGGCCATCTGAGTCTTCTGTGGTCCACAAGTTATGAGGAACCATGGATCTGCTGGTGCCGGTTGTATTCTCATTCAACGGCAAATGACACATAAGGAAGGCACCTACTCACCACAGAAGGAGCGCTGACCACTGAAATGTGGAACCCAAGCTGGAAGGAGGATGCAAGGGCCACCACGCAGGTGACTAAGACCATCAGCCGGCAATGGACCTGAAAACAGAAGACACCTCAGTTAGAACGATGGGAATTCTCTGCCACAACCATGAACACTTTTTATCGTGTTGGGATTTCTACGTACACACCACAAAAAGATTGCCACACGTGCCAACAAATACTGAGGTGGGCAGCCAATAGGAACAAACTCCCAGCTCCAAGCATTTGTATTCATGTTTGAGGCCAGTCGTGTGGTATTAAGCCTGCACAAGTACTTCTGACCTCCCAGAGGCACACAGACCAGCCAGCGTCCCTTCCTATGCTGCCAAGGGTAGTTACACGTCATTAACAAAGCACTCGTGGACACGAGTGGAAGTGGCACGCCCTTTGCCTGCTTTATGCAAGTTATCCCTGCATTTTTGTGAGAAACGATCCAGTGTACAAGTGTAGAAGAAAAAATTCACTGTTCGTCACTTTCGATTGAGTAATAATAGTAGGTTTATAGTGAAAAGACTGAAAAAAAAATATCGAAAAAAAGGTCAAACCAAAAAATCTCGAAAAAAAAAATTGATTTTTTTTTTCAATGCGTATTTTTTTCGAAATGGGGGGGTTCCCCACCTAACCCCCCTTTTTTCATTTTTTTTTATTTTACCCCTTTTTTTTACTTACCTGACCCCAAAAATATATATAAATGAATAAATATATATATATTTTTTTTTTTTGAGATTTTTTTTTCGAGATTTTTGTCATTCGATATTTTTTTTTCTGCCTTTTGACTGACCACCATAATAGTAATGTATGTAAATATGTGCTATATAAAGCGCTTTAGATTAAAACGTTATATAAAAAACAAATTATTATTATACTTATGACCAGCTTACGCTATAAATTGCATTTTTTTTCCACTTGCACAACTTATTAAAAAAACACATATAAACAGGAGAGACTGCCAAACACCCACAACCCACTCCATTTCTACTGTTCCCACCTCTTCTGTTCTAAGTCCCACCTTTTCCACATTTTACCTCTTGAGGGTGTCCTTGATGCACAGAAAACGCTTTGCCTCCTCTCTCAGCTCACTCACGATCGTACATAATACTCCTCAGGTACTGGCGGCCATAACAAGATGGCCACAACTGTACCTTGTGTAAGCACGCATTGGTGTGTGCATGCCCAGTGCAGTTTTTCCGTTTCATGTTGAAAGGCTCTGCATCTGGGCTTCAGTGGCCCTCATTACCAGGTTGCGGGTAGGCCGCCGGTAGTACCGGCAACCTCAGTTTACCGTTTCTGCCGCCCGATATCCCGGTAATACCAGGATATTACAGGAGGCAGCAGAACAGTAATGGAAACACTGAAGAACCAAGCACTGTTGTTAACGGTGGCAGTGCTTCAGTGATTTATCTTCCGGTCGGGGGCCTGAACTACCCGCAGGTCAGGCCTGCCAGTTGATCACTACCCCTACCGAAAGACTCGGAGCGAGCCGGTCCAGAAAAGGTGCTGGTAACAGCAACTTATTTCCCGTCCGGCTCACTTATAATGAGGCCCAGTTTCCCTTTATTTTAAGATGAGTCTATTTTTATTGATAAACAGAGATAAAAACAAGTCCAAAATATAATATGTGAGAGCTGATGTCTTGCGGGATTTCAATTGGCATATACAACGAACATTGTGAATAATCAAAGACATTAACACAGTATGCAGGTTTTATACGGTCGTACATATTAGCAGATGATGTCACCTTTTGAAATCCAAATTTACATTCAGTTAACTAGCCGCTCCAGAGGGTTTTAATCAGACCTTGTTTGTAATCTTTACAATTTCGGTTCCTAGTGGTAGATAAAAGTTTGAGATAGTAGTGAGCAGGGGGGGGATACAAGAGAAGAGAAATGAAGTGGAGGAGAATAGAGTGTCTGTGGTTACAAATAGTGAAGGCTACAATAATATAAACATCTCGTGAAAAAAGTGTGGAATTATAAGGAATCGACTGGGACGTAGAATTTCTGAAGGAGAGTATGTGTGTCCCAAGCACAGGGGATTTTGACTTTAAAGGATCCTTATTTGCTAGAGCGGATTGCACTCACTTGATCTTGTGAGATTTTTGATGTGAGATCTTGGATCATGGATGCTCAGCAACCACCGGGCTAGAAGAGATTAAGCATGGACTTGAGGGTCGAAGGTGAGAGTGGCGGAGGTGAAATGATATTTCAAATTAGTGGGAGTGAGACTTGATCTGAGCAACTTGTTCACAGGATCTAGGCAATCTCAGTGATGGATCTTGTTGGGAAAGGATTCCAATAGGCAAGTTTTATTGAAATGAGTGAGTGCATTAAGCCATCTAGCTGAAGGTCTTTCTAATGTGTGCACAGGGCAAAGGGCTTTCCAGCGTATTCTGCAGGATGGATACATTTTGTTTCCAGTTACTTAGAGTCTGGGACTTGGGACCAGTATGGTTATACCTGTATTACTTGATTATTTTGCTTCTGTAGCTTGCACGACATATATATATATACACACACACACACACACACACACACACACACATGCACACGCACACGCACACGCACACGCACACACACACACACACACTCGTTTTTACAATATTTGACAGGGGAGGGGGTGCCCCCTGCTGTCAAAAATATAGCTATATCTCCCATGCTGCTTTGTAGCAGAGAGTCTTTTCAGAAATGAAAAGTCAACATCTTTTGTTTTTGCCCGATGTGAGTAATTACTACAGTATACCTGAGTAATGCAAAAATGAAAAGGGTTGAAAGAGCTATTTGGAGGAGAAAAAAGGATTCGATGCAAGTAGGCTAGTGGTGGGGAGGTGGAAAGCAGATACCATCTGAAATTAGAGAGTTGGGGTGGTCTTGGAACCAGTTGCAGTTTGAACATTTTCAGATCATCAGGGAATACCAGGGGAATCTATCTGGCAAGATTCCCGCTGCTACAACAGAAGATGCGCTCGGAAAAGAAAATACATCACAAGAACAAAGAGTGAAAGTGGGTAATAGGAGAAAAGCAGCTGAGGGAGTGGGAGGACCATGGAAAGAGTGGAGTGCACTTGGTGAGTGCCTGGGAAGACTGGGAAGAGTTTTTGATTTTCTAACGTTTTCTGATTGTCAGGGTAACACTGGGGTACTACCACGGGCATGGGTAGTTCATTGCTGCTGTATACGTAGTTCATTGCCATTATCAGGGAAATCCCGGGGGAATCGGAAGAGAGTGAAACAAAATGAATGTTACACTTACAGTGATCAGATCTACAAGGCAGGGGGTAATGGGTATTTGTGCCACTGGCCATGGCCAAAGTCCATGGCTAGTGGGACCCAAAGAAACAATAGTTTAACACAACCCTTGAAATGTTGCAATGCCATCATTGTGGTCAGAGGGTGCGCAACATGGGGCGTGAGGCTAAGGCAAACTTGCTTCAAATGTGAGTGCTGAATTTCAAGGGTTTTGTCGCATGACATCTGATCACCTTAACTCTCTCTTAACTAATGTTTTTTCACTTAATTTCAAAGGTTTCGTTTTTATGTTTGTTTCACGTTAAAAATTATCACCTTAACTCTCTCTTTACAAAGGCTTTTCATTGGATATATATATTACAGGGTCTGCGATAGCGGCCCTGTAGCTATGGTTAAGTTACTCAACTCATAGAAAGAACACTTTTTTGGCAGCTTATAACTTTGCCTCCCCATAGAAAAATCCTCACACAAACTTTGCAAAACAAGTATCTGGCTCCCTCAGAATAATTCTCAGAAGTTTGGTCTGGTTTCATCCAGTGTGGGCAAAGTTATCGGTGGGTTCGCACATTTTTTAAAATCCTCATAGACACAACTGTTGTTTGCGCCTAATACTCAAACCGCTGGACGGATTTTCACCAAACCTGTGCCAGGAGGGGCAGCTTGGTCCAGAAAGTGTGCTTTTGTAAATTTGGTGTAAATCCATCCAGTAGTTTTTTAAAAAATGCTCATAAAAGAGGGCCCAAAAAAATTTGTGATATCTGGGTCCGGTCCACTGACTAATTTCATGATTTGTAGTCCGCGGACGCCTCTGGACCAATCAGAGAACCGTATGAATTTGAGGACATCATACATGCTCGCTGATTGACCAATTAAATATGTGAAGTCCATCAGATTTTTGGAAACAGTGGCCATGTTGGATCCGCAGACCACTGCCGTGGTCCCCGGACAGTGCAGTGAGGAAAAAGTCTAGAAACCACATTCGGGGTTATTTGGTGGCCGAAAGAGGGCCTGGAAAGGGTGGGGGAGTGGAAAAAAATTAATAGGGAGCTGTTTTTATAGGTGAATAAAAGTGTTGCAGGTGCCACTGTGCCCGCAGACAACTCTGTAGTTCTGCACATGCAATCTGGGTCTTTTAAGGATGTCTGGCATGGAAAGATAATATTGGGGCACTAGCCAATCAGGTTTTGTGGGTCTGGGGGAGGAGTTGAAGTGTACAGGAGTACAGGGTAGTAAGTGTTTTCTGTGTTGTGTGCAGAGAAGATGGCTATGGCTATGAAGAAGCAGAGTGTGTGCATGGTGGGAGATTCTTGGATCCATTCATTAAAGGTTTATACTGAATGTCGTGGCTTCTCTGCTACTATTGGAATGGGCGAAGTGGAATGTGCATGGTATGCAGATTGTGGCTTAAACTGGGTAACTTTATTACCATTCTGTGAGAGTAAGGCTCACTTTAAACGTCCAGATATTATTAATGTGCATTGTGGAGGCGACAGTTTGGGCTATGGGACTGCAGGATCTTTGCAGTTTGCCATGAAGGATATGATCAGAAGCCTAATGGAACTGTTTAGCGCTGCAGAGATAATTGTTTCTGAAATTAATAAATGACAAATATGTAGACGCCCAAACCTTTTTTCTCCTCGACTGGAAGAAGCTAACAGCATGTCAGTATTGGTGTATGTGCTTTTGTATATGCTTTAGGAATGGCATCTTTTGACAACGAAAACATTGGGCGTAAATATTTTTGGAGGAGATGGAGTGCATTTGACTGATGTCGGAAATCCTATTTTTCTTTTGAATATCCAAAATGCGCTGAAATAAGTTTTGGGAACTCTTGAAATATGTTGTGAAGTATTTTTTAGTAGTTGTAGTAAGTAAAAAACAAAAAACAGAAAAAAATTAGAAGCAGTTTTTGTGAAAGTTACAAAAAATAATTAAGTTCAGTATAACATTTATTAGTTCATTATATAAAGCAATTTTTGTTTAAAGTGTTCTTTTAAGATCCACAATTTTTTAACAAAAACAAGTTTATCGATTTTAATTCCCCCATGCCACGTCTGGAATGTTGTAGGTGTCCGCAGACTTTTGTGCTGTCGGCGGACAATGCAGACTGCAAAGTGTCCAGTGATGTTAATTTTTAGTTCTAATTTTCTACTGTGAAACGTGGGTCCTAAAGGACATTTTTTTTGTCTTTCTGGCTTTTATATTTTTGGGGGATTTCGTTTTTTGTAGGTCGAGGAAGGAAGGGACACCAACCAAAGATACAGAGGGGTGGGTGGACAGGGAAAGATGGTGGGTGCGCCTTAAATTTAAGGTTGGTGGCAGTGTTTCTCATGCTCCTTGACCGCAGCCTTGAAAGCACTCTGAAACTGCTCCCCACTGCAGAGCGGTGTGTCGCGGTACAAACAGAATATTGTGACCCTCGATAGGTAAAGGTCAACAGCGCTCTGTATGGCCTGTGAGGCAGCTGGTGGGATCCTGTGCCCCACAGGTGTAGCCTGTGTTGTGGCAGGAGCAGCTGTGGAAGATGGGATAGGGGAAAATAACCTACTTCTCCCTGAAAAAGGAACAGCCTTTCTCAGAACACCTGGGTTCTTGGAGCGAGTGTGGCGTCGCATGGAGGTGGTCCCAAATATTGTCTAGATTGTCTGCGACCGAGAATGACCCTGCACTCAATGCATTGAGCTTTGGCAGCCCAAGCTTTTGGTACACCCCTAACAGTTTTAAAGAACTGCCACACCCATGACTCTGTATGGGTGCTGGAGGTTGGAACTCCCTCAACCTCATCTTCCTGTTCCTTGTCACACTCCTCCTTATCATCGTGTCTGTTCCCCTGTCCATGCCCGCCATGTGTTGATGGACCCTGGCCAGGTGGGATAAACTACTGGAAGTCTCCTGGAAGTAGCTATGAAAAGATACTCTCTCCTGGTGTGCCAGATTGAGAATGATTAAAAGTAACGGGTGGGTCCCTTCAGGGGAACTGCCCGCAGACAACCATGCCGAAAATAGACCTTGTAAAGTGCTAAAATGTTGACAGATGAACAAATGATGGGTATAGGAGTTCTGGAAGGGTAGACTTTGAACTGGAAACACCCTAGAATGGCTGAAAATGTAGTTTCAAATTGTCCGCAGTGATGGACACCATCTGTGGACACGCTGTCATGCTGCATGGGCGCGGTCACATGATGACGTCTGTGGGCATCCTTGGTGGTGGCAGGTGTCCGCGGACATCGTCAATTGGGAGACATAGGGCGCATACGCATGGATGTCCGCAAACTGGCAT
Organism: Ambystoma mexicanum; assembly: GCF_040938575.1. Taxonomy (NCBI): domain Eukaryota; kingdom Metazoa; phylum Chordata; class Amphibia; order Caudata; family Ambystomatidae; genus Ambystoma; species Ambystoma mexicanum. The sequence goes on from NC_090932.1 coordinate 1,578,523,226, forward strand.
GTTGTCCACAGAGTGATTACAAGTGCGTCATGAAAAACCGGACCTGTGCGGACAGGGCGTGAAATCCACGCATGCCCCATTGCGTAAATGGACCCTCTGAACAGTCGTGATGTCCAATTACTATTAATTGGGGTCTTAAAAAAAAAGTAAAAATGTATTACACAATAATATACAAGGACTGTTTCGCCCCTCTCCTGCCTGTTGCTCCTTTTTATAGTCAACCCAAGGGGAGACCCTTAGACAGTGGAAAAACCAGAGTGGGCCGCATAAGGTTAGAGAACAATGGGGTGTGGTCTTTTCACTGAAACAATTATGGCATACTTTAGATCACAGTATGTGTTAGTTTCAAAAAGCAATGGCTTACCATTGATTTGCCTCAATGAACCCTGAAAGGGCCCTGGAGTAACCAGGTTAACAGCAGGGGAGTAATACATGAATTAGTAAAGCCCCACTACTATGCACATATATAACATTACACATGCATTTTCCTCAAAGAGCAGTCCAGTCTGTAGCCGCTATTTATTTTTTGCTTTTTGTACAATCAATTTCTGAAGAATTAATCTTTTTCATATACATTAAAACATGATTGCTACAAATAAAGAATGAAAATCACTAACAATGGTAAATACATTGTGAAACAATGAACACTGATGCAACAAAATATACAAATAAATCTTATTACAAACAGACATAAATTGAACACTTCAATAAAGTCAGTTTATGCATATATGAAACTTATCATGTGAACAACTCATAGAGCTAGAGACCATGTTGTTTGAACAAAGTACATGTATGTCTAACTATAATGGATTACAAACATTGGCAATAAACCAGTTAATGGTTTTGCGCCAGATACCGGTGAGACCAATCCACCTCTGGTTACTATAAATTACCTATACATTTTAGGCTGTTATTGTCAGTTTGCTTTTAGCTGCTTTAAGCTGTTGCCCACTAATAACTTTATTGCCTTACAGTCTGCCTCTGTTCCTCATATAATTGCAAAGTGGTCTGCTGCACATTGCTGCACAGCGAACTACAATCCCCAGGGGAATTGTAGTCTGTGCGCCCATTTCTACTCAGGCGGGTCAGCACCGGCACGTCAGGGACTAGCAAGTCTGTGCAAGTCTGCGACCGATGCGCCAGCCCTGGCCCCCTGCTTTGTTTGATGCTGGACTCTGCTTAAGGTGAGTTACGTGTCTATCTATCAGAGCATAGTATCTCTGTGTAGATAATCCGTTTTTGGGGTAGACGGATGGTCACACACCTCGCCTCTATGGAAGAGGATTCAACAAGGTACAACCCATGACTGTTTCAACCCAGTCATTGGTTCCGGTACTGTGTTTACTGGGCATATACCTGAGAATAGACCAATCAGCCCTGTGGCTCAGGCAGGTAACTTTGTCACTATGGCGGCTAGAGCGAGGAAAACCCTAAAATGTAGTCCCACCATGCCTGTTAAAGTCACATTACTCAACCCAGATCATTAGATAGACGTAGCCTGGATGTACAAGAATATATCACTGACCAACAGATTGATATAATGTGCCTCACAGAAACTTGGATGCGAGATTCTAGTGGACCCAATATTCACCTTACCACACCCCGAGGCTATACATTCTATGGACAAAACAGAGAGACAGGAATCAAGGATGAGTAGCGATAGTGATTCATGAGGACTTACATTTTTTTAAGACTCCCATCAGTTGTAGAAATTGTGAAATTATGATTGTTACGGTTACTCCCACTCCTAACAACTGTATGAACATTATCCTGGTTTATCATCCCCAAATGATATGCCATTCTTTACTGAAGATTTTTTAGAAATCCTGTCCTCTTTTAATAAACCAAATAGTGCAACATTAGTACTGGAAGATTTCAATAGATGGTATAATAACCCCTAACACATAGACGCCACCTGTTTGCCCAACAACTTCTAACATGTGGCTTTGAGATTCATAATAAAGATCCTACTCATAAACTAGTTAATATCCTAGACTGTATCTGTGTGCTGCCAGCACTTTGCGCTATTCTCAATTCAAATAGATAGTGGTATTGCTTAATCTATAGATAACACAATTCAAAGTTGTCTTCGTCAATAGGTTTAATTCTCTGTCGTTCACATTTGAACAACCAATACGTGTTTCGACAGAATCGTCTTTTTCAAGGTTAGGCTCTTTGTTCAACGCAATTGTATATTGAGAGATGAATCAAATCCTTCTGAAGTATTAATAAAGCTCCTGGTTTTATGTCTCAAAAGTTTGCAATTTTCTGAATTCAAACGGTCCCCGGCTCTGTGGCCAGTGGTGTCCTGTGTCGAATCACCTATGCGGTTCGAAAAGCATGCGGACCGCATAGGTGATTCCAAAATCGCGGTCTCTTTAATGGCTTGTAAAATAGCTGATGGGATATTCCGCCTCACAGGAGCAGCCTGTGTGGTGGTAGTAGCAGTTGAGGAAGATGAGGTAGAGGAAGGCAGCCTTTTACTTCTTGAGAAAGGAACAGCCTGTCACAGAGTACCTTGGTTTTATGAGCGGGTGTGACGGCGCATGGACGTGGTACCAAAAGAGTACTGCCAGTGTATTCCATGACTGAGTATGATTCCCCACTCAATGCATTCAACATGGTAGCCCGAACCTTTGGTACCCCATGTATGGTCTTAAAGAACTGCTACACCCATGATTCTCTCTGGATGCTGGAGTTAGGCATTTCCTATATCTCATCTTTCTGGTCCTCTTGATCCTCCTCTGCATCATTGCGCCTTTTCCCTTATGCAGGTCCTCCAGCTGGGGCTGGTGGTGTTGGTGATGGTGGCTACTGGGGAGGTGGGATAGCCATGGCTGATACCATTTTTGAAGTTAAATAGCAGATGTGCTAATACTCTTCAAATCAGCTGCTTTCTCCTGGATTGCAGATGAGAAATGAGTAAGAATAGGTCTAGGAGCTGTGCAAGGGTAAACTTTCATCTTCAAACTTCCTAGATCAGCTGAAAATGCAGTTTCAAAATGTCCTTGAATCACGGACCCGTTCATGAAGTGCGGACCCGTTGGCGAACACATCATCACAGTGTGCGCGTGTGCGCGTGGTCACGTGACACTGCCCAGAAAGTCCATAGGGACGTCAGACATTCGCGGACGTCGGCGAACAAAAAACCAGTGTAAAATGTTGTAGAAAGTTGATAGAAGTTTTAAGAATGTTGCTAGAAGGTGGGGTCTGGCACAGTTTTCACTTGAAACTTCCTAGATTGGCTGAAAATGCTGCTATATTGGGGGTGAGTATAATATTAGGAAGTTAAGATGCACTGGTAAAAACCTATGAAATTCAGTCAAAAAACTTTGTTAAACGGACGGTATGGTTTTAAGTTGCACTAGTAAAAACCTATGAAATTCAGTGAAAAAACATTGTTAAAAGGACGTTATTGTTACAAGTAAAATCAAAAAACCTCTGAAATTCGCCAGTTATGGTAACCTAAGCAACCATAACTCGCACCACCAATGTGCACTGCTAAGACTAACACCGAGGAAATCAAAGATGACATCACATATGTCATTGATGGCAACACTGAATATATCACATATGAAATAAATTTTGATTAAAAAGTAACTACAAGGGGATGTGTTTATAATGTTGGTAACAAGATGTCAGGGGTGATCAGGAGACCACTCATGAACTACTTTATGGATTAAAAAATCTACTCATGACAGATTCCAAGATGGCGGCCGGTGGAGGTGGAAGTGTGTGAGCATTTTCCGTCTCCGTCCCCACCGGGGCACACTTATAGCAGACAATAAAGCAACTTGATGTCCGAAAGGCAGATGATCCTCAATATTGCAGATAGCATGGAGGAATAGCGTGACTCCCCAAGAAGGGTATAGTGAGGCAGCGGTAGGAGCATGCCGCAAGGACAGCAGACAAGTGCCCCACATCCCTGCAACCAAGGCAGAGGGAGAACCAGTGACGTCGGGAAGAAGGGGGAGACTGAACTGACATCTCTTGACCCCAGAACAGAATGGAGGAAGTCGCACCGGTATATGATTTAGGGGCGCAGTGTCGGCCCTGCACCGGTGTGTATCAGTCGTGTCCAGGAGATGGATCGGCGCTGTCACCAGTGAGGTTGTTGGTGAGAGCTACGGGCAGGAGGAGACCTCCCCAGAGGACTTGTATTCCTCAGAGCAACGGAGGGAGCGGGTCTAGGCAGGGCAGCACCAGGGACCCACACCAGACACGCGATGAGAAGAGCACGGAGGAGTGGCAGTAGGGGATATCCCCCAAAAGGCATCAGTGAATATTAGATAAGGACTTGGAGCGAGAACTGCGTGGATGGACCAGGTTAACCCAAGGAAGTGATGGTGGGGAAGAAGAGGGGCCAGGGCTAATACACCCCTCCAACCCCTGCATATTTCTCGTAGCGCGGACGGCCGGGAGAAAGATGTCAGAGCCTCGTGACCCGCTGCTTCCAGGAGAACTAGGAGAGCAGGGGGGCAGAATGATGTTTCGTGCACCCAGAAAGACAGGAGATGGCCACTCCCCCAGATCAGTGGGTAGAGACTCAGTAGGTGGTCCCACAGAATATTGAATGGTGAGGGGACCTAGCAGAGAGACTTCCCATACATAAAAGCCTGGGTAAAGATAACCAGGGAGCCACAAGCAACAGGGGCAGAGGTGTGCCAGTAAAAGAGGCAACCCAGGAACACGGTATAGAGTGCACAGACGAACCGAAAGCTTAGCAGGAACCTTGGGTGCGGTTTCTGTGTCAGATCGGCTCCCAGCATCCACTTTTCCAGAGTCAGTGCACTGGGAAAGCATCTATGTCCAAGAGCAGGGGGAAAGCGGCATCAGCAGGCCAGAAAACCTGGACTTAGTCCACATTCTTCACATACACAGAGCGGGCTTGCGGAGGGTAGTGGAACCGGGTTCACAACCAAGGCATGTTTTTGGTGGCAATAACATTGTACTGTCAGAAGGAACAGATTTCGAGGATTGCAAGGCCTTCAGGCCCAATGAGAATCAATGGAGTGGAAGTGCAGCTATACCAAGACTTAGCCAAATCCACATTGCAAGAAAGGAGGGCGATGGGCCCAGTGGTCAAATTTCTGGTGCAGAACAAGTCTGGTATAAATGGACATTCCCTTTTGGCCTTCTATTCTCCTGGGAAGGATGTCAACATAGGATCACGACCTGCAACGAAGGAGAACAGATTCTGAAGCTGCAGGAAAGAAACTCAGAATGACGAGATGGTCAACTGAGAGGAGAAAGGGGATGCAGGAAGCCATGGGAATGGAAGACAATACCAAGGAAAGACAGTGGGGGAGACAAGACATGAAAGAGAGCGGCAGATCTCATATGATGGATATCTCCTGTGAAGGGTGGTGGGAAATAGGAGAAGCAGACGAACCTCGAAACCCGAAGAGGGGTAAGACTCACACACGTTTTAATGTAGACTGTGGCCCATGGGGCATGGGGTCAGGGGTTGAGGGCTTGGAATCAAAGAGTGGGGTTTAATACTCCCCACGACACCTTTCTGGGAATTAATGAGGGCATGGCGGGCAATACATCGAAGTGGTCTTACGAACCTTTGCCCTCCTCGGGGGAAATTTTCGGGTGGGGAGAGGGGAGTACAAAGTTTGGGGTTATAGTTGACAGTTGGGGTCGTTGGGTGGGAAAGGGGGTAGGGGGTGGGTCACTAGAAGGGGGAAGATGAGGGTCACCAGGCCGATGGTTAGTGGGGGAAAGTAGGGCTCTCTAATATAATGAAAGCCCGTAATGTATTGACGTTTAATGTAAAGGGACTTAACAACCCCGTCAAGAGGAAGAAGTTAGAAAGTCTATTGCGGGGGGAGAACCCTGATATTGTTATCTACCAGGAAACACATATACGAAAAAAGGATAAAGGGAAATTGTGGATTAGGGGGGTATACTCAAATCTATCAGGCGAATGTGGTGGAGAAGAAAGCAGGAGTGCTTATAGCACTGCATGATAGGTTGGGGGTGCAGATTTTAGAGTCCTGCGCAGACGAGGAAGCAAGATCCCTTTTGTTTAATGTTACACTGGGCTCGTATAAGGTTACGTTGGCCTCGATATATGACCCTAATATGGGATAGGTTGGGTTCTTGAGGAGGGTGCTGTCAAGACTGGAAAACTTTACCAAAGGGGACATAATCTTTGCGGGGGACTTCAATATGGCATGGGTGCCCCAACTAGACAGGAGTTCATGAGCTGCAGAAGAAGCACAGGCCCCATCCAAGTCACTTAAACTAAAAATGACCACAATGGCCCTCCATGATGTCTGACGAACAGTGAAGGGAAAAGAGCAGGGATTTACTTACTACTCGCATGTACACTCTTCCTTCTCCAGGATAGCTTACATCTGGGTTTCCACAAGACTAGTGGGGAAAATAAATGACGCAGAGGTGGGGTCCATTTCCCTGTCAGATCATTCCCCACTCTCGATGTCCATCACATTGGGGACCACCCGGGGGGGGGAATCTGGAAATGGAAGTTTCCTACAGAACTCCTACATGATTGGGTCCTTGCCGAGCTAATCAGAGACAAGATAGAACAGTACTTCGTGGAAAATGAGACTTCAGGTACATCATCAGAGATGGTCTTGGATGTATTTAAGGTGGTTCTTAGGGGTCAGTCGATAGCAATCAAGGCAGCGAGGGATAAGCAGCGGCGACACTGGGAGGTGGAACTAGAGGGGAAGCTGAGAGACATACAAAGGAAATGTCCAAAAGCCCGAATAACAAACTAAGGAGAGCACTGAGACATATACAGGGTCAATTAGAGATGCTTTGTACAAAGCAGACTGAGAAAACATTATTATACACAAAGCAATGGTACTACGTGATGGCCAATAAAGCAGATATGCTCCTGGCTAGGCAGTTGAAGGATAAGGGATGCTCCCAGGCGATTATAAAGCTTTGGAATAAAATAGGGGAGGACAAGACAACAAATGAGGATATCGGGGGATTCTTTCGGGAGTATTATCAATCCTTATATCAGATAACCCCTCGATGGAGAAACAGGATGTGTTCCTTGCCGGGGTCTCGCTTCCGCGACTCTCAGAGGTGGAAAAAGAGTCTTTAAATGAAGACATACTGGAGGAAGAGGTGAGAAAAGCAATAGTGCTGGCAAGTTATAAAACCCCGGGCCCGGGTGGGTACCCGGAGGGCTTCTATAAATAATATCAGGATATATTGGCCCCAAGGCTCACAAAACTTTTCAATACATTTAAATTGAGGAGCTTCATTACACAGTAGATGAATGAATTCAAAATTATTGTGTTCCTTAAAAGGGTAAGGACCCTGCATCCCCAGGCTCATACCGTCCAATAGCGCTGATAACCCTCAATGCCAAATTATATACAAAGATTCTGGCAGACAGAGTAATGCAGCTACGACATGAAATTAAAAAGGACAGGATCAATCAGGATTCATACCATCGAGACAAACACATGATAATGCTTGCAGAATTTGCCACTTAATAGAGAAGACGACCATGACCCAGAACCCAGCAATGCTGGTGTCTTTAGACGCGGAAAGGGCACTCAAAAGAGTTCAGTGGTCACTTTTGTTCAATACATGAAAGCATATGGAGTTTGGCACAGGGTTTATCCAAAGGGTTTGGGCCATCTATTGATCACCAACAATTCGAATAGCAGTCAATGGGACTCTGTCAAATAAGGTGACAATTGGGCAGGGCACCAGGGTAGGTTGCCCATTGTTCCTGCTATTGTACGCTATCTAGTTAGAACCCCTATTGGCCAGGATTTGGAAAGCGGACCAGATAAAAGGGATAATAATGGCGGGAGAGGAGTTCAAGGCAATAGCGTTTGCAGATGACATGCTGGTGGCGCTATCAGACCCGGGAAACTCCTTGCCGACATTAATGAAGGAATTGGAGGGGTTTGGGGCATTGTCAGGGTTAAAAATCAATAGGCAGAAATAAGAAATCCTGAACTTGTCCATGAACCATGACATGCTGTATAGGCTGAGATCCCGAACTCATTTAAAGATTGCGTAAAAGGAATCACATAATTAGGAATTGCCCTCACTAGAATGATAAGGCAGATGTATGGGGCAAACTACCCTCCACTACTCTCCAGGGTCAAAACAGATCTCATGAAATTGAGTCCCCTTGCAATCTCCTGGTTGGGGAGACTGACAATTATAAAGACGGTAGTATTACCGAGACTTCTATACATTTTCCAAGCGCTGCCTATTAGGATCCCAAGGAACTTCTTTCGGTCCCCCACTAGAATCCTGTCTTCATATATTTTGCAGTACAAACTACCCTGGACCCCCGCATGGCCATGTCTACTCTGATGGCTCCAAGGAATCGAGGGGGTTTGGCATGTCCCCACTTCTACAGGTATTATGAGGCAGCCGAGTTACAGTTTATGCGAGAGTGGTTTACGGAAAGTCCACAGAAAATATGGGCCTGGCAGGATAGGGCGGTGGCGGGATCCTCCCTCTCGGGGCTCGTGTTGCTAAATAAAAAGCATAGACACCCCAATGTCCGGGTTAGTGAAATAGTTGATGTGTAGGTGGAGGTGAGGGACTCGGCTGTGGAGCAGCGGGCCCTCACTGAGAACCCCTCTCTATTCCACCCAATGTTTGGGAATCCGGAGTTCCCTGCAGGAATGGAAAAGGGGGTGTTCAAAGCGTGAAAAGGGGTGGGATGTTAGAAGATTCCGGCTATGTTTCAGGGACAAACCCTAAGGACATTTGTGGATTGCATTCATGATTTGGGGTTAACGGAGAGAGACAGGTTTAAGTATAATCAGTTGAAACACTGGCTAGCCGACCCAATTATTAGTGCAGCAGCAACACGTCAGCTGGCACCCTTTGAGGGGTATATTACGACCCATACAGGCTCAAGGAAGCTGGTGTCAACCCTTCATGGGTATCTCAATGCCCACAAAGAGTTAGTCCAATGGAGATACATGAATAAATGGTAAAAGACACTCAGGGAGGCCATCCCAGGGAAACATTGGGAGTATCTGTGGGGATCTATCCTGAAGCTTACGCGCTCCAGTCAGGTGAGGGAGATGTGGCTTAAAGTGCCATTACAATGGCACTACACGCCAACAAGACTGCATGCAATGTATCCCTCAGTATCATTCGATTATTTGAGGGGATGAAAGATGGAGGGGGATTGGGCACACATTTGGTGAGATTGCCAGGCGTTACAACCTTTTTGGGTGAGTGGGAAATCGCAGATGCAAGAGATGTTTCAGGGGGTGGAGCTGCTGGAAAAGAAGGTCTGGATATGTGGTATGTGGGACCCAATCTCGAGAGTGTATACTAAGACTCAGAAACAGGGATTTATGACCCTTCTAATAGCGGCATGGCTGGTAATAGCACAACATTGGAAACAGCAACAGATACCCACGAGCCAGGATTGGCTACAGAATGTTTGGGGTTTTGTCTCACTAGAATGGGTAACATACAAGATTCAGGGGAATCAGGATGCCTTCAAGCAAGACTAGGGAATGGCCTGACGTACTTACAAAGCTACCATATGCTGCAATGGTGTCCACACAAGATCAGAATTTTGGACATATTATGAACCCACTTGGGCTCTCGAAACTAAGTAGAAAAGGACTCACTCCTGGCAAGAGGGGAGGAAGAGAGCGGGCGTGAGGGGGAGAGATGTTTTGCTTTGCAATGTGCGAACTGTTGAAACCAATAAAAATGTGTTACAAATGAAGTCCTCATTTAAACAAAACATTATAGTACAGTGTAATTGTTCATACAGGGACCTAATCATACATACACATAGGCAATGGCTGCAGAATGCACCATAGGAGTACAGCATTTTAAATCTGGTAATGTTGTCCAGTAAAATAATAAATGCTGCCCTACCAGAGTTTTGACTAATGTTAAACATGGAATAAATAGCCAACAATTCAAGACATACTCCACACTTGTATTAGTACAAACAGTACATATGACGGTGCACAATGCATACAAATAAAAGGTACATACAGGGAGACTACAGTAAGGAAGAAAGAAACAACATCACCAGAAAATGTCAATAGCATTAAAGTTTGTCATCATGTATACACATGAATTGTGTGTTTGAGGTCTGCTTAATGCCCCATGTGTGTGAACCATGAGTTCAGACCAAATCCTAAAAAAAGTACTGTAAGAACATACGAGAAGGTTAACATCTAGATATCTAGCACATTTTCAGTTTTCATATTCTGACTGAACAAAAACATCTGGCTTAGATATGTCAGTGAACAAAAATAAGTGGCCTAGATATGATATGTCATCAGTGATGTCATCAATGACATTTGTGATGTCATCTTTCATGTCCTGTGTGTTAGTCTTAGCAGTGCACGGTGGTGGTGAAAGTTATGGTTGCTTAGCTTACTATAACTTTTCTCAGGTTTTTGATTTATCTTGTAACCGTAACATGTCTTTAACCAAGTTTTTACACTGAATTTCATAAGTTTGTATTATTGCAACTTAACCATAGCAACCCTTTAACAAAGTTTTTAATTGAATATAATCATTAGCATCAAGACCTCCCATGCCCAAGTCTCTTTGCCTCTCAAAGTCTCTTCCTTCAGGGGTCCTGATGCGACAAATAAACAGTAAGCTCTTATCCTCTTAGGATTTCACAAGTGCTCAATTTCTCAGGTGATTCACTATTCAGCTCGGATCACCCTCAGCCAGGTTCAGATCCTCTTAACACAATGCTCATATGATATTCATGTATCCAATTTCTCAGGTGATTCACAGTTCACCCTAGATCGCCCTCAGCTGGGCTCAGATCCTCTTAAAACAATGTTCAATCAGTCTCCCTCCGCCGGGGTAAGACCAACTTCATCTACTTTGTCATCAACTTTCTTTATGCTATTAACATCGAAAACTTTTGATTGTGCACAGGATTTTGCTTGACCCGTTGCAGGACCACTTCGAGTCACAATTCTTTGTCACTCTTTCAGTTGGATACCTTACAGAGACTTTCGAAAGAGCATGCACGCGGTGCCGGACCACTCTGTCTAAAGTAGCGTATCTTGGCTTCAAAGTTCAATCACTAATCTGTTATTCAATTTTTATCGTGTTAATTATCACATACGCTTCACACAATGTTCTCTTCAGCGTTCACTATACAATTTTGCTGCTTGCAACCTTGGCTTCAACACAGACCCGTCTGTTATTAGTCTCCCCAACTCACCGGCTGTGCTGTCTTCACTGGCACTGCTTTGTTGTAGGAGATAAGGACAGTACCACAGCAGCAAGCGTATTTCCCTGCATTGACTATCGATGCGGGAGAGCCGCGGGTATCTCCGACACATAATACAGTACTCTTCAGCCTTGTTTCCTAGTCTTACATTTCTATTCTCGAAGGTTCATGAAAGTAATGGTTCCTCGTCGAAATGGTCAAGGGCACTTCCCTCCTTGCGGTCCCCTTTGCTTTTGCTGTCTTTTGCCTTGTATTAAACTGCCATCTTGGAACTGCTGGTTCCTCGTGTGCTTTGCCTCGCTCAGAGTGTGTTCTTGTGCTCCACCTTTTCTCCGTGTGGGGAAGTGTAATGTAAGTCAGGTGTGTGTAATGGTCAGTAATTGCATGAGCCTGCCTACCCATTGTATTAGGACATGTCAGGTATACGGCTCTGGTGTTAGTCTGTTTTCTCTCATAGCGAGCTGTTCATGAAAAAGTGTTTGTATTGGAAAAGGGGGGAGCAGTTGAGTTTCTAAGTATCCTACCTGGTAGGATGGGGTAAAGGTATTACAGGGAAGAGGATACCGCCTCTCGCCATCCGGTGTCCCACTCCCCAAAAACACCTCACTCAGGTGATCCTCCCGCACTGGTCCACCCCTTGGAACTGGATCCAAAAGGGATGGCCATGTACTTGCCAACTGGATAACAGACCCCGGGTACTAGCGGGGGAGACACCTTCTGGTCTCTCACATACCCTTCCCCTATGCTATGTAGCCGGATATGTTGCACAAAGGAATCCGAGAAAGAAAATCCACGTTTCCTTGGTCTTTGCCTTTTTGGGGGTCCACAGTGAAACAGTAGGGTTGCTAAGAACCATCGCATGGCTCGAGGGTTAGTATCTTTCCGCTGGCTGATCCAAACTAGTGGAGAATATTCCATGACAAGTGTGAACTTTCTTCGTAGGAGGTAGTATGTAGGGTGAGTAGTACCCCACTTGATGGCAAGGTCCTCTAATTCCAGCACAGAGTAATTGTTTTCACGTGGGAAGAGTTTGCAACTAGTAAATAAGATAGGATGTTCCAATCCGTCGCAGATTTGTGACAAGACTGCTCCTAGCCCTGTAAGGGAGGTGTCTGTTCGTAACACAAACTCCTTTGAAAAATCTACTACCTTTAGGATCGGGTTCTGGCACAGGGTTTGTTTTCAGGTTGTTGTAACTTACATCGTCCTCGTCAGTCTCGTGAATTTTCCGGGGTTCAGCGTTCTTTAATTTGTCTGTCAGCCTTGTTGTCCTGTCCGAGAAGTTAGGGATAAACCTATGGCAATAACCAATTAGCCCCAAGAATGCTCTGAGGTCTCTTTTTGTTTTAGGCGTAGGGGTATATAGGGCAGCCTTCACTTTCTCCCGTTGCGGTTGCACACTACCATTCCCTACAAAGAAGACAAGGTATTTCATGGCTGATTGAGCCAGCTTGCATTTGGATAGATTGGCAGTTAGGCCGGCTTCTCTGAGGGCTCTCATAATGGTAAAGAGATGGAAAAGATGGTCTTCCCAGGTTTTACTATTAATGACTATATGGTCAATATAAGCTCCACAGAAATCAGAGTAGGGCCGTAATATTTTGTCCATATGTCTTTGGAAAGTGGTGGCGGCCCCATGTAAGCCAAAAGGGAATACTCTGAACTGGAATAGTCCAAGGGGCGTTGAGAAAGCTGTCTTTTCCTTTTCAGGTCCATGTACTGGGACCTAGTACCTCTTGGTTAGGTCTAGGATTGATAGAAAGGTGACATTTACGAGTATATTAATCAATTTGTCGATGCGTGGCATGGGCTACGCATCGAAGTCGGAGATGGCATTAACTTGGCAGAAGTCTATGCAAAACCTCCAGGAATGGTCAGGTTTTGTGACCAATACTATAGGGAAGGACCATGGGCTTGAAAAGGGTTTGATAATGTATTTGTTTATTTTATTTATTTAGCAATTGGTATAGTTCTCCAAATCCGAAGGCGTCTAGGCACTTTTTCTTGACAGACAACAGACAGAGCGGGTTATCATGGTTACAAAGTTACGTGAGTGTTTAGGTTGTTAATGTAGTACAATACAATTCTAGGTGATCATGATAAGTCAGGTTATGCTGCTCGTTGTGCGACTCCGACATCGTCACCCTAAAACGCAAGTGTAGGGTGGCCGAGAGGAAATGGCGTGCTTCATGTGCACCCTCTGACAAACTGGCCTGCCGCCTGCTGCAAATGCAATACCGGCTCTCCTGTCCTAACGAAGAAGAGAGCGCATATCCAAGCGCGCGTCTCTGCGGCGTCTAACAACTCGGCCGAACTCTTTAAAATCTGTAAGGAACTGGCCAATCCTACCGCAGTCTCTACCTCTCCTGTCCCCTCTCAGGCCCTCTGTATGGCACTGGCTTCTCACTTCATCTCTAAAACTCAGGACATCCTGTCCTCTCTCTCCTCCTCTCCCCTCCCTCCCCCCACTCCCTGCTCTCCTCTAGCCTCTCTGCAGCCACCTCTCCTCCCTCCTTCTCTGCCTTTACAGCTCCTGGAGAAACGGGCCATCTCCCAGCTTAATCTCCACAACGGATCTGTTGGCTGTCTTCATGACCATCAGTCTGGCTTCAGAGCTGCCAGAAGCACGGAAACTGCTCTCCTGAACATCCGTGAAGACCTGCTCTCCAACCTTGACTCTAACACGCCTTGCGTCCTCATCTGCTTGATCTCTCTTCTGCCTTTGACACTGTCAACCATGCCATCCTGCTCAACCGTCTCCGGGATAACCTGGGTATCACTGGTCAGGCTCTGGCGTGGCTGACTTCTTTCCTCTCCGACTGACCCTCCCAGGTCCAACATGGGTCCTTCCTCTCCGCTATCTTTTTCTCTACCTGTGGTGTCCCCCAGGGGTCTAACCTCTCTCCCTGACTGTTCAACCAATACCTGGCACTCCTGGCCCACAGCATCGCCGCTCTCTGCCCCAACTTTCAGTGCTATGAGGATGACAACCTATTCTCAACTTGGCGCAGTGAAGGTGCTAAACACCATGATTCACTGCGTCAAAAGAGGACGCCCAGGCTCCACTACTATTCTCAACAGTGATCTGTGTGGATTGCGCCTGTTTTTATTTCTAACGGGCACAATCCAATATGGCAGCATTTTTGCAAAACAACGACATATTTGTTATTTTACAAAAATGCTGCAGGGAACACAGATGAACACGTTCCTATACACCAAAATGAGCAGCTTCAAAATTGCAGGATGTTGAAGCTGCTTACTTTGGTGTATAGGAAAGTGTTCATATACACCAGTGCAGTGTAGATGAACACTTTCATTTAAAGCGAGCAGCTTCAACGTTGCATGCTGCAACGTTGAAGCTGCTCACTTTGATATAAATGAAAGTGTTCATATACACATATGAAGACTTTCATTTACACCAAAGCAAGCAGATTCAACGTTGCAATATGCAACGTTGAAGCTTCTAGGTTTGGTGTAAATGTAAGTACACCAAAGCAAGCAGCTTCAACGTAACGTAACGTTGAAGCTGCTTGCTTTGGTGTACATGAAAGTGTCCATATACAACACACAGGTGTATATGAACACTTTAATTTACACCAAACAAGGCTTCTTGTGGCACTCCTCCAATTTAACGGCACTAAAAGGGTACCGTATATGTGCGCTAGTTTAACGCACATATTAAAATGGTGGAGTGCCACAAGAATAGGGTCCAAAAAGCCAGTTTACAAATGTGGCGGTTGCTAGGTTGGTTTCCAACCCATCCCAGCAACCTCCACATGTATTCCGAAAGTGGTGCATTCCTTCCGACTTCGGAGGAATGCGCCACCTTCAGATTAGGTCTTAAGTACCGAAAAGGTTGTTAAGCCTTTTAAGGTCCTTTTCGGCACTTAACACCTGGATGAGAATAGGGCCCTCAAAATCGTTTTTGCCCAAGTAAAAATGATATGCCACTATCAGAAAATGTGTTGATACTGACTGCTGCAATGTAGCACACCAAAGTAAGAAAACCTGTGTTTGTTTTGCCCATAATGCCAGTAAAAACGATATGGCCGCGCTGTAAGAAAGCATTTCTATACTGCCTCAACCAGTATAGCCCCCTGCACCCCAAGCACTCCCATTTAAGAACACTCATTAGGTTGGGTTTGCCAATGACAGTAGAAAAGGTGTGCCATTGTAAGGGAACATGTCCATGTTGGCTACAACAATGTAGCCCCCTACCAGCCCACCTATCAGAGGCTTGTTCCTCGGCTCTGACCACACATCCATATGCATTCAAACGTGGACCCATACGACAAACACACTATCTCATTCACATGCAAACCCATGCAACATAAACACTGCTCTGTCATTCACACTTGCATCCAAGCAACATGCACGCTGCTATTGTATTCCAATGCTACATCCATACGCTGCAACATATACACTTACTGTACTCTCATTTACACATGTACATATACACACGCATCCTTACACAGACACAAGCATTGCATGCATGCACACATAAATACATATGTAGAGATGCAGAAAGTGTTGTTTCCTATCTGCTTCAGTTCTGGAAATACAAGATGCCACCACACATGCTTCCAGGATTCCCCTTGGCTCCCACACACCATGAAAGGAAAGTAGAGTGTCATAACATGTGTGGTGCGGCCATTATCTTTCAATCTATGATCAGCTGAATGTGGAAGGAGGTGTGGGAGCTCCCGTACAGTTTTGGGCCTTCAGTATCCCAGCCTGCATTACCAATGGGTATTGGAACAGTGGAGAAGCAGAAATCACCATGCCTTGCATGGCCTATTGAGCAGGCACTGCTGGAGGTACTGTTCTCTCAAAGGTGAACCACCTTTCCATGCAGAAGAAAGACAGACCAGTAACACATTGCCGGCTGCTTGCTGCAACTGAGGGAACACTCAGTTCTTACGCTGAGCTGGCTTGCTTCACTTGGCCCCTCCATAAAGGGCAGTAGGTCGACACCCCATTGCCCATGGTGGACAGAGTCTACCTTCTCTCCATCTCGGTGTCTCTTTCTCTTAGTCTGTGTCTTAGTCACAGTCTCTCAGTCTCCATCATAGGCCCTCATTACAACCCCGGCGCTAAACCATGGCGCTATTAGCACAATGGTTGGTGCCGGTGTTGTAACGAGTCCGCCATGGTGGAATGGGGAAATACCGCCCCATTCCAAGGTTGGCGGGGCGGTATTCCGCCATTTCACCATGGCCCTTCCCCATTTCCATTTTCGCCCACTGGGGAAGGCGCTAACTACGGTACCGCAAATTGTAATTAGCACCGAGGTCCCTTTGCGGCACCCTACTTTTATGGCTGGTAAAACCAGCCGTTAAGGTCGGGTCCCGCAAAGGGACCTCTTAATCAGGCGTTAAGGGTTTAACGGCGCCAACACCTTTTACGGCGCTGTTAAGCCCTTAACCCCAGGGTCGTAATGACCCCCATAGTCTCTGTCTCCCAGTCACAGCCCCACAGTCTTCCTAACAGTCTCTCAAGCTCTCACAGAATCTGCATCACAGACTAAGGGCTTGATTCACAGACGCCTTTTATAATGGCGTAATCCCATTGAAACATGCTCTGTGAATCAGGCCCTTAACCTCAATCACATTCACAGTATCTGAGTCACAGTCTAAATCACAGTCACTGCCACAGTGTCTCCATCAGCCACAGCCTCATAATTAGCCTTTCTCTCTCCCCCTCTTTCTGTCTCTTTCAAACCCCCACCCCATTTAGTTTGATCAATCTTTTCCCCTCTGTGAATTCCTTCTTGTTTTGATCAATATCTCTGTTGCTTGCGTTCTCTTTCTCTCACTTTCACTCCTTCTCACCGAGGAATGTGTTGCTGGTCCACCAGGAATGTGTTGCTGGTCCGGGTGGAAATGGCACAACGGAGGGGGAGAAATAATGAAAGCATACATGAAGAATTATTAAGGGTTCTGGGTACTGAATGCATATGTTTTGATGTAATCTATAAGAATTGCGCTCTGTTGTGTTGAAATAACCACCCGCTATTCCTGCATAAGGATCTGTGTGTGGTGTTTCCACATTTTCACAACTGAGGAATTAACTTGGCTGGAAGGTCAATGGTCTGCATGGAATTTAAGCTCTCTTATTCAGTCTGAAACCGACAGGCAAGTCCATAAAGGGCAGTAGAGCAGCTACTTCAATGGTCTCAGAGATAAATGGTAAACAGTGAATGCTGCTCAGATGTTTCTCAGCCAGTATTGGGAATATGGTCCTCATGCTATCTGATCAATTATCGGTGCTTGATATGTGTTTTTCCATTATGGATGATACCAGGCTGGATAGCATAGAGATCCACAGCATTCTATGAGCCTCCTAATCAGGCTCTGCAAGCTGCAGACTTTGGAAATTAATCAACCAGGAAAGAGAAAATGGCCCAACCTCCCCCACCTGCTCACATCTTCCAGACCTTGCCACGACATCATAAAGCACTCTCCTTATGGGGAAACCCCATTGATGCCTGCCCTACTATTCCCCAACTGCACCCACTTTCTGACAAAACCACTAATTTCAGACTGGGTGATAAGGATGTAGTGGCTATGGGGGCAGGCTGCCACCACCTGCTATGTGATGGAGATCCTGAAGATCCAACAGGAGGGGGGTGGACCCCCATGTTCCTCAAGGTTATTGCTAGCTTGCAGAGATATATTTATTCAGCACTGGCTAGGGCATCCTAGGGGGATGTGTAGGGGGAATTTGTGTTCAGGGAAAAATGGTAACCCAAGGAGCAGAAGACCCGTAACCAAGGCCAGGAATAACTAAGTAGGGTTAGTCCATCAGCCAAGGGGAAAGACATGGGCCTTCATTGTGAGTGAGCCAGTCTGCAACGAATGTGCTGGTAACAATGTTACCGGCACCTTTTCCGGAACGGCTCTCTGTGTTTGCTGGTAGGAGCTGTGAACTACCAGCAGGCCTGACCTGCCGGCAGTTCAGGCCCTATCAGCAGATACATCACTGAAGCACCGGCACTGTTAACAACGGCTTCAGTGTTCGCATTCCCGTGGAGCCCTACCGGACTCCATGGGAATGGGAATTTACCGTTCCGCCATGCCCGTAACATCCCAGTATCACCAGGATATCGGACAGCTGAAACAGTAAGCCAAGGTGGCCAGTAGGCTGCTGGTACCACCAGCACTCTACTGGCAACCTTGTAATGAGGCGCTAATAGTCTTTGACAAAGGAAAAAGGGGGAGCAACCCCTAAGATTCATATAGTTATGATTCCCAAAACATAGGGACCATATCATGGAATGCATCTCTGCCATCTTACTAAAGACGCCCCAGGACCATTGGGGTTCCATTCACTCACATCTCCTTGACCTATTCGCTTTCTATTACCACCCATCACCCAGAATGATGAAACCTTGTTGCCAGTCTCTAGCTGCCCAACATTCTGCTATGCACCTAAGTGATGAAGGGACCTGTGGAGGCGCAGACGTTGAACATGCAGACACTTTGCTCATAGACCTTTGCACCAAGCAGGATTTCCTAACAACACCATTCAAGCGTCAACCAAGAATTCACCAATTTTTTCAAGTTAGAAAATCAGACATATATTTCCCCGTACCAAGTGGCTTGCTCACGGATAAGAGCACACACCAGACTGTTCAGACAACAATTACAGATGTCCAGACAGGTGCCAGACTCAATGGCCCTCATTACGACCCTGGCGGAAAGTGACTGACCTGACCGCCATAGCGTAAATAGCGTTTCCGCCATTGCACAACGGAGTAAAGTGCGGCTAATTCCGACCCATCGGGCACGAGCACTACGCCATGGCGGAAGTGCAAAGTCCGCGATGGCGGAAATGTCCCCAAAACGCCCCTCACCGCCGTCGTATGGCGCCCTAGGTGCAATTCCGCCACCCATCTTAGCGGTCACCGTAATGAGCGGCAATCGGAAAGTACGGTGACCGTAAATATACGGAAACGGAAGTAAAAACATGGTCCCGGAACGGGAAACAGCACGCCGTACACCTATAAAATCAGAATTCCCACACAACCATAAAAAATACTACCCTGAGACACATCCCAACCCGTCATCCACCCTAGTGAAAGCAATAAAAATGGGAAAAGTAGCGAAAAAAGCGTGCGACCGCAAGCGGCAGGTCCACTTCTCCCGTGAGGAACTCACCGTGCTCACAGAGACCCTCCAGGAGAATGCTGCCGTCGTCTTCTCGACGCAAATGACCAGGACGGCACTTGCGAACAAGAAGGCCATATGGGCCCTGTTGGCACAGCGGGTAAGTGCGGTGGGGACCGCACCCCGCAACCCACAGCAATGCAGAAAGCGATGGGACGACTTGCGGGTACGCGTACGGAGCATACTATCCGCCAACCGTAACATTGCCACAGCTACCGGGGGAGGATCGGAATCACCCATCAAGTTGACCCCCTGGGAAGAAATCTGTGCCTCCACCATCGGAATGGAGAGTATAGAGGGAGTCGGAGGGATGGAGAAAGGAGTGCAGACATCCGAAGAATCAGGTAGGTGGCCCAAATAAAACAATGCTAAATCCACAATGTCCAATCATGTGAAGTACCATGTGTCCACATAGTGCAACAGTAACACATGTCCAGGAGAACGTCCACATACATTGGCCTGATAGCGCACTTTAAAAGTCACATTAAATACATAAATAATTAAAAATCCTAAAAACACCCTCTACACGTGCAGCAGGCACACCCTAACTGCAGGCTGCAAAACAACTGCATCCTCAATCCACACAAAAATGAAACCACCTCAAAGGCCCTGACCCAAATCACCCTCAGGTACCACCCCAATGCATGTGATACATTGCCATTCCAATTTCCACAGACCCATTAATAACGCTCGCCCTCCTTTACTCCACCACAGGGTCCGATTCAAACGACGAGCTCCAGGACACCCCTACCAGCACACCTGCAAAGAGGGCCAAGACCAACGGGCAAAGACCCTCCACCTCAGCTGCACGGATCAAGACACGGCAGCAGCACAAATCAAGTGGCAGTACACAGGAGGGAACTTCAACAGGCACCCCAGCAGCCAGCATGCCCACAACAGCACCACCACAGGTCCCCCCAATGGATGCCACAGAAGGCACTGCTTCTGGTGGCAGCAGCACCATAGGTGACACTGCATTAATGGCAGCATGCTCCGACACAGAAAACAGGGATGCCGATGTAGGATCCATCCATGACCTGTCTCAATCCCCCTGTTTGTTTCATCCCGTACACCATGAGGATACCACGCAGGGGCACCCACAAGACGACGACTGGCCATCCCCCACAAGCCCTGTGGCAAGGCAACATGAGGTGATCAGCCCCTCTGTGACACCACCGCAAATGGCCATGGCACAGCAGAGGCAACAGTCCCTCGACCAGGTGATCGTGCAACAGCAGCAACTGGCCACGCTCCTCAAGGACCATGCTGATGAATGTGGGGGTACTAAGGCAGCCATAGAAACATCAACTGAGACACTTAGGGCAGAAATGGAGAGAAGTACAGAGACACTAAGGGCACAAATGGAGAGAAGCACCGAGAGCCTGAGGGGGGAACTGCATGCGACGTCCAAAGACGTATGTGCTGAACTTGCCGCTGTGCGCCGTGTGCTCACTGAGCTCTCACAAACCCTTAGGGACATGCATGGACGTGAGCAGGCAGAGACATCATCCGTTGCAAGTTCCGTCCAGGGCAGCCCCCAACGTAGATCTGGGAGGAACCTGCGCTCCACAGGCAGGGGTGCCCCTGATACCCGGAGAGGGGGCTTGCAATAGCGTCTGCCCACTGACAATGAGCATCTTTGGACACTGGTGTTCGGGGGGGGGTAGGAGGGTGGAGGGGGTGTGTTGGGCTCACTTGGGTGGCGGGTCGATGGGGTGTGTAACATAATTTCACATATGCTATAAACATTGCACAATCATCCAATGAGATGTGTGGACATTGATCTTTGTGTACGAGGCCTTTATAGGCGTACAGTCCATATTGTGCATGTTCCAGACACACACAGTGCCACAAGTCCCGTGTCCATGTATCAGCCACCAGGCGTGAGTGCTAGAAGCATGAATCAATGAGAATCTGACGAATGTCACGGCCCTCCTGTGCCTCGCGGACTCCTTGAGGTGCTGCCACATCCCCACCCTCATCATGACCATCTTCAGGTGCTTGCAGTTCTGCGTCAGGGGGCATGGGCACATTTCTACGTACGCACATGTTGTGTAGCATGACACATGCCATGACCATCTTTGCAACCTTCTCATGGCGGTACAGGAGTGCCCCGCCAGACCTGCTGAGGCAGCGGAAACGAGTCTTCAGTAGGCCGAATGCCTGTTCTATGACTACACGGGTACGTGAGTGGGCATGGTTGTAGTCCTCCTCATGCTGGTTCTGTGGGTTCCGGAGTGGTGTAAGGAGCCATCTCTTCAGTGGATACCCGGCATCACCTGTATGTGGACAATAAAGGATGTTTGTGGAATGACATTGCTACGTACGCACCCCCCCCTTCCTGCCAGGTCATTGCCGCATCACATACCCCACATTATCATGCATGAAATGAGACTCACCGAGTAGCCAGGATCTGTTTCCTGCGTGTCGCTCCATGTAGCGTGGTATTGTAGAGTTCCTCAAGACCATAGAATCATGGGTTGATCCAGGAAATCGGGCACAACAATGTGTAATGATCCTGTTGGAGTCACACACCATTGGTACATTAAGAGAATGAAATTGTTTTCGGTTGCGGTACTGGGCCTCCATGGCATGTGGGACGACCAATTCCACATGGGTGCAGCGAATGGCACCAATGCAACCCGGTATGCCGCCAAGTGCATGGAATCCCACTTTTGTGTTCGTAATTTCCTGCTCCGAGCGTGGTAGAGAGATGTAGTCGTCTGCGTGCTTCAGGAGGGCATCGAGCACTTGCAATAGTGTCCGTGAGAACACTGGCTGTGAAATGCCATGCAACTGTCCGACTGTGTGCTGGTAGGTGCCTGTGGCCAGGAAGTGGAGTACAGACACCACCTTCAGTAGGGGTGGGATGGCGGTTGGGCTATCTATCATGCTGACAAGGTCAGCCTGTGTCATGTCCACAATGGCGGTTATGGTGTCCCGGTCCAAACGGTAGAGGGTGTGGATCTGCTCATCCGTGAGGTTGAACGGATGTGCTCGGAGCGTGGGATTGCGGGCTGCCTGCGTGGTGGTAGTGGCTGTGCTGGCGGGCCTTGCTGGCCCTGCCTTGCCCTCCTCCTCCTCCTGCGTCTCCTCTGTGCGGCCGGTTGTTGTAGTAGTTGGTGTTCGTCTTCTTCTTGAAGTTGGAGTACTTGCAGTGCTATCAGGTCCCCCAGGGCCAACATCGCTAGTCCTGCCGGTAGCATTTTGGAGTGGGTGTGGTTGTGGGAGGGGGTTGGGTGTGCAATTTATGTGTTTTCAGGCTGTATAGCCTCCACCTGTGGTGATTCATTCCACCTGTGCAAGCTGCAATCCCCTTTGGGCGAGCACGTCCCGCACACAACGCTGCAATTCGACGCATGGCATCTTGCTATTACAATCATGTATTTGATCCCGATGGCAGTGAAATATTGGTTCATATGTTCATTCTGCTATGGTCCCATTGTTTCACATACTATCTTTGCAGTCGCGAACAAACTTGTGAAGGGTCAGTGGAATGTAGTACTCGATTAACGGTGGACCCTCATGCAGCACTGTACCGAGGTTCACCGACGGGCGGGGCGTCCCATTTGTGAGTGAAGCCAGTTGCCATTTTCACACACTGCCGCACTACATGGATGAATTTGTGATTTCAAGCGGTCACAGATGCCTTTTCGACGTGATGTTGCAAATGAGGAATTCGAAGGACGGCGCTTTCGGTTTTCAGCTAGCGGCGAGGAGACGCCCACAGGTCTGACTGCAAATATAACGTTCTATTGTTTAATGTCCTTGGGACAGGGGCCATGGCGTGAATGCAATGATTGATATGAATAGTATGGGATGCGCAATAGCGTAGTGGACGATAAGGCAGGACGTTCCCAAATACATGTTACTTCACAACACTGGAATTTCGGCCTGGAGCACAGTGGATTTTGCCGACTGCATTACGCACAGACTCAATGGAAATTTCACATGTTATGTGAGTAAATAATCAGGCGTTTTCATTCCGGGATGAGGGAATGATGTATGGATGCATGGACAGATGATTTAATAGAGAGTTTGCCATGTACAGGGCTTTTTGGAATCTATCCACTTCCCCTGCGCTATGTGATGCAGGGCTGCCATAGTGGGACCATCGTCTATCTGCCCTTGTTGAACCCTCCCTGTCTCGACGCGCCTTCAAACACTTGTGTCTATGCACGTTACTAATCCCATCTAATGGATTCTGTTTTGACAGACGCATGCACACAAACACTCGTTTGTAATAGTGTTTTCACCTCGATTTTTATAGTTATGATTCGCAAGTGATTTTTGGGTGGGAATAATCCTTTTGAGTGGGCTAGCATGCATATGGCTGTGGATTTAGTGTGATCATTGAAGTGAGTAATTCAAATGAAGTTCTGATGCCCATACTATTCTTTTTCATTTCATTTGGGTGACAGGTATCTCCTCCCCTTTTGCCGCTGCCATCTGTATGCCACTCCTGCAGATGGCTTTTACTCAGGACACCTGCTGCTTCGTGTTAATCAGTGGAGCACCATTACGATCTTGTGGGACGATCGCCAATGGGCCACATGCCCTTACGCAGTACTAGTGGCTAGGAGCAACATATCGACCTTTCAGCTGGACTAGTGCCTACCTAATGGGACGGCCCTGCGGTTCTAGGCGCTTCCATGTTGCCTTTTTGAACGTGAATGTAGCCCCTGTGTACCATGAAGGAACAGGGCGTCACACAAGAAGAAGCTGGTCATTTATTGCGGATGCAGCCCACAATAATGAAATATATTTTGGAGTACATGACCTAATGGCTGTATGGGCTTGGTGATTTTGTTGTGCATTAAATTTCTATTCTGATATTAACCGTGTAGCGTTCTTCTTTGCAAGTAATGTAGCATATTCCTATTTGTGGAGCGATGTATTGTGAGAAGATCTGCATTGGGTTCCGGCTTCTGAGTATAGTTGCGTGGTACTGTACTGGGCGCGTTTGCCTACGAAGCCCAGTGTGGCCAGGGAGTGGTGTACAGGCACTCAGTAGGGCCTTTTACGGTTGGTTCGCGATGCCGTACTTCTCACCATGGCGGAATGGTACTTTCCGCCATGCTTGATGGCGTTAGGTACATGTCCGCTAGGGTCAGAATTCGCGTACCGTTGCGCCATGGTGGTAATTACGGTTTGGCATGGTGCGCGTGCGCGTACTTGGTGCAGTTAGCGTTGGCGTTCACTACGGTGTCGCTAATGGCATCGTACTTTACGGTGACGGGTCATAATCGCACCGAGCGCTATTCGATGGCGGTATTGCATTTCCGCCATCGTTTTTCGATTCCCGCCAGGGTCGTAATGAGGGCCAATGAAATTAACTGAAATCCAAAATAACAGCCAATCCTTTTAATAGTTTGGTCCACGGTGGCAAGGAACAACTCAATACAACTGGAAAAGCTATTTTTTAATCCAGCAAAGAATCCCAGTGCTTATCCCCCACAATACATCCTCTGAGCATTGTAGTGTCCTGGCTAGGACACAGTTAACAGAGCCATGGAGCTCCAACGGATGGGCCAATAAGCATGTGCGAACCTCGTGCATGCACAGTAGAGGGCCCGGGATGTGGTTGTTCACCGCAGGAGAAGAATAAAGGAAGTTCAACCTACCGAAGGCTCCTGTCTTCTTTACAGGCCTGAGCCTGTTGTATGGATGCATGTGCCTGCATGTTCTCACTGCATGCTGTCCTCCTTTGGGAATCACAGCTTAAAGAGCCCACAGGAGTTAGACACTGGCAACGAGGATGAAATTACTCCTTTGAAAGTATGAAATACAGAGGACCTTGCAGCAACACATACTGCAGATAAGGATGTAAATTGGTGCCATAAATGGCTGACTGCCAAAATGTCAAAAACTGAAGAACCAGGTAGCGCCACAGCTTTTCACTGGCCTGGACCATTTGACATGGGTGACCTGCAAGCCTTGGGGCCCCGATGGAAAAGATGGATCCAGAGATTCGAAAATGATCTGCATGCCCACCATGAAACCGCACCTGACAATTTCGCTATCCAGCTGCTGGTGATTCTGGTGGGAGACGAAGTGGAAGATCTCATACCTACCTTCCCGCCTGAAAAAGTCACAACATACAAAGGCCTCAAAGAAGCGCTGAGCAACTACTTCCACCCAAATGGCGGGTGAGTCCATGGATGCATTCGCCATCTGCCTTCACAAACTAGTGGCGCACTGCAAATTCAAAAAGTTAAGGAATGAGGAAGCTATCAGACTGAGGATCATCGGGGGATGTTTGTCCTCATCATTCAGAAAAAAACGACTGCGCGAACCGCTTGCTCTTGCAACTATACTACAAATGGCTAGGATGGAGTCCCGAGCAGAGACACAAACCTCGCAAATTGAAACCACCAAGACTCCAGAATGAGAACAGGCATATCAGTTCTCGTCAGCCGCTCTAAATCGAATCAGGCCTACAAGCAACAGTGCGCCCAGTGGATACCCTTCATGCAGAAGATGCTGCCGGTGTGGCCTTCGCTTCCCTCATCAGGAAGGTGTGAAATGCCCTGCCTTTGGGCAAGCCTGTGCCAAGTGTGGTAGAGAGAACCATTTGGCGTTTGTTTGCAATTTTCCACTCAGACGTTCACAGGTATACAACTCCATGCCACATAGATCGGAGTCCGGCACATGCAGCAATGCTTCCAGGAGAGATGTAGACACAAGGAGAGACCTTGTGAGACACGTCAAGCAAGTAACCAGAGGTCCTCTGTCACCCTCACCCTCTACAGATGGCACCCCACAGGATTACGTATATATGATGAATGAAATTACCTAAGCATTGGAGGGTGACATCACTTTACTGGTGCGTGATCACCAGGCTAAGTTCCTCATTGAAAACGGTGCCACCCTTAACTTCATGTGTGTATCAGAATATTGCAAGATGGCGTCTGCACCCCAGTTAAGGTAATCTGATCTCAGAGTTTTCCAGTGGGCCGCGAGAGTCCCTGTGCAGAACCACAGGAAGTTCTCCACGATGATCCATTACAGGTAGAAATGTGTGTGAGCTGATTATCACGTACTGTAAGGGGAGGTCCATGGAAGCAACCTACTAGGGCGCACCACCTATTTTGAGATGGAAATTGCGGCTGTTTCCTACACCATGCACCATGGACTGTCAGTCACGCAAGCTTTCCCGACTTTGTTTGAATACTTTGTATGCCTCAAGGGAGACCCTGTGATGCTTCACATTGATGAATCCATATTGCCTGTGGCTCAGCACCTGAGGAGAGCACCAGGTAACTTGCAACCCCTCCTTGAAGAAGAAATACAGTGGTTCCTGAAGGAAGGAATAATAATCGAACCGGCTGATGGTCTGAACCCCTCGGTGCCCCCATAGTGTCCGTATCCAAGTGAGGATCCTTCAACAAGATACGCATATGTGTAGACATGAGACACATGAACAAGGCCATCGGGCATGAGAGGATTCCTGGAATGCATGATCAGCCTGCTGAACGGGGCAAAAGTGTTCTCGAAGCTTGACTTGAACAAATGCTATCATCAGATCATGATAGACCAACAGTCCCGATACATCAATCACGTTTGCCACACCAATCGGGCTCTTCAGATACAAAGACTCAGTTTGGCATCTTCTCAGCAGCTGAAATATTTCAAGAGAGGGTGCGGAGTGTGATTTGGCACATTAGCAACTTTTTCAACTACAGTGAAGATATCTTGGTGTTGGGAGCCACCTTCGCTCAGCACGATCAGGCAATACACCAAGTATGCACGGCACTCGGAGAGGCCAGACTGATACTGAACAAGGATAGGTTTGTGTTTCACAAGTCTCGCCTTAAGTTCTATGGACACATCTTCTCACAAGAAGGCATGAGCCCGGATGCAGGCAAAGTTGCCGCCATCTCCAAGATTTCGGCTTTCCAAGAATTCAGTGAAGTGAGGTCTTTCCTAGGGATGGTCAGCTACTGCGGTCGATATCTTCAAGACTTTGCGACCACCAGTGCCCCCTCAGGGAACTCACCAAGCAGGGCATGGCATAAAGATGGTTTTAGCAATGTGCAGAGGCATTTGCACAAATAAAGAAAGACATTGGGCCTCCTTAGGAGGTTGTCAGTCCGGAAACAAGGGTGCCAGTAAGCCCCTTGTTTTCGGATAAGCAAACTTTCAATCTGCCTGGCATGCCCTCTGTGCCGACAGGTCTGACCCTGTTAGCAACGGTGGCAGTACTTCCATGTCCTCACTGCCATAGAATCATATTGGACTCTATGGGAATGGGGATTTACATTTTACGAGTGGTTGACTTCCCGTGCCGCTGGATTTGTAATCAGCCGGTGGCACCAGGATGTCAGGTACCAGTAAAATATTACGGTTCCTGCAGAAACATGCTGGTAGCACCAGCAGGGTTACTGCTAAACCCGTAATGAGGCCAATTGCCCCGGCTTAAAGCATGGCCTAGTTCAACCCAAACATGTGCACGAAAGTGACTGTGGATGCCAGTCCAGTTGATCTGGGGGTGATCCTGGCGCAACAATAACCCGGGTGAGAATCTCCCAGAATGGGGATCAGACGTAGAAAGCCTGTCAGACGTAGAAACAAGATATTTGAAACCTGAAAGGAGGGTCTGGCTGCCGTATGGGCTCGTGAGCATTTTCAGATGTTTCACCTCAGCAAGCCCTTCATGATTGTGACAGATCACCAAGCCCTAGTGGCCAGCTATGGAAGCTCCAAATGCAAGATGCTGCAAGGGATAGAGAGATGGGGCCTGCGATTGCAGGATTTTGACTTCACAATTGTTCACAAGCCAGGGAAGGAATACAACATGCGTATTTCAAGTTGTGGCATCCCCCCTTGGACACTTCCACCAACTACTCAATGGCAGAGGATTATGTGAACTTCCTCACCCATCACGGGCCCCCAAGGGCCATCATGCCAACAATGATCCTAGAGCACACTAACAGGACGCCACACTGTTGCGAATACAGACCCTGATTAGGTCTGGAAGGTGGAGAGATACAGACTTCAGAAACAGAGAGGTGGGTGATTGTGCGGTGACATAACTTCAAGCCTTCAGGAACATAAGAGAGGAATTAACATTATCTGCAGAAGGCCTTGTCATGCGAGGACACAGAATAGTGATCTCACAGATTTGCGGCGCTGTGGAGTGGTGGCCATGAAGAGAGGTTGGAGACACCATGTGGTTCCCAGGACTAAATCAGATGGTGGAAAGCACGATTGGCACCTGGCACCTATGTCAGTGCGCATCCAAGCCTAATAACCCCGAACCCCTAAAGATGTCCGACATGCCAGAGCTCCCATGGACTCACCTGGCGATTGAGTTCTTCGGCCGGTTTGGAGAGAGCAAGTACTGGCTGGTCATCATGGATGAGTGTTGCGATTCCCTCTAGTACACATGGTATCATCCATGGCTGCCAGTGCTGTTATCCCAGTGTTAGACAGCATCTTCTCTGCAAGGGGCATTCCTGAAGTCCTCAAGTCGGACAACGGTCTGCCATTCAGCAGCCTGGAGTATGCAAAATTCATGGAATACATTGGCATCCACCACAGAAAGATTACTACCCACTGGCCACAGGCAAACGGCATGGTAGAGCGATTCATAGGCAGCCTCAGGAGAGTCATCCAACAGAACGAGCAACGATCTCTATCACTCAATGAAACCCTCTGCAATATGTTGCATGACTACAGGAACCCTCCTCATGGCATGACCGGAAAGTGTCTCTCAGAGTTGTTATTCAGCAGAAGAATTTGAACCAGCCTTCCTTACCTGGCAAGTGATCCAAAGGAAGATGCGGAACAGACTCAAGAAACGGACGCATGCAAGAAGCAGGACAAGAAGACATATGCCGACAGCCGGAGACGGGCCAAGAGCTCCAATCTCCAGATAGGAGACAATGGGCCTCATTACGAGTTTGGAGGTAAGTAACTGTCCTTACCGGCATGGAGCAAATACCGTGTGTGTGTAGTAAAGAGACCGCTAATAGATGGCTATTACGAGTTTGCAGGCACAAGCTTAGCGCCATGCCAGTAATGACATTACCGGCATGCCGCTAAAGTCCCAAAAATTTACCTTAGCAGCATCATGGAAAGCGCTGACAGAACTACCGGCATCAATGGATATAGCATTAGCAGGCACCGCTATTAGCGGTGACCGTAAATAAGCGGAACCGGAAGTAGCGTCATCGCACAGGAACGGGAAAGAACACGGCAGCCATCTTGAAAAACACAATCCATTGCAATCCTCCATACACAGGACCTGCATCATCACCGCAGCAGCCCCAACTTCACATACCACCACATCACCATGAGGATGAGCTAAACATGCTTGCGGATACCCTTGCAAAAAATGGGGATGTTGTGTTTGTGGCAGATATGAGTCGACCTGCCATTATGAGGAAGAAGGAGAACTGGGAGAAGGTGGAACATAAAGTCAGTGCGGTCGGTACCAGCCCCCGCAACGTGAAAGATGTGCGTAAGCGCTGGGACGACCTGCGCCTACACGTCAGAAACATTCTGGCAGCTAACAGGAGCCAGGCCATGGAAACAGGTGGCAGAGGAAGCTCACTAATCAAGACGACTCGCTGGGAGGAAACATGTGCCAGGACAATTGGGATGTAGTCAATTGAGGGAGTGGGAGAAGGAGCGCGGAGCACAGTCACCGGCAGATGTAGGTGAGTGTCCACATAAACCACTGTAATGCACTGCAGGATGATGTCCCACAAATGTGACAGTGAAATGAGCCAATGCATGGGCCATCACACACACATGTACACAACCCTGCTTATAGGCTGTCCCCAGCACCATCACATCCACATGCATCCAGCACCTCAAAGCCATACCTGACACACACCCCACAAGCATGTAAATGTCATGTTTACGCATGCACGCATTGCACAACTGGAAGGCACATCACACAGCATGCACCACCTCCTACATGTGTGACCCAGACGTATGCCTGCATGACCTACCCATATGGCAAGCAACCTGTATGTCACAACTCCAATACCAAATCCTCTCAAATGTGTAGAACCGCATCAATACCAATATATGCATGATGCATGTAGAACCATCACTGATGCTGTCCCTCTCCCTGTCCCCCACAGGCTCACAATCTGACAGTGAAGGCCAGGACTCCACAGCGCAGGCCACAACAGCTTGTAAGAAGGCCACAGGCACAGTAGGAGGCAACAGGCCTTCTACATCAAGAGGCACAGCCAAGCCTGGACTGCCACAGAAGGCCAAAGCATCACAGGATGCACCGGCATCGGGCGGCAAAGGGCCACTGACACTGCAAACGTGCCCACACCAGCTGCTACCACCGCACAGGAGCCAGTGGCAGATGGGTCACTGTCCGCTGCCAACAGTACTGTTGGTGAATCAGCTGCCACTGCTCCCCTGACAGACGATGAGGTGCACAGCCAAACATCCGGTCCACATGGCACACCCAGGCCACAGCTGTCACCCGACCTCACCCCACACAGCACACCCAACGCCAGTAGCCATGTGCAGTCTGGAGGGGAGTCATGGCCAGGGAACTTGAGCCCTACAGAGAGCACACATGATGTGGGACCCTTGCTGCATGCTGCATCAACCTCCACTGGTGTCAGGGACGGATAGCTGAGAATGGCACTCATAGAACAGCGCCAGGAGGAGCTCACAGCGCTGGTCGGAGAGCATGTAACCGAAGGTGCCCTGGCAAGGCAGGAGTGCCGCCAACACACTGTGACCCTTAAAGTTGCGATAGAGACGAGTATGACTCGCATCTGCGATGAGTTGACTGCTGTGAGGCAGGTCCTCAGCCGCATTGCAGATGCCATGGAGGCCCAGCGTCCTGCACAGGGACTGGAGCAAGCAAGCACATGCTCCTCTGCCAGCTCCACGCAGACCAGCCCCCTGCGCAGGTCCGCGTGGACCTTGCGCCGGTCAGACATGCCGCCACCTGAGGCTGGTAGAGGACATGGAAAGTAGGGGCAGCCTGGCAATGGCAACTGTTGCAGACTCATGCTTCATTGAAATGCACACCATGTGTGGGGTAGTTCTGGGGGGAGTTGGAGGGAGGAGAGAGTATGTTGGGTAGTTCTCGGGGAGGGGGAGGGCGGAGAGGGTGTGTGGGGTAGTTCTGGGGGAGGGGAGGGTGGAGAGGGTTAGAGCACTTTGTATATACTTCATGTTTAATAAACACGTTGTGTCAAGAAAAAGCACATGACTGGACATTGGTTATTGTGTATGTGTACTTTATTGGTTAACAGTGCACAGTGTCCATGTCCCCCCACACCCAGTGCCCTGAGTCCCACCTCCATGGCATGTGGGACCATGAACTCCACGTGGGTGCAGTCAAGGGCACCAATACAATTTGTCATGCCTGCCAGTGCATAGAAGCCAACTTTTGTATCAAATGTGTCCTGGGGAGTCTGTGGTAGGGATATGTAGTCACTTGTGTGCATCAGGAGGGCATCCTGCAGTTGGTTCAGCATTCAAGAAAATAAGGGTTGATTCCAAGATGGCCGCCGGCACTGAGTAGTTGTGCCGACGGCGCTCCTCGGACCCGAAATCAGGGAAGGTGCCCACCACCCCTACAGCGCTTCGTTGCGGGCGCTGCCCGAGCCCCCGCGACCCTCAGGAAGTCGAAGAAGAGCGCCGGCGGGAGAGGAGCGGAGCAGCTGCAGCGCGAAGGGGAGAGCTGCATCGCGGCCTCCGAGTGCAGGAGGAGGAGCGACTGGCGCGGCTACCGCGTCCCGCGGGCCTGCAGCGTGTTGCGGCGGGGGCCGGAGGGAGGCGGCGCCGCGGGGCGCGGATCAGTTGGAGGCCCCCACCTGAGGGGGCGCGCCCAGGATCTGGCCCGCGGAGACGAGCGGTGGCCTGCGGGGGGGCTCTGCTCGCTCTTCGCCCCAGCCCCACCAGTGCGGAGAAAAGCGCGGAGCGGGAAGACGCTCCAAGAAGATCGCTCCCGGCGGCCGGCGGAGCCCCAAAGACGGTGAGCCCAGGGGCGAAGGCGGAGAGGGGGGGCACTCCGAGCAGGGCTGGCAGAGGAGAGAGGTGCCAGCAGCGCGGAGGCCGCAACGGGCCGCCGGGTGAAATCAGGGGAGGAGCCCAGTAGCGGCGAGTCCTGCAGAGCCGAATTGGAGGGAGAGAGGCCCGGCTGGAGCCACCGGAGTACGGGGAACTACTCCCCAGCAACTCTGGGGTTGGAGGAAGGACTTGGGGACCTCCGCCCTGGGAGAAGGGCCTGCAATCTGCCGTTGGCCGGTGCGGGGGGAAGGACAGTAGTGGCGGAGTGACGCCTCAGTGAGATCGGGGAAGTGGACCCCCCCCTACAACCGGGGGCTGAGGTGTGGATGCGTGAGGGGCCCCGGAGCCGGTGTGGGATTTCGGCTGAGGGCCTGTGTGAGGGCCGGGCGAAGATTTGTGCTGCACACCAGGAGGCATTTAGGCATGACCACAAGGCCCAAGGGCAAAAGGGGAAGGCAGGCTCAGCCCTCAGGGGAAACCTCCACTACATTATGCACCATGTGGTCGGCACAAAATTTGAAGGAGGGGTCGGAACTCCCGGGAGAAGCAGCAAGTAGAGATACCGCTCAGGGGCAGATGGAGGACCTGGCAAATATGCCCAAGAAGGAGTTTCTCGGAGAGCTACACTCCCTACAGGCCAACCTGTCCAAAACTTTTCAGGAGCAATTTCAACTGCTACGCACAGACCTGAGCGAAGCTGTGGGAGAGCTGAAGCAGGAGATGCGTCAATTAGGAGAGAGGACCGACATCTTGGAAAAAGGCCTCCAAGAGGCGGACAGAGAGAACGCGGCAAACAGCGAAGCCATAGAAAGGTTGGATGTCGCCACCAGGAATCTTGAACTTCAAGTTGA
Source organism: Ambystoma mexicanum (assembly GCF_040938575.1). Classification (NCBI taxonomy): domain Eukaryota; kingdom Metazoa; phylum Chordata; class Amphibia; order Caudata; family Ambystomatidae; genus Ambystoma; species Ambystoma mexicanum. Next base: position 1,578,556,447 of record NC_090932.1, read on the forward strand.
AGACCTGGAAAACAGGTCTCGTAGGGTCAACATTCGAGTCAAAATGCTGCCAGAATCGGTCTCAGATAAATCGTTGAAGGTGGCGCTTCAGGGAATTTTCGCCGATATGCTGGGCGAGGGTGGCCCGGAAACGGTGGAGCTGGATCGAGTGCATAGAACCGGGCGACTAATCACTGGTCAGACGGCAAAACCAAGGGATGTCTTAGCCGCCTTTGCCCGGTACGCCCAGAAGGAGGCAGTTCTCAGGGAGGCTAGGTTACGAGAGCCAATAATGTTCGAGGGTCAGAAGATTGCTCTCTTCCAGGACCTGGCAAGCAGTACCCTTACAAAGAGGCGTCTGATGGGCCCCGTGATAAAGGTCCTCAATGAGAGATCGATTCGCTACAGGTGGACATTCCCCTTTGGCCTGCTTTTTGATTGGGAGGGGTCCCAGAGACGAATTACATCCCCCCAGGAGGGGGCTGCCTTGCTTCGTATCGAGTTGGATGATTCTCCCCCGGGTGGGGGACCACCAAGCGCGAGCGGTCGCAGTGGAACGCGACCCTGGAACTGGACGACGGTCCGGGGAAGGAGGAGGAGAGGCCCTAGGGGGGGAGCGTGGTCGAGGGAGAGGACTCCCGGTGATACTGGCGGTGCTCCCTCTGTGCAACCTTGACCCGAGATCTGATAAGAGGGGTGGTGGGCTTTAGTAAGGTGTCTTAGAGTATGGGTCACGGGGGGCGCAACCATGTTGGAAGCGGAAGGGCGGAGATGCCTGAGTTTGGGGGGAGGAGAGGGCGGGAAGGTCTTATCCTTCAGGGGAGAAGGGGGGTGGGTGGGGTAGTTTTTCAAGGGGGTTTGGGGGGGCGGCAACAAGCAAATGATACTTTATGAGAGGGACACGACCTTCCCTATTGCAAGCGGTCTCTCACGGCTAAGGGCTCACTTAAGTGGCTAACGCATAATGTTCGGGGGTTGAACACCCCCCTCAAAAGGAAAAAGTTGGAGCATTTCACACAAAAGGAACAACCGGATATTATGGGGCTCCAGGAGACACATTTACTTCATAGGGATCAGGGCAGGGTGAAACTGCGGGGTTTCGATCAAATTTGGCATGCCTCGAGTCACTGCAAAGCCAGGGGGGTAGCCCTGGCAATTAGGAACACAGTAGACTTTAAACCCGAGGGAACTCTAAGGGACAAGGACGGGAGGTATATTATAGTTAAAGGGAAGTGTCAAGGGGTCCCTCTGACAATAGCAGTGGTGTACGCTCCCAACACGGGCCAGGATCCCTTCTTACGGCGGATAGTGGAGCTTTTGGAAGAGTTCTCTTGGGGCCATATTGTTCTCCTTGGGGATCTTAATATTGCCTGGGATAAGGGGAAGGATAGAACAGGCGGCAGCGGGGAGGGCGGAGGAGCGGTAATGTCTAAGGACTTGAAGGAAAGAGTCGGTAGGCTGGGGCTGCGTGACACATGGAGGGAGGTTAGAGGTGACGAGGAGGGCCACACCTTTTTGGCGGGAGTCCATGGGTCGCAATCTAGAATTGATTACATTTGGGTCTCTGCCGCATTAGTTGGAGCAATCCGGGAAGTCAGCACGGGACCGTTAGGGATTGCGGACCATAAAATAGTTTCCTTAGTGATGGAGGTGGGTCAGAAAAGGAAAGGGATTTGGGGCTGGAAACTCCCTGCATACATCATGAGGGATCCGGTGCTCAGGGAGGATATTGAAGAGAAGATTGGCTCTTTTTCGACACAAACAAGAAGGGGGATACTGGGGAAGATATGCGGTGGGATGTCTTTAAGGCCACCCTTAGGGGGGAACTAATAGCTATATCGGCCTATCGGGTGAAACAACTGCAGAAACTTGAATCACAGTTGGAAGCTGAAGTGGAGGTGGCTAGGAAGGCGGCAGGGGACACCCCCTCTCGCAGGGCAATGCGGGTATATAGGAAGGCGGTGGGGCAGTTGGAACTGTTGCGCACCAAGAAGGCGGAAGGGGCAATGCTGTCGGTGCGCCAACAATATTATGCAAAGGCCAATAAATCGGGCACTCTGCTGGCGCGATTACTGAGAGGCAAAAGGGCGAGGAATACGATTACGGCATTGAGGCTGCCAGGGGGGGAGCGGGTCTCGGATCAAGGGGAGGTCCAAGAAGCATTTGCTAAGTTCTACGAGTCGCTCTACGCTACCCAATATCCCCCGGGTGAGAAACAAGAGGACTTCCTCCGGAATGTCCACCTGAGGAAAATAAGTAGCGCGGTACGCGAAGCCCTTGATCGGGAAATTGAAGAAGACGAAGTGCGGGGAGTGATAGGAGCCCTTCCACCGGGTAAGGCCCCTGGCCCAGATGGTTATACAGCCGTTTTTTATAAACTGTTCAGTGTGCAACTAACCCCAATCCTCACTCCGCTGTTTAATTCATTTCGCCTCACGGGCCGCATTACGCCTTCCATGGAGGAGGCCAAAGTCACCCTACTCTTAAAGCCCAATAAAAATCCGGAAGACCTAGCATCATATCGCCCTATAGCATTGATCAATCTGGATGCTAAGATCTTCACTAAGATACTGGCCAATAGGCTAGATGCCATCCTCCCAGACCTGGTACACCCAGATCAAGCCGGGTTTGTCAAAGGCAGACAAACCGCGGACAACATTCGTCGGGTGGCTCATGTAATCGAGAAGGTTCATAAAACGCTCACCCCCGCGATTCTGGTGGCTCTGGACGCGGAGAAGGCTTTTGACCGTGTCGAGTGGCCCTTCCTCTTTCGAATAATGGGGAAAATGGGGTTTGGGGGGGACTTCTTGAGGATGGTCAAGGCTAATTATCAGACTCCCTCCATTAGGGTGATGGTGAACGGGAGTGCCTCCAGAGCAATTTCTCTACAGAGAGGGACAAAACAAGGCTGTCCCCTCTCCCCAATATTATTTGCTCTCTATCTGGAGCCACTCCTCCAAGCCATCCGGGAGGCAGGGGATATCCAGGGGATTCCATTTGGAGGGGAACAGCACAGAGTAGCAGCCTTGGCTGACGACATGTTGCTCATGCTTACCGCCCCGCGGACTTCGCTGCCGGCCTGTGTGGCCCTTCTGGATGCTTTTGGGTCGGTCTCGGGTCTGAAGATTAATGCTAACAAATCCGAGATCCTGAATTTAACACTTGACCCAGCGGAACGAGAAAATCTACGGACGACTTCTGACTTTCTGTGGAGCCCGGGAGTGATACGCTACTTAGGGGTGAGACTTACTGCCAACCTGTCTGGATGGTTTCGGGCAAATTTTCCCCCGCTTCTTAAGGCCGTTAAGAGGGATTTTCTAAAGTGGAGAGCTTTGAGGGTCTCGTGGCTGGGGCGGATAGCCGCAGTTAAAATGGTTACACTCCCCAGGCTCCTGTACTTATTCCAAGCTGTTCCGTTGCCGGTACCGGCGAGTTATTTCAAGGAGCTGGAAACTCTAACCAGGGAATTCATTTGGGAAGGGAAGAGACCTAGGGTGGGAATTCGAATTTTGATGGCACCGAAGAGCGAGGGGGGCCTGGCAGTACCGAATTTTAGACGGTATTATGAGGCAGCTCAGCTGCGAATTATCAGGGAATGGTTGAAGGGAGAGGGTGGCACGCAAGATAAATTGTGGGTAAGAATGGATAGGGCGGTAGCACATCGAAACCTGGCCGAAGTATTGTGGCTCCCGAAACGGCTTAGGCCGGCCCATCTTTATGAAAGCACCATCACCAAACATGGGATAGGCTAGCAAAATCAGAGGGGATCACCACATTTCCATCTCCCTTTACTCCCATATTCGGTAACGGGGACTTCTCCCCTGGGGTGGAGAAAGGCGCCTTTGTGAATTGGCAGGAAGGGGGCTGTCGGAAACTGTGCGATATGTTTTCTGGAGGAGAGGTGTTATCATTCAACGACTGTAAGAAGCTGTTTGCGGTACAAGAGAGGGAGAGGCTGAGATATGCTCAGATCCGCCATTGGGTTCTTCATCCAGGGAACAGGAAAGCTGCAACAAGGGATCCGACTCCCTTTGAAAAACTCTTGCTCACGAGTGACGGGGGGAGAGGTCTTATCTCTAACATATATAAGACTCTGGCAGGCCCTAAGGAAGGGGCCCAATGGGCATATATGCGAGAATGGGAGGAGGCCCTGGGACGCCGGATTAGCCGGGCGGACTGGGGGACACTGTGGAGGAAGATCCCCAAACTGGCTAGAGCGTCCCAATTACAGGAGACGTGGTATAGGATTATGTTCAGGTGGCACTATACCCCGACCCGGCTGAACAGATTTTTTCCTAATGTGACGAACCTCTGCTGGAGGGGATGTGGGATGGTGGGCTCCGCGGAACACATTTGGTGGGACTGCCCCAAGCTCGAACCGTTCTGGGGGGAGGTGAGGGAGGCACAGGGGCTGGCATTTGGACTGAAGGCCGGCAGGACCCCAGCGCACATTCTCTTGGGGGAGCGGGTGGTCTCAGAGGCAGGTGAACCTAGAGGAAGAGGAAAAGCGATGGTCATCACGACTCTGGCAGCTATGCAGTTAATAGCCCAGAGATGGAAAGGCTCGGAAGTTCCTAGAATACAAGATTGGTTCCGAAAACTGTGGGAGATAGTGGCTTTGGAATGGGCAACCTATGCCATGGACAATAAGGCCCAAAGATTCGCAGCAGACTGGGGGGAACTACTGCAAGTCCTTAATGACGATTATAAGGTGATGTGGTGTCCGCAGCGGTTGAGGCTTCTGGATTTGCGATGACTGTGTTTTATTGTTTTTTGTTCTTATCTCGTTTAAGAGGGATTGGAGGGTGCACGGACTTAGCTTGTTGCCGGGGGGGGGGGAGGGACGGGGGGATGGTTTGTGTGTTATTTTGTAAAAGCAATAAAAAGAGTTTACAAAAAAAAAATAATAAATAAGGGTTGTGATATGCCATGCATGTGCCCCACTGTGTGCTGGTAGGTGCCTGTGGCAAGGAAGTGGAGCACCAACACTACCTTCAGTAGAGAGGGGATGGCGGTGCATATTTCTATAAGGCTGACCCGTGTATCATGTCCACGATGGTGGTGATGGTGTCCCGGGCCAGACGGCACAGGGTGTAGATCTGTTCAGGGGTTAGGTTGAATGTACTGGCTCTGATGCGAGGGATTGGGGGCTGCCTGCATGGTACCACTGGCTGCACTGGTGGGGCATGCTGGGCCTGTCTCACCCTCCTTCTCCTCCTGCGTCTCCTCTGTGGTGCCTGCTGTTGTTGTTGCTGGTATAGCAATGAAAGCATGTCCTCCAGCCCCAGTATTGCTACTACTAGTGGAATCATTTTGGTGTGGTAAGGGGTGTGGTGTGTGGGTGTGCTCCTTTTGTGCTTGCCCAGACTCCATTGGCTCCACCTGTGCTGATTGTGTGCACCTGTGGAATTTGGGAACACTGCACATAGCATTTTACAGTTGGTTCTCGATGCCGGTATTACCGGCATTCCGTTACCCCTATTGGCGCCTTCATGATGCCGGCATTTGCATGTCCGCCTGACTTGTGATGTCCTCCCATTAGTGGCATGCCGGTATTGCCGGCCTGATGGGCTGTGTGCCCGCGCCCTTGCCGCTATTAGAGGCACCGTTATTAGCGGTGCCTCTAATACCGGGGGTCTTAGGTTGGAATAGCCCAGAGTGGTATGCGATGCTGGTAATCCTTTACCGGCATCGTTTTTTCCATTACCTCCAACCTCTTAATGACCCCCAATGTGATCTTCTATAGAAGGCAGGAAAGGAAGCCAAACTCGAGATTTCATCCAGACTACCTGACAGTATCCTGCATCAATGGAACAATGGTAACTGCTCGATCCCCTACCAAGGAGGTCACTCGTAATGTCGCCCAGTCAGGGGCAGCTCGCCTATAATGGGTGAGGGGTGGTTGACCCACCAGGTCTTGGGCCCTTCTCACCCATTAAGGAGGAGCCAGCCCAGTAAAATGCGAGCACTCCCTCTGCTGTTTCCCTTTCACAGTTAAATTTCCACAGCTGCGCAAGCTCAATGAGCCATGCATGGCTGGGGGCGTTTGCTTCCCGAGGCTCGCGTATCTCAAAGGAAATGCTGGCTGGGGAACTGCACATCTGTATGTGCAAGGAGGCATTCCCGCATGAGTGAATGCATGATGGGTGTTTGTGTGAATGAAAGAGTGCTTGCTGTGTGTATAATAATAATAATTTGCATTTATATAGCGCTATGAACCCTCAGGTATCTGAGCGCTGCTTATTACCCACAGTGTGTGGTGCTGTGAATGAGACAGTGAGTGCATGCTGTGTGTATGTTGTGTAAGTGTGTGTATTTGTACTGGTCTGAGATGACTTTGGCGAGTGGGGGTAGGAGGTTTGTACAACAAAGGCATTTTAAAAATACCTTTGCTGCACAAACCCCCTCCCCATCAGCCAAAATCAGCTCTCCATCTGAGGTGCTGTGGGACCCCATGGACAGGCATGTTTTGTTTTTTTACTGGACATCAATGATAGATGTCTAGTAGAAAATACCATACTGTCGCCCTGGCCCCCCCAGCGACTTCCATACACACATATTCACTTTTTTGTGTGTGTGTGTGTGTGTGTGTGTGTCTGTGTGTGTGTGGGGGGGTGTGGGGGTGGGGGTGGAGGGGTGTGTGGGGGGGGTGGAGGGGTGTCTGGGGGGGGGTCGTGGGGGGGTGGAGGGGTGTGTGGGGGGGGTGGGGGTGTGTGGCCCGGGGACAGACATGGTCTTTTTTTACTGGACATCTATGACAGATGACAAGTAAAAGAAATACCAATCATGCCCCCTGGTTCCCCAGTACCTGGCATACACACATGACCACATTGATTGTGTGCATGTGTGAGGAGCTCGGGACCCAGGAGACAGGTGTATCATTTTTTTACTGGGCATCTATGATAGATGGCCAGCAAAAAAAAAAACATGTCTTACCCCAGTGCGCCCCAGCGCCTCGCAATCACAGATAATCACATTCATCATTATTGTCAAATGATGGAGCAGGCATGGCATGTTTTTCTGTGCATGGTTGATAAAGCAAGCATGATAACTGTTAATATGTAGCTAGACTTGCATTTTAACTCAGCCAGTCTAGCCATTGTGATATGACATGTTGTATTGGGCATCTCTGGTAAAGCAAACATGATAAGTGTTATTATGAAGCAAGACTGGCATTTTTTATGCAACCAGTCTAGCCATTTCTAACTGAGGCATGGCATTTTGTATTGGGCATCTTTGATAAAGCCAGCATGATCAGTGGTGTAATTTTTTCTGTGTCGTGACATTGTGTAGTTGGCACTTTTGGTAAAAGAAGCATTTATGTTATGATGTGGCTAGACTGGCATTTCAATGCAGCCAGTTCAGTCATTTTGTATTGTGGTATGGCAATATGTATTGGTTATCGTTGGTAAATCAAGCATTTATAAGTGTCATATGAAGCAAGTCCATCACTTTTATGCACTTAGTCTAGCAAACATGAGTATGTTCTTATATGGGAATAATAAGGTTTAATGTTGCAGTCAGCATGGAAATGTATGGACACAGCCAGTGTGAACATGTTTTATACTGGCACATATTGTGGGAAAATGCATCATGAAAATGTGTTGGAGAAATGCTCCTGTGCACTGTTGGTGACTTGCATGTATTGTTTTTTTTTCACGGGTTACCCTACAAAACCCAATTGCAAACTGTTTGGATTTTTAACCAATTTTTCTGAAAATGTGTGCTCTAAAATACACTATTTTTTTTTTTTCCAACAACATTTTATTGATTTTTACAAGATAGGATATTACATGCAACAGCGCAATACAGGTCAATATGAGCGTTAATTAAAGCCTTTATAGTCTATTTCGAGTCGTAGAGTGGAGGAGAAAGTGGGTGGATCCTGGATGCGGCGGTTGGGCGGGCGAGATCTGAGTGACTGTTCCCCTATGTTCTGGAGTGTTCGGGGACCGGTCGGGGATTAGTAGAGGGGGCTGCATTGGAGCCATCTGGTGAGTGGCGGCCTCCTGGTGAGGGTTGGGTATTTGGCCGCGTAGTCAAGGAAGGGGTCCCATATATTTAGGGTTCTATTTAAGGAGTTATTTAAGGAGTCAGAGCGGATTGCAGTGATTTTTTCTGATACTGCAATCTCCCAGCATTTGGCCCACCATAGGGCAATTGAGGGGCCACCTTTGTCTTTCCATAAACGAGCCATTGCGATCTTCGCGGCCAGTAGTAGATGGTTGCAAAGGCTTGAGATATGGCCTGAAATTGGGAATGCTCCATCGCCGGTTTCGCCCAGAAGGATGATGCCTGGGTCCCATGGAATTGAGAGGCCGGTTATTTCATTAATGTGCTTCAGCACTTCTTGCCAATATATTTCTGCCTTTGGGCATGTCCATACTAAGTGGTAGAGGGAACCGGGGGTTTGGCAGCCTCGCCAGCATCATTATTTGAGCACCCCTAAACGTCCCTTGCAGGGAGTAGGCTCCCTCGAAATGCTCGGTCGCTCTGCCATATCAGGGACAAATAATTACACCACCCCACTTAAAAAATTCATCAGCCGCCACCGCTGCCAGTACAAGCTGTACAAGAAAGAGGGTCAAGAACACGATGAGAGAGACAACTCAGTGACCTCAGGAAATGAGCCAATGAGAGAGGAGACTGAAGAAGAGCCAGAAGGATGTCGGGCAAGGCTGGCCAGATTTATCAGAAGACTGGTGTGTCTAAGTGAAGAAATGTAAAGACAGAACTATAAGTGACTTTATTTTGTTCAACAGGGGGAGATGTAGTGTCCTGGCAAGGACACAGTTAACAGAGCTGTGGAGCTCTGACGGAAGGGCCAATAAGCATGTGTGAACCACGCGCATGCGTAGTAGAGGATCTGGGAAGCAGTAGTTCGCCGCAGGAGAGGAATAAAGGAAGTTCAACCTACCGAAGGCTTCTGTCTTCTTTACAGGCCTGGGCCTGTTCCATGTATGCATGTGCCTGCATGTTCTCACTGCATGCTGCCCTCAATTGGGAATCACAGCTAAAAGAACCAACAGGAACTAGACAAGCATGGTCCAGGTTATGCGGTCCCGGGAGGCGAATCCATGCTGCTATTAGAGCAGACTTCATTCTTTACCATGTTTGGGTCTCAGAAACAGACAGTAGGAGAGAAGCAAAGAGCAAGTCGGGACAGGCAAGCAGACCAAGCAGGAGGAAGAAGGAGGAGTGGCATGAAGCGGAGAGAGGAGGGATGGTGGGGAAAGTGAAGGGACAGGAAGCAAAGGGGATAAGACCTGGAAAGAAGAGTAGAAGCAGGAGGAGTAGGAAGAGGAGATCAACGAAAGACAGAGAGGAAATACCTCAATAGCGAAGGAGAAGGAGGCGAAGACTAGAAAGAAGAGAGGTGCAATCTGGAGGAGCGAGCGGAAGATGCATTAGCTGAATGCAGGAAGGAGAAGGAGTAACAGAAGTAGGCGGTGAACACCACAAAGGAGTGAGGACAGACCTGTATGAGAGAGTAAAAGGTAGAGGAGAAGAAAGGAGCGATCTTCAGAGAGTTGCACATAAGAACGAGAGGTGGTGAGCAAAGCAAGCAAAGAGTAGGAAGTACTGGAGAGGGCAGGAGAGAGTGAAGGAGGCAGGCAGTGGAAAGACAGAACAAGGATCAAGGAGAAGCAAGATGTGGGAGAGCAGACCAGTGAAGGGCAAGGAGAGAAGAAGGCGGCAGTGCCAAACGTTGAATGAACAGAATCACTCAGGGGACCCCCGGAGAACCTAAGAAGAGAGGTGAGGAGGGCCTGATTGTTGAGGGGCATTGAGGAGGAAGATGCGAGAGGAGGTCACAAAGAGAGTAAAGCATAAGGGTCATAGAGAGGATCAAGAAAAAGGGGATGCCTGACCTCCTTGTGCTGTTAATGCCTGTGCAAGAGTGCAGGGTTAATGCCTGAAGTTCCTTGGTCCCAGTGGGACCTGCCAAAGCCTGTCCCAGGTGTGGCAGCGCCTGAAACAAGCCTGGTCCTCTGGGGTCCGAAAAGTTGGAGACGATGGCCTAGAAAGCTCAGCATCCTGACTACCCAAACAGTAGTAGAAGGACCCAAGCAAGCCAAGAGAAAGTGCACAGGACGCTTAAAATCCCACTGCCTGTGATTGACTTGCCTTTGAAAAAAGACATGCAATGTACCCAGTGCACCCCAATCCCTGGGGCCTGTAATTGAAACCAGATTTAACCTGAATGTGTGCGTGACGACCCCCATCCCGCCAGATAAAAAAAAGTGTATTATTTTTGATGATAATTATTTCAAGCAATATTAATTTTACAATAAAGTAAAATAGATACCGCAGCTGATATCCCTGGTGATAAAATGACTGACAACCGTTGCTAAACCAATAGGGCCTGATTGCACTGAAGTTGAAAAGGCGGCTTGATCTGCAGGCCTGTCGCTCTGTGCTTGTGACATTACATGGTTCAAGCACTTTTGCACATTTTTATTTGAAAATAAATGCAAAAGTACTAGTTACAGCTTGTGTAAACTTTACTGATGTATGGGGCTGCAGCGCCAATTTCAGAGAAAATAAAAGTGGGGTTTAAAAGCACACTAGATAGAATATTTAATATATTTGCAAAACAAAAACAAAGAATTACCACTCTATGTGGCTTTACCGCACTCTTGCTTTCTGTGCAAGGGAAGCAGTACACATTCCCCTCCCCCACCTTCAACTCTGTTCTGCCGCCAAACTGCTCCACTTTCGCATTTCCAAAGCAGGAGCAACAGAAAATAATCTAAGAAAAGGATGTTATCCCCCGAAAATACCACCAGCCTAAACAATTCATGGAATTATTTGCGCGAAAAATGGGGATTTGCGTGCCATTATGTGCTCAAATCCCTGTTTGACGAATGGGGATTTGCGGGCAGAATGGCACGCAAATCCTCGTTTTACGCGCAAATAATTCCTTGCATCAAAGTCTACTGCAGAAGGGGAGTGAAGTGGGGCTGTGTTCACTTCTGTCGCTCTTTCAACATTGCCAAAAGGTGGGCGCTCAGAGTGCACTTATCTGCACACCCCTCCCAGACCACCCTCATGCCATGGACATGCTGTCAGACCATATCTGTGCGTAAAGCCAAAGTTTCAGAATCGATTCAATCAAAAATATATTTCTGATTTGCACAGAGATCAGATATCTACTTTGAACAGCAATTTACCATTTAGAGAAATGTATATTGACTATTTCATATTTGATAACTCACAAGCAGGATTGTATTTCTTGCTTTTTTCAAACCCACCATGTTATTGATGGGAAATGGAATGCTGTTCATTGCTTGTTTCTTGACTGCCCGGATTGACTGCTCCCCTGCTGGGGCCACATTACAGAAACTTTGCACAAGTGCAAGTGCAAAGTTTGCACGGTATTAGCACTAGGGCAAAGTTTGCCCTTTTTTTTAAAACACTGGGACACATTAAAAAACCATTGCACCTCGACAAGTGCAGTTTTGCATACTAAAAGTACCAGGGCTAAAATTTCCCCAGTGCAAAAAAGATGCATGTTGACTACATTTTTGCACAAGGACAAAGTTTGCCGTAGTGCTAATACGGAATGGTATTAGCACTAGGGCAAACTTTGCCCTGATGCAAAAATGCATTAAAAATATATCGTTTTAGCACTGGGACAATTATATCCCTGGTGCTTTTAATATGCCAAACTGCACTTTTCGAGGCACAATGGTTTTTTAATGTGTTCCAGTGTTTTTAAAAATAGGGCAAACTTTGCCCTAGTGCTAATACCGTGCAAACTTTGCACTTGCACCAGTGCAAAGTTTCTGTAATCTGGCCCCTGGGCAGTAATAGGAGGTCATTACGACCCAGGCGCTAAGGGTTAACGCCGTCATTAACCCTTAACGCCTGATTCCAATTTTAACGGCTGCTTTTAGCAGGCGTTAAAATCCATGGCGCTAAACCGCCTTGGTGCTAATTACGGCACCGTAATTTACAGTGCCATAATTAGCGCCTTCCCCACTCCCATTATGCCCTATGGGGAAAAAATGGGAATGGGAAGGGTGTAAATCCGCCATCCACCATGGTGTAAACGTAGTTTACGTTTACACCATGGTGGTAAAGTTGGTGTACTTACCGCCTGGGTCGTAATGACCTCCATAGTCTTTTTGCGGGCCATGATGGATGTGGTAGCTTTGTGCATCGCTGTAATTTTGCGTGATAATCCCGCTGCAACGTAATTTGAACACCGGACTGCGCTTCGCGCGATTACTATGGGCGGAAAGGTTGCTGTAGTGATGGCCCAAAGGAGAGTAATGCATTCTGCTGAAGTGCAGACAATTCTTCAAAATTGTCGTTTATGCACTTTTCACATTGTCAGGTGTCTTGACCCATGTTTGAATTATTAGGCTACAACATTGGGTGCTGTGGGCTTAGAAAATCCAAGATGGCGGAAAAGCCCACATTTGCGCCAGAATCCAGGAAAACCACACAGTTTGGCGCACACCAAAATGGTCGCCTGCCCTGCCACCAACCAGTGCAAAGAGAGATGGTTCTGTTCCAAATTTGTTTCATTGGTGTCAAAATTTGCTAAAATCATGGCCCACAAGACCACTATAAAGATTCAACCTTCTTGTGGGGTGTTTCACATCACTCTACTGCAAGGATCCCCATCAAAACATTGTCAGCAAGGATCATAACCGTCAAGCCAAATTCCACTTTTAAATTTAAGAACAACTGTCAAAAAAAAAATAGGTGCAGTACCATTGCACGCCATTGAACAGCGCTGGTGCTCTATAAATCCTGACAGGAGAGCCGTCTTGCAGAACTGTGCATTTATCAGAAGGTGGTCTTATGTAATTAAAAGTTCAAAAGACTTGCCTGTCCATGGGAAACATTCACACCTGCCCTTCCCAGCAACAGCCCAGGATATCACATGGCCCTGTTGATTGGGAGGGAGGGGACCTCCCTGCAGCCTGCAGGATACAACACAATAGACTCTTCCAATTGAAAATAATATGCTGATTTGAGGTGTAACTGTAAACAGTGCTCTGGCAGGAAACAGGACATCTGACCATCTGACTCACCAAGCTTCTGGGGGTGGACCCAGACACTTTTGTGAATCGAATTGAAGGCAAATATGTGTTTTATAAGAATACTGATAACTAATTGTAACCAGATGACAGAAATGTACAACTTTGAGATTCTTAAAATGACAATTTTACTCACGGTTCAAGACTCAGCTGGTCGCTCTGTGATGTTCTGAGGCAAAACCCCGGGAATTATGAATATTGTAGACACTGTGTTTATGCTAGAGACATAGTAATTTACTGTAATATGCCCAGAGAGGGGTGTACCTCTGTGTAAATTTGGGTAAAAGTCCAATATGGCAAAACCCACTAAAAATGAAAATAAGTTTTTCTAAGTAAATGCAAAGGGGAGGGACTTCAGCCAGCCATAAAAATAGCATCACTCTGACTCATCCTGACTCACTACTCCGTTCTCCAGTCAGAGGACAGAAAATCTGATAGCCTATCAGGATCCTCAGAGGGTTGGGCATAGAAAATCAGCCGACCCACCCACTTTTAAAACACATAAAAAGAGACTGCTTTGGACAGGCAGGAGACATTCACTTTTCCATTTCAAACTGATTTCTTGCGAAAAATTTTGCCGGACCAGACGATATCCAGAAGACTCCAGAAACAGAACTTAGAATCCAGACTCCAGAAGTTGCAGCAGAGAGGCCCAGTCCAAAAGCTGAATCCTTCTCAGCAGGCCTCAGAATCCAGCAACCTAATCAAACTATTCAACAGCCGGGCGAGCTGTTTGATTCTGGCTAGGACCCTGTGCCAGAGCCCAGAAAGCAGTGCTGTATCCAGAGAGATCCAGAAGACCAGACTGCTGTGCAGTGCCAAGAACTTTTGCCAGAACCAGAGATCCAGACCAGCAGAGCAGAGCTGACCCAGATCGCTGTGACCAGAATCAGTGCCAGAGACCGTCCCGTGGCGAGAGAACCGCAGCCAACCTGACCAGATCTTGACGGCCTATTTCAAATTTATAGTGTGAGTACTCAGCCAGAACTGTGCAAACCAATCTCTTAGTCTAAAATAATCTAATTCAAACCATTTCCATCATTTAGAACTGCATCATAGAAATCGCCTGTTCATTCTGTGATTTCACACCTATCAAAGTGTCATTTGCCATTCTGAATCATTATTTTATTTCTGAGAATCGACCTCCATTAAATCGTCCGTATCTTTTGAACCGCATGTGCTAGGAATGAGAGTTAACTTTCATTTTAAAGCTAAGAATCTAAGCCTACTCCTTATAGTTTTTCCGTAATCGCGCTCGACGCATTCGGAAAAAGTGCTGCGAATTGAAAACTAGCCCAAACCTCTTCACTTGTAAAAAAAATAGCTGCTTTTGCTTGCATTGCTGAGATTCGTTTCAATCTGATAACCATTCCTGAATAATTGGTAGTGTTGACCTGAACCAATCTTAAGTAGCTGTCACCTACCCTAAATCTCCTATAGGGAATTAAAATCATTTTTAGCATATTTTCACTTCTTTGCAAATCACATTTAAAGTATTTTTGCCTGTGTTTTAAAATCATCCCTGTGCTCTAAGCTTGCTAGGGGGGAACTTGCATTGCTGAGATTCTTTTCAATCTGATAACCATTCCTGAATAATTGGTAGTGTTGACCTGAACCAATCTTAAGTAGCTATCACCTACCCTAAATCTCCTATAGGGAATTAAAATCATTTTTAGCATATTTTCACTTCTTTGCAAATCACATCTAAAGTATTTTTGCCTGTGTTTTAAAATCATCCCTGTGCTCTAAGCTTGCTAGGGGGGAACTGAATTGGTATTGCATTTGATGGTATTCCTGAAAATTGTGTGCTCTTCTTCCACCTCTTTATACTGCATAGGGGGAGAGGGAATTGCCACAAGGGGAAAAGTTATTATATTCTCTCTTGTTGCAACCATATCAGTTTATTTCTGTGCTGCATTCTTTCCATCATTGTTTTCCCTTGAAACCATAAAAGCATTCTCAGCTACCTTATCCTTCCTATACCAACTCCTAAGTGATTACAAAAGTGTGCTAGTGTAATATTATCCATTGTTGATCACTGTCATATTCATAAGTGTGCGATCAAATATTAATTTATTATTAAAGTGTGATATATATATATATATATATATATATATATATATATATATATATATTGTTTAATTTTCAGATAAATCTTTTAATTTGCAAAACAAACCTACTTCTTGGGCATCCCAGACTAGGCACTGACTTAGTTGGAGTACTGAATTGAAGTCGCTTAACAACATTTAACCAAAACCGGCCACAAAAAGCACAAGTGGTACGGTGGTCGTGTCTACCACTGCTCCGCTTTATAACACCAGTCCAGCCACCATCAGAATCTGGGATATTTTGGGCCTATTAAGTGCAGATAACAGATATCTCTGCAGCAGGTGCATAAACACAGCATCAGGAAGATTCATGGTCATTTTCATTTTAGGAGTAGACTGCACAGAGAGGACCAAGGCTGTTGGCACTTTTGTGCAAAAGGTCCACTCTGCAATTTTCCTCTTTTACACCAGGTGCAAAAATGCAAATCTAAAGTTACAAAGGCGAAATCACCTTTACTCGTCCATTTTCCACTCTTATGGTGGAAAAGTGGAAATCTATCCTGCAATGAACGATTGCGGGAGGCATTTACAATGCACTCCTATGGATTCATCCGGCTTTTACCAGCTGGTCATTTCATGCATATCCCACACGATTCCACTGCATCACCATGAGCATGAAACAACATGTTAGTGATAACGCAGCATTAGTTGGGCAGAGCGGGAAATGGATGTGGACCTGGGGCCAGATTACACAAGTTTGCACTGGTGCATGTGCAATGTTTGCACGGTATTAGCACTAGGTCAAAGTTTGCCTCGACAAGTGAAGTTTGCAATATGAACAGCACAAGGGCTAAAATTGTCCTAGTGCTAAAAAAGTACATGCTTGATGCATTTTTGCATCAGGGCAACGTTTGCACCACTGCTAATACCATTCCGTATTAGCACGTATTAGCACTAGGGCAAACTTTGCCCTAGTGCAAAAATGTTCTTCTAATATGCCAAACTGCACTTGTCATGGTGCAATGTTTTTTTTAATGTGTCCCAGTGTTTTTAAAAATAGGGCAAACATTGCCCTAGTGCTAATACTGTGCAAATGCTGCACTTACACGGGTGCAAAGATTCTCTAGTCTGGCCCATGGTATTTCTAACCTGATCAGCATGAGAAAGGCACAAAAATGAGAAGGATCAGAACAAGTGACAAAAACTTGTATGAGAGCCGCTTCACCCACAAAATGACGGCCTCTATGGTGACATGTTTGGCACAAAATACCTACATATCTAAAAGGAAACTTGTGGCTTGTCCAGATTCGGATTTGCGTGCCCTACAAATTCCTGTTTGACGAATGGGGGTTTGCGGGCAGACTGGCACACAAATCCCTGTTTTACACACAAATAATTCCATGAATCAGGTCTTGAAGGTGCGCTATGCAAGTGTGTTTCCCAAACAATAGCTCTGTGGGTAGCTCACAGTCACACAGTGCACCCTATTTTGATGCTATCATTGAAATTGCCTTAGATCAGCAGTTGATTTGGGGAATGATGGCCAGCTTTTTGGTGACCTATGTGTGGCTGGAATACGAGAATGTAGGTATCAAATTCTGTAATATTGAGCTTTTTGCAGCAAATGACGCCTAATTTCTGCAAATTTGATATATATATATATATATATATATATATATATATTTTAAATGACCTTTGCTTGGACAAGCGTCTATTCCATCATCAAGGTCATATAACTCTCATGGTTTCCACAAAGCTGCTTCAGCCAAAGCAGCCTTTAAAGAAATAATTAACATTTGAGATTTTGCAAGGCCTATCTGCTTTGAAAAGATTTGTTCCACTTTGACAACATAAAATGTTGCAAACTGAGATTAAAGTCTATTTCCTAGACAACCTGGCAGCAAGCAGGCATGTGACCATGCTCCCAGCAAAGTTGAAAAAGCAATTGTGTAAGACTCAAAAGAGCTGCAAGCTTCAAAAATAAAATACCACAATTTATAGGAACACTCATTTTGGGAGATAAAGCATAGGCTGATAGGCAGGTTTTTTAAAGAATGTATGTGAAAGCTTTGCTGCAAACCATAATAAAATACAAGGAGATGAAAAAATGTGCCCAAGATCACGAACAGTGTGAAATTGGGAAAGCGAGATTACAATTATCTCTCCCACTTGCATGGTAATTCGTTTAGCAGGTGAGTCAGGTTTACATCCCTTACTGTTATCTTGGAATTCAACTATCTATTCGCCACATTGCTCTGCTTGATATGATTGGTTGTTTATAGCGTGCTTAATACACAGAGGTTTATAAGCGCAGACCCCGGGATCGAACCTGTGTTGCTCCATGTCGTCTTGGTCATGTTGTCCCTGACTTATCCTCCCTTAAAGGTTACTTTCAATGCCAGGCATGCAATTAATGTCAGGCAATTAGTGTTTTTTAAATTTTGTTTAAGTGTGTTTCATTTTACATAGAAAACATAAATGCACCAGGGCAACGTGGTTCTTCCTTTCAGTAATCAGGGTAGATGTCTTCGTGGCTACTTAAATCTGTGCATGGAAAAGAAGACACATCATAAGGAAAGGACACACGTACCTTGAAAGCAAGGAGAAGGCTAAAGAAAGAAAAGAAGCCAGAAGCCAGAAGCCAGAGCAAAAACTGTGCCCCAAACCTGCACAATCATAAAATGAGTCAATCATGTCATCCCAAAAATGTCCAGAGTAGACATACTCATCAAACAGTTCTTTCTTTTTTATAATAAAAATATATCTTTGATCAAAGGTGAGCACCATAAATATCACAGATGCAGAAGGCCTCATCACGAGTTGGGCGGTAGCCCTTAAATGTGGTGGTGACGGTATTACCGCTGCATTTAAGGGCTGGCCCTATCACGAGTTGGGTGCTAAATGGGCTGTTTTACCTCCAGCTTTTTTCTGGAGGGTAAAATCCCAGCTGTATTAGCGCACTGTATTTGCTCTGAATGGCTGAATGGGGAATGGGGATCTAGGGGAAGAAGTCACACAAGGGTAGACGGGGGCAGGGGGGACCGTGACTGACAGTGTTATAACTTCATTAAATCTTGCACACTTTCAAACTTCCAGCCAACTTTTACATTGGGAGCAGAGCATCAACACTGCACCTTGGGGTTCTCTCAAAGGTCCCCCCTGAGACTGCACGTAGCCCAACCCACGAAGTTCCAAAATCAAAAAACCTTCCCTACATTGTTTAGTACCGTGGTCGGAATTATTCATGAGCCCCTCTTAGGACACTTAGGAAGAAAGGATTGACAAGGATTGACTGTGTGCCCCCACTGGTCCCCGTGTCCCTCTGTGTGCCCCCACTGGTCCCGTGTCCCACTGCCCCCCAGAGTCTGTCTGTTCAGCCCTCTTGCCCTCACCCATCACCTTTCTTCATTTTAGCACTTACTTTTATTGTCTCTTGACCTTTGATAACAGCTTGTCTGTCCCCCCTCTTTCCCTCTTGTTTTTCTCCTCCCGCCCTCTCCCAACCCTACCTTGATCAGGCATTGTCCTGTTAAGATAGTCATTTGTGCGTTCATTTCCTCTTCCCTTCTCTCCACTTCCCCACACCTCCCCTCCTTCCCCCCCTTTTGTCACTCTTGCACTGCAACAATTGTCGTCAGGCATAGTAATGTTACTGCTAGTATTGTCTCCTTTTTTTTCCGTCCTCCTCTCGCCCTTATTGTTTCATGCACTTGTACTATCACTTATGATATGATAGCAATTTTTTCACATTCTGATTTGTTTCAAGGACCTGTTAAGAATGTAACTGTATTCTCCCATTTAACCTCCTTCCTTGAAGCGCTTTGAAACACATTGTGTATAGGCGCTATACAAATAATCAATCAATCAATCAATCAATCAATCTCTCCAGCATTTTTTACTTTAGTTTTACATACATTTTAAAATTCCCTCGTGATATGCCCCCGGGGTACCAACTCCTTGACCCTGTCAGAGAGTGTAGGTCGAGTCTCTTCCTCCAGAATAATCCTCTTTGCCACCACAGTTGCCCTTACTAAAAACTCCTTATCACCTCAATCGAACTCCCGGCCGCTGCTAACAAACAATAGAACTGTGGTTGCGATTTAAAGTGTCATTTCTGTCTCTTTCGAGATATCTGACCAGAATCCTGAGACCCAACTGCACGCTCATCAACACACCCTCCCCAACACATGCCCGCCACCTGTCCCCTTCCACCAGTCCATGTCTACCTATCCGCTCAGGAGTCCAGAAATGGCCAAGGAGTGTCCTTTGCTGAACCGAGATTAGATTCTGGTCTGAGCAAAACCTGACTGGATCTAATTGATACGGTATTGCCCCAGAATGATGGGAAAAAACGCTGAGTGTGCGTTTTCTGTGCATTTGGCAGGTGTCCGCTCATTTGGTCGAAAAAAAAAGATCGAATGACCATTTGGTCGAAACCAAATGGCCGGAAAAAAAAATGGTCGAATTTTTTTTATTATTTATTTATATATTTTTTTTGTTTTGTTTGGTTAAAAAAAAATAATATATAAAAAGGAGGGATGGGGTGGGAACCACCCCAAGAAAAATAAAATGTAAAAAAAAAAAAAAATCGACCATTTGGATTTCGACCATTTGGTGTCGACCAAATGGTCATTCGACCATTTGGTTGTCGACCAAATGACTGGCAGCCCATTTGGCATAGTACAAAAATGACGAAGATGATAATACCGAACCAGGTGAGCAGGGGTTGCGGGAGTGTTTGGCATTATGGGCTTCTGGGTTGCAGGAGTGCACCCCGCATACATTGAATGTAAAGCGAGGTGGGGGGACAAATGAAGAGATTCCGAAAAGCTCAAGTTTCGACATGCGACCAAGTCGGCTTTGCAATTTTGAAACTCAAGCTTTTCGGAATTCGGTTTTTTGACATAGATCCATTGAAACATGTAAGTAATGAAACAAAGAGGGCTAGAAAGGATTTGACATATACATTCAATTATCCAACTATTGTAAGCACAGTATAAGAGTCAAGCATCATTCACTGAAACTGTGCTCTAAAAAACGTAGGTTATACTAAGAGGCAAGCATTGTTCACTGAAACTGTGCTCTAAGAACTGTAGGTTAAAGTAAGAGGCAAGCATCATTCACTGAAACTGTGCTCTAAGAACCGTAGGTTATAAGAGGCAAGCATCATTCACTAAAACTGTGCTCTAAGAACCGTAGGTTATAGTAAGAGGCAAGCATCATTCACTGAAACTGTGCTCTAAAAACCGTAGGTTATAATAAGAGGCAAGCATCATTCACTGAAAGTGTGCTCTAAAAACCGTAGGTTATAGTAAGAGGCAAGCATCATTCACTGAAACTGTGCTCTAAGAACAATAGGTTATAGTAAGAGGCAAGCATCATTCACTGAAAGTGTGCTCTAAAAACCGTAGGTTATAGTAAGAGGCAAGCATCATTCACTGAATGTGTGCTCTAAGAACCGTAGGTTATAGTAAGAGGCAAGCATCATTCAATGAAAGTGTGCTCTAAAAACCGTAGGTTATACTAAGAGGCGAGCATCATTCACTGAAAGTGTGCTCTAATAACCGTAGGTTATAGTAAGAGGCGAGCATCATTCACTGAATCTGTGCTCTAAGAACAGTAGGTTATAAGAGGCAAGCATCATTCACTGAAACTGTGCTCTAAGAACCGTAGGTTATAGTAAGATGCTAGAGCTGGGGAACGAGGGGCTAAAGAGCAACATTACAGCATAGTTTAATTATAATGAAGTGTGTGGAGCAATCTTGAAGTAGAAACTATGAGGGTGCAGTTTGTAATGAAAACCAAAAAGGCACAAGGTGGAAGGAAAAATAACAATTAAGGCTATCGCGGAAGACCATTGAGCACCTGGTGGCAGAGCACAGGGAAAGCTTGTTGGCCATGGCCAAAGTGACCATCATTTTTCCCAATTTTTGGCTGAGCACCAGGGGCTAATAAGATCAAACGGTGGGGGGATGTGCAAGGGTTCCACAGTTTTAGTAGTTCTGTCTGGAACACACAGAAGGTGATGCAGTGTAGTGCCTTCCCTACTTCTCAACCACTGCAACCTCTGTCACTTCCTCCTCCTCTGGAAGACCCCAGCACACAGCAAGAGAGCTGTGTGGTGAGTACTCACCAGTTCTAAGAGCGAGCTGGCCATGGCTGCGATGTGGCCCCGGTCCTGGTTGACTCTGTGTCATCGGCGTGCTCCTGCCCAAGGTACCGACCACACCACTAGGCAGAGTGTGGGGGAAAAGACCTCAGTGCATGTGCAGCCGCACTAAACACTCGTGTCTTCTCAGCATGGTTGCATCAGTGATGGCTGCCAGGCCTGGCTGGCCTTGAACTCGCTACCTCTTGGCAGTGGCCACTGGATGGCATCCCACTGGGCTTTCACGTGGATCCCTTGCCACACAGAACTGCTTGTGCTTTGAGATATCAGAGGTTCAATGGTGGATGTGGTAGCTTTGTGCATCGCTGTAATTTTGCGTGATAATCCCGCTGCAACGTAATTTGAACACCGGACAGCGCTTCGCGCGATTACTATGGGCGCAAAGGTTGCTGTAGTGATGGCCCCAAAGGAGAGTAATGCATTCTGCTGAAGTGCAGACAATTCTTCAAAATTGTCGTTTATGCACTTTTCACATTGTCAGGTGTCTTGACCCATGTTTGAATTATTAGGCTACAACATTGGGTGCTGTGGGCTTAGAAAATCCAAGATGACGGAAAAGCCCACATTTGCGCCAGAATCCAGGAAAACCACACAGTTTGGCACACACCAAAATGGTCGCCTGCCCTGCCACCAACCAGTGCAAAGAGAGATGGTTCTGTTCCAAATTTGTTTCATTGGTGTCACAATTTGCTAAAATCATGGCCCACAAGACCACTATAAAGATTCAACCTTCTTGTGGGGTGTTTCACATCACTCTACTGCAAGGATCCCCATCAAAACATTGTCAGCAAGGATCATAACCGTCAAGCCAAATTCCACTTTTAAATATAAGAACAGCTGTCAAAAAAAAAATGGGTGCAGTACCATTGCACGCCATTGAACGGCGCTGGCGCTCTATAAATCCTGACAGGAGAGCCGTCTTGCAGAACTGTGCATTGAACAGAAGGTGGTCTTATATAATTAAAAGTTCAAAAGACTTGCCTGTCCATGGGAAACATTCACACCTGCCCTTCCCAGCAACAGCCCAGGATATCACATGGCCCTGTTGATTGGGAGGGAGGGGACCTCCCTGCAGCCTGCAGGACACAACACAATAGACTCTTTCAATTGAAAAGAATATGCTGATTTGAGGTGTAACTGTAAACAGTGCTCTGGCAGGAAACAGGACATCTGACTATCTGACTCACCAAGCTTCTGGGGGTGGACCCAGACACTTTTGTGAATCCAATTGAAGGCAAATATGTGTTTTATAAGAATACTGATAACTAATTGTAACCAGATGACAGAAATGTACAACTTTTAGATTCTTAAAATGACCATTTTACTCACGGTTCAAGACTCAGCTGGTCGCTCTGTGATGTTCTGAAGCAAAACCCCGGGAATTATGAATATTGTAGACACTGTGTTTATGCTAGAGACATAGTAATTTACTGTAATATGCCCAGAGAGGGATGTACCTCTGTGTAAATTTGGGTAAAAGTCCAATATGGCAAAACCCACTAAAAATGAAAATAAGTTCTTCTAAGTAAATGCAAAGGGGAGGGACTTCAGCCAGCCATAAAAATAGCATCACTCTGACTCATCCTGACTCACTACTCCATTCTCCAGTCAGAGGACAGAAAATCTGATAGCCTATCAGGATCCTCAGAGGGTTGGGCATAGAAAATCAGCCGACCCACCCACTTTTAAAACACATAAAAAGAGACTGCTTTGGACAGGCAGGAGACATTCACTTTTCCATTTCAAACTGATTTCTTGCGAAAAAGTTTGCCGGACCAGACGATATCCAGAAGACTCCAGAAACAGAACTTAGAATCCAGACTCCAGAAGTTGCAGCAGAGAGGCCCAGTCCAAAAGCTGAATCCTTCTCAGCAGGCCTCAGAATCCAGCAACCTAACCAAACTATTCAACAGCCGGGCGAGCTGTTTGATTCTGGCTAGGACCCTGTACCAGAGCCCAGAAAGCAGTGCTGTATCCAGAGAGATCCAGAAGACCAGACTGCTGTGCAGTGCCAAGAACTTTTGCCAGAACCAGAGATCCAGACCAGCAGAGCAGAGCTGACCCAGATCGCTGTGACCAGAACCAGTGCCAGAGACGTCCCGTGGCGAGAGAACCGCAGCCAACCTGACCAGATCTTGACGGCCTATTTCAAATTTATAGTGTGAGTACTCAGCCAGAACTGTGCAAACCAATCTCTTAGTCTAAAATAATCTAATTCAAACCATTTCCATCATTTAGAACTGCATCATAGAAATCGCGTGTTCATTCTGTGATTTCACACCTGTGAAAGTGTAATTTGCCATTCTGAATCATTATTTTATTTCTGAGAATCGACCTCCATTAAATCGTCCGTATCTTTTGAACCGCATGTGCTAGGAATGAGAGTTAACTTTCATTTTAAAGCTAAGAATCTAAGCCTACTCCTTATAGTTTTTCCGTAATCGCGCTCGAGGCATTCGGAAAAAGTGCTGCGAATTGAAAACTAGCTCAAACTTCTTCACTTTTAAAAAAAATAGCTGCTTTTGCTTGCATTGTTGAGATTCGTTTCAATCTGATAACCATTCCTGAATAATTGGTAGTGTTGACCTGAACCAATCTTAAGTAGCTATCACCTACCCTAAATCTCCTATAGGGAATTAAAATCATTTTTAGCATATTTTCACTTCTTTGCAAATCACATCTAAAGTATTTTTGCCTGTGTTTTAAAATCATCCCTGTGCTCTAAGCTTGCTAGGGGGGAACTGAATTGGTATTGCATTTGATGGTATTCCTGAAAATTGTGTGCTCTTCTTCCACCTCTTTATACTGCATAGGGGGAAGAGGGAACTGCCACAAGGGGAAAAGTGATTATATTCTCTCTTGTTGAAACCATATCAGTTTATTTCTGTGCTGCATTCTTTCCATCATTGTTTTTCCTTGAAACCATAAACGCATTCTCAGCTACCTTATCCTTCCTATACCAACTCCTAAGTGATTACAAAAGTGTGCTAGTGTAATATTATCTATTGTTGATCACTGTCATATTCATAAGTGTGCGATCAAATATTAATTTATTATAAAAGTGTGATATATATATATATATATATATAGTTTAATTTTCAGATAAATCTTTTAATTTGCAAAACAAACCTACTTCTTGGCTCAGTGAAGTCAGGGGGATTCAAAGAGAGGGGCGTTATACAAGGGTTTATCATCCAGATTTATGAACTAGTCATAAAAATATATAAATAGGGGCTTTCATTGGGCATCCCAGACTAGGCACTGACTTAGTTGGAGTACTGAATTGAAGTCGCTTAACAACATTTAACCAAAACCGGCCACAAAAAGCACAAGTGGTACGGTGGTCGTGTCTACCACTGCTCCGCTTTATAACACCAGTCCGGCCACCATCAGAATCTGGGATATTTTGGGCCTATTAAGTGCAGATAACAGATATCTCTGCAGCAGGTGCATAAACACAGCATCAGGAAGATTCATGGTCATTTTCATTTTAGGAGTAGACTGCACAGAGAGGACCAAGGCTGTTGGCACTTTTGTGCAAAAGGTCCACTCTGCAATTTTCCTCTTTTACACCAGGTGCAAAAATGCAAATCTAAAGTTACAAAGGCGAAATCACCTTTACTCGTCCATTTTCCACTCTTATGGTGGAAAAGTGGAAATCTATCCTGCAATGAACGATTGCGGGAGGCATTTACAATGCACTCCTATGGATTCCTCCGGCTTTTACCAGCTGGTCATTTCATGCATATCCCACACGATTCCACTGCATCACCATGAGCATGAAACAACATGTTAGTGATAACGCAGCATTAGTTGGGCAGAGCGGGAAATGGATGTGGACCGGAGGCCAGATTACACAAGTTTGCACTGGTGCATGTGCAATGTTTGCACGGTATTAGACCTAGGTCAAAGTTTGCCCTATTTTTAAAAACATTGGGACACATTAAAAAAAAGTGCACCTCGACAAGTGAAGTTTGCAATATGAACAGCACAAGGGCTAAAATTGTCCTAGTGCTAAAAAGATACATGTTTGATGCATTTTTGCATCAGGGCAACGTTTGCACCACTGCTAATACCATTCCGTATTAGCACTAGGGCAAACTTTGCCCTAGTGCAAAAATGTTCTTCTAATATGCCAAACTGCACTTGTCATGGTGCAATGTTTTTTTTAATGTGTCCCAGTGTTTTTAAAAATAGGGCAAACTTTGCCCTAGTGCTAATACTGTGCAAATGCTGCACTTACACCGGTGCAAAGATTCTCTAGTCTGGCCCATGGTATTTCTAACCTGATCAGCATCAGAAAGGCACAAAAATGAGAAGGATCAGAACAAGTGACAAAAACTGGTATGAGAGCCGCTTCACCCACAAAATGACAGCATCCATTGTGACATGTTTGGCACAAAATACCTACATATCTAAAAGGAAACTTGTGGCTTGCCCTGATTCGGATTTGCGTGCCCCTACGAATTCCTGTTTGACGAATGGGGGTTTGCGGGCAGACTGGCACACAAATCCCTGTTTTACACACAAATAATTCCATGAATCAGGTCTTGAAGGTGCGCTATGCAAGTGTGTTTCCCAAACAATAGCTCTGTGGGTAGCTCACAGTCACACAGTGCACCCTATTTTGATGCTATCATTGAAATTGCCTTACATCAGCAGTTGATTTGGGGAATGATGGCCAGCTATTTGGTGACCTATGTGTGGCTGGAATACGAGAATGTAGGTATCAAATTCTGTAATATTGAGCTTTTTGCAGCAAATGACGCCTAATTTCTGCAAATTTGATATATATATATATATATATATATATATATATATATATATATATATATATATATATATATATATATTTTTTTTTTTTTTTTTTTTTTTTTTTTTTAAATGACCTTTGCTTGGACAAGCGTCTATTCCATCATCAAGGTCATAAAACTCTCATGGTTTCCACAAAGCTGCTTCAGCCAAAGCAGCCTTTAAATAAATAATTAACATTTGAGATTTTGCAAGGCCTATCTGCTTTGAAAAGATTTGTTCCACTTTGACAACATAAAATGTTGCAAACTGAGATTAAAGTCTATTTCCTAGACAACCTGGCAGCAAGCAGGCATGTGACCATGCTCCCAGCAAAGTTGAAAAAGCAATTGTGTAAGACTCAAAAGAGCTGCAAGCTGCAAAAATAAAATACCACAATTTATAGGAACACTCATTTTGGGAGATAAAGCATAGGCTGATAGGCAGGTTTTTTAAAGAATGTATGTGAAAGCTTTGCTGCAAACCATAATAAAATACAAGGAGATGAAAAAATGTGCCCAAGATCACAAACAGTGTGAAATTGGGAAAGCGAGATTACAATTATCTCTCCCACTTCCATGGTAATTCGTTTAGCAGGTGATTCAGGTTTACATCCCTTACTGTTATCTTGGAATTCAACTATCTATTCGCCACATTGCTCTGCTTGATATGATTGGTTATTTATAGCGTGCTTAATACCCAGAGGTTTATAAGCGCAGACCCCGGGATCGAACCTGTGTTGCTCCATGTCGTCTTGGTCATGTTGTCCCTGACTTATCCTCCCTTAAAGGTTACTTTCAATGCCAGGCATGCAATTAATGTCAGGCAATTAGTGTTTTTTTAAATTTTGTGTAAGTGTGTTTCATTTTACATAGAAAACATAAATGCACCAGGGCAAAGTGGTTCTTCCTTTCAGTAATCAGGGTAGATGTCTTCGTGGCTACTTAAATCTGTGCATGGAAAAGAAGACACATCATAAGGAAAGGACACACGTACCTTGAAATCAAGGAGAAGGCTAAAGAAAGAAAAGAAGCCAGAAGCCAGAAGCCAGAGCAAAAACTGTGCCCCAAACCTGCACAATCATAAAATGAGTCAATCATGTCATCCCAAAAATGTCCAGAGTAGACATACTCATCAAACAGTTCTTTCTTTTTTATAATAAAAATATATCTTTGATCAAAGGTGAGCACCATAAATATCACAGATGCAGAAGGCCTCATCACGAGTTGGGCGGTAGCCCTTAAATGTGGTGGTGACGGTATTACCGCTGCATTTAAGGGCTGGCCCTATCACTAGTTGGGTGCTAAATGGGCTGTTTTACCTCCAGCTTTTTTCTGGAGGGTAAAATCCCAGCTGTATTAGCGCACTGTATTTGCTCTGAATGGCTGAAAGGGGAATGGGGATCTAGGGGAAGAAGTCACACAAGGGTAGACGGGGGCAGGGGGGACCGTGACTGACAGTGTTATAACTTCATTAAATCTTGCACACTTTCAAACTTCCAGCCAACTTTTACATTGGGAGCAGAGCATCAACACTGCACCTTGGGGTTCTCTCAAAGGTCCCCCCTGAGACTGCATGTAGCCCAACCCACGAAGTTCCAAAATCAAAAAACCTTCCCTACATTGTTTAGTACCGTGGTCGGAATTATTCATGAGCCCTTCTTAGGACACTTGGGAAGAAAGGATTGACAAGGATTGACTGTGTGCCCCCACTGGTCCCCGTGTCCCTCTGTGTGCCCCCACTGGTCCCGTGTCCCACTGCCCCCCAGAGTCTGTCTGTTCAGCCCTCTTGCCCTCACCCCTCACCTTTCTTCATTTTAGCACTTACTTTTATTGTCTCTTGACCTTTGATAACAGCTTGTCTGTCCCCCCTCTTTCCCTCTTGTTTTTCTCCTCCCGCCCTCTCCCAACCCTACCTTGATCAGGCATTGTCCTGTTAAGATAGTCATTTGTGCGTTCATTTCCTCTTCCCTTCTCTCCACTTCCCCACACCTCCCCTCCTTCCCCCCCTTTTGTCACTCTTGCACTGCAACAATTGTCGTCAGGCATAGTAATGTTACTGCTAGTACTGTCTCCTTTTTTTTCCGTCCTCCTCTCGCCCTTATTGTTCCATGCACTTGTACTATCGCTTATGATATGATAGTAATTTTTTCACATTCTAATTTGTTTCAAGGACCTGTTAAGAATGTAACTGTATTCTCCCATTTAACCTCCTTCCTTGAAGCGCTTTGAAACACATTGTGTATAGGCGCTATACAAATAATCAATCAATCAATCTCTCCAGCATTTTTTACTTTAGTTTTACATACATTTTAAAATTCCCTCGTGATATGCCCCCGGGGTACCAACTCCTTGACCCTGTCAGAGAGTGTAGGTCGAGTCTCTTCCTCCAGAATAATCCTCTTTGCCACCACAGTTGCCCTTACTAAAAACTCCTTATCACCTCAATCGAACTCCCGGCCGCTGCTAACAAACAATAGAACTGTGGTTGCGATTTAAAGTGTCATTTCTGTCTCTTTCGAGATATCTGACCAGAATCCTGAGACCCAACTGCACGCTCATCAACACACCCTCCCCAACACATGCCCGCCACCTGTCCCCTTCCACCAGTCCATGTCTACCTATCCGCTCAGGAGTCCAGAAATGGCCAAGGAGTGTCCTTTGCTGAACCGAGATTAGATTCTGGTCTGAGCAAAACCTGACTGGATCTAATTGATACGGTATTGCCCCAGAATGATGGGAAAAAACGCTGAGTGTGCGTTTTCTGTGCATTTGGCAGGTGTCCGCTCATTTGGTCGAAAAAAAAAGATCGAATGACCATTTGGTCGAAACCAAATGGCCGGAAAAAAAATGGTCGAATTTTTTTTATTATTTATTTATATATTTTTTTTGTTTTGTTTGGTTAAAAAAAAATAATATATAAAAAGGAGGGATGGGGTGGGAACCACCCCAAGAAAAATAAAATGTAAAAAAAAAAAAAAATCGACCATTTGGATTTCGACCATTTGGTGTCGACCAAATGGTCATTCGACCATTTGGTTGTCGACCAAATGACTGGCAGCCCATTTGGCATAGTACAAAAATGACGAAGATGATAATACCGAACCAGGTGAGCAGGGGTTGCGGGAGTGTTTGGCATTATGGGCTTCTGGGTTGCAGGAGTGCACCCCGCATACATTGAATGTAAAGCGAGGTGGGGGGACAAATGAAGAGATTCCGAAAAGCTCAAGTTTCGACATGCGACCAAGTCGGCTTTGCAATTTTGAAACTCAAGCTTTTCGGAATTCGGTTTTTTGACATAGATCCATTGAAACATGTAAGTAATGAAACAAAGAGGGCTAGAAAGGATTTGACATATACATTCAATTATCCAACTATTGTAAGCACAGTATAAGAGTCAAGCATCATTCACTGAAACTGTGCTCTAAAAAACGTAGGTTATACTAAGAGGCAAGCATTGTTCACTGAAACTGTGCTCTAAGAACTGTAGGTTAAAGTAAGAGGCAAGCATCATTCACTGAAACTGTGCTCTAAGAACCGTAGGTTATAAGAGGCAAGCATCATTCACTAAAACTGTGCTCTAAGAACCGTAGGTTATAGTAAGAGGCAAGCATCATTCACTGAAACTGTGCTCTAAAAACCGTAGGTTATAATAAGAGGCAAGCATCATTCACTGAAAGTGTGCTCTAAAAACCGTAGGTTATAGTAAGAGGCAAGCATCATTCACTGAAACTGTGCTCTAAGAACGTAGGTTATAGTAAGAGGCAAGCATCATTCACTGAAACTGTGCTCTAAGAACAATAGGTTATAGTAAGAGGCAAGCATCATTCACTGAAAGTGTGCTCTAAAAACCGTAGGTTATAGTAAGAGGCAAGCATCATTCACTGAATGTGTGCTCTAAGAACCGTAGGTTATAGTAAGAGGCAAGCATCATTCAATGAAAGTGTGCTCTAAAAACCGTAGGTTATACTAAGAGGCGAGCATCATTCACTGAAAGTGTGCTCTAATAACCGTAGGTTATAGTAAGAGGCGAGCATCATTCACTGAATCTGTGCTCTAAGAACAGTAGGTTATAAGAGGCAAGCATCATTCACTGAAACTGTGCTCTAAGAACCGTAGGTTATAGTAAGATGCTAGAGCTGGGGAACGAGGGGCTAAAGAGCAACATTACAGCATAGTTTAATTATAATGAAGTGTGTGGAGCAATCTTGAAGTAGAAACGATGAGGGTGCAGTTTGTAATGAAAACCAAAAAGGCACAAGGTGGAAGGAAAAATAACAATTAAGGCTATCGCGGAAGACCATTGAGCACCTGGTGGCAGAGCACAGGGAAAGCTTGTTGGCCATGGCCAAAGTGACCATCATTTTTCCCAATTTTTGGCTGAGCACCAGGGGCTAATAAGATCAAACGGTGGGGGGATGTGCAAGGGTTCCACAGTTTTAGTAGTTCTGTCTGGAACACACAGAAGGTGATGCAGTGTAGTGCCTTCCCTACTTCTCAACCACTGCAACCTCTGTCACTTCCTCCTCCTCTGGAAGACCCCAGCACACAGCAAGAGAGCTGTGTGGTGAGTACTCACCAGTTCTAAGAGCGAGCTGGCCATGGCTGCGATGTGGCCCCGGTCCTGGTTGACTCTGTGTCATCGGCGTGCTCCTGCCCAAGGTACCGACCACACCACTAGGCAGAGTGTGGGGGAAAAGACCTCAGTGCATGTGCAGCCGCACTAAACACTCGTGTCTTCTCGGCATGGTTGCATCAGTGATGGCTGCCAGGCCTGGCTGGCCTTGAACTCGCTACCTCTTGGCAGTGGCCACTGGATGGCATCCCACTGGGCTTTCACGTGGATCCCTTGCCACACAGAACTGCTTGTGCTTTGAGATATCAGAGGTTCAATGGTGGATGTGGTAGCTTTGTGCATCGCTGTAATTTTGCGTGATAATCCCGCTGCAACGTAATTTGAACACCGGACAGCGCTTCGCGCGATTACTATGGGCGCAAAGGTTGCTGTAGTGATGGCCCCAAAGGAGAGTAATGCATTCTGCTGAAGTGCAGACAATTCTTCAAAATTGTCGTTTATGCACTTTTCACATTGTCAGGTGTCTTGACCCATGTTTGAATTATTAGGCTACAACATTGGGTGCTGTGGGCTTAGAAAATCCAAGATGACGGAAAAGCCCACATTTGCGCCAGAATCCAGGAAAACCACACAGTTTGGCACACACCAAAATGGTCGCCTGCCCTGCCACCAACCAGTGCAAAGAGAGATGGTTCTGTTCCAAATTTGTTTCATTGGTGTCACAATTTGCTAAAATCATGGCCCACAAGACCACTATAAAGATTCAACCTTCTTGTGGGGTGTTTCACATCACTCTACTGCAAGGATCCCCATCAAAACATTGTCAGCAAGGATCATAACCGTCAAGCCAAATTCCACTTTTAAATATAAGAAAAGCTGTCAAAAAAAAAATGGGTGCAGTACCATTGCACGCCATTAAACGGCGCTGGTGCTCTATAAATCCTGACAGGAGAGCCGTCTTGCAGAACTGTGCATTGATCAGAAGGTGGTCTTATATAATTAAAAGTTCAAAAGACTTGCCTGTCCATGGGAAACATTCACACCTGCCCTTCCCAGCAACAGCCCAGGATATCACATGGCCCTGTTGATTGGGAGGGAGGGGACCTCCCTGCAGCCTGCAGGACACAACACAATAGACTCTTTCAATTGAAAAGAATATGCTGATTTGAGGTGTAACTGTAAACAGTGCTCTGGCAGGAAACAGGACATCTGACTATCTGACTCACCAAGCTTCTGGGGGTGGACCCAGACACTTTTGTGAATCCAATTGAAGGCAAATATGTGTTTTATAAGAATACTGATAACTAATTGTAACCAGATGACAGAAATGTACAACTTTTAGATTCTTAAAATGACCATTTTACTCACGGTTCAAGACTCAGCTGGTCGCTCTGTGATGTTCTGAAGCAAAACCCCGGGAATTATGAATATTGTAGACACTGTGTTTATGCTAGAGACATAGTAATTTACTGTAATATGCCCAGAGAGGGATGTACCTCTGTGTAAATTTGGGTAAAAGTCCAATATGGCAAAACCCACTAAAAATGAAAATAAGTTCTTCTAAGTAAATGCAAAGGGGAGGGACTTCAGCCAGCCATAAAAATAGCATCACTCTGACTCATCCTGACTCACTACTCCATTCTCCAGTCAGAGGACAGAAAATCTGATAGCCTATCAGGATCCTCAGAGGGTTGGGCATAGAAAATCAGCCGACCCACCCACTTTTAAAACACATAAAAAGAGACTGCTTTGGACAGGCAGGAGACATTCACTTTTCCATTTCAAACTGATTTCTTGCGAAAAAGTTTGCCGGACCAGACGATATCCAGAAGACTCCAGAAACAGAACTTAGAATCCAGACTCCAGAAGTTGCAGCAGAGAGGCCCAGTCCAAAAGCTGAATCCTTCTCAGCAGGCCTCAGAATCCAGCAACCTAACCAAACTATTCAACAGCCGGGCGAGCTGTTTGATTCTGGCTAGGACCCTGTACCAGAGCCCAGAAAGCAGTGCTGTATCCAGAGAGATCCAGAAGACCAGACTGCTGTGCAGTGCCAAGAACTTTTGCCAGAACCAGAGATCCAGACCAGCAGAGCAGAGCTGACCCAGATCGCTGTGACCAGAACCAGTGCCAGAGACGTCCCGTGGCGAGAGAACCGCAGCCAACCTGACCAGATCTTGACGGCCTATTTCAAATTTATAGTGTGAGTACTCAGCCAGAACTGTGCAAACCAATCTCTTAGTCTAAAATAATCTAATTCAAACCATTTCCATCATTTAGAACTGCATCATAGAAATCGCGTGTTCATTCTGTGATTTCACACCTGTGAAAGTGTAATTTGCCATTCTGAATCATTATTTTATTTCTGAGAATCGACCTCCATTAAATCGTCCGTATCTTTTGAACCGCATGTGCTAGGAATGAGAGTTAACTTTCATTTTAAAGCTAAGAATCTAAGCCTACTCCTTATAGTTTTTCCGTAATCGCGCTCGAGGCATTCGGAAAAAGTGCTGCGAATTGAAAACTAGCTCAAACTTCTTCACTTTTAAAAAAAATAGCTGCTTTTGCTTGCATTGTTGAGATTCGTTTCAATCTGATAACCATTCCTGAATAATTGGTAGTGTTGACCTGAACCAATCTTAAGTAGCTATCACCTACCCTAAATCTCCTATAGGGAATTAAAATCATTTTTAGCATATTTTCACTTCTTTGCAAATCACATCTAAAGTATTTTTGCCTGTGTTTTAAAATCATCCCTGTGCTCTAAGCTTGCTAGGGGGGAACTGAATTGGTATTGCATTTGATGGTATTCCTGAAAATTGTGTGCTCTTCTTCCACCTCTTTATACTGCATAGGGGGAAGAGGGAACTGCCACAAGGGGAAAAGTGATTATATTCTCTCTTGTTGAAACCATATCAGTTTATTTCTGTGCTGCATTCTTTCCATCATTGTTTTTCCTTGAAACCATAAACGCATTCTCAGCTACCTTATCCTTCCTATACCAACTCCTAAGTGATTACAAAAGTGTGCTAGTGTAATATTATCTATTGTTGATCACTGTCATATTCATAAGTGTGCGATCAAATATTAATTTATTATAAAAGTGTGATATATATATATATATATATATATAGTTTAATTTTCAGATAAATCTTTTAATTTGCAAAACAAACCTACTTCTTGGCTCAGTGAAGTCAGGGGGATTCAAAGAGAGGGGCGTTATACAAGGGTTTATCATCCAGATTTATGAACTAGTCATAAAAATATATAAATAGGGGCTTTCATTGGGCATCCCAGACTAGGCACTGACTTAGTTGGAGTACTGAATTGAAGTCGCTTAACAACATTTAACCAAAACCGGCCACAAAAAGCACAAGTGGTACGGTGGTCGTGTCTACCACTGCTCCGCTTTATAACACCAGTCCGGCCACCATCAGAATCTGGGATATTTTGGGCCTATTAAGTGCAGATAACAGATATCTCTGCAGCAGGTGCATAAACACAGCATCAGGAAGATTCATGGTCATTTTCATTTTAGGAGTAGACTGCACAGAGAGGACCAAGGCTGTTGGCACTTTTGTGCAAAAGGTCCACTCTGCAATTTTCCTCTTTTACACCAGGTGCAAAAATGCAAATCTAAAGTTACAAAGGCGAAATCACCTTTACTCGTCCATTTTCCACTCTTATGGTGGAAAAGTGGAAATCTATCCTGCAATGAACGATTGCGGGAGGCATTTACAATGCACTCCTATGGATTCCTCCGGCTTTTACCAGCTGGTCATTTCATGCATATCCCACACGATTCCACTGCATCACCATGAGCATGAAACAACATGTTAGTGATAACGCAGCATTAGTTGGGCAGAGCGGGAAATGGATGTGGACCGGAGGCCAGATTACACAAGTTTGCACTGGTGCATGTGCAATGTTTGCACGGTATTAGACCTAGGTCAAAGTTTGCCCTATTTTTAAAAACATTGGGACACATTAAAAAAAAGTGCACCTCGACAAGTGAAGTTTGCAATATGAACAGCACAAGGGCTAAAATTGTCCTAGTGCTAAAAAGATACATGTTTGATGCATTTTTGCATCAGGGCAACGTTTGCACCACTGCTAATACCATTCCGTATTAGCACTAGGGCAAACTTTGCCCTAGTGCAAAAATGTTCTTCTAATATGCCAAACTGCACTTGTCATGGTGCAATGTTTTTTTTAATGTGTCCCAGTGTTTTTAAAAATAGGGCAAACTTTGCCCTAGTGCTAATACTGTGCAAATGCTGCACTTACACCGGTGCAAAGATTCTCTAGTCTGGCCCATGGTATTTCTAACCTGATCAGCATCAGAAAGGCACAAAAATGAGAAGGATCAGAACAAGTGACAAAAACTGGTATGAGAGCCGCTTCACCCACAAAATGACAGCATCCATTGTGACATGTTTGGCACAAAATACCTACATATCTAAAAGGAAACTTGTGGCTTGCCCTGATTCGGATTTGCGTGCCCCTACGAATTCCTGTTTGACGAATGGGGGTTTGCGGGCAGACTGGCACACAAATCCCTGTTTTACACACAAATAATTCCATGAATCAGGTCTTGAAGGTGCGCTATGCAAGTGTGTTTCCCAAACAATAGCTCTGTGGGTAGCTCACAGTCACACAGTGCACCCTATTTTGATGCTATCATTGAAATTGCCTTAGATCAGCAGTTGATTTGGGGAATGATGGCCAGCTATTTGGTGACCTATGTGTGGCTGGAATACGAGAATGTAGGTATCAAATTCTGTAATATTGAGCTTTTTGCAGCAAATGACGCCTAATTTCTGCAAATTTTATATATATATATATATATATATATATATATATATATATATATATATATATATATATATATATATATATATATATATATATATATTTTTTTTTTTTTTTTTTTTTAAATGACCTTTGCTTGGACAAGCGTCTATTCCATCATCAAGGTCATAAAACTCTCATGGTTTCCACAAAGCTGCTTCAGCCAAAGCAGCCTTTAAATAAATAATTAACATTTGAGATTTTGCAAGGCCTATCTGCTTTGAAAAGATTTGTTCCA
Source organism: Ambystoma mexicanum (assembly GCF_040938575.1). Taxonomy (NCBI): domain Eukaryota; kingdom Metazoa; phylum Chordata; class Amphibia; order Caudata; family Ambystomatidae; genus Ambystoma; species Ambystoma mexicanum. The sequence goes on from NC_090932.1 coordinate 1,578,592,150, forward strand.
CTTTGACAACATAAAATGTTGCAAACTGAGATTAAAGTCTATTTCCTAGACAACCTGGCAGCAAGCAGGCATGTGACCATGCTCCCAGCAAAGTTGAAAAAGCAATTGTGTAAGACTCAAAAGAGCTGCAAGCTGCAAAAATAAAATACCACGATTTATAGGAACACTCATTTTGGGAGATAAAGCATAGGCTGATAGGCAGGTTTTTTAAAGAATGTATGTGAAAGCTTTGCTGCAAACCATAATAAAATACAAGGAGATGAAAAAATGTGCCCAAGATCACAAACAGTGTGAAATTGGGAAAGCGAGATTACAATTATCTCTCCCACTTCCATGGTAATTCGTTTAGCAGGTGATTCAGGTTTACATCCCTTACTGTTATCTTGGAATTCAACTATCTATTCGCCACATTGCTCTGCTTGATATGATTGGTTATTTATAGCGTGCTTAATACCCAGAGGTTTATAAGCGCAGACCCCGGGATCGAACCTGTGTTGCTCCATGTCGTCTTGGTCATGTTGTCCCTGACTTATCCTCCCTTAAAGGTTACTTTCAATGCCAGGCATGCAATTAATGTCAGGCAATTAGTGTTTTTTTAAATTTTGTGTAAGTGTGTTTCATTTTACATAGAAAACATAAATGCACCAAGGCCTGTTCCTGCGCCCAGATCCCACCATTCCATCTCCCTTCGCCGAGGGGTGAGGGCAGGAGCCCCCCCAGCCCAGCAGAGGATCCAGGCTCCAGCGGGCACACGGACAGAGCCTGCCTGACCCTGTCCCATACAGCGCCTGACCTGCCCATGCCGGGCGCGGCGCGGCGCGAAACCGAGGCTGAGCCTCGATTACTCCAGCTGGTTCCGCCGGCAGGCGGATTCTGCCGGCGGCCAGCACTAAGGCCATACAAAGGCCTGTTCCTGCGCCTGTTACGCGCATGGGAGCGCGGCGTGGCCACCCCCCCTGCACAATTTTTCTATTCTCTAACCGATAGACTACCACCTGGACAATGAAAAACGTACTCTTTTTTCAATCAACGAGGGCACCCACAAAGGCACTGTGCCTGTCCTCAGCCTGTCTACACCGTCGAGCCTAGAGCCAGGACCCCTTGCCGTCCACCTACAGGGTAAGCATACTGCCCCCTCCTCCACATTCCATTCCCGACCTTCGAGCTAGAGCCCTGATCTAGCACCTCCCAACATTGCTACGTCCAAGGTCCCACATGCTCCGTTGTGCTCTTGAACCGCAACAAAAATATTTCAATGTACAATCTATAGCCAACCAACCATACTCTTGCCCTGCTTTGCAATATGCTGTCACTTGATAATAGCACCGGCACCACGGTCACCTAGAGACCACTGTGATACTGTGTAGTGCCTTATGGTCGCCCAGTGACCACTGTGATATTGTGTAGTGCCTTATGGTCGCCCAGTGACCACTGTGATATTGTGTAGTGCCTTATGGTCGCCCAGTGACCACTGTGATACTGTGTAGTGCCTTATGGTCCCCCAGTGACCACTGTGATATTGTGTAGTGCCTTATGGTCACCCAGAGACCACTGTGATATTGTGTAGTGCCTTATGGTCACCTAGAGACCACTGTGATATTGTGTAGTGCCTTATGGTCGCCCAGTGACCACTGTGATGTTGTGTAGTGCCTTATGGTCGCCCAGTGACCACTGTGATATTGTGTAGTGCCTTATGGTCACCCAGAGACCACTGTGATATTGTGTAGTGCCTTATGGTCACCCAGAGACCACTGTGATATTGTGTAGTGCCTTATGGTCACCCAGAGACCACTGTGATATTGTGTAGTGCCTTATGGTCGCCCAGAGACCACTGTGATATTGTGTAGTGCCTTATGGTCGCCCAGAGACCATTGTATTGTAAACCACTCACCCACCAAACTAAGTACCAGTCACGCACAATGTCCAGCCTACTTAGCTTCTACTGCATCATGGCTATTGCTACACTTCCTGCTACTAGCAAGCTAAGCAGCTACACAGAAACCCCACTTTACTCACATGCACCTCTATCACATATATCACCAGATATTATTACTAACACTCATGCCTACACTGACTCTAAACACCAAACTCTGTTAGAACCACTAGTTTACACTTCCAAGCCTAGCTCCACCCACGATAGAAATAGCAAACTACGCGCTAGACTTAACAAACTCCATGAGACACCTAGACGACTCCTCCTTCCTACAAAATCTGAAATGAAACATCAAATTGGCAATACAGGCTACGCTTCTAACCACACCCGAGCTTCAACGCTTACCCAAATATCTGTGCCCAAGACAAAATCCAGCGCGAAAACACTCCTAATCCTACACATACCAAAGAGGAAACTAAGGAACATTCCTATAAAGGAGCACTTCTCAATGCCAGGTCACTAGTTGCACATGCCCTTGAGATAGCTGATCTAATCACTGAGAATAACCTGGACTTCATTGCTATAACTGAAACTTGGCTACACCAGGCAGCAGGCCCTTCACTCATGCTAGCCATACCTGACGGCTACACTATATGTAGACAAGACCGAGAGGGCACCCGCGGAGGCGGAATTGCCATTATCTCTAAATCAAGCCTCTCACTAAGACTAGCCCCTGCACTAACGCTACAATCCTGTGAAGCCCTCACTGCTAAACTCCTTATAAACAATAATCAATCCCTAACTATTCACCTAATCTATAGACCTCCAGGCCCACTTGGGACCTTCGAAGAGGATCTACACAAGTTACTAACCCTCAATGCTAAAACCACCTCTCAATTGTTGTTATTAGGGGATTTTAACTTAGGATTCAATGACAAAACAGATGTGCATGCCGCGACTATTTCCCAAGCTATTAACTCTCTAGGGTTCTCCCAAAAAGTCAACAACCCTACCCATACGAAAGGTAGAATATTAGACTGGGTCGCTGACTCTAACTGTACTACAGTCATCTCCTCTATCTCAGCTTTATCATGGTCTGACCACTCATTAGTGTCCTTTGACCTCCTAACCTCCCAACCATCCTCTACAGTCGTCCCCATGGCACCCTCATGCCCCACAAGAAACAAAAAGAATATGACAATAGATAATGTCATACCCGCTATTCTTCCAACCTTAAACGCCTTGCCTGACAATTTAGACCCCGGCACTTTAGTTCACGAGTATAACAAAATTATGACTGATACTCTGGACAAAATTGCCCCACTTAAAATGCGTACAAGTAAACCCAAAGCCCATCTAAATAAATGGTTCACGCCCGAACTCAAGGCTTTACGTCTCACCAAGAGAAAATATGAATCCAACTGGAAAATATGTGCAACTGCTGAGAACAAGGCTAACCTAATATCTATCTCCCGTCAATACAAAAACGCAGTCTGTCTGGCTAAGAAAAACTCATACAACGATCGTATCGCTAACTCCAAATCAAGCATGAAGGAACTCTTCTCCATCCTAAAGGAACTTGAGTCACCTATTGCCATACCAGACACCTGCACTAAAGATCAGACCTGGTGTTCTGACATCCAATATGCTCTAACTAATAAAATTACTACCCTCCAAAACAAAATTCAACTTAAAAAAGACTCGCTTAAACTCCCTACACTGTCACCACCTAAGGCGATCCACATGCCTCAACATACCAAATTCTCCTTCACCAAAACCTCCACACTCGAGATTGAAAAAATCATCCTCACCCTCAAACCATCCAACTGCAAAGGTGACATCTGCCCAGCACAGCTAATAAAAGACGCTGCCAGAGACCTATCACCATTTATCTCCAAACTTGTCAATGCATCTTTCTCCACAGGTATCTTCCCAGCTAACCTAAAACAATCCTGGGTGCTCCCGTTGCTTAAAAAGCAAACTTTAGATCCTCTCATCCCCACCAATTACCGTCCAATCACCACAGTTCCGTTTCTGCTAAAGATCCTGGACAAAGTGGCCTATATACAGATTCAAAACTACCTTGAACTGCACAAACTACTAGGATCTAGACAATCTGGCTTCCGCCCACTACACGGAACGGAAACAGCCCTGATTGACTTAAAGGCCCAAATAGACGAACTGAGAGATCAGGGTAAGACAGCCCTCCTCCTCCTACTAGATCTCTCAGCTGCGTTTGATCTTGTGGACCACAAAGTCCTCTGCAAACACCTGGACGTTGCCGCTCACTTCTCCACCCAAGCCATCAGTTGGATAGAATCCTTTCTGAGTGAGAGAACTATGAGAGTCTTTTCCCCTTCGGCAGCAGCTGACCCTATACCCATTACTTGTGGTGTCCCTCAGGGATCCTGCGTCTCTCCGACCCTTTACAACATATTCACCAAACCTCTGTTCAATGATTTGGACAATCTCGGTATCACCTACACTAACTATGCAGATGATACACAGATTCTCTTCCCACTTTCTGGGGATCACAGTGAGGATGGGGAGTTGGTGAATAGAGTGTATCTCATCATTCAGGCATGGATGGCCACTCACGGTCTTTGCCTGAATGATGATAAGACAGAGTTGATCATTCTGGGCACACAAGCCAATATTAACAAATTGGGCCCAGATTACTCAGCCTTCAGCATAGACGGAAATGTCATTAAAGTCTCGAGGGAAGTAAAAACACTTGGTTTTTATCTCGACTCTACCCTGTCCTTCACTAAACAGGTAAACTCCTTAGCCTCCACCACTGCTTACACCTGTAAATTGATCAGAGCAGGCAAGCCCTTCCTGTCCAATACCAGCTGCCTAATCCTGGCTAGAGCCTTAATTCTTTCCCGACTTGATTACTGTAATGCCCTATACAGTAGCGCCAATAAAGCCACTACCCTAAGACTTCAAACTCTACAAAATAATGCTCTCAGAGCTGCATTAGGAATAAGAAAGAGGGAGCATATCTCCTCGACTAGGCGGCAACATAAATGGCTTTCTACTGAGAATAAAATCCAGCTAAAAATGATCTCATTAACCCATAAGGCCTTAAATAATGCTGCTCCTAGCTACTTGATGGACAAAATAAAAAGAAAAACTTCCAATAGACCCATGAGACTCGCCAACTCCAATTGTTTGGCAGTACCTAGATTCAGACTTGCCAAAATTGGTGGCGTTTGCTTCCCTGTGAAAGCTGCTAACCTGTGGAACGCCCTGCCACCTAACCTTAGAGCTGACCAACCCTTCCCCCATTTCAGAAGGAACCTTATCAAACACATTATCGCCAACAATGACTTAACACCCGAACACTCACAAGCGTAGTCCTACCTAATGCACCCCGACGCGACATCAACCTTTATGTTTATTACTGCTAATCATGTATATTGTTAACTGTACATTCATGTAAATACGGCAACTCTTTATCTGTACATTCTAGTAATTTGTGTAATATGGCGTAATATTGTAAATTCATTTATATAACATTGTAACATTGTAAGCTTCGCATATACTTGTTGCTGCGCCCGGTAACCTAAGGGTCTGGTGCGCAATATAAATAAATAAACAAACAAACAAACAAACAAAGCAAAGTGGTTCTTCCTTTCAGTAATCAGGGTAGATGTCTTCGTGGCTACTTAAATCTGCGCATGGAAAAGAAGACACATCATAAGGAAAGGACACACGTACCTTGAAATCAAGGAGAAGGCTAAAGAAAGAAAAGAAGCCAGAAGCCAGAAGCCAGAGCAAAAACTGTGCCCCAAACCTGCACAATCATAAAATGAGTCAATCATGTCATCCAAAAAATGTCCAGAGTAGACATACTCATCAAACAGTTCTTTCTTTTTTATAATAAAAATATATCTTTGATCAAAGGTGAGCACCATAAATATCACAGATGCAGAAGGCCTCATCACGAGTTGGGCGGTAGCCCTTAAATGTGGTGGTGACGGTATTACCGCTGCATTTAAGGGCTGGCCCTATCACGAGTTGGGTGCTAAATGGGCTGTGTAACCTCCAGCATTTTTCTGGAGGGTAAAATCCCAGCTGTATTAGCGCACTGTATTTGCTCTGAATGGCTGAATGGGGAATGGGGATCTAGGGGAAGAAGTCACACAAGGGTAGACGGGGGCAGGGGGGACCGTGACTGACAGTGTTATAACTTCATTAAATCTTGCACACTTTCCAACTTCCAGCCAACTTTTACATTGCGAGCAGAGCATCAGCACTGCACCTTGGGGTTCTCTGAAAGGTCCCCCCTGAGACTGCACGTAGCCCAACCCACGAAGTTCCAAAATCAAAAAACCTTCCCTACATTGTTTAGGACCGTGGTCGGAATTATTCATGAGCCCCTCTTAGGACACTTGGGAAGAAAGGATTGACAAGGATTGACTGTGTGCCCCCACTGGTCCCCGTGTCCCTCTGTGTGCCCCCACTGGTCCCGTGTCCCACTGCCCCCCAGAGTCTGTCTGTTCAGCCCTCTTGCCCTCACCCCTCACCTTTCTTCATTTTAGCACTTACTTTTATTGTCTCTTGACCTTTGATAACAGCTTGTCTGTCCCCCCTCTTTCCCTCTTGTTTTTCTCCTCCCGCCCTCTCCCAACCCTACCTTGATCAGGCATTGTCCTGTTAAGATAGTCATTGGTGCGTTCATTTCCTCTTCCCTTCTCTCCACTTCCCCACACCTCCCCTCCTTCCCCCCCTTTTGTCACTCTTGCACTGCAACAATTGTCGTCAGGCATAGTAATGTTACTGCTAGTATTGTCTCCTTTTTTTTCCGTCCTCCTCTCGCCCTTATTGTTTCATGCACTTGTACTATCGCTTATGATATGATAGTAATTTTTTCACATTCTAATTTGTTTCAAGGACCTGTTAAGAATGTAACTGTATTCTCCCATTTAACCTCCTTCCTTGAAGCGCTTTGAAACACATTGTGTATAGGCGCTATACAAATAATCAATCAATCAATCTCTCCAGCATTTTTTACTTTAGTTTTACATACATTTTAAAATTCCCTCGTGATATGCCCCCGGGGTACCAACTCCTTGACCCTGTCAGAGAGTGTAGGTCGAGTCTCTTCCTCCAGAATAATCCTCTTTGCCACCACAGTTGCCCTTACTAAAAACTCCTTATCACCTCAATCGAACTCCCGGCCGCTGCTAACAAACAATAGAACTGTGGTTGCGATTTAAAGTGTCATTTCTGTCTCTTTCGAGATATCTGACCAGAATCCTGAGACCCAACTGCACGCTCATCAACACACCCTCCCCAACACATGCCCGCCACCTGTCCCCTTCCACCAGTCCATGTCTACCTATCCGCTCAGGAGTCCAGAAATGGCCAAGGAGTGTCCTTTGCTGAACCGAGATTAGATTTTGGTCTGAGCAAAACCTGACTGGATCTAATTGATACGGTATTGCCCCAGAATGATGGGAAAAAAACGCTGAGTGTGCCTTTTCTGTGCATTTGGCAGGTGTCCGCTCATTTGGTCGAAAAAAAAAGATCGAATGACCATTTGGTCGAAACCAAATGGCCGGAAAAAAAATGGTCAATTTTTTTTTAAAATTTATTTATATATTTTTTTGTTTTTTGAATGTAAAGCGAGGTGGGGGGGAGAAATGAAGAGATTCCGAAAAGCTCAAGTTTCGACATGCGACCAAGTCGGCTTTGCAATTTTGAAACTCAAGCTTTTCGGAATTCGGTTTTTTGACATAGATCCATTGAAACATGTAAGTAATGAAACAAAGAGGGCTAGAAAGGATTTGACATATACATTCAATTATCCAACTATTGTAAGCACAGTATAAGAGTCAAGCATCATTCACTGAAACTGTGCTCTAAAAACCGTAGGTTATACTAAGAGGCAAGCATTGTTCACTGAAACTGTGCTCTAAGAACTGTAGGTTAAAGTAAGAGGCAAGCATCATTCACTGAAACTGTGCTCTAAGAACCGTAGGTTATAAGAGGCAAGCATCATTCACTAAAACTGTGCTCTAAGAACCGTAGGTTGTAGTAAGAGGCAAGCATCATTCACTGAAACTGTGCTCTAATAACCGTAGGTTATAGTAAGAGGCAAGCATCATTCACTGAAACTGTGCTCTAAAAACCGTAGGTTATAGTAAGAGGCAAGCATCATTCACTGAAACTGTGCTCTAAAAACCGTAGGTTATAGTAAGAGGCAAGCATCATTCACTGAAACTGTGCTCTAAGAAGGTAGGTTATAGTAAGAGGCAAGCATCATTCACTGAAAGTGTGCTCTAAAAACCGTAGGTTATAGTAAGAGGCAAGCATCATTCACTGAAAGTGTGCTCTAAAAACCGTAGGTTATAGTAAGAGGCAAGCATCATTCACTGAAACTGTGCTCTAAGAACGTAGGTTATAGTAAGAGGCAAGCATCATTCACTGAAACTGTGCTCTAAGAACAATAGGTTATAGTAAGAGGCAAGCATCATTCACTGAAACTGTGCTCTAAGAACAGTAGGTTATAAGAGGCAAGCATCATTCACTGAAACTGTGCTCTAAGAACCGTAGGTTATAGTAAGATGCTAGAGCTGGGGAACGAGGGGCTAAAGAGCAACATTACAGCATAGTTTAATTATAATGAAGTGTGTGGAGCAATCTTGAAGTAGAAGCGATGAGGGTGCAGTTTGTAATGAAAACCAAAAAGGCACAAGGTGGAAGGAAAAATAACAATTAAGGCTATCGCTGAAGACCATTGAGCACCTGGTGGCAGAGCACAGGGAAAGCTTGTTGGCCATGGCCAAAGTGCCCAGGTGACCATCATTTTTCCCAATTTTTGGCTGAGCACCAGGGGCTAATAAGATCAAACGGTGGGGGGATGTGCAAGGGTTCCACAGTTTTAGTAGTTCTGTCTGGAACACACAGAAGGTGATGCAGTGTAGTGCCTTCCCTACTTCTCAACCACTGCAACCTCTGTCACTTCCTCCTCCTCTGGAAGACCCCAGCACACAGCAAGAGAGCTGTGTGGTGAGTACTCACCAGTTCTAAGAGCAAGCTGGCCATGGCTGGAATGTGGCCCCGGTCCTGGTTGACTCTGTGTCATCGGCGTGCTCCTGCCCAAGGTACCGACCTCACCACTAGGCAGAGTGTGGGCGAAAAGACCTCAGTGCGTGTGCAGCCGCTCTAAACACTCGTGTCTCCTCGGCATGGTTGCATCAGTGATGGCTACCAGGCCTGGCTGGCCTTGAACTCGCTACCTCTTGGCAGTGGCCACTGGATGGCATCCCACTGGGCTTTCACGTGGATCCCTTGCCACACAGAGCTGCTTGTGCTTTGAGATATCAGAGGTTCAATGGTCCAGAGAGCCCTGCCAAGGCAGGGACCCATTCCACCTGCAGGCAGGCCAGCTGACAGACTAGCTATCAGAAGCCAGAGACTGCCACCAAAGATATGGCATTGTAAAGCCATGGCACGAGCTGCTGGGTGCACAAAGTTGGCCCTAGGACCCACCCGCCCATTGCGGGTGAAATCTGCCCTTGTGTAGCACTCTTGATTTTAAAACCTACCTATTTCTTTTAAGCTGTGATATTCCTTATCTGTTCATTTCTCATGTTAGCGCCTTGATGGCTTTGGTGATTAGCTGCGCTATACCAGTGCAGTGATGGTGATATTAGGCATCCCTGTCCCACCAGTGCCGTTTCACCGCAGGACATACACCGCATTTTACTTTGAGCTGTGGTTGGCTGTCTAGGTGACAGGGTAAATAGGGGGCAGTAAAAACAGGGGGACATCTCAGCGGCTGGCACCGGGCAGCCCATGAAAAAGGCGACAGTAAATGTGGAGAAATGATCCATGATGTGGCAGCTGGCCGACCTACCAAGTGTTCCAGTGTCCCAGGTTTTCAGGGGATCCCAGCTAGGGTAACGCCTAGTTTCAAGAAAAGATTGTGGGGTGGAATAGCTTGGTATTCTGGCACTCAGAACTTCAGCTGATACATATTTCTTGGGGTTGGCAGGGATTTTGAGATCTCTGTGGTGCGAATGAGTGAAGTTGAGAGTTTATTAATAAAATGGCAGTGCGTCTTATATGGGGAAAGCCAGCCTCTAAGCGCACAGACATTTACACCGGAGGAACTCAAACATCACCAGGTTAAATTCACAAATTGGTAGCAAGTCTCCTTCTGTGTGTTACCTAATTATGAGCTGTCCCAGAAAATCCATGAAAATAAAAATATCTAAATAAGGAAAACACAGTCATATCAAAATACATCAAATCAGGTTCCACTTGCTGTAAGATGCCTGAGGGTATAAAAAGTGCTTTCTGCAGAGGATCCTGCCTCCCGAGAGATGGGGCAATCAATGTGTAACATTCTGGGCACTGCCCCCTCCACATCCCATCTTCTCAGAGGCCTTCCTTAATACTGTCATTCCAGAGCCCTCTGCTCATCTACCTCCAACCTTCTGCGTCTGAGCCGGTTCTGCAAGCAGAGATTTGGAGGGAGATCCTTATCCTCAGCAGGGGCCTCCCTCTGGAACAGCCTCCCTCTTGAGCCTGAGCTCCTTAAGTTCCGGAAACTCCTTAAGACCTTCCTCTTCTCCTCTTCCTTCTCTCTCCTTCTACCCTGCTAACCTCTCGCTCTGCTCTATTCCCTATCTCCCTCCTTTTCCACAGAGCATGCCGACTGACCGCAGCAGGAGTACCTTAGGGTCTCACAGGTCCCTGGCACCCTCAACAGTCCTCCAGCACTGGCCTCAGGGCCTGCATTTGCCTCATTCCGCTGAACTCAGGCTATTACCCATCGTTGAACGGCATTCCCAGCACTTACCCAGTTTTTCTGCACTTGTCCTCCTCCCCTCCCACCTCATGTACAGTCTGTGCACTTGCATGATCTGAACGTACCATGCCGTGTAGATTGTCTATCTTTTCTTCCCTGTCTCCTCCATGCCCCCGCATGGTGGCCCCTCTGTGCTTTTGGAAATACACCAGAATCGTCTACACTGTTAATTGTTTTATCTGCACTTCCTCTGCCTGGCAGACTGTTATCGTTCAGAAACTCAAAGGCCCTGAACGACTGTTGTTTTTCTCCCCTGCACCCTCCCTCCTTCAGTGCCTTGAAACACTTGTCTTGTGTATAGGCGTTTTACAAATGAACATTACCATACCAAACAACAGAGCTGCTGTGGCATCTACTTTAGTTCACCCTCAAACCCTGAAGTAAATATAAACCCAGATTTGCTGCTGATAAAAAAACAAAGGCATTTGGAAATGTCGTCTTTCAGAATTGCAGAAGGCTCCTTTTAGGAAAACAACCTTTATTTAATTTGGCTTTTTGGCTCTGTTAATACGCCACCTAAAAGCTCAAACTGTTGAATTGCTGTACAGCTAGACCAGAGATGGGATGTGAGGAGGAACATTCAGCTTGTGGGTGATGCTTGGTTATTTACCCACCTGTTGACAGTCCACGCCCGTTCCCACCCACTACCTGCCCCTCCCCACCCAAACACGTTCTCCTGGGATCTCTTTGAGATAGCTTTATAAAGCAGTATGCTCAGACTTTATGCTGTAAGTGCCTGCCAGTGTTATTTCAAATAATTCTTCAGAGAGTTAATGGCTTAATGGCATCTATACATGTAGTCCCGGTATAATAGTAATGTCTTGACCAAGTGTGCATACAGCCTCTTGATGAGTGTCCTTTTACTGAAGCCTTGTTTAAAGCAGGCATTGACAATTCCAGCAGTTCTAGCATGTGTATAGGTCTTAGGCGTGTTTTCGCTCCATTTTGCAGCTGTTACCTACCATTTTATGGGCAGATAGTAACATTATGGGATTGCCTTGCAAATGCGTTTACCATGCCTATACAAAAGCCCAAACTGTTGGCTTTGCCAATGCATGTTCCTTCTGACACTTGGCAGTACTCTGCATTGAACAGGGGCAAAGCACTCGATTTGGCTCTGTTTGTGTTTTACTGAGACTCAGACGTTGAAGCTTTAGCAAAGCTGCAGCAGAGGAGTCAGCATTTCTGCTGAGAAGGGGGACCTCAGTAGAGCTATAACTAGGGGCGCTGCAGAACCCCTGAAGTTCTGAATTGGAGAAAGGCCCACAGGACAGTGGACAATATACTACTTTGAAACGTTGTTTTATTGGAACATGTGTTTGTTTAAAGACAGTCAATAGCAAAGTGGAGTTGGTAAGAGTCCAGGGAGCAATATCGCCTGGCCAATTGATGTTAATTATTTAATATTGCAGCAGGGACGTCATTTTGGGGACATCTGATGTCTCCTTTGCTACCCCTGTGGTCTCCCTTGCTAACCATAAAAAAAGTTTTAAAAATATATATATATTTTTTTTCATTTTTTTTTATGCACACATTGAAGCTACTGGGTTGTGACCAGTGCCAAGTGGCACTTTGTTTCTGGAGTGGCTGGTATTTTTGTTGAGGCCTCTTAAAAAAACAGGGGGTTCCACAAGTGTAACACTTTGAGCAGTGACCCTAAATAAGAAAGAATAGGAATAACACATCATTTGTCTTTCTGGAATTCTATCCAAGAATTGCTATAATCATTAGAAAGGGTGAAGGGTCGTGTTCTATTGCTTCCCATGATGTTACTTCGGGGTGGGGTCAAATGACACCCCTTCCTATGATGTCATCAGAGGTCAAGGGTCATGTGATGTCACTTCCACTACCCCTGGCATTTTGGTAGAAATGACATCCCTGTCTTGCAGAGGCGGGCTTGGTTGCAGAGGAATGAGAAGGGAGTTTGCAGCTTGATTCTAGTGCCTCTCTTGCTGGGCCCAGGGGAGAGTAAACTGAATAGGCTATGTCGAAATTCCCATAACACACGCATGGGTAACTAACACTATGGGGCAGATTCTCAAAAATGAACACAAGTGAAAAAAGCACAAATATCGAATACTTTTGATAGGAATATAAAGGTATTTGGATTTGCAGCGGACAAAGGATCTGCTCGTTGTATGATAGTGTATGTTTTAGTGATAGTAATAATGTCTTTCTTACATAGCGCTACACACCCATAGGTCTCAGAACGCTGAAATAACAGAAGAGAGTATTATCCCACTGAGTGGTACTCAATGTATCGACCTCGGAAGGATGAAAAGCTGAGTTGACCCTGCTGGGACTGCGCACACATATCAGGGGCGAGCGCTTAACTCCCCGGCTATCAGGTCGTTAATGAGAAACACCAGTGTAAGTTCTCTAAATTAGTTAGGACCTAACTCTCCCCCGAAGTAAAATTTTGAGCCAATTGTCAGCGTTTGTTTCATATGTTTGTTTCATCACTAGTAAGCAAACCTGCTCTCTACAAACGAGAATAGCCTAGCATATTAGACTTTATCCATACAATTGAGAACCAGTGCTTCCAAAAGCATCTCAGGGCCCCAATTTTCAGAATTGTACCAAGTGTTTAATTCCAACCCAGTTGAGCTCCCACTTAAGTAAGCAACACTCATTCCAACCGCGATGATTATAATAAGGTGACCCCACTGAGCACCCCCACCCTGTTAGGGGACACCAGCAAGCCTGTCCAAGTGCAGAATCGACTAACTGATATGAAGCTCGACAGATTTAAACAGTGAACAATCTCTTTATCACTGACAGTGTCGGCTCATTCAAAACGCCCATGGCAAAGAAGACTCAAGCAGCAGGGTGCCATCTGCCGGTTCTATACCATCTCAAACCTTTCATCCTTGCGTCAAGTTTCAATTGGTTATCCAAGTCCTGGTCACCTCTCATTTGGATAGTGGCAACGCTCTACTGTCAGGAGACCCAGATATCACCTGGGCTGTCTGAAAGCCATCCAGCATGCAGCTGCACTCCTCATCACAGGGCCAAGAAAATTCAACCACATCACCCCCACCGTCCCGGAGCTGCAGTGACTTGCCCCCCTTCAAGCACAATATTCAAGGCAGCCTGCACCACCTACAAATAAGGCGGAACCAAAACACCACTCTAACTGGACGAGAAACCAACAATCTATGGATGCCAAAGCACCACCAGACAGGACAACTGGACAGGAAACAAATACCTGCAAGAGAGCAAAACACAAGGAAGCCCTTCTGCTGCTATGCGCCCTGTCTCTGGGTCAAGTTACCAACACAGATAAGACCGTAAGACCCTACTCTTCAAGGTACTTCTCGCCATTTGCTCCACTCAGCCCTACTTATTGCCCGCCAGCTCTCCCCCTTTCTCTGCTCCCCCCACCCATCTCAGCTCCACTTGTAACCCCTTAGGGAGCCCTTATTTGTCTCGGGAGGATAACTCAGGGGCAACGCGTCGTCTTGGAAGCGCATTATAAATGACCAATCATCACCATCCCCTATGTACGACACGCTGATGCTTCCTAGCTAGCTTTGTGCTCTGAAAATCCTATGTATGTGAATGAAGGATAGCACAGGGGCGACGTGCTGGGCTTGGAAGCAAAGCCAAGCAAAGCACCAGAGGTTCGAATCCTGGATCTGGCTTAGAAACCAAACTCAGGTATGGTAATAGGCGCGTTATAAAAAAACAATTAAATAAATCTATTAAATAAATGCATTCATATAAACACATGGCTAAACCTCCTCCCTGACTGGCAGTCCTTAGTTACTGCCCAAAGATCACGTGGCAGGAAGGAAGTATGAAGAAACATCACGTGGCAGGAACGAAGTACATAGGAAACTCTTAATGCGCACACCTGGAAATGGTGCAAGGAAAACATGTTGGCACCAATTCCCAGAGATTCACACAGACCAACCAGAAAAAGTTGTTCACCTAGTACACAATGAGGAGAGTGGTGGAAGCGCAGGACTTGCAGCCTTAAAAGTGCTGAAGTATATTGTCGCTGAGTATATTGAAGATTAATATTGACTGCAGGGTTCACCATTCAACAAAACATTAAAAAAACAAACACAATTTCCTCATCACTGGGAGAGTCTTTCTCTGGGTGAATCGCATTGAAAAAAGTGTGGGGATAAAAGTGCTACCGACACTTGGCAGATCCGCCGGATGTTCGTGCATTTTTCATGCAGAGTTGTTGTGGGGCTGGACAGGCTTTGTCCGTCTCCATTTCCCGCTCCAACAAACAAATGCGACTGCCTTGTGGATTTCTATTTGCTGGTACTATGCTATGGATTCTATGGAATCCTAGTCAAAGCTGGCAGATTCCATAGGAATCCATTGTAAATGCCTCCTGCAATCGTTATTTGAGGGCGGCATTTACATTTTTCCACCAGCGTAGTGGGAAAAGTGAACACTAAAGCCCATTTAGCAAATGTCATGTTATCCAATCCTTAAACGAAGCCCACCACCACCGTAGAGGTCTTACAACGCCTGGCCTTGTCCAAAAGGTGCCATATTGTGACCATGCCAGGGTCTCGACGGACCTTGGTCTGTGGAAAGGAACCGGAGGTTTGGGAAGGAGGAAAGAGAAACTGGAGAACAGAGTGACCACAATCAATGAGGAAAAACAATTGGGATGAGTGAGAGAGGATATAGTTGTCTAAGTAGTGAAATGCGCTTTACTCTTACCTTTTTCACTACAATTTGGAAAAGTTAAAAATGGCACCTATGGGACATTTTGCGCTTAAGCAGAAACGGAAGTCGTCCCCCGTGGAATTTATGTTTTAAAAGAACATGACCCACCCAATGCCTTATTTCATAGAAGGGTGGAATCGTCTCGGGTACTTAGCACCATCTAACAAGAGTTTACCCCATGAATGAACCACTTCTGGCATGAGTCCCACTCATGCTTGTACTTGCTCAAATGAGCTAAGAAGTGGTGGAATGGAGTGTCACCCAGACTAATCCCCAGTGATTGCAAAGGGTAGACTTTGCCCAAACATCTACATCCATATCTTTGTGGGTTTTCCTTAAAATCACAGGACTTATTTTACTGAAGGTTACATCTCTCTGCGCGTTTCCAACAAAGACAACTCAGGCTGTGATAGTGCACTGAAGCTATTTTATGTCATATTGTGCTATGTTACTATGCTTTTGTACTTCTGTTGCTATTATACTTTTATAGAGTGGCTCGGAAGTGGCTGTTCGGCTGGGATATTCTCTTCATCAAGATATGAGGATTTGATTGATCTGGACAACTTTAGCCACGCCCCCCCATTTGTCATCAAAAAGAGCCACCTGCGCGCTCCTGCGCGTGCTCCGAGAAGTGGCTCGGAAGTGGCTGTTCGGCTGGGATATTCTCTTCATCGAGATTTGAGGATTTGATTGACACGATATTACACTTCTCAGCAACTTATATGGACCCATTGGACCTTATGAACTTACTGACTCTTTAATATAATTATACTTGTAGAAATTGTAGTATCCTAATATTCTTTTTTTATATAATTTCTTAGGACAACTTTAGCCACGCACCCCCTTTTGTCATCAAAAAGAGCCACACGCAAGTTCCTGCGCGCGCGCTCCAAGAAGTGGCTCGGAAGTGGCTGTTCGGCTGTTCGGTGTTCGCTGCGTGGAGCACGCGGAAACGCCGGCAGCCGCTACCGAACCTAGCACACTTAGTGATTGTAGCGCTCCATGGTTCACACTCATAGGGTGCCAGAATTTAAGAACCTAAGATCCTCCCCTGAATGCCACTGTATTAGTAGTCATTAGTTACTCCTCTCTTACTATAACACTTGTGCTAACATCCATAATACATCCATAATACGAGGGAAGCCATGGATGACTATGAAAGGGAAATTGCAATGCATAAAACCCTGCGAAATAGACTAATCTGCATCCTGAAAATTATATCCAGACCGATGAAAGCTGCAACTCAAGGTAATATGATCACTGAATACTTTAACAGACTGCCAACTGTGTCTCAAGGAATTAGCACAGTAATTGGAGAAATTCCAACAAATGTCGCTGAAGATCTGGCATCTGAGTTGGCAAATGAAGTGGGCTGTGTGAGCAGTAAACTATTGTCTGATGTATTATGTGGAAATGTAAGACCTCAAATATGTGGGATAGTAGCAATCACCATGAGGGATATTGATGTTTGTATCCCTCTATCTTTACCTTGCCCCACAGCTGGTGCACCCAATCCCTTAGCATTAGCATTTGCTCCTAGAGTAACAGCTAACACAGCAGTATTATGTAATGCGCAAAGTGCAGAATCTACAGGACATGTAAAACCAAGGGTGGCGACCGAGGTTTTGATACATAAGGAACCTAGAACTGACGCTATAAGCGTAATTGACCTGGCTGATTGTGCGTTGGAGGAGCATGACATTGAGTACTTGGGAAATGTTCACTTGGTGCCATTATCAACTCCAACGCGCGATTTTAAATTGGAACTTGTTGAAAATGATGCCATGCCTATTAGTAAGCATGGCAAAAAGGGACCTGATCTAATAAAATATGACACATTAATTCCATCGATATTTAGTTTCAAGTCCAAAGGGTGGCCTGAAACAAGGGATGCCACAGTCTCCACCCCGAATGTAACCATCACGAATGAAGAGCTAGGTGGCGTGAATGAAATGGACGCTAGTATGAATTCTGACGACATGTTTTATGCACTAGAAAACTTGTTATCTATGTTGTTGGCGAAATGTAAGCATCTGGAGACTAAGATCGATGTACAATCGCTATTGATTCACACAAAAATGAGAGAGTACAGGTGTGATGTGTGCCAGAAAAAGGAAAGACCTCAGCAAATAAATGATAAGGAAAGGGTTGTAACCACCAAAAAGGGAAGTACCTTATCAGATAGTGAAAAGATGTGCAAAAGTGGAGAAAAAGAGAGGCCCATGTGTACATCATGCGTTTATGTACAAAAATAGAATAGTGAAGAGAAAGAAACCAAAAAATTCAAAGGAAATTCAAGAAGGAAATGCTCTTCTGGAGCTGGGAAAAAACAACACCCAAAACGTTGATATAACAAAAACTAATACTGCGTTTGCAATGTCATTAGATGAGAACATTGAGGCATCAACTATTACATCCACAAAGGATAAAATTCCTGCGAATATGCCAATAATTGACGTGGGAATCCCACAAATTATAAATGGGCTAGTGGAAAAGGTGCAAACGACACTTCCGGTGGCATGGGTGATGAGAAATACCAACACTGAAGACACTAGCAGCTGTGCTTTAGAAAAATCAAATCCAAATTATAAGATGGCAGCATTACAAATCACTTTAGTCCATCAGGAAACTCACGCAACACCGCTTAACCGTGCGGCGGTACTATGCATTTTTCAATCTATCGTGCCATTGAGAGTCATTACATCTAATGACATAAGATTAGTTGACAGCTAGAAATTAAGAATTGCTATATCACAAATGTGTACTTTGAGTCAACATTGGCTTACACTATGGGTTTTGAGAATGATTTATTGCGTTTAGGATACTCTCTCCAAAGAGTTGAGATACCATTGAACAAACACCGGCAGGAGACACTAAATGAAGGTCAGATCCTGCATGGTAGATGCTCGATGGTTCCTAATAAACCTCCTATTAGTAACAATCTAAACAAGGAGTGTTCAAGGTCCAGATTGACTCTAGCTATTCTTGATGAACGCTATGGTGTGAAAGATGCAATTCCAAATTAGCTAATCCAAGAACAGGGGCACAAAAATACTATCCCAGAAGGATATTGGCAATGGCTACCACTAACATTTAAAAACCATTTTGCAGACACTCTGCAATGACCAAATTCATTATGCCTGTTATATTCTTGGAACACCCGAGGGCACACACACTTGTTTGTAGATGATGGCCTAATTGCAAATATGGCCATATTTAGTGTGGTAGCACTCCAAGAAACGTGGCTAACTGCTGATGTGCAGTTGTATGACAGAAGTACAGTCCATCAAATAGCCACCAAAGGACCTTTTGGAAGACCAAAAGGAGGTTTGTTAGTATCTGTCTCATCCCTCTGGAAGATTGTGAAACTGGCAACGTCTAGGCAGAATGTGCTGGTAACACAACTATCGTGCTCTAACACCAAAATCATAGTAGTTAATGTTTATGATCCCCCTAACATGGTAATGACCAAAGAAAATATGTCCATTGTGGATATTGTACTCAAGGCCTATTGCCATCGCTATCCCGTATAGCTAATGGGCGATTTGAACGCTAAAATTGGCGACCTGGACACAAAAGATGAGTGCCTGGGGATCTCACAACGATCTGACCTAAATTATAAGGCCCATAGTAAACAAGGTATTCGATGGCACAAGTTATTACACTCACATAAATTAGTGAAATTAAATGGTCATACTCCTAGTGATGCGAAATATGCCTTCACCAGAATTGAGGGTAGGGCTGCCACAACATTAGACTACATTTACGTAAACACTATGGGCCTAGGACACATTAGAGACATGGGCATTGTAGCTCGAGACGAGAGTGATCATCTGCCGTTATGTCTCCTTTTTGATAATCCAAAGCAGACAGAAGAAGCCCTTGTGTATGATGCCAATGGAATGATTTATATAAGTGAGGGAAAAAACTGTATTCTCTGGCATCAACATAACATTGATAAGGCAACTCAAATAGTTATGTCTTTACTGCCTGCATTCATACGAGAAGGTGTATCCAGAATCAATAGTAACATTTAGCTGATTCTGATGTTCTCTGAATTAATGTGCAATATCCAGAAATCAGTTGTAGAAATGAGAAAGTGTAAAACAGAAGGTGAACGCTCGAATGTAGTCTTGCCTGTAAGAGTGTTGGGTGTTCTGACCCACGTTTGGACTATTATGCTACAACATTTGGTGCTGTGGGCTTAGGAAATCCAAGATGGCCGAAAAAGCCCACATGTGCGCCAGAATCTATGAAAACCGCGCAGTTTGTGCGCACACCAAAATGGTCGCCTGACTTGCCACCCCCGGGTGCGGGTGTGCTGGGTCAGAAGAGCCATGAGTGAAATGGGGTGCCAAAGAGAAAAACAGCAGTGCCTGTTCGCTAGAAAGCACTTTAAAAATCACCTTTTGTTTCTCTTAATGCCAGCTCAAGATGCCTATTTTCAAACATTGCAACACATCCAAAAATCTCACTGGACACCAGCGGACATCTGGCAGAATGAAGTATGTGTGCATACTAAATCTGGGAAGATGAAGAGCCCAAAACAATGTTCATAACAAAACTGGCTGAGCTATGCATGTCAGCAGCCTAACTGAAACTGGATTAAAACCACCAAAATCGAAATGTTTAAATTAACTGAGTGACCTACTTTTGAGTGTCACATAGTTTGTAACTGTTAAAATGTCATAGTTTTGAACTTAGAATCAGCATTCTAGCTGCATGTGTAAAAATGGTTAGTTTATTTGAATGCAGAAAACTGGGTAACTAGAAGTGACATTAGCTGGGGCCTGGTTTAAGGAACTGAATTCTGCCTGACATCTACCCCCACAGGAGTTAAAACCTGCTCAGCCACTCTTCCCCTTGCCAAAAGGAGTTGTCACCTCTCTGATTAGATTAGGGGTGGAGCAGCTACAAGGAGTTGAACAAAGGCCTGTCCTGGGCCCAGGCAGATGGTTTATTAGGGTAGTCGTAAATGGCTTCCTTTTGAACAATGGGCCTTCCAGGGCCCAGGCAGATGGTTTATTAGGGGGACCGTAAAATAGCTTCCTCTTGGCAGAAGCTGGGAGGGGCAGGGTCTCTGAGCTTGGCAGAAACTGGATAAACTGGTTTTTACACCATGTGACCTGGGAAACCACACCCCTTTGGGACCAGAACATAAATCTAAAAAGATGGATCATTCATAGAGCGGACTTGTGAAAATTTTATAAGTGATATCATTATTCTTGTAATTTTTCTGTGCACATTTGAAGACGTGTTAGGACCCGGTGGTATGTTCAGGGGGGTTTTTAGCAGAAAAGAGGATATTACTCTAAATGTATGTATGTTAAAAATCTGACACTCCACCACCTAATGCCCACATGCTTTGCGAACATTGGTGTAAATGCGGGGACAAATCCAATATTGGTAACCCGACCAAAAAGTGAAATATGTTGCCATTTTTGAACCCAAGACCCCAGGAAGAGCAGAGTTTGAACAGGGTATACCTCATGTGATATGTGATGGGTGCATGTAATTTCAAACCACTGTGTATCTATGAAATATGTCTTTAGGTCAAATATAGATTGTGTGTAATTTGACAGGGGAGTGTCCTTTCTGCAAGCCATTAAATGACATCGCTCTGACACTCCACTTCTTTTCCCCAATCAAGAGAGAAAGGAAAGCTTGACCAATGGGCAGTTGAGAGAGGGGCTGGCTAGTGATGCTGCACACACACCCACTTTCAAAAGACATAAAAAGAGCCACTGGAAGCTAGAGAGGAGATTCTATTCCACCTGCTGCGGGACGCTCTGCCGGGAAAATCCATACTTTACCTCCATCAACCTCCAGAGAGCCAACATAGAGACTTCAATCTATCCACCTTCAGAGACCAAGACTTTACTTCAGAATTTGTAGCAGAGAGGTCAACTACAAGCTAAATCCCTCTTTAGCAGGCCTCAAATCATTGCCACTATTCACAGCCAGGCGAGCTGTTTGAATTCTTTGCAAGAACTCTTGCCATTTGCCAGAGAGCAGTGTTGTATCCAGAGAGAGAGACCAGCTGAACCGGAGACCGCTGTATCCGGACCCACAGACCTGATCAGAACCAGAGACCCAGACCAGACCAGCAGAGTAGAGCTGACCCAGACGCTGTGCGCAGAAACCGTCTGTGGCGAGTGAAGAAAACCTGTTGACCAGATCCGTGGCGAGGCCCATTCCTTTTAAAATTATATTGTGAGTACCTAGCAGAACTGTGCAGAACCAATCTCTTAGTTAAAATAATATAATTCAATCTATTTTAATCTAACCAGCACTGCCTCCTAACTGTCACCTGTCATTTGCAAAGCTGTCACTTGTCATTTTCTAGCTGCAAGCTGTAACCTGTCGCTTTGAACTTTTAAAATTTCAAATCCGAAAAACTACCTTTATTTAATCGTCCGTATCTCTGGAACCGTTTGGGCTTTCCTCTGAAAGCTTAGAATCTCAGCTTTTCAACTTACTCCTCATACTTTTGCCGTAATCACGATTCTCGCACTCGCGAATTTTATCGCGATTTGCAATTTGGTTAAAAATCCAGCCACGTGTGAAAACAGCAGCTTCATTGCTTTCCTTTGCCAAAAATTCGTTTAACCTGCTAGTTACTCCTAGATCCTTGCTAAAGTGAGCCTGAACTCATCCCAAGTATATTTCACTCACCCTGAACCTCCTAAAGGGAATTAAAAACATTTTCAGCATATTTCTCACTGCATTGTCACCATATTCAAAGCATTTTGCCTGTGTTTCAAAACTCCTATCTGTTGTATAAACTGCTGGGGGGGAATTGAACTGAATTCTATTTGATTGCATTCCTAAGAACTGAGTCATCTTCATCTCCTTACAGTGCATAAAAGGGGGGGTGAATTGTCCAAGAAAGTGATTACATTGTCTTTTGCTGAAATCCTATCAAGTTATTTTCTGTATTACATTTCATTCCACATTGCATCCATTTGAAACCATAAAAGTATTGTTGCTATCGTATCCATCCTATAACCACTCATCTTTGATTATAAAGAAGTGTGCTAGTGCGGACTATCCATTATTGATTACTGCTCAGATTAAGTGTGATATTCAATTATTAATTTATTATAAAGTGTGACATATATATATATATATATATATATATATATTGTTTAAATTATCAAATAAACCGTTTAAACTTGCAAAACAGAACTACTTCGTGGCTCAGTGGGGTCAGGGGGATTCCAAGAGAGGGGTGTTATATAGGGGTAGTCATCCAGAACGCATGAACTGGACGTAAAGATATATCAATAAGGGTTTCCATTCAGTATCCCAGACTAGGCATTGACTTAGCTGTAGTGTTGAATTGAATCCTCTTACAAATTGGGGGCTCGTCCGGGATGTTTGGGTTAGATCTATCACTTGTGCAGATTAATACAGCGTGCCAGCTGACCACATACACATATCCGGTCGGATCACCACGCTGTGTTACGCTGTAAAGCACTCCTCAAAGGAACGCTCTAAGGAAAAGTTCTGTTTTGCAAAAATAAAATACAAACTTCTGTAAATCAGGACAGAGACCAATCTCTAGAATGACGACCTTGGTAGATATGAAAATAGCCAGAGAACACTTCTTACATAAGCTATTTGTGAGAGGTGAGTGGACTCATCAGGACCAAACGGTCTGGTTGCAGGCAATCGCGCAACAGGTCACTGAAACAGGGTCAGATATATGGGGAGATCAGGGTCCCCTACATGTGGCCCTGAGTGAACTATACATGGCCCCGAAGGCCAAGGATGAGCACCACAAGATTGCCAGGGTAGCGGCATATTTATATTTACATATGGGAGCCATGCAGGACAAATGTGCTGAAGGCCAAGATCTGGCGAGTAGGCAACTGCTGGCATTACAGAAGGCCCAATCTGATCTGGACTCTTCTGAGCAGAGGCTGCTCAGGAGCCAGGAGTCAGAAAATGACAGCAGACGGTACATCACTAAAATAAAGGAGGATATGGATGTGCTGCAACAGGAAAAGGCGGACCAGGATACCAGATTTCTGGCCTTGCAGAAGGAGTACCAAGAAGGTTTGGACTCCCTACTGCAGAGCCAGAAAAAGCTGGAGCAACAGTTAGACTTCAATAGGGCATGTGCTGAGCAGGTAGTCACCCTGCAAAGCCACCTAGATAGGGAGAAGGCAGAGAGCAATAAACTGATTTTGAAAGACCTGGATACCCAGGCAGAGTTTGACCAGGAGCGCCAGAAAACTGGTGCCTTCCAAAGGCAAAGGGACGACCTGGCGGCACAGATGCAGGCTCTTAGTCAGGAAAGGGATACCTTAGGCCAGGAAGTCTGCCACTTAAAAAGGAAAATGGAACAAAATCACCTGGCCCTCCAGGGACTGGGTGACCTCCAAAAAGAACACCAGAACTTGTTAGAGCACACCAGGAAGGTGGAGGATGCTCTGGCAAGAAAGGAGCAGGCCAATAGGGACACAGCTCAGGAGGTAACCCTCCTGCAGCAAGGACTGGCCCAGTGCTCCAGGACCAATCAGGAAACGCAGAGAGAGAATGAGGCTCTCTGCCAGCACAATGATAGGCTCCAACAACAGGTAGCGATGCAGGAGAGACTGATAGAGTATAGTAAGGCCTTAACTGAGGAACTGAAGGCGCAGGCTCTTGCATTGCAACAGGGAGCAGGGGCGGATAGCGACCAGGTTCGCTGGGAAAGGGAAACTCCTGAGCATAACCTCAGGAGCCCTAGTACCAGAGGCATTTATCTCTCTCAGTCCCTGGACTCTGCCACCCCCCTGTCCCCTGGCGCACATGAGCACCGGGCCACAGGGATGGCAGATTACTATCCAGCCAGAAGCATGGGGCTCATAGGCCAGTACCTCCCAGGAATGGAGGGGCGGGCATCCGGGTATGGGCACCCAAGCACAGTGCAATTTAGTGGGGAACCCCAGGAGAATAGGCCCATTAAGGGCATCCTGAAAACTTCTGCCCAGTTAGGTCAGTGGGGGGGTACCCATCAAATCCTGGCAGCAAGGAGGAATCTGAAGACTCCTCTGAACGGCACAGGACACAGGAGACCAGGTCCCCACATTCTGCCAGCCATTCCCAGGCTCGCAGAATCCGGGAAAACCTGGAAGATCAGACAGGAACCTCTGGGAGCAGTGCCTCTGAGTCAGAGGATGAATGGACAAGGGTTACCCGAACCAAAAAGGCCAATAAGGCAAAAAGGGCCTTGCTTAAGGACCCATTGAAACAGATTAAGGCAATCAGGAGTGTCATCACGCCTTATCATAAGAACACCAAGTACTCTGTTTGGGAACACTTGGAGCTCTATGAGCAAATGATGGAGACTTTCCATTTGAAGGACAGCAGTAGCTGCATCCAGTACGTCAAATGGACATTCTCCCCAGAATACTCCAGTTTCTTTGCGGGGCTGGAGGACCAAAATCATTTAAGATGGTCCACCTATAAGGCGGCCATCTTGAAACATTTTTCTGTTCACAGAAATCCTCAAGAGGCTCGCAAGGCAGCCTACAATTTGCAATGTGGGGAGGATCAGGCCCCACAAGAATTCGTGCAAGAACTGAAACGTGCCTTTGCGCAGACCACCAGAAGGGTGCGCACAGACAGCAGAGAATTTGTCAATACATTTTTCCATGCCTTGCCCAAATATATAATGACCCAGCTCGTGAGAGATTTTCATGAGAAAAGATCTTTAGACTGGGTCATTGAACAGGCTACCCGGATCTATGAGGTGCAGAAGCCCATAGAAAATAAAAGCAATACCCAGAAAAATCCCAAAACCAACAGCACCCCTGCTGCTGCCAAGGTGGCAGAGGTAAAGGTCACCCCCGTTTTGGATTTGGAGATGGGGGGGCCTAAAAACTTACCTGCACCTAATAATGCTAGGCCCAGAAGGTCCTCGGGCCAGTCACAGACAGGGAGTGAAAGAGGTAGTCCCACAAATGAGGTCCCTCGCTCTCCTGACTATGTAAGTCCCCGTTACAAGGGAAACAGACCAATCCTGGGTTATGTGTGGACTCCTCCAGCCCAAGGGGGGGGATCCAGCCAAGCACCTGACCCGGGGAACTTCCCTCCTAACTTCCCCAAGGAGGGCAGAAATTCTCCAAATCCTGGGCAGAACTTTTTCCCCAGGTATCCACCCAATTTCCAGCCCCAAAATCATCCATCCTTTTTCCCCAAATCCCTGAGCCCAGACAACCTAATCCGGGAGAGGGGAGGCCAAGGGTGGAGGGGTACCAAAATCTTCCCGGGATCAGCCCAGGGGAGAAAATAGAGCCCCGTATCAGCCTGAGCGGGTTTCCCAGTTAGAGTGCCAGGTCCAAAATATGGCACGGGATCTGGGTCACATACTGAGGGCTCATCAGAACCCTCAGATGAGCATGCCACCGCAGAATGCCCCAAACTCTGGACCTGGTGCTCCAGAACAATGACGGGGGCAGCACCCCGATAACACACCGGTTCCCAGGGAGGAGGCACAAGGGGAAGGGGGGTGTAAAGCCTTGGAGGAAGCTTCCTTCCCAACTTGTAAACAGCCCCTGGAAAACCAGGAACCGGAAACAAAATCTCCTGCCCCTGAAAGCCCGCCTCCCAAGGAGCAGAGGGGGGGTAGGAGAAACAAAGGACCCAAACAGACCCACTTTGTGGAGGAGGTATAGGTCTTCCAATTTGAGGGAGAGGGATCCTCAGAGGATCCTGTTGAAAGGACCTTCTCCTTCAGAGATGGGGGAACTCCTCCCAAGGAAAAATGGGTCCCAAGGGATGCCAATTCAGACTGGGGAGATATGGAGACTGAGCTAACGCCGCCCATCATCTCATCCCAGAACCCACAATACCAAAATCCCCTGGTTCAAACCCATCCTGATGACTGCCTCCAAAAAGGGGGGGGCGGCCCAGAACCAGAACCAGGGGAACCCACAATGGCTCTGATCTCCAGTTGCCAACTTTTTCTTTCAGATTCCCAAGGCTCTCCACAGAATTCTGCCCAAATTTCTTCTCTTGCAATGTCCAAAACCAGAAAGTTAGCCCACCAGTTGTCCAAAAATGTGCATTATCTGTGCCCCCTTGAGGAGAAGGAGGGAAGATATTATGCCCCGGTACAAGCACAGGGGCAGGGTACGATTTCAGCGCTGGTGGACACGGGATCTCAAGCTACCCTTCTGTCCAGAAGGGCCTTTGATGAACTGAATGCAGGAAGGGGAGGGAATTACCAAATTCCTCTCACCTCACTTCCTGGACAACTCCAGAACTTTGACGGAAAGGAAATTCCCGTCGAGGGGACGGCAGATTTGGACATTAAAATTGGGCGACACAAGTTGAAACACCCGGTCATAGTTGTGACTCCAGAGGGCACCCCTTGTTTACTAGGGAATGACCTCCTGAGAAGGTTGTCACCCCTAATAGATTGCGTAAACAAGGTCCTCTGGACCCAGACTAGCCGACCCATAAAATTAAAACAGAGTGTCAACCATGTTAGTTTAAACGGCACATGCCACATGGTTGAACAAAAATCTGACCAAGTAGAATTCCACTTCGAGAATAACCAAATTCCAGACGTGACAGTAATAGCAGTAGGACAACAGACTGGTGATGGGGGGTCCTCTCTATTTCTGAAAATCAACCTCCCTTCCAGTTTAAGGTGGTATTCCACACTGGAAGGAAACACCCTGAAATTCTTTACTAATCCACAATCAGAAACTCCCACTCCTATAGTCCAGAAAGATGTGAAATCAGCTCAGAGCCTGGCTGATATTCAGCAAATTGGAGAGCAGTTGTTCATCCCTGTTCAGTTAAATGATGGGAAGGACTCTGTTCTCGCTCGAGTGTGTGTGAACAACGGTAAGAGCTTCATCAGCGAAGCCATGTTCCGCCAACTCCCAAAAGATCCAGCCATTCCCACATTCAAACTGATAGACAAATGGGAAATGGACCTGGAAGCACCCAATTCCAAACATCTCCTGCCAAGCAGGTGTATGCTCAAAATCTCCATTGGCAACAAGAGCATAGTCCACAATTGTTGGGTCGTGCGAGACGTCACTGCCGCTTTTTACTTAGGCAGTGACATTCTCAATCGCTTTGCCATTAGTTTGGACCTAATAAACTTCAAAGTTTGGTCCCGATTAGCGGATAATCCCATGGGCTTTGATGATCCAGAAAAAGCATTTAGGTCAGCTCAATTGCTACCTTATGCAGTTGAGATTCAGATCAAAGAGGAAGTCACCATCCCAGAAAGGACCCGACAATTCTCCCTGGAAGTGAAAGTTAAAAGAGGACAACATTTGAAAAACCCTGATGCTTATATACACCTAAATTCTTCTCTCCAACAGCAAGGGTTGGGGGTAAACCCAACTCCATTGGTCAACATAGAACATGACACCATTCTAATAGAGGTGGATAACACCGACTTAAAGAGTATTACTCTAGCCGCAGGCACCATTATTGGAATGGCGGTTGATGACCGACATTTTTCCATTGATTTAGGAAATGAACTGTTAGGACCAATCCCCAAGGACTGTTTTGACAGTGACAGTGATGACAATACAACACCAGACAGGATTTTTACCCGGCATGGGGGGAACTTCCTGGTGTACACTTCCTGCCCTTATGGTAAGGAAGATGTGACTTGTGACTTTAGGAGGGATGAGGTGATTTTCCAGGTCCATGAGGGCTGCCTTTCCCACCTGAAGCCTCCAGTCCAAATCAGCACTCTGACCAGGGACTTCTCCACCCAGCTGGAGGAGGCCGCTGAAATAGCCAAACCAGAAGTCTTTCCAGGCTTCAGGCAGATGGTGGAAGAGAGAGTCAACCTAGCTGATGCCTGTGTGACTCTGGAACAAAAGCAAAAGTTGAAACAAGTTTTCTTGGATTTCCAAGATCTCTTTGCTGTAGACTCATATGACTGTGGTCGCACCGACATCCACACAACAACAATCCCCACGGACCCTGGCATGACTCCAGTGTTTGTGAAGCAATATCGTTTGCCTCTCGCATCCATGGAGTCCCTTACTGAAATAATTAAGAACCTTGAGTCCCGGGGAATAATTCGTCCAATACACAGCATCTTCAATAATCCGGTGCTGGGAATATTGAAGCCAAACGGCCAGTGGAGACTCTGTGCCGACCTCAGGGAGCTCAACAAACGGGTCCATACTTCCCGATGGCCTCTGCCCTACATTGACCAAGGGCTGGCCCAGATCTAGGGGTCACAGGTATTCACTGCAATAGACCTGACCAATGGATACTGGACCGTGCCTGTCAGTAGGGAGGACCAATACAAACTGGCTTTTACCTTTGGGGGCCAGCAGTACACATGGACCCGGACTCCCTTCGGATACCTCAACTCCGGCAATGAATTCAACATTTTCCTACACAAGGCCATGCCGGACCTGGGTGCAAGGGGTAACCTGGCTTATGTAGATGATGTCATCATCAAAAGTTCATCTGTGGAGGAACACATAGCGGAGATCCGTTATGTTCTGACCCAGTTGAGGGCCGCCGGAGCAAAACTTTCCTTTCAGAAAGCACAGTGGTGTAGAACCCGTGTTAATTTCTTGGGGCATGAGATTACTCCTCAGGGTCTCTGTCCCCAGGAAAAGAAGGTGGAAGCACTCCAAAAACTGAAAGACCCCACAACTCTGCCGGAACTAAGGAGCCTCCTTGGACTGACTAATTACAGCAGAAAGTTCATTGAGGGCTACGCAGAGATCACCAGACCCCTGATTCATCTCCTGAAGGGGGGGTCAAGTGGGAATGGGGTCCAGAACAAGCCGAGGCGGTAAAACAACTCAAGAGAAGCCTCTCACAAGCGCCTTGCCTAGCTTACCCTGTCAGAAACAAGGAGTTCTTCCTGGAGACAGGGTTCTCTAATACGTGCTTGACGGCAGTATTATACCAAAAGCATGACAAGGTCAATAAAGTAATCTCCTATGCGAGCAAAACTTTATCCTCTGTGGAGGAAAAATTCAACGATTGTGAGAAGGCACTCCTGGCAACAGTGTGGGCATTGAAGAATTACCGCCCGTTTATCCATGGGGAACACATCATAGTGGAGACTCCAATATCTGCAATATCTCCAAAGTGACAGAATCCGGGCTGGAAATGTGAGTAATTCCCAAATTACTTCCTGGATTCTGTCAATGCAAGGCTTTCCTGTGGAGGTCAGATATGGCCAAAACAAGAAGAGTCCCCTCGCGCAAGGTCTGGCTGACTTGCATGATTGTGCCAGAGAAAACTGTCTCGAGGACGAAAGTCTAAAAATCAAGGACAACATGGAGGCATACCTTAATTCCCCACACAAAGTCTTTGAAGAGGACAAGTGTGAGGGAATGCCCACTGTCTATGTGGATGGATGCTCGTACCATGTTGACAACGACGGGGAGAAAGAACTGGTGGCTGGCGTAGGGAATGCATGGGTGAAGGAGTTCCCAGAACCCTCCGCTGGATACAAAATTGGTCCCCGAAGTAGTCAGGTGGCAGAATTGATGGCTGTGCATCAGGCCATCCTCACTGCTGTCCAGCATCAACTCCACAAACTGGTCATAATCACAGATTCGGATTATGTACGGAACGGGTTCGTGGAGCACCTGGTTAATTGGAAAACCAGAGGCATGTTATGTGCTAATAACAAACCCTTGAAACATGGGAAGTTGATCCAAAACATTGATGATCTGGTCACCTCGAATGAGATGACCATCTATTGGAAAAAGATCAAGGGTCATTCCAAAGCAGAGGGACCAGACAAAACTGGAAATGACTTAGCTGATCAGCTGGCCAAAACTGGGGCCATCCAAGGGAATCTAATTGAGATTGAGTCCCTGTTGGGGGAAATCCAGGTCACTGCTATCACTAGGTCCCAGACAAATGCTCACAATGATCTTTCAACTGCCCAATGGAGCAAGGAGACCCCTGATGCTGATTTAATTACAGCTCAGAAGGGGGATCCAATAATTGGTAAGTTTTAAAAGCACATTGAGGACCCTGAGAACTTTCCCCTGACGGATACCGATTACATTGGGAAAGAGGACCTAAGAGTGCTGATGAAATGTCCAAAAATGTTCCGAATCCAAGACGGTTTGTTGGTAAGGAAATCGAAAGCTGGCCACGATCAGTGGGTGGTTCCTACCTCATTCCGAAGCCTGATGTTAAGTCACACCCATGATGCGGCCACCGCTAGGTCATAGGGGGTTTCACACAACACTGGAAATCTTAAGAGAGGTTGCATACTGGCCACACATGGGGCAGGACCTCAACCAATACTTGAAGGGGTGTCTTGTGTGTGCACAATTTCAGCCATCATCCCTCACACACCGTGCGCCTCTCCAAAAGAGGGGGATGACACTGCCATGGTCAGATTTACAAATCGACTTCGTAGGCCCTGTGATTCGCTCGTCTAGAGGAAATAAGTACATGTTGACTGTGACATGCTTGTTTACCAAGTGGGTGGAATGTCTCCCAGCCCCAAATTGCAAGGCAGAAACAGCAGCTGCCCTGATGATTAACCACATCTTTTCCCGTTTTGGTCTACCTCAAAGGATTGAGTCAGACAGAGGTAGCCACTTCACCAGTGAAGTAATGACAAAGATGTGGGAGATACTGGCGGTCAAGAGAAAGCTACACAT
This sequence comes from Ambystoma mexicanum, assembly GCF_040938575.1. Lineage (NCBI taxonomy): Eukaryota > Metazoa > Chordata > Amphibia > Caudata > Ambystomatidae > Ambystoma > Ambystoma mexicanum. The sequence goes on from NC_090932.1 coordinate 1,578,623,171, forward strand.
TGCTTACAGGCCAGCTTCTTCTGGAGCAGTGGAGAGATACAACCGAACCATTGTGAGCATATTAAAGAAGTTTGTGGCAGATTCTGGGCCAAGTTGGGATATCCGATTACCTCTGGTTCTAATGGCCATCAGATCTACCCCTTCATCTGCAACCAAAATGTCACCATTTGAGTTGATGACTGGACGCAAGTTGGTGCTTCCTCAGCATTTGCTCTACAGAACCCAAGAGCAAACGTTGATAAATGCCTCCACAACTCATGAGTATGTGGAGAATTTAAGGAAACACCTTCAGCATGCTTTTGCCTATGCTCAGCGGAATCTAGAAAGATTAGCTGAGAGTATGAAGACCCACTATGACCTGAAAACTTCCAGGAAGGAATATCAGGTGGGGGACCGGGTCTATCTATACAATTTCCAAAGGAACCAGGCCAAGCAGCGAAAATTTTTGCCTACATGGAAGGGACCCTATGAGATTATAGACAAGATCTCCCCTGTGGCCTACAAGATCCGCATCCCCAAAGGCGTTTTGGCAGAGGGGGAAGACAAGTGGGTCCACATAAACCAGTTGAAGTGTTGCCATCCCAGGCACACTTTGCAGCAACTGGAGGAGTCCTCGGTAATCCCAGAGGGTACCGCTCCAGAGTAATTCATTTCCAACCCTAAAAGATCCTACCTATAGCCTATCAAATTCTGTGTTTCTCAAGTTTATGTGTTCCTGTCTCTTAATTTAAAAAAAATGTGCATGTTCATATCTGTTGAGTTCTAAAATATATATGGCCCCCCTCTATATCAATGGTGGGGGAGAAATGTCCATGAATAGGTATTGCCGCTCTTCCTTTGTCGTCCTAGGAGAAAGAAAACCTGGAGACTGGCCAAGGAGGACGATCCGGAGACCGGGAGCAGAGACGCAAGGGGCCCAGTGTACCTGTCATGCCTGCGCCATGGGCGCATCCATTTACGCTCAATATGGACTATTTGTTTATCATTTATTTGCAACAGACTCTTGGATCCATCTATATTTACTTTGGGAACTTTATTATTTTTCCCACAAACTACGCATACCACAATGCACCTGGTTACAAGCATCGATTCCTGGCTGTTCCTATGGGTTATCAAAGGAACTACACCCCCCAGAAGCCCAAGGGACTTGCCCTGCTTCCACCAGCCCAGGAACAGAAAGGGAGGTGGCCGATTGCCTGCAGGTGTGCTTAGCCAGGTGCAACCAATTAGCCTGCCTCTGTGCTGGGCTAGGCAGTATAAAGGCTGCTGCCTGCAGTGGCTCAGCCTCTTGCATCTGAGAGTCCTTCCTCCACCTTTCGCGTCTTCCTACGGATCCTGTATGCTGTTTACCTTCACTCCTACTTGGACCCTGCCTTGTTGCTTGCTACACCCTGCTGCCTACAGCCCTAGCCTTCTGGGCTCCCTGCCTCAGTCCAGCTCCTCTGGGCTTCCTGCCTTGCAGCCTCCAGCCTCCGCCCTTGCCCTGCCGGGCTCTCCACATTGCAGCCGATCACGCTCTGCTGCCTTCCAGCCTCCGCCCTTGCCCTGCCGGGCTCTCCACATTGCAGCCGATCACGCTCTGCTGCCTTCCAGCCTCCGCCCTTGCCCTGCCGGGCTCTCCACATTGCAGCCGATCACGCTCTGCTGCCTTCCAGCCTCCGCCCTTGCCCTGCCGGGCTCTCCACATTGCAGCCAATCACGCTCTGCTGCCTTCCAGCCTATAGCCCTTGTCTTCTGGGCTCCCTGCTCTGCAGCCTGCCTCACTCCGGCTGCCTTAGCCCTTGTCTTCTGGGCTCCCTGCTCTACAGCCTACCTCACTCTGACTACCTACAGCCCTTGTCCTCTGGGCCTTCCTACTTTGCAGCTTATCACGCTCCGCTGCCTACTACCTACCTTTTCCGCTGGGTGCTCGGCCTAGCAGCCCTCTACAGTCCTCTGCTACCTTCTACGTTCAGCGGCCCTGTCCCTCAGGGTTCACTCCTTACTGCCCGGCCCTTTTGGGATCCTTGCCGTGCAGTCTGCTTTACTCTGCTGCCCTAAGCCCTTTTCCTCTGGGCTTTCTACCTTACAGTCCTACTCCTGTGGGCTTACTCATTGCTTTCCTGCTCCTCTGAGCTCTCAACCTTGTTCCTTACTGTCCTCTGCAATCCTATCCTGTTACACGACTTTCCCTTCATTTCCTTCTGCTAGTTTGTTATCACCTTCTTTCCTGGATTTGTCTGTAGTATCTTCTCTTGTACTGTTTGTAGACCCTTTTGTACAGAGCTTGTCTGTTGGTTCCCATCAGTCAACCTCTGCCCCTTCCCTTGTCTCGTTTCTACATTACAGACACCCATAGCTGCTGTTCCAAGTCATGAGCAAACAGCATGGGCCTCTGTTATAGCAAACTGTGCAGAAGGCTAGAGTATTTCCAAGGTTCGTGGAATACTCTTTTCCTATATCTGCATACACCCCAAGAGGGTATTCATTCTGTATCTTTTCCCTTGCTACTCTTGCCTACTCTTCGTTCTCTTTCCTTTCCGCTGTGTGTGTTCTTATCTGTCCACTTTATTTGGCACAACCACCCAAACCCTTTCTGGGTGTCCTGTGCCACTCTTAATAGAGTGCCATCCTTGATAGAATGCAAGAGCCAAAACTTTCTTGTTCCATAGGCCGGAAAGGCACACACAGACCAAAGATGCTTTCCTTTCGGGTTAAGAAACCTATGCATAAACCTATGGTTTCCCTAAAGACAGCAAACAAGAACCTTAGTCTAAAGGACAGTCTCGCCTTAGTAAACCAAGATTTAAAAGCACGGTACTATACTCACTGGCTAGCTGACCCTTCTTCCATGTACAATTATTATGACATTTGCGACTATGACCCGCAGTCCTTATCTGTTGCAGAGCTACAGCAAGATAATGAATTCTTACAGATCTTGTTAAACCAAACAGTGAAAAACACTCCTGCATCTTCTGACAAGCCTTCTAACACCGCAACAGACAAGGATATAGCACTCATTGTGGGAGACTCTAACCCAGAATACGCTGTTGCCAGAGTGATATGCGCAAGATCAGCTTGGCAAGCTTCCCAGAATGCTGGAAACCTTTATTTGACAGGACAAGGCAGTCATTATCCTGAGGTTTGTGCATCTGGTCCTGGGTACAAAAGACCTATACTAACCATCGGTTATCTTAATGCTTCCACAGTATCTACTAACCACAATAACCCTAAGGTCAGTCTTCCCATTGCTACAACCAAATTTTCTTCCACACCAGCTTCTGAAGCTTTAGATCAAGCTAATGATACTTACCTGCTACACGAACAACTCCTACGCCTTAAAAGAAAGACCGAAGACCTCTATGATGACTTTGTTTATTTGCATTATAAGAATCTAATGAAGGGACACAAGTCACCAGACCATCTGACACTATGTCCAACACCTGACATCTTATCTTTAGAGATCAACATGTTAAGGCCTGGAATTGCCACGCAGAAAAGTATACAGACTTATACCAAGCAGATGGAAGACCTAAATATAGCATATGTATCCCTTCTAAAGACTGACACAGCTCTTTCACCTTCCAGCCACAGAAACTCAGGTTGTTGTACTGACAGAAAAGAATTAACTCCTCTGGTGGGTCAAATCACACACACAGCCATTACACCACAAAACAAGGGTGGTCTTCTGATTGGAAATCCCTCTGAGTCAAAGGATGGTTCCGCCCTCACCCTTGCCTATTGTCCAGTACTCACACTTACAACCTCTTCTGAAATGACAACGGCAGCTGAAGAGACTGGCGCAATTCACACCGAGCATGCTGAGTTGGCAAGCGGGGCTTGCCAAAGTGTGGCTGTGCTATCAGATAACACTCTTGAGCAATCAACATCTTCAGTTTCTTCGATACCCCCTGAATCGCCAGTGGTTGTGGTACCTGATCTACCAGTAGTTGCAACCCCTGAACTGTCTGTAGCTGCTACAGCATCCGAATTTCCAACTGCAATTCATGATCTTCCTGCTGCTGTGGTTCCTAAACTCCCTGCCACATTTGAGACTCCTCAAGTCCCTGCTGCAAATCTTAAAGTTGCTATAGCTACTGTGATTCCTGAAGCTACCGCTAATTCTGATGCTCCCGATGCCCAGATTTCTACTTCCTTCGCAGCTGTGCTCGCTGCAGCAGAATCCTCTGCTACACAACCTGATCCCTCAGCACCTTCTCTTCCTGATCCTACATCCGCCATGCTAACTGTTGCAAAGTCAGCGAAGGGTTTCCCTGTTAAGACTACTGCTCCAGTTGTTCCTGCTGGTGTATCTGTAGCACTAAGACTGCCAGACTCTACTCTACCAGTCTCAGGTGCGTTCCAAGCCGCTGGTTCTCTCATGACACCCACACACCCAGTTGCTACAGCCTTGATACTCTCTACAGCCATTCAAGATCTCACTGCTGCTGTAACCTCTGAACTGTCTACTAATCATGGGAAAACCGCCGCTGTGACTCCTGAACTCTCTGCGGCTAACCCTAACATTGTCATTGCTGCCCCGGATGTCTTGGAAAACCTTCCTAAAGCTACCAACTCTGCTGTACCTATGGCTCCACTTTCCAGCACCATATGGTTGCCCGTCAAAGCAAAATCTATCAGGGAGCCTGCAGCAGTTTTTCGCAGTTCCTCTCTTCATGCACACACAGTTGGGGTCTGTGTTCCAAAGACTTCGTCTATTCTGATTTCTACATCAAAAGTTCAGAACATTGGTACTATCTCCGTCGTTCAAGACTCTCACCTTTCAACCCGTTTCTGGTGCTTCATGATGTGCCTTTTTGGATTAAGACTCTTGTACGGTGTGACAGACATTCTTCCTATAGGTCGGTCTTCAGGGAGCCCGGAGAGGGGCCTGGAGAGGGGCATACTGTCATGCCTGCGCCATGGGCGCATCCATTTACGCTCAATATGGACTATTTGTTTATCATTTATTTGCAACAGACTCTTGGATCCATCTATATTTACTTTGGGAACTTTATTATTTTTCCCACAAACTACGCATACCACAATGCACCTGGCTACAAGCATCGATTCCTGGCTGTTCCTATGGGTTATCAAAGGAACTACACCCCCCAGAAGCCCAAGGGACTTGCCCTGCTTCCACCAGCCCAGGAACAGAAAGGGAGGTGGCCGATTGCCTGCAGGTGTGCTTAGCCAGGTGCAACCAATTAGCCTGCCTCTGTGCTGGGCTAGGCAGTATAAAGGCTGCTGCCTGCAGTGGCTCAGCCTCTTGCATCTGAGAGTCCTTCCTCCACCTTTCGCGTCTTCCTACGGATCCTGTATGCTGTTTACCTTCACTCCTACTTGGACCCTGCCTTGTTGCTTGCTACACCCTGCTGCCTACAGCCCTAGCCTTCTGGGCTCCCTGCCTCAGTCCAGCTCCTCTGGGCTTCCTGCCTTGCAGCCTGTTACACTTTGCTGCCCTCCAGCCTCCGCCCTTGCCCTGCCGGGCTCTCCACATTGCAGCCGATCACGCTCTGCTGCCTTCCAGCCTCCGCCCTTGCCCTGCCGGGCTCTCCACATTGCAGCCGATCACGCTCTGCTGCATTCCAGCCTCCGCCCTTGCCCTGCCGGGCTCTCCACATTGCAGCCGATCACGCTCTGCTGCCTTCCAGCCTCTGCCCTTGCCCTGCCGGGCTCTCCACATTGCAGCCGATCACGCTCTGCTGCCTTCCAGCCTTCAGCCCTTGTCTTCTGGGCTCCCTGCTCTGCAGCCTGCCTCACTCCGGCTGCCTTAGCCCTTGTCCTCTGGGCTCCCTGCTCTACAGCCAACCTCACTCTGACTACCTACAGCCCTTGTCCTGTGGGCCTTCCTACTTTGCAGCTTATCACGCTCCGCTGCCTACTACCTACCTTTTCCGCTGGGTGCTCGGCCTAGCAGCCTTCTACAGTCCTCTGCTACCTTCTACGTTCAGCGGCCCTGCCCCTCAGGGTTCACTCCTTACTGGCCGGCCCTTTTGGGATCCTTGCCGTGCAGTCTGCTTTACTCTGCTGCCCTAAGCCCTTTTCCTCTGGGCTTTCTACCTTACAGTCCTACTCCTGTGGGCTTACTCATTGCTTTCCTGCTCCTCTGAGCTCTCAACCTTGTTCCTTACTGTCCTCTGCAATCCTATCCTGTTACACGACTTTCCCTTCATTTCCTTCTGCTAGTTTGCTATCACCTTCTTTCCTGGATTTGTCTGTAGTATCTTCTCTTGTACTGTTTGTAGACCCTTTTGTACAGAGCTTGTCTGTTGGTTCCCATCAGTCAACCTCTGCCCCTTCCCTTGTCTCGTTTCTACATTACAGACACCCATAGCTGCTGTTCCAAGTCATGAGCAAACAGCGTGGGCCTCTGTTATAGCAAACTGTGCAGAAGGCTAGAGTATTTCCAAGGTTCGTGGAATACTCTTTTCCTATATCTGCATACACCCCAAGAGGGTATTCATTCTGTATCTTTTCCCTTGCTACTCTTGCCTACTCTTCGTTCTCTTTCCTTTCCGCTGTGTGTGTTCTTATCTGTCCACTTTATTTGGCACAACCACCCAAACCCTTTCTGGGTGTCCTGTGCCACTCTTAATAGAGTGCCATCCTTGATAGTACCGCCCAATACTCCCATCAGGACCGGCGAGGTGAACCGACTGATCCACCCCTGATGGAGCAAAGGATGCTGAACTTCGTCATCTGCGGAATTGGAAGAAGATGATGCGGACCTCCCAGCACGTGGGTCAACATCCTTAGCACCCGACATCCCCTCGACTCAGTCCAAGTGCAGTCGGGCGGGGGGGTTTGTTGGGTGTTCTGACCCACGTTTGGACTATTATGCTACAACATTTGGTGCTGTGGGCTTAGGAAATCCAAGATGGCCGAAAAAGCCCACATGTGCGCCAGAATCTATGAAAACCACGCAGTTTGTACGCACACCAAAATGGTCGCCTGACTTGCCACCCCCCGGTGCGGGTGTGCTGGGTCAGAAGAGCCATGAGTGAAATGGGGTGCCAAAGAGAAAAACAGCAGTGCCTGTTCGCTTTAAAAAATCACCTTTTGTTTCTCTGAATGCCAGCTCAAGATGCCTATTTTCAAACATTGCTACACATCCAAAAATCTCACTGGACACCAGCGGACATCTGGCAGAATGAAGTATGTGTGCATACTAAATCTGGGAAGATGAAGAGCCCAAAACAATGTTCATAACAAAACTATGCATGTCAGCAGCCTAACTGAAACTTGATTAAAACCACCAAAATCGAAATGTTTAAATTAACTGAGTGACCTACTTTTGAGTGTCACATAGTTTGTAACTGTTAAAATGTCATAGTTTTGAACTTAGAATCAGCATTCTAGCTGCATGTGTAAAAACTGTTAGTTTATTTGAATGCAGAAAACTGGGTAACTAGAAGTGACATTAGCTGGGGCCTGGCTTAAGGAACTGAATTCTGCCTGACATCTACCCCCACAGGAGTTAAAACCTGCTCAGCCACTCTTCCCCTTGCCAAAAGGAGTTGTCACCTCTCTGATTAGATTAGGGGTGGAGCAGCTACAGGGAGTTGAACAAAGGCCTGTCCTGGGCCCAGGCAGATGGTTTATTAGGGTAGTCGTAAATGGCTTCCTTTTGAACAATGGGCCTTCCAGGGCCCAGGCAGATGGTTTATTAGGGGGACCGTAAAATAGCTTCCTCTTGGCAGAAGCTGGGAGGGGCAGGGTCTCTGAGCTTGGCAGAAACTGAATAAACTGGTTTCTACACCATGTGACCTGGGAAACCACACCCCTTTGGGGCCAGAACATAAATCTAAAAAGATGGATCATTCATAGAGCGGACTTGTGAACATTTTATAAGTGATATCATTATTCTTGTGATTTTTCTGTGCACATTTGAAGACGTGTTAGGACCCGGTGGTATGTTCAGGGGTTTTTTTAGCGGAAAAGAGGATATTACTCTAAATGTATGTATGTTAAAAATCTGACACTCCACCACCTAATGCCCACATGCTTTTCGAACATTGGTGTAAATGCGGGGACAAATCCAATATTGGTAACCGACCAAAAAGTGAAATATGTTGCCATTTCTGAACCCAAGCCCCCAGGAAGAGCAGAGTTTGAACAGGGTATACCTAATGTGATATGTGATGGGTGCATGTAATTTCAAACCACTGTGTATCTATGAAATATGTCTTTAGGTCAAATATAGATTGTGTGTAATTTGACAGGGGAGTGTCCTTTCTGCAAGCCATTAAATGACATCGCTCTGACACTCCACTTCTTTTCCCCAATCAAGAGAGAAAGGAAAGCTTGACCAATGGGCAGTTGAGAGAGGGGCTGGCTAGTGATGCTGCACACACACCCACTTTCAAAAGACATAAAAAGAGCCACTGGAAGCTAGAGAGGAGATTCTATTCCACCTGCTGCAGGACGCTCTGCCGGGAAAATCCATACTTTACCTCCATCAACCTCCAGAGAGCCAACATAGAGACTTCAATCTATCCACCTTCAGAGACCAAGACTTTACTTCAGAATTTGTAGCAGAGAGGTCAACTACAAACTAAATCCCTCTTTAGCAGGCCTCAAATCATTGCCACTATTCACAGCCAGGCGAGCTGTTTGAATTCTTTGCAAGAACTCTTGCCATTTGCCAGAGAGCAGTGTTGTATCCAGAGAGAGACCAGCTGAACCGGAGACCGCTGTATCCGGACCCACAGACCTGATCAGAACCAGAGACCCAGACCAGACCAGCAGAGTAGAGCTGACCCAGACGCTGTGCGCAGAAACCGTCAGTGGCGAGTGAAGAAAACCTGTTGACCAGATCCGTGGCGAGGCCCATTCCTTTTAAAATTGTATTGTGAGTACCTAGCAGAACTGTGCAGAACCAATCTCTTAGTTAAAATAATATAATTCAATCTATTTTAATCTAACCAGAACTGCCTCCTAACTGTCACCTGTCATTTGCAAAGCTGTCACTTGTCATTTTCTAGCTGCAAGCTGTAACCTGTCGCTTTGAACTTTTAAAATTTCAAATCCGAAAAACTACCTTTATTTAATCGTCCGTATCTCTGGAACCGTTTGGGCTAGTTTAACTTTCCTCTGAAAGCTTAGAATCTCAGCTTTTCAACAAGCCTAGAACCGACTTCCTACTCCTCATACTTTTGCCGTAATCACGTTTCTCGCACTCGCAAATTTTACCGCGATTTGCAATTTGGTTAAAAATCCAGCCACGTGTGAAAACAGCAGCTTCATTGCTTTCCTTTGCCAACAATTCGTTTAACCTGCTAGTTACTCCTAGATCCTTGCTAAAGTGAGCCTGAACTCATCCCAAGTATATTTCACTCACCCTGAACCTCCTAAAGGGAATTAAAACCATTTTCAGCATATTTCTCACTGCAGTGTCACCATATTCAAAGCATTTTGCCTGTGTTTCAAAACTCCTATCTGTTGTATAAGCTGCTGGGGGGGAATTGAACTGAATTCTATTTGATTGCATTCCTAAGAACTGTGTCATCTTCATCTCCTTACAGTGCATAAAAGGGGGGGTGAATTGTCCAAGAAAGTGATTACATTGTCTTTTGCTGAAATCCTATCAAGTTATTTTCTGTACTGCATTTCATTCCACATTGCATCCATTTGAAACCATAAAAGTATTGTTGCTATCGTATCCATCCTATAACCACTCATCATTGATTATAAAGAAGTGTGCTAGTGCCGGACTATCCATTATTGATTACTGCTCAGATTAAGTGTGATATTCAATTATTAATTTATTATAAAGTGTGATATATATATATATTGTTTAAATTATCAAATAAACCGTTTAAACTTGCAAAACAGAACTACTTCGTGGCTCAGTGGGGTCAGGGGGATTCCAAGAGAGGGGTGTTATATAGGGGTAGTCATCCAGAACGCATGAACTGGACGTAAAGATATATCAATAAGGGTTTCCATTCAGTATCCCAGACTAGGCATTGACTTAGCTGTAGTGTTGAATTGAATCCTCTTACAAATGCTGCAATGACAGAAAAATAAATGAAGCAAAAAAGAATCTACGTGGTACGATAAAAAGTGTGTTACGAACAAAGGACCCTCATTTGTCTGAAATTGAGGTTGCACGTACCATTAAAACCTTGAAATGGAATTACAAACGATGGTTAAAAAAACATTAGAGCGATCATGAGATTAAACTATGGCAAAAAATTGCAAGAGTAGCATTATCAAATAATAATCAGGGCTTATGGCAATTGCTGAACAAAAGTAGAAAACGTGAAATGACCGTCAATTGTTTTACTGAAGAAATGTGGGGAACTTACATCAAAGAAACCCTGGGAAGAGTTGTACCGTCTGAGAATTCTCTTCCGATGCCAAATGTGATCTGGGACTGTAAGGCCACAGATTTGGATATCATTGTGATAATCGAAAGCCTAAAAAACTCACGAGCAGCAGGTCCGGATGGGATATGTAACCTAGTAATCAAAAGGCAACTTGAATTATGGGGCTCAGCGTTACTTCTTCTATTTAAACAAATAGGTACTACTGGGGTGATTCCTCCCTCATGGAAAACAAGTAACATTCTCTCAGTCCATAAGAAAGGGGTGTCGGATAAACCAGCAAATTTTAGACTACTAGCAATGTTGGACATTTCATCTAAGATTTTCACAAGAGTATTATTAAAGGAACTTAATACATGGATCGCAGAAAAAAAAATCTTACTGATCAATCAAATTGGTTTTAGGGACAAATCACGTACCATCCATAATTTGTTGATGTTAACAACGGGAGTAGAATATGCATGAGAAAAACGGATATTAGATGTTTACTGTGCGTATATCGACTTTTCAGTTTCCTTTGATTTGATCTTGCGCAATAGATTATTGCATAAACTGAACTCTTGGGGTATCCCACAGGGCTTACTGCGTATGCTGATGTTGCTCCATACTGACATTACAGTTAGAATAAGACTTAATGCAGTAGGTAGACTTTCTGATTACATGGAAATAAGATGTGGGGCCAAACAAGGGTGTATGATTGCCGCGATTCTCTTTAATCTGTATCTGGCAGATATGAAGGTGGCTTTCTCTATCCCTGAAGTGAATCCTGTGAAAATAAATTATGTACTCATTGGTTGGCTGGCATATGAGGACAACCTGTTGCTGCTTGATTACACTCCAGCAGGTCTGCAGTGCATGCTAAAATCATTGGTGGCATACTCAGGAGAGAATGAATGTAGAAAAGAGTCAAATAAACACCGACCAAGAATGTACAAATGGAATTTGGCTGACAAAAAAATAGAACAGATGACCACATATAATTATTAGGTATTATAATAGATGAAAAGCTATCTTTGGAGCAACAGTGGCAAGCTTTGAAAGCATGCTGTCTTGTATTGAGAGAAACAATGGGTATTCTGTGGCTGCAGTAATCACCATACACATGGCAAAAATAAGATTGGTATTAATGTATGCAGTGGAAATCTGGGGCCACAAATGTGTTACCCTTCTTGTGATGTTCGAAGCAAAAATACTAAGGAAATTACTTTGTTTGCCACAATGTGTCAGTGTCGAATACCTGTATTTGGAGTTTAATATTATGGGGATATGATACGCATATATGAGTCAACGTGTAATGTCATATGAAAAGCTATGCAAATTGCAAATTGCCACAATACGTGTACCATATGTGAAAGCATGTTTAAGTCTTGATGGAATTGCACCTGTTGGTATAATGGGATACTTGCAAAATATGCACAATAATTGGAGGCAGGGAAGCGATACGTCTTGGACTATATCTCAATTGAATTCATGGTTAAAAAAGAATATGTGTGATCTTAGCTTTGAGCAATCATTGGTGAGCTTGGCATCTCTGGTACATAGTGGTGGCTATTCTGAGGAGAGACTAACTAAAATTGTGCCGCCCCCATGTATATTAAGGCCTATCCAAGCACCAGAATATTTTGCACTTACCTGTTACTTAAATTCAATGCATCTGAAGTATTGGAGACGTATGCAGATAGATTGAGACTCACTCAAGCACAGAGGAAATGTGTCACAAGTCTCTCCCCGTCTCACCTGTTTTTGTTGAGTACTTGCGACCTTCTGGGATTTCTTCTTTTTTACGGTCCGGGATTTGTATAGACCCGAACGCTGATCTTCGGCGTCCAGCGTGAGGATAGCGGTTCAGTTTCTAGGAGCGTTCAGAAAGTCCAGGGTAACACCAGGAAGCAAACAAGTTATGCTCGGCAGCACGGAGGACCGTGACTTGAGCGCAGAAGGTTTTCCAGGAGATTGGAGAGGGTAGGAATAGGATGGGAAATCAGGGAGCTGGGAACAAGGAATCAAGCGAGAGCCCTGATCGAACTCCGGCAAAGCACATCTGACTACAGGTAGCAGTAGCATTGAGACGCGCAGAGCCGTGGGGGCGTGTCTCTCTTGTAGGATGAGCAGCGTGGAACGCATAGACTGATCCGGAGCATTCCGTTCCGAGCAGCCATGTTGGAAGGAATACTGCATGCAATCCTCTGCGAGTCAGGGACCAGGAGGACCAGAAAGGACATAGATGACGGTTCATGACAGTATGCCTCCTCTGAAAACCAGCTCCTCCGGGTTTGCCCGGATGGATCAGATGAAATCGTTGAACCAATCTGGGCTCATTCATGTTTGGCACTGGTTCCCACGTATGCTCACTGGAAGAGTAACCTTTCCACTCAACCAGATATTGTAGTTGACCTCGTCGATATCTTGAGTCACAAATCCTGGAAACCTCGTATTCCAGTTGATCATTTACAATAACAGGGGTAGATCTAGGAGCTATTCGGGATGACTGAATGTATGGTTTTAGCAGAGAAGTGTGAAAGACTGGATGAATCATTTTCCAAGATTCGGGTAACCGAAGTCGAAAGGCCACTGGGTTGATGATTTCTTGTATGGAAAAGGGACCGTAGTATCTGGGAGCCAGTTTATTAGGGCGCAGGTGTCTAGGAAGGAGCTTTGAGGATAACCAAACCTTATCTCCTACTGCATAGGGAGGTCCAGGTCTTCTCTTAGAGTCAGCATAATGTTTGACATCTTTTCGGGCCCTTTCTAGGTTTTCTTTAATCTCCTTATGGACTGTGATGAGGTTTTCGATCCAGGAATCCAGGAGTCTACTGCAGGTACTGGGGTAGGATGTGGGAGTACGGAGGGTAGGACAAATGGATGGAATCCTTGACTACAGAAGAAGGGACTGGTCTTGATAGCTGAGTGATCTGAATTGTTATAAGCGAACTCGGCGATAGGTATTAGGAGTGACCAATCGTCCTGAACTTTGGTGGTGAAACAACATAGGTATTGTTCGAGAGTCTGGTTGACATGCTCCGTGGCTCCATTGGTTTGTGGGTGGTAGCCAGAGGATAAGGCACATTGGATTCCTAGAATATGACACAGTTGCTTCCAAAACTGAGATATGTACTGGGGTCCTCGGTCTGAAATGATTTTGGAAGGCAGCCCATGAAGTCGGAATATGTGTTCCAGGAAAATTCCGGCAAGATCTGATGAGGAAGGTAGTTTGGATGAGGGTGTAAAATGAGCCATATGAGTAAACAAGTCAATAGTGACCATGATTGTTGTGTAGCCTCTAGAAGGTGGTAATTCCACGATAAAGTCAATGGCGATGAATTCCCAGGGTCTTGTTGGTATTGCTGGTTGGAGTAGGAGTCCGGCCGGCTTCTTATTATCATGTTTGTTCTGATTGCAAACAGCGCATGTTTGGACATGGATCCTAATGTCATCCTTCATCTTCGGCCACCAAAACTTTCTTTGTACTAAATGGAGAGTGTTGGTAATTCCACGATGTCCCGAATGTAAGGTATCATGACATAGCCTTGTGATTCTTTGTCTCAGTCCAGAAGTGGGAATAACTAGGTGATTGAATAAATATCCGTCCTTTGTTGTGAGATTCCATCTGTTATTTCTCTTGTGCTCCTTCCAGAGGTCCGAAAGTCGAGTTTGGCCTTGGATATTCTCCAGGAGGGTGAGTGCTTGGGCAACAAAGATTTTGTGGGGAAACATTTTTGGAAAAGTCCGATCCTCAGGGTTTTCATAGTCAGGGCGTCTCAAAAAGGCGTTGGTAATTATATTCTGTGATCCAGGGACATAATGGATGAGGAACTGATACTGGGCAAAGAAGAAGGCCCAACGGGCCTGACGACTGTTCCTACACTCCAAGGATTGTAGAACTTGAAGATTTTGATGGTCCGTACGGACCTGGACTGGATGCCTAGCTCCCAGGAGTAGATGTTGCCACTTTGTAGAGGCTTGGCGGATGGCTAATAGCTCCTTTTCCAAGACGGAATAATAAGTCTCACTAGGAGTTAGAGTTCGTGCAAGGTAAGCAATGGGGTGCTCCAATTTGTCCTCAAATTCCTGTTTTAGGACCTATGGTGTAGTTAGAGGCATCCGTCTCCCCTAGGAATGGCCGGTTAATGTTGGGTTGAGCTAGGATGGGGGCTTGAGTGAACTCTGTCTTTAGCCGTTGGAATGACTTGTCTTGGGCTGCGGACCAGAGAAATGGAGTATCTTTCTTCAAGAGAGAAATGATCGGTTGAACAATTTCAGAAAAGGACGGTATGAACTTTCGGTAAAATTAGCAAGTCCCAGGAAGGTTTGAATTTGTTTCTCGGAAGTGGGAGCCGGCCAAGATAGTATGGCCTTTACCTTTGAAGGATCCATTCCAATTCCTTCTGGACTAAGGACAAACCCTAGATAATGAACAGAAGTGACATGAAATAGGCATTTTTCGGGTTTACCAGGAGTTTGTTTTCACGTAATCGTTGTAGAACTGCCTTAACATGCTCTTCATGCTTTAGAAGGTCCTTGGAGTAGATCAAGATATCATCCAGGTAGACGATGACGAAGAGGAATAGCATATCCGAGAACACCCTATCCATGAAACGTTGAAAAACTGCTGGGGCATTAGCAAGTCCGAAGGTCATGACTAGGTATTCAAAATGGCCAAAGGGAGTTCTAAAGGCTGTTTTCCGTTCGTCACCTTCTTTTATACGAATGAGATGGAAAGCACCCCTTAGGTCTAATTTAGTAAGGATTACTGCACCTCTGACTGCTTCTAGGATATCCGAGATGAGGGGTAAGGGATATGGTCCTTGAGAGTACACTGATTTAGACCACGGTAGTCCAAACATGGTCTGAGTTCCTTGGTATCTTTCTTTGGAACGAAGAACAATGAAGCGCCCGCTGGAGATTTGGACGGACGTATGGTACCATTTTCCAGGTTAGTATCCAGGTATTCTCAGAGAGCCCTCTTTTCAGGTTCAGATAATATAAACATTCTGCCGAAAGGAATCACTGCAGAGGGCTCGGTATCGATGGCACAATCCTCTGGTCTGTGAGGAGGTAGAGCTTGAACTATAGCGGTCGAAAAGACATCAGAAAAGGCTTGGTAGGCTCTGAGAATCGGGATGATGTTAGAAACGGTGACTGGACTTTGTTGGTTCTCTTGAAAGTCTTCAGAAGGCTTCGGTACGGTATCCAGGGATAGGCAGTGAGCCATACAATATTCAGATTCAAGAAACAGTGAGCCGGCTGCCCAATCGATGTAAGGATTGTGCCTTTGAGCCAGGGCATTCCGAGAACCATCGGATAATGGGCTGATTTAATGAGTTCAAATTTGATCCTCTCTTGATGGTGATTAATAGAAAGTAGAATCTCTTTAGTCTGAAGGGTAATGGGTCCTGAGGAAAGAGGCCTTCCATCAATGGCCTCTATTGGTTGCAGTTTCTCGGCTTTCATGTGGAATGTTTTGAGCAGTGACCCAATCTTGATCTAGAAATACGCCCATGGCTCCGCAGTCAACTAATGCCAGCATGGGGTAGGATTCTGTCTTGGAAGGCGATAGAAAGGCCTGAAGAACCACAAGGTTATTTTGTCCAGGAGAGTTCAAGGATGGAATTTATGTGGAGCAAACATCTCTCTCCCGACACTGTGCTCCATCTTGGATCGGGAGCTGGCGTTTCCCGAACGCCGTGCAGGAGCAATAGGACATTCTCTCACCAGATGTTTATCGGAGGCGCAATACATGCACAGACCAGTATAGATCCGTTGCATCTTTTCTTGAGGGGTAATGGGTCCATGGAAGGCTCCAAGTTGCATAGGTTCGGGGTCCTGGGTAGAAGGAACAGTAGGCTCTGCTCTAGGAGCATGTTCCGTGCTGGTCTTTTGGAAACTCGCCTTAGACTTATTTTTCTCTGCTCTTCTTTCTTGGATTCGGAAATCTATCTGTAAGGATAGGTCCATAAGAGCCTGGAAGGAACTTGGGCGGGCCACCCTTGCTAGCTCATCTTTTATTTCTTTGTTCAGCCCCCGTTCGGAAGAGAGTAAAACTAGCTTCTCGAGACCAGTCTGCTTCCTTTTCAAGTTGTTTGAAATGAGTAACATAGGTGAGCATATCCTGGGACCCTTGTTGAAACTCGAGTAGTCTCTCTTGAGCACTGTACACTTGTTCTGGGCGATCAAACATTTCCTTAAGGGCTCTCACAAAGCCATCATAGTCATCCAAGAGGGCATCGCCTGAATTGACCAGGGGGTTTGCCCAAGTCAATGCATTTCCAGTGAGGTGTGAGATCATAACACCCACCTTTGCTCTAGGAGTGGAGAAATAGTAGGGTTTGAAGGTGAAGTGAACTAGACACGAATCAAGGAAGGTGCAGAGAGTCTTGGAAGAACCGTCATACTTGTCCACTATTCCTCCCAACAACACACTTTCTTTTGTCGCTGAATCACGTGATAGAACTAACTGCTTTAACTCAGCGTTCTCTGCCTTGAGGTTCTGTACCTCTATTGTTAACTCCTGCATGCCTTGCATGAGGTCTTGAATGGGGGCTTCCATCTCTGTATCTGTATCATTTTTAAGGCGTCTCAATCTGTCACAAGTCTCTCCCCGTCTCACCTGTTTTTGTTGAGTACTTGCGACCTTCTGGGATTTCTTCTTTTTTACGGTCCGGGATTTAGACCCGAACGCTGATCTTCGTTGTCCAGCGTGAGGATAGCGGTTCAGTTTCCAGGAGCGTTCAGAAAGTCCAGGCTAACACCAGGAAGCAAACAAGTTACGCTCGGAGGCACGGAGGACCGTGACTTGAGCGCAGAAGGTTTTCCAGGAGATTGGAGAGGGTAGGAATAGGACGGGGAATCAGGGAGCTGGGAACAAGGAATCAAGCGAGAGCCCCGATCGAACTCCGGCAAAGCATGTCCGACTACAGGTAGCGGTAGCGTTGAGACACGCAGAGCCGCAGGGGCGTGTCTCTCTTGTAGGATGAGCAGCATGGAACGCATAGACTGATCCAGAGCGTTCCGTTCCGAGCGGCCATGTTGGAAGGAATACTGCATGCAATCCTCTGCGAGTCAGGGACCAGGAGGACCAGAAAGGACGTAGACGACGGTTCATGACAAAATGTCGACTATGTGGAAACAATGTATCTGAATCCCTATACCATGTGATTATGAAATGTGAGTCTAATGTCATTGCACACGAAATAATAAGGAGATGTGGATCAATTTTATGAGAGGTAATGATGTCAACCTGATTTATTTTATGGTATTATTTTATCTCAAGATTGTGGACATTTTTAAATGTATAGGATAATGTTTTTTAGTTTTTTTATTGATTTTTTTATACTTGGATGAATTTGAACTGTCTGTTTCATGTTGTTTGTATTGTGTTATACAAAGCTAAATGGCTAGAAGTATATCTAATAAATTGACCAAATTATACTTTTGTACTGTGCTGCATTACCACCGTAGTAGTTTCAAAGTGTGGAATCCTTAGCCAGGGCAGATTGTGCCCCCACGCGTGGTAACGAGACCTTAGTATGCTGGAAGAAAAGGATGTGTATGTATTGAGCTGATATGCAAACTAGGATTATAAAGGCTATGTTAGATTGTTCTAAAATGGAGATCGAGCAGTGTTGGGTGCGTGAGGCTCTCAAGCGCAAGCTTGGGCAATCCTGGTATATATTCAGGCTTTAAATACCTGCTATGTCTGTTTTTGGTACCGTAGGTCAACTACTAATTAATAATTCTGGTAATGCCAAGCCAACAGAGGAGGCGACCCAATCCAATAGTAGGGCATGTGAGAGATGGATGGTGTTGCTACAAAAAAGCAAGGGAGTGGGACAGAACTTACAAACATGTTCACTGTAATTTAGGATGACGTTATAATCCAGCCCCTTGTAAATGTATGCCTTTGTATATGCGTAACTATGTAACCTATGTGTTTTTACTCTTCAAAAATAGCACCTAGATGCATGCAGGTTGGGTGCGCTTAACAAACTGCAAAATAAATAAATAAATGTTAGTATGTTATTTCTAGCCCCAGATGTCAAGTACATTATGGTTGTGTTCTTTATAGTGCTTTGTACACAGTATGGCTACCTCACAGCACTGAGGAGTGGGGGGAGGAAATCTTTCAGGCTGCAAGTCAACATATAAGCGCCCTCAAACATCAGCACTTCAGGGCTGCTCAGCCCTGAATGACCGGTTCCATCATAGGGATAAGTGGGTGACCCTAAAGATGCTTAAGGGTTAGGTTGACTTTCAGTCTGCAGGTTGGCTGCTGAGGATACATGCCTGACAGAGGTAGCTGCCCGAACAGTCATGGGGGTAATTCCAAGATTGGAGGCAGCCATGGTGCTAGTAGCACCATGGCTGCCTCCAATACCGGGTCTGGGTCCGGTCTGGCTGAATGGGGACTTACCAGTTCATTCCGACCCTGGAGGACCCTGTAAAGTCCCCATTCAGTAAACCATTCCCCATACCCATTTGAGCCCCCATAGGGCTCAATGGGAATGGGGAAGGCACTAATTACGGGCCCACAAATAGCAGGCCTGTAATTAGCACACTGGTCCCTTAGGGGGACCCGCTAAGGACGTGTGGTCTGACCACACGTCCTTTGCGGTTCCCGCTAAGGGACCTCGGAATTGGGCGCTAAGGGTTTTCCGGCACCGGCATCGTTAGCGGTGACCGTTAACCCTCATGTCAGAAAACCTTTGAGGACTCCTGGGTTGTTGTGTAACCGGGCCACTCTTTGTCGGTTCTTGGACTCCTCTGGGAATAATCTCCATACACACCACCCCATTCCAACCAAATCCCTGAGCTGCAGCTGCCTAGTTCAGTTAACAGGTAGCAATAGGGATAGACCTAGATAGCTTTGGTAAAATAGCTAGGGTTCCGGGATAAGTTGCTCTTTCTACAGCAATGAACAGTCTGTGGGTGCAAAGTCCCATGACAGTCGCCAGGCCCAGAATGGGGAGAATGGCCTTGAAACACACATTAATTTGCTCCACAAACAGACTCGGGCTGATAGAAATAGTAATCGGGAGAGCTCATACAGTTGGAAACCATTTCAAGGCAAATCTAGGGTTTGCATTGAACAATATAAAATGGGAGCCAAAGCTATAAAGCAGGTGCTAGCGGGAAAACCTAAACAGAGGAGGGGAGGGACCAACCAATTTTAAAAGATCAACATCATTTTTAATAATAAGTCATAAAAGTTAAAACACATGATTAAATTCAATGGTCCACAATACAAAACTTTACATCCAATATAAAACAAGGAATACGTACCAGGCTCTAAATGCAAGCTAAAACAAATTCAAAGAAAAAACACACACTTGGTACATATAAAACAAATATAAGTGTACCACTAGGATTAGTATATTATAAGTGTATGTCTCTGTTTTTGATCCAGAGAACTGTCTCGACATGTTTCTGTTCTTTCAACATAAGTACAGAACATTCATCAGGAGTAGGTAGTTATAACGAGAAAACCTAATTCCGATTGGATCATGGATTAGATCAAAGTCAATCTCATAGCACTTGTAAAGTAAAAACACATAAAAAAACAAAGGATCAGCTGGTGGATAGCCTAAATACTTCGAAAAGTTCAAATAATTCAACTAGAGGACCAAATAAAAGGGTAAATTACCTTATCTGGTGCTCGTGGGGGCTCTCTACTTCAAAAGATGAGTAGGTGTAGGTGACTGAATCAATCCTACAAAATATATAATTTAGACAAAGTATCTAGTTGAGCTTTTTATACAAAGCAATATACGTGCTCACAACACATATTTAGAATCAGTAGACTGCCTAGTCGAGGACAGTAAAATTAGTAGACAAAAAGGCCACTAATATAGCTTGTAAGTGAAGCGCTTACCTGTCTGCACAGGTAGGAAGAGTATGGCCGCTCTGTAAGTCAGCCAGATGGTAGATAGATTCAACTCGGGATATATAGCAATGAAATATCCCAAATCCCGCAGGAGCCTTAGTGGGAACCTGCAGGGGTCCCCAATCTGTAGCTCGCAAGCAACATGTTGCTTGCAGCCCCCATTCATGTTGCTCGCCAGCTCTTCAATAAGGGCCTGGATTGTGCATGTGTCTGAAAGATATACTGCGCAGGCGTGAACCACGGGTCAAACGTGCTGCCCCATTTCAAGTTTCACTGCCATTTTCACTTGAAAAGACAATGGAGTTGCTTGTAAATTAACGTGCAGCTGTCATTCCTGTGCGCAGCAGTAACCAGCCCTATCTCTCAGCATATTATCTGCATTGGGACTGCTGTCAGTGTTGGCCTCCGAAGCTGAAATTCACATTTATCTTGCTAAGTGACTTCTATACAGCAAGGTCAGGTAGGTCGAGTGTTGAATGATTTAACTTTTTTTAACATGTGTTTGTTTATTCAGAGTGAAAGGGTGTGCGAGCACGTGACTGCCAGTGTCCATGTTTACAACATTATGGCCCTCATTACAACCTTGGCGGAGGACCATGGTGCTACTAGCACCATGGTCCATGCCGCTAAGGTTACGATTCCGCCATGGTGGATGGCGGAATTACCGCCCCATTACAAGGTGAGTGGGGCGGTAATTCCCCATTCACCAATGGCCCCTTCCCCATTCACATTTTTGCCCCATAGGGGCATAATGGGAGTGGGGAAGGCGCTAATTACGGCACCGTAAAGTACGGTGCCGTAATTAGCACTAAGGTGGCTTAGCGCCTTGCATTTTAACGCCTGCCTGAGTTGTAATGAGGGCCTAGGTGAGTGATCAGATGTGATTGAACAAGTGTTCGAGTGCTAGTTGAAAGTGTGACAAGTGTGTGCTCAAGTTTCAAGAGAAGGCACAGTTGTGTACGTACATGCAGGCAAGATAAATAAACAGTGTGAAAGAAAAGTGCAAGAATTTCACGGCTGCCTTTATAAATCCCAGTGCTCCCCCTTCAGTTTTCCTTCCTAACACAAATTGATCGTACAAGCCTTTCCCCAGACATAACAGTCAGGAAATTTGACAAACCAATGTTACTACAGGTGAAAAGTATAATAAAAGGAAATAGTAAACATTGTAAGGCTACATATACATCTGTACATGACACTTCAATTCGCATGATACAGCCGACAGGTTTCCTTTCTTTTGTTGTTCTCTTGCCACTAAAGATCTTTTTTAGCAGCTCATACAAACAGAATATTTTCAGCATTGGTTAATTATTCAGCACTTCATGGCATAATGTGCATAGCCTGGTGTCCAAAATGTATAAGGGCAAATAATGCTGCACAAACTGCCCCGAGGCAATCAATCTCATGATCATCATGCAGTGGGGAGAAATATTATAATAATAATAATTTAGCATTTATATAGCGCTACTAACCCTCAGGTATCTGAGCGCTGCTTATTATTACCCACGGTGTGTGGTGCTCATTTATTGACCTTGGAAGGATGAAAGGCTGAGTTTGGCCCTGCTGGGATTCGAACCTGTGTCAGCAGGCTCCGCACAGATGTCAAAGTGAGCGCTCTACTCGCTGTGCTAACGGACCGGCTGCACTAATACATTATGCACTAATACAGATGCAGGCATCCAGTGACAGAAGCTGTAGTGTGCTAGGATGTTACCTCTCATTGCACTATTGTCTTATCTTCTTTCATGGGATGAATGTTTAAAATATCAGCTTGGGTTGCTTGGCAGAGAGGGTAGAGGGTTGTGTAAGGGGATTGGGATAGAACTGGATGTATGGATCTAAACAGATTGGACACTGACTGATTTTACCATGTTCCTTGGGATTGAGATATAAGTTGCAGGCAGCATCAGGGATTCTGCTGTGCAGTAGGCATGCTGGGTGTAGAAGAGAGGGATGCAAGAGGACATAGGGGAGAGAAGGATTCAGTAAAGAGTATACAATGGAGAAAAAGGGGTGCAACAGACACACAAGGAGTATGCATAAGAAACGGCTGCAGAGGAGAGCACTGGAACACAGGTGAGGGGTAGGACATGATGCAGAAGAGAGGGTTACAGAAGGGAAGAATGTTTATAATGGAGAGAGAGATAATGCAAAGAGACAGTATTGTGCAGAGAAGAGTGGTGCAGGAGAGAAGGCACAAGAATACTGTCTGAGGGGTGTAGTAGGGGTAGCAGGAGTGCACAAAAGTAATACAGATACAGGACAGCTAGGTGCACAGGCAGATTGGTGGAGGGAGAAAAAGGAGATGTGAAACAAGGGTGAATGATGGAAACTACACAAGAGTGTTGAAGGCAAGCATACTGCTAAACAGGGACTGTTCTAGGGTTTACATGGCCTTGTGAGGCAAAAGATGTGCGGGCCCCTTAATTTGAGTAACTATTGACATCACAGAAATTGACTTCAGAGAGAGTCACATGAGTGATACTTGGAATGGTCAGGGGAAGTTACTTTATAAGAAATTGCTCTGAGTAAGCCAAAAACCAAATACAATGATGTGCAATGTATGAACGGCCACTATTATTATTATTACTAATAATAAAAATAATGGAGCAATATCATGACTGATGCTTCCTTTGAGTAGCAGACAGTTTGAATTTAATCACTTCTAGTGACTTCTACTGTTGGCAGCTAATGCACAGAGGGATAAAAAGATTTGTGCAGGATTACACATTTTAGTTAAGTGGTGAAGCTGGGATTTAAAAGTTACTTTTTTCATTTTCAGCATAAAGATATCTTAGAGATCAAAAAACCAAAAATAACCAGTGTGTGGTAATTGTAGTAAAGTATCAGACACATTTTTAGAGTCAGTTATATTTTGCCAGCAATATAATAAAACAGATTGCCGAACTTTCACTACACAAGGCATATTTATTTATCGTCAGATCAAGATACTAAGCTGGTCTGAGATTTATACTTGTTTCACAGAATTATTATTGTTGCTATGTCTGATTCAGGTATTGAGGCAGCAGTGTTAAGGTGTCTTTTGAGGTTGATCCTTTCGTACTTCGGGTGACAAGTGTCTTGATATTAGTGCCATTTTTACGCCATACATTGCGTGATGGAGTGCATTCTTATGCCATGTTTTAGCATTTCTACAATTAGCTACAGCAGAGCTGGCTCTTGAGAATCTGCGCATTTATTGCTCTGTGAATTCGCTGGAGGCAAAAGCCAATTTGTATATTGCAGTGAGAACTGCATACTAGGAGTAGCCCTTTGTCCCCTGGCACTAAAACCTGCCTCTGCTACTGGTGATTGTTCTCACTGCGAGCTCAAGGGAAAATGCATGTGTCCCATCCGACCTGGCAGCCCCACGCCAGTGGACCAAGGCCTGGTCATGCAACCCAAAGTGGGGCACTGCAAATTTTCTCTGTCTCACTAAAACTTACTGGAAACACTATAAACTGAAAAAAGAAATGAACCCACGTTCCAGGGACGTGGCATCCCTGTAGCTGGGATCCGCTGCAACATTTGCCACTTTTCAATCTTTCCCAGAAACCCCAAACCCATACTGCCCCTTCAGCCTAGTGCACTCTGCAGCCTCAGGACCACTCTGATTTTACACTGTCTGCTGTCTCTGCACCTCTGTGTACTGAGCTTCCCTGCCCCTCCATTCCAATGGAAGCACAGCTGACACTCTCTTAAAGAAGGGTATTGTGTACCCAGCATAGGCCGACTACGTCCACAGGCTGTCTAGTCACGGGGGGTACATGGCAGAAAGCACAGTCCCTGATTCAGAATAGGTCTCCCTGGTGACTGGCACCACTCTTATCACTCACCTGTTCTCCCAGATTACTTGCCTGTAGTAAGTCAGGCATACAAGTCACCCTGGTCCTTCACACACAGGGTGTTCAATGTTCCTGACAAACATGGCATCATAGGACCTATTTAATACTGTGACACCCAATTACCAAATCACCAGGAGCCCTGCTCATCACCCCACAAGCATGGACAGCTGCGACCATAATGACACATTGCATAAGACAACACTTTTCATGTGGACACAAAAAGTTATCACTGGCAGAGAACTTAACCACCTCTCTTACAATTCTATTAAACAAAAAGGCTCTCACATTAGCAGATCCATTTCCCCTTCTACGGCTCTCTCCATCTCTTTATCTCTCTATCTATGTATCTCTCTCTCTCTCCTTTCACGCACACACACACACACAAACACACTACCTATTTAGTCCTGCCTTTTTTCTCCACACTCTGGGAATTGTATCCTACAAGTACCAGAATACAAAGAAAAAAAAACAAGACTGGGTTGATTACACCCTGTTCACATAAGACAAGTTTAGGACTGTGTCCAGGACTGAAAAAGTATTCATATCACAGGCCAACATTCCACATACCACATTCTGACACAGCCCCACAGATCACACACAACCTCTTAGTGCACACACACACACACACACATACACATACACACAATCCCCCTCACCCCATCCCCCCAGGACGTGACCTCGCAACTCAAACACAATATTGTACTGGACACCGACTATGGAGGGTTTCTGAAGAAAAGCATGGATGTCTGACCCAACATTTTCATAACATGATAAAATTAGGTTAATTTGTAACCTAGGATCTCCACAGCCCATGACTAACCTATTGCAGTCCTCAGAAATTCTGGAGTGTCCTAGGGAACCTAAGTGTTCACCTAAGGATGGCTGATGCTGTGCATGTGACATAGGACAGTCAAGGTTGGCACTTACCACCTTGGGCTGAGCTATTTACAACTCCCAACAGTTATCAAGTGAGGTAATGAGCACCCAAGGAGGCCTAGGGAACCCATGGGTGTCACAAGCTCCCCTTGTGTGCTCAACAGCTTTCACCTGTATACCGGGGCAACAATAAGTGTTGATTGCCACCCAAACTCTCTGAAAGATAAAAGAATCAAACAACTGTTCATTGTTATTATTTTTTTAAATTTGTTTTTGCTCCTTGAGTCGCTCAGGAACCATGCTGAAATATAACACTACTCTGTAGTGTAGAATAATACCTAAGTGGTCTTGTCCAGCGCTTGTCTGCCACTATTGGGAGCCTCGATGCACTTCATATGTCAGCAATGCTGAGAAGAAGGCAATGCACAAGAGTCAATCAGTAGGAAAACATCAGTGTTGCGATAGGATAGTGAGGGTGATGAATGTGATAGGTGGCCCGGTAGTAGTAACTAACAAGGCAAAATGTTTCATAAAAGATAGAGCCACATAAATAAGCAAGAGGGGCCATAATGCATTGGGGGGGGGGGGGTGGTGTGCAAAGAATGTAGTCGGTAACAATCAGTCTTTTTTTTCTTTTTCCAGTTATTTACACAGCTGAGGTGACTCAGAACTTCAACTTGTACTCTTGTCAGGTGTAGACTGGTGAAACAAAATGGCTTCTACCTCTACCTCCCCACCACTGAAGAAATCAAGAACATATTCATATACTTTTATGGATGAATGGGAAGTACAATATTTCTTCACACGTTTCAAAGGGAAAGCTATATGTTTAATTTGTCAAGCAAGTGTTTCAGTTGGGAAGAAATGCAATTTGGAAAGGCATTTTACCACAGTTCATAAGTCATATGACATAGACTACCCAACCAACAGTAATCTTAGGCGAGCACAAGTTAAAGAGCTTAAAACTGCATTGAGCGCTCAGCAATCAATTGTTAAGAAAACATTTTCTCATTCAAAAGCAGCAACTGTGGCATCATTGAAAGTGGCCCATATTCTTGCAAAAAAGAAGAAACCATTTGAAGATGGTGAAATAGTAAAAGAAGCTATGCTTGCAACTGCTGATTCACTGTTCCAGGACTTTAAAAATTACTCTCAAATAATAGCTGCCATTAAAGATGTCCAGCTCTCAGGAAACACAGTGGTTCATAGAATTGAGGTAATGTCAGAAGATGTTGACCTTCAGCTTAGGAGTGATTTAGAAAAGTGTGATTTTATGAGTTTGCAGTTTCATGAATCAACTGATATAGAAGATACTGCCCAGCTATCTATTTTTATTAGAATGGTGTTTGAAGATAGCAGTGTGAAAGAAGACATATTAGCAGTTCTTCCACTTATGGGGAAGACAAGAGAAGACATTTATCAAGCTTTCAAAATGTTTATAAAAGACATCAATATGCCACTTCAGAAACTTGTGGCAGTAACAACAGATGGTGCAGCAGTCATGATAGGGCGGAATATTGGTTTTGTTGCTCTTTGCAGAAGAGATCCAGACTTTCCAGAATTCAGAAGTTATCACTGCATTATTCACCAACAGTCACTGTGTTCCAAGGTACTCAGTTATCAGCATGTCATGACAGTCGTTTTAAAAATTGTCAATTCTATAAGTGCAAGGTCATTGCAAAACCGACTTTTCAAATCACTTCTAGATGAAATGGATGCTCAATATGGTTTTCTACTCTTCCATACAGAGGTACGATGGCTTAGCAGGGGTAAAGTACTGCAAAGATTTCTGGATCTCCTACCTGAAATTAATGTGTTTTTAGAAGGAAGAGGGGAACAAGTTGAGCAACTCAGTAACCCTAAATGGTTATCTGATTTGGCTTTTCTTAATGATTTGACATCTAAACTGAATGCTTTCAACCTTGAACTCCAAGGGCAAGATAAAACAATAACAGAACTTATTGGGTCAGTTAATGCATTTAAAGTCAAACTGAATTTATGGATGACTCAAATGGAAAAGGGTATCTTGACTCACTTTCCCAGTCTGAAAAAGTTAGTAAGGGAAAGTGCTGTTTATGACAAAGATATGTATGCTGAACATCTCGATCTGATCAGAAAAGACTTTGAGAAACGTTTTTCTGATTTCATGATCATTGAACCTGTGGCTACTTTTATAACTTTTATAGTGCAAATCATACCTCTGCGTATTCCCACGGGTGTCCTCTTTTCGGAAATGCATGGGGTTCCCTGTTTTCCTCGGTGGCTTGGACACCCGAGGCCCATATCTGTACGTTGTGCCGGTCGGCAAAATGTCAGAGATTTCGCTCTGAAAACAGACTTGGGGTTACTTGTGTTTTAGGCTTTCCCCTTGGCGGCCAGGTAGGTGCACACACGCATGTGAGGTACCGTTTTCATCGGGACACCTGTGGGAACGCGTGACGGTAGGCCATGTGTTGTTGGGGGCATGTTTCGATGGGTGCGTCAAGCAAAATGTGCGGAAAAAGTGTTTTTTTCCGGACATTTCGGACTTTGCAGGGCTGTCTGGGTAAAAAATTCTGGGGCGATGTGTGCAAATCATACCTCTGTGGATTCCCACGGGTGTCCTCTTTTCGGAAATGCATGGGTTTCCCTGTTTTCCTCGGTGGCTTGGACACCCGAGGCCCATATCTGTACATTGTGCCGGTCGGCAGAATGTCTGAGATTTCGCCATGAAAACAGACTTGGGGTTACTTGTGTTTTAGGCTTTCCCCTTAGCCGCCAGGTAGGTGCACCCACACATGTGAGGTACCGTTTTCATCGGGACACCTGTGGGAATGCGTGACGGTAGGCCATGTGTTGTTGGGGGCATGTTTTGATGGGTGCGTCAAGCGAAATGTGCGGACATTTTTTTTTCCCGACATTTCGGACTTTGCGGGGCTGTCTGGGTAAAAAATTCTGGGGCGATGTGCGCAAATCATACCTCTGCGGATTCCCACGGGTGTCCTCTTTTTGGAAATGCATGGGGTTCCCTGTTTTCCTGGGTGGCTTGGACACCCGAGGGCCATATAAGTATGTTGTGCCGGTCGGCAGAATGTCTGAGATTTCGCTCTGAAAACAGACTTGGGGTTACTTGTATTTTAGGCTTTCCCCTTGGCGGCCAGGTAGGTGCACCCACACATGTGAGGTACCGTTTTCATCGGGACACCTGTGTGAACGCGTGACAGTAGGCCATGTGTTGTTGGGGGCGTGTTTCGATGGGTCCGTCGAGTGAAATGTGCGGAAAAAGCGTTTTTTCCCCACATTTTGGACTTTGCAGGGCTGTCTGGGTAATAAATTCTGGGGCGATGTGCGCAAATCATACCTCTGCGGATTCCCACGGGTGTCCTCTTTTCGGAAATGCATGGGGTTGCCAGTTTTCCGTGGTGGCTTGGACACCCGAGGCCCATATCTGTACGTTGTGCCGGTCGGCAGAATGTCTGAGATTTCGCTCTGAAAACAGACTTGGGGTTACTTGTGTTTTAGGCTTTCCCCTTGGCGGCCAGGTAGGTGCACCCACACATGTGAGGTACCGTTTTCATCGGGACACCTGTGGGAATGCGTGACGGTAGGCCATGTGTTGTTGGGGGCGTGTTTCGATGGGTGCGTCGAGCGAAATGTGCGGAAAAAGCATTTTTTTCCCGACATTTCGGACTTTGCGGGGCTGTCTGGGTAATAAAATCTGGGGCGATGTGCGCAAATCATATCTCTGCGGATTCCCACGGGTGTCCTCTTTTCGGAAATGCATGGGGTTCCCCGTTTTCCTCGGTGGCTTGGACTCCCGAGGCCCATATCTGTACGTTGTGCCGGTCGGCAGAATGTCTGAGATTTCCCTCTGAAAACAGACTTGGGGTTACTTGTGTTTTAGGCTTTCCCCTTGGCGGCCAGGTAGGTGCACCCACACATGTGAGGTACTGTTTTCATTGGGACACCTGTGGGAACGCTTGACGGTAGGCCATGTGTTGTTGGGGGCGTTTTTTGATGGGTGCGTTGAGAGAAAAGGGCGGAAAAAGTGTTTTTTTTCCGACATTTTGGACTTTGCGGGGCTGTCTGGGTAAAAAATTCTGGGGCGATGTGCGCAAATCATACCTCTGTGGATTCCCACGGGTGTCCTCTTTTCGGAAATGCATGGGGTTCCCCGTTTTCCTCGGTGGCTTGGACACCCGAGGCCCATATCTGTACGTTGTGCCGGTCGACAGAATGTCTGAGATTTCCCTCTGAAAACAGACTTGGGGTTACTTGTGTTTTAGGCTTTCCCCTTGGCGGCCAGGTAGGTGCACCCACACATGTGAGGTACCGTTTTCATCGGGACACCTGTGGGAACGCGGGACGGTAGGCCATGTGTTGTGTTTGTGTGGTTTTCATAACGTTTTGACCCATTTGCTGGTGCCCTTTGTCTCACCACCCTTTCTTTTCCCAAATGTGACCTACATTTAGTCGCTGCTTTAGCCACCATACACTTTTGTAACCTGCACAAGTCACCTACCCTTGAAAAGGTCTGCCTGTGCTCTTTCAAAAAATGTATGGCTGCCGTTCCTCACCACATTGGTTTTCCCAATTTACACATGCTAAGTGCGTCTGGTCAGGCCGTGAGCGTAAAACTCCTGTGTACCATGGCTCAGTGTTTGGCTTGTGGTATTGCTTGTTTTGTAAAAACAATACAAAAATTGTATGCTCTCCTAACTGCAAGAGTCGGGGGAATGTAGCGGAGCATTGCTTTTCTCAAAATTCATAGAATCCATTGCCGTACCAAGCCAACCATGTCCAACACATACCTTTTTTTTCAGTCATTTTCCCGCTTTTCCCCCATTCGATGGCAGTTTCCCCTACCTAGTTGTTGCCTGACCTATGCAAATCACCCCTTCCTAAACTTGGAATTTTGTCTGCTTTTCAGAAATATATGCCTTTCTGTCCTCCAATTTGGCTTTCCTGCCCTTTTCTTCCATTCCGTCCATGCATGTCCAATTGGCAAAAATGGCAAAAATCGCCTACCTCTCACAAAACGGTTGATAACCACATCAAAATAATTTTTTTCCATTTCCACTCAACCTGTTCCTGAAAGCCACGAAATTGGGGAACTCATCACAGCAAACCATTTGTTCCTAGCTCTTACAAGGAAAACACCACAGGCTTCTTTGTACATCATTTTATTGGCATTTTTTGAAAAAACCCAACATTTTTGCACTTTTTCCTTATTTTCTCTCACCCCCCTACAGTAACCTGGGATTCCTGGGTGGCGTTACGACCGGCTACATGTGGGAAAAAAAGGAGCCAAATTTGGGAAAGATATCTCATGTAACAAAAAAGTTACAAGCCATTGAATGGCCACATACCAAAATCACCAAAAAAGGCCCTGGCACTGGGGAGAAATACCCATGGTACTTAAAGGGTTAAGCATCCCAGACCTTGAAATGGAAATTATTACTCTGCAAGCAGACTTGCATCTGAAAGCAAGATCATCACACACCGAAATTTGGGCCATGGTTCAAAAGTCCAAATACCCACTTCTGAAGCAATCCTCTCAGTGTTTGCTTGCTTGTTTTGGGTCAACTTACTTATGTGAGTCTGGATTTTCTACAATGAAGATTCTGAAATCAAAATACCGATCTCGGTTGACCAACACACATCTAAATGACTGCATGAAACTTGCAGTAACTCATTACACCCCCAACTTTGACAAATTGGCCGAAGATATGCAGTGTCAAGTTTCACACTAAACTACATCGGTGTTACAATTGCTCTAACAACTTACATTTAAATGCACTCAAATTATTATAACTTGACCTGGATGATGTTTTTACTTTACACATGGCAAGATATTCAATCATTAGAAAATGTTTGCGCAGTGACTTAATATTCAAACTGAATGCTCTAAAATTGCTAATGCATTCTAATTACACTTGCATTTAAGGATATCTGAAAAGGCATTTAAAATCTCTTTCCAGACTTGAGAAAGTTAGCAACTGTAAATATAGGTATAGGTATTATGCCACAGATCTGGACACTTGCATCAAAGACTTTGAAAGAGATTTTTCCATTTTTTACCTTTGAACGTGCAGCTACTTTCTCATCCATCAGTTACTGATGTTTGCTTCGAAATTGCAAATACATTGTTGTTAAACATAGCTGAAGTAGGAACCATCACTCCATGAGGTAACATGAACAATCTGAAATCAATGTATGGATCCTGGTTGGGGAATATCAATCTGAATAACTTTCATGTCTAGAGGCTCTCTTATGTTATTTTAAAAGACATTTGAAAGTTAAACTTAATCTGATTAAAGTGTTATGCATTTACTCTTTATGAATGTCAATGTCCATGACCAATGCTCACCCACCCTTACAGAATTTGGCCCAGTTTACTGTCCTTCTGTGCATAGATATAAATCCTTGGGAGGTTAACTCTCAACTCTCCCTCGCCCTACAAAGAGGTATTTAAATCTTCAACGTTTTGGCTAAGTTTAGTGTTATCATGAGCATCAAAGTATTAAATTGGTTCAACAATTTAAAAAAAAATCCTTGGGTAAGAAACATCCGGTTAAGAGACATTTGACTCCTACAAAGTGTTGACTAACGTTACTGTTATTGTGTGTGTTAACGTGCTCCATTGCTAAACATTTCGCACATTTGAGTGTGAACAATAAAAACCCTTGCAAAGAGGTATGTAAATCATACTCATTTTCTCCCATTTTTTTTTCCTTTTGTGCAGGGGTTTTCATTCATAAGTGGCAACAGGTTGCTGACTTGCCAAGCATTATGGATGAGCCAGAAGCAAGCTTAGCTAAAACATGATCCCTCCCTCAGAGGGAGAGCTCCTGGACTGAATTGCATGTCACTAAACTACAGTATCCCAGCACACCTGCTCTATGAGTCATGGAAGGCCAGGATCATTTGTTTCCGCCGCCTTGCTTGGCCCATTGGGGTTTGCAGGCTGGAGTGCTGCAGTTGAAGTCTGTGCAAGGCCACTCCTGCACCACCCCTACATTTCTTTGGCCTGGGGTGGCAAAATGGTAGCGCTCTGGCTCCACCACATCTGTCAGAACCAGGAAGCTCTCCATGCTTCTTGGTTCCTGGCTTTGGGGTGAGCATTAGCCAGACATGCAACATGGGAGCCTACAGCAGGAGTGTCTAGCAGCCTGGGTAACCAGAAAATCATGTTTTGCCATGGGTGTAATGTATGAGTGTATATAAGCCTCAGGTCTGTGTGACATGTCTAAGTCTGCATGTGAATGAGATGGCTGTGGTGTGTATGTCGTAGTCATCTATGATTGAATGGATGAATGGTTGTGCATGTGAATGAGAATATAGTTTGGATTTTGTAGTGTGGTGTTTGGGTGCGTGTGTGAGGGAATGAGGAAGCAGTGTGACTGTGTATACTTGTTCGCGTGAATGTGTATTAATGAGAATATGAATGTGTTCCTGTGGCTGGGGGAGCAAGAAATCCAGATAGTGGTGGAGGGGGGGCATTGAGGAAGCCAGTACATGTAGAATGGCAGTGTTCTTTCTCTAGCATTCTCGGCAAAACAAAAGCTATGAGAGTTGTGTCATTGGTGGGGTATAAGACTGCATTGCTGAAGTCATGTATGGAGAGGTTTTCTTAAAGGGGCATGCCTACATTGGTGCAGCCAGTATTGGTATGCTCTCTTACAGTGGCATTGCATTTATTTTGGCATTATGTCAAACTCAACATGAGTGTTCTTACATGAATAATGGCATAAATTGGTCCAGCCCGCACAGACATGTTGGGGCAGAAACATGAACGTTTCTTTACACTGACATAATACTGGTATATTTTGTGGGGAATGGCATCACAAAACATATTTCGGAAACATGCTCCTGTGCATGGTTAGTGACTTGGTATCTAATGTACATTTCTCATGTGTTACCCTACAAAACGAGCAGTAAACTGTGTGGCATTTTGCCCAATTTGTCTAAGACAGTGTGCTGTAAAATGTACTATTTTAACACATTATTTTAAAAATGTTCTCGGGGGGAGAACCCCCCGAACCCTCCTAGTGTGATTCAGGCTCCCTTGCTACACTCAGTCGCTTATGAGCATTTATTTGAAATGGTTTTTCACATGCGGTTAAAAATTCTGCCAAATACTTCTATGCTTCTGTGTTTAAAAAAATTGTTTGGGGGGGGGGCATCCTATAAAAAAGAACCTGTAAAGAAGTATTTAAATCCTACTAGATTTTGACAAAAATGTTACTCAATCATGTGCACACAAATGCACCATTTCAAAACATCCAAAGAAATAAAGATCTTGAGGGAAGCAGGAAGAGACAGGAGAGAGACCCAATGCAAAAATTGTTTATTGTTGCCCATTAACGTGCCTTTTTTGTGATATTAACTTCAGTTGGATTGTAATTTGATTAACAATCGATTTGCTAACACCTGAACGCTGATATTTTACATCGAGGTTCAGCTGTTGCTCACCATTTCATTTCATACAGATAAGTTGACCATTGGCCACAAAAGGTTGGGGACGCCTAGATCAAAGTCAGTCTCATAGCACCTGTAAAGTAAAATCACATAAAAAAACAATGGATCAGCTGGTAGATAGCCTAAATACTTCGAAAAGTTCAAATAATTGAACTAGAGGACCAAATAAAAGGGTAAATTACCTTATCTGGTGCTCGTGGGGGCTCTCTACTTCAAAAGATGAGTAGGTGTAGGTGACTGAATCAGTCCTACAAAATATAGTATTTAGACAAAGCATCTAGTTGAGCTTTTTATACAAAGCAAAATACGTGCTCACAACACATTTTTAGAATCAGTAGACTGCCTAATCGAGGACAGTAAAATTAGTAGACAAGAAGGCCACTAATATAGCTTGTAAGTGAAGCGCTTACCTATCTGCACAGGTAGGAAGAGTATGGCCGCTCTGTAAATCAGCCAGATGGTACATAGATTCAACTCGGGATATATAGCGATGAAATATCCCAAATCTCGCAGGAGCCTTAGTAGGAACCTGTAATGGGAACATGTGGCCATTGTCATGGATACAGATCAGTAAGGATGTCGATCTGTTAGGTGAAAATTGTATAGGAGTCGTAAATAGTAACGAAGTGCCTAAGTCCCTCTGAGTGCGGCTGACAAATAAAGAAAGATGAACACCGCAGTGGTAATGACAGTTAGAAGTTATTAGATATTGTTCAGTAATATCAGCGACATATAGAAATTAAAGACAAAGTGAATGGGGTGAAAACCTGTGTAAAAGCTTACTGTTTCCTTCTTAGATAGCCTGTGTCATTCAAATAAACACTTACATTCTACAAAGATTCCTTTTAGGTGAGTATGGCAGGTGCAGAGGCTAAGTAAAGCATAATTGGCTTACCTACGGTCATGAACAAAGGATGTCCGGCTGTCAGAATCGTTCCAGTAAAAGATATGTGACGGGCGGGAGAAGCCCCTGTTTACAATGCTGTAATTAAGGATGAGAGTTTGTTTCAGGTAAGTGGAGCGATGATAAGTAGATACACTGATCAAGTAATTAAAATGCTTAAGCAGATGTCTGAGTAGCTTACCTAATGTTGTAGAACTGTGGCGTACGGTGCCTGGTGCTGGTGAGGAAAGCTCTACGCGGAAGACTGGCTGTGCAGGGGAACCGAAGGCATCGTTGTTGTCAAGGAGACGGATTAAGTCCTTTCTTTGTGTCTATATTCACTTAGGTAACAAAGGGAACCGTGTAAATAAGGCGGCCATTTTAAGGTGGACTAAGGTAGGTAATAACAGTGTGGCCTTAACTCGAATATGCAATGTGGAGAGGAGAGTAAGAGGATAGTGCAAGCAAATAACTCCGTATTGGAGCGAGGGAGTAAAAAATACTCGTAATGTCAAAACAATAAGGTAAGTAAGGCCGTAGATGTAATAAAGCTTGTGAACGGTGTAGGATACCGTTTACAAGGATAAAGTATATCTCCTGATTTTGTATGGAGAATAGTAAAAAAGTCAGGTGTATTTATACATTTCGCACTTCTATTGACAGATAGAAAAGAGAAATATGAAGGGCAGTTACCTGACGTCCACAGATTATGGGAAGAAGGAATTTGTGGAGCGATGTAAATGCTCATGATTAAGAATCTAGAAGGTATGAATAGGAGACTTAATTGGAGTCTACGGGAGTGTGAATAGCTGCAGTACTATAAGGGGAAGGTTTCCAGGGTATCGAGGTTGTAGTTCACCTTCTGGAGAGGTCCAAGTAGTTTTGTGTGGATGTATATTCTTGGAGGGTAGAACCACCTAAGGGCTCAATATGTGGGTGTATATTCATGGGGGGTGGTGGTGGAACAATGACGGCACATACCATTAAGGCTAGATCTTATGCCATTCAACACACTCGTTCAGACCTATGACATCACTATGTAGTGTGTAGATCATTTTTTGTTCCAGTTTAAGAAGCTTCTTTTCATGGTTTTCATGATTGCCCCCTTTCAGAGACATCAACACAGTCCATTTAAAGTCCTCATGATTGTGCTTCTGCCGGTTGAAGTGCTTGACTAAAGGTTCATTCTCGGTTTTGTTTCTTATGCAGCTTCGGTGCTCCATGATTCGGGTCTTCACTTTACGAATAGTCTTTCCTACATAGTGCAGTCCACATTTGCATGTAATCAGGTAAACAACAAACTCTGTATTGCAATTAGTGAGTTTCTTTTGGATCCAGTGTTTTGAAAGACCAATATCAATTTCTTTACTTTTGGACGTTAATTTACAGACCCCACAGGATCCACAAGGGTAGTGTCCAATGGTGTCCGGAAGGCCCCAGAGGGTGGTCAATTTGGGGTCGGGTGTGTTTATACTTTTCAATTTGCTATTGCTAACTCTGTTGCCTACAGTAGTGCTTCTTTTATAGGCAAATATCGGCATAGGTATAGATTGAGTGGCCGTGTTGAAGATTTTTCGATGTTTCTTAATGATATTGGTAATTTTAAAACTCTGGCCGTAAAAGTGTTCACACAAACAATACGCTCATCTTTTGTTTTTGTAGGTTTTGGTTCTAATAGGGCTTCTCGGTTATTGTTGAAGGCCCTTTTGGCTGATTTGTTCACTAGCTTTTTAGGATAGCCTCTTTGTCTTAGTTTTTTACTCAGGGTGGCATATGTATCTTTATCTGAGCTGTTCCTTTTTAGGCATAAAAATTGGCCGAAAGGAAGATTGTCCCGCAGATGTTTAATATGGTGACTGGAGTAATCTAATAAAGAGTTCTTGTCTGTGGGTTTATGGTATGGCTTGATTTTTAAAACACCATTTTGAGGGAAGATACTTAGATCGAGGAAATTGGTAGATTCATTGCTAGCCGTCATAGTGAACTGTAGATGGGGGTTCAGAGTGTTCAGCCAGGTGAAGAAGTTAATGGCAGCAGTATGAGTACCTTCCCATAACACCAAGATGTCGTCGATGTATCTGCTCCATTTTTTTATATTCTTGGCGAAGGGATTGTTGCTATTGTAGATATGTGATTTTTCAAATGTTTCTACATAGAGGTTCACTACACTGGGAGCCATAGTGGCGCCCATAGCGGTTCCTTCTATTTGCTGGAAAAAGTTCATGTTAAACTCAAAGTGGTTCCGTTTGAGCGCCAGCTCAACACACCAAAGGATGAATTAGGTGGGGGCTGGGTCATGGTCTACGCGTGTGAGTAGTATTTCCTCTATGGTTTTCTCGTTACAACTACCTCCTCCTGATGAATGTTTCTTACTTATGTTGAAAGAACAGAAACATGTCGAGACAGTTCTCTGGATAAAAAACAGAGACATAACTTATAATATACTAATCCTAATGAAGTTTGGTACACTAATATTTGTTTTATATGTACCAAGTGTGTGTTTTTTCTTTGAATTTGTTTTTGCTTGCATTTAGAGCCTGGTACGTATTCCTTGTTTTATATTGGATGTAAAGTTTTGTATTGTGGACCATTGAATTTAATAATATGTTTTAACTTTTATGACTTATTATTAAAAATGATGTTGATCTTTTAAAATTGGTTGGTCCCTCCCCTCCTCTGTTTAGGTTTTCACTCTAGCACCTGCTTTATAGCTTTGTCTCCCATTTTATATTGATTATTATCCACCCGGATATAGACAGAGTAGACACTGTTAACCCCCTTGAGTCAGTGTTCTACCGGGATTCCTCCTCTGATAAGAGGGTTTGCATTAAAGCCTGTGACAACACACATTAATTTGCTGTAGCGCTCAATCACATACCTAGGCCCTTTCCCAGCAGCAGGATACATTGGGTTTTGTGCAGTAGATAGACTGTGAAATCCTAAAAAATCTCTATAAAACCTAGGCAGGATTATTTTAAAACCTGTGAAAACACACATTCATTTGACCATCCCACCAGACTAAAGATCTTCCGGCCAAAAGGAGAAGTGTATTTTAGTTCATGCATTCTCCCCTTTACCCAATGCCACACACACACGCACACAACCCATATGCAACACGTGTTTCAAACCGTGCAGCAGAGGCTAAGCTTTTCATATCAGGGTGCTATGTTCTGTTCTTAAGGGCAACAACAGGAAGTCAATTTGCACTGCTAAAGGGAGGATGTTAAACTGTCAGGTTGCCCTTAGGCGAGCCAGTTCATCATGCCTAGGGGAGGAGTGGGAAGGCATGCACCGAAGAAGAGCATACAGGTGCATATACTGCTGTGTTGGATCCTTGTGTATCCCATAAAGGTACTTAGGCTGTCCCAGATCACTGAAGGTGAATGAAGGTGAATGAAGTGGAGCCTGAATAAGGGAACAGAAATGAGTCCACCTCGAAGGTTTTGTACATTACATTATGATAAGAAGTTTTGTTACGCCACTCAGGTCACCACCGTAATACACTAAGGATAAGTAGCATCTGGTAGAGCACCCAGAAGCACAGGACAGTACAACACCCTACAATCACCCCTAAATGTGAAGCTGCGCTATGTGCCCTACGGCATAACACCGAGAAGCACAAGGCAGTACAAATACGCTAGACACCCCCTAACGGTGCACCTGCTGTATGTGTCCTATGGTATTGCACCCAAAAGCACAGGTTAGCACAAATACCTGACTATCATCCCTAGCTCTAAAGCGCCCTGTAATATAGAACCTAGAAGCACAACCGAAGGCAGTAAAAAGTCCCCACTAATTGTGCAATGTGTGTATGTCACCTATGGCATATCAGCTAGTAGCACAGGGGAGTACACATACCCCACAAACACCTCTAAGCGTTCAGCTGCAGCTTGTACACAAAGTAGTAAACGTACCCCACACTCTCCCATAACTCTGAAGCTGCTACAACTGCCCTATAGTATAGGACCAAGATGCATAGGACACTAGAAATACCCTGCAATCGCCCCTACGTGATATAGCTCCCAAAGCACAGCCACAGGCAGTGCACATCGCCCACAATCTCGCCTAATGGTGCAGCCACTGCATGTGCCCTATGCGGTAGCATTGGGAAGCACATGGCAGTACAAATATACTCCACATTCACCCCTAACTGTGCAGCAGTTTTATGTGCCCTATGAAATTGCACCAAAAGCAGAGGAAAGTACAAGCACCCCACAATCACCCTTAGATAAGAAGCTAGTGTAGGTGCCCTATGATATGGCACCCGGCAGTACACTTACCCCACAATCACCCTTAATGATACAGGGGGTGTATGTATGTGATCTATGTTAAGCACCCAGAAACACAGGACAGAATTCATATCTCACAATCACCCCTAACTGTGAAGCAAATGCATGTACCCATCATGTAGCACCCAGAAGCATATCACAAGGCAGTACACATGCCTCCCACGCACCTCCTGCTGTGTAGCTGCTCTATGCAACACTCTGTTACAAGGCTTTGATACTGTGCCAAATGACCATGTGCCCTGTAGGGATATTTGGGTGCTGATTCATGCAAATAACAGCACATGTGTACAGATTCCAAGGAAAGGAACATTGATACAAATGACAGCTTTTCTGAGCATTAAGTCAGTAAAATGTGTGTTTTAAAGGCATTCAAGCCAACAAAGGGATGATTATTTCAAAAATACCCAGCAGAATGTGCAGTCATTTTAAAATGCAGAAACGTGCATATTTACAAATTGAATTCTTTTCTATCTGTGTGGAACTGCATTGGAACTATATAACCAACTAACCTTACTCATAGTAACCAATGAACTGTCCCAATTAACTTTATAATGCAGTTCGGTAGGCACAGTTTGAGATTCATTTCATTTTGTGTTTTTTCATGGGGAGATGCACAGTAGAGAAACAGAAGGGCTGAGTTTGTGCAGGCTGAAAACTTCCATTGTCCTTGCAGGAAATAACTTGTTCCATATATGCCCATGTAAGATGATTGGCTAATGTGGTCGGCAGTTCTAGAGGTGCCAGAATCACGTCAGGGGAGGTTGATTTAATGTTGATGGACAGCCAGAGGAAATTTAAGCAGCTGAGAGAGGGGTGTAGTCAGTGCTTCCTGAGATTTGAGTGCGATCGGTGCCTCCCGGGGAGATGAGCTCCGTGGCTACAGTCTTAATGACAGAGCAGATAGGGTGGCGCCTGGCTTTGAAGCATTCCCGAGGCAGTGCAAGGCTGGGGACTCCCGCGCATATAGTGGCTACAGCAAGAGATAAACCAGGCGAAAGGCAGGACCCTCGCATATTATTGTAAGTGCTGTTTGCAAGTGAGGAGCGCGTGGGATGGATGACATGGTATCAGTAAGTATAGGGTTATAGGTTTGAAACCAAAGTGTTTTCTATTTGTCTCTTTCTTTCTGCACTTGTTTAAGAAAAAAGAATTGCATGCCACGTTTATTATCTCTTCCATGTTGCCATGTGTTGTTTTCTTGTTATCTCTCAGAGAGTCCATAATATGTTTGAATTACATTTCTCATCAGTGTGCACCAGGTAAAACAATAAAATAAAATGATAAAATAAAATAATTGAATAAAATAATGAAATATAATAATAAAATGAATTAAGATTAAAATAAACAATTTCCACTGTCTCCAGTTCAAGTCTCAATTGGTAAAGCACAGCACAATACTATGCCCCACCAGCAATGCTGTGGAATGAAAATTAACTGAACACTGTTCCATTGCTGGCATTCACAATCCTCAGGACCACACCTCTGAGATGTCCTGATCACCGTACTTCCATAACATCATCCTTCCCAGCGGAACCTCTCTGGCCTGGCGCTCACAGGCTTTCTCTTTTGGCATCCCAGGCTGTTCATCTTCACCTCCATACTTTGGTCCAGAGGCTCTCCTGGGATTTCCTCCCATGGACTCCAGTGGTCCACCATCTCCTGCGGCCTCCCGTCCTGCCGCCTCCGGCCCTTGCCAGGACATATAGTTAATGCAATTTAAATCGAATAGAAAACAAACAGTTTAAGTACATAGCATGATTTTCTATCCCTTTCACTATTTGGCCTAAAAGAAAAACGAGACCTAAAATACCATGACTCTTCGGACTTGTCAATTTCAGATATCTGCAATTAAACACACATTATAGAGAAAAAAAAAACCTCTTACATCTTGTATTATTATACATCATGCAGAAGAACTTCACCACACTATACTATAATAGGTTATGGTTTTTCTGATTGTTTTTATTTGCTCACCAAACCATACTTCTGATCATTCATAGAGTGAAATATGCCCCATCTTGTACTTGTCCTTATACATTATGAAACAGTCAACGTTTCTTCGATGCATCTGCCAATAATACATTTATTTATCATTTTTCTCTACCGTCAGCTTTATTTTCATTTCAATCAGTACCTTTAGCTGCTCTCCACCTGCTCAATTCTCTTGAACTCATGTTTTGGATGGCAGGGCTTCATTTGCTTAACATTAACCAATTGCTCTGTCACCATCTCACCCTCTTTCCTCAATATTCTATACACCACAGGAGATATTTTTTATCTACAATCTCAAATGGGCCTTGCCATGCTGCGAGGAATTTTGAATTTTTATGTCTACACTTTCCAAAATTATATTTATACACCTGATCACCTATTGTGTACTCTTTCCTAGATGTCTTTTTATCATAATAGGTCTTTGCACTTTCAGCCGCTCTTTCCAGATTCCGCTGTGCAAATGAAAATGCATGTTGTATGTGCTTCCTCAATTCTTCAACATATTTGTGAACTGTGTATGCACTCAGAAGTGTCTGTTTATGCGTACAATAAATGTTGTGGCAGCACCATTTTTCTTCCTGTCAATACTTCATGAGGACTGATACCTGTTGCTTTATCAGCAGTCGATCTAATGGCCATTAACACTTAAGGTAGCCGTAGATCCCAACTAGAACCTGCCTCTGCTACAAACTTCGTTAGTATCTCCACAATAGACCTATTGCTTTGTTCAACATTTCCAGAAGAGGCGGGCCTGTAGGAGATGTGCAATTTCCTTTATACTCCCAATATCTGCCACACCTTGCTCATCAAAGCGCTCGTAAAATGACTTCCTATGCCTGACTCTATCC
Organism: Ambystoma mexicanum; assembly: GCF_040938575.1. Taxonomy (NCBI): domain Eukaryota; kingdom Metazoa; phylum Chordata; class Amphibia; order Caudata; family Ambystomatidae; genus Ambystoma; species Ambystoma mexicanum. Next base: position 1,578,664,554 of record NC_090932.1, read on the forward strand.
TTTGAGGTAACCCGAACCTTGAAAATGTGTGATTTATGGCTGCTGCCGGGCACTACAGTCTGGTGCAGGAATGCACTCTATCCGTTTCAACATTAAACAGACCACTGTCAATGAATATTTCCCCTTGATGATCTCTTTACATGCCCAATATTGTCAATTTGCAAATCTGACCATGGAAGAGTTAAACCTCTTTTCATTAATGGAGCCCTATGCATTGGTGAAGCAGGTTTAAATTGTGCACATACCAAACATCCCCATTCCACTTCCTGGGACATGTGTAGTCAGTAAGCAGAATCCTTCAGTATTTCCAATGTTTTTTGGGAACCCCTGTGTCCTGCAGTCATTGCATCATGCGCATGGCGTAACATTAGTCCTCTGAATGAAAGAGGCACTACCCACTGTATCTGCCCTGTCACAGACTCCCTAAACATCAGACCATCCTGTAGTCTAATTCTCTTCTTGTTCTTTAAAAACACTCTCAGCTCTTATTTTCCTATACAATCATTTCCAGTTAAGGAGTTCTGTCTGGGGTCTATTAAGTGATTATTATCTTTTTGAGCCTTAACCAGATCCTGATCTGGCATATCATAACTACATTGCACTACAGGTTGTTCCAACTTCTTTTGGAGATTTGGAGTGTGTGACAGCATCCACCTGTATTTCACCAATTAGGTGTCAATTGGCAATAATTCTCCCATAACAGCCCCAATCATGGCCAATTGATCTGCTTTATCATTTCCCTCCTTATGCTCTCCTGGTGTCTTTAAATGTCCACACATTTTTCTCCAGTGTATTGTTAAATTATTATCTAACACTAACTTTTCTATAGTTTGAATCATTTCCCCATGTTTTAGGGGCTTTTTGTTATATGTGAGCATGCATCTTGCTTTCCAGCCAAGCAAATATTCTACAAAGCTATTTTATGCATAATCAGAATCAGTTACCAAAACAATTTCCTTGAACTTGTTATCAACTGCAGTATTAATTGCTTTTTAAATGGCAGCTAACTCTGCTACTTGGCTACTCCTGGTGCCATTCTCATCCCCATTTCAGGAAAGCCTTTACACTTTCTCCAGACATTTCCTATACCTGACACCTGCTGTTTATCACTATCATTTTCAATGTGATAAGCACACCCATCTACATACATGGTTCGCAAATCTTTGCATACATTTTCATTCAAAGCTTTGTGTGGTGATTTTTCAAATTCATTTAAACTGGTCTCTACTTCTAATTCATCTGAGACACACTTAGCTGAACAGTCATGCAGATCTGCTATCCCTTGAGCAATCGGTTCTTTTTGTTCTGTCCATATCTTACTTCTACAGGGAATCCCTGCAACGCCAGCGTCCAGGCACTAATCCTGGACTGTGCCAGGTTGCCTGATCTAATTCTTTTACTCTGTAAAAATTGCAACAGTTGATGATTTGTCTCAATTATTACCTTTTCTCCTTGAATAATGGGACGGAAATGTTGTAATGCCCATACAGTGGTCAGAAGGGCTTTTTCAAATTCACTGAATTTAGTTTCAACCTGAGAAAATGCCTTACTTGCATAAGCAATAGTTTTATGATTTAAATCATGTTTTTGAGGTAACACTGCTGACATACACTGCCCAGTGAATCCTATTTCTACAAAGAAATCTTTATTCTTTATAGGATATGCCAAGCATGGCACCTTCATGAGACATTCCTTAAATTTAGCAACTGCCTCAGACTGCTCTTTTTCCCATTTCCGGGCACATTCTGCTTCAACAATTTAGTCAAGGGTTGACTGATTTCAGCATAATTGTCAATAAATTTCCTGTTATATCCTGTCATTCCTAATAGACTTTTTAAACCTTTAAAATGTTTAAGATTTTTCAATTTCTGTATCACCTCCACCTTTTTCTTTTGTGGATTTAACCCGTGTTCAGTTACTTCATGGCCTAAGAAATGTACTCTCTTCTTGCACCATTGAGCTTTCTGCAAGGATACTTTGGCACCCGCCTTTTGCAATTGGCCAAGCACATGTCTAATCTCATCAAAATGACTTTTTAGGCTTTCATTTTTTATCAGTACATCACCTACATAAACTATGGTCCTTCTTTCTGCCGCATCTGGCAGTGCTTTTCTCAAAAATATGCCAAACTCGCTCACACTATTGACATACACAAATGGCATTCTGGACCAAGCGTATTGCATTTTATCAAATGAAAATGCAAACAAATCCTGAATGTCCTCTGCCAATGGCACACACCAATACCCAGATGTAAGATCTAACGTGGTAAACACTTTTGACCCATGCACCTGAGCAAGGCCTTGATCAATTAATGGAAGTGGCCATCTAGACACAGGTACCCTTTTATTTAGTTCTCTCAAGTCTGCACACAGACGCCACTGACCAATTGGCTTCAGCACATTCAAAATGGGAGTGTTTGAAGTACTGTGAATGGGACTGATAATTCCTCTGGATTCTAAATTTCTAAACTATCTCTGCTAATGAATCCAAGCATGCCAGTGGCAACCGATATTGGCGCACAAAAACTAGATTTCTACCACATCCCTTTGGTAATGTGGCAACATGTAGATTAGTTAGGCCGCAATCATATGCATCCTTGGAAAACACCTCGTTAAATTCCATAAATATTTTTCTCAATTCATTACTGTCCTCGTCACTATCACAGGCATCTGCTAACAGAATCTGCTCCTCTACCATTTTTGAAAATTCTGGAAAATCCTCTAATGGAGGAACCTCTGTGCTCTCTTCTAACTGTGTGGTTGTATCTCGTGGCATAGTTGCCACTTTTAAATATTTTGGAACATCAGCCTCCACTTCAATAGGCTGATTTTCTGTTTCATTTTCACTTGAATCAAATAATATGCAATTCTTTTGGTGGCGGCATACCATCTCATTGGAATCATAAGGACACACCGATTGAATCCAGAGCATCCCTTTGGGCTGGGAATCCAAAGACTCTGGTAACACGCCCTGTGCATCTGCATACCTATGAGGGATGTTCCCAATCACTGTATTATTAAAATCTGCAGTGTAATCTGATTTTTGTATTCCCATTCCTTATGTAGAATTCTAGTCTAAATAAATGTCTTGACACCCTTTGTTATTCACCATGTTTTTGATGGGTACATCCCCAATCTCTACCAATGGTGTTTATTAACATTCCAGCCCTTATTGCTTGATGGATTCATTTAAACACAAACATTCATCAGAATCCTTAATTTGCTGTCCAATTCTATGTTTTAATGTTATAGCAACCTGTCTAGTGAACGCAGGAATGGTAATATCCTTCTTCACCTGTAGCTCAATTGCATATGGTGTCATGTTCGCTCCCTCTAGGGGGCGGCTGACTCCCTCTAGGGGGCGGCTCACGTGGACTTTCTGGCACAGGTGGAGACGAATTTCATGCATCGCCTCTACCTCCTCCAACATGGCGGTAGCAAGGAAAAGCAGCGCTCCAGCCTTCCGAATCCGAGAGTGTCGGATGACTCCGCCCCCAACCTCGCAGAATGGATTTCCTTCGGCGGCGTCTTCGGTCCAGAGCGTTGCTACTGTTTTCAGAGGCCACGCTCCTATCAGACTCCTCTGTTCTTGGTCCTCTTCCCTACCAGCTCTCCACACACTTACACCGAAGGCATTGGTTCTACACTCTGCAGTACGTATAGTTCCGTAACCCCCCAGCATACAACATACTTTCATTCATTCCATCACTAACCTTTCTCCATTCTTCAGTCTCTTCAGCAAGGACAGGGAATTACTTTCTACCACGCGCTGAACAGAATACAACCTTCGTGCAAGCCGTCTTACACCCCCTCAACAGACATTCAGACTTAAAGGTATATCGCTCACCAGAGTCCTACTACAGCAATCTCTCCCTTTTCTAAACACCACCTGGTTTCTCTCTTCAGGATAGTTTGCGATCGCAAGTCCAACTCCCGAAGTCACTCCTGGGAATCAAGACTCGCCCATCGCTTCTTTCGAGTTCCTGGCACAACAGGGTTTTCTCCCCCACGAGGGTTTCCCTGACTTCCCCTCCTCGACCTGGGTTTCTCCGGCGCGGGGAGAGGAGGTTAGGTGAGCTTTCCATTCTTCTCTACGAATTCCTACTGGACCAGGTTAGTGTTGTCTTGTTGTTTATCTGATAACTGCAGTAGGGACTGTGAACACCAAACCTTTGGAATAAAAAGGTACATAGATTGTAACAGTTAGCAACGCCTATTTTTTTCAAGACTATACCGGCCTCACAGTCTTTATTGATAGAATCAGAGGATCCATTATGGACCAACAAATACAACAATTAATGGCAGCAGTTCAGTCCCTGTCATCCGAGGTCCAGCAATTGAAGCTAGAGAATACCAGCTTGAGGCAACAGGTGGGTCGAGCAGCCCATAGCTCGGAAGTACCTCCTGGCCCATTACCCACAGGACGTTTTGATGGTAATCCCCATGCAGTGAAGGAATTTCTTGAGTCCTGTTCTGTACAGGTCGCCTTTAAGGCAGCCTTTTTCCCGACAGATAGAGACAAGGTGGGCCATATGATTGCCCAAATGTCAGGGGCTGCGTTAGCTTGGGCCACACCTTTGGTTACCAGTAACAATCCCATACTCGATTCCTACCCTGCTTTTGTAACAGCATAAAGAGTATGTTTGGGAGACAGGAGATAACCATTGCCTCACAGGAAAAGTTATTAGATTGTAAACAGGGTAGTCAGGATCTCCTTTCCTATATCACACGCTTTAAGCAACTAGCTTCTGACACGGCATGGGCCGATGAAGCTTTGATGACCATATTCCGAAGAGGACTTTCAGAGGATTTAAAGGATGAGGTGTCCCGAGCCCCACGTCCACATAACATGGCGGAATACATCTCACTGGTTATGCAGTTAGACTATAGACTGCAAGAAAGACAGAAGGAAAGAAAAAAAGGAAAGAGCAGACAAACCACCGAAGGTACCCTGTCTCCTATTAGACCAGTTCCTTCCGAGGAGCCGATGCAAATAGGGAATACGAGAGGCCCTTTATCCGTGGGTGAACATACCAGAAGGCGTACTCAGGGTCTTTTGTATGTATTGTGGAGAGAGCTCTCACTTGGTCAAGGAATGTCCCCATACTCCCCCTAGGAAGGCGGGAAACGCCAGCGCCCGACCGTAAGGGGAACGACGGTGCAGGGTTCCAGAGTTACCAGTTCCCTTCAAAGCATTCCCAGGGTTCAACAAGATTTATCCACAGAAAACCAGATGATAGTACTTGAAGTTACGCTAGCCTGGGGTAGCACAAGATTGGAAAATGTGCCCGCACTTATCGATAGCGGAGCCGCAGGAAATTTTTTAGATGACACATTTGCTACTAAACAGGGGATTCCAAAAGTACCCAAGGCATTAATGATCCCGGTTGAGAGTGTGGACGGTAGCCCTCTTACTTCCGGTCCCATAAAAGACCACACTTCTCCTCTCACGATGACTATAGTGGCACATCAAGAGATCCTGAAATTAGATTTAATCAAGACTGCACATTATCCTGTAATCTTATGATTGCCATGGCTGAGATTTCACAACCCCTTTATTAACTGGAGAGCTGGTACTCTTTTTCTGGGGTCAGAACATTGTGTTCACAACTGCCATACCTTAGTCGCCTCCACCTCCAAGAACAAGCACTCTCAAGAGTCTTTTGTGTCACAAATAAGATTCTTAATGAAGTAAACACTCTTCCTCAGGAATATCAGGAATTCCACCAGGTCTTTGCAAAAACAGAATTCACCGAATTACCACCTCACCGCAGAGATGACTGTTGTATAGATCTGATTCCGAATAGTCCTCTCCCCTTTGGCCGCATTTACATATTGTCCGCCAAGGAAAAAGAGGCACTGAAAGAATATCTGAAGACAAATCTAGAAAATGGCTTAATCACGGAATCCACCTCTCCTGCAGCGGCGTCACTCTTCTTTATTCCAAAGAAAAACACGTCCGAGTTACGTCCCTGCATTGACTTCAGAGGGTTAAATAAGACCACAGTGCCGGACAAGTATCCCATGCCGCTTATTCCGGATACCTTGGAAGCGCTTAGAGGAGCTAGACGCTACACTAAACTGGATCTATGCGGTGCTTATCACCTCATCCGCATAAGAAAAGGAGACGAATGGAAGACCGCCTTTCGGACACCATTCGGTCATTTCCAATATAGTGTTATGCCATTTGGATTAGCCAATGCCCCGGCAATATTCCAAAGGTTTATGGACCACATTTTTGCAGATATAGCCCTACATTTTGTCATTGTCTATTTAGATGACATTTTGGTATTTTCATCCACCCTTGCAGACCATGTCATTCATGTTAAAGAAGTCTTACACAGACTACAGAAGAACCATCTCTTTTGTAAATTAGAGAAATGCGAATTCCATAAAAACAAAGTGGCATATCTAGGGTATATCCTGTCCGATCAAGGAGTCTCCATGGACCCCTCAAAGGTGTCAGCTATCCTTGATTGGCCAGCCCCCAAGTCAGTTAAAGAAATACAGCGATTTCTTGGCTTCGCGAATTTCTACAGGCGCTTCATTCCTCATTTTTCTACCCTCACCCATCCCATCACTCATCTGCTAAAGAAAGGGGTTGTATTACGGTGGACAAATGAAACTCAGGAATCCTTTCAGGAGCTAAAAGCCCTCTTTACTAGAGCTCCTATCTTGGCAATGCCGGATCAGCTTCACAGATTCATAGTGGAATCAGATGCCTCAGACCAGTGTATTGGAGCGGTTCTGTTACAACCGGACGACAGGGGGTTCGAAAGACCCATTGCTTACCTATCGAAGACTCTGTCCCCGGCAGAAGTAAATTACACGGTTCTCGAGAAAGAGTTGCTTGCGATCAAGAGGGCCTTTGAAGAATGGCGTCATTTACTTTTGGGAGCATTATTTCCTATTGAAATAAGAACCGACCATCACAACCTCCGAGCACTGCAATATGCCCAAACCAACAATAGTAGACAAGCTAGATGGGCGCATTTTTTTTCACCCTTCCGGGTTACATTCACTTTCATACCGGGCAAGACTAATCTCAAAGCGGATGCTTTATCCCGCAGTAATCCACGAAAAGGAGCTCCCTTTCAGCCTGAACCTATGTTTCCCAACCTGGTCACAGTGCCTGTTGTCCATTCTTTTCTTCAAAGGGTAGCACTAAGGACAAGAAATCTGGACTTGGATCAGGACGATACCCTGCGAGAACTAGGACTTACTGCTGATCGGGGTCTTCTTTTCAAGGAAGACACGATGTACCTTCCCGATCAAGAACTACAATTAGAAGTACTTCAAATGTGTCATGACTCCAAGGCAGCCGGGCATAGAGGTACTCTCAATACTACAGAACAAATTCAACGGCACTTCTGGTGGCCGACACTTCGCAAGGATGTAATGGACTATGTCGCGTCTTGTCCGGTGTGTCTACAAACCAAGACCCCAAGGATTTCTCCTATTGGCAAACTTATCCTGACCCAAATTCCTACGAAACCTTGGCAAATAATATCAACAGACTTTATCGTGGATTTACCAAGGTCAGAGGGTTGTGATACCATCATGGTGACAATAGACTCTTTGACCAAATTGGCGCATTTCGTCCCTCTCCCATCTGTTCCATCTGCACCTGTTATGGCCAGGGTATTCGTGGAACGCATTTTTTCACTCCACGGACTACCGGAGGTCATTATCTCGGATCGAGGACCACAATACACGTCACAGTACTGGAAATATGTTTGTCGTTTACTAGGGATCTCAAGAGCGCTCAGTTCAGGATACCACCCACAGACCAACGGCCAGACTGAACGTTTAAATCAAACCCTGGAAGCATATCTAAGATGTTACATATCAGCTTTACAAGATAATTGGAAGGCTTTACTGCCTATAGCAGAATTTGCTTATAATAATGCGGTTCATTCCACCATACGTGTTAGTCCTTTCTTTAGTACATTTGGATTTCATCCGGAGGTGTACCCATCAACTGTGCCCACGGATACTTCGTATCCGGATTTAGACGGGTTAATAACCTTCATTCAACAAGGACATCGAAATGCACAGGTAGCTCTAAAGGATGCTCATGAACGCTATAAGATACAAGCCGACAAACATCGGAGTCCCACACCTTCCATTCAAGTTGGTGACAAGGTCTGGTTGTCGAGTAAATATCTCCCCAAGAGTTTGAAACCTTCAAAATTATCGCCGAGATACTTTGGACCCTTTTTGGTTCTTGAAAATAAGGGTCTGGCTGCTTTCAAGTTACGTCTCCCTTTTTCTTGGAAACGCATACACCCTACATTCCATGTTTCTCAGTTGAAGCCTGACGTACAATCCCGATTCCATGTGTCCAAGAAGGGAACTCCCCCTCCGGTCCTGACAAGTGAAGAACCGGAATACGAAGTCTCTTCGATCTGTGATTCACGCTATAGAAGAGGGGTGCTACAGTTTCTTATAGACTGGAAGGGATATTCTCAGGCGGAACGTTCTTGGGAACCCGCCTCAGCGGTTCATGCTCCCCGTTTGGTTAGCAGGTTTTACCGGCTACATCCTGGTAAACCGGGTTTCGTCGCCCTTCGGAGGGGGCATACTGTCACGTCCGCTCCCTCTAGGGGGCGGCTAACTCCCTCTAGGGGGCGGCTCACGTGGACTTTCTGGCACAGGTGGAGACGAATTTCATGCATCGCCTCTACCTCCTCCAACATGGCGGTAGAAAGGAAAAGCAGCGCTCCAGCCTTCCGAATCCGAGAGTGTCGGATGACTCCGCCCCCAACCTCGCAGAATGGATTTCCTTCGGCGGCGTCTTCGGTCCAGCGCGTTGCTACTGTTTTCAGAGGCCACGCTCCTATCAGACTCCTCTGTTCTTGGTCCTCTTCCCTACCAGCTCTCCACACACTTACACCGAAGGCATTGGTTCTACACTCTGCAGTACGTATAGTTCCGTAACCCCCCAGCATACAACATACTTTCATTCATTCCATCACTAACCTTTCTCCATTCTTCAGTCTCTTCAGCAAGGACAGGGGATTACTTTCTACCACGCGCTGAACAGAATACAACCTTCGTGCAAGCCGTCTAACACCCCCTCAACAGACATTCAGATTTAAAGGTATATCGCTCACCAGAGTCCTACTACAGCAATCTCTCCCTTTTCTAAACACCACCTGGTTTCTCTCTTCAGGATAGTTCACGATCGCAAGTCCAACTCCTGAAGTCACTCCTGGGAATCAAGACTCGCCCATCGCTTCTTTCGAGTTCCTGGCACAACAGGGTTTTCTCCCCCACGAGGGTTTCCCTGACTTCCCCTCCTCGACCTGGGTTTCTCCGGTGCGGGGAGAGGGGGTTAGGTGAGCTTTCCATTCTTCTCTACGAATTCCTACTGGACCAGGTTAGTGTTGTCTTGTTGTTTATGTGATATCTGCAGTAGGGACTGTGAACACCAAACCTTTGGAATAAAAAGGTACATAGATTGTAACATATGGCACCAGCTGTGCGCAATGATACACCTTCCTTATGTCTTCAAATTCGTGCACAGGCCCGCCCAGCTGGGACCATACTTTTTGGTTGAGAAAATCCAACACCATACACATTCTGTGCATAATGTCATATCCCAAATAAAAATCACGTTGTGTTCCACTCATTATCACACATTGTGGTATATGGCATGGTTTCCAGACCAATAGTAATTTTTAGCATGCACCTTCCTGCAATTCTATTTTCAAAATAAGGATTGTCCAACCCAGGGTACCTGCAACTTCATCTGCAGTGGGAAATGAGTAGGGAGAAGATACGAGAATGGGAAAGCAGGTGTCATGCAGCAGAAGTAGGGTTTTAGAAATGGGAAAGGAATGTTCTGTGATAGCTTCAGTGCACGAGGATCTATTTAGATGGACCATAGAGCCGGATTGTACAAAGCAAGTGTAAAGACTGGAGGGGGGTGTCTGTACTTCTTCTCTCTATATGGCAGAGGAGAGGCACAGAGGACCCCAGCCAAGATTCTCTATTATTGGTACGCGGCCGAGCAATCAAGACCTAGCTTCTCAGGAGGTGATGCAGGCTGGTTCTTAAGTACAGTGTAGTCCCCAAGCCCCCACAAAGGAATGTCCACACACTGTATTACTGAAAACACAGTCTTTATATAATTAATATTCAAGGTTATGTACACTATCACAATAACTCACTTTGTGCTCAGAAAATCTACAATGGCAAATATATACAGTTCTAAAGTGGTACCACAATTATTATCAGATCTCATTAAAGTGCATCAACTATACTCTAGTTAAAATTTCACACAAATCAATTAATAAAGGGAATGAACAATAGACATAGGAGGAAAGCAGTTGGTTAGAACAATTGGCAGAATGCTGGCCCCTACCACTAGACACAGTTCATAGTTTCATGACGGCCTCGATGAAAAGTCTGTGGCTGCCGAGACCACAGCGTCGATCCAGGGGGTGCTCGTTGGCGGCATCCTGCGAGGATGAGGTGTGCGGGTCACCTCAGCGATTGCTAGTTCAGGACCGCAAAGAGTTTCTGAAGAACTGTGGCCCAACAAGGGCGTCAAGTCGTCAAAGTCTTTGTGGTCTTTGGGTGGCGGGAAACCCACCGGCAGATTCTCCTCGGCGCGTCGGTGTACTTTACTTTCTCTGGCTGGATAAAGCAGTCGACGGTGCGGACAAGGGAGTCCTTCAATTCAACAGTCTTAGTCAAAGGAGCAGACTGCTCCGGTCGTCGGTTGCACAGCATCAAGCGGTCCCCGCTTCTGGGCAACACAGCTTCAACAGGCCTCCAGCGGTTATGGCGATACTCCGAATCCTGGTCGATGGCAATGTGCTTCGACGGCGTCGATGTCCGGCTGCTTCACTTTGTTCTCCTCGGCTGTCACTGTCTCTGGTCAGCAGCCTTTCGAGGGTCTGACTTCCAGGGAGCTTCGGCAAAGGTTAGCGGTGCTCGATGGTCCCTCGGAGCACGGGAAGAGGGCGCCTAGCCAGGTCCTCTCTCGGATCAGTCCTCGACGAACTCGGCAGCTTTCGGATCGGGTCGAAGCAAATGCAGCAGCAGTCCTTCTTCTTCCAGCTGGGCGTCAAGGATCAGCAGTTCCAGTTACTCTTCAAGTGGAGACACAGCTTCTGAACAATTTCCAGTGGTGAGAGGTCCCGAGATATACTATTCTGCCTCTCATCCACACTGCTGTGCCACACTCAGAAGCCAATCATACAGAAGGGCATTCATGCAGTCACCCAGCCAATCAGGCATACAATGCATTCAGGCCACACTCCTCCCTCTCAGACACTCACAACAAGGAATGTGTATTGAGACAAGTACCCAGCCATTTAACACTACACACTGCCTTCATACCAATTTCGAGCAGCGCTGTCTGAGTCTTTGTCTCTCATACCAGAACCCAGACAGCCACAACAAGAAGTGCATATTGGTCACACACTCCTTTCTCCCAGGTCCCACCCACAGGGTGTACCCACAACATACAGTCACTGGGAAGGCTCCAGCCAGTCTGGCCTGGACTGCACAACAACACCATATATGGACCTTCCACCCAACAGCCAGTCAGGGGAAGGGACAGAGTCAGGGCTTCCCAGGACTTTGGAAAAACAAGATAACAGGCAATAGAATGCAAGAGGCCACAGGGGCCATCTTGTTTCCTATCAGGAATCAACTGATTCCAATGGCAGGACCTGGGTATCCCAAAATGGAGGATACTCAGAGCACCTGTCAAATTCAGCATGGAGCTGCCACCAGCCCATGCCTTGCTCTACACACATACACTAGGGGCACAGGGTTGCACCCCCGCCCATGGGTCCCATAAGGGTATCCCATGGGTCTGTACACCAAACCAAAAATAGGACGAGCTGCACTGCCAGGAGTCCCACATGGACTCCAGGCAGAAAACAATACAGAACAAAAATGAAAAAGGACTACAGGACAAGGACAGGGAGGCCCTGTCCCTCCAATGCATTTCCAGCATCACAGCAAGATATTTTTGAAACTTGTTTGCAATCAGACAGACTGACTATGGGAAGAAATTTAGAGGAGTAATAGGTAATAACACAAAGTGTTTGGTTGCGCTATGGGCTTGAACTGTGCTCGAACAACCCACTTAAATGGTGGTTGTTTGTTTACCAAAAACATTGGGGCCCTGGTTTGAACATACACCTCCCTGCACCGGGATAGACAAAGTTTTTTTACAAAGATCCTGTAAGAGGGGCTGAATCTTTTTTCTGTCCGCTCGACCTCTACCAATCAGCTTGTCACATAAATTGCAAACTGTCTACACACACCTGTATGAAAAATATGTATGCTATTAATCAATTATTAAACAAACATTGTTCTATAAATGTAAAACAGTTGTTAGACAACCTCTGTTCTGTTTTCAAACAGTTCCCCAAAATCAAGTAATAAAACATGTGACGAGGTGCTTGGGATAGTAATTGACCGCCGTATAATCTGACTTCCTGGCTCCCATAGGGCCATTGCTTTAAACATGTGATGAGGTTCTTGGGTTAGTAATTGACCGCATGTGTACTCTGACTTCATGGCTCTCATAGGGTCATTGCTGTAAACATGGGACAAGGTGCTTGGGTTAGTAATTCACTGCCTGTGTACTCTGACTTCCTAGCTCCCATAGGGCCATTGGTCTAAACATGTGATGAGGTGCTTTGGTTAGTAATTGACTGCCTGTGTACTCTGACTTCCTGGCACCCATAGGGCCATTGCTCTAAACATGTGATGAGGTGCTTCGGTTAGTAATTGACTGCCCGTGTACTCTGACTTCCTGGCTCACATATGGCCATTGCTCTGAACATGTGACAAGGTGCTTGGGTTAGTAATTGACTGCCTGTGTACTCTGGCTTCCTGGCTCCAATAGAGCCATTGCTTTAAACAAAGTGGCAGATAATAAGCCTGTGGTTGAACAGTGTGTACTCAAACAACACAAAGGAGATTTGGTCGAATCCAAATCCATCTAATTATTTATTTTCTTTTAATCCTTTTGGCCACAGATATATATCGGGGGAGACCCCCACACCCCTCTCTTCTACCACTCCACCTTAATTATTACCGTTACCCACATTACACATATAATTGCAGCCAGATTTGCTCAAACAAATTAGATGAATTTGGATTCAACCAATTCTCCTGTGCAGTAAACTTCAGTTTTTTGAGCCAGCATTACCCTATGCCTTTTTCGACAGACCATCCCCTTAAAAGTAGTTTGGGACTGTCAAGCCTGGAGGCCAGGTGTGACCTGGGCTAGAATAGACTCTGAGAACGGCGAAACAGGCTGGAGAACATAAGGGCAGGAAAGGCTGCTGTGGATCTGTGGACATAGGAGCTCATGAAAGAGGAGATAGTAGTGTGTTATTCTGATAATATATTGCCTCAGAGTGCAGTCCTGCAGAGCTCAGTGTTCCTGTGTAGGGGGTGGTGGGTGTTACTGGCTGCTTTTTATGTTACTATGCTTTTGTACTGCACCAAACCACCACAATAGCACCAAAACACCACAATAGTAACTTCATAGCACTTCTGTCTTTGACATATTGTGCCACCGCTCAGGGTAATCAGAACATAGTTTTGTGTGGAAAATTGCATGAGCAAGGGTGAAGTAAGAGAGAAGGAAAGTAGAAAAAGGAGTTTGAAGATGGAAGGAGGGAATGTCAGAGGGTTAAAAGCTTGCATTAGTTGGATGCATGTTCATCCATCATATGTGAACACATTTCTAGAGAGAGGCTCCATCAATTTGTTCAGCAAATATACAGACTAGGATTCCAAGGCAGTTCAGAGTATTTCTAAGGTAGAGATCGAGTAGTGTTGGGCGCAAGGGGAGTCTCAGAGCGTACTTGTGAAATCCCGGTAGATATGTAGGTTTTAAATAGCCGCAGGTGAATTCCCATTTAATAGTTCTGGTAATTCCAAGCCAGCACAGGAGGGCACCTAATGTAAGAGAAGGACGTGTGAGAGGTGAAGGTTATTGGTAACAAAAGGCGAGGGAGTGGGATGAATAGACTTAATAAAGTAAACGTGTTAAGCCTGGCACAGGTCGTGAAACATTGAATTGTTCTGAATAAGGGTTCATGCCACACTACGATTATCTCACAGCACGGAGTAGGGAGGGAATCTTTCAGGCCTCAAGCCGAAAATGTAAGCACCAGAGTGCATGACAATCATCACTGAGGGGTCCTCAGCCCTGGATGGCCGTTTTATAGTAGGGATAAGGGTGATCCTGAAGACACTTCCAGTTTAGGGTGTCTCAGTATGCAGGTTCCTTGCTAAGGATTCAGCCTTGACAGAGGCTTCTGCCCAAGCACTCCATGTGCCATGCCAAAAACCTATCAGGGTTCCTGGGTTGTTAAGGAGACGGGGCTCCTCTTTGGTGGTTTCTGGGATCCACTGGAAATTATCTGCAAATAAACCACCCATTTCCAAACACTTCCCTGCGTTGCAGTTGAATATTTTGGTTAACAGGTGTTTGACAAAATCACTACTGCTCTGCAGGAGTACATGGATGAGTAGTGGTAAAACCTCCTACTACTATGAACTAGCCACCACACTAGTCGAAAGCAACATTGATCCCTAACATAAAGTTGGAACAGGCACAGTCAAGAGATAAACCTCATTCGACTTTTGTGGTATTGTGGACAGAGAGCAGCCTATACTTTCACGAGTAACAGCAGCAACCCAAACAGTAAACGTACAAAGATTCCAGAACAAAAGAATGTCCAATCAAGCTTCTATGAAAATATATATACTTTAATTAAGCAAACCAATATACAGATAACTGAACTAAAACACTTATAAAAACCAACACCGTGGAAAGAATACAGAAAATGCAGAACATGTATGTGATAGCACTCTGGGTGCCAGAGTGTGCTGAACAGGTATGAAAATGATGCAGCAATGTCATTTGAAAAGGATATGTCTTGTTGTGAATAGGTACAAAAGGGTTGCCTATGAGCCACTATGGTCCCAAAAATGAACCAGAGGGACTGGACCGTTAATAATTACCTTATTCTGTGATTTAGTGGTTCAACCATGTTGATATGGGCTTCTTAGCACTGTCCTCACAGATGAAACCGGATTTGAGTATGATGAGTCACGTTGATGCAGTTGGCGAGTAGGATTTAATGTAAATCTCTGTTGATGCAGTATTCGAAGGGTGATGATTGATGAATCCATCATAGTCAGTTCAATGGTCAAGCTACTTCAGGATGATGGATACTGAGCTTAAGGCCCTTTAGGAATGGGAATGCAATGGATGGGTTCACACAGAATAACTCTGAGTCCAAATAACTAAACCAACTCAGGAAGATGGCAAGGTACTGTTTTATTAACAATTATCTAAAACAAGGAGTTGCATCGAACATCAACAGACGTACGCTTAATTTTTCTCTAATCTTTTCACAAAACACAAGTTATATATCAAAAATACATCAGAGGTGACATCATACTATGTGGCAAAGAATGGAAAACCTACTAACGATCCGGTAGGCTAAAGGGGAACATCAAATACATTATCTATAGGAACTAGTATTGAGATTGGCTGCCACTGTCAGGTAGACAACATATGCCTACCTCTAAAACATGTCATCTTCAGAAACATTAGATACACAGTTCCTCATTGGTCCTTCATTATATGGACCACTAGAATTGGTTGGCATGCTTGTGCAATGTCTGGAACATTCAGTTCACTTAGCAGCATGTAAGCCAGACCCAGGTGCAAGGAGATGGGGCATGACACCACCTCCCCACCCAATTAGCCCAGCATATCTCATCACCCAAGCTTTCTACCATGAAGATTGTCTTTGAACTTGACCTTGCAAAAGTATGCTTGTCTTTGGAATACATGAGAGTGTAGGCACTCACTATCATTTTCTGGGAATCCAAGTCTGAACTCTATTTTCATCCCTGGCTCACATGCAGGATTTAAATGCTCTAAATGAAGTAAACTTGGCACTCTTGATGCTATATAGATAGCCAACCTTGGCTGCTTCAATCATGACTTCAGGCCAGACAACCTCAGCATGCAGTTCCAAGATTCAGCGTATTCTTGCTGCAACACAGTTTTCCCCTGCCTCTTCATGGGTCCTGGTTTACTAAATTCATGATACCAATGTCAAGCTTCTGTTCAATGGTGGCTTTGACTGCATTCTATTCACTACATAGAGCCAGCTTCTATCATGACTTAGTCTGCTAGCATTTCAGCGTCTGTACAATTATTGAATAGTTGATTCTCTGCAGCACTTCATGCATGTGTAATCTTCTTTTTTGTATTTAAAAAGGTTCTTTTGATTCTTTACTTCATTATTAGTTTCTGTAGTATTCATACATTCTCTTCAGCTAGTATCTCAGGATGTCGTACATGTCTCTTGTAACATCACTAACTTCTTTCTTTGCTCTTTTTCATATTCCTTCAGGGTGTTCCTCCCTTAGGTTGTCATCACTTCGGGAATACATTCAGTAGGGTTGTCTCAACAAGTATCTTCTTGTAAACACAAGTTGTGGTATTGAAACAACTGCTGATGTCATACACGGCATAATCTCAGGTCTCCAACATATGAGGGTTACGGGGTCAGGGTTTCCTGCGGTGGCATGCAGCTGCTCCTCTACATTCCCCCCTCTGGTCGAGTCCTCAACCACCTCCTCAATTGTTTCAACATCCTGGTATTTTCTCCTGAAGAAGTGTTTCTTTGGTGTCAATATCTTCATCACCCCCTGCAGGGTGCCTGAAGATTTAACATTTTCATCTACACTCCATGTCATCTAGTTACATTGTCCATTCGGGGTACAATAGACCCATCGTCCCACGTATTTCTTATGAATCTTTGGATACAGGAACTTCGTTCCTTCAGGTGCTTCAATGCTGGCCACTATGTATTTTCTGACAGCATCATCAGTCAGCTCCTTGGTGTTTGGTTCAGGTTTGACATTGATTGATTGATTGATTGATTGATTGATTGATTGATATTGTATTTCTATCGCGCTCGTACACAAGTGTTTCAGAGCGTGACAAGGCAAGGGAGGGGAACAGGGGAGAACAAAACAGCGATCTTACTAGGCCCAGTGACATTGAGAACGTGCAAGTGCATGGGAGAGGGTGGAGGGGAAAAGTGCATGGAAGGGGGAGAGGTGGAAACTGTGAAGCAGAGGAGAAACAGATAAATAACAATAAATAAATAATAAAGGCAACAAACCGTGGTAATGCAGCCAGCAATTTGCAAGTGCTAGGTTTAAGGCAGCAGACAGGGTAGATCTGATAAGTGCAGGAAGAAAAAGGGGGGCTGTATGGGTACAGATACAGACCCCAGTGCAAGGGGTGATCCGGAGGCAGTGCGGGAGGGTGGCAGGATGAGCAGGTACCTGGGCCCAAAAGACAGAGGGTGGCCAGGTGCACGGTGCCAAGAGAGAACAGATCAGCAGGGGAGAGGGGGAGCGAAGGCAGAAGAAAAGAGGAAGGTCTTGAGGTGCTTCCGGAAATGGAGATGGTTCTCCTCAAGTTTTAGAGTGGCAGGGAGGCTGTTCCAGAGGGAGGCCCCAGCCGAAGGCAAAGATCTACCCCCAGCTCGTTTCTTAGAAAAACGACTGACGCTGAGTGAGTTGGAGGTAGAGGAGCGAAGAGCTCGAGAGGGGAGGTATTTGCGGAGGGATAGCTGAAGGTATTTTGGACCCAGCCCCCAGAAAGCCTTGTGGACAATGCAGAGGGTTTTGACTTTAATCCTTGCATCCACTGGGAGCCAGTGGAGAGATTTCAGAGCTGGAGTGATACAATCCCAGGGCTTGAGGCCAAGGACAATTCTTGCAGTCCTGTTCTGGATTAGTTGCAGAGGGCAGAGTTGAGGCAGGTAGATTTAGAAAGAGGCTGTTGCAATAGTCCTAGCTAGAGAGAACCAGAGCTTGAGATAGCATGAGCTTCTGGGGGAAGGAGAGGAAAGGCAGAGTACCTCTGAGGAGGTTCAGTCAGAAATTTGACTTTTTAGAGACCTCAGAGATGTGGGTGGAGAAGGAAAGGGTGGATTCAAAGATGACCCCGAGGTTCTTATCCATGCAGGTGGGGGTAGGAGGAGGGCCAAGGGAGGCCGGCCAGAGAGTGTGGGGAAAGGATGGTGAAGGTGTGCCGATGAGAAGGATCTCCATATTGCTGGCATTGAGACAAAGATCATTGGCGGCACACCAATCTTGAATGGCAGTTAGGCAATCAGAGATGAGAGAGGGAGAGAAGGTGGCAGAGGGCAGTTTGAATATGAGTTGAGCGTCATCAGTGTAACACTGGAAATTTGAGCCAAAAATGGCAATGCAGTGGCTGAGAGTTGCCAGGTATTGGTTGAAAAGCCAGAGCGAGAGGTTAGACCCCTGGGGAACACCACAGGTAGAGAGGAAGATAGATGAAAGGAAGGACCCAAGTTGGACCTGGGAGGGTCGATCTGAGAAGAAAGAGGTCAGCCAGGCCAGAGCCTGATCAGTGATACCCAGGTTTTCATGGAGACGGTTGAGCAGGATGGTATGGTTGACCGTGTCGAAGGCAGAAGAAAGATCGAGGAGGATGAGGACAGATGGAATGTTAGAGTCAAGGTTGGTGAGCAGATCTTCACGGATGTTTAGGAGAGCAGTTTCTGTGCTTCTGGCAGCTCTGAAGCCAGACTGGTGGTCATGGAGACAGCCAACCGAATTGGAATGAAGGTTAAACTGAGAGATGGCCAACTTTTCCAGGAGTTTGCCAAGAAAGGGAGTAATGGAAATTGGGTGACATCGATCATGATCTTCATCCCTACCACATCCTTTGCCCTTTTCTTGCATTGGGCAATCACCATCCTGTCTATACAGAATCCAAACATTACTAACACCAGCATTACACCAAGAATCTTAAATATATTTGCCAACCACTGTAGAATCCATGAAAACAAAGAGGCGAACCAGCTGTAATCTTCAATGTCATCTGTCTCGTCTTCCATCTTGGCATGCAGGTCTGTCAACAACGTTATGGCCTATGTCAAGTTTCAATTCTGGTCATCGTGAGAAGGTAGGAATGTGCAACATGATGGCCCGATTTTGGCACAAACTCCTCTTTCCATTGCTGTTATCGTTTCAATTTCTGATCAGGAACTGACATTTAGCCATAACTCTGAAGCATCATTCTCTGATTCAATATATTTCTAAAAGTTAATTTAAAAATTCCTTGAATTCTCTGCAAGTCCTTGCACTCTCTGCTAAAATATACATAAGGATTGTTTATTGAATTCCAGTCCAAATAAAGTCCGTGTTAGTCACTTGTTGCTTTATCATCCTTCTTCTTAGTCATTGATCGGGTCTGCACACGTGAAAATTCTTGTTCTTGTCTTGCTTCTGAATCAGCAACAGTGGGAGAGAGGGTCTCGCCTTTATAAACGTGCAACCAAGCTCTTCTTCCTTGTACTTTAACTGCAGAAGAGGACACTTCTTCAACACAGAATGGGCCATGGAAATGTGGTTCATGCCACTTCCTGGTGAAATGCTTAATCAGGACTAGGTCACCAACATATAACTTAGGTGGTGGTAATAGTTCACTTGGATTGGTTGCTGAATTGTCTTCTTCTGTGTTCTTAGACCGACTCCCCTGACGCTTGACTTGATCTTAAATTAAAGAAATAATGGTAGTCATACATGTCAAATAATCATGCATCTCATCACCTGAAGTTTAGGCTACACTCTGGGCATCACTCCTAATCCTAAATTGAGGTGTAAGTGGCATTCTCATTCGACATCCTGTCACTAGCTCATGTGGGGTGAGGTGGTAGTCCGATCCTGGATGATTCCGAAGGGTGCATAAGGCCTGGGGTAGGTAATACAGCCATCCCTTTTCCAAAGTCAATTTATTCTTGGCAATCCTCTCTTTGAGGAGGCCATTGAGTCTCTCACATATCCTGTTCACTTGCAGGTGATACGCAGAAGAGAACTTGGGCTTTCTACTCAATAAAACCCCTATTTGTTCAAATAGCTCATTGACAGAATATGTCCCATTATCGGATCTTAATACTTCACACACACCCCACCTCGGAAATACTTCATGCACTAAAAACATGTCTGTAGCATATCAACATAGTCAATATGTAAATGCTGAAATCGACCATTCGGTCGAGGTATTACTCCTCTAATTGTTCTCAGTGTATGACCAGCAGTAAACCTTTGACACACAATGTAATTCTCCATAAATAGTGCAACATGTTCCAACAAATTAGGAATGAACCAGTCTTCTGCAATATTAGCAGCAAGACTTTATCTAGTTACATGTGCAGGGTAATGCAGCTGTTCAAGCACGACTTTCAATAAAGTTTCTGGTATCACTGGCTTTCCAGTGCTGTCCTGTCTCTGTAAGGAATCCCTGGGGGTTAAAGAACATCCCCTTCACTTCAACTGTTCTTGCTCTTCTTGTGGTGCCCTTGCCTGTATTTCAATTAATTGGGTTATTGACAACTTATTAAAAATGTAGGGGAGCAATGGCCACGAGGCCCTCCTCACCTACAGCTTCCTCCCCAGGTGAGGACCATGACTCGGTGGGCGCCCCCTCATGCCACCCGGGCCCAGGTGGAGGAGGATTCACCCGCCGACGACATTGCCCACACGTACCCTTTCCTTGCATTTACCAAAAATTAGTTAGGTCTAGACGCCATCTTGCCTAGCAAACATGGTGTGAGCTCAGCACACTGTAACGAGGCCCCCACCTTTGGAGGGCCTTTCATGCATCTCTGCCGCCTCAGCAGCCCTGGCAGATCCGCTGCGAGCGCGTTCCCATGAGAAAGTCGGAGATGAGCTAAACCCGAGATGCCAACACGGCAACATTATATTAGTAACAATGTGATATTGCACCCCGTATGACCCGGACCGCAAGGCCGGGGTAGCGAGGAAAAAAACTGAAGCATCACTATCTGAAGAAGGTAGAAAATAATTCAAGTATTGGTATTAATGAACTACCTCTGTTTAAAATGTGAATAAACCATAAAAATGTAACGTTATATGATATCCCTCCAGGTCTGGACTAATGCTGCTATAACCACGGAGAAAGATGTTGACCAAACGTGTAACCTCTATCTGTAAAAGTGTTTTTCAATAGTATGTAGAAACTTGAACTCATATATGTTTTTGAATCACCCAAAGCGGCGAGCATCAATCTCTGTAGGCCATAACCTAGATATCCCTCGTATAACGTCTAATGTACATACAATACGCACACAATGTAGTGAATATAATGTTAGGTAATGAAAAGGTACCGGAACCGACTGTATTAAAGAAATGTGTAACGAAATTGAAATATATATGTGTGTCTAAATAACGTCAAAATAAGGCAGAACAGTATAAAACTTCTGCATTCACTGATCAGCAACGCACGAGGAAAATACCTTTGTGGATATATGCACGGCCATTCCCTCTCCCACCCCACCAAGCCTGCCAGATAAAAAAGCTAAGACTTGTGCCGCGCTCCCTCACCTCCCCCAACCAAGCTGGCGTTACTTCAGAGAGTCAGAGGCCCCGGCGCCGCAACCAAGGCCACAGCCCGCCACCTGTGTTATTTACAGCACGGTAATAAACCCACGGTTGAACCCACTGATCTACCAGCACCCTCTCATAAATCCCACGAACCCCCCAAGAATCCTGACCCCGTGCAAGGACGACCCCCATCATTGGGACAAGACACAGAGACCCATCTATATAATAACTTCTAACGCAGCAGACAGACATGTATCATTCGGCCCAGGCCCCAGAGCCCCGTCCCGCGACCTAAAATACCGGTCAATAGGACACAGGTAAATCTCACCCCAACCGACAACCACCAGACCTCTCACGAGGTGCATTCCTCATGTGTTGTGTTTATTTTATAAGATAAGCTGCTGAAGCGATTTATTAATGAACTTAAATGCCGTTTTCTGAATAACTGCAGTGTGCATGGCCTAGGGCAAATGAGACAGGAAAGGTATTCGTCATTGTCACAGGCTGCCCCAGCACATCAACACCGCGCAGATGACCTCAAGCCGGCCTGCCAGGCCCAACCCAACCCACGAGGCTGACCAGTGACGTCGTCACGCCAAGACCAACCCCGCTGCAGCAACACCTATAGTTAGTCGACGCCACCCAATCCCAATTAACTTGTGCCCCCTATAGTGTTTAGGTGTTGATGACGTTTTTTGTATTAGAAATACGCCTGTCTTTGCTATTGTCAGACAGAGCGCTCTCGTAGGTTGCAGAGTTCTTTGCATGCCTTATTTTTGGATAAACTCCCACTTACGCTCACCCGCACTCTGTCTTGGCCTTATTCCCACTACGGGAGAGTCCCTTATTGTCTCTCATTGCGGGGAGGATCGTGCTGAATTGGGGGCGCTTCCTTTCAGTGGTGACCCCGATAGCGTGATATCTCCAAACTATTTTTCCTAACTCCTTCTTAACGACCCCCTTGTGGCACGAGAATCTCCGGTCGAGAAGGGATACGCACGGTGAGCCGTCTCCGGGAGGCCGCCCGCCAACGGCGACCGGCACAATAAGAAGTGCGCACTCAATGAGAAAGGGTACGGGATCCCGATTGGAAAAAAATCCCCTTTGAGTGCCGCTCGCCGGAGCCAGGGGCTGACCGTTGAGTTACCGGTGACGCCGCCTGGACGGACCCAGTTTCGGAGAGTATCGGTTCAAGACGGGCACGTGAGTACCGAGTGCGAGTGATCGTCAAGGGGAGAAGAAGGGGAATTGGGAATAAAAGAACGGGGAAAGGTAGAGGGGGAGAATTGCGGAGGTCTACTAAAGACGGGTCTTGAAACTTTCTTTATTCTTTCTTTGCATATGGCCATTAGGAGTAAGAAATAAGTGACGTGGTAGAAGTGACGGAAACCTAGCTCCGAAAGGGGGTGGAAGGCGGCGCCGCATAGTGCTATCTAGACTAGTACTGGGAATATATGAAGAAGTGAGAAATAAGTTATTGGTGTCTAGCAAAAGGAGACACCGGGAATATTTTTAGTGATTGTGCTCTCTCTCTCTATTTCTTTTTTTTCCATTTCTACGGGGTAGGGGGTGAAAATGAGAAGGGTATAAAGTAGTTAGAACACCTTAAAAAGTGGGGACTCAGTAGTGGCACGTACAGACGTGAACACAGTAACCTTAGCAGGAAAACAGGGACAGCTGGCTAGGGAGGAAAGGGAGGAAAAAGACAAAAGTGTGAGTGGAAAGTATTGTGAAGGGTGCGCGCACCGTACGAGTGTTGGAGACGAACGGGTGGCCGCGAGGTGGTGCCAGAGAGTGTGGCCATAACCAGTACTTGATCAATTGCAAGTGAGATCACATAAGAGTGCCTGGGAATGGGAAGGAGATGAGATATGGTGAGTGATAAGAGATTTGCACAGTGAATAACAGTGGGTGATAATATTGAGAGGTCCGCTCTTGTCTGTGCCATAAAGGTATACATACGCATATCTACACCTAATCAAAAGTAACGAAGGCGAACGCGGTAGCGCTAGCGATTTAGAGGATGGGGGCTGAAACTCCCTTGTCACACATTTGTAAGAGCTTGCCGGGATATGCTGAACGCATAAATAAATATCATGATCAATGGTTAACAGAATTGAAAGGGGAGGGGTTGCCCCAGATTTGGCCAGAAGGAGGGTCTTTTGACAAAAGCGTTCTTGATATGGTATGTACATGTATTCGCCTCAAGTATAAGGGGAAACAATGGCAGAATAGGAAGGAGATATTAGATCTTTGGAGATTGTTTGAGGAAGTACCCCCACCCAAAGCTCCAGCCCCAAATATTGATTTACCTTCCACCACAGATAATCCACTAATGATCCCGCGAGAGGAAAAGGAACAGTTAAGTACAGAACAACCTGCGGAAGTGGTTATGTTGTACCCAATATTACCTAAACCAGCCCCTGCAGCAGGATATAGCGACCCGATTTATGTGCCTCCCCCTTCGACCAGCACGCCACAAAGACCAACTGCACCCCCACCATACGAAAACACCAGAGAGCGCGCCCAGGGAGGCACACAGAGGGTGGATATAGAGAAGTTAACGAGTGACTTAGAGTCGAGGCTTACAGTGGCAAGAGATGAACTCTCAAGAATAAAAGACATATGTGAACGAACAGCATGCGCCCCCACACAATCTGGACGCACGTCTAGAGCGTCGAGCGAAAATAGACAAATTGAGGAGGGATGGAAAAAGGGGGAAATACTGTTCAGAATTGAGGAAGAACCGACCAGAATAATAGAAGTGGGGACAGCAGAAGGAAGCATTGGTGACGTCTCACGAGAGAGAGGGATCAGAGAGGATTTGTTATGTGATGTCAGAGGAGGGGGGGATGAGAGTGATAGATTGAGCATGGCAGTAGGAGGAGAAGGCGAGGAGCTAGATGGTGCATGTTCACTGGGGACTATAGAAGATGAATGGATGGGACGACTAAGAAATAGGGTGGGGAAGATGGCGTCATTGGAGTCAGCAGTGACTAAGGAAAAGGAAGCTGCAACGGCAAAAGGGAAATTACAACTCCCATTACTCCACAGAGGGGGCGGGAGGCCAAACTATATACCGTGGGCTCAGATGGACAAGGCTAATTTAATGAAATTACTACCACAGCTGTCAGGAGGGGCAAGCAAGTGGATATATGCATTTGAGAAACATACCGCTGGTATACCGCTGGCAGTAGGCGATGTGAAGAGCCTACTAGTGTCCGCAGTAGGGGATCAGGCAGACAGAGTATGGGCTAAAGCGGGTTTTCCAGCTGTAACTTTAGAGTGTGATCGCCATGATGGGGCTTCTTTTAACACCGTGCGAGCGAGGGTGTGGGACGCACTGCGGGAAACCTTCCCAGATACCCCTGATTTGCAGTCAGTAATGCAATGTACCATGAATGACGGGGAGGACGCTATGGATTACATTCTCCGGGTGCAGGAGATGTGGAGAGCGGAAACGGGTACGCCCTGGCACCAATCCACATCTCTATTTTATTTCATCATTAAGAGAGGGCTCCCAAAGGAAGTGCAAAAGGCACTAGATAAAATAGCAGGCGTTGAGGCAAAAGGCTGGCCGGAGATCCAAAGCATAATAGTACACCATTGTAAACGGATCAAAGAAAGAGAGAGGGAAGTAGCACAGAAAAGGTTGGCGGATGAGGCGAAGTTGGTGCAATCAAAATTGGTGAAGGTCGCAGCCGCGGTAGCGGGACTCCCACTCATACGGGAGGGAGAGGAAGGAGAGGAGGGGCAAATAGCAATACAAGGAAGAATAGCAGCGAATTGGGCAGGACAAGGGCAACGACAGTGGACAGAGCAGGAGCAGAACGGAGGTCCAACGTGGCAAGAGTGGGCCCCAAGAGGAGGAAGAGGTGGGTACAGGGGTCGAAGAGGAGGACAAGGGTATGGAGGAATGGGAGGAAATGGGTGGCAGGGTCCCAGAGGTCCACAGGGGAGCTGTTGGAATTGTGGGAGATGGGGGCATTACTCAAGAGAATGCAGGAGCAGACAAAACAACGGTTTCCAAGAGATAGAACAGTACGGACACCCCCATCCAGGAAGCCCCTACGGCCTCCCCATGGGACAATACCAGCAACCAGACAATGTAGTACAAAGGAGTAACGCACAACTACACGGACATCAGTACCGAACACAAACCAACCCACAGAATAATGACAATGTGCACTACACGCCTGGTAACACTTTCGCCACAGTAGCTAATGGGGCACCCGCCCCCGCACCTTACAGTGGAGTGTCAGTTGTTTCGGGGAACATTTTCGATCAGGGGGGGGCAATGAGACACCCCGCATAGGACAGCCCACAGAGAGCACTTGCGTGTCCAGTACTGTCTACGACCCACAATGCATCAGAGGAACCATTGATAGGAGCGCAGATAGGAGACAAGCAATTCATATTCATGGTGGATTCGGGAGCGGAGAAATCATGCATTAGAGAGGGCCGGTTCCCGTTATCTAATAGAACGTTAGAGACGCAGGGGTTCTCTGGGGCTGTAATTGAAGTTCCTTACACAGAGGTATTGGATGTGACAGTAGGGGGTAAAACAGTGAAAGCACCCTTACTATACTATGAAAACTCTCCCATCAACTTACTAGGGAGAGATCTCTTGAGCAAACTAAATATGACAATATCATTCACAGGGAGCGGCATCGTATGTTCAACGCCAGGCATATGCCCCCTCCGTCTATTAGCAGTAATACACGGCCACACAATCATGAAAGAGATCAGAGGGGTACCAAGAAATGAGGAGATGTTTGTTGAAGGTATGAGAACATTGGCTCTCATAGTACCAGAACTAAAAAGGGTGGAGTGGAGGATCCCAGCAGAATTCCTTTTTCGTCCCATAGCAAGCCCTGACACTGCTCTTGGGGCAGTACTATCGTTGGATTTGCATGCAATACATGTATCAACAAACAGAATATGTGTGATTGGTATTGACATGGAAGGATGTGAGTGGAGGACAGTATTGTGTACAAATGCAAATATCCCGCTGAGAGAGCTCTCGGACGAGGAGCTATTTTCTGACACTGAGGGAGATGGTGAAATAGTGATGGAACTGGCAATGCCCTGCGACATTGTAGTTACAGCCAGACAAACTAAGGTTGAACTAATGGCGGTAGTAGGAGCACCGCACACATTTTTTGATGAAGACATGAGTTCAGTACCCACTAACTTATGGACTAATGGCCCCCACGATGTAGGGTTGCTGCATGAAGTTCAGCCTGTGGTGATAAAATTAAAACAGGGAGCAATACTACCCCGGGTGAAACAATATCCACTGTCACGAGAAGCAGAAGAAGGGATCAGAGAAACAATAGATGCATTGCTAGCACAGGGCATAATAGTGCCCTCAAACTCCCCATGCAACACATGCATTTACCCAATCAAAAAAGCGAAGGGGGGTTCATGGAGGATGATACAAGATTTACGCCCACTGAACGATGTGGTAATGAAGGAGTTCCCTTTAGTCCCGAACCCGGCGACAATACTGTGCAACATTCCAAAAGTAGCATCACACTTCACAGTAATTGACTTAAAAAATGCATTTTTTTCGATCCCCTTAGCAGAAGAGAGCAGGTACTTGACAGCATTTACATTAGGAGGAAGGAGGTTCGAACACTGCAGACTACCACAAGGATATTGCGAGAGCCCAAGCATATTTAACAGGGTACTACATGAAGATCTGGGGAATTTGTCTGTAGAAAGCACAGTGATTCAGTACGTTGATGATTTATTGGTTTGTGCACAGGCTGAGGAAGAGTGCAGACAGGACTCGATAACACTCTTGACATTATTGGCCAATAAAGGGTACAAGGTGGACAAGGGGAAGTTACAATACTGTCTGACAGAGGTCCTATACTTGGGTCAGCTGATATCAAAGGATGGCAAGCGAATTATACCAGACAGGGCACAGGCGATTAGAACAATTGGGGAGCCCAAAACAGTAAAAGAGATGCAGAAATTTCTGGGTATGTGTAACTATTGCCGAGCATGGATATTGGACTATGCGGCGTACACAAGGCCCTTGTTACAGGCACTGAAAGAAGCACAACAAGAACACAAACACATAGAATGGACAGAGGAGATGAACACAGCATTTAACTCACTAAAAGAGCTGATATCAAGCGCTCCAGTACTAGCAAATCCAGATTATGGGCGCGAATTCTTTTTATTTTCACACTGCAAAGGAACACTGATGACAGCAGTACTGACACAGAAAACATCTTTAGGGCACAAACCACTTGCTTACTATAGCGGCACCCTAGACGCAGTAATGCAAGGTCATTTCGCGTGTGAGCAATCCCTAGCTGCAGCCGCGTTCGCAATTGAAAAAAGTGCCACGATAGTGATGGGCTGCCCGGTGACACTGTTTGTGGAACACTCACTTTTTGCAATATTAGAGCGAACAAAGAGCACATTGACAACACAACGCGCCACAGCATATGAGATAATACTGTCCAGCGCTAACATCCATATAGTAAGATGTAAAACAGTGAACCCAGCCACATTCATCACAGAGGCATGCACCGTAGAGGACATGCAAAACCACAACTGCGCCACGTACACAGGTGACGAAAGTAAGGATCAAGTGATTTTTGAAAATGCCCTGACCGAGGGTGAGGTGTATTTTGTGGACGGGTCAGCATCAATAGACATGGAGACAGGAGAAAAGCATGTGGGTATGGCAGTGGTACGATTAGAGGAAGATGAATATGAGATACTAGTACAACACCGCCTCCCATCACACTATTCAGCGCAAGCAGCAGAACTAATAGCGCTAATAGAAGCATTGCATGCCGCCAAGGGGTGCGCAGTGACCATATATACAGACTCAGCATACATGACAACAACAGTTCACGGTGGGTTGGCCCGGTGGGGGCGGAGAGGGTTTCGGCGAGCAGACGGAACGCCAGTCCAGCATGCAGAATTATTGAAAGAACTGATTGAGGCCCTGCAAGACCCCACGGCAGTGGCCATCGTAAAATGTCAAGCTCATACCACAAATACAGATTTTATATCTTTGGGGAACGCGGCAGCAGACGCCGCTGCCAAAGCAGCTTCATATTTACAAAAAGGTGAAATAGGGGAGTACATGTTGCACCACACAGCAAGCCAAGAGGTCCCCACAGGATATAACATGATGTCCACACAGGAGATAATAGAGCTGCAAGAGGGAGCTAGTGCAGAGGAAAAATTGCTGTGGACTAAGAGAGGATGCAGCAAATCACCGACTGATTTATTGTGGCGACAAGAGAGTTCAGGAAAAGTGGTAATGCCAATTACGCTGCTAGAAACAGCATTTCAACAACTACACTTTCCCGCACACAACACAAAGAAACACATAATGGCAGAGATACAAGAAGATTGGTTTGCACCTTGCCTCCAGGAACACGTCACAAGGTTAGCTCTAGAATGCACGACATGTCAAATTTACAACTCAGGTATGACATTGCATACACTAAGGGGTACGATACCAAAACCAAGTGGCCCATTCAGAGAGCTCCACATTGATTATGTAGACATGGGAGAAAGGTGTAACGGGGCTCGATACATGATTGTGGTTGTATGTCCATTTTCGAGGTGGGTGGAGGCAGGCCCATGTGCCCGCTCTGACGCGAGGGGCGCCGCGAAGTTCCTAGTGCGGGAAGTGTTTCCGCGCTGGGGAATTTGCGACGTTATTCGCTCAGATAACGGGACGCATTTTGTTAATGAATTATTTAAAGAAGTGACTACATTATTGGGAATAAAGCACAAATTATGTTCGATTTATCATCCTCAAAGTAATGGCGTCGTGGAAAAGATAAATGGCCTGTTAAAAAGCAGATTATCAAAACTTTGTTTTTCCCTTAAAAAGACTTGGATGTACTGCCTGCCTTTGGCCTTGTTTGAACTACGAAACCAGCCAAGTAAGGACCACCATTTGTCCCCGCACGAGATCGCCACGGGAAGAAGAATGCACACAGCGCATTCGCCTCTCCGTGAGCGTTCTGATGCACACAGAAGCGCAGCTATATTGGGGGAGGAGTTCACAGAATACCTGCGAAAACTGACACGGGCAGCGCGCGTAATTGCAAAGCAACTAGCCCCCCCCTCGACAAGAGAGGAGGGGAACGCGACTGAACCAAACAGGCTGCCTGAAAAACCACTACAGCTAATGCCTGGTGACCTTATATATGTCAGAAGTTTTGTGCGGAGGTGGAATGCACCACGTTTCCATGGCCCCTATGAGGTAGTGTTTTGCACGCCCACAGCAGTAAAGGTGAAGGGCCTGCGATATTGGGTGCATTTGACAGACGTACGTAAAGCTTACAGCGCTGCGGAGAGTGAGGTACAGGACGAGGCACAGGCAACAGCGGACGATGAAGTTGTGCGGAATGAATGATTGGAATTTTGTGTGCATTATGAGATGAACAGTGAACACAATTAGCGCGCAACAAATGTCCTGGACTAAAACATGTACATATGTATATGCAAATTTTCTTTTTATTACAATTTTTGAAAGTTTTGCGTGGGGTTCTTTTTTCCTCTCCTGTGCTCTTTAAGATGTTTTTTTTTATTATTGTTGTTTTTAAACTGTCATGTTTTTTATTATTTATATATATATATATATAGTAAGGTACGAATAATGATGATTGAAAGGCTACCTTGTCTGTCAACACACCCCCTCCCTCACCCAACCCTATATTTTATCACCGAAACGTTACAACGTGGAAATGTTTACATGTTTGTATTTAATGAACTCTTGTGTCTCAAACAGGATTTATCATGGCATCGAATGGGCAGCCTGCAACTAATAGATATGTTAGATTTAGAGAAATGTTAGTGGCTAGATTAACATATTCATTTGAATGTGGTTTATCAATGTGTGCTATCGTGTTCTTCATCTCAATGTTTTGTCTGGTATTACACTGGGTTATAGCGTTCATCTCTACCGAGATGAACGAGGGGGGAGGGGGGAACAACACCACCCTTGCCCCTGGAACGAAAACAATTCCGACTGTAGGTATCAAAGAAGGTGATTTCTTGATCTGGGATGGATCACACTTTGTGTGGGGATACTATACTACACCACCCACTGCTGTCCTGTCACAATCAAGAACCAAAAATGTAAATAATGACACAATGTCCCAACCTGGAACATACAACAACCGCACGATCCCTCCCGCCCCAATTTCAAACAACGATCTCTTGTTTATTAAGGAGGATGGAAAAGTGATTATGATGACAGAACACAAGTCCCTATATGAAGAATTAGAAAAGGGGGGTGGGAAGGAGGAAGGGGGGCCTGGTTCTTCACCTACTATAACGAAAAGGTACAGAAGAAGGGAGAAAAGTAGACGGAGAAGAGAGACTGGTGGACAGGGGTATGATGAGTATTATGGGCTAGGGTTAGACAAAATGGAAGACCCACGACACCCTCACCAAGCAAATAAATGGTATGCAGATATGAGCACAACAGCCAAACAGACAACCAATGAGAGCTGCTATGTCTGCTCGCTTATCCCCCATGCATCAGGCACACCTAAAGTATTGTTGCCACGAGAATTGCCCATTGTGGATGCCCAATGTCTCCTTCATCTCACGCTGTGTAGAATAAAGAACACTTTTCAAGCACACGACGTCTCTTTCAGAATGCTACAGAACAACAAAACGTGCTATTCGCAAGCGTCTGGAGTGATCTGTCTTAAAGAACCTTTCTTTGCAATACAAGGGACACTGTTTTCCGAAAACAAATGGAAAGACGAAGAAGTGCTGTGCAAGGCAGAAGCACTGAAAGGTGTCCAACCGGACAAGTTGCGGTGGATGGAAAGAACGTGCTTGCCAATATGGAAAGAACACATCCCTAAACTAACATGGGTAACAGCGATGGAGAAACCCTTCAAGCTACAAAGTGAAATGCAAAACGAACTATGTTTCAAGGGAGAAGGGAAAATGGCAATGGGAACGAACAAGAACTGTAACAAAACTCTCACCATCCCAGATATGAAAAGAGGAACAGCAGCACTAATGGACACATACTGGGTATGCGGAAACAAGGCGTACTTGCACCTTCCCCAATCATGGAGTGGTAGCTGCTCAATGGCCACTTTGCATTCAACACTAATGGTGATTCCAGAAAGCCACATTGACAGAAGTAACATGATGAAAGGAGGCTTGAACCAGGATGTAGCTTCTCCAACTACACAAGCGCACCTTTATGTCCTGTCCTCCGGAGGGAAAGGAGAAGAGCTCTCAAGGAACAAGCGAGCCTCGAACTACATATCGCAAGCATCATCTGATTTATTGGCACAGATCCCAGACAGGTATCGCCTGTTCAGCTCCGTGGAAACATTCTTTGCCTCGCTGGTATCAAGTGTCCAAGCACGAGCAAATGCAAAATGGCTCCAGATCACACGGTGGGAACTGATCCAGTTGGCCAATGACACTGAAGAAGGGTTCAACATAATAAAGGTGGAACTACGAGCTCTGCGACTAATGACCATGCAGAACAGGTATGTTCTAGACCTGTTAACAGCAATCGATGGAGGTGTTTGCCGAAAAATAGGAAGTGCGTGCTGCACGTTCGTACCTTCCGAAGACGCAGAAAATGGGTCCCTGTCCCACGTTATTGAAGCAGTACATAACCTGGGCGAGAAGATGAAAATGGAAGGTGGAGCTGAGGATAGCTCGTGGTTCGACAATATCTTCTCTTGGGTTCCCTCATGGCTTGGAGTGACAATGAAGTTCCTGATACCAATAGTGGTGATCATCCTTGTGATGTTCTGCCTGTGCCAGGTGGGCCTCCGATGTTGTGCTAACGCAGTTCCTAACGGTGCAATGATGATGGTGACAATGGGCAACTCCGGTGGTACAATTAAAACAACACAAGAAGTACATGTGCAGACAGGAGCAGATAACACCCCCAGGTACCAGTTAGTGCCTATGTGCCGTGATAAGTACATAGTAGATAAACTATGGCACACCACTATCAAAGAACCACGAGACGTAGAACTGGAATGGTATGAGGAGGTCTGGGTAGATCTGGAAGAAACTGGCGACTGTATATATTTAACATGTACACCAGACGAGTATGCTAGGAGAGGTGAGAGTTTAAGGGGGGTGTGCAGAGCATGGATGCCTATAAAAGGAACCCCTGCATGGGATGACGCAGTGACAGAGGAACAAGAATGTAGAAGATTGGAAGAGCTAAAGAATTCGTTACTTTAAGTAACGAAAGGGGGGAAATGTAGGGGAGCAATGGCCACGAGGCCCTCCTCACCTACAGCTTCCTCCCCAGGTGAGGACCATGACTCGGTGGGCGCCCCCTCATGCCACCCGGGCCCAGGTGGAGGAGGATTCACCCGCCGACGACATTGCCCACACGTACCCTTTCCTTGCATTTACCAAAAATTAGTTAGGTCTAGACGCCATCTTGCCTAGCAAACATGGTGTGAGCTCAGCACACTGTAACGAGGCCCCCACCTTTGGAGGGCCTTTCATGCATCTCTGCCGCCTCAGCAGCCCTGGCAGATCCGCTGCGAGCGCGTTCCCATGAGAAAGTCGGAGATGAGCTAAACCCGAGATGCCAACACGGCAACATTATATTAGTAACAATGTGATATTGCACCCCGTATGACCCGGACCGCAAGGCCGGGGTAGCGAGGAAAAAAACTGAAGCATCACTATCTGAAGAAGGTAGAAAATAATTCAAGTATTGGTATTAATGAACTACCTCTGTTTAAAATGTGAATAAACCATAAAAATGTAACGTTATATGATATCCCTCCAGGTCTGGACTAATGCTGCTATAACCACGGAGAAAGATGTTGACCAAACGTGTAACCTCTATCTGTAAAAGTGTTTTTCAATAGTATGTAGAAACTTGAACTCATATATGTTTTTGAATCACCCAAAGCGGCGAGCATCAATCTCTGTAGGCCATAACCTAGATATCCCTCGTATAACGTCTAATGTACATACAATACGCACACAATGTAGTGAATATAATGTTAGGTAATGAAAAGGTACCGGAACCGACTGTATTAAAGAAATGTGTAACGAAATTGAAATATATATGTGTGTCTAAATAACGTCAAAATAAGGCAGAACAGTATAAAACTTCTGCATTCACTGATCAGCAACGCACGAGGAAAATACCTTTGTGGATATATGCACGGCCATTCCCTCTCCCACCCCACCAAGCCTGCCAGATAAAAAAGCTAAGACTTGTGCCGCGCTCCCTCACCTCCCCCAACCAAGCTGGCGTTACTTCAGAGAGTCAGAGGCCCCGGCGCCGCAACCAAGGCCACAGCCCGCCACCTGTGTTATTTACAGCACGGTAATAAACCCACGGTTGAACCCACTGATCTACCAGCACCCTCTCATAAATCCCACGAACCCCCCAAGAATCCTGACCCCGTGCAAGGACGACCCCCATCATTGGGACAAGACACAGAGACCCATCTATATAATAACTTCTAACGCAGCAGACAGACATGTATCATTCGGCCCAGGCCCCAGAGCCCCGTCCCGCGACCTAAAATACCGGTCAATAGGACACAGGTAAATCTCACCCCAACCGACAACCACCAGACCTCTCACGAGGTGCATTCCTCATGTGTTGTGTTTATTTTATAAGATAAGCTGCTGAAGCGATTTATTAATGAACTTAAATGCCGTTTTCTGAATAACTGCAGTGTGCATGGCCTAGGGCAAATGAGACAGGAAAGGTATTCGTCATTGTCACAGGCTGCCCCAGCACATCAACACCGCGCAGATGACCTCAAGCCGGCCTGCCAGGCCCAACCCAACCCACGAGGCTGACCAGTGACGTCGTCACGCCAAGACCAACCCCGCTGCAGCAACACCTATAGTTAGTCGACGCCACCCAATCCCAATTAACTTGTGCCCCCTATAGTGTTTAG
Organism: Ambystoma mexicanum; assembly: GCF_040938575.1. Taxonomy (NCBI): domain Eukaryota; kingdom Metazoa; phylum Chordata; class Amphibia; order Caudata; family Ambystomatidae; genus Ambystoma; species Ambystoma mexicanum. The sequence goes on from NC_090932.1 coordinate 1,578,698,941, forward strand.
GTGTTGATGACGTTTTTTGTATTAGAAATACGCCTGTCTTTGCTATTGTCAGACAGAGCGCTCTCGTAGGTTGCAGAGTTCTTTGCATGCCTTATTTTTGGATAAACTCCCACTTACGCTCACCCGCACTCTGTCTTGGCCTTATTCCCACTACGGGAGAGTCCCTTATTGTCTCTCATTGCGGGGAGGATCGTGCTGAATTGGGGGCGCTTCCTTTCAAAACCCTCTTGCACTAACATAGTTGTGACTGAGTTCTCTTTAATACTGTCAGTATCAAAATTCGAAATTTCGGGAGGATATACAACCCTTTTGGCTTCTATATCTGCGGCTTCGCTCCCACAAGATATAAAGTCTGCCCATTTAGTGTGCGCTGTGCATTTAATGACCGCTATAGCTACTGGGAGTTGTAGTGTCTTAATGAGTCTCTCCAATCAGGATGCATGCTGTACTGCAGAGTCCTCTGCACAGAGGTAGCCCCTCCTCTTCCAATATGCCACCTCTGCATGTACAGTTGATGTCACATAGGCAGGGTCACTGTACACCGTCAGTTCCTGCCCTTTATTTTTCTCAGGTGCGACAATAAGCACTATTAATTCTGCTGCTTGCGCTGAAAAATTAGACGGTAGCCTTGCACTCACCATCAACTCAAATTCTCCATTTAATCTGTGTTACACTACTGCAGCGCCTGAATGCCTTTTCCCACTTACATGATCAATATTCGAAGAACCATCAATGAAAAGAATCTCTCTTCCCACTAAAGCATTCTCCTTCACACGGGGTATATCATCATAAAGTTCAACATAATTGGCACAGTCATGCACATGATCACCTTCTTCTACAGGTTCAGCTATAAACCTGGCAGGTTTCATTATTTTACAGCTTACAATTGTATTATTTGTGTTTGAAATCATTACCTTGTAAACTGAAGCTCTTTGGGAAGTCAATGTGCCGTTGGGTTTCTCTAGAATGGCAAATAGAGCATGCTCCTTGAAAAGGGGCATAGAACAGCCCATGACAATACTTGTGGACTTCTCAATTATAAATGCGGTGGCTGCCAAAGATTGTTTGCAAGGTAGGTGTCCTCTCATAACAGGGTCTAAAATCTCACCGTAATATGCCAAGGGTTTGTACCCCAATTTGATTCTTTGTGAAAGCATGGATGTCATTACTGACCCATCTGTGTGTGAAAATAGATAAAATTCCTCGCCATCATTGGGAATTCCTAAAACTGGGGCTGTAGAAATTGCTTTTTTCAATTCTTCAAATCCTTCATCCATTTCTTCAGTCCATTCTAATTTAGTATTGCCAACTTGTGCTTTCTTTAATGGTTGCAGAAGTGGCCTTGTGTACGTACTATAATCAAACACCCAGGCTCTAATGTAATTGCATAAACCCAAAAACTTTTGCATCTTTCTCACTGTGTTTGGTTTTGATATTTTCATGCTTGCCTCAGGTCTCTCTGGTGTCACTTTCTTTCCTTCATGCAAAATCAGCTGACATATGTATAACACTTCTTCTTGGCAGTACTGTAACTTCTTGTTCAGAGGACAATTGCCTTACATTTCGGTGCTGGACGGCCCCAGGGCAGGACAAAGACTGATATGTGTAGGATATTTCTCCTCTGTGAAAGATAGTGAGCTAAAGACTCTGGGTAAGGGTTTTGTAACCAGGACTCATGTCTGGAAGAGAGTCTCCCAGGACCCCCCTTGTTATTCGCATATTTTAAGTAACTTTGGGTTTCACCATAAGTTACTAGGGGAATCCAGACGTGGACCCCTTGCTCACTATTCTTAGAGAGGCACAGCTACACCCTACTGATGAGGTTCAACCAGACCAAAACATGTGTCTGGGGTTGCTGTTGGTACTCTTGTTCAGAGGAGAATTGCCTTACATTTCGGTGCTGGACGGCCCCAGGGCAGGACAAAAACTGATATGCGTAGGATATTTCGCCTCTGTGAAAGATAGTGAGCTAAAGACTCTGGGTAAGGCTTTTGTAACCAGGACTCATGTCTGGAAGAGAGTCTCCCAGGATCCCCCTTGTTGTTCGCATATTTTAAGTAACTTTGGGTTTCACCATAAGTTACTAGGGGAATCCAGACGTGGACCCCTTGCTCACTATTCTTAGAGAGGCACAGCTACACCCTACTGATGAGGTTCAACCAGACCGAAACACGTGTCTGGGGTTGCTGTTGGTACTCTTGTTGAGAGGAGAATTGCCTTACATTTCAGTGCTGGACGGCCCCAGGGCAGGACAAAGACTGATATGTGTAGGATATTTCTCCTCTGTGAAAGATAGTGGGCTAATGACTCTGGGTAAGGCTTTTGTAACCAGGACTCATGTCTGGAAGAGAGTCTCCCAGGACCCCCCGTGTTATTCACTTCTCCTTGTCCACCTTATATCCCTTGTCTGCTTGAATAGTCATTAATTGAATAGAGTCCTGTCTGCACTCATCATCTGTTTTACTGCAAATCAACAGGTCATCTAACTAACTAAAAATGTTCTTATATAGCGCACACTCACCCAAAGGCCTATTGGCGCTCACAAAGACAAACAACATGCATAACAAATAGTCTCAGAGGGGTAGAGAAGAGAGTCGCTTAGAGCAGCAACTAGCAGAATATTTAGGAGAGTGGCTGAGGTTAACAGGTGCCAGTGAGTGACCTTAGGCATCAAAGAAGAATGTCTTAAGGTGCTTTCTAAACTGTTGTAGTCTTGTACATTGTTTCAGATATAATGGAAGCATGTTCCAGTTTTTTGGGGCCCAGACATCGAAACTTGCTTCACCTAGTTTCTTCAGGAAGGTGCAAGGCTGAACAAGTATCATCTGACTATTGGAATGCAATATGCGCTTGGGGATGTCTGTTTTGATCCTTTATTTCAGGTATTCTGGGGCTTTACCTGACAGACATTTGAAAACTATCACTAGCCCTTTAAATTTCAGCCTTTGCTCAATAGAGAGCCAGTGTCGTTTTTTTCGATGGTCGGTAATGTGGGATTGACGGCTCAGTCCACAAACCGCTCGAACGGCTCCATTTTGTATTGTTTGAAGACTTCTGGTGTTCCCTTTAGAGGTACCTATTAGGAGGCTATTGCAGTAGTCTAGTTTACTGTTAACTATTGCTGCTGCAATAGACACCCTGTTAACTTCTGACAGATATGGACGTATTTGCCACAAAAGGTGAGTAAAGAAGATGCATGACGATTTAAGGTAGGAAACATGTTTCTGAAATGTTAGATGGGCATCAAAAAACACACCCAGAATCTTCACATGATCAGATACAGGGATGCTATTCTCACCTATTATAAAGGCCCTATAGCACGGGTCCAGTTTTTTTATCCTATGAGGTGTACTGATGACTAGCAACTCCGTCTTTTTGTCTTTAAGGGCAAGGGAGTTAAGAGCCATCTACTTCTGGATTGCTTCATAGATCTTATTTATCGCAGCTAGGTCATCTTTATAGACCCCAGACAGTTTAATAACTATCTAGGTGTCATTGGCATAGTTTGCAAACTTAATACCCAAAGATTTTAACAAGTCACATAGGCATTTAATATATATATTAAAGAGTAAGGGGGGCAGGCATGATCCCTGAGGGACACTGCATGTGACGGGAACTGTCATAGACTTAAAGGATCCTTTAGCAATGCAAGCACTCCTAGGGCCAAGAAATTATTTAAGCCATAGGACTGCTTCCGGTGAGCAGAAACCCATTTTCGGAAGTGTCTTTGCCAAGAGAGCATGATCGACCAAGTCGAACGCAAAAGAGAGGTCCAACAGAAGGAGAAGAGCAGAGTTTCCTTCCTCAATGATTTCAGTTATGCTGGCCTTTAAATCGAAGAGAGCTGTCTCGGTACCATGATTAGTTCTGAAACCAGATTGCTCCTTAGCCAAGATGTTATAAGTTTCATCAAAGTTTTGTAGCTGTGTATAGGCTATCTTATCCAGTATTTTGAGTATTAATGGAACATTCGCAATAGGGCGATAGTTCTCAGGCAATAGGGGGTCTAGATTGTGCTTCTTTAATAGTGGCATAATCCATGCCTCCTTTATAATAGTAGGAACAATTGCATTGTCAAATGAACGATTAATGAGTTCTGTATCCCTTGGTCTAAGAGTAGTAGCAAATACCTTAAAGAGTGATGTGGGAAAGATATCCCTCTTACATGACGTAGGTTTAAGTCCCTCAATGATCGCCAGCACCTCCTCTTCTGCCATTCTAGTGAATGAAAAAGGTTTTATCCCTTGATTTTGCACTTCCAGAAGTGGGGATACTAGTGCCCCCATTAGGCCATGGGATTCTATCTTTTCCCTGATACGGTCTTGGTGAACCTGAGTCTTTTGACAGAAACTAACAAGTATTTTCTGACACCAAGCGTCATTTATGTTGAACCTGTGTTCAGTAGGGGGGCCTTTAAGTTCTTCAAGGAGTGAAAAAAGTTCTTTCGATTTTAATGAAGCCTTTTCAATTCTATTCTTAAGAGACCGTTTTTTGCCTCCAGAGTAAGGTGTTTATACTCTTTAACTGATATTTTATAGCTCGAAAGAGTAAAAGGAGATGGGTTGTTTCGCCATCGACGTTCACATTTCCTCTTGTTTTTTTTAGCTGCAATTATTTCTGGAGAGAAGCGCAGTTTGAATCCTTTCTGTTTCCTCTTTTCTTCTTGACGGAGAGGAGCGAGAGTATCAAAAGCTTTGTTAGTGGCATTCCTGAAAGCCATAGTAAATTCTTCCAAAGATAATTTCCCCTTTAAAGGTGGTAGTAAAGGTTGTATGGTCGATTTGCAAGCATCACCAGTAATCATTTTTATATTGCGTGTTTCAGACACGATGTTTGTTTTTTTGGGTCGAGATCGAGATTCAATGGTAATACAAAGTGCACCAGGAAATGGCCAGGGGCATGGTTCTACATTTTTTAAGAGAGGTTTAATATTCTTGGTAAGGATCCAATCAAGTGTATTACCAGCTTTGTGGGTTGGTTTGTCCACCAACTGTGCAAAACCAAGAGACAATAGTGTTTGAAGTAGGGATTGGACTTCGATATCCTGAAGGTTATTGGCCCAAAGTTTGAAGTCTCACAGAATGGCAACAGCTGTATTTGTTTTACATAGGCCACCTATGAGCACCAGTAGTTACTCTTGAAAGAGAGGGGTTTCACGTGGGGGTCTATATATAATTATTAGGCTCAGTGAGTGTGTAGCGTCTGTATTCAGTTCAAGTTGTATTGCTTCAAAAGAATCTAGTTGAGGGGAGGTAGAAATATAAAAGTCCAGTGTTGATCTAAATATGATTGCAACCCCACCTCCTCGACCATATATACGATCAATGTGCAAGCACTTATATTCTTCAGGTACAGCGCGATCTATGGAATGCAAAGCAGCATCATGGAGCGAAGTCTCTGTTAGAACAAACAGATCAAAATTGTTTTCCATAAAACAGTCACAGATCTCCATTGCATGCATCACCATGGAGCGTGTATTCAAGAGGCCACATTTAAGAGTGATCTCATTTCCCTTAGCTAGTATCATTGATATTGTTTGCTTATCTAGGTTGGTTTGCACATAGTCACATTGAAGTGCGGCCGTGTTCATATTATGACTTATATTAATATTGTGCTCCTCAGTTTCAGCCTGAGGGGCCATAGAATTGCGTGTTGCTGGTTTACGTAATTGGGGGGAGTCATTTTCCCTGTTTGTGAGCATTGCTTCCATCAGTAACGTTGATTGTGGTTTCTCTGTATTGTGGATACTAGATCTTGTTGGGTATTTCCTTGCTTCTGCATAATGGAAAAAAATACGATATATTTGATATGTAAAAAAGAGAGACTGGCAAAGCAGATGCACTCACCTGTAGTGAACCGGAGCAAACCGGCCCCTATGCGCCTGCTCTTACGCGCCTGACGTGTAAATAAATATGCGCGTGAACTACAAGAGTTATGGGTAATGTAGTTCTTAATGAGCAGAATAGCGTTCTGATGTGGAAATTAACAGCAGAGTATTCCTGATAAGGCCCTCAGAGAAAGATAGGTATAGTAGAGACTTTCTACAAATTTAAAACAATTCTAGCATGTTCTAAAAAATCTTCTGTAAATTTTTTAAAAACACATTCTAAATTATAAAAACACAGTCCCAGTAGCAACCCAAATACAAAGAAATATATTTTGCTTCCTATAACAGCTGAAATAGTGTCAAAGTGGGCGAACAGGAAAGGGAAGCCCTTAAGTATCCGAAGCAAACCGGCCCCTACGCTCCGGCGCTTATGCGCCTGACTTGTAAATAAATATGCGCATGAACTACAAGAATTATGGGTAATGTAGTTCTTAACAAGCAGAATAGTGTTCTGATGCGGAAATTAACCGCAGAGTATTCCTGATAAGTCCCTCGGAGAAAGATAGGTATAGAAGAGACTTTCTACAACTTTAAAACAATTCTAGCATGTTCTAAAAAAGCTTCAGTACATTTTTTAAAAACACATTCTAAATTATAAAAATCACAGTCCCAGTAACAACCCAAATACAAAGAAATATATTTTGCTGCCTATTACAGGTGAAATATTGTAAAGTATTGTATCACCACACTTTTGAGATCGATATTGCCTAAATCCATCTGTAAGAGTCTGTTAAAGATCGATGGGGACTCTCAGTACCCTTGAGGCAGCCTAGTATGTGTTAGTCTCTTTTGGCGAAACGTAAATGAAGTCAAGTCTTGGGAGTTTTTATGCAGCGGGATCGAGAAAAATACATTTTTCAAATCGATCACTGTGAAGTATCGAGCTTCTACTGGGATACTACACAATATCATCGCCGGATTAGGAACTAAAGGAAACTCAGAATCTACAATCTGGTTAAGAGGTCTCAAATCCTGGATACATCTCCATAACCCTCCTTTAGATTTTTTAATCAGATACACTGCGGTATTACCCAATGACTCTGATGGCACCAGAATCCCATGATTCATCAGTGCTGAAATAGTCTGAAATATACCGTCATCAGCTTCTCGAGACATGGGGTAGTAATTTACTTGGGGTAAAATGGCTCCTGGCTTAAGCTTTATTTTAACCTCCCCTATTCCCTTCAATAAACCTACGTCATAAGGGCCTGTAGTCCAAGATCCTCCTAAAAGAATGCTGGTCGCTTCTGCATTATCGCCATGCTTTGTGGAACTTCCCTTTTCTCTATCTATCCATGAAGAATACTACTTCTTCATCACCTTGGTTCTCCCCGAACATATTGTCATCAGTTATGTCAATCAATCTGTAACCCTTCTCAAGAGCTAAAACTGTTCTCCATGGTCTACCCCCATGTTCTACTCATTTGAGCATTGTCATTTCTTTTTGTACTATAGCTGCTCCCAGCTCTATAGGAATAATCCGTCCACCCTCCTCATCCATCGGTATTTGTGGTTTAAATAAAAACTCATCAGGTATCCTCACAATTTTTCATACCAGGCCGGGTTGCCATGTCAGTAAAATGCTTACTCCATATAGAGGAATCTCTCAATCTACTGGAACGCCTCACGGAGCCACTTTCCTTGTGAACGCCAGTATAAACTCTCCCACATTTAAATAGTGTATTCCTGGAGTGGAGCACATGATTCCTTGGTCCGTAAATGAAATCATCATGTTAAGTTTCGTCATTAAATCTTGTCCTAAAATGTTAACCGGTTTCTGTTGTGAATGTAAAATAGCAATGGACATGTCACATTCTCCTATGGAGACTGGTAATTTATCAGTAAAAGGAACTTGACTCTTAGCTCCAGAGAACCCTTGAGAAATCATGGCAACACCTGACATTGAACATATTCCCTCTCATGTACACAAATGAGTTGCTCCAGTGTCAACAAGAAAAGAAAAGGATTTGCCTCCTATCGTCACATCAACCCTTGGTTCCTCTTGGGGGTCTGGTGTCACTGATAGTAATGAACACATCAAGTCACCCTGTGAGCTGTCCTATTGTGGATACAAGCTCATCCTAATGCCTGTGAATGGATTTGCTCCTACCACAGTGACACCTCCTATTCTAGGTGTCAATACTTGTCCTGTATTTGAATACTGCTGCGTCTGCATAAGGGTTTGTTGCGACTGCCCTTGTGGCGGATTCATTTGTACTTGTCCCTGCTGTGACACCTGCTGTACTTCTGGTGCTTGTGCCTGATGAGATGTGTGATCTTTGGCAAAGCCCTTTCTGGTCTGTGTGCTGTATGGCGGAGGATAAGCTGTCACCCCTCTGGAGAATTGGCCATTTTGTACATTCCCTTGGCTCCCACATACACGTGCAATATGTCCTGTCATTCCACAATTCCAACATACTGGAAGAACCCTCCTGTTAATCCCTCCTTGGTTACATCCTCCCTGAGTATTCTGGTTCTCATTCTGTGTATTTTGAAACCCACCGTGGTTATTCTGAAATCTGCCTCCTCTTCCACTATAACCCATACCTCTGCCTTGTGGTGTAAACCCATATCCACCATGGTCCATTGGGCGCAAATTATTTGCCTGCGATGTACCTATTGCTTCCTCCGCTTGTCAGTACTGTCCCATCTATGGCAAATTTTGACAACTCTTTCTGAACTGACTTGGCTTCCTCGATCTTCCTATTCTCATCTTTCTTCTTGTTTTTCTCTTGTAATAGCGACAATGGTGTACTATTGTCAACTGTATCTCAGCCCATGGCTTCGCCTCTATCCCTATTTGTTTTTTCATCTGCCTCTGTACTGGTTCAGGCAACCCCTGACATAAAATGTAGTAAAATAATGCCACTGTCTTTTTCCATGGTGTAACGCTTACCTTAGGCGCCGCGGGAACACCTCTACTACTCTTCTCGGGATGCGTGGTTCTCTCACTACTTCCCTGTTTAGAGTACTATGAGCTGAGAATCTGTGGAATTGAACAACCAGTCAACAATGGAATCTAAGATAACTGAGCATTGTCTCCTCACCAATCAACACTCCTTCCCACTGAGTTCACCCTGCTCACCTCTTTTTATGTTTTGATGAGCTATCCGTCCTGCATCTGTGCAGGGGCGCAAGTCCTGAAGATGGGATCGAATGAGAGCGGGAAAAGAGACCAACTTGAATGGAAGGGCTACGGGAGTACTAATGCCTCAGGAGTTAAGTTGTGTGCTAGAAAAGGTTCAATGACTGAGAGACACTGGGTGCCAAGAACAGGAGGAAATCACTCTTAATCTGAAGGGAATGTCACTGAAACCTTTAGTAGAGAGTGTGTTGCTAATACACACAATGTTAACCAGACACCTCTGTCAGGCACTGCACCAAGCAATTGTATTCCTCCAATAATACAGAGGGACTCAGGGAACCGGCAAGGTGGGAATCTACATATATTGTATGTTCCTACGTATGTGTGAAAAAAACATGTAAAACAACAGAGCTGCTGTGACAAGACTGCTCAACTACAGAATAAACACTTAATGTGCAATACCACAGCCACAGTAAATTCCTAGTGACACGAGCGACTAAAAGCTCGCTTACTAACCCAACAGGCTAACGAGAAAACTAGATGCCCAAAATAATGCTTCACAAGAAACTGTACTTGCGGTGAGACGAAACAACACGGACAGCTTCTCCTGTTGATTCCTGACAGAAGAACGCTCCTCCTCACCGGACACTCGGAAACTGTGAATTGACGGAATTCAATTGGGAACTAGGAAATCTATTATGAATGTGAACTGAGAGTGGCACAGGAATTTTCAATGACTAAAAGGAAAACTAAGGGCAAGAAATTCCTGTCAGAAATGAGCTGAGGTAAGCGTCCGCTAACAGCAAGAGGATGCGAAGCGCAGCTCCACCGAGGGGAGGGGCTTAAATACTTGCAGAGCCTGTACTACTGGAATGCTCCGCAGGATTCAGGGACGGCCGCCTGGTGGCCATGTTGAGTAAAGCCGGATAGTCTGAATCACAATTGGCCACTGGGTTCTATCTACTCATAGCCCAGGAATGATACACAGCAGCCCAATACCTTTTGGGGGAAGTCCTATGGAACGGTCCTGAGATCATGACACATGGCTAGCAAGTTTCAAGTTGCCATTTATCCTGAGTATCCTGAATGTAACCAATAGGGTCTCAATCTTCCTTCATTTTACATGTTTGTACTTTACATATATCTCCTTTTCAGCAACTACCTTAACCTACTTTCATATGATGGAGACTCTTCCTTCTCACTATGTGATCGTCCTTAGGGACGCTCAGGATATGCTATGGGATCTGGCTTTCTATCTTTAAGTTGTTCCAGATCAGACCATATCACTTCCTTATCACTTGTGTGCTTCATACAGGGGCGCACACATTCCGTTCTTCTGCCCCAAGACCAGACTCTCTTTCCTCATCTGACATGTCTAGGCCCCAACTAGTTTGACTATCATCCCCCTCACCCTTGTCTAAGTTCAGTCTGCTCAAAGACAAGGGGCCTCTTTAGGAGTTTGGAGGTAACCATGGCGCTATTAGTGCCATGGCTGCCTCCAAATCCTTACGGACTCCGCCCTGGTGAATGGAGCTATTACCGCCCCATTCCAAGATTGCCAGGGGCACTAATTCCCGATTCACCAGGGCCCTTCCCCATTCCCATTTGAGCTCCCATAGGGCTCAATGGGAATGGGGAAGGCGCTAATAACGGTACCGCAAACTGCGGTACCGTTATTAGCACCAAAGTCCCTTTGCGGGTCCCGTCCTTAACGCCTGGTAAAACCAGGCGTTAAGGGAGGACCCACAAAGGGAACTCGTAACAGGGTGGTAAGGGATTACTGGTACCAGTGCCCTTACCGGTACCGGTAATCCCTTACCACCCACCTCGTAATGAGGCCCAAGGTGTTAGGGAGAATTCTCATTCTATGGCTAATTTCTCTCACCTAGTGAGTCCCCCAGCAGCTTTGCTGGATTTTTGGAGTTTATTTTTTCCACTTGGTAAGAGTGTGAGCCTTTTACCACTCTTACATGTGTTTTGGCATGTGTATTTTTACTGTTTGTGTGATCTTGGGCTCTTTAGCACACCACTCCATGAGACGCACCTTTTTGTGTGTGTTACACAGCACCTTCCGTGCAGTGACACAGGGTTGTCTTTGAGACTTCCCACTGACTCCATTTTTCTGGGGCTGACTACTGTCCCCCAGAAACCGGTAAAGTGTCATTTACTTTATGTAGTCATTTAAAACTACCGACCCAGTACACCCCATCTTACAAGTAGTACTGGAAAGGGTTAATGCCTATCCCTTTTTGTCTGTTCCTCTTGAGCTTTGTTTTGCTCTTTTAACATTTAGACTTGGCTGGTGGCAGTGATCTCTACCCTAACTTTTCTACCGGGATTATACTATATAAACGTGGTATTGTTTCAGGCTATTGTATTAGCGTCGAACATAAACCCGCTTGACCAAATACTTTTTCTTTTGGCTCCGGTCAGGTTTATTTGCCATTTCTTTTTTTTTAAGTGCTTTTTGTGTTTTACTTTGCACGGCAAAGCAGGTTTGCCTTCTTTGTTCGCCGTCTTTTGGCAGGCTTCTGCAAAGAAGCCCTCCACTTGGCGCCTGGTTGTCTAGGTGGGCTGTATGTGAGGGAGGGGTGCAGTCACCCCCTGCACAGGGTATCCTAGGAAACCCAAGTCACACTTTGCCATGATTGGCTCAGGTGGTTGTCCAGGCCGGACAACCCCCCTGCTGCGTGATTGACAGCCAGGCTGAGTGAATGGGGGATTTTGGCATAAAAGGCAGGACTCTTGGGCTGGAAGTCAAAGTCACCACTAGAACTACAAGGAATCGAAGAGAAGCAGAGAAGAAGATGGCTTCTGTACCTACCGAGTCCCGGTGAAGCCCTGGTGCGGTCCTGAGCTATCTACCCTTCAACGACCAGAGAAGATCCAGTCTGGAGTCTTCTTCCCTTGAACCTGGTGGGGTCAACCAGCTCATCTTCCACAGCCAGAGGATCCTCTTCGTGGTTGAAATCGCTGCACACTGCTGTAGTGGTCCAGATAGCCATCTGAAGAGCCTCTCCTGTTTTAAAGGAGTGCACCTTTTATTCACGGTCAGTGCTGCTGGCCTCATCCCTGGGTAGTGCAGTTCACTCCAGACGTCCTCCTTCGTGTCCCCATGACTGAAGTTCCGGGAACTGTGAGTCTGCAGGAAACTACCAGGAACAACTGCCGTGGCACCAGCTTCTTCAAAGAATAAAAGTGCTGTGTCCAGCTTCGAGGAACTAAGGTGAACCTCTTTTCTCCTCCCCTCTTATAACTTTTGCTTCCTCTATTAACAATATCCAGTACTCCTGGCAACGTTGAATCTTGAACTGTCTGACTGTGTGATCCTCGACGACAGGAACCCGGTTTCACTTGGCACTGGCGCAGGTCTATTGACTTTTATTTTATAAGTGTTCTCATATTCTGTCTGCCTTGACAAAAAGATTTGCCTATGATTTTTGCCCCTAACTCTCTTTCGCTAACTCAGGTGCTAAGTGTGTTTTTATCCCGGTAACATTTCTTTCCCCGGATATGCGTATCTTTGGTAAAACCAAACTGTCATTACTGTCAAAAAGTGATTGCATATGTATTCCCGGTAACGTCTTTTGTTGCACAACACCGGTCCATCAAATCCTAAGGTACTTACCTTGAGTTGTTCTGCACAAAGTGAATTGGTTCTGTGCAGTGTATTTTAGGTGTGGTTTTAATTTAATAGAAGTGAAGTGTTTTGTGAACTGATGGTTTAAAAATAACTGTACTTTTACTTTTTAACCAAAAACCTTGAGTCAGTGTTTGCTTGAGTCACAGTAATTGTGGTCCTTTGTGTAATCTCTACTACTGCTCATTTTCTCTTGAGATAAGTCTGGCTGCTCCGCTCCTGCTACCACTTTAACAGTGTAGTACAGGCTTGTACCAAAGGTGAACTTATATTACCACTTGTAGTCTTAATTGTGTGTAGTGGTCCCTATGGGCACTGCACAGGATTCTGCCTAACACAAGACCCTACGTTCATCACTAAACAAGTTTCCTTCATCACTTTGTAATTGAAGTACTGGGGATCGATCACCATTGCCTCGAGTTCCATACTCGCTACCTTGTCTTAACTGTTGCTAGACCTTTATCGACCTTTATCGATCCTTTGCCCAATGCTTTCCGCATCAAATCTTTCTTCTTCTAGCAATACTGCTGGTGTTACTTCCTTTATCGGAAGAATCTCTTCCACTCTGACCCATCATATTTCTGGGCTCGGCCTCATTTGTTCTTTACGAATGAGACCGGCATCAAACCCTTGCTGTCTCCTTTTTAGTTCTACTTCTTCAACTACCCCCCTTTGTTTGCTTGCATCCCTTCTAATTCTTTTTTCCTCTTGCCTTCATTCTGCTCATCTCCTTACTCCTTCCTTCTTTCTTCCTCTTCTCTTCATCTGTGTAATCTTGTACCCCTTTGCCTTTGTGCTTCTTCCTCCTCTCTCTTTCTTTCCTTCTGTCCCTTTCTTCTATCGCTCTTTGTCTATTGTCGTACTTTCTTTGTTCTTCTGCCCGTTCTGTTGCTTCTCCTGATATCTCTGCTCTCGTCGCTCCCTAATTTTCCCTTTTCTGCTCATCCTCTTTCAATTTTTTCTCTCATTCCTTATCCTTCCTTTCTTGTTCATCCTTATCTTCTCTTTGCCTAACCTGCTCAATACTTTTCCCATCTATCTTGAGTATTATCTGTCCTCCCATCCATTTGTTTTGTACAAGTGCTACTTCGTCAGCCTAATCCTTTTCTCCCTTCCATCTCTTAATCTCTCTGTCTATTTCTATTGATAAATTCGACCTCTCACTTATTTCTTCCTTATCTTGTATAAACATTTAAATCTCTTCCCTTCTTTTATTCTCTTCCGGACTATCATCGCTTCTGTAAGTGAGAGTTTCATATATCGGGTTACTATACCCCGTTGCAACTTTTAATTCCATTGAAGGATACACTCCTATCTCTTCTGTAACAACACTCTTTACTTCAGGCAAGGAAAGGTGAGCTGAGGGCTCAATGTCTTCCTCCTTATGCTGATTAAGCATCCACTCCTCGGGTGGCAGGACTTATCTTTCCTCTTGATAAATCTTTCATTTCTTCCCTGTGTACGCAGCGTGCAAGTATTTGGTCATGTGTTGCAATACCGGGCTTGACAATTATCCCCTTTGTGCCATGGCATGAACATTTTATCTGCTCTGCCTTTTACCCATTCTGCACTGTACTATGTTAGCTTGGGCATATGTTTTGGCAGTGTCTTGCATAGGTGCATGAGAGGAGTATCCCCCATAATGACAAGTCTCGATTGACTTTGACTGTCGATACTTACCAGACCGTTAAATAAACCTTTTACCTTGGCTTAAATCACCACTTTTTCAATGATTTAAAACAACAAATATGAGCAAGCACCATCAATCGCTGCTCAATCCTCTTGCTTCAATGACCTATCTATTCTTTTGCTTGGCGCTAATTGTTTTACTACACTTTATCTTTACGCACTGTTACTTTTTCAACTCTTCACAATTTCTATCGCTCCTCAATACTTTACTCAACAGACAACATTTAGACTAGACATGTTCACTTCATAAAACCCTGCGATCACATCTTCCCTCGTCTTCACTTTCTTAACCTGTACAGGGTTTAAGACATCACCTTACACAATCCTGACTGTGCGTTTTATATTTCACGCTACTCCCAATGGAGTTTGAAAAGTCTTCTTCTAATTCCCTGGAATTAGGAATCGTTAGGTGGTCTCTCTTATCTCAACAATTATTTCCCGTTGCTCCAAATTATCACAATCCTGTCCTTTTAATTTGCCATTCCCCGTTGTCTACTCACCATTCGTATAATTGGCTTGAGTCCTTCAGTATTGACTCCTCATCCAATCCAACCACTTTGCCTTCCATCCGCACAGTGCCCGTGGAAACCAAGCAGGGATTTCTTCAAAGTGGGACCTGATCACCGTCTAAGTTGTTCTGGCAAGTTTATTTCTATTCGGCCGCTCTCCACAGGCAACTCTGCGATCTTCCAGCTAATGCTTGATCCTTCGAAAATCTGGAGCTGAACTAGTTTGGATCTTCAAACCATCTGCACCGCTACCACGTGAGCTGAGGGCCCTTTAGGAATGTGCATGCAATGGATGGGTTCACACAGAATAACTCCAAGTCCAAATAACCAAACCAACTCAGGAAGATGGCAAAGTACTGTTTAATTAACAATTATCTAAAACAGGGAGTTACAACAAACATCAACGGATGTGCGCTCGATTTCTCTGTGATCTTTTCACAAAACAATGTTTATATATCAAAAATATGTCAGAGGTGATGTCATACTACGTGGTAAAGAAATGAAAAACCTACCAAGGGTCTGGATAGGCCTAAGGGGAACAACTAAGTATATTATCTATAGGAACTAGGATTGTGATTGGCTGCCCACTGTCAGGTGGACAACATATGCCTGCCTCTAAAACATGTAATCTTCACAAACATTAGATACACGGTTTCTCATTTGGTTTCAAACTACAAGGTCCTTCATTATATGGACCACTACAATTGATTGGCATGCTTGTGCCATGTCTGGAACATTCATTTCACTTAGCAGCACGTAAACCCAGACCCAAGTGCAAGGAGATGGGTCATGACACTACCTCCCCACCCCATTAGCCCAGCATCTCTCATCACTCAAGCCTTCTGTAATGAAGATTGTCTTTGAACCTGGCCTTGCAAAAGTATGCTCGTCTTTGGAATACATGGGAGTGCAGGCACTCACTATCGTTTTGTGGGACTCTAAGTCCAAACTCTATTTTCTTCCTCGGCTCACATGACAGGAGACCACGATTTGGTCACTCTTTCAGGTTTTAAATGCTCTAAATGAATTAAACTTGACACTCTTGGTGTTCTTTCTTTGCACCTTAACAAGGAATGATTCATCCTTTGTACGTTCACTCCTTTCCAGAATAGATAGCCGACCTTGGGTGCGTCAATCTTGACTTCAGGCGAGAGAACCTCGCCATGCCGCTCCACGATTTAGTTATTTTTGCTGCAACACAGTTTACCCTTCCCTCTTCATGGCACCTGGTTTACTAAATTCATGATACCAATGTCCAGCTTCTGTACAATCGCGACTTTGCCTGCATTCTATTCACTACGTATAGCCAGCTTCTGTGATGACTTAGTCTGGTTGCATTTCAGCATCTGTACAATTATTGAACAGTTGATTCTCTGCAGCACTTTGTGCACGTGTAATCTTTTTCGTATTTAAAAAGGTTCTCTTAATTCTTTACTTCATCCCTAGTTTCTGTAGGATCCATACATTCTCTTCAGGTAGTATCTCAGGACGTCATACATGTCTCTTGTGACATCACTAACTTATTTCTTTGCTCTTTTTCATATTCCTTCGGGGAGTTCCTCCCTTAGGTTGTCATTACATTCGGCAGGGTTGCCTCAAGGAGTATCTTCTTGTGGATTCAGTTTGCGGTATTGGCACAACCGCTGGTGTCAAACACGGCACAATCTCAAGTCTCCTACATATGGTGGGTAGGGGAGAAGGTTTCCCTGCAGAGGCATGCAGCTGTTCCTCTACAGTACCGCTATAGTAACACTGGGTTGAGTTGGTTGAGTTGGTGCGTGACACAAAGTTTCCAGGAGTTGCAGACGAGGTGTTGACCGGGTCGATGCAAATTGCCTGGTTGTTCAATGCGTTGCTCGAAGATGCAGTGGTTCAAAGAATTCTGATGCAGTGAGCTGTTGTTCGAGCCAAAGCAGCATTATGCGCTGCTGATGTGATGTACTAACAAGCCACATTGGAGGGTGCAAGCAGTGCTTCAAGGGTTGAAGAGAATGCCAAAGGCAGCACCATAAGTCATGTGTCGTTCAATGGCTTAGAACATAGTCGAACCAGTTTGAAAATGGTACGAAGCAGAAGGTTGAGGAGTGCAGCTGATTTTGGCTTCTCTGGATGCTGAGTCCCACTCCAGGGGCCCTAGGACTACAGGAGTCATTCCCCTTCAGTGAGAAACCTGTTCCCAGTGCAGCTGGCAGAGTGTCAGGCCTTGGTACAAACAGAAGTCACCCCTATGCTCACATGGGATGGTTAGGGGTCAGAGCTTTTCTCTCACCCCTTTCTTCACCTCTAGCAGAGGACTTTGGAATGGACTACACTCCCAACAGGATCCAACTAATTTACTTGTCTTGTAGAATGTCCCAAAATTAATCCTTATAATGATAAAACAGCACATGGAATTGAACAACAGCAAACCTGCTGTAAGAGGTCTAACCACTGTCGATGTGACATTTGCCTTCTTGCATCATACCCAGAGTGTCTTGTTCCACAGGAAGTGGTGGGGGAGGCAGGAAAAAGAGAGAGCCCCACAGAAAAACCAGATGGCAAAACTCTTCTCTATCCACTCTGGTTACTCATGCCTCACCCTCTTCCGATGTCTGCAGCTTCAAAGGCCCTTTGGTGTCCAACATCCTGGTGTGAGGCTGACCCTCTTTGTGCATGTGCCTCTTAGAAGTGTGGTTCCCAAGAGATCTCCTGGTTAGAGCTCATGGGCTTGAGTGGAGGTGCTACCCACCCAGGGAATTTAAGGAGAACAGCATTCGGGCTTTTGTCTCAGTTGCTGGAGAAGAGACAGGCAGGCTAGCCATGCATCCACATAGCCTTTCCATGTGCTGTGCTCACAGGGTTGACATTTGCATGGCACCAATGTGATGTGGCTTTAATAATTGTGTGCCACCATACCAAAACCAGGCATGGAGTATTCTAAAGTTTATCCCGGCACTGGACTGATACAACCACAATTATGATATTTTCGATAACATGTGCAGAAGTTAAATCAATCGTTCTCTGCAGGGCATGTTGTCCCAGCAGCTGTCAAGAAGGCTCATGTGACCAGCCCACCCTGTGACACTGAAGAGCGGGTGTTGCAGTAGGGCAAATGTGTGCATTGTGCTTTTAACATGGAGCTTTTAAGAAAGGGAAGTCTGCTCAGCAAACTACCCTTTCAGAGATGGCTCATAGCATCATTCTATTTATTAAAATTCAAAGAAAGCTTAAGCTATCTCACCCTCACCAGACGTCGGTGGTAGGGAGAAACCCAGATAGCTTTAGAAAGGTGCTCAGTTTACTGGAAAAACTGTTCTTCCTACAGTACTCTAGAGTCTTCTCGCTCAAATTCCCAGGGCAGTCTTAACAAAAATTGGGATTTAGGTAGAAGTTAAGATGCTAAATCCTCCAAAATCTCTTTCAATCCCTACATTAAAACCTGTGGAAATGCGCATGTATCTGTACCAACACAGACCCACATCCAAACTAAACATTTTCTAGCGGGAAGGAGTATTGTATGTTAGTTAATGCATTAAAAATATTTATGAATAGCTGTTTCCTATAAGAGATTTTTTCAGAGAGAGCCGGCGGAACTCGAGTCTTTTGGTACTTGGTGGAGGGGGAAAGCAGGCATAGGTTTAAAACCCTCTCCCATATTATGTGTACCCTTTAGAGGGTGAAAAGGGTGTATCAAATTGGGCTTTACCATTGTGCTGTCATTCTAATGAATAAAGCTATCTGATCCACAATCTCCAGTTAGGGGTGACACTAAATAAACACTCTGAAATAATAACTAAACAACATTGCCACATTTTTAGGGGTGCTTTATGAATGATTACGCTCTCTTTTGGATGGTATAGCACCATAAATGCATGTGTCTTCATTAAACAATAATAAGAATAACTTCCGGTCATTAGAATGTATTTACTCAAGCCACGAGTCACATTTATTGGCAGATTTAGACACATTGGACTTTGCTCAGGATTGTAGTTAATGCGTTCCATCCCCTGTTATTTCTTTAATTTACTATTCCATCATTCCTCCCACCTTCCTTATGTTCCTTCTTTAGATATGTCCTATCAATACCTCCACCCATTTAAGCCTTACATGTCTTCTGTTCCCTCCCCAATGTCCTGCTCCCTACTTCACTGTTTTGCTCATGGCTTCATTTTCTTCTGTTCTCCCCTCTTTGTTCCTGCTCTCATATTCACTCCTGCCATGTGACCTTATTCAGTCTCCCCTGCTCCCTCCTTCTATTTCCCTTCTCTAATCCCCTCCTTCCATTTCTTCTCCTACTTCCCCATTGTTCCAAGGCCAACTTGAGGATATAAGTAGGACTTGCAACTCACAGAGCTCATCAGAGAAGCAAACAAGGACAAGTGCCTGCAAGGGATTCAGAGAGAACTAAAAACGTACATTGATCTTCTTTTGCAAGCCAAAATCTTCCTCAACTTCACTGATCACCTGGAAATTGGCAACCCAAAGAGCATGCTTCTTTTGCTCCCTCAGCAAAATCTTCAAAACCTCCACGAGGTCAAGCCGGCCTTGAGATGGAGATATAGTGAACAATCAAGCCACACTGCACACCTCCATCAGATGCTCATCTGCAGCACTTAAACCATAATCGTCTCCCCAATAGATGGCCAAAATATAAGGGCGGCCGTGACATCATGGAAACAATGACCGCATGACTGCCATGAAGCGAGCAAAGTAACCAGATGGTGAAGACAGTGACATTGTACTCTCCAAGGACAATCAAACACAATCCTTCCGTGTTAGCCGAAAAGTCTCACAGAAGCCAAAGATAAGGCACGATGGTGAGTACATTTGGACCACATGGTCTGGTCACGGGAAACACCACTTATTTAGAGGGCCTAGAATGGAGGTCATGGGAAGCAATGAAAACAGGAAACTCTGCAAATGAAGAAAGCCCATAAGTGAAGAATTTCAGATCCCAGGTCAGACGACAGATACAATCTGATCCCACCAGCGACACCCTTCTTGCTACCCTGAGCGCGACACAAGTGGGTGACTACTGTCAGATGTCTATCAGAGTCCTGAATACTGAAGGCTGAGAGAGAGAAGGTCCATGAGAGATAGGAATATTGAATGCTGTGAAACCAGAGGTCTTGGAGAGACCTGAACATTTCAAGAATCAAGAGGTCTGTAGGAGACCTACCTAGTATTTTGAAGCACCATACATTAAGGAGAGATCCAACAGTACAGAGAGAAGTAGTGCCGAAGGAGTGCCCAGTACATGCTAAAAATCAAGAAGCCAAGTGGAAGCTTAGTAGTGTAGTCTGAAGTCCCTGTGGCCTTGGAGAGGTCGAAAGATACATCATGAAAGCAGGAAGAATGAAGAAGGCCTTACAAAGTATAATGGGGCAATTAATTAAGTTAACAGGGAATGCCCTTCTTAAATCAGATGTGTAACACGAAGGTTTGGACAATTGCCAACTGTATTCAAGTTGAAGTGAGAGTAACCAAAGAATAGTCTGTTTTCCAAAGCCAGGTAGTCAGCCTGTTCTTTGGAATAAAACCACCGTGGTTGAGGGCACAGTTATTTGTCACAGAGAAAGAAACTGCTGTGGGTTTTAACGCCCACAGGGGCAAGGCTGTGTAGGAAGACAGGAAAGGATAGAGTTGAATTCTAAATGTCCCTTCCTTGTGGACTCTTCTGTCCCTGTGTAGCGCTGCTGGACCGCCTACAAAAACAGGGGATAGGATAAGAAGAGACACTAACTACTTCTAGATGTTATGCACCATTCAGCCTTGCATCAATGTGCCCGTAAACCACTCTCTCCCCCCATGTGTTAGCATGGGAAGAGACAAGTACCCAATCTAAAAACAGTGTTTACGTGATGAGGAGAACATACATCGACTGGGTTGTGTAAGTTTATTTGCCCAAGGATTGTTTGTCACACCCCGTCCACTGTGATTTTAAAAGGACTATCACAAAGTCAGGTTGCAATCACTCTGAAATTGTGTTAGACCAACATCAAAAGACAAACAGTAAAACACTCTCCACACGGCCGTCTTCCTATTAGTATGGCAGGTGGAGGAAGATAAAAAACTGCTCATGTATAGAAGGTATGTATCATATGTAGCAATTGCTGTCTACCGGTTTCAGCGAATCATGTTTGTTAGGGACGCTTTCTTCAGGACAGTCTTTTTCTATGTATTAACAACACAAGGGTAAGAGAGCTAAGTTCTATACCTCTGTGTGTAATTTCTAGTCCGGAAAAGTGGATAATCAATACTTTACCACCTCCTCGGTGCGGCAGGGCTGTAACAAACAGGTGACCTGTGTCAAGACAAAAGCATATGAAATACACACGTCACCATTGGTTGTTCACTGCCAGTAGATGGCTTGCAGGATTAGCAGGTATCGAGTGCTAATCCTGTTCTTAAAAACACTACGCTGAGCGTGGTGTGATTTACCTCTTCACTTAGTTGTTACTCAATTGTTGAACATATAGCGGATGTTTCAAACAGGAGTTTCAAAAGGAACCCCCGACCCCCTGGGGGCTTTGCTTGTATATTTTGTAACATGTCAGAATGGCCCGAATCAATATCTGAAGGAATGCTGCTAGAATGTATTTTATTCATTCCCGGGTCATACATATAGTCACTAACCTGAAAATAGGTCTTTCCATCTGGCTCGATGTGTCCTCAGGTGACAGGCACCTGGTGTCTCTGTGGTTCGAGTGAGGTGTCGTGCTCCTAGAACAAAGCAGACATTACAAGCTCTATATTCGTTTGACTATTTGCCTTAGAGCGCTACGTCTGATTCGTACTCGAAAGCACTATCGGGACAAGTGATGTCCATCTGTTATTGAGCAACATAAAGGGCTGGACTGCACTTTACTTTGTACGCGAAACGATTCGGAAAACGCTTACCGTGCTTGCAGTAACGACACCGAACTGTGACTGCTCCGCACCGAGTACAATGGTCGATTTACAAAAGGGATGTATCAAGAACCCGTTTGAGATCACGTGCCGTATGTGTGACGTGTCACGTGTGCAGTGTAGCTACATTATGCGTATGGAGGCGTCTGCCCAGAAGTCAGGCATCTTCCAGTGCGGTTACGTTGCGTGTACGGGAAACTCCTGCCCGGAACACTGGGAGTGCAGAAGCGGACGGCCCGCTTCTGCACTCCCAGTCTTGGAATATGGCTGACTTCCGGGCAGACGTTTCCCGTACACGCAACGTAACCGCACTGGAAGATGCCTGACTTCCGGGCAGATGCCTCCATACGCATAACATAGCTACACTGAACACATACGGCACGTGATCTCAGACGGGTTCTTGATACTCCCTTCTGTACATCGACCATTGTACTCGGTGCGGAGCAGTCACAATTCGGTGTCGTTACTGCAAGCACGGTAAGCGCTTTCCGAATCGTTTCGCGTACAAAGTAAAGTGCAGTCCAGCCCTTTGTGTTGCTCAATAACAGATGGACATCACTTGTCCCGATTGTGCTTTCGAGTACGAATCAGACGGAACGCTCTATAGCAAATAGTCAAACGAAAACAGAGCTTGTAATGTCTGCTTTGTTCTAGGAGCACGACACCTCACTCGAACCACAGAGACACCAGGTGCCTGTCACCTGAGGACACATCGAGCCAGATGGAAAGACCTATTTTCAGGTTAGTGACTATATGTATGACCCGGGAATTAATAAAATACATTTTAGCAGCATTCCTTGAGATATTGATTCGGGCCATTCTGACACGTTACAAAATTTACAAGCAAAGCCCCCAGGGGATCGGGGGTTCCTTTTGAAACTCCTGTTTGAATCATCCGCTATATGTTCAACAATTGAGTAACAACTAAGTGAAGAGGTAAATCACACCACGCTCAGCGTAGTGTTTTTAAGAACAGGATTAGCACTAGATACCTGCTAATCCTGCAAGCCATCTACTGGCAGTGAACAACCAATGGTGACGTGTGTATTTCATATGCTTTTGTCTTGACACAGGTCACCTGTCTGTTACAGCCCTGCCGCACCGAGGAGGTGGTAAAGTATTGATTATCCACTTTTCCCGATTAGAAATTACACACGTAGGTATAGAACTTAGCTCTCTTGCCCCTGTGTTGTTAATACATAGAAAAAGACTGTCCTGAAGAAAGCGTCCTTAACAAACATGAGTCGCTGAAACCGGTAGACAGCAATTGCTACATATGATAGATACCTTCTATACATGAGCAGTTTTTTATCTTCCTCCACCTGCCATAATAATAGGAAGACGACCGAGTGGAGACTGTTGTACTGTTTGTCTTTTGATGTTGGTCTAACACAATTTCAGAGTGATTGCAACCTGACTTTGTGATAGTCCTTTTAAAATCACAGTGGACGGGGTGTGACAAACAATCCTTGAGCAAATAAACTTACACAACCCAGTGGATGTATGTTCTCCTCATCACGTAAACACTGTTTTTACATCGGGTACTTGTCTCTTCCCATGCTAACACATAGGGGGAGAGAGTGGTTTACGGGCACATTGATGCAAGGCTGAATGGTGCATAACATCTAGAAGTAGTTAGTGTCTCTTCTTATCCTATCCCCTGTTTTTGTAGGTGGCCCAGCAGCGCTACACAGGGACAGAAGAGTCCACAAGGAAGGGACATTTAGAATTCAACTCTATCCTTTCCTGTCTTCCTACACAGCCTTGCCCCTGTGGGCGTTAAAACCCACAGTAGTTTCTTTCTCTGTGAGAAATAACTGTGCCCTCAACCACGGTGGTTTTATAACAAAGAACAGGCTGACTACCTGGCTTTGGAAAACAGACTATTCTTTGGTTACTCTCACTTCAACTTGAACACAGTTGGCAATTGTCCAAACCTTCGTGTTACACACAAGAATGAAGAAGGCACCAGGCACTGAGTAGTACCTGGAGGAGCCTTTGCAGGAGAACTTTATTTATGTTGTGTCATAGACTAGGGATGCACATTTAAGAATAGGAGTTTGTGAATGCTTTTTTCGGCCAAGTCTTGGAAATGTATGTTTCAGCATAGGGTTAGCCAGGAGGGTAAGGAGGTTTTAAGAACAGGTTTGGGATTTTCTGTTTCCTTTGTAGAATAAGGTGTCCCTGTAAGGACTCCTTAAGGCAAGCTTAGAAACTTTAAGAAAGCTCCACTAGAGGTATAGGATACACCAGGGATATACCATGTTGTGATGTACCCTCCTATGGTCCTGTTTCACCAGGACACTTTTTATTATTAGCAAGCCTTCCCCTAGCTTCTCTAGGTGTTTAGTTCGAGCCATTCCCCGACTTAAACAATAAGCACAATTTGTTTGAACACGCCTACTCTGTCACTTTTATCATTGCTAGGCCTTCACAGAGCATGCACAGGTTACCTAGTCTCACAGAGGTCTTGTAGGAGTGTTGGAAGTGCTGACATCCACACATGCACAAATTCACAAGCAGTGACATGTGTACATCACTGCCTGTCAATAATGGGCCCCTGCTTCAGCCATTCTGTGAGCATCCCGGTAGGCCAATTCAACCATGTTCTCTTCAGTAACATGTAACCATGTTCTTCTGGCAGGGCTTCTTCTTCACACCACACGATCCTTGCCATTTGGGGGGATTAAGGAGGGGCTAAGGTGTGGCCTTGACAATACTGAGTTGGTGTGTGACTAATTCAACCCCAGGGGGCCCTGGACCACAGCACAAGCTTGTGCATGCTTCCTATGAGAATTCAGGCAGAAGCTGGTAAACCGATAACGCTGAGTCTGCTCAGAGCCTGGTGGAGGTCACTGCAATAGTGTCTCTCTCCAGATCCTTCCGCGCTCCTCCTCTGCGGATGGTCAACTGGTGGAAAGCGTCCGTTATCTCCAGCATGGACCTTCCCCTGGTTTCTGGCACACACATCCAGATGAAGACAGTCACGGAGAGGCTGTACGCCAGGAAGATCAGGAAGCTGAAGGACCCGAGTCCCTGCTGAAAGAAGAGCGAACACAAGTCAACTCAAAGCAGGCAAAGCGAGAGGAGCTGGTCAGAGGAAGGACATCACAGAACTTTCCCTGCAGAACTGACACTACTGCCAGAGTAATAAAAAAAGAATTCATTCATATTGTGTTATGCGCTTAATACCGGAGAGCAGGCTCTAGGTGCATGACCGGGATTTGAACCCGTGTTGCTCTGCGTTTGTCTTGCTGCATTGCTCCTGAGCTATCCTCCCAGCCCAGAGTCTGTGGCCTTTGAGCACCAGACACGAAAGCGTTAGAACAGGGCCAAACTTCAATTTCTTCATAATTAAGCTTTACAGACAGAGGATGGGCTCATTATGTTTCATTTGTTTTATCTCCCATATATATGTACACAAACAGCTAAAGGTCCCCCTTAACCCACGCCAAAACAGTACAAAGTCTACATCTCTCCAATCCACTTGTAAACCCATCACTGGCCAAAACACACACACAACCCTCAGGTCTCGCATTTCTTAGGAAAACACCTCCAGGGATACATATGACAACCCACCTAGAAAACACACAAACACAGATGCCAGTTGCTCCTGGTTCTACAAGAACTGACAATTAGGCCTATGACCTTATCCTTTCCCTCGAACCCCCCACTTGCCTCCATTACTGGGGATCATGCAAATGGCAGCGGTGCATGGTACAAATTCAAATAACGTAATGTAATGTAAATGTACAGAATTTGCCAGCTTAAGAAAATGGAGACATTAGATGGACTGTCTTGACTCTGTCTCAGTCCGGCACTGTTTGCCCCCCCACCCCCACCTCCTTTCCCTGTGAAAGACATCAGGAACATAGCTCACCACAATGAAAGGGAATCCCAGGCCCAGGAGGAACATTTCAACCCAATTCAACATTCCAGACAACGTGAAAGCCGACGGTCGGTAGGACTGTAGGAAGATCTCCATCGCCAGCGGGCAAACCACTGATGCTGGAAGAGGAATGGGACATTGGCAACAATGAAAGTACCGCTGGAGAAGCCATTAGCCATGGAAACAATTTACTGGTTATAGCTGCTCACAAACAAGAATTGCCAACATTAATCAGCATTAACACTGCACTCAGCATTAAGAATGTATGGGGTGGCAGACGGGGCCAATGGCAAAGAGACCGTATGGACTGTTTTTGGCTCAGAACATCACCCTTTAAACACCTTTGTTTGGTCTAAAAATCCCAGCAGGCGCCGGGCTCTGCAACCTTTGGCTCTCCATGTGTTTTTCACTACAACTTCCATCAGCTCTAGCCAAAATAGAAAATAGTGAGGGATCACAGGTGTTGTAGTCCAATGTATCTTGACCACCGCAAGTTACAGAAACCTTCCCTGAGGGATTCAGCTACCAGTTTCGTATGGACGAAGTTGCCTTGGTAATTAACAACACAGTCCACGTTAGTGATAAGCTCCTCCAAGCAAACACATTCAGCAAGTGCAGCTTTTTTGGCAAGGCTTTGGCTAGGCAGTCTAAACCAACCATTATTCCATTGCCTTGTCTATTGTAACTAAGAAAGTTGGATTACACTCCTTATCGGTTTCATCTATAAAATTGCTGCTCCCTTTAAAAGTCTCATGGGGCTACATGTGAACCTGCAAATCATGAAATATAAATAGATATACAAACTGAATTGCATGCTTTATTTAAAATGTATTCATTATCTATAGGGTGCTTTACCTCAAAATATAAAATACCATATTACTATCAAAACTGTTTTCCCTTTAACTTCTCAATTAATATCCAATATTGTACAGTAGCCACAAGAAATAATAGTGTCTCCCTTCCATACATACAGACCACAAATCCCCTTCAGATAAACCTCCAATTAGACTTTTTAATTTGTCGCCAGCGCCCCAACCACTCCCATGGTGTGATGATGAATTGTTTTTTTGGTTTTGCGCAACTCATTGATGCTCAAGTTTGTTAGGCATTCGGCCAAACGCCTTAGTGTACAGAACATTGTTTAAAGACAGGATTACAAAAACTCAGTGAGTGTGCAGGTAATAACAATGTCTTAAATTAAATATAAAATAAAAAAGGTGCAGGGCCAGGGTATGGAACCCAGGAGCAGGTAGTGTGCCAACAGCACACAGTCTTGTTGATCTCGGTAATGACTAATTAGCAGTTTCAGGGGCTCATGAATTGGATATGATTAGGTCTTATCAGCAAAGCCCTCTGAAGAAACTCTGGCACTCTCTGGATAACTTTGGGGAAGAAGTCTCCTAACAGCCAGACAATTACACGGCCCTCTGAAGGAACGCTGGCACTGTCTGGATAACTTTGGGGAAGACGTCTCCAAACAACCAGATCATTAGACAGCCCTCTGAAGGAAGTCTGGCACTCGGTGGATAACTTAATGAAGAAGTCCCCCAAAGGGTAGACCATTAGACGCCCCTCTGAAGGAACTCTGGCACTCTCTGGATAACTTCGGGGAAGAAGTCTCCTAACAGCCAGACCATTAGAGGCCCTCTGAAGGAACTCTGTCACTCTCTGCATAACTTCAGGGAAGAAGTCTCCTAACAGGTAGACCATTAGATGCCCTCTGAAGGAACTCTGGCACTCTCTGGATAACTTCGGGGAAGAAGTCTCCTAACAGGTAGACCATTAGACGCCCTCTGAAGGAACTCTGTACTCGCTGGATCACTCCGGGGAAGAAGTCTCCTAACAGGTAGACCATTAGACGCCCTCTGAAGGAACACTGTACTCGCTGGATAAATCCGGGGGAAAAGTCTCCTAACAGGTAGACCATTAGATGCCCTCTGAAGGAACTCTGGAACTCTCTGGATAACTTCAGGGAAGAAGTCTCCTAACAACCAAACCATTAGACGGCCCTCTGTACGAACTCTGGCACTCTCTGGATAACTTCGGGGAAGTGGTCCCCCAACAGGTAGACCATTAGACGCCCCTCTGAAGGAACTCTGGCACTCTCTGGATAACTTCGGGGAAGAAGTCTCCTAACAGCCAGACCATTAGAGGCCCTCTGAAGGAACTCTGTCACTCTCTGCATAACTTCAGGGAAGAAGTCTCCTAACAGGTAGACCATTAGACGGCCATCTGAAGGAACTCTGGCACTCTCTGGATAACTTCAGGGAAGAAGTCTCCTAACAGGTAGACCATTAGACGCCCTATGAAGGAACTCTGGCACTCTCTGGATAACTTCGGGGAAGAAGTCTCCTAACAGGTAGACCATTAGACGCCCTCTGAAGGAACTCTGTACTCGCTGGATCACTCCGGGGAAAAGGTCTCCTAACAGGTAGACCATTAGATTTGATCTTTCTGTAAAGCCCGCAGACATCAAGGTGTTTTCTAAGCACTTTTTCCTAGGCTGATTGCACCGCCGGCATTTCAGGGGGACACGTTGAAAATGTTCAACATCATTAAAGTGGCATTCAGATTTCTGCTTGATCTAGAAGACCCCCATCTTTTCGTACGATCATTGCATTATCAATTTTTGAAGGATGAGAGTGTTAGCACACTTAAGGTTTGGAAAATGAGTTTAAGGAATTATTTTAATCATGGAACACACTCATTTTGCTCTTGTAGTACTGTAAATTAAGTGTGTAAAACCCCTGCGTAAGACCTTTATGCATTTCATTTATTTGTACTGCACAGTTTAATTAATTTGTATGGCGGAGAAGATGGGCGGAACCTTACTTATGTTGCCGCTGCTCCCTTCCTCTTTGCCATACAAATACTCGAGCATTCGTGTCGGCATGGATTTTCATGCAGGTGCAAATGCGGGGGATTCCTATGGAGTCTGTCGGCTTTTTACACCAGAAAAAGCAGGCAGACTCATTAGAAATCCATTGTAAACGCCACCTGCCATGTGCACATGACAGGCAGCGGTTACTTCATTGCACGGCAGAGTGCAAAAGGGCGTTGTGCAAGTATGATGCTGCTATTTTACATTCCCCTTTTGCACTCTGACATGCAAATTAGAAATATTTAGCGACAGGGACCTGTCTAAGCTGTAGTGTAAATGTAACAGGTCCTCCCGTCAAATTATGGAGACTTGCGAAATAAGCCCCACAGAATTACCTTCAGGCTGGAGTGGGTGCAATACCAAAAACAGCCACAATAAGCCCCACCCTCTACAGAATTGCAGATTTCCGTGCCTATTTCCGTGATGGGGAGAGTGAGCTGAAGACAATGGGTCATTCCGAGGTTGGAGGTAAGGAATTACCGGTACCGGTAAGGGTGCCGATGACGGTAATCCCTTACCTCCGTATTCCGAGATCCCTTTGCGGGTCCTTCCTTACCTCCTGCTTTTAGCAGGAATTAAGTATGGGACCCGCAAAGGTACTTCGGAGGTAATTACGGTACTGTAATTTACGGTGCCGTAACTACCTCCTTACCCATTCCCATTGAGCCCTATGGGGCAGAAATAGGAATGGGGCTGGGCAAAAGGTGAATGGGGAATTACCGGTCCCTCCAACCCTGGAATGGACCGGTAATTACTCCATTCACCATGCCGGATTTGGGACGTTTTCGGAGGCAACCATGGAGCTACTCCATGGTTAGCTCCAAACCCGGAATGAGGCCCAATGGGCCACATTTTCTAAGCCCTGCAGGGGTAAATCAAAGTGTAAAATCAAGGATCAAAGCGGTGTACCCCTGGCTTTGCCACTCTGGGAATTTGTCTACCCTTTGAAGGTGGAGTTGGGACACAAAGCAGGATTAACGTCTCTACCGCCATTTCCTCCTTTGCCTTCAAAGTGCACATTGTTTTAAACCTACATGTGATTTTCATGCAGGCATAAAACAAATGAATTCCCAATATGGAATCCGCCTCCATTTGCCACCTGCTGAAAGCAGACGGATTCCATAGAAATTCATTGTAAATGCTGCATGCCAAGAGTAATTGGCAGTCAGTATTTGCATTTTTAGTAAAACGGAATGTAAAAGCAAAGCGTGAAGGCTCTTTCACATTTGTACTATTCGCCTTTGCATAACGATTTGCAAATGAAAAAAATGAGGTGCAGGGGACTATCATTAGTGGCCCTCTGCGTGCAAGTACCACTTTTTGTAAAATGAGGCCCAGTGACTATGGTCTACCCGATGAGACATTTATTTAGCAAAGGCTGACTTTATTTTATGAAATCGAAATAAATGAAAAAATATAAAAGTCAGCAATCATTCGTCAAATGCAAATTTCTACAAAAACATCCCACAACATTTTGGCCCTCATTATAGGTTTGCTGGCATCCCGGTTGTAATTCTGGCAGGATACCAACAAACATGCCTTACCATCTCTGCCACCCGATATCCCGGTATTCATGACATATTGAGGGCAGTGGAGTGCTGGTAAGTTCCCATTCCCATGGAGTCCTGATTGCCAGAATCGCCGGCACCAGTGTTACTGGTGCCGGTGATTCTGGTAATTATTTGCTGGTAGCGGTCTGATCTTCCGGCAGGTCAGGCCTGCCAGAAGCTCCCTGGCACCCACCAGCAAACTTGAAGTGTGCCGGTCCAGACAAAATGCCGGAGCTGGAACTACCAGCATTTTTCCGGCATTATTATCCATACCGGCACACTTGTGTTGGGGCACTTTGATTTTAGAATGTTTCAGCAAGAACCTATTATAAATGTACACCGCTTATGTTGGGTTTCCTCAACAAAGGACAGTAAGACGTATGTTTAAAATATGCATACATAAAAGCATTGCATAGAAGGCTCCATTAACTTTTGCACTTCCATGCAATAGTTCTACTCCATGGATTTTTACTCATTTTCTAACGCAAAAGGGCCTCATTACAAGTGCGGCAGTGTGGTAAATTTGTGGTGGCATTTCCATTACCGCCACCCATTACCACCACTTTATTTTGGGTGGTAATGGAATTGACGCCAACTTTACTGTGCCACCTAATTCCGAGTTTGGAGGTGAAGTAGAGGATTCACCTCCAACATAATGTAAATACTCCACGTTAAATCCAAAAATCAGCAGATTTACAACAGCAGAATTAGTGCTCATGGTACATTGGAAAAAATGCCAATGGAGTCCTACCGTCTCGAAAATTAGGGATTAACATTACCTTCCCGCCACCCGTAATCTGGCGGTAAATGTGCCAGACAGAGTTAAAGTAATGGTAAATGTGTTTGGTAGTAACCACATACGCTCCCTGATACACAAGGTCAGTGCCATGTTTACCTCTTCAAACCCATATTTACCTCCAGAAACTAGAGGTCTAGACGTGGGACCCAGCGCTACACCATAGCGACTGAGCCCATGCTAGAGTATACATCTTAACTAGTTTTGATATGCATTTGTTATGCAGTCCATTCAATCTAATACTCCCCCTGTTGTTGACTCCTACAGCGTGAATAAGCAACACTTGAACCTACATTTGAAAAGTATTGTCGGATACTGAAGCTCTTACACATTGGCATTTCTCAGTGAAACCACAGGTTAGTCTTAACTCTTTGTAGTTTGTGAAGATATCACAAGTCACACATTATTATTATCTTCATTTCTAGTAGAGAATAACAGATATCCCCTACCTGATGAAGGGCGTGTAAGCCCGAAACGCGTCATACCGCATGCAAGTAGACACATTAGTCGGAAGAAATAATCTTCTTGAAAGTGATATCTGTATTATTAAGGTTCTACCTTGATAGAATACCAATGAAATCATGATGCATATGTTTTTTAAAGTTTTGTTAACCATTATGTCTATCACAGAAATTGACTGGTAAAATTGTATACTGCCTAAATTGATGACCATATTATTGTTTCTTTGTAATCAACCCAAAATTAAATCATCGCACTTTGTCAAACTGTCTTTACTATTTGCTGAATAACATAGGCAAGTCTTGCCACAAGTGTGCCCTGGTCTTGTTCCTCTGATCTGGTGGAACCTCTTTTCTTTAAACTATATACTTGAACTTGTAGTCATGGTCTGACCAGGAGCACCTAAATGCTCTTGAATAATACCACGCTAATTCCCTTAGACAATTACTTAAACCAGTAATTGTTAGATGTGCACCCGTGCATTTTCTTTGCTCGCTATTTTATTGATAGACTCAAAGGCAAAAATGTACTCTAGGGTGAACCTTCATCGTCTGGAAGACTGGGTGGCTGCCTCAGGCTTCCTGTCACATGTGCAGGCGGGTTTTTGGCCAGGGGTTATTACAGTGGACCAAGTGATGAGATTGTATCTTATATGTCGGAAGTATATTTTGTTGGGTATCCAGAGCCTTTATTTAGCATAGGTGGACCTACAAACTGCTTTCTATATGGTCACTAGGAACCTCTTTTCGCATGTTTTGGAGGAGGTGGGTATTTCGCCCACACTTGATAATGCGATCAAGTCATTATATTATGATAATTCTGCCCGGGTGCGCTCGGGGCCTAATGGTGAGTAGACTGAACCAGGTTCCATAGGAATTGTGGTTAGGCAGGGATGCGTTTTAGCACCATTGTTATTCTTAAAATATATTAATAGCATAGTACCTGTTTTTCAAGCTGCAGCTAAAGATGCCCGTGTTTGGGCAGCTACAAGTGTTGCCTCCTTCTGTTTGCCGATAATGCAGTATTGTTGTCCAAAACTACAGGGGGGGGTTGCAGAATCAGTTGGGTGTCTTTGACAAACAATGCTCTGCGAAAGGTTTGCATATTAACTATTTGAAAACAAAGATTATGTGCTGCGCTCGGCGCAGGAGGAAGGCCCGAGTAGGGTGAAATTTTGTCTTAATAATAATTGGATGGAGTCAGATGGAACCTATAGCTATTTGGGGTTGATTGTCTCCAACAAATTAAAATGGCTGTCCCAAGTGGAGAAAAGCTTGCTAAGCCATTTATGACAGTGTGGTCAAATTGAGAACCTTGTTACTCGTTTGGAAGGTGAGGCCTTTTCTATTCCACTGAAGATTTATCAGGCTCAAGTCATTCCGGCTGTAGTGTATGCTGCTGAATTATGGGGTTATGGTGATTTGACTTCCATTTAGACCTCTGAGAATAGATTTTTTAAATCACTTCTTATTCTCCAACGGAGTGCTCCATCGACGCTGGTTGCCTGTGAGTACGGTCTCATTGCAATTATGGATGTTGTTAAACTACAGCCTGTTCTATATTGGCTTGCGGTGTCTAGTCAAAGGATCGAATCTAAAGGGTCGACAGGTCAAAGGATCGACACCAAAGGGTCGACAGGTCAAAGGATCAAATTATTTTTTTATATTATATATATTTATATATATTTTTTTAGGTTTTCGTTTAGGGAAAAAAAGTGTTTTTTAGCAAAAAAAGAGGGTTGGGGGACCCCCCCAAAAAAAAAAAAAAGATGTGAAAAAATTAGAAAAAAAATTCGATCCTTTCACCTGTCGACCCTTTGGTGTCGATCCTGTGACCTGTCGACCCTTTCACTGTCGATCCTTTGACTGGCAACCTTGGCTCGCGTATGGAACTCTGAAGATCTTGTACTTTTTAGAGAAGGTCTCATGGAGGTTTATCGGATGCCAAGTGGCAGAAATTTACCATGGTTTAGACATGTTAGAGCCATGTTAAATGATTTGGGGCTTGAGGACCTGTGGGTTAATCCCAAGAAGTATGGGAGTGGTTATAAAACTCACGTTAAGAGTTGCTTTACAGAATGGGCATGGAGCATTGTGATTGATAACTTTCTAAGGGGGGACAATTAAATGCCTATCTGTACCTAAAAATTAATTGAGAGTTGGAAGCATATTGGATTATCAACTGCCCCCGGCCCTTAACTGCTGATATGTAAAATTCTGTTTGGGCACGCTCCCGTTGGCTAACTTAACAGCTAAGTGGAGTAGGTGGTTGTACTACGTCCGTATACCCATTCTGTTATAACAAAATTGAAGACAAAGTGTATTTCTTTCTTTTATACCCATTCCACTCTGTCGGGAGGTTTCAAAGGCTTAGGCCATTATGGTCAGACTAAAGTATGTCATCATCCTATTTGGTTTTTGAAGCCCTAAAATGCTACTCGTCATCGGAAGATGTGAAGACTGTGTCCCTTTTTATTAGGGCTGTTTTCATGAAAAGAAATGTATTGATTATTAATGTCTAATTTTTTGTAAACGTGTATTTGTAGGTTTTTACTCTTGTATTATTGCCTGTATTACTGATGTTTTATTTGATCATTTTACAGATGATCTATTAGCCAACTTTATGTTTGTATTGTGTGTTGTTTAAGCTGTGTTGTTATGTTCTTTTATGGTGTCTTGCCGAAATAAAGAATAATGAAAGAAGAAAGATACATCAAGCTTTGGGCTGTACAGTGCCTACAACTGTTAATTCTAAGCGGTCTTTCTAGAGTAAATGGTTTTGCCGGTGTAAATGAGCTCCTGGTGTAATACAAATGTGGCGTGTGTATAGGTATTACGTAGGCATTTGCCAGGAATTTAAATGATATTCCTGGGTACTGGTATCATGTACCTGCTCGCCCTCCTGCATTGCCTTCCAGGCCACCCCTTGCACTGGGATCTGTTATCTGTACCCATACAGTCCCCCATTCTTCTCTTGCACTTATCAGATACACCCTATCCCACAGACAAATACCGCACTTCCTTTGCCTGCGTTGATTATTTATTTATTGCACTTACTATTTATTCTGTTCGCTCACTTGTGCTGCACTTTCCATTTCTCCCCCTTCCTCGCACTTCCCCCTTTTCCATGCACTTGCGTGTTCTTAATGTCACTGGGCCTAGTAAGATCGTTTGTTTTTATTCTCCCGTGTTCCCCTGCCTTTGCCTGGTCGCGCTCTGAAACACCTGTGTATGAGCGTGATATAAATAAAATATCATGTCATATCATATCACCTGGCTGGTGCCATCCCATGGCAATGTAGTACCATTGTTGCAGTGCCCGAGAAATGCCTATCCCATGCAGACACAAAAGCCAAAACAGTTGGCTTTGCAATGCTTGTTATTGAGAGCAGCTGGAAAAACCTACGCCAGGTGTTTTTTCAATGTAATCTTTTTATTATGGCTTTACAAACTTTAAAAAAAAAGGAGAGTAAGGCTCAAAAAATCAACATTAGAGAACATATCGTTAAACAAGTTATGCATCTCAACCTTGTCAAAATACCGCTTTGTAGTATGGCCCCTCTCCAATTATCCCCTTCTGTTGTCAATTCCCCCAACCCTAATCGACTCTGCCACTTACTCTGCTTGAGAGAGGAAACAAGGTTCAGGAAAATAACAGTTAATGAAATGTGTTCTACTTGCCAAGTAGAGGTGGCTACTAGCATTCTAAAGCACATACCTCAATCCCCCCATTCAAAAGTCTTAGGGCCTGATTGAAATGTGCGCATTGAACCCGCATATTTTTGCACATCGAAAAGTACTTTGCGTGTCCCTGCGCAAATATGAAAATCTGCGAGCTCTTTGTATTTACAGAATTCCCCATGCAAAACAACCCTATGCGCAAGGAGCGGCCGGCATGCCCACCACACACGCCCACGCATAGCAATTCCAGCCACACATACAGACCTTTGCGCACTTCACGACCGTGAAGGAATGTACCACAGAAAAACAGCATGTGAACCCCCACAACCAAGGCAGCACGAGTAGAGGCGCAGGGGAGGGTGTTGCAGTATATTCAGTGGCCTATTGAGGAACAGGTGATCTTGATTACACACTCGGAAGTTAGGCATGCCATCTTTGAACAACACCAAGGTAAGACTCCGAGCTCGGACCAAACGCTGCGTTAGTTCGTCGGTAAATATTCCCACCACCCCCACATCATGCGTACCATCGATCGTAAAAGTTGTAATTTCCCAGTAAATATGTTTGCGAAACCCCTAAACTGTACCTGCACACCGCTACTCTGCTTACGCACACCCCTAAGTGTGATCGAAACCCTGACTGCATGCACGCACCCCTAAATCCAACAAGCAAACTTACGTCTGCACAGGGATTCCTATGCGCAAGTGTTTGTACGCATACCTTCGGGTGGCGGTTAGATCGGGAGCTTTGCAGGGTCATTTCCCCGACGTGACGTTGCGCGGTCAGATCCATGAATACGATTTGTTCTGTGCAGTTTTGGGCATGCGATAGTCTCTCGCAGGCCGTCCCTCGGAACGCCCACCATTTTCCTTGTTCTTCCTCATTCTGCATGTTCCACCCCCTATTTTGAGATCTGCACAGGCCCAACCAACCCTCTGTTGGGAACTCTCGCGCAATGCGCTCGACTGCATGAAGCGACACGCCGGATCTGCGCAAAAGCCATGCAGAGTACTGATTCTTCATGAAGGAGATTTTGCACGTTGAAAGGCGCGCAGAGCCACTATTCAGTGCGCACATAATTCCATGAATCGGGCCCTTAGTTTCAGAACTCTCAGGGAGTGCACTGCCCCCCAAATATGCTGGGACCTTTAAGCAAAATCTGAGTTAAAAATCCAGTAGGGCCAAGGGTCTGCAAACTGGGGCTCTTCAGGTGTGTTGATCTACTCCCATTATCCCTCGTAATTGACAAAGCTAGCTAGGGCTGATGGTACTTGTAGTCGAAAACATCCGGGGAACCAATAGTTGTAGACCCCTGGCAAAGGGCCTTATTCTCATTTGACAAGGAAAGCCCCTGTTGTGCTTTTTGCCCGTGCTCCAAATATGGGCCCTAGATGCTAAACCATGTTTTCAAATCCCCTATTACAGCCAATGATCAGTATTGGGCAGGTCTTTTGGTACCAATCTGTTTGGTCAGGAACTGTCTCACTTGTCCATCCTGAATTAAGGACTGTAGCAGCAGAAAGGGGGCTTGGAATTTGATTTCTAGATTTTTGAGTTGGTGTAAACAGGCCTTTGATTGGTCACTTAACAAATCAACCTTTGGGTCCTGCTGTAACTTTGCTCCTTAACGCGTAATCCTATTCATCTGTGATGTACAGTGCTCGCTGCTTCTCGATGCTAGGTCCCCATTAAACCATATGTTTTTTTGAAACAGAGCAGGGAAGCCTGATGGCACTGGCTAGTCCATTCTGTACACTCGACTCCGCTTTAAAACAAAAGAAAATCCCCCATATTGAAAAAAAGGTGTAAAGACAGGTGTGTAACCCTTGCCTATATACCTTCCTAATTTTCTGATTCGGGGGACTAAGAAAATGACCTCAAAATCCTTATATAAAAAATCCAGTGCCTAAATTGTAGGTAGTGAAGTCACTCGCCATCCTCAACTCCAAACAGTTCTTTACTTTCAGGGAATTATCTAATTGTGCCCTCTTTGAATATGTGAAAGGCAAGTTCACATCCTCCCCTAAGCCACGCCTCAAAATTCCTCCCTCCATTTTAGGACGTAGATTGCAGATTTCTGTGAATCGATATGGCCTGGAAACGAAGTACCTTGAGATCTAAGGGACAATGATTCCCTGAGTTTCACTGTCATTGCGATAATACAAGTCCATAGATGCCCGTGCTCTATATTTGGGGGGTAACAACGTTACGTACTTTGAGGAGTTTCGCACAACATCCTCCTCTAGGGTTTTCCACATATTAGCTGACTTTGGCTTCAACCAGTCACTCATCACCCTTAATTGAGATGCCTGGTAATGCTTAAGAATGTTGCAGCAGGGCAACCTGCCTTGTGATCGATGAATGAAGAGGCATTCCTGAGAAACTCTAGGTTTAATTCCTCACCAAATATATCGCCTCATATCCATTGAATAGCTTGTATAAATTTGACAGGGCACTGTACTGGTGGAAGTTTGAAATATACATGAAAGCATGGACAGTATACTCTCTTTTAATTTCTTTACTGAGTACAGTCTACCCAGCCATGTTATTATTTTAATTATTGTTATTAGGTACTTGTATAGGTCATAACACTAGGCACCAGGCAGGCATTGGCCGTCATTTTTATTTTATTTTATTTATTTATTTATTTATGTATTTATTTATTTATGTATAGCGCCCCAAAGCCCGCAGGCATCAGGGCGCGTACAACCAGACAGGAACAGCAATAAGGAAGACGGGACAAGAGGACGATCGTCTCAGTATGTTAATCGTTTATCTGAATAATAATGTTTTGAGTTTCTTTCTGAAAACTAGGTAGTTTGATTCCAGTCGTAAGGGGGAAGGTAACCCATTCCATAGTTGGGCTGCTTTTGCGGCAAAGGAGCGTCCAAGCCCGTTTGCTCTTTTAGCGCTGATGTGTCCGATCTCAGTGGACGGCCCGGTTTGTATGGACTTATTTGATCTTTCAAGTAATCCGGGGCCACTCCATACATGCAACGGTGCATGAGGGTCAGCGATTTGAAAGAGATAGGTTCCTCCAGGGCTAACCAATTGAGTGACTTTCGATCTCCAGTGATGTGCTCCTTTCTTGCTTTTTGTCTGATGGTTCTCACTGCATTGTTTTGTATGGCCTGTCATTGCCGGATGCAGCCCTTATTGGCTGCTACTAACCCCGTAATACTGTTACAGCTCAATGACATCCCAGTGCTACCGGGATATCACAAGAGGCGGTGGTACGGTAAGTTCACATTCCCGTGGAGTCCAGTAGCACTCCATGGGAATGGTAACCAAGAATCCCCGGCAACATTGGTAACAGTGCCGGCGCTTCAGTGAAAAACATGCTTATAAGGGCCTCAACTCCCGGCAGGTCAGGCCTGCAGGTAGTTCAGTGCCCCTACCAGCAGATTTATAGTTTGGCAGTCCAGAAAGGGTGCCTTTACATTGCTACCCGCACCGTTATTTCCAGACCGCAAAACTCGTAATGAGGCCAGGGATGTCATTTAGGGGTCGCCAGAGGTCGCAAGAGCGACTGCTGCCGATTGGCCAGCGACCTCTGTCAATCTCTTGCGACCTCTGCCGTCCATCCAATTAGATGAGGGGGCGTGGCCACAGCTATCTTGCTGTGCTGCGTGCTTGCCGGTCTTTCATTTTGCACGTGGTTTCTGTTTGTCTTGCATGATGCAAGACATGCGCGGTGCGCATCCTGAGCTCCAGGTCCTTCAGCTAGTCTTAGGCCCGGTGAGTATACAGTGAGACTTAAAGGTGGGGGGCGGGTTTCGTGCGCGGGGGTTGCTGCGGCGTGTGTGTGGTCAGTGTTACTGATGGTGCC
Organism: Ambystoma mexicanum; assembly: GCF_040938575.1. Lineage (NCBI taxonomy): Eukaryota > Metazoa > Chordata > Amphibia > Caudata > Ambystomatidae > Ambystoma > Ambystoma mexicanum. Next base: position 1,578,737,723 of record NC_090932.1, read on the forward strand.
CAGCCCTCGCCTGCGACAGTGGCGTGCCACAGGCCCAGGCTGAGGTTGGGTCGTCGGGTGTGTGTGCCGGGTTGGGTGTGTGTGAATACACATTTTAAAAAACTATGTAGTTCTGGTCTCAAGACTCAAAGGCTCCACAAAATGATTTAAACTAAGAATTCTCCTGTTTACAGACAGAGGCACAGGCTGTGCAATTTAGAGCTTGTGGGCTTCGGTGCACAACTTCAGTCAGGTGATAAAGGTGCTGGTAGCTGCGTCAATTGGGTCATGGCACGTTGCTGGTATCAGACCATTTTAGAGAAGTTCACATGTAGTACGGACAGACCGGCAATGCCTGGAATCTTAGCATTTCCCCCACAATAGTTGTGGGCCGGACGGGCAAGCTGTTCTTGCGCGAGAAGAATGTAGCTGAAATAAATGCACATGGTCCAGGCCATTAACGGCCGGTATTGCAGGAGGAGCACGGTATAACCGTGTAGCTGGCATTTATGAAAAGTGCAGTACGTTGTGGGTTATTGTAGGTGAAATGAGATGTATTTGTGACATGTAACGAGCTGGTTGCTGTTGGGGCCACATGGCCTGAAGGGGCCTGACCTCATCTTATTGTGGAAGCTAAGCAGGGTTGGGCCTGGCTGGCCTGGTTAGTGCTTGGATGGTAAATTCAATGCCACGTGCTGAGTTATTGCCGTGGGTTTATGGATGTGGCTGTGGGTGTTAGAAGTGAGGAGTAAAGAGTAATGCGCAGTGGTATTATATCTCTTTCTGTCTTATTGTATAAATAATGAAACAGCTGATACATAGCGCCAATTACTAGCAAAGTGCTTTGCAGTGTTCATTTTAAAGTAACCAGATTAACCTGTAGTTTATTGTATATGTTCATGCAGGGGACACAAAGTGAAAATGGCTTGAAAGTTGCATCGCACCCTTGATTGTGACAGCATGAGGGAACAGCATGCTTGCACAGTATGCTTGCACAGCAAGCTGCTTGATGGTAACAGTTCTCGCATTTGATGATTGCAGATGTTCGATGCTGGGTTCAGGTGAACTTTTAGGAGGAGCTTTAAAAGGAGCAGGAGCCCCGCTTCTTTAAAAGCTGCTCCTAAAAGTTCGCCTGAACCCAACAACAATTCGACAAAAGGGAGATAATTGGTGTGACCCAGGGTAATTAGAAACACTCTTTTAACAAGAGTTGTGGGAGCGCTCGTTGCTGTGATCACTTATTGTAGGAGGCTTTCTGGTAAGATTGTTCAGCATGATGAGTGCACGTGGTTGTGAGCTAGCAAGGTTGGGCACAAGACCTGCTTTAATGGATGTCCTCTTAGGCAGGCACTGACTTAGGTGCACGGGACCCCTAGCAATGGGAGCAGACCGTCCGTTTACATTAAATAAAGAAATAATAATACACATGTTAAAAAACGACATAATTCTGGTCTCAAAGTCTCCACGAAATGATTTAATCTAAGAATACTCCTGTTTACAGACAGAGGCACAGGCTGTGCAATTTAGAACTTGTGGGCTTCGGGGCACAACTTCAGTCAGGTGATAAAGGTGCTGGTAGCTGCGTCAATTGGGTCATGGCACGTTGCTGGTATCAGACCATTTTAGAGAAGTTCACATGTCGTACGGACAGACCGGCAATGCCTGTATGCGTAGCATTTCCCCCACAATATTGTGTTATTTGATATTTGTATAGCGCCCACTGCCATGTATGGCTTCAACGCACGGTCGGGAATTCCACTTCAGCGCCCACCGTGCTGCCGCAGGCCCAGGGCCGTTGGTAGAGGCTTAACGGAAGGAGGGAAGTCTAAATCCGTATTGTACGAAGTGTGTAGGTACTTGAGCGAGAGAGGACAGAAAGCAGGTTTATCCAGGGGCGAAAAGGATATAACATGGGTTAATGTGGGACAGATGTGTCTAGGAGCTCAAGTGAACCTTGGTGTATTGTAAAGCTAAACACACATTCAGGGCATGGGGACTGGGTTATGGTGGACTGTCTTCCAGTATAGGATACTTTGAAACTGTTGGCTGGTTTAAATGATGGGACGTACACCGTCAGTGATTGGGTTCAGAGGTTAAGGTTTCCAAACTGTTGTTATGCTGAGCTCCCCACTTTTCATTAAAAATAGTGTTGGTGAGCTGCCACAAATGGCTCTATGTAGTCCCCCCACTCCCTCTGATGCCTGTGTTCTCCCTTAAGGATTTAATGTGTTCCTTACCCACTTCAGGCTTCTGGCTGTTTGTGCAGGAGTAATGAAGTCCATGCAACAACTGCAAACAGTACAATACAACACTGTCGAATCAGAATAAAATGGGGTAAGTGCCAAAATCATTAAAGACTGTGGATGCCTTTGACTAGAAGAATACATGTTCTCTGGTGAAATATTCTCCCTCTCCCCTTTTATTCTGGCTTTCCCCTATCCCCATACCCGCCTATCTGCCCCTGTCCCGAATGTGATTTTGCTCTGTAGTCCTGTTGAAATAACAGGACGGATCCACATAAAGAGGGGATTTGGGTTCATACACTTCCCATGGCAACATGGACCTTGACACACTGCTACATATGATGATCCATTCTTGTATGAAATGTCACAATACAGTGATATCGTAACCATATTTTTCTTAGTGTACTGAGGGATAATGCTTTAGGATGCCACTTCCTGTGATGTCACGCGGGGTTGTGGTCAAATGACATCACTCCATGTGATGCCACACAGGGGCGTGGTCAAATGAAAATACTTCCTGTTATGTCACTCTTGGGGGCGTGGTGTTGTGATGTCACTTCCGCTACCCCTGGCATTTTGGTGAAATGACGTCCCTGAATGAGGCCAATTGTCTGTATCTGAGCAACAATGGAACAAGGAGAGAAGAAACAATGGGCATCACTGCCTTTGGCCCTAAGGAGAGCCATATAGATTCTAGAAAAATACAAATTTTTTATTTCTTGGAAATGTACTCAGGAATTTCAAAGTACAAAGTTGTAACAGAATCGTGTTCCAGAGATGGGGAAAAAGAAGAGAAAAACGTCTGTCGCCTCTGGTTGAGCAACAGGCTCGAGGCATGAACAGCAGACTTTGATTACTAGACTAGAGGATGTGAGGACAGGTAAGGACTGATTCTAGAGCCTAAATACTTAGGGGCCAAGCCATGCGTGCACTTGAAAACAAGGCACAAGGCATACATATGTTGGGAAACCAGTGCAGAAACAGAGGCAGACATAGCTAGTTTACAGACAAACCTGAATGATGCGTGTTTTTATGAGTTGGAGACGGTTCAATAAATGAGCTCCTGGTGCAAAAAAAATGTGGCTGGTGTATAGGCATATCCCAGAATTTACATGATATTCCTGGGGTCCCGCACCATTTTCCACCTGACTGGTGCCATATCATGACATGAATTATGTTCACAGTTCATAATGCTATGTTATTAAGTGAATGCACATAGTCACTATGATATTAAAAACTATGCATAGCCATGAAAGTAAAAAGCAAGACTACTCACCAGCAAGAGCTGGAAACATGTGGAACAATTCAGGCAGCTCGACGTGCAGAACCGCCTGAATAGTAATAATGGGAGTTGTAGTTCCCAATTAACAATAACGTGTGCGTACTGAGGATAAGGTTCAACAATTGATAAAAGAAAATATTCAGTAGATTGGTATATACAAACGAAGCAGATGAAATCAGTTAAAAATAGGAATAAAAACAAAAGCGGCATTACATTCAATAACAAATGTAACTGGCAGCATTCGCCACAAAACGCATGCCTACATTCAATTTAAGCAGTAGGACATGATAGTTTGCTGCATCAAGGCCTGTCGGTCTAGAAAAAAAAATGAACACCTTTCATCTGGAACGGCGAATGTATTTTGATGGCCAAAGACCAAACCGTCTTATGTACAGAACGATAGAAATACAGATTGCTGTGCTTAACCAATGTGCGGCCATTTTAATGTAGCAAGAATCGCCATTTTGCTCTTTTAACCATTGCTTATTGCTTTCTGTTTAAACTGCTGTGCAGCTTGCAATTCTTGCGAATTCTGCTTACTCTGCTCGACTGCTAAACATTGTTGTCTGAATATGAAAGGGCAAGGCCGCGAGACTTTGGAGTTCGCTGAAACTCCTTGCGAGCAGCCCAGAGAGGAATGCCCACGCTACCTCTCTGCAGCCTTGAAGGAGAACCGCAGGGCATTTAATCATTTCACAGCTGCCAGCCAGTCTCGTTAAAGAGCAGAAAATCACTAGAATTAGGCAGCTAGAGGCTTGAATTATGCCTTTCTAATAGAGCGTGTCGGCTCCCAAGACACAAATAGCAACTTACAGATAGCAAGCCCTGGAATCTGACTCTTCCCCCGTAGGTAGCTGCTCGAAAGAACAGAAGCACAATGTTCTGTTCAACAACAGAAGTATGTCTCTATACTCGCCAAGTTGCATATTGTTGCAATATTGTTGCATATTGTTACTAGAATAGATGTTTGAGGGTGTCATATTCGTTGAACTGTCCATCTTCACGCTGAGTTCAAAGAAACCCAACAATGGGCGGTATTGACCGTGACACAACTGATTGTATGATGTGCATTTTGTATATATGTAACTGATGTACGTTTTTCACTCTCTTGCGTCCCTCGAGGTCTAGAGATACACGTCGTGGGGCGTGAGACCGAGTTAGCCAACTGAGACTATTTGCTTTGCAATAAACCCTAGCTTTGGGAATACAACCTCGTGTCTGGCGTATCTTTCGTGTGTGGTGATTTGCCTTGTTTCCATAACGCGAGGGACCCCTAGGGGCCCCCTTCAAGATGGCGCCCGAACAGGGACCCTCCCCCACTTGTTCCATCGTGTACGTGGTAATTGAGTAAAGGTGGAGAACGGCGAGGACGGGACGATCGAGCCGGGATCAAGAGGTGTTCGGGGCGCCCTGTAAAAGTGATGAGAGTCTTCTTTGCAGATCTGCACACATCTGATCCCTGATCGACGTACCGGTCCAGAGGACAAGGAGGCGAGGGTCCCGAAACGAGGCAGAAGCCAGAGAAACGCAGACACGACGCCATTGATTGCGTAGTATACGGAGGGTTTGTGTCCTGGAGGACAATTTGATTTATCCGGTGAGTCATTCCCCGATTCAAAAACGTACCCTGATTTTTGGTTGAGAGTTGATTTTGCAAATTCAAACATCCAGAGTAAGGTTGGTTAACCAAAGGGGAAGGTTAAAAACATGCCTGGAGTACTGTCCACTCTAGCGGGGCTTTTCCGCTGCGGTAGACAGTCCTTGGAAAATGGCCAAAGTGCACCGCCTGGGGGAACGCCGGCTTATGATATGTATGCGAGATATGGTGTGGGTGCAATAATATTCTGTGAAATTTGGCATAGGCAAACCAGAAAGCAACAGGACCATCAGTGGCCGATTAATGGAAGTTTTGAGATTGCAAGAATAGATAACCTAGAAAGGGTGTTGATAAGAAGGAAAGTGCGACCCGCAGCATTTGAAACCATTAAAGATTGGAGGAGGGAAGCGATGCTCCGACTCAGGAGTAGAGAAAAGCATGCGCGCAGGCACAAATCAAGAAGTCAGGTAGCGGAAGAAAAGGAAGAGGACGGCGAGTCTAAGAAGGGAAGGGAGACGTGAACAGTTAAACATAGAAAAAATATACCCACAACGGGAATTGCACATAGCAGACGAGCTGATAGAACATCTGTTAAACAATACAGGCCAAGGCCAAGGCCCAAAACCAGAATCGACACCAAACATGCCAGTGGTAATTGTTCAAGCTCCCCCCGTAGCGCAAGCTCTCCCTCTCCCTCCTGCAGCCCGAACACCTCCTGTAACCCAAGCCCCTCCCGCAGCTCAAGCCCTCCCACAGCCACAGACCGCGCGCAGCACTTCCCAATAGTCAGCAAGGCCCACAGCAGACACTACCTGTACCCCTTGTCCCATCTGCACCTCCCGCCCCAGATACAGATTCTGCACCGTCCGCCCCTCCCGGGGTGGAAGTTGAAACCAGGGAGGCGAGAGGCAGGGCTGAAGAAGTCAGATTTGGACGGCTAACTCGCAGCGCGATCAGCAAAGAAAGGAAGGTGGAATTGCAGCAAGAGGCAGAGATGTATATAGAAGGGAATGACGGGACGGCAGCATTGGCCTCATTGAATGGTTACCGAAGAAACAACGAGAGACAGGTAGTGTTGGAATGCATGGGTGAATACTTGGTGGGAAGATGGAAGCAGTTAATTGGGAAGTTACCGCCACAACGATTGTTAGATTTGAATATATTAGCACGCTGTAGACAAAAAGAGGAAGAAGTAAGGGAACATGTGTATAAACTTATTGAGCTTAAAAATGAGTTAGATGACGAGTATGCTGGGATGTTTTCTACACCTGAATACAGGAGAGAGGATATCAAGAGAGGTAGGGAGGAGGCATCAAGGTTGTATATGCAGAAATCATTGTCGTCAGCTTCGACAGGTGGCGCAAAATCCTTGCCGCCACCCGGACAAATAGGGGATAAAAGAAGATTGCAAGCATGGGTGGGGAGATGGATGTCAAACAAGAAAACTTCAGTGGGGGAAGTAAGTGAGATATGTAATGTGTACCCATTGCAGATTAGGATAGAAGCACTGGGGAAAATAGTGGGGGTGCTACTGCAGCAGGTGGCTGGACATAATAGAGGAAGAGGGAACGCGCAAGGTAGGGGAAATTCGAATAATATGCATGGGGGGTCATTAGGATTAAATCAATGTGCGTACTGTAAGGAGGAAGGACGCTGGCGAGCGCAGTGTCCACATCTACAGAATAGAAATGGGTCTGGCCAGAGAAGACAGCATAGAGGATACCAAGGATCGAATGGCCCGAATAGAAATAGTATGCAGCAGCATCAGAACAACGGGGGAAATCAGAACCAGGCCCAACACCAGAGTGTTTCGAACCAAAGTCAGGGCCAGCACAGCCAGCAGAACAGTGATCAGGGTGGAGGAAACATAGGGAGAAGTGGGAATATTTTCGATACACAGCCAAACACGTATTACAGCAATAGTGGTGACTATACATCGGATGATGTGTTGTTCCCCCAATAGGACAGCCCACAACAGGGATTGGAACCAGTGTCTATTCCCGTGAATCAGAGAGGACCCTACGTAGAAATGAGAGTCGGGAATAAGGAGCACCGTTTTCTTGTAGATACAGGAGCGCAAAAGTGTTCAATAGACCATCACTTGGTTCCGGAGATACCACTGTCAGGGCAAAAGAACGTTTCTGTAGGGTTTGCAGGTACACCAGTCATTAACCCCGTGTCCCAACCAGTCCCAGTTATGATAGGACCATTCACTGAGGAGTGTCCATTTCTTTTGACCGAACATTGCGGGGAGAACCTGTTGGGATTGAATTTGCTAAGAAAGTTAGGGGCAGTTATACATTGTACGGCAGACGGGGTGTTCCTAACGATTTGGCCACACGATACCCCGATGACAGAATTCATGTCTGAAGCATTGCCAGAAGAGCTAAGTAAAGTACCAACTTGTTTATGGGCGATGCATGATAACGATGTAGGATGCTTAAAGATAGAGCCAGTAAAAATAACTTTGAAAGAAGGTATTACACTACCGCGAATTCCCCAGTACAAAATCTCATCTGAAGGCGAGAAAGGATTGAAAAGTATTGTTACCGATCTGGTGAAACTAGGGGTGATTGAAGAAATAACAGGCAGTACATGCAACAGCCCGATTCTTCCAGTTTATAAGAAAGGAGGCAATGAAGTACCATACCGTTTTATAATTGATCTGTGCGCATTAAACAAGGTGGTAGATCCACAATTTACTCTGGTCCCAGATGTCACAACAATATTGACAATGATACCTGCATCAGCGGCATACTTTACTGCAGTTGATTTGAGGAATGCGTTCTTTAGCATTCCAGTGGACAAGGACAGTAGATACGTGTTCGCGTTCACACTTGGAGGACGATCATTTACATTTACGCGCATTCCACAAGGTTATACGGAAAGCCCGAGTATATACAGCAGAGAATTAAAAGAGCAGCTAGACATGTTAGAATTACCAACAGGATGCGTACTCTTGCAGTACATAGATGATCTATTGTTAGCTGCTGACACAGAAGAGATTTGTAAAGTGAGCACGGCATTACTATTGACACATCTAGCGGTACATGGACACAAAGCAAGTCTAAAGAAATTCCAATATAAGCGAAAGGAGGTGGCTTATTTGGGCTACCTACTTTCGAAAGAAGGGAGAAGACTAACGCCAGAGCGCATAGAGAGTATTTCTGGCACGCCTATTCCAAAAACCCAAAAAGGAGTGAGAGCTGTAATAGGCATGGCTTCTTATTGTCGGCAGTGGATCAGTAATTTTGCGTTGATTGTGAAGCCAATGGTGAATTTGACAAAAAAGGATGCAGTGATGCCTTTGCAGTGGGATGAGGAATGTCAGAAAGCGTTTGATCAATTGAAGGTTGCCTTGTGTTCTCCGCCAGTTTTAGGCATGCCGAACTATGAGAAAATGTTTAGATTGTTTGTGAGCGAAAGTGAAGGATGTGCATTGGCGGTTTTGACACAGGAACAAGGTGGAAGAAATAGGCCATGCGGCTATTATTCTTCTGCGCTGGACCCTGTAGCGCGTGCATGACCACAATGTTTGCGATCTGTTGCAGCGGCTGCTGCGTCAGTGAAAAAAACGGAAGGAATGGTATTGGGGCATACTTTAATTCTAATGGTGCCACATGCCATAGACGTTCTATTAAATAGAACCCAGACGCAACACCTCACTTCTGCCCGACTAACAAGATATGAGATTATCTTGTTTGCACCCCACATCCAAATCATGAGGTGTAGCGCATTGAATCCTGCAGAATTAATGCCACTGCCCATAGCAGAAATTGATGACAACGAATCACCGCCCCATGATTGTTTAATGGTCACTGAAAAAGAGACGAAGGGAAGAGTAGATTTGAGTGACATTCCACAGAAAGAGCCGGATGGGGAGTTGTTTTGTGACGCTCCTGTTTTAAATTACCTGATGGCACGTCAACTGCCGCGTACGCCATTACTACTCTGAAGAGTATTGTAGAAAGCAAGAGAATCCCCTACAACTCGGCACAAGCCGCAGAGATAATAGCACTGATCAGAGCCTGTGAACTTTCTGAAAACTTGAACGTAAACATATATACTGACAGTCAGCATGCCTTTGGGGTGGTTCATAACTTTGGTCGACTCTGGGCTGAAAGGGGTTTCTTGACATCGCATGGGGCCAGGATTCAACATGGCTCTTTGATTGTACGATTGTTGTCTGCACTCACGTTTCCAACGCACCTAGCAATAGTGAAATGCGAGGCGCATAAAAAGGTAACATGTAAAGTAGCAGAGGGGAACGCATTTGCAGACAGGATTGCGAAACAGACTGCCACTGATTTGAATAATAAAATGATGACAGTACAGACTGAGGAAGTACACTGTATGATAGAAGATGGGATTGCCACTGTCAAAGAAATGCAGGCTGAAGCCACGGCCGATGAGATCCAAGGGTGGGCTGAGGGCTCTGCTGAGTTAAATTTGGAGGGTTGTTGGGTGGACAAAGAGACAAGGAACTGGATGTTGCCAAATTGTTATGTGAATGCAATGGTCACAATGGCGCATAGCCCTATCCACATTTGTGCAAGGAAAATGGTACAGCATTTGTCCATGGTATGGAAGAATGCACACATAAAGAAAAATGCAGAAGTATTAGTGCAGAACTGCATCACGTGTTTACAACACAATGGCCCTCATTACGACCCTGGCGGAGTGGGTTTACGCCAGCGTTATTCGCGGCGGACCCGTCCGCCCTACTACGACTTTCCGTAGCGCCATGGAACGTTTTCCGCCTGGTTTTTCCGGGCGGAGAAATCCATGGCGCTACGGGACCTTGATGTTAATTACGCCACCGTATTTTACGGTGGCGCAATTAACGCCTTCCCCACTCCCATTATACCCTATGGGGCAAAAATGGGAATGGGGAAGGGTAAAATGGGGAATGGGGATTTACCGCCCCGCCAAGGTCGGCATGGTGCGGAAAATCCGCCAACCTCCATGGCGCTATCGGCAGCTTTCCGCCGTGCTCCGCGGTGCATTTAGCACCGCGATTTCCGCCAGGGTCGTAATGAGGGCCAATGTAGGGAAGGGAACAGTAACTCCAACAGGTAGTTTTGGCCCGCCCTCTATGCTGTTTGAAGTAATTCACTTTGATTTCATAGAAATGGAAAGGTGTCAGAACTATAAGTATGTTTTAGTGGTGATCTGTGCATTCAGTAAGTGGGTGGAGGCATATCCCTTAAAAGACTGCACGGCGATGAGCACAGCAAAAGTAATGCTCAAGGAGTATTTCTCCCGCTTCGACTTGCCCCGTGTCCTATGGTCAGACAATGGTCCACATTTTGTGGGCGCAGTGGTGTTACAGAGCTGTGCAGGTCTGCAGATAGCTAAACGATTCCACAGTTCCAGGCATCCCAGTTCTACCGGGCTTGTTGAGAGACATAACGGCATCCTGAAATCAAAGATAGGAAAAATATGTGCTGGGAGCAAGATGAGTTGGGTGGATGCATTACCCCTAGCGCTATTGTGCATGCGCACATCTGTGCAGGCTAGAACTGGACTCTCCCCCTATGAAATAATAATGGGGAGACCAGCAAATGTATGGTGCGCGCCTCAGCCGAAAAGGCTAAGCGAGGTAGAGCACCCTGTGTTAAGTACATACTGTGGCCTTTTAATGCAGAAGTTGCGTTTGATTCATCAGCAGGTGCAGGAGGCGTTACCAGCAAGATATACCGGTCCGGGGCATGCGCTGGAGCCAGGAGACTGGGTGCTAATAAAGAACTTTGAACGGAAAACATCATTAGCACCCAGGTGGCGCGGCCCCTATCAAGTGTTGCTGGCGACGCAGACGACCATTCGAGTGGACGGCCGCAGGGCATGGATTCATGCTACGCATGCCAAAAGGTTCCCAGCCCCACTGAAAACTTTGCCTAAATCAGATGACCAGAAAGAGACAACGGTCCCGGAAAAGAAAGAAAGTGCTGCCAGTCAACTGCCAAACCATCTGCCCGAGCAAGAAGTGAAACTTGAAACAAAGCCTCAGCGAGAAGTGACACTCGAAACAGAGCCTGGTGAGACTGCCAAAAAGGGGGGAGGACGAAAAGTGCCCCAACATCGTCCAGCAGAAACAACATCACTGTTAAACGACACAAACTCTGCATTGCAAACATCAGCAAAACCAAAACGTGTACCCCTTTGGCGCCCACCAGCTTTTGCAAACGCACCAGAGCCAAAGAAAGAATCTGCATCATTGCTGCAGCGCTCATCACTACCTATCATTGCGCCACAGGCTGACACTGAGCCTGATACTGGGAGTGCAACGGCACTATTCACGGATCACACAATACCAGGAGTGAAATGATATAATTTGCAGCCTCGACAGGCAAAGTGATCTACAGATCTTTGGCGTTTTCTTTTATCTTTGGTTCCACTCATGGACGGAGAAGGAATCAGAGGCGTAGTGGAGAGAAGTGTGAGAGTTGTGCAAATCGGACAAGTCAAGACTCACGGCTCCTCGATGCGTTTATGATAGAGTACATGTGTCCTAAGCCAGAGCGGGACAAGCTGGATGCACATAGTACTCTGTCAATAAAGAACTGTTCAGAAATCCTCTGAGCAGTGGGAAGAAGAACAACTGATCTTGCTCAAATATGGATAAGTGATCCAGGCTGTGAAAGGCTGGCAGATTGAACTGTGACATTTTCGTTGAACTTTTGGCATCGACAACGAGAAACATCTGCGACGAACTTTGTCAGCAAAAAGAAGGACGATGAAGAACAAATCAAGACTGGTTTCAGCCTCCTCCTGCACCACTGCTGAGAAAATGATAGTTATAGACACTGTAAATTCAGGGAAAACGCATGGAAAAAAAATCATGTACTAACTTGGACACTGGTCCTGTGTTTCATAAGTATGGTAATACCAACAATAATAGCTATCACGCTATGGTTCATGGAGTCAGTACACCCATTAGAAACACTCTTGCCAGAAGTAAATGTGTCCACTACTGAAAGCCCGGTTCATTTAATCACTGGTACCTTGTCCCCAATGGAAGAGAGACATAGAGAAGGATATGGCAACAACACATTGTTGTTGATTATGAACATGACCCATGCAGTTTTAAAGTAAAGAGATTGCTGGGTATGTGCCCATTTACCACAGCATGGTGGGAAGGGGATAGGCTGGTATGTACAACAGTTACCATTGAGCTCTGCATGCAGAGCATCCTTGAGTGCAATGTTCTTTGGGAAATGGAACAGGAGCAGTACGGGTCAACTAGACAAGGCAGATATGAATGAATTTGAAGAAATAATTATGAGACCTGTGGATTGTTCCATATTCCTTAAAGCACAGGTAATGGCCCCAAATCCCACACCAAAGAATGCACGAAAAATAACAAGACAAAATAGGCAGGATAGATTGTTCCCGCCAGAAAAAACATCAGTAATGACGTTCCGCATGAGAGACGAATGGAACAAAGATACCGTGCCCCCTGCCTATACGGTAAATTACAGCCCGAGAACTGTCCCCCTATGTTTAAAGAAAAAAGGTTCCTATAAAGTAGGAACGTTTACCAGCTGCATGAATACAGTGGTTTTAAAATATGAAATAGAACCAATGTACGTAGGGGACCCTGTTTATTTTATATGTGGGGAGAATGCATATCCCTGGTTACCTAGGAACTGGGGAGGTACATGTTACCTGGGTCTACTGTTTCCGGGAGTGTTCCTCTTAGAAACAGCAGAAGTAGCCAGTCGATCCAGAGGTAGGACTCAAAGGAGTAGCGAAAGCGAATTGATAGCATTAGATGTAGCAAAATCGTTCGTACCATTCTTGTCCCAGATAGTAAATTCCTATAACATAAGGCAACTGTCCAGAATACTAAGAAATACAATAGATACAACAATAGATATTTTATACAACATGACATTAGAAGAAAAAGGGGTTACGCAAATGGCACTACAAAATAGGATGGCTCTTGATATAATACTAGTTGATCGTGGGGGAGTTTGTAAACTCGTAAAAACTGCATGCTGTGTATTTGTAGATGACTACTCCCCTACAATTTTTAAAGCAATCAAGAAATTACATGTCTTAAGTTCCACACTCTCTGCCGGAGAAGGGGGTTGGGTGATAGGATCCTGGTTCTGGGGACTATTGCGGTCTTGGGGATGGAAGCTGATTTCGATACTAATGATAGTGTTCGGAATATTCATAACATGTTGTTGTTGCATACAATGCCCACCCATAGTTTGCACTGAGGTAAGCGAAGGGTGTACTAAGGGATGTGTACATATGATAAGGAGAAGAAAACAAACTGATGGCCACAATGGCAAATACACTAATGAAACAAAAACAGTAAAACAATTCATGGCTATAGATGTTAGTGATAAAGAGGATGCTTATGATAGCATGCAAAGCTCAGACGTATCCTCATCAGAGGAGGCTACAATGAACGAATAAGACATTTGCCATTCGGCCAAAAGGAGGCTTTGTCGGTACAGAAAAAAAAATGAACACCTTTCATCTGGAACGGCGAAAGTATTTTGGTGGCCAAAGACCAAACCGTCTTATGTACAGAACGATAGAAATACAGATTGCTGTGCTTAACCAATGTGCGGCCATTTTAATGTAGCAAGAATCGCCATTTTTCTCTTTTAACCATTGCTTATTGCTTTCTGTTTAAACTGCTGTGCAGCTTGCAATTCTTGCGAATTCTGCTTACTCTGCTCGACTGCTAAACATTGTTGTCTGAATATGAAAGGGGAAGGCCGTGAAACTGAGGAGTTCACTGAAGCAGCCCAGAGAGGAATGCCCACACTCCCTCTCTGTAGCCTCGAAGGAGAGCTGCAGGGCATTTAATCATTTCACAGCTGCCAGCCAGTCTCGTTAAAAAGCAGAAAAACACTAGAATTAGGCAGCTAGAGGCTTGAATTATGCCTTTCTTACGGCCCCCCTTTCCAGCAGCCCATAGAGCGTGTCGGCTCCCAAGACACGAATAGCAACTTACAGATAGCAAGGCCTGGAATCTGACTCTTCCCCCGTAGGTAGCTACTCGAAAGAACAGAAGCACAATGTTCTGTTCAACAACAGAAGTATGTCTCTATACTCGCCAAGTTGCATATTGTTGCAATATTGTTGCATATTGTTACTAGAATAGATGTTTGAGGGTGTCATATTCGTTGAACTGTCCATCATCACGCTGAGTTCAAACAAACCCAACAATGGGCGGTATTGAACGTGACACAACTGATTGTATGATGTGCATTTTGTATATATGTAACTGATGTACGTTTTTCACTCTCTTGCGTCCCTCAAAGTCTAGAGATACACGTCGCGGGGCGTGAGACCGAGTTGGCCAACTGAGACTATTTGCTTTGCAATAAACCCTAACTTTGGGAATACAACCTCGTGTCTGGCGTATCTTTCGTGTGTGGTGATTTGCCTTGTTTCCATAACACGAGGGACCCCTACGGGCCCCCTTCAGGCCTGCAAATGTAGGTGTTAGATTGATTCTCAAACATTTTAAGATTTTTTGATGTGGACATTGTGAAGGGAGGGGATACTGAGAGTAAATTGCACTGATCTGAGGGAAGTTTCATATTTAGTATTTCTGAATTTTCTAAATTGACTTTACATGAGGAGGCCTTTTCAAAGTCTTTGTAAAGCAGAAAGAGTAACCTGTGGCCTGGCCAAAGAGAAAAGATGATCATCCTCAATGAGGGAGATTTTATATGTTGCTTCACCCATAGTAAATGCCATGAATGTCCAGACTATCACATTTACACCAAGCGTGGGTTTCCATCTCTAAGGTGAAGAGAGTGAGGGTGATAGAGTCCCCCTCCCACGCTAGGTGAAATACCTCTGAGAGGAATGTGTGCGAATCTGCATCCTGCAGAAAGCATAAATGGTCATAGTCACTCTCTGGAACCCCTCGCTGAACACCATTCTTTACAGCACATCCCTAAGAAAACTCCACTCCACCCGGTCAAATGCTTTTTCAGCATCAAGCGAGACTGAGATGGAAGGTGCTCTGTTTTTATGCATTCCAATTAGAGTTACTACTTTGTGGATGTTGTTTTATGGATGCCTCCATGTAATAAATCCACACTGATTTTAACCAAATAAGCAAGGCATCATAGGTTCAAAACTATTAGCTAAACCTTTCTTGTGCACCTTAGCATCTATGTTCAGAAGTAAATAGTGCCTATGTGATGAGCAGTGTTCAATATCCTTGCCTGACTTGTGTAATACTGGTATTATGTCTTCTCTATCAAAGGAGACACTGCCCCTTCCTGTTTAATTGCAATAAAGATGTGTACGTGGTTGTAGTAAGGGATGTTTCTATTGAAAAAGAGGAGACCAGGCTCTGTATTGAGCATTAGGGAAGTGAATAAACTGCAAACGTCTTCTTTGGTGATTGAGATTCTAAAGAGTGACGGAAATTATGGGAGAGTTGCTTTAAGTGGGTGTCATCTAAAAAAAGTAAAATGATGCTGCTTGCTCTTAGACTCTTTGGTATAGAGCATTTTATAAAACAGCACTCAGTTGGGCTCTTTCTGTCCATATCTTTTTCTCTTCCCTGCCTTTCAGCACAATGATTATTTTTGCTTTCATTCAGGCTTTGAGCTGAAAGGACAGCAATCCATTAGGCTTTTTACCCACCTATAGTTCGTTTTAGGAGATAGTTTGAGTCATTCATGTGGGGTAGTGTCAATTGCTTTATTGTTATTTGCAGTTGTCTATGTTCCTTGTGTGAACTCTTGATCCTACATTTGTGTTCTAGATCCTTGATGCTTTATCAAAGCTCTGCCTCTTCTGCCCAATGGAGCAGGCCCCTTAACATTGCTTTCAGTGCATCCTATTATATGAGTTCAGAAGTGTCTGCTGCTTTATTATTTTGAAAG
This sequence comes from Ambystoma mexicanum, assembly GCF_040938575.1. Taxonomy (NCBI): domain Eukaryota; kingdom Metazoa; phylum Chordata; class Amphibia; order Caudata; family Ambystomatidae; genus Ambystoma; species Ambystoma mexicanum. Next base: position 1,578,753,698 of record NC_090932.1, read on the forward strand.
AACGTTTGTATTCCCTGTTCTAGTTCTGCCAGACATATCGGGTCCTGGATTAAGGCCGATTAAATCATCCAGGTGTGTGGTCTTGTATCTTGGATCTTCTAAATCACAGTCTACCTCATCTAAATCACAATAAACTGGTGAAAGAATGGCCTAAAGAGACCCATAGAGAACCCCCAGTGGATATAATCTTACATCTACTATGAGATCATCAATACATGAGTAAGTCCTATGGACATGAGAGAAGTGTTTATGTTCTGGATTGTCTTCCCTCCAGATGTTTCTCAGCCTCATCTCTTGGAAGGATTTAAGAACGTTTTTGGCCTCTTGGCTGCATTTATCGATGTCTTTATCCAAAGACTATGTTAAAGTCCCCTGTCACTACACTGGGGTCTTTTTTTTTCTTTTTTCTTTTTACTTTTATTTTAACTTGCACAGGTACATGACAATGACAATCATAGTGTTCTCATACATCTTGTATAACATTTCAACAGTTGCAGATTCTATTACACTGTATTAGGCTGAGTTTCGCTGTCTTCGTCATCCACTTTGTCCGCGAGGTACGGTTTGTATCTGCCCCAGATATTTCTAGGGCGAGTGGTGGGTTGCAACAATTTTATATACAGTTCCTTCCTAATTGGCCCATACCATATCCTTGTCCCAGTCGGCTTTAGTGGGAGGATTACTGCTTTTCCACCTCATAAGAATGACTCTTTTTGCCAGTAATAGGCTGAGATTTAACAACTTACGCCATGTGGGGTTCATTTTCCCGGTAGCGCCCAATAGACACATTGCTTGCGACAATTCAATGGGGTGGGCTGCCATTTGATCTAGTGCATTACATGTTTCTGCCCAGTATGTTGCCAAATGTGTGCATGCCCAGAACATGTGCAGGGTGTCCGCTTCCTCGCTTCCACACCTGGGGCATTTGCCATCCGCGGTGGGGTATATGCATCTCAGTTTCGCTGGGGTATGATGTATCCTGTGTATGATTTTGTAGTGTATTAATTTATAGCATGATATGTGCATCATCAGACCGCATATTAGCATCCATAGTTTATCAGTGATGTGACATTCTAGATCCATCTCCCATGTTTCTCTGGCTGTGTGAGCTATTGGTGGTTGAGTCGAGATTATAAGTTTATACAGTGTGGAATCAGTTGTTTTATTCTTCGCTGCCGTGAACATGTATCCTTTACCAATGTGTACCAGTGGTTCTGCGGGAAACACCGCCCAAACCCCAGCAATAGATGATCTCAGGCATAAATAGTGCATCTTCTGTTTCGGGGAGCAACCCACTACACTCTGAATTGCTTCCCATGTTATACATTTCTTGTCGGGGAAAAGGTCTCCAAACTGGTTGATACCCTTACCGCCCCAGTGGGTGGCTATCTCCAAATCTAGTGTGGGTGGGATTTAATGGGCCCCCCATATTGGCATATTCGGGTTGTATAATGCTTCTGTCCCCTGTATTTCGGCAATCTTGGACCAGGCTGTGCATGTCACCTATACCGGGTTTGTAGTGTTATGGCGTTTGGGACGTGTAACAACTGCGCTATGCAAGAGGTCAGTGGGATCGCGTGTCAGTGTTTCCCTTGGCGGGTGTTGTGGACTTAGATAAGCGGTCGCCCATTGTGAGGCATAGTGTGCTTGTGCTGCTGAATATTAAATCTCAACGTTGGGGACCGCCAGTCCCCCCTGGAGATATTGATCCGTAAGTATCCTCCAGCTCACCCTAGGGCAGTGGTCTTCAAACTTTTTTGGCCAGGGCCCCCCTGAGCAAAATTTGGGCCGGTCGGGACCCCCCAGAAATGCCAAATGGACAGTATATATTGCGCGCCGTCACCTGCTCCCATCAAAGTCGCTGGGCTCCCTCATCCCACTCCTACCCAGTCGCTGGTCTCTCCCCACCCCATCACACACCCAGGGCTCTCCCCACTCTGCTCCCATCACTATCCCATGGTTCCCGCCCATTGTGCTCCCACCATAGTCCCTCGGTTCCCCCATCCCGTTCCCAACACAGTCTGAGGGCCAGTGGCGGCTGGTGAATCTTTTTTAAGTGGAGGGGCATTAAGGGGAGGTTCGGGGGGGTTTCCCCCTGTGAATTTTTTTTAAATATTAGGTTAAAATGTTGCATTGTAGAGCATACTTTTAACAAAAAATGGGTAAATAGCCAAACAGTTTGCAATTGTTGCTGGGAGTCCAGGGGGCAGGCATTGATATTTTATTTCTATCGCGCTCGTACACAAGTGTTTCAGAGCGTGACAAGGCAAGGGAGGGGAACAGAGGAGAATAAAACAGCGATCTTACTAGGCCCAGTGACATTGAGAACGCGCAAGTGTGAGGGGAAAAGTGCATGGAAGGGGGGAGAAGTGGAAAGTGCGAAGCAGAGGAGAAACAGATAAATAACAATAAATAAATAATAAAGGCAACAAACAGTGGTAGTGCAGCCAGCAATTTGCAAGTGCTACGTTTAAGGCAGCAGACAGGGTAGGTCTGATAAGTGCAGGAAGAAAGATGGTTCTCCTCAAGTTTTAGAGTGGCAGGGCGCTGTTCCAGAGGGAGGCCCCAGCCGAAGACGGAGATCTACCCCCAGCTCGTTTCTTTGATAAACGACTGACCCTGAGGGAGTTGGAGGTAGAGGAGTGAAGAGCTCGAGAGGGGAGGTATTTGCGGAGGAATAGCTGAAGGTATTTTGGACCGAGGCCCCAGAAAGCCTTGTGGACAAGGCAGAGGGTTTTGAATGATAGATGTCCGGTAAAAAGATACCATCCCTGTCCCCTGGGCCCCACTGGTCCTAACACAATGAACATGATTATGTGTATATGCAAGGCGCTGCACATTCATACAGCAATCACTCTATCATTCACATGAGCATCCATCACCATACACTCACTCATAACGCATCCATACACATGTTTAAATAAAAACAATGAACATAAACGTACCTTCTGCATTGGCCTGTGTGTGGGTGCTGCTCCAGCTGCTCTGTCCGTATGTGCGAGGAGGCGCAGGAGCTCCCCCTCGTACATACAGACATGCAGTGCCCCAGCCAGCATTTCCAATGAGCTATGCAATGCTGGCGAAGCAAAACTCAGTGAGCATGTGCGGCTGGGGAACTAAACTGAACTGTCAAAGGGAAACAGTGTTTCCCTTTGACAGTTCAGCCAGCCCAGGAGCACTCCATTAGCTGGATAAAGCAGCTGAGGGAGTGCTCACTGTTTCACTGGGCTGGCTCCCTAGCTCCTCCATAATGGGTGCGGGGCCACTATGCAGTTAGTAATGTTGACCATTGTTGCTGAATATATCACAATTTACTTACATTTTAACACAAAGCACCCCTTTGGGTACTATTGAAACAGTGGGCTTCATAACTACTCTGGCGGTAGCTGTGCCGGTAAAACCGGCACGGCTGCCACTGGAGTTGCATCCGGGTCTGGCACCCGCGAATGGGCAATTACTAGGTCATGCCGAGTTAGGCGGACATGATAATTGCCCTTTCGAAGGTGCCGGTAGATCCCCATTCCCATTTGAGCCCCATATGTCTCAAATGGGAAGGGGGAGCTCGGATGCACCGGCACCGTTAATAACGGTGCTGGTGCATCCGACGAGCTGAGGTCAGACCTGGCGGGGGCTGTCAAGCACCCACGAGCACAACTCTTACTATGGTGGAACGGTAGCAACGGTGCCGGTAGCTTACCAGCACCGTTGTTACTGGTCCGCCATAGTAGTAATGAGGCCCAGTCTGTGACTAAAGGAATGAATATCCATTTACAACTGTGGGCCACTTTTTCATTGTTGCCTGAGACAGTTTCATGCTTCAGCCCGCCCATGTGGGCCACCCCTGCCCATTTCTTCCAATCTAAAAAAAAAAAAAAATCTTTTTTCATGCTGAGCTCTCAGGGTCCCCCTGGGATGCACCCGCGGACCCCTAGGGGGTCGCGACCCACAGTTTGAATACCACTGCCCTAGGGTGTCCATTCCATATCAATGAAGTACATGCACTCTTTATTTTCATAAAGAAAGCCTTGCCTGGCCAGAACGGGACCGTGCTGAATAAATAAAACAATTTTGGAAGAATTTTGCCATCATTGATATTGGGAGGGATCTCCACCATTCCATTTTAACGCAGAGGTTGTCCGCTAGCCTCTCAATGTGTTCATTGCTGGACACAGCTGTGCCGTTCTGGCTACATGTAACGAGCACAAACCACTTAGTATGGGTAAGGGGGGTGGCTCTGGGTCCAACATAGTTGAAGTTCGGGGAACTATGAGGGTTGGAGGAGGGAATGGGATTGCAGAGAGGGGTGTTGGAAAAGCACAGGTACAGACTAATGCAAATTGTGAGGATACATCTCAGTACAGACATATTATACATTTGATGTGCAGTATATATGTAAATGGCTAAGAAAGATATGACCGGCATCACATTGCTGACCTGGAATGTGAGGGAGTCAACGTTACTACACATCGTACTCTACAAGAGCACGAGGAGTATTGACTTTAATACACAAGTCCCTTCCTTTCACGCACCATAACACGGAGAGCGATCCTGAGGGACGGTGTGTCCTGGTGCATGGGAACCTCAGTGAAGAGGAAGTACTGCTCTTAAATATATATGGGCCGAATATTGATGACCAATGCTTTTACTCAGAATTATTCAGGAAGAATTATTTGCCAGATACCCCAAAGCCCATTTGATTTGCAGAGAAGACATCAACACCATCCTTGACACACAACTGGACCACACCTCGGACCATCCCAGAGCGCTCACCAGCGCCGCTCGCATGATACTCACACACATGACAGATTTGGGCTTGAGGGATGCATGGCACTCCCTAAACGGCACTAAGCGGGCATACACATTTTAGTCTACGGTAAAGGAATGTCGAGGAGGGGAAGGAAATGAACACAAAGACTCGGAAGGCGATACCCTAAAACGTATATTAATATAATCTAGAAATCATAACTGTACAAGTTTGGGTGTTCGCTATTGTTCAATATGTGGATGAGTAACGGAAAGTTTGTAGTTGAAACGGAAGCAGTAAGAAGCTAACAGGCCTTTGCCATCACTGCAGTCCGGTCCATATTAAATGTGCGTTATTGTCCTGTGTGCTCTTTCCACAACGAACAGGGGTGACCAACCTGGATCTCCCAGCAGTTCCTTCAGCAGTGCATAGACTGCCTTCTCCATTGGACCTTTAAGAGCCTCTTCCGGAACGCCTACAATGCAAATGTTTTTTCACTGCGATCTCGCCACCAAGTCCTTGCATTTAAGCTTTACCGTTCCCAGACCTTTTGCCATTGTTGTCACAGTGTTACCTAGCATCTCAAGTGCAACTTCAGTGGGCTGATGCGTGTCTCGGCTTCCGTAATGCGTCCTGTTGCCTTTTCCAGCTGATTATTGATAGTTGTAACTTTCACTGTGATCCCGTCTAATTTGTAGTTGAGGACCAAGAAGTCTTGCTGCATCGCCATGAAGACCGCCCGCTCCTCTGGGCATTGTTTTTAGCACGTCAAGGTGCGCTCGTGGTTCTCATAGTTTTCTGGGGAGGGTCTCTGTGTGGAATGGGGGGGAGAGGCGGGAGGACTGCTACCAGTGTAATGCCAGCGCTTGTCTCGATGTGATCTCTCTCCAGGCGGGTATTTGTTGTCTAGCAACACCTGTGTAGTTGGTAAGTGATATTTATCACTAGGGAGCCTCTGGATCCTGGTGCAGGACACGAAGAGATGTGTGCTGTTGGCACGGGGTAAGTAACTGTGCTTTCTGCATCACCGTTAGTTCAACTCTAGGTGTCTCCCTTTGCAGCCTGCTCCAAACATGTAACTAAAAACAACGTCTCGGATTGAAAGTCAGCCTCGCACCGCTGCGGCCCTTGTTGTGTCCATTTAGCGGATATCTGGGTTACTTACTTCCCTGGACAATGGAGCTATCCGGGTGTAACACTCCGCCCTGGCGTATTATTCCCTGCCGTATCAGGGTGGGTCGTTAAGTATCATTACTCTGAGTGGGTTAACAGACCGATCTCGGGGTTTCAGCTGGATGGTTATTAGTAGGTTAATGTCCTCTCTCTTGCATTTGTCCCCCCTCCGGTGGTGTACGTTGGGAGCATGTATCCAGGAGTGGGGAGTTCATTATATTCCCTTTCCCTTCCGTTCTGTGGTTTCAGGCATCGTTTTTGGGCATACACTTGCTGTCTGACCCGTGCCGGGCACGTCCTTGTATGCCGGTTAACATGCACCACCCTCCATGGGTACATTGCATAACAAGTTATGTTTCTCCGCTCCTCAAACTTCTGGTGGAGTGATCCAAGGAGATATTACCCCTCCCGAGCGATAGTTGCGCAAGTAGGATTATGAGGATAGTTCAGGCGCATGTTCCAGCCGCCCCTCTATGTGTTACAGGGTTCTCGCGGGCGGTTATCTTTGCCTCCGCTGCATCCCCCTTATCAGCGGCACTCGTAGTGAGCCATTATGTACTGGAGGGTAACGGCCTTTGGCCCGTATGATGATGGGGGAACGTGTCAGCGGGATGATTCAGTGGGGGAAGGGTCCCCGGGTTGCCATATTTAAATTGTTCATGTGTGCGGTTGCCACCAGTTGTTGGCCAGGCGTTCGCTCCAGTATTACGCGTCTTACCCCATGTATGCTCGGCCGGTCGCCGGTGCGGTTGTATTCCCTGCTCTCCCAGAAGGCGCTCGACGGAGACCGGAGCGACCGCGAGTGGCGGTATTAGCTAGAGATGGGGTGCCTGGTTTTCCTCGCACATGTTCCTTGACCGGCACCGTCCTTGTGCTAAAAAGGCCTGCAGTGTTGACTCGCTAGTGCTCTTACGCCATCAGCCTTGCCTCGTGTTGTCTGTGGGAGCCAGTGAAAACTCGACGCAGCACCGGAGCCGGGCTGCAGACCCACTTGATTTTTAGGTGTGAGATCGGGGAAGGTTTCATGCACAGTTCGACCAATTTTCTCATTGAAACAGGAGTTTATTCGGGTTATTTATTGATGAACGACCTTTGTCATCTCAGCGCCCCCCTACTCTGGGATCTTTCATTGCAGCCTTCAATAAGGGCAAACATCCCTAAAGTAAGCATGGTGTCCCTCATTAGGCACATGTACCATACCCAATGCACCCGCCCTCCCTTGTATAGTGTCTCTCAAAATTAAATATGTAACATCCTTGCCAGATATCATATTCGCTATAAGTATTCTTACCCCGTGTTTATTCTATCTTGTTGAAGTGAAATATTCCATTGGGAATTGTCCCAAAGAATGTCTACATATATCTGATTGCAAAATATGTGTGTCTTGTATGCATGGAGTATAAACCCTTGGTCCAGCATCAGCCAACATAGCTAGTTCTTTTATGTGAGGAATTCAGACCTGTACTTAAATGATGCTACGCTGATTGTTATACTTTAGGGAGTGGACCCAACCACTACCTAGACTTGGGTGATTACATGGGAGTAAAGAACTGTATATGTAATAGGAGTGAAAAAGGCATTAGGTTACTAACCCAGTAAAGCCTTTGGGGAGTGAATGATAGGACATGAGAGATACCACCCCAAACCTCCGAAGATGGTTATGAGATAGAAAAACCACTTTTTCCTCCAGTCACTTGCCAGATAGGAAATCCACAACAACCTTGAGCAAGTATCTAAAATCATCTTCCACTTTGGCATCTTACTTGATTCAGTCCCTGTATCACCAAGCTCCAAGCCCAGGATCTCACAGGCCGCCTCAAGTTGCATGACCCAGTGGTTCTTCTTTTTCCAGAAGGATGCCAGGCAGAATGGAAAAGTCCATCTATAACATACGTAGGATGATCATAGTTTGTCAGTGACACGCCTGAAGGATGTTCTTTTTTGTAAAATCAGTGGACGCAAATCTTGATAATGAGAATTTGAACCTGAAATGAGATTCAATTTTTTTCTCACACTTCCATCAGCAGGTGTTCCTTGGTGGTATACAAATGAAGCTTCATTACAATAGTCCTGGGGCCAATCGAATCGCCATTTCTAAGTGGACCAACTCTGTGAACCCTGTCGATCACTAAACTAGCTGCATGTGCCTCAGAATCCAGAAACTGGAAAAGGAGTTTAATGCAAGAGGCTTCAATGTCTTCCGTGAGGCCTTTAAAATGGAGGTTTTCCTTCCTGTGGCTATTTTGCAAATCTTCAGTAAGAATAAGCCTCATTGCGTTGAATCATAAGTTTTTCTTCAGGAAGAAATGTGTTACTTCCAGGCCATTATCCAGCTCTGGGATCGCTGTTTAATTGGCCTCGACCTGCTGGGTTGTTGAAGCCAAACACTGCTTGATTGCACCACTGTTGTTTTAACATCCTTTATGGTTTGTACGTCTTCCTTGATTTTATGACTAATGTCATCTCACAAGGCCATACAAGCTAGGTGGTGGTCAGAATATGGAGATTACCTGGGGGGCTTTACTAGAGGACATTGACGGGACAGTCTCTACATGAGGACTCTCACTTTCGCTCACTTTTGGCTTTTCCATATTGCGTGTTGATATGGGTTGTGTACCCCACGGGTTTTGTATTGTGGATCTTCTCTCAGAGGATCTTCTCCCGCTTATTTACTCCATGTTGTGGCTCGACTGAATTAAACCCAAAAGGAAAGAAGCAGAGTTTACTAATAAGGAACGAGAAGAGAGTAATGGAAGCCACATGAAATGACATGCTCCTGCAGACACTAATCAGAGTCACAATATATTATGAGTTTAAAGTAGCTGAAAGGTACTATTTTATGATGGCATAAGAAAGACCTGGTACTCGCTTTGTGTCCAAATTAGAGCAGGTCACTACTACTTCAGAACAGTGGTTTAATGGTATAGTGATCGTCCAAAAGGAATTTGTCACCCACTACCAGGCCAGTCTTTAAACTCAGGGACTCAGTAGGTGTCTGCCTTCCTATCGTGGGCCTTACCTTCAAGTTTCCTGACAAATGGATTCACATTGCAGAATTTAAATCAGCTTGGGGCGTACCACACCAGCAGCAGCTCCTCCACCCCCCAGAAAAAACACTAAGCCATGCAGACGAGTCTGTGTCTATAATGTGTTTCAATGGATCTACCTCACCAGGAAGCCAGTAGTATGCCCCAGTAAGTCGCATCAGCGTTTAACCCAGGGACAACAATTTCTTTGCTTTTGGCCCTATTATCATGGGACTCCAGACCAACTAACCCAACTCGAGCCAAGGGTGTCAGAGCTGCAGCGCCCAAGTGGGGCCAATACCGGAAGACAAACCACAGATCCAGCTCATAGCGCTGTCTCTGTAGACAATTTTCTCATCAACTGGATCCGCCATTTTGCAGGTCTGCCGAACAATCCCTGGCGACGTGTCCTTTCATCTCCTCATAAGCATTGCTTTGAACTTTGGGGGATCACCAGAATGAGGATTGGCATTGGAGCTTGGAGAAGAGGATTAAGTCTGCCTCTGCCTTCAAGGGTCCTGGAAAATGGAACGCCGGATCTCCATTAGTTTGTGGCCATATTGGTCCATGGCCAGCAAAGCCACCAGCCTAGTGGTTTTGAATTTCAAAATCTAACAAAAAGGAATTTCTGCAGCTCATTCAGATGTAAAATGTGGTATTTGCTGGGAAATAATTGACCCATTGTAAAAAAAAATGCGGTGATGACTAAACGGCTTGTTGACATTACCATAGAATAGAACAGCAGACATGGACAATCCAATCTGAACGGACCTATCATCACAGAGAGCAATCGTGGACAGCAAAGCAGTGAGCTTAGCTGGCAGGGAGAGTGGGCGGACGGCCTGCATGTCACAGAGGATATGCGGAAAGTTTGCTGGGAGCCAGGAGCGGGCCTTATATCGCTGGTTAAGGCCCACTCCGGCCCCATTTCGTGTAAAGGAAGAGCCAGCATTCCAATGTTATAATGTGTGGCAGGTGGCTGCCATTCAAACTAGTTGTCCCAAGCCTCAGGGGTGGGCCCCTAATGAGGGTGAAACTCACTTAACACACAACAGAGCCGGATCGTAAGGCACTTATGCTATTAGAGCTTGTACAGGGGTGGAAAAAGAGAAGTTTCCCCAGGGGCTTGCTGTGAAAGAGCTTGCCATGTCTCCTTCCGTAGTGGCCAGATAGTACTCATCACAAAGGGAAGCTTGGAATGCATCTTTACAGGCAGTTAGAGCCTCCGTTGCTAGCTTGCTGATTGGCTAGAGAGCTGGAAACAGTGAGAAGAACAAAGGAAAAGGATGGAATGAAGGCTTCCATAGGTGATTAGAGCCTGGATTCCACACTTGCTCTAATAGGAGTTTGAACTATGTCAATGATGAGCCATTTCATTTCATTGGTTGAATACTTTGTCGAGATGAATATTTTACAACCTTGAAATAATTCCAGTATGGATATAGCCATTAACTTTGTGGTGGAAGAAAGCTCTACATGGGGCTCATTAGCCCAATTTATTTGTAGCCATTAATTATTCCAAATTAATGAAAGGATTCAGAAGTATTCGGAGAAATCACTTGGTAGAATAAAATGTGTCTTTAACTGACTCTGACAAAAGTCTTAGAGCCTCAATAAGAGTTTGTCGATGTGCCAATGAAGTGGAAGAAATGAGATTGCCATCGCTCGCACTCCACCGCCAAATCAAAACACATTGAAAACCACCTGGTTTTGTGTGTAGAAAATTGTCTCCCCACGAAACCTTTACCGCATCCATTATTACCACATGTGATCATTACCAAATGCAGTAATATGCAAACCCACCATAGGGTAATGTTCAAAGAGTTGGCCGGTATTGCCGCCAAACTCTTAATGATGCCCTACGTCACCACTAATGGGAGGCAGGTCGTGGCCCTCAAATTGCAAAAAGATGTGTCTGCACTACTGGCAATAACCCAGTGAGCTGACATCAGTTTCGTACAAGACCCCGTATTTTCGGTATCCCTACAAAATATCCCCACCAAAAATTTTGCAGTACATATGGCCGTTTGTCTCGCCATATGCGATATTTTTGAGGGCAATATTTTGTGGGAGCGGGGGATGCAGGGGTGTCCCCCGCACATTTTAAAATAATGCAGGGGTTGCGGGGGTGTCTCCCGCAGTGTCCATGGGTCAATATTGCCACAAAAATATGGCAATATTTTTGTATTGCGATATTTTTGCGGGGATATTAACACATGGAACCGTATTTTCCAGTCTACTTCCTTCGGCATGTCGGGTGAGGATGAGAGCTTGGGGGTTTGAGGGCCTTTGAAGTATGATTATCTAGGATATCACCAGGGTCTTCCTTATATATGAAGAAGGTTTTTCCGGCCTAAAGATTCCCAGCTTCTGTGACCTTCAGCATCAGTGGTGGCAACATGGACAGTGAGGCAACAGAAATAGTGGATATACACACCTGGCCCTATTCCAAAACTAAAGATGAAGAGAAAGATGAGAACACTGGAAGCGTATGGGACCCAGGTGTAGGATTCCTGTGGAAAGAAGGAAAAGGCACCAGATAAAAGGCCTTGCAGCACTGCTCATGAGTACCTACATTGCAGTCACACCAAGAGATAACATTTGATAGTAACAGACATAAACATGAGTTGCCCTCTGTGCAGGTCATTTTATAGCAGCAAAGAGGGTCTCTTGTGGTTATCTATAATTACAGGTGGTCTAATAAAGACACAGGGAGGTAGAGTTGCTTAATATGACATGTGGATGCCAGGGAAAACGCTGTATACCATACACTAGTAAATCCTGACTCCAATACGAGAGGTTTTACCGCTTACCTAGAACAGCCCCCACCACATCAACCGATACCAACACACACCAATATGTCATGTTATGTTATGCTATGTTGACCATGCACCGCTACCACCCATTGGCAGTCTCCAGAAGCTCACATGGAACTGCAAGAAAGAGGACACCACTCTGGCCGCCCACCCTGAGCCCACTATCCGCACCTTCCTGCGAGGCGAAGAACATCGGGGTCATCTTCGACTCCATCCTCTCCTTCTCTCCTCACATCTCTGACGTCTCTAAGAGGTCACACTACCAGCTGTACCTCCTCAGAGGTGTTCTTCCTTTTCTCACTTTCCCCCAGAAGCTCACTGTCTCAGAGCCTTGGTTCTCGCTAGGCTGGACTACTGCAACAGCCTCTTCTAAATCTGCCTGCCTCTACTCTTCGCCCTTTGCAACTAATCCAGAACAGGACTGTGAGACCAGGGATTGTATCTCTCCAGCCCTGAAATCTCTCCACTGGCTCCAGGTGGCTGTAAGGATCAAGATCAAGACCCTCTGCATCGTCCACAAGGCTTTCTGGGGCCGGGGATCACACTACATCCAACTCTCTCTTCTTAAGCATCTTCCTTCTCAAGCCCTCCGCTCATCCACCTCCAACTCTCTGAGGGTCAGATGCTTCTCCAGGCAGAGAGTGGGGGGTAGGTGTCTGTCCTTGGCTGGGGCCTCCCTCTGGATCAGTCTCCCTGCCTCTCTCAAACCTCACTAGGAACACCTAAGGTTCCGGAAGCAACTCAAGACCTTACTCTTCACTTCAGCTTTCTCTCTCTCTCTTCCCTGCTACTGCTCCTGTTTGCTGCACTAACTGGTTACCTGGCCACCCGCTGAACCTCATGGGCACCATTCTCGTGCACAACCAGTAGCCCCTTGCACTGCTTCTGGGCCTCCCATACACTTAGGGACTGTATCTGCAACCCTACAGTCCCCTGCCTCCATGCACTTACTTGAGCCATCACACTGGCAGCACTTACTGCGTTTTTGCCACTGCACTCTCCCCCCCTTACCCCACCATTCCCCTTGGCACTTTTCATCTTCCCTCCCCCTTGCATGATATGAATGACACAAGGCCTAGTAAGATTGTTTGTTTTGTCCTCTGTCTGTCTACCCTTCCTTGTTTTGTCATGCCTAGAAACACTTGTGTACAGACGCATTATAAATGACTTAACATATCAATCTTCATAAATCTATCTAAATGTGACTCATGGCTAATCTTCACAATTCCATCTAAATGTGACTCATGGCTAATCTTCACAAATCTATCTAAATGTGACTCATGGCTAATCTTCACAATTCTATCTAAATGTGACTCATGGCTAATCTTCACAAATCTATCTAAGTGTGAGGCATGGCTAATCTTCACAAATCTATCTAAATGTGACGCATGGCTAATCTTCACAATTCTGTCTAAATGTGACTCATGGCTAATCTTCACAAATCTATCTAAATGTGACGTATGGCTAATCTTCACAATTCTGTCTAAATATGACTCATGGCTAATCTTCACAAATCTATCTAAATGTGACGCATGGCTAATCTTCACAATTCTATCTAAGTGTGAGGCATGGCTAATCTTCACAATTCTATCTAAATGTGACTCATGGCTAATCTTCACAATTCTATCTAAGTGTGAGGCATGGATAATCTTCACAATTCTGTCTAAATGTGACTCATGGCTAATCTTCACAAATCTATCTAAATGTGACGCATGGCTAATCTTCACAATTCTTTCTAAATGTGACGCATGGCTAATCTTCACAAATCTATCTAAATGTGACGCATGGCTAATCTTCACAATTCTATCTAAGTGTGAGGCATGGCTAATCTTCACAATTCTATCTAAGTGTGAGGCATGGCTAATCTTCACAATTTTATCTAAATGTGGGGCAAGGCTAATCTTCACAACTCTATCTAAATGTGTCACATGGCTAAACTTAACAATTCTATCTAAATGTGATGCATGGCTTCACAAATCTATCTAAATTTGATGCAAGGCTAATCTTCACAATCCATCTAAATGTGACACATGGCTAATCTTCACATTTCTATCTAAATTTGGGGCAAGGCGGGGGCGCTGTTGAGCAGCCAATCAAGATGGCCTTCTAGTGTTGAGCTCGGTGTGGCGGCTCATACTTTTCCTATGTAGTGGCATATAGAGTGCTATATATGTTCCGATTGTGTGGGATTGTGCTCCTCTCGATCCAGAGCATATCATAGTGCTGGAGTCCTGAGCGTTCCTATCCTTGGCGAGTAGTGACGGCCTGAGCAGCATGTGGTGGAGTGCGACCTGGACTGCCCCATGAGAGTCTGGTCCCCTGACTGCACCGTTGTGATATCCTGTGCCTGGGGTGGAAGGTGGAGCAACTTGTTGGGTCCGCAACTCGATTCAAGCGACTGCTGCCAGGGAGAGCTCTGGCTGTGCAGGTGCGCCTGCCACACTGACGGCGTAGGGTGTGCGGAAGCTGTTTTTGCTTGGTCGGTGTGGATGAGCCCGCCCAGGCTGCCGACACCCTGTGATCCGTGTAGCAGAGGCCGAGCACAATTGGCAGGTTCCTGGGGATCTGGGCTGCTACGGTGAGACTTTTGGGACGGAAGCCTGTTCCCACTCGCTCAGTGATTGAGCTGGTTTATGGTCCTAGAGCTGCTGTCTCTGATGTGGCACAGTGACATATACGGCCTGTCCCAGCTGCTGGCGTAAAGGAATACTATTTGGGGAGTGAGCGACAACACATTATCCAGTGACCACTGATACAACTCCTGATGTAGGGGAACTGTGCCGCTGGCTTTTCAGAGGCCTATTTGCGCCCTCCCACCCAAGATTATAGACACTTTATTAATCTGCTCATAATAACTGTTGGTTGTGGATTGCTGCTATTGTTGGGCTGGGTGAGGGCCCTGGGACCTGGACCTCTAAGCATGTGCTGACTCCCGGCTTTATTGGGTGGGGGCTGGTCGGCTTACCCTCAATGTGCACCCCCAATGTGCATACATGCCAGTGATGGTGCGTTCAGCGAGCGGAGATCTGACTTGGGTACTGCACTGCTGGTGGCTACAACAAACTGCAGGAATCCTGTGTCACGGCCCTGAAGCTGGCCCCGGGTTCTCCCCCCAGTGGTGCCGTGAGCAGTCTAATATGAGGAGAAGTGCTGGTGCTGGGAAGAAATCTGGGGCAATGGACAAATTGATCCAAGCGGCTCCCCAGGAAGAGACCAGGACGCTGCCTCACCAGCAGCCGGCGCAGACTCATGCCGTGGGTCCTTTGCCCACTGACCTTCAGCAGATGATGGAAGCTATGACCAGAGGATTTGCAACGGTGCACAAAAAGCTGGATGACATCACAGCAAATGTTACCTATATATGGACCCAGCTGGCGAAGGAGGTATTGCGCATCAATGAAGCTGAGGAACGCATAGGATCTATGGAGGACAACGTACATGAATTGCAAGAGGCAGTAAATACCCTAATGAAAGACATGAAGTGGGTCAAGAGTAAGTGTGACGACCTAGAATCCCGGTCAAGAAGGAATAACATTTGCATATTTGGGGTCCCTGAGGAGGCCTTGTCTGGTGGCATGGAACAGGCGATTGAGCAATTACTTAAAGAGCTCTTGGATGCCCCTGCCCTGTCCCCTTTTTTTGCAGTGGAAAGGGCTCACCGTGCATTGACCCCGAGATCAAAACCTGGAGATTTTCCGTGCCCTATCATTGCGAAGATATTGAGCTATCAGGACAGGGACCAGGTGCTCAGGTTAACTAGACACAAAAAAAGATCTACACTTAGGATCCCAGGTTTTGTGGATTTTCCTGGACAGCTCAGTGGCAGTCCTGCAGGAATGCAGTCAGTTCGAAGGAGATAGGAAGATGCTTAGGGAGTGGAATACCCTATACGCAATGCTATTTCCGGCACGCCTTCGATTCCAGTTTAGGGGGAAATTGTACTTCTTTACAGTAATGGGGGAAACTGTGAAATCTATGGAAGCCCAGATCCCGTTGGGTGGAAGTGAAGGCAATGCTTCTAAAGATCAACTGCTGTACTGACAGATCTTGCTATCCTACTTACAAAGGCTCAGTCAATGATATGTGACCTTAGTACCCTCATTTACATTTTATGTCACTACACTATATAGTATTCAGTAATGTTCAGAAGTGTGGCCGCAGCGGCAACAGTCAGCCCCATGGCAATTGCTTGCTATTTGTTGTGGTTATTCAGTTTGTTGTTGTATAGTTGGGGACGCACTAGGGTTGGGCAGGGAGGGGGGCAGGGTACACTGAGGTTGGGGGTGGCAGTGTGGGTGGTGTGGTTGGGGCGGGGGGTTGGGGAGTGTACACCAACACTCATGCTTAGAATGGGGATGAGTACTCCTAGGGGAACGGGGAATTTTTAAAAAAGTATCTTGGCAGACGGACACTTGAACATGATTAAGTTGGTATTCAGGATTTCTATCGATTGGGACGAGAGACAGGATATGTGCATATTCACAAGGGCGATAACATAATGCACATTAATGTGATGGACTGGAATGTTTTGGGGCTAGGAAATGTCACCAAGTCGAGGAAAACCAAGGCATATGTGAATAGGTACAGGATTAATATCCTCCTTCTCCAGAAGACACATGCTATGGTACATACATGTCGTGGCGTGGCATCCTGTTGCAGGGGGAATAGATATTTTACCTCGTATTCAACCCAGTCATGGGGAGTTATGACCCTTCTCCACAAGTCTGTGAGATTCACTGAGAAAAAGGTACACATAGACCCTGAAGGGCATTATGTGATTATCCCTGGTATTATTGAGGGGATTGAGCTCTTATAAGTGAACACGTATGGTCCGAACATTCATTCCCTGGAATATTTTTCAAAGTGATAACCAGGATATTAAACGCTTATATCAGGGTTCGTATCCTCTGGGAGGGGGGGACAAGAATCTAATACTAGATCAAGACAGAGACCACACTAGCTCTACCCCCAGACCTCCATCCAGAGCAGCGCGTTCCCGGTCAAATCATTTAGAATCATTGTCCTTAATGGATGAGTTGCGTCTCCTCCACCCTTACTCCCGGGAGTATAGCTTTTACTCGCCTGTTCATAATATGGCCTCACGCATAGATATGTTCTTGATATCCAAATTGCTTGTGGGTAGAATTTCCACTATTGATGTTCTTCCACGCACACTCTCCGATCATTCTCCTGTTTTGTTGTCTGCTTATAGACAAACCTTCAGCTCGAGGCAGGTCCTGGCGTATCAAATCTGACTTATTGGGAGACATTGGGGGTCATTCCGAGTATGGTGGTAGCCATGGAGCAATTAGCTCCATGGCTGCCTCCCATACCGGTACCGACTCCGGTTTGGTACAATGGGGACTTACCGGTTCATTCCGACCCTGGAGGGACCGGTAAGTCCCCAATGACCAAACCATTCCCCATTCCCATTTGAGCCCCCATAGGGCTCAAGGGGAAAGGGGAGGGACGCAAATAACGGGCTCGCTAATGGCAAGCCCGTTATTTGCGCCCTGGTCCCCTAACGGGACCCGTAAGGTACGTTTGGTCCGACCAAACATCCCTTACGGTTCCCGTTAGGGGACCACGGAATCGGGCGGTAGGGGATTACCGGCACCGGTCTCCTTACCGGTGCGCGGTATCCCCTACCGCCCGACTCGGAATGACCCCCATTGTCTTTAAAGCGGATATTAATTCAGACATTGAGATCTTCTTTTCCTGTAACACTGCTGATGTTACGTCGAGGGGCACTAGATGGCAGGTATTTAAAGTCTACATCAGGGGTATGGAGATCTCTAGGGAGGTTGGAGTCCTCAGGATGATCAGGAGGGACTTGCAACAGTGCGAGCACGACTTAAAGCCCTTAAAACCGAATACGCATTGTCACCAGACCCCAGAATACTGGCTCAGACACGTGATGTTCAGCGCACATGCCCTTCGCACGGTTAAATACTTTACGCAGCCTATGGCAGCTAAGTAGTATGGTGAGGGGGAGAGACCAGGGAGGACATTGGCTAGAGTGGTGAAGCCGGACCATGGGCAAACCCAGATTGACTGGGTCCTAGATGAGCAAGGGGCAGCTAAATGGATGGACCAGCAGGACATCCTTGAGGTTTTCCATGCTTTTTATGGCTCATTTTATAAGGCTGGAAGGCATCATGGCGAACAGGCCATTCATTCTTTTCTTGAGGGGGTTGCGTTGTCCCGGCTAGACGCACAGGCTCGAGACACCATAAACACTCTGCTCACGGTCGAGGAATTGCTAACAGTAATCAGAGATCTCCCTAAAGGGAAAGCCCCCAGACGTGCTAACAGCAGAAATCTACCAGGAATTCGGTGCACTGTTAGGCCCTCATCTTTTGGAGGTTTGGGAGGAATCACTTACCCTTTCAGTCCTTCTCGAAACCCTTCGGGAAGCTACCATAGTGGTCTTACTTAAGCCCAGCAAACCTAGTAATGAGTGTGGGTCTTATCGACCCCTCTCACTGAGGAATGGAGAATCCAAAATCAATGCTAAGACTCTGGTGAATCGTTTGCTTCCGTTGCTGCCCCATATGGTCCAAAAAGATCAGGCTGGGTTTGTCCCTGGAAGATCCACTTCTCTTAATATCCGGTGGTTGTTTAATATCATGGGCAGTCTGAATCCCAAATCATAGGCAATGGCGGTGGCGATCGATGCCCAAAAGGCATTTGACATGGTCTTGTGGGAATACTTACTAGTTGTGCTGGACAAGATGGGCTTGGGCGCGGAAATGCTGCGGTACATTGTGCTCTTATATACCCTCCCCCAGGGTTGCCCCTTGTCCCCTATTCTGCTTGCAATGGGTATTGAGCCAATGGCAGACATAGTTTGTGACCGCCACAGACAACGGGGTATTCGGCTTAAAGGCCCTCCGGAAATAATTTCACTATGTTCGGACGATGTTCTGCTCTATAGCAAAGACCCACAAACGAACCTTGACCATATTGTACAGGACATTACACAAACTGGTGAATTCTCAGGCTTCACGATAAACTATACTAAATCAGAGGTTTTTCCCTTAACGAAATCTACAAAGGAACCATGCAGCGCATAGCCCTTTCGCTGGACTCCCAACAGTATCAGGTACCTGGGGGTGTCTAGGGAGACGTCCTCACTCTAAAGAGATAACTACAACACCCACAGGCACAATATGTGGAAAATAGACTAACCAGAAGAAAACTACTTCCTATCACATTGGCGGGCAGACTGGCTTTGATCAAGATGATTCTAATGCCCAAACTCCTGTATACCTTCGCTAATGTTGCCCTGTGGCCTGGGAAACAATGTTTTGCTAGGCTAAATGGCTAACTTACCCAGTTTCTTTGGCACGCTGGTGCTGTTCGAACAAAATGAGCAGATATGACACTAGCTTATGAAAAAGGGGTATCAAAGCTCTGCAGCTGGAGGTATACTCTCTAGCTGCCCAAGCTCAATTTGCTTCTTATTGGTAAGGGGGTGATCCTTGCCCTATTCATGTTAAAATCAAAGAGTTCGCTGCAGGGAACATGGACCTCAGGACCAAATATAGGGAAGACTGCCCGTACGACCCGGTGCTGGTCAGTGTGACCGCCTGGAGTGCTATTTTTGCAAGCATGGATGTGCAACATCCATATTACAGATGGCTCCCTTTATGGAAGGTCCCGGGACTGGGGCCCACGTGGGATACAACATTGGCTACTCGGTGGGCAGATCTGGGCATTCGGGCATTGGCTGATGTGCTTCCAGACAGGAAGTTTATCACGCTACAGACATGGATTCAGGGCCATTAAAGCACAGTGGTTGGGCTAATACAATATTATAGGGTCTGTGCCGCTGCTGCTGCATAGTGGTCGGACTATCCCACTGAACCTCCTGAGAACACAGAACTGGTATATATAGCAAATTCAGGGGGATGTCGGAGACTCCTGTCTACACTGTGTCAAATAATATCGAATGAAGAATCTACGTCAGTCCCCAAGGTGAGAATTCAATGGGCCGAAAATATAGGTGTCGAAATCTCAGATATTCAATGGAAAAACATGTGCTTACATACTAATAATGTGTCGTTGAATGCCAGGTTTAAGATTATGCGGTTCAACTTGTTAAATAGATTGAACTATACACATGAGAGGCTTCGCAAAATGTATCGCAACGAGACTTGTGTGTGTCAAAGATGTTATTCACAAAATGCTGACCATATGCATATGTTCTGGAGTTGCGTTGTAATTAACTGGATTTTGGGAGTCTGTTCTGAGTATATTATCCGCCCGAGGCTGTCAAGTTTCAGATAAACCGCTCACATCTTGGCATGCTGTTTGGGCTATGGAAGGATTTCCCGGTCAAACATTTTAGGGCATTTGTTAATATGGGGTGCATGATAGCTAATAGATGTATTTTGCAAAAGTGGAAAGACAAATATGTGGCTGTTCGAACTTACATGGGCCCAAAACTGTGAGGAGACCTATGTGGGGTCGTTGCCCCACACATCCAATCCCAAAGATATCCCAAAGATATATGGTCCGATTTTTGCTCTTATTGGTCTTAACCATCCCAACACTAATGTTTTTGACTGTACCTGGTTGGTTATTGAGAATGTACATGGATGCTTACCATGTGTCTTAACCTCTATTTCGAATATTAGTGATTATGTCTTACCCTTGCACCCAAACACGTCTTTGCTTGCATCTGTAATCTGTGCATGAAATATGATAATGTATGCATTTGCTACAGTGTCCTGGCTTAAATAAAGAGCAAAAAAAATGGAAAATGTTAGGCAAGGCTAATTTTAACAATTCTTTCTAAATGTGACGCATGGCTAATCTTCACAATTCTTTCTAAATGTGACTCATGGCTAATCTTCACAATTCTTTCTAAATGTGATGCATGGCTAATCTTCACAATTCTTTCTAAATGTGACGCATGGCTAATCTTCACAATTCTTTCTAAATGTGACTCATGGCTAATCTTCACAATTCAAAATGGGAGGCAAGGCTAATCTTCCCAGTTCTAGCTAAACGTGAGGCAAGAGATTGCACCACACAGTCCGACCCGCAAGGACATTCCTGCATCCTCACTGCATGCATGCCAACATTATCAATTCAATTCAAGAGATGCAAGTACAGCCCTGGTTTTAACGTTGCATCCCAGGGCTTTTAGTCATGGATTTAAAATGGAGGAATCCAGGACTACAAGTCCCAGAATGCAAAGTTAAACCCGGGACTGCATTAGCATATGCCGAATGGAAAATGGTGTCATGTATATCACTGGTACATGTGATTGTCTGAACTTTGGATACCAGTGTGGTGGTATAGGCACTGAGGCCTGAGAGTGTGTTGCGCATTATACATTTTGTTAATAAAATAATAATAATAATAATAATAATAATAATAATAATAATAATAATACATTCATAATAATAGGCTTCATATGAAACCCCTTGAGCATGACATGATACCTGCTGAATGAAGCCCTGGACAGCCAAAGATACTACACCAGTCTGCGCTTGGGTAAGTTTGTGCACGTGCCAGGCCATGAACTGGGTAGTTTGAGCTCTGGGTCTGAATGTCCGGGGAGAGATTTCCTGTACCTGGAAGGTGAGCGTGGCTGTCAGCAGTGCAAGGATCACATTCATGAACCCAAAGCCTCCCAAAAGTAAGGTCTTCCTTCCAACGCGATCAATAATACAACCCTGCAAGAGAAAATAGGATGTCCGGTCAGGAAGGGCCCTGACAGCAAGATTTTAAAGGCACAGAAGCTATTTTTGGTTATGTTTCTTTATGCAATGCTTTGCAGTGGTTTTCCAATGTGGCACAACTTCAATCCTCCCTCACGCCCCAGAATCATCCATGTCCACTCGCTACAGTTTTTCGTGTACGAACCCTTCCTCCTACTCTTTCAAATCGCTTAATCATCTCTTCACCCCTGTACCCCCCCCCATCTCCAGCCGCTCTAGCCACCTTGTATCCACTAATGCTATGGCTGACAACACAACACAACTTTGAAGAACCTGCCCTGTGCCCCTCCAGCACCATTAACATTGAATGCTCCATGGCCAAAAACCATTACACCATCTAAGAACTCCTCCTTGACAGCATATCTGACTTCCTTTATAGGCCTGACTGGAGTGAGCTGTAGCTCTACCAGGGATACATAAAGAGAAGAGCTCTAGTGTCAGACACCCTAACCAGTGCATCATGCTCAAAACTCTGTTACAGCAGCGGCCATGTTTCAAGGGCTAGTTGAGCTATTTAAGCTTGGTCAAGATGTGATGAATGTTGCTCTAAAGGGCTTAAGGGGGTAATTCATAGAAATTGGCGCACAAGTGGCACACGCGGCTGGCGCACAGAGTGCGCGTGCGGCAGTCTGCGCCAGCCGCGTGCGCCAAAACCCATTTAGGCGCACAGCGTATTCATGGAATTACACATAGATAACCAGCCGTGGCGCAGAGTGGCGCAGCGACCCTGCAGCAGCGCCAGTTATTCCCCCAATCCCGCCCCGTGCGCCAAAGAAATCACACATATCCAGTACCAGGCGCAAAGGCCAGTGGACCAGCATACAGCCCCCCAACCACGAAAACGCATGCAAAACTCACCGCGCATGCCCCAGAATACACGTACCCGCTCGCGCTAGGCCAATAGCGTGTAAAACTCCCCGTGCACGCCCCAGAATACACGTACCCCGCTCGCGCTAGGCCAATAGCATGTAAACCTCCACGCGCACCCTTCGGAATACACGTCCCCCGCTCGCGCAAGGCCAATAGCGTGTAAAACTCCACGCGCACCCCTCGGAATACACGTAACCCGCTCGCGCTAGGCCAATAGCATGTAAAACTCCACGCGCACCCCTCGGAATACACGTACCCCGCTCGCGCTAGGCCAATAGCGTGTAAAACTCCATGCTCACCCCTCGGAATACACGTCCCCCGCTCACGCAAGGCCAATAGCGTGTAAAACTCCATGCGCACCCCTCGGAATACATGTACCCCGCTCGCGCTAGGCCAATGGCGTGTAAAACTCCATGCACACCCCTCGGAATACACGAACCCCGCTCGTGCTAGGCCAATAGCATGTAAAACTCTGCGCGCACCCCTCGGAATACATGTACCCTGCTCGCGCCAGGTAATTTGCGTGGAAAAAGTCCACCCTGTGGTGTGGGCTGCCTGTGGGGCATGGGGAGGGTGTATGGGCTGCCTGTGGGGCATGGGGAGGGTGGATGGGCAGCCTGCGCGAATTTCGTGGGTGCGCGGGAAGTTTCACACGCGATAGGCCCTGTGCGAGCAGGGTACGTGTATTTGGGGGGTACGCGGGGAGTTTCACATGCGATAGGCCTTGGGCGAGCAGGGTATGTGTATATTGGGGGGGTGTGTGGAGTCTCACACGCGATAGGCCCTGTGCGAGCAGGGTACGTGTATTTGAGGGGTGCACGGGGAGTTTCACACGCGATAGGCCCTGTGCAAGCAGGGTACGTGTATTTGGGGGGTACGCAGGGAGATTCACACGGGATAGGCCTTGGGTGAGCAGGGTACGTGCATTGGGGGGTACGAGGGGAGTTTCACACGCGATAGGCCCTGTGCGAGCAGGGTACGTGTATTTGGGGGGTACGCGGGGAGTTTCACACGCAATAGGCCTTGGGCGAGCAGGGTACGTGTATTTGGAGGGTACGCGGGGAGTTTCACACGTGATAGGCCCTGTGCGAGCAGGGTACGTGTATTTTGGGGGTGTGCGTGGAGTCTCACACGTAATATTGCATTGTGGGCCTTCCCGGATGTTACCTTCCCCCCCTCCCCATGCCCTGCAGGCAGCCCACACCACAGGGGACTACCCCATGCCCTGCAGGCAGCCCACACCACAGGGGACTAGCCTACAATCCACCTATGCCCTGCAGGCAGCCCACATGGCACCATGCACTCCTGAGCGCACCTGTGAGACCCGACTCATGTCCCCCCACCCACTCACCCACCCAGCAGTGACAGGCACCTGCCAGCAGGCCCCAACTCATGTCCCCCTGCACCCCCACCCACCCAGCAGTGACAGGCACCTGCCAGCAGGCCCCGACTCATGTCCCCCCTCCCACTCACCCACCCAGCAGTGACAGGCACCTGCCAGCAGGCCCCGACTCATGTCCCCCTGTACCCCCACCCACCCAGCAGTGACAGGCACCTGCCAGCAGGCCCTGACTCATGTCCCCCCCAACACGTCATCACAATCCACAATCATGGCCCTATGGCCACCCAAATCACACCCCACGCCACCCCAGTCCAAACACACAACCAAGTATTACATCCACCCCACATTGAAATCCCCATCACATGATACATCCCAAATGGCAAGTATGTACATCAACACATTTCCATCACACACACACAATGGGTGCAAGTGATTGAGAAAACACACATCGTGACATGCATGAAACCAAAGAGAGAATACCACACATTGAAGTATGAAATAAAAATGTATTAAACACAAAAGCAAGGGAATGAAATGAAACACACAATAATGGAAATAATAAAGAAAAAGCTGCAAGTCAAAAATATAAAATGAAAATGTGTGAAAGCAGAATCCAAATCAATCCAAAAGCACATGGGTCCAAAGTGTCTGTCCGACAAAAGAAATCTAAAGTGAGCAAATAAGAAAAAACCATTGATCCATGGAACCAAAAAAATAAAAAGAAGTGAAATCCAGTGTTGAACTATATACAAAGTACAAATCCAGGGTCCATGAGCCCAACCATTGAAAGGAAACATACAAAAAACCCTACCTAATGAACAACTATATACAAAAAGGTGGGGCATTGTCCAAGCGCCCCAAAAAAAATAAAAACAGAAAGGAAACCTAACACTAATTAACTATATACAATGGAGGCGGGCAAGTCCTACGGCTCACTCTGTGATGTCCCGGGCCTGGGCAGCATCGAACTCCATGTCGATGTCCCGGAGGTGGGCCTCTCCCCTGTCCCCGAGGTCTCGCAGGGATGCAGTCATGGCCTGTTCCAACTCCCTGCGAGTTGCCTCCAGGAACTCAGCCCGCCTGAACGCCCTGCGCATGGAGAACTCTGCCCTGACCATAGTGAGCCATGCCTCTTCCGCCTGCAGCCGATCCGCATCTATGCGCTGGCCCAACCGCTGCCACATGGCAGACACTCCCAATCCAGGGTCCTCCTGCCCTCCGGCCGATGCCTGCCCCTCTGATGTTGATGGCCCCGAGCCATCATTGCTCCCACCTTGAGCCTGCTGCTGCTGTCCATGTGCCCTGGTACCGGCACATCCTCCATCTGCTGGTCTCCAGTTGGTGGGGTGTTCACCCCTGCTGGACCTCCGACTCCCGACTGTGGCAGGGATGTGATCTCCACCAAGCTGGCTGCGTTGGTCGGAACAGGTACAGAGGGGGCCCTGGTGGAATCTGGGCCGGAAGATGACAGGGAGAACAACTGGCGCATACTCTGCACAGAGGAGGAGAGGGCCGCCAGAGTGCTCGACACATGTAGGAACCCTCTGACCAGGGCCACTCCCAACTGTGCCACGTTGCCACGCAGCTCTTCGTGATGGCGTGCGTGGTCGCCCCAGGAAGCACGCACGTCATCACGAATGTAACGCGTGCGCAACGCGACACCAATCAGGATGGACTCCACACGGTCACAGACCTCCTCGTCCGCAGGTAGTGGAGTGCCAGATGACGTGGGCCTCCCCCCTACCTGCGGACGGGCCTGGGACAGGGCATCCCTGCTGGTGCATGGTGGTGCAGTCACAGGGTCAGGGACAGTGACATGCACAGGCCCCTCTGCGGCGACCTGTGCTGCCTCCTGCCCCTGGCCCTGGACTGCACCGGTACAACCCCCACCAGGCTCCATGTGCAGCTCAGTAGCAGCCTCCTCCTCCTCTGTGTACACCACCAACCTGGATGGCTCTGCACCGTCTTCCGCCATCGCAAGCCCCTGTGGGGGATCACCCGCCCCTTCCGCTGCAGCCATAATGGCAGACGCGGCACCAGTCCCCTCGTTCCCGGATGATGGTAATTCCTGGGAGGGTGGCTGGGCCTTGCGTCGATGGCCGGTGGAGGGATCCCCGCCGCTTTGCTCCACAGCGCCGTCTCCACCCTCTTCTTCACTCGACGCTGTGTAGAGGGAGACATAGAACACAAGCATCAGGGTACTGTACAATAGTCCCCTAGACAGGAAGCAATAGCACATGAGTGGCACTGTCAAATGTCACTTCCATCATGTCCCTCCACAACACATGGGTCAATGCAGGCAACACACATGCAGAAACAGGCACGGCACATGCAATCAACATTTGCATCCATGTCCAAGGGCCTCTATTAACTTAAAATGTTGTCTTTAAATTCAAATGCATCTTGGGTCATACTGATCCCATGCACACGCATCACCGGAGGCTCATGCATCTGGCCTTGTACACCACAGACACAGTGGATACAAGGATGACTAGACTGCATCAGTGAATCAACACATTGTCACGGACATGTGTCATGCATCCATGGTGTTTCAAAGTCACACACATGCCACTCAGACACACAGACATGTACACCATACATGTCCATGACAGCAACACCCATCTCTCACACCCCATCCATGTCCAAGAACAGAGACAGGCATGCATTCATGTGTGCATTCCGCATGCTGCTCCCCATGTGGCATTGTAACACATGCGCCATCCATGTGGTTCACGCATGACTGGTCTCACATGCAGCACCATGATGTCCCTGCACACACACATCCATACATGGCCTATGTCACACATACAGGCAAGTAGCTACCAGCACACTGCTACATGCCCTGTTTCACACAGCAATGCATGGCCACTTACCGCTCAACTCCAGACGGGTCTTCCTCTGAAGGATCTGGATGTGGAGCGCTGGGCTTATGCGTTCCAGGACCCTCATCTGGATGTTGGTCAGGCTGACCCGGCACCCCTCTGCATCCTCTGCCTTCCAGAGGCGCCGGGCTTTGCTGAGGGTCCTGGACCTGAAGTCCTCCCAGCGCTTCCGGACGTGTTTGATGTCGCGGGGTGCCACCCCCTCCGCGTTGATGGCACCCACTACGTCCTCCCAGATCTTCTCCTGTCCTTCCTTGTTGGCGCGCGATGGTGTGAAGAGGGCATCATATTGCCCCAGAACTTGCTCCACCAGGATACCAACTTCCTTCTTGCTGAAGCATGTAGCCCTCTGTCTCTCTGGCTGGGGGTCGCCAGTGGTCTCTGATGGTGTTTGCCCCGACATGTCGACCCCTGAGGCAGGTGTGGGTGGGCAACTGGGTCCTGGGGCTGGGCTGTGGAGTGATGGTATACCAGTCGGGAGTCTTCTGTTCCAGCAGGGGTGGATACAGCAACTGGACCCCTGTAGATGGCTGACGTGCAGGCACCAAATAGCAGGCACGTGGGCAGCAGGCAGGCAGGCAGCAGCAGATGGCAGGTGGGAGCGTGCTCAGGGCTCTGGGGGGCAGGAAAATGGCCTTCTGGGCAGGAGTGTGGTCTTCCGTGTGTTGTTGCGTGGCCAGCTTGATACGGAGTGATTTGGCACGTGAAAAAACTGCACGTCAGCATGTCATTCGAGGAAAGGCCCTTAGCGCATAAGCGTGTATGTGAGGTAACACGCGCGGGCGTTTCCCTGGCACGGGTTGAGGGTCCCATGTGGGTTTCCATCGCTCAGTACGTGCTTTTCATCAGAAGCGGTGCGTGTGTTTTCCAGGCGTTGGGGTTCACACGCGATTACTTCACAGCGGGTGGGTGTTGGCTATGCGTTCTTCTTCTACACGCAAGGCAGACGGTGAGTCGCACATGCTATTTTTCCCACTGCGGGTGTCCCTGTTTGTCACGTACCCCTTTTCTTCCGGCCATACTAGTCTGCGTGTTGCTCGCATACGTATTTTTGGGGTTCCTGGCTGCCATAGCGTACTGTGTTTGTTTTTTTTACA
The DNA here is from genome assembly GCF_040938575.1 of Ambystoma mexicanum. Classification (NCBI taxonomy): domain Eukaryota; kingdom Metazoa; phylum Chordata; class Amphibia; order Caudata; family Ambystomatidae; genus Ambystoma; species Ambystoma mexicanum. Next base: position 1,578,781,382 of record NC_090932.1, read on the forward strand.
CGCACGTGGGCTACAGGGGTCGCTTATCTCTTTTACTTGCTTTTATGGGATGCGTGTGCATTGCGTGACACGTCATTTCTCCTATGGGGCCACAGAATTGGACATTCATCGTAGCTGTATATACGTGTTTGTTGTTTGCGCACACTTTTCCAATGCGCATGGACGCTACCGCCTGCCTTCGTGTGGCGGACGTGTTTAGGCCTAGGCACATATTTTGCCGTGCGCGGGTTTCCCGTTTTCAATTCCATGAATACGTGTTGTTTGTATGCGTGTGGGCATTCCATGTATATCCCTGCAGTACTTCCCCAGTTGCGCCTCCTTTTTCATGCGTTGTTCCCCATTCCGCGCGTTATGCCCCGTGTTCCGCCCGCTTTTTGTTGTGTACGCCGACGTTGTGCGCTTTCCCTGTGCGCATCACGCATGACGTTCGGGATGTTGCAATGATGTGTGCGCCCATGTGCGCCACGCACGGGTTTGGCGCACATCCCGAGGGAAACACGCGCAGGGACTTCCATGAATCGCACGCGTGCGTGTGCGCGTGCACCTGTTTTTTCACACTTGCGCCAGCTTGCGCCAAGATTTTCGGCGCACGTTTGTTCCATGAATCGGCCCCTAAGTCTTGATGTAATTCTGCCTCGTACAGGGATATTATTTTCGCTCTTGTGCTGCTAGTGTGTAACTGTCTGCATTGTATTTGTATTTGTGTTTTATTGAATTTATATAGCGTTTTAATCCAAAACGCTTTACAAGAGGAACCAACAATATACAGCAAGCATTACAAAACACTTGAATTAAACCAGAAAGCAGTACAAAAACAATTTACATTATGGAAGGGGAAGAAGAGAAGGGAGGGGTCAAGAAGAGAGAAGAGATAGTGGGTGAGGGGAAAGGTGAGAGTAGAAGTAAGGCAGGCAGAGGAGACAGAGGGAGTAGGGAGAGGAAGGAAGAGAAGAAGGTTAGAAACATACAGAACATAAGGAGGGAGAAAGTGGAGAGAAAGGACAGAGAGAGAGGGAAGGGAAGTAGGAAAAGGAAACAGAGGTGTGGGAGAGAGTACTAATAGAAGTAAGAGAGGAAGCAAATGGTTTTAAGGAGGTGAATAAAAGAGATAGGATTTTAGGGAGGTATGAAAGTAAGTGAAGGAAGAAGTAGAGCGGATGAAGAGAGGAAGGCGGATCCAGTGGTAAGGGGCAAGGAGTTGGAAAGAGCGGAAGCAAGAAGGTGCACAAGGTGGAGGTGGAGGGGAGAGTAGGTAGAGATTGGAAGAGCGGAGAGAAAGTGGAGTGTAGAAAGTGATGAGGGAGGAAAGATAGGGGATGGATTTCAATTTGTTATAAGCTACTTTTAGATGTATTTGTTGTTTCCATTCATCTTGTGTAGCCTTTTACAACATGTGGGTAATATGGGTGCTGTGGAGAGTACAAGCAATGTATGACTAAACTTTGACAAATATGTTTTGTGACCACCAAAACATTGTACCAGTGCTCTCACTATCGCATGCTAACACAGCTTTTAAAGATAAAGAGGGAGATGTGCAACTCCCTGAAAAATGGGGAAAACCTCTTCAGGGTCCATGGGATTATTCATTCTGTGAAAGCAATGCTTTAAATGGAGAAAAAAAAGAAGTGCATGCACCAAAGCCGGACATTCAGGAAATGGGATTTTGGCACCGGCCATTTCAGCGCAGCACCTTGGGTACGGGTCCCTTTTAGGTACACCATGTTATTTGCAAGCAATGCCCAGTGAGATTATGTTATGTGCCAAGGATCACGCACTTTAGTAAAGCTTTGTATCTTGGATCCTTTCGCACAAACGTCCAGTTTGTTGTTATGCATTGTGTTAAGAAAGTTTGAATATCCCTATAAAACGAGACATCCTTTTTTGCATCAAACTAGCAGATATCATAGCTGTAAACTAAGCTTTAGAAGGGGAGTTTAATTATTGCTCACTTTCTTTGCCTAATAAGAAATTCGCTGGGTAACTGGAGCTGTGTACGAGTTTCTTAAACATTTACAAATTAGAACAGACACTGCTAATAACAAAGAAGCAACTTAAAAGAGTCATTTCCCAGGCTTCCCAAATCAATCCCTGCTCCATTAAGGGACACCAATAGTAAAAGGGGAAGCCCACTGGAAACAGTGTTTCGCACCGCTTGTGCTGAGAGCACAGTAGACGCATGTTTGTCTCTCCTTTTGTTATTCAGGGTGGGCCCAGAAGGAGACATTGGGCCTCATTACACGGTAGGTGGTGAGCCATGGCGCTATTAGCGCCATGGCTCATGCCGGTAAAATACCGGCACCGCCTTGGCGGAAAGGGGATTTACCGCCCCATTCCAAGGTTGGAGGGGCAGTAAATCCCCCTTCCACCATTGCCCTTCCCCATTCCCATTTCTGCCCCATAGGGCTCTATGGGAATGGGGAAGGCGCTAATTACGGCACCGCAATTTTGCGGTGCCGTAATTAGCTCCGAGGTCCCTTAGCGGGTTGGATTTTAACGCCTGCAAAAAGCAGGCGTTAAATCCCCCAACCCGCAAAGGGACCTCGTAGTAAGGCGGTAAGGATTTACCGGTACCGGTATTTTACCGGTACCGGTAAATCCTTACCGCCACCCGTGTAATGAGGCCCATTGACATTAGGAAACCGCAACATAGGATTTTATAACAATCCTTGGAAAAATAAAATTTTTTCATCTTATTGACCAGCGGGCTGCAAGATAGAGGTACTTTTTTGTCTCTATTTTATAGTGTCCTAGTGCAGATTGGAATATTGTTGTTTGTTGCTACATGAAGGTTTTCTTTTTTTTTTCCTCCCAACTCCACGACCACTATATTTGGATTCACAGGTGGGTATGTTGATTTTTTGATGCACATTATTAATTAATTTAATGTTGACTGTGATTCGCTTAGCACACTCCAGAGATCAATCTGGGAAGGAGGCATAGGACTACCCCCCCTGCAGACATACTACTGGGCGAGCCAGATGGCGGTAATTAACAGCATATTACATGGAGATTCAACAATGCCCCATATCAAAGCTGATGTCATGAATAGAACGGAGGGAGCCCCGAGGGAACACTTATATCAAACAATGCGCAATGCACATGCACGGACCATGAGAGCACACTCGACACTAATATGGACAGAAGTACATAATTACATTGGCTGGGGCAAAAAAATCACTCCAATACAGCCCATATGGGGAAACAAGAACCTCACTGAAATAGCCGAATTCCCGAGATGGACGAGCTGGGTGCAGAGGGGGGTAACAAAAGTAGACAATGTAATCGCAGATGGTAAACTCCTACCCTTTGAAACCCTAGCAACACGATTCCACCTCCCAGAAACGGAGCGCTTCAAATATACACAACTGCAACATGCATTACAGACTCACCTCACGGCTCTCGCAGACATGCCAGACTGTACCCAAATAGAAAGAAACATAGTTTTAGAAAGCATTGACAGGAACCACCTCGGTGATGTATAATGCAATAACGTCTTTTGCAACACCCGAGCTACAAGGCCTGAAAACGAAATGGAAAAGGGACGTGGGCGAAATTCTACCTGAAGACTGGGTCACAGTGCTGATGTACCCCAGGGAAATAGCCATTTCATCTAGACTTCTGCTGATACAATTTAAAATACTGCATAGGGTATATTACCCAAGAGTGACATTATACCACTGGGGCAATACGGCAGATCCAAACTGCTTACGATGCAGACAAGTGTAGGGTACCTTTTTTCATATAACCCAAAGAGCTTAGTATTAGGGGTAGAAGAGAAAGGAACAATGACACGGTACGAAATAATCCTCTTTTCAACCGCCACAGCTATAATTAAGCGGAACATAGCGCAACTGTGGGGTTCTGATGTCAGCCTGACATATGAACAATGGATCACAGATGTGAATATGTGCGCAGCGATGGAGCAAAGAGTATACAACGCTAGAGGATGCCCCGGAAAGGCCAGAAAAGTGTGGCAAAAATGGGACAATGCCCAATAGACTAAGGGAAATAAGGGAAAAAAAGCTGTGGCACAACTAGCAAAAGCAAAGTGACAATACCGCAAAAGCTTACATGATGCTTAAAGTATGTGACATTTCTAGATCAGGATCCAGTTGTTTGACTCCGTCAGAGTCGGAATGTTATGTTATGCTTTGTTTGGTTTGCTATGTTCCCTGATGTAAGGTGTAACCTAAACTAAATAAAGAGAAATATAAAAAAAATAATGTTGACTGTGATTTACCAATGTTTGTGAATTTATCAACATGATTTACCGTTAAATAGAGGGCTCTGCCCTGACGATGGAGTCCATTACTCCGAAATGCATCGGCATTGGAGCTCTCTAATCTTTTTAGGCTACAGCTGACCTCTCCTTCTGTTGAAGAATTAAATCATACATTTGATTAAGCACAATGAGGTATTTGAATATACTTTAAACATGAATTTCAGCCTAAGAGCATTTTAATTTGAAGTCAAGTTGCTTTCCACCAGTGCAAAGACTACAGTAACCCCGATTGGGGCACAGCATGAGAGCGACGGATTAACTGAGTGTTTCATTCAGTTTTCTTCCTGTGGAAGTTATTTAGTCCAGGTGTCTCTGGACTTTGAACAGTCAGTTCCCTGGAATTTACATTATTATAATACCGAATTGTGTTTACCTTTTTTTAATTTGTGTTGTGCCCACCCTTTCTTTTTCCATCCATTCATATAGATCAGTGACATTGTTGGATTGTTGCATGAATCTTGCTCATGTTCAGTGATATCCACCTGAAGCCCAGGTCATTCTTCATCCATGGGCTTGGAAGGTGCATAGAACCGAGTTCACCAGTCAGCAAATGGATACCACCGCCAGGGTCGGGCTGGGTAGAAAATGTGTCCTGGGCACCAATAAAATACATATCCTAACTCCACAAATTGTATAACTTTTCACAGCAAACAGTTTGAGTGGCACCTGGGGATGCATTTTTTGGATACAAGTGTGCTGGAAATGGAAAGTGGCCCAGATTGGACTGGAAAGCAGGCCCGTTTGAGCAGCCCTTCGCCCACTGACCTGTCACACTATGGCCAGTCTGAGCTTGACCAAAGGAGGCAGTGGACGCAGGGTGTTAGTAGGGTAGGGCTTATCAAAAAGGAAGGTGAAACTGGCAGGTGTGGACATAGAAATCAGACTCTAAGGAGCCAAGCAAACTAGCATAGCTTGTGCACCGCATGAAAGCAGGTGAGGCCGCAGGCACATAATGTACATGTGAAGTAAGCAGGTGTCCCGCTGCCATCGGTGCACTGCGGGCATGGAAAGCAAGTATGGAATAAGGAAAGGAATCAGGCAGGGGCGGAAAATTGGGATGGCAAGAATGGAGGTGGCGACATAAGGAGCAGATCGATACTGCACACTGGATTCAAGCAGGGTGGTGGTAGGAAGTAGCCTGGCAGTGGGCAAAGGAAGCAGGCAGGGGTGGAAGATTGGGATGGCAGCATAAAGAGCAGATGGATAATGCACACTGGATTCAAGCAGGGTGGTGGTAGGAAGCAGCCTGGCAGTGGGCAAAGGAAGCAGGCAGGGGTGGAAGATTGGGATGGCAAGAATGGAGGTGGTGGCATAAGGAGCAGATATGATATGATATGATATGATATGATATGATATGATATGGCATTCATAACGTGCCTATACACAAGTGTTTCGAGGCGCGACGAGGCGGGAGAGGGGGAACAGAGGGAAGACAGACAACGATCTTACTGGGCCAGGTGAGTTTCAGATCGCGCAAGTGCATGGGAAGGGGGAAGGGGAAAAGTGCGAGGGGGAAGGGAGAGGGGAGAAGTGCAGTACATGGGAGAGGGGAAAGTGCAGTACATGTGATAGTAGAATAAATAAGAAAAATAACGGCCAGATGGTGGCAAGTGCAAGGTAAGAGCAGACATAAGTCCTGGTGGAGGACTGTAGGGATACAGAATACAGTGTCCAGGAGCGGGATTTGTCAGGGGGGCAGTGCATGTGTGCAAATGGCGGGGCCTGGGCCCAAGGTCACAAAGGGTGGCCAGGTAGCCAGTGCAGTTTCAGCCAGGAATTCAGCAGGGGAGAGGCGGAGAGAAAGCAGAAGCAAAGAGGAAGGTTTTGAGGTGCTTCCGGAATCGGAGATAGTTCTCCTCAAGTTTCAGGGAGGCAGGAAGGCTGTTCCAGAGGGAGGCCCCTGCCGAGGAGAGAGATCTACCACCAACTCGTTGCTTGGAGAAGCGACGGACCCTGAGGGAGTTGGAGGCGGATGAGCGAAGAGCTCAAGAAGGAAGATATTTGGGAAGAGAGAGTTGAAGGTATTGCGGCCCCAGGCCCCAGAAGGCCTTGTGGACAATGCAGAGGGGTTTGAACTTAATCCTTGCAGCCACTGGGAGCCAGTGCAGAGATTTCAGTCCTGAAGAGATACGATCCCTGGGCTTGAGGACAAGGACAAGTCTCGCAGTCCTGTTCTGGATAAGTTGCAGAGGGTGGAGACTAGAGGCAGGCAGATTTAGATAGAGGCTGTTGCAATAGTCCAGCCTAGAGAGAACCAGGGCTCTGGAGACAGTGAGCTTCTGGGGGAAGGATAGGAAAGGAAGAATACCTCTGAGGAGGTGCAGCTGGTAGTGTGACTTCTTAGAGACATCGGAGATGTGAGGAGAAAAGGAGGGTGTGGAGTCGAAGATGACCCCGAGGTTTTTAGCCTTGCAGGTGGGAGCAGGAAGAGGGCCAAGAGAGGCCGGCCAGAGAGATGCAGGGAAGGAGGGAGTGGGTGTGCCAATGAGTAAAATCTCAGTTGTACTGACATGAAGACAGAGGTCATTGGTGGCACACCGCTCCTGGATAGCAGAGAGACAGTCAGAGATGAGGGAAGGAGAGGAGAAGGCCGAGGGTAGCCTGAAAATGTGCTGAGTATCATCCGCATAGCACTGAAAGTTGGGGCAGAGAGCGGCGATGGGTGGGCAAGGAGTGCCAGATACTGGATGAACAGCCAGGGAGAGAGGTTAGATCTCTGGGGGACACCACAGGTAGAGAAAAAGATATCGGAGACGAAGGACCTGAGTTGGACCTGGGAGGGTCGGTCGGAGAGGAAAGAGGTCAGCCATGCCAGAGCCTGAACAGTGATACCCAGGTTATCACGGAGATGGTTGAGCAGGATGGCATGGTTGACAGTGTCAAAGGCAGAAGTGTCACGCCGCCTGTCCTGGGGTCTCCTTACCCGCTACGGCGCTCCCCGTCCTGGAGGTTATATCCCCGCTTTCGGCTTCGGGGTCTGGGGCTGTCCTGGGTCTCGGGCGCTTCCGGGTCTTCTGTGCGCACTGCTTTGCGCATGCGTGGGCGTCCGCTCTATGCTCTCCGCGCATGCGCGGTGCGCAGGATGCTCGATTCGGGGAGATCTGCGGCTCAGGCCTCGTTGTGGGTTATCCAATGCCTGGGAGGTGGCACGGCTTGCGTTGCAAGCCTCCCAGGTGCTGGTGGGCCTATTTAAGGAGCCCTGATCCTTTTCCAAACCACGTCTCAACGCGGTTTGTATGGATCGTGTCTTCGCTGCCCCTTGTGTTGCCTTCCCGTTTTCCTGTTGTCTTCCTCCTGCCCTTGTTCTGCCTGGGGCACTCCTGACTCCTTACCTGTTCTGCCTCGCTCCCTTCTTCCTGCTTCCATTCTGGTTCTGAGTTCCCATTGGCCCTCCTTGGTTCTGGTCCCTGTCATTCCTTCCTGCCTGCCTGGCTCAGTACTCCCTGATTCCATCTGGTTCAGAGTTCCACTGCTCCTTCTGGTTCTCGTAGCTATCCTCGTCTGCCAGCCAACTCCTCTTGCTGCCTAGTCGTCGCTCCTGGAGGAACTGTTCTGCTTCTGGACTCCTGATCCTCATCAGCATCCGTCGGGATCACACTGCCTCCTGTGGACCTTGAACCTTCTACCCAGAGGCTCCACCTGTCAGTGCTTGCACTGTCCTGACGCCACGCAAATCAGGGGTGAGCCAACCCGTGGCGTTGGGAGCCGGTTCACCTCCAATCCGGTTCCATTCGGGCTGGTGTTGGGCTGGTTCCCCGCGCCATAAGTCACGTCTCCACGGATCATCTGACGGCCTGGCCTCATCACCAAGGAACCCAACCGGACGAACAGGTACGCAGCGTTCTCGTGACGCTATTTATAACAAGAAGAGAGATCAAGCAAGATAAGGTGTTGGAGTCGAGGTTGGAGAGTAGGTCTTCACAGATGTTCAGGAGAGCAGTTTCTGTGCCTCTGGCAGCTCTGAAGCCAGACTGATGGTCATGAAGACAGCCAACAGATTCGGTGTGGAGATTAAGCTGGAAGATGGCCAGTTTCTCCAGGAGCTTGCCCAGGAAGGGAGTGATGGAGATTGGGCGATAGTTAGCCGGGCAAGAGGGGTAGATACTGCACACTGTATTCAAGCAGGGTGGTGGTAGGAAGCAGCCTGGCAGTGGGCAAAGGAAGCAGGCAGGGGTGGAAGATTGGGATGGCAGGCATAGAGGTGGCGGCATAAAGAGCAGATGGATACTGCACCCTGGATTCAAGCAGGGTGGTGATAGGAAGTAGACTGGCAGTGGGCAAAGGAAGCAGGCAGGGGCGGAAGATTGGGATGGCAGGCATGGAGGTGGCAGCATAAGGAGCAGATGGATACTGCACACTGGATTCAAGCAGGGTGATTGTAGGAAGCAGCCTCGCAGTGGCCACAGACAGCAGATGATAGAAGCAGATTCAATGTGTACTTACACATAGGATGACTGTGAAGATCTCAGTGATCCCTAGACCGATGGACACGTAGGGAATCTGTGCAACCGCAATCCCGGCATTTAGGAAGACGCTATAAGCGTAGAAATACACCTGGGAGGAGGGAAGAGGAGAAGCGCTCACCATATGCAGTAGAAAACATGTACCCAGGCAATGCCAGTCTTGATGTGCCTGATGCAAATTCACATTCACTGCCCAAGCTTCTAATATCATCAAATAAGCGGGATTTGGGGCATTCTGATCCCCGGACCCACCCGGCTCAAACCGAGTCCAAAATAGCCCAGGAACCACAAAGAAACTTGGCCAACATTCACAAATCACAAATCACCACCCGCGACTTTTCATGACAAACTGCTTGAGTGTTGCATGGGTAGGCCCTTTTAACAAAGTGTGCAATTAGAAACTCATTGGGCCAGTAGCATTAGTCAGAACTAACAGGGAAAGAGTGCACCGCTAAGCCATGAAACTAGCCAGCATTGAAGCATTAAACTAGTGTGGCCTGTGTCAGGCCAGGCCAGGCCTCCAGCCATTGGCCTATGGGCACGTCGACCCTGGCCCCTCCAGCAAAGTGCAAGAGGGAACAACCACCATTAACCAAGAGCAGAAGCAGTCTGAAACACTGTGAAAGGGTTAACTCTACACCATGCATGTTCTTGCACTGCATTTTCTGCCTTTCTAATAAATCGGTGGGAGGGGTGTGGTTATACCCCCAACCTCCCTCCCTTTCGTCACCCACCACCCCCATTCCCAGCACAACATATTCACAGTATTCTTCCACAGTCACACTTCCCCCACCCCCTCCCGTCCCCACCTCAATCATTCCCTCCCCTCTCACACAGAGATACGTACGCACACACTCACAACACTGAAAAGACACTTACCTCGCTCCTGAGACTTCCCTTCTCTGGCCGCGCCTGTCAGCCCTGCGCACACTCGTTTGCGGCAGGGGCGTGACAGTTTGATTTAGAAAAACCACTCGGAGCGCTCTCCGAGCTTCGTTTTTCCCCCGTCTTTTTAAAAAAACGAGTTCTTCACTCTATGCCACTAAATACCTGGGCCAGAACCATCACTGTACAGGAAACCCATCACTGTGCATGAAACCAGAATGTTAATCAACACTGTGGGTTTTATAATCATTTCATGATAGTGATTTGGGTAGCACCTTCTTCCACTTTTGGTGGCCTTACTGTGCGTGGCTCTGTAAGAATAAGAGGAGGTCATTGGTGGGACGCAGGGGGAGCCAGATGTGAAACCTGGGGTGTTGATGGGTGCATGTCGGAAATACCTGGTTCCTGTGTGCCAATCTGCTTTCTAAGAGCTTGGCAGAGAGACTTGGGAGTATGTTAGCCATTGAGAAGCGCTGAAGATCTGATAGACCACAGTGCTTTGGCATTAATAATTTAAGGTATGTGATTGTCTTGGATATCTGTGTGATCTGCAGACAGAGGTCTGAATCCTGTCTGGGCCCACTCAGCACTTCATCCTCCCGAGGTCAATGCATTCAGAACCATTAAACCGGGTAATGATAGCATACATTTTAAAGCGCTTAGGAGCAGAAAGTGTCCAACAAGGAGCAATATTTTAGAAGATCATGGCAAAACACAGATCGATCTGTGGCACAGAGATTGTATCTACTACTGGGATTTGTGTTTGAGCTAATGCTCACAGGTATGAATCCTAACAAGTCCAGCCGTTCACCCTCCTGAGGTAGATAAAATGAGTAGCATTGAGTTGGGTAACAATGAACCTCTGCTGTCTGCCTGTAGTGCCAACATACTCCCGGAGGGGTTGAAAGCACACTCTACATATACAGTTGTCATGTTGTACAGCATTGTCAACAAATACCACACAAGATCATGAGTCTGAGAAGTCATTACCTCCTTGCCTCAGTCCTCAGGACTGCAATGAGGAAGAGAGGGGCACAGAGTAATGACATTAGCGTAAATAATCTATTCATTTTTTTTTAAGAAACTCTCCTAAACATATCTTGTTTAGCATTTGACAGATACATGGGAGGTCATTACGACCCAGGCGGTAAGTACACCAACTTTACCACCATGGTGTAAACTATGTTTACACCATGGTGGATGGCGGATTTACCGCCCCATTCCAAGGTGAGTGGGGCGGTAAATCCCCATTTCCCATTTACCCTTCCCCATTCCCATTTTTGCCCCATAGGGCATAATGGGAGTGGGGAAGGCGCTAATTACGGCACCGTAAATTACGGTGCCGTAATTAGCACCAGGGTGGTTTAGCGCCATGGATTTTAACGCCTGCTAAAAGCAGCTGTGTTAAATTGGAATCAGGCGTTAACGGTTAACGACGGCGTTAACCCTTAGCGCCTGGGTCGTAATGACCTCCATGGTCTACTAAGCACTGCACATGGGGGGGGGATACGTGAAGCAAAAATCTGTGTAGGTAGAAGTTTTTCTGTTCTACGTTTGCTCTAGAGACACTTGATTAGCATCTACTCTGCATAAGAGGTCAGGTGTGTTTTCCAAGAGCAGGTATGTGGTTCCTACCAAAATGTATGCAGTAGCTGAGCAATCTGCTTCATGTCTTTTTCCCCCACTAGTTTCACTTAACAATAAATCCGAAATATAACTTTCTCATGTTGGATAATATGTGAGGCTTGTCTCACAGGTAGGGTTGCCAGATGACCCCGTGTCATGCGGGACACCTTACTCCACCCCTGAGTTTTGCTTTTACCTTATTTTTTTTTAATTCCATTGTATTCAATCGAAGTGACGCAGCACTACAATCCCCAGAAGCCAGTTGATTGAGAAGTAAAAGCCTAGTACTGGGACAGGGAGTCATCTGGCAACCAAACAGACAGGGAAAATTGTGAATGCTCTTTATCAATTCACGTATCAGGTCCCTAGTTTCTTTTAGCTCATGAAACTCTTGTAAATGGCGAGCCTTCTCAAGCATTTGTGGTGGTGATCTTCCCACAAGTATGGAGCAAGGAGTGATCTCTCTGGAACACTAATATACAGCATGGCAACATAATACGCAAGGTAATTGCCAATTATGCAGGCAGCTCACGTTGTAACTTCTTCAGAAGCTTTATTAATAAGCCATATGCAAAAGAACCCCCAGCAAATCCAAGCACAGCCACAACCAAGGCTACTGCTCTCCAAATGCTGCCCTGTGGAATCCCAACAAAAGTAAACAGTAATACACATTCTCTAAACATCAGCATTCCCAACAGAGTCTCACTCACACCATATTCCATACACCATCATCACATTCTATCCAGCAAGCAACACCGTAACACATCTCCCTCCGTTTACAGTCTCCTTCCAGACACATCACCTCTCTTCACAATCACAACCCTATTTTTATTCCATCCTTGACCTCCACTCGCACGGGCTGCACCTTTGAGTACAGCTACCACTTTGACAGGATCGGAATATAATGGTTCCCCCTTGCTCCTGATCACGCCCTTCTTAATTCTCACAAGATCTCCACACTCAATACTCAATTCCTTTTTGCCTCTTTTCCTGTTTTCTCTCATCACCCACTCCTCCATCCTTTTCTTCAAAACTCTTCTCAACTCATCCACAACATAATCAGACTCTCTACTTCTCCCCAACCACGGGGGACTCACAGTGGTATTTGCTTTGCGCCCTCTCATCAGTTAGAAGGGACAAATACCAGTCATGGAATGAGGAGACATTTGCATGGCAGGCATCCTCTCCTGAATAGCAACTTTTTTATCATAACCACATGCATCAGCCTTACGTAGACTCTCCATTACACATCTATTCATTCTCTCCACCATGCCGTTGGTTTCTGGGTGATATAAAGCTGATCTTCTGTGCTTTACACCACACTCCTTAAGATATTGTGCAAAATATCCTCCTGTAAATTGCTTGCCATTATCTGTAAGCACACGCTCCAGCACACCTTCCCTCGCGAAGACCTCCTGAATAAATGTAACCACACTCTCCCCAGAAATATCTCCAACAATCCTAAACTCACACCACCTTGAAAATAAATCCATCAACAACACAATATACTTTCCCCTTCCTTATCCCAGATCGACAGGGCCCATAATGTCCATGGCCAACTCACTCCACACACTTGCCGGCATATTGAACTCCATAAGGGGTTGCTTCTTTGCCTCCAATGCCTTCCCTGACCTGACACAAAATGGACACTCCCCTAATCTTCTCTCTATGTCCCTGTCGAATCCTGGCCACCAATAATCACTCCTCAACACACCCTTTGTCTTGGCAACACCAAGATGCCCACTATGGGCCAGATTGATCACTTTATCCATGATGCCCTCGGTTACCACAGCACGCTCCCACCTGAATACAGAACCATTGACTATACTTAATTCGTCTTTCACCTCCCAAAAAGCCTTTTCACTTTGGCGCAAATCCCCCTTTCTGGGCCACAATGACGATTCAACATGTCCTATCACCTGCATAAGTGCAACATCCTTATTCGCTTCTTCCAACCACTCTTCCCTGGAGGAAATTCCTTCAACATTGACAAACACCATCTCCATATCTCACTCCTCCTTGCCAGCATTAATGGGTACACTCAACCTCGATAAACTGCCTGCTAATATATTTTCCTTGCCAGGAATAACTTGCATCTTGAATCGATGACACTACATCTTCGTAACCCAACCGGCCACCCGCCTCGAAACTTTATCCAACCCTTTATTCTGAAAGATAATTTTAAGAGGCCTATGATGCGTTCTGATTATGAAGTCTGTACCCCATATGAAGGTCTTAAATCTTTCCACAGCCGAGTAGCACAAAAGTGCTTCCTTCTCAGGCATGGAGTAATTTTTCTCTGCCCTTCTCAGGCCCGAGAAGCATGGCTAATGCTCATCACCATCTCCATCACATAGTTGCGATAATACTGCACCAATTCCACCATCACTTGCATCAACAGTAACTATTCTGGTCCACCGTGTATCAAAACATCCCAAAGGCCGAGCCAAATCAATCTCTTCTTTTATCCCCTTGAATTCCTCCTAACATCTCTGATTCCAGACAAATTCCTCACCTCTCTTCAACAGCTTCCTCATTTCAATCACCTTGCTGGCATAATTTTTAACACATTTCTGGTAAAATTCCATTATACCCAGAAAAGACCTCAACTCAGCCTTACTCTCCGGACACTTCACCTCCTTGATGACATTTACTAAACACTCTTTCGGTCTCACACCACTCCTGGACACCTGATGACCAAGATACTCCACCTTATCAACTCTAAAGTTACACTTCTCCTCCCTTAGAGTGACACCTTTCTCCTCATAAATCTTGAGTGAGTACCTTGTCCAACACCCTATCATGCTCTTCTTCCGATTCTCCACATACAAGCACATGGGGGGTCATTACGACCCCGGCGTTAAGGGTTTAACGGCGCCGTAAAAGGCTGCGGCGCCGTTAAACCCTTAACGCCTTACTACGAGGTCCCTTTGCAGGTCCCAACCTTAACGGCTGGTCTCGACCAGCCGTTAAAGTAGGGACCTGCAAAGGGACCTTGAAGGCAATTACGGTACCGCAGTTAGCGGTACGGTAATTGCCGCCTTCCCCATTCCCATTGAGCCCTATGGGGCAAAAATGGGAATGGGGAAGGGCCATGGTGGCATGGGGAATTACCGCCACGCCAACCTTGGAATGGGGTGGTAATTCCCCATTCCGCCATGGCAGACTCCGGCATCGACCATGGTGCTAATAGCACCATGGTTTAGCGCCGGAGTCCTAATGAGGGCCATGGTCTTGGAAACAGAATACACCGTTCTCTCCCTCAAACAGTCTGCCCATGACCTTCTGAAATACAGACGAGGCAACACTAAGCCAAACGGCATTCAACAGAACTGAAAAACACCCTCATGGGTGATAAAAGCGGTGAATTTTCGGCATCCTTCCTCCACTCAATTTGATGATAAGCCAAAGCAATGTCGAGCTTTTAGAACACCTTCCCTTGCCCCACCCTGGACAACATTTACCCCATATTTGGCAAGGGATGTCGACCCACTAAGACGCATTTGTTCAATTCACGCAGGTCAACACACTTTCCTGAATACCCTTCCAAATGTATCTACTATGGTGCATCCAATCTGCAAAACTTGTTCATCTTCGTTTGGATCTAGCCTTATTTTGTATTTCTTCTGTTCTCGCCACCCTAGCAATGTGAGACCCTTCATTGTCACATAAACCTTTCCTTCACTGAACCGACCCTTAAATTCAAATTTGCCATTGAAATACACCAGGAGCTCTATCCTATCCTGAATGTAGCCTCCCAGATTGATGTCGGGTTTTAAAAAATTCCGTACATCCCCCTTTACTTCTTGTACAAACACCTCTCCAGACATGAGTGAAATCTTAGACTCTGAATCGGCCATCATCAGAACATCCCTACCATTCACTCTAACACATGCATACGGATGCTCGCAGTCATCACATTCCCCATCCTGCACAATATTGACAGTATTGACAGTGATGTTCTCCACTGGACATGCTTCTTCCTCATCTGCCGATCTCTGACCCTCCTATTCGTTGACGTAAAAGACCTTCTTCTGACTGAACTGATAGTTTTTGCAGCAATTGGCGAAATGTCCACGCCTTTTACACTTTGCACACATGGCTTTCCTTCCCGGGCATGCCAGGGATGCCGCAAAATCTGAGTTACTCGCACATCGACAACATAGTCGCTGTTCTCTCCTTTCCCCTTTGGGCTTGTTGTTTCTGGTGTCTACTACTCCTTGACTACCTTGTTTGTCCTTGGATTTCTTCTTCTGTTTGGCTTCTCCCACACTCAATAATTCCGCCTTCACTTCAACTCCCCCTCTTTATGTCAATTTAGCCATGCATGCTAAAGAGTGTTCCACCCTCTTTGCTATGTCCAGAACTTCATTGAGTGTGGGTTCATCCCTCAACCCGAGCTTTTCTCTGATATTGTTCGAGCTACAATGATCATAAATTTGTCACGTATGTGCGCGTCAAATGAACTCAGGAATTTGCACGATAAAGCCAAGTGACACAAGGCTGTAACATACTCCTCCACAGACTCGCCTTGCTCTTGTACACAAGAGCGGAAATTGTATCGCTGTAGAATGGTGCTCGTCTTTGGATTATAGTGTAAATCCAGCCTGAGTAGTGCACTCTCCAGTTCATTCACAGTGTCCCCTCCACCTTCACTTGGGAGCTGCGGCAATGTCTCAAATATGCGCTGCCCATCGTATCCCAAAAAATGCATCAGCAATGAAAGTTTTCTGTCGTTGGAATATGAATTCCCACACAAAGCTTTGATGTAATGCATAAATCCCTTCCTCCACATTGACCATTTCATCTTAACGGGACCGGGAGTAGCCATAAACATGGGAGGGCCGCTACCCCCGGCATCGCCATCCTTCCTACCTCTCTATGTTCTTCTTCCTGAAAACCTTTTTGATATTTCCGTTACCTTGGTTGTTTTGATTGTGCCTTCTAAGTGCCTCCCTTGTCTCCTAAGTGTCTCCTTTATGCTTCTCTATTTTTTTTTGTTTGATTCGACTGTTCCTTTCTTGCCCAGTCTTTCCTCACCCACTCTTCACCATCTTCTCGCCTTCGTGTGTGCTCACCCCTCTCTGCGCTAACGTGGCAGTGTCCTTTTTACTTTACTATTGCTCCTTTTCAGCTTCTTGTATTGTGAGGGCTCCTTTCTTGCCCTCTTGTTTATAAACTTCGCACAATGCGTTTGTGCGCATCTATAGGATGCTTTACGGTAATCAGTGTCCAGCAAAGACTTACAGGGTAATTCATAGAAATTCGCCCAAAAGTGGCGCACGCGCTAAAATCGATTTCCGCGCACAGCGTATTCATGGATTTTAGGCTCCAAAAGCAGCCGTGGCGCAGAGTGGCGCAGCGACCCTGCAGCAGCGCCAGTTACGCCCCCAAGAACACCCTCGCGCAAGGAAAATCCATCAAAATCCCCAATCCAGCGCAAAGAGCTGCGCCAACCCTGGACCAGTTTACCGGACTGCCAAACAGCAAACGCCAAGCGGGGAACGTGTATTACGGGTTTCACGGTAACTTCCACACGCGAAAGGGCCTGTGCGAGTGGGGTACGTTTATAACTGTTGTTCGCGTGAATGTTTACACGCGATTGGCCTGGGTACGTGTATTTCAGGGGTGCGCGGGAAGTCTCACACGTGAATGGCTGGGTACCTGTATTTCAGGGGTGCACGGGAAGTTTTACACGCGAATGGGCTGGGTACGTGTATTTCAGGGGTGCACGGGAAGTTTTACACGCGAAAGGGCCTAGGCGAGTGGGGTACGTGTATTCCTGGGGTTCGCGTGAAGTTTGACACGCGATAGGCCATGGGCGAGTGGGGTAGTGTATTTCAGGGGTGCGCGTGAAGTTTCACACGTGAATGGGCTGGGTACGTGTATTTCAGGGGTGCACGGGAAGTTTCACACGCGAAAGGGCTGGGTACGTGTATTTCAGGGGTGCGCGGGAAGTTTTACACTCGATCGGGCCTGGGGGAGCGGGGTACGTGTATTTCAGGGGCTCGCAGGTGGTTACACACGCGATCGGGCCTGGGGGAGCGGGGTACGTGTATTCCTGGCGTTAGCGTGAAGTTTCACACGCGATAGGCCATGGGCGAGTGGGGTACGTGTATTTCAGGGGCTCGTGGTTGGTTTCACACGCGATTGGGCCTGGGGGAGCGGGATACGTGTATTTCAGGGGCTCGCGGGTGGTTACACACGCGATCGGGCCTGGGGGAGCGGGGTATGTGTATTTCAGGGGCTCGCGGGTGGTTTCACACGCGATCGGGCCTAGGGGAGCGGGGTACGTGTATTTCAGGGGCTTGCGGGTGGTTTCACACGCGATCGGGCCTGGGGGAGCGGGGTACCACTCACCTTCTGCCTTGCGTGTAGAAGAACGCGTAGCCAACACCCACCCGCTGTGAAGTAATAGCGTGTGAACCCCAACGCCTGGAAAACACACACACCGCACCCCACGAAAAGCACGTACAGAGCAATGGAAAGGCACGTGGGATCTTCAAGCCCTGCCAGGGCAACGCCCATGCGCAATACGTCACAGACACGCTTACGCGCTTAGGGCCTTTGGTCCAATGAAATCGCGTATGCGTGCTGACGCGCTTACGCGCTAAGGCCCTTTCCTCAAATTACACGCTGACGTGCAAGATTTTCACGTGTCAAATCACTCCGTATCAAGCTGGCCACGCATAAACACACGGAAGACCACACTCCTGCCCAGAAGGCCGAATCACTGCCCCCCAGAGCCCCGAGCAGCCTCCCACCTGCCATCTGCTGCTGCCTGACTGCCTGCTGCCCACGTGCCCTGCAATTTGCTGCCTGTACATCAGCCAGGGGTGCAGTTGCTGTGACCACCTCTGCTGGAACCGAAGACTCCTGACTGGGATTACATCGCTCCACAGCCCAGCTCCAGGACCTAGTTGCCCACCCACTCCTGCCTCTGGGGTTGCCATGTCGGGCACCACACCATCTGGCAGCACTGCCAACCCCCAGCCAGAGAGGCAGAGGGCCACTAGCTTCAGTGCCACCGAAGTTGGTGTCCTGGTGGAGCAAGTCCTGGGGCAGTATGATGCCTTCTACAGAAGTTTGCGCGCTGACAAGGAAGGACGGACCAGGATCTGGACGGACATCGTGACTGCCATCAACGCGGAGGGGGTGGCAGTCCGCGACTTCGAACATGTCAAGAAGCGCTGGGAGGACTTCAGGTCCAGGACCCTCAACAAGGCCCGGTACCTCGTGAAGCCAGCGGATGGTAAGGGGCGCCGGGGCCACCTGTCGAAACATCAGATGAGGGTCCTGGAACGCATGTCCCCAGCGCTCCATGTCCAGGTCCTTGAGAGGCAGTCCCGCCTGGAGTCGAGCGGTAAGTGTACATGCATACTGATTGTAAGCTGTGCGTGTGGTGGTGTGCCTGTAGTGTGCAGGTTGCACATGTGTTTTTGGAGGGCCATGTATGGATGTGTATGTACAGGGCCGTGGGGCTAACACATGCGAGTCCTCTCTTGTGTGAGATACATGGATGGCGCATGTGTGTGTAAGCTTGCATGCCAAATGCAGATGTCTGAGCACACATGTTTGAATGACTGTGTATGTAAGTTGTCATGGTTGTGGTGTCACACATGATGTCGGTTCCAGCTGAATGTATCTGCACCGTGTACATGTGCATGTGTGTGTATTTCACAAGGGTGCAACAGTGATGCAACATGGATGCTTGGGACACTGATATATAGGAGACTGATTGCCTGATGTGGCATGGGTGCAAATCTCATCACTGCGACAGTTGGTGGAGGTGTACACATGCATGTAGGTGTGGTGGCGTGTGTGCATGTCTAGTGCACTCCCTGTGTTTCATGTGATGTCTGGCTCACCTTTGGCTGCTCATGCTGTTGTATGTGTATGGATGTTGCTGACTGTTGCCATATGTCTGTGGAATTGCTCATGTGTGTGAGTTGACATGCCATGTGTGTTGGGGATTGTGATGCCATGTCTGAAGTCTGACACTGCCACTCATGTGTAACTGTCATGTGTGTATCAGTCCGTTGTACAGTGTCCTGATGCCTGTCTCCTATCTCTCCCTGTCTGCAGCGTCAACTGATGAAGAGGGCGGAGAGGGTGCTGTGGAGCACAGCGGCGGGGATCACACCACCAGCCGGAGATGCAAGGCCCGGATCCCCTCCCATGTTGTCATCTTGTCGGGGAGTGAGGAGTCCGGTTCCGCGTGCCCAGGCCGCAGCTGCCGAGGGAAGGTCCAAGAGGCGGAGGTCGGAGTTGGACTCCTCGGCAGCAGAAGGGGCAGCTGAGACCCCACAGGGTCCAACGGCGGAAGATGGCACAGAGTCATCCAGGTTGTTGGGGGGTTTGGTGGAGTAGGAGGCCGTGCAAGGGACAGAGACGGGGTCTGGAGGTGGGGATTCCACTGGTGCTAGTGGTGCAGCGCAGTGGCAGGGACAGGAGGCAGCACAGGCCGCCGCGGAGGTGCCTGTGTGTAATCCTGTCCCCGATCCTGTGACTGCATCATCCTGCACCAGCAGGGATGCCTCCGTCCAGACCAGACCCGTTTTAAGGGAGGGGATGAGCTTACAACAACTGGCCTTCCTCTCTCTGCGGACGTGGCTATCCGGGACCGGGTTGAGCCTGTCCTGGGTGGGGTGGCGATGCGTCAACGGGCCATGCGAGGTGACCTGCAGTCTTTTCATGGGGAGACTGCACGTCATCTCGAATGGCTCGTTGACCACGTCAGCCTACTGGGACAGGTCACTCAGGCCGGATTCCTCCGTTTACTGGAACTTGTTTCGACCCCCTCCTCACCTGAACCCCCTATGCGCCAGTCGTCCTCCGTGCCATCTTCCCACCCATGTATCACTTGGGTGCCCTGTGGAGCTGCCTCTGACCGTGCGGCCAGGCTGGTGGAGGAAAGATCCCTGCCACAGTCGGGAGTCGGACGTCCAGCAGGGGTGGCCACCTCAACAACTGCACCCCAGCCGGAGGAGGATGTGCAGGCAGCAGGAGCCAGGGTACAGGCACAGGCACAGCAGCAGCAGCAGCGGCAACAAGGTGGGAGCCATGATGGCTCGGGGCCTTCGACATCGGAGGGGCAGGCATCGGCCGGAGGGCAGGAGGACCCAGGACGGGAAGTGTCTTCCATGTGGCAGCGGTTGGGCCACGCCATAGATGCGGAGCGGCAGCGGGCGGAAGAGGCACGGCTCATGATGGTCAGGGCAGAGAACTCCATGCGGAGGGCCCTGAGGCGGGCCGAGTGCCTCGAGGCCATTCGCAGGGACCTGGGGGTCCGGATGTCATCGTCCCTGCGAACCCTCGGGGCCATGGACGTGGACTGCCTCTGGGACATCGAGCAGGAGTTCGATGATGCCCTGGCCCGGGAAATCAGGAAGTGAGCCGTCGGACTAGCCTGCTGCCATTGTATATAGTTAATTAGTGTTAGGTTTCCTTTTGGTTTTCATTTCATTTGGGGCACTTGGACAATGCCCCACCTTTTTGTATATAGTTTTTTTCGTAGGTAGTTTCTTAGGTAGGTTTCTTTTCTTTCGTCGGGCTCATGGACCCTTGAACATTGCTTGTAAATAGTTGGACATTGGATTCCTGTGGACTTATTATTTGGATTTCACCATCGAGCAATGGATTTTACTTTTTACGTTTCCTTTGGATTTGATTTGGTGGACGGAGATATTTTTTTGACTTGCTTTTCATTTCATGTTTGACTTTTTTTATGATTTCATTTCATTACATTGATTTTGGTCATAATACATTTTTATATATTACTTCCATGTGTGTGATTTGCTCATTGGGTTCATGCATGTCAAAATGTGGGTTTACAGTATCAATGGCAACCGGTGTGTGTGTGTGACGGACATGTGTTGATGTACATAGTTGACTTCTGTCTTGAGATGGCCAAGTCAGTGTGGGGTGGATTGGGAAGATCATTGCGTGGCGTTCTGTGGTATTTTGGTGGACATGAGGCCCATGATTGTGCATCTTCATGTCATGTTGGGGGACATGAGTGGGGGCCTGCTGGCAGGTGCCCCTGACTGCTGGGGGGTGGGGGTGCAGGGGGACATGTGTGGGGGCCTGCTGGCATGTGCCCCTGACTGCTCGGGGGTGGGGGTGCAGGGGGACATGTGTGGGGGCCTGCTGGCAGGTGCCCCGGACTGCTGGGGGGTGGGGGTGCAGGGGGACATGTGTGGGGGCCTGCTGGCAGGTGCCCTGACTGCTGGGGGGTGGGGGTGCAGGGGGACATGTGTGGGGGCCTGCTGGCAGGTGCCCCTGACTGCTGGGGGGTGGGGGTGCTGGGAGACATGAGTTGGTGATCATATTGCAACGTGACATGTGGCTTGGCTGGGGGGCATGCCCATGGTGGATGGGCTGCCTGCGGGACATGACCAGGGGTGCAGGGTAGTCCCCTGTGGTGTGGGCTGCCTGCAGGGGCAGTGGAGGGGGTAGAGGGGACACCTGGGAGGACCCACACTGCCAATTCACGTGTGAGACTTCCCGCGCACCCCTGAAATACATGTACCCAGGCCAAGCGCGTGTGAAACTTCCCACGCACCCCTGAAATACACATACCCAGGCCAATCGCGTGTGAAACTACCCGGGAACCCCTGAAATACACGTACCCCACTTGCCCAGGCCCAATAGCATGTGTAACTTTCCACGCACCCCTGAAATATACGTACCCAGCCCATTCGCGTGTGAAACTTCCCGCGCACCCCTGAAATACATGTACCCAGGCCAATCGCATGTGAAACTTCCTGCGCACCCCTGAAATACACGTACCCAGGCCAATCGCGTGTGAAACTACCCGCGAACCCCTGAAATACACGTACCTCACTCGCCCAGGCCCAATCGCATGTGACACTTCCCGCGCACCCCTGAAATACTCGCACCCAGGCCAATCGCGTGTGGAACTACCCGCGAACCCCTGAAATACACATACCCCACTCGCCCAGGCCTAATTGCGTGTGAAACTTCCTGCACACCCCTGAAATACACGTACCCAGGCCAATTGCGTGTGTAACTTCCCGCGCACCCCTGAAATACACGTACCCAGCCCATTCGCGTGCGAATCTTCCCACGCACCACTGAAATACACGTACCCAGGCCAATTGCGTGTGAAACTTCCCGCGCACCCCTGAAATACACGTACCCAGGCCAATCGCGTGTGAAACTACCCGCGAACCCCTGAAATACACGTACCCCACTCGCCCAGGCCCAATCGTGTGTGAAACTTCCCGCGCACCCCTGAAATACACGTACCCAGGCCAATCGCGTGTGAAACTACCCGCAAACTCCTGAAATAAACGTACCCCACTCGCCCAGGCCCAATCACGTGTGTAACTTCCCGCGCACCCCTGAAATACACGTACCCAGGCCAATCGCGTGTGAAACTTCACGCGAACTCCTGAAATACACGTACCCTGCTCTCCCAGGCCCGATCGCATGTAAAACTTCCTGCGCACCCCCGAAATACATGCACACGCTATTATTCACACAGCGGGTGTCCGTGTTTGTCGCGTACCCCTTTGCACGTCATTTGTCCTAGGGGGCCACAGTATGGGTCATTCATCAGAGCTGTATATTCGTGCTTTTTGTTAACGCACATTTTGGCGCACATTTTTCTCCTTTGCAGGGCCGCTACCGCCTGCCTTCGTGTGGCGTACGGGTTTGGGTCTGTGCGCGTCTTTGCCCGTGCGCTGGTTTGCCCTTTTTGATTCCATGAATACGTGTTGTAGGCGAGCGTGTGGGCGTTCCGCGCACTTGCCTCCTGTACTTACCCCGTGACGCCCACATTTTCACGAGTTGTTCCCCATTCCGAGTGTTACCCCCCATGTTCCGCCTACTTTTGTTATGTGCGCCGCGCTATGTGCGCTTTCGCTGTGGCCTTAGCGCATGCCGTTAGATGACCTGTGCGCCGCACACTTTTTCAGCGCACATCCCAGATTTTACTCGCACACGGACTTCCATGAATAGATGTGCGCTGGTTTCCCTGCGATATTCGCACTTGCACTGCGATTTTCGCTCTTTCACTGTGAATCGCACGTTTTCGCACGCTTGCGCCGTAATTTTCAGCGCACATTAATTCCATGAATCCGCCTGTGTATAATCGCCTTTACACATGCGTCAGACTTCGGGCCTGTCTTCCGATACAGGCGTTTCGCACATGCGCGGCCTCCCGTTAGAAGCAATGGGGAAGGGTACCTTAAATGCCGGTTCTCTACGGTGAGCCTTTGTTGAGAAACAATTATGGGCGTTTAACAGCTGCGTCTACTTTCTTCGTTTTCACATGTGTCTTCTAAGATCAGTGTTTTGGGAAACCTCACGACACAGGGGACATATCACCGTCAGGTTGACGAGCGACATAGAGGGGCTTAAGCACACAGTGAGTGGCGCTGCCTTGCAGGGGCACTGCTGCAATCACTACACAGTTCAGTACGGAGTTCTGATCGCGTTGGGACCTTGGTTGATGAGCGGGTTGGCAATGGACTGGCGGCAGCTATCGCGCTTTGGGAGACACTTACAGGGTAATTCATAGAATTTCACAGAAAAGTGTCGCAAGCGGCTGGCGCAGAATGTCCGCGTGCGATTGACTGCGCCAGGCACGTGCGCTAAAACCGATTTCCGCGCACAGCGTATTCATGGATTTTAGGCTTCCAAACCAGCCGTGGCGCAGAGAATCGCAGAGACCCTGCAGCAGCGCCAGTAACGCCCCCAAGAACGCCCTCGCGCAAGGAAAAGCCATCAAAATCGCTAAATGATCCCAAAGGGCTGCGCTAACCCTGGACCAGTTCACCGGGCTGGCAAATAGCAAACGCCAAGCGGGGAACGTGTATTGCAGGGGTGCGCAGGAAGTTCCACACGCGACTGGCCCCGTGCAAGCAGGGTACGTGTATTTCAGGGGTGCGCGGGAAGTTCCACACGCGATTTCAGCAGGGTATGTGTATTTCAGGGGTGCGCGGGAAGTTCCACACGCGATTTCTGCAGGGTACGTGCATTTCAGGGGTGCGCGGGAAGTTCCACATGCGAATGGGCCAGTGCGAGCAGGGTACGTGTATTACATGGGTGCGCGGGAAGTTCCACACGCGATTCCATCAGGGTACGTGTATTTCAGGGGTGCGCGGGAAGTCACACATGCGAATGGGCCAGTGCGAGCAGGGTACGTGTATTCCATGGGTGCACGGGAAGTTCCACACGCGATTTCATCAGGGTACGTGTATTTCAGGGGTGCGCGGGAAGTTCCACACGCGATAGTCCCAGTGCAAGCAGGGTACGTGTATTTCAGGGGTGCGCGGGAAGTTCCACACGCGATTGTCCCAGTGCGAGCAGGGTACGTGTATTTCAGGGGTGCGCGGGAAGTTGCACACGCGATTTCAGCAGGGAATGTGTATTTCAGGGGTTCTGGGGAGTACTACACGTGAATTCGCCGTGTGGGTCCTCCCAGGTGTACGCTCCACAACCTCCACGGCGCCTGCAGGCAGCCCACACCACAGGGGACTACCCTGCACCCCTGCTCATGTCCCGCAGGCAGCCCATCCACCATGGGCATGCCCCCCAGCCAACCCACATGTCACCTTGCACTACTGATCAACAATGCATGTCTCCCACCACCCCCACCCCCCAGCACTGTGGGGCACCTGCCAGCAGGCCTCCACCCATGTCTCCCACCACCCCCACACCCCAGCCACCAGGGGCAGCCTCCACCAGGCCCCCACTCATGTCTTCCACGACCCCCACCCCCCAGCAGTGCAGGGGCATCCTCCACCAGGCCCCCACCCATGTCTCCCACCACCCCCACCCCCCAGCCACCAGGGGCAGCCTCCACCAGGCCCCCACTCATGTCTCCCACCACCCCCACCCCCCTGCCACCATGGGCATCCTCCACCAGGCCCCCACTCATGTCTCCCACCACCCCCCCCCCAGCCACCAGGGGCAGCCTTCAGCAGGCCCCCACTCATGTCTCCCACCACCCCCACCCCCCAGCAGTGCAGGGGCAGCCTCCACCAGGCCCCCACTCATGTCTCCCACCACCCCCACCCCCCAGCCACCAGGGGCACCCTCCACCAGGCCCCCACTCATGTCTCCCTGCACCCCCACCCCCGAGGAGTGCAGGGGAAGCCTCCACCAGGCCCCCACCCATGTCTTCCACCACCCCCACCCCCCAGCCACCATGGCAACCCTCCACCAGGCCCCCACTCATGTCTCCCACCACCCCCAACCCCAGCAGTGCAGGGGCATCCTCCACCAGGCCCCCACCCATGTCTCCCATCACCCCCACCCCCCTGCCACCAGGGGCAGCCTCCACCAGGCCCCCACTCATGTCTCCCACCACCCCCACCCCCCTGCCACCATGGGCAGCCCCCACCAGGCCCCCACTCATGTCTCCCACCACCCCCACCCCCCAGCCACCAGGGGCAGCCTCCAGCAGGCCCCCACTCATGTCTCCCACCACCCCCACCCCCCAGCAGTGCAGGGGCAGCCTCCACCAGGCCCCCACTCATGTCTCCCTGCACCCCCACCCCCGAGGAGTGCAGGGGCAGCCTCCACCAGGCCCCCTCCCATGTCTTCCACCACCCCCACCCCCCAGCCACCATGGCCACCCTCCACCAGGCCCCCACTCATGTCTCCCACCACCCCCACCCCCCAGCCACCAGGGGCAGCCTCCACCAGGCCCCCACTCATGTCTACCACCACCCCCACCCCCCTGCCACCATGGCCATCCTCCACCAGGCCCCCACTCATGTCCCCCTGCACTCCCGCCCCCCTGCCACCATGGCCACCCTCCACCAGGCCCCCACTCATGTCCTCTGCACCCCCACCCCCCTGCCACCATGGGCAGCCCCCACCAGGCCCCCACTCATGTCTCCCACCACCCCCACCCCCCAGCCACCAGGGGCAGCCTCCACCAGGCCCCCACTCATGTCTCCCACCACCCCCACCCCCCAGCCACCAGGGGCAGCCTC
Organism: Ambystoma mexicanum; assembly: GCF_040938575.1. Lineage (NCBI taxonomy): Eukaryota > Metazoa > Chordata > Amphibia > Caudata > Ambystomatidae > Ambystoma > Ambystoma mexicanum. Next base: position 1,578,807,610 of record NC_090932.1, read on the forward strand.
CACCAGGCCCCCACTCATGTCTCCCACCACCCCCACCCCCTAGCCACCAGGGGCAGCCTCCAGCAGGCCCCCACTCATGTCTCCCACCACCCCCACCCCCCTGCCACCATGGGCAGCCTCCACCAGGCCCCCACTCATGTCTCCCACCACCCCCACCGCCCTGCCACCATGGGCAGCCCCCACCAGGCCCCCACTCATGTCTCCCACCACCCCCACCCCCCTGCCACCATGGCCACCCTCCACCAGGCCCCCACTCATGTCCCCCTGCACCCCCACCCCCCTGCCACCATGGGCAGCCTCCACCAGGCCCCCACTCATGTCTCCCACCACCCCCACCCCCCTGCCACCATGGGCAGCCTCCACCAGGCCCCCACTCATGTCTCCCACCACCCCACCCCCCAGCCACCAGGGGCAGCCTCCACCAGGCCCCCACTCATGTCTCCCACCACCCCCACCCCCCAGCAGTGCAGGGCAGCCTCCACCAGGTCCCCACTCATGTCTCCCACCACCCCCACCCCCCAGCCACCAGGGGCAGCCTCCACCAGGCCCCCACCCATGTCTCCCACCACCCCCACCCCCCAGCAGTGCAGGGGCAGCCTCCACCAGGCCCCCACTCATGTCTACCACCGCCCCCACCCCCCTGCCACCATGGCCACCCTCCACCAGGCCCCCACTCATGTCCCCCTGCACCCCCACCCCCCAGCATCCAGGGTCACCCTCCACCAGGCCCCCACTCATGTCTCCCACCACCCCCACCCCCCTGCCACCATGGGCAGCCTCCAGCAGGCCCCCACTCATGTCTCCCACCACCCCCACCCCCCAGCCACCAGGGGCAGCCTCCATCAGGCCCCCACCCATGTCTCCCACCACCAACACCCCCCAGCCGCCAGGGGCAGCCTCCACCAGGCCCCCACTCATGTCTACCACCACCCCCACCCCCGAGGAGTGCAGGGGCAGCCTCCACCAGGCCCCCTCCCATGTCTTCCACCACCCCCACCCCCCAGCCACCATGGCCACCCTCCACCAGGCCCCCACTCATGTCTCCCACCACCCCCACCCCCCAGCCACCAGGGGCAGCCTCCACCAGGCCCCCACTCATGTCTACCACCACCCCCACCCCCCTGCCACCATGGCCATCCTCCACCAGGCCCCCACTCATGTCCCCCTGCACCCCCGCCCCCCTGCCACCATGGCCACCCTCCACCAGGCCCCCACTCATGTCCTCTGCACCCCCACCCCCCTGCCACCATGGGCAGCCCCCACCAGGCCCCCACTCATGTCTCCCACCACCCCCACCCCCCAGCCACCAGGGGCAGCCTCCACCAGGCCCCCACTCATGTCTCCCACCACCCCCACCCCCCAGCCACCAGGGGCAGCCTCCACCAGGCCCCCACTCATGTCTCCCACCACCCCCACCCCCTAGCCACCAGGGGCAGCCTCCAGCAGGCCCCCACTCATGTCTCCCACCACCCCCACCCCCCTGCCACCATGGGCAGCCTCCACCAGGCCCCCACTCATGTCTCCCACCACCCCCACCGCCCTGCCACCATGGGCAGCCCCCACCAGGCCCCCACTCATGTCTCCCACCACCCCCACCCCCCTGCCACCATGGCCACCCTCCACCAGGCCCCCACTCATGTCCCCCTGCACCCCCACCCCCCTGCCACCATGGGCAGCCTCCACCAGGCCCCCACTCATGTCTCCCACCACCCCCACCCCCCTGCCACCATGGGCAGCCTCCACCAGGCCCCCACTCATGTCTCCCACCACCCCCACCCCCCAGCCACCAGGGGCAGCCTCCACCAGGCCCCCACTCATGTCTCCCACCACCCCCACCCCCCAGCAGTGCAGGGCAGCCTCCACCAGGCCCCCACTCATGTCTCCCACCACCCCCACCCCCCAGCCACCAGGGGCAGCCTCCACCAGGCCCCCACCCATGTCTCCCACCACCCCCACCCCCCAGCAGTGCAGGGGCAGCCTCCACCAGGCCCCCACTCATGTCTACCACCGCCCCCACCCCCCTGCCACCATGGCCACCCTCCACCAGGCCCCCACTCATGTCCCCCTGCACCCCCACCCCCCAGCATCCAGGGTCACCCTCCACCAGGCCCCCACTCATGTCTCCCACCACCCCCACCCCCCTGCCACCATGGGCAGCCTCCAGCAGGCCCCCACTCATGTCTCCCACCACCCCCACCCCCCAGCCACCAGGGGCAGCCTCCATCAGGCCCCCACCCATGTCTCCCACCACCACCACCCCCCAGCCGCCAGGGGCAGCCTCCACCAGGCCCCCACTCATGTCTACCACCACCCCCACCCCCCTGCCACCATGGGCAGCCTCCACCAGGCCCCCACTCATGTCTCCCACCACCCCCACCCCCCAGCAGTGCAGGGGCAGCCTCCACCAGGCCCCAACTCATGTCTACCACCACCCCCACCCCCCTGCCACCATGGGCAGCCTCCACCAGGTCCTCACAATCCCCAATCATGTGCGTAATGGTCAGCCTCCACAGCCAAAAAGCCCTACCAAGTAACCCATTCACCCACATGGAAATGGAAATCAAACGTTACACCCCCAATGTTCATGAATGCTAAAGAAAGAAAACAAACTACAATGTGAATGAGAAAAAAAAAGCTGCATGTCCGTATAAAAACACAAAACTGCAAATCAGAATCCAAAAAAATTTTGTCCAAAGTCAAATGTAAAAAAATCTCCATGCAATAAAGAACTATGTAAAAAACTACCAAGGGTCCATGAGCCCAACTGAACAAAGGAAACCTACTAAAAAACCTACCTAAAAATCAACTATATACAAAAAGTGGAGCAGTGTCCGTCGACTCCAAATCATAATAAGAAAGAAAGGAAACCTAAAACTAAAGAACTATATACAAAGGCGGCGGGCAAGTCCAGTGGCTCACTCCGTGGTGTCCCGGGCCAGGGCATCATCGAACTCCTGTTCGATGTCCCGGAGGCGGTCCAGTTCCATGGCCCCGAGGGTCCGCAGGGACGACGCCGTGTCCTCCTCCAACCCCCTGCAGATTGCCTCGAGGCACTCGGCCCGCCTCAGGGCCCTCCGCATGGAGTTCTCCGCCCTGACCATTGTGAGCCGCGCCTCTCCCGCCGGCCGCCGCTCCGCACCTATGGCGTGGCCCAACCGCTGCCACACGGAAGACACTCTCTGTCCTGGGTCCCCCTGCCCTCCGGCTGATGCCTGCCCCTCCGATGTCGAAAGCCCCGAGCCTTCATGTCTCCCACCATGTTGCTGCTGCTGCTGCTCTGCCTCTGCCCGTGCACTGCCTCCTGCTGCCTGCACATCCTCCGCCGGCTGGGGTGCAGTTGTTGATGTGGCCACCCCTGCTGGACCTCCGACTCCCGACTGTGGCAGGGATGCCTCCTCCACCAGCCTGGCCGCACCGTCAGAGGCAGCTCCACAGGGCACCCAGGTGACTGATGGGTGGGAAGATGGCACAGAGGACGACTGGCGCGTAGGGGGTCCAGTTGAGGAGGGGGTCGGAGCAAGCCCCATCAGACAGCGGAATCCGGCCTGGGTGACCTGTCCCAGCAGGCTGACGTGGTCAACGAGCCATTCGAGATGACGTGCAGTCTCTCCATGAAAAGACTGCAGGTCACCTCGCATGGCCCGTTGACGCAACGCCACACCAGCCAAGACAGGCTCAACCCGGACCTGGATGGCCACGTCCGCAGGCAGAGGAAGGCCAGTTGACGTCAGCTCATCCCCTGCCTGAAAACGGGTCTGGACATAGGCATCCCTGCTGGTGCAAGATGATGCAGGGACAGGATCGGGGACAGGATTGCACACAGGCACCTCCGCGGCGGCCTGCGCTGCCTCCTGTCCCTGGTCCTGCACTGCACCACTAGCACCAGTGGGATCCCCACCTCCAGACCCCGTCTCTGGTGCTTGCACGGCCTCCTCCTCCACCAAACCCCCCACCAACCTGGATGACTCCGTGCCATCTTCCCCTGTTGGGCCCTGTGGGGTCCCAGCTGCCCCTTCTGCTGCCGAGGAGTCCAACTGCAACCTCCGCCTCTTGGACCTCCACCCGGCAGCTGCGGCCTGGGACGCGGCACCGGACTCCTCACTCCCCGACGAGATGACAACACGGGAGGGGAGCCGGGCCTTGCGTCTCCGGCTGGCGGTCGGATCCCCGCTGCTGTGCTCCACAGCACCTTCTCCGCCCTCTTCATCAGTTGATGCTGCAGACAGGGAGAAACAAAACACAGGCATCAGGGCACTGTACAATGGACACATACACACATGACAGTTGCACATGAGTGGCATTGGCAAACCTCAGACATGTCATCACAATCCCCAACACACATGTCATTGCAACTCGCACACATGAGCCATACCACAGCCATATCGCAACTGCCACCACCATCCCTACACATACAACAGCATCAGCAGCCAAAGGAGAGCCAGACATCACATGCAACACAGGAAGTGCACCACACATGTACACACACCACCACACTTGCATGCATGTCTACACCTCTGCCAAGTGTCGCACTGTTCAGACGGGCATCCATGTCACATCTGCCAATCAGGCTTCCACATACCGCTGTCACATGCATCCATGTTGCATCACTGTTGCACCCTTGTCAAATACACACACATGCACATGTACACAGTGCTCATACATGCAGCTGAAAACAACATACATGCCTGACATCACGGACATGTCTACTTACATACACATTCATCCAAACATGTGTGCACGCACAACTGCATTTGCCATGAAAGCCCACACACACAAGCACCATCCATGTCTCACACATTACAGTCCTTGCATGTGTCAGCCCCACGGCCCTGTACACCCCCACCCATACTCGACCCCATACAAACAGATGTGCAACCTGCACAATACCGAATAATCACCACACGCACTGCTCACAATCAGGATGCATGTACACTCACCGCTCGACTCCAGACGGGTCTGCTTCTCTAGGACCTGGACGTGGAGCGCTGGGGATATGCGTTCCAGGACCCCCATCTGTTCTTCCGACAAGTGGCCCCGGCGCCCCTTGGCATCCGCTGCCTTCAAGAGGCGCCGGGCCTTGTTCAGGGTCCTGGACCTGAAGTCCTCCCAGCGCTTCCTGACATGTTGTAAGTCCCGGACTGCCACCCCCTCCGCGTTGATGGCAGTCACGATGTCAGTCCAGATCCGAGTCCGCCCTTCCTTGTCGGCGCGGGAACTTCCGAAGAGGGCATCATACTGCCCCAGGACTTGCTCCACCAGGACACCAACTTCGGTGGCACTGAAGCTGGTGCCCCTCTGCCTCTCTGGCCGGGGGTTGTCAGTGGTCACAGATGGTATTTGCCCCGACATGACAACCCCAGAGGCAGGAGTGGGTGGGCAACTGGGTCCTGGGGCTGGGCTGTGGAGCGATGGAATTCCAGTCGGGAGTCTTCGGTTCCAGCAGGGGGGGTCACAGCAACAGCACCCCTGGCTGATATGCAGGCAGCAAATGGCAGTGCACGTGGGCAGCAGGCAGTCAGGCAGCAGCAGATGGCAGGTGGGAGCGTGCTCGGGGCTCTGGGGGGCAGTAGTTCGGCCTTCTGGGCAGGAGCGTGGTCTTCCGTGTGCTTACTCATGGCCAGCTTGGTACGGACTGATTTGGCACGTGAAAATCCTGCACGTCAGCGTGAAAATCGAGGAAAGGCCCTTAGCGCGTAAGCGCGTCAGCACGCATACGCGATTCTATTGGACCAAAGGCCCTCAGCGCGTAAACGCGTCTGTGACGTGACCCGCACGGGTGTTTCCCACACAGCACGTGATGACAGAGCACACGTGGAAAGACTGCACGTCAGAGTGTCATCGCGTGTGATTGGTGGAAATGGCCCTACACGCAGAAGTGACAAAGCGTGTAATTGGTGGAAATGCCCCTACACGCATAAGTGACAAAGCGTGTAATTGGTGGAAATGGCCCTACACGCATAAGTGACAAAGCGTGTAATTGGTGGAAATGGCCCTACACGCATAAGTGACAAAGCGTGTAATTGGTGGAAATAGCCCTAGCGCGTACACGCCACGTAAGTGACGCTGGACGTGTGGGCCTGTATAAAAGGTACGCGTAGAACACCATTTCCTTGTACGTGCTTTTCGTGGAGAGCGAGTGGGTGAATTCTGTACTTCTTGTCGTTTCACACGCGATTTACTTCACGGCGTTTCAAGTTCGTATTCCCTGTTACCTCTGACAGCTTTTTCTCTTTTTTCTCTTTTACTGGTTTACCTGGGCCTGTTCCCTCAAACAGTGTTCCCTTCTACTGTTGTCCTGTCTCCTCAGACAGCGTACAAATCTTCTTTTGGCGGGGGTGTTGCCAACCAAACGCGCTCCTTTTTCACGCTCTTTGACCTGGCAGACGGTGAGTCACGCGCGTATCGAACATCTGTGCTTGCCCCGTGTGTAGCCTACCCCTTCAGAGGTCATTCTAGGCTGCGTGTGACACGCATACGTTCATTCTTGTGTTACTGGGTGCCACAGCGTAGTGCAGGTTTTTCTTTCTGCACACGTGGTCTAGGAGGGGTTGCGTGCACGTCATCTCCCTTTTTTGGGGCTCCTGTGCGTAGCGTGACCCGTCATCTTTCCCCAGGGGTTACAATCAGCCTTGCAAGAGCACTAGGGTACAATTACCATCTGGTACCCAACCCCTTTGACCCCCAATTACCCAGGACAATATTTTACAGCCACTCCCATACGCACATTAACATCAGTGCCATGGCTGGGAGGCGAGGATTCCGTAAGGGTGGCAAAGGTGGAAGAGCCACAAGTGGTGGCCGTGGTGGATCCGGTAGGGGACGTGGTCGTTACTTGCAGGGTGAGCCTGTCCCCCCATGTGTGGAGGACCAGTCAAGGGCACCCATAATCCCCCCCCACCCCTCCCGTTGAGGCTGATGTGGCTGACACCATCCATGCTCAGCCCTTGTTGGACCAGCCCATTGTGGCACCAGACCTGGCTGACTCCATGGCTGACTTCCAGGTCAGCAGGCCTATGACACGTGCGCTGGTGCACGTTGATGTCACCATGCCACGTGCATCTGGGGCAGCAAGGTCATCTGCTGCACCAAGTAGGCAGGGTGGAGAGGCTGCAGGGGCAGCTGCGGCTCCATCCACCCCAGCCCTCACACACCCAGCCCGGACAGTGTTGGTCCTAGTCCATGCTGCTGACATTCCCCCTGACACCATCACACTAGAGCCAATGCCTGCACCAACTCCCATGCTGAGTGTGCAATCCCACACTCCTGATACAGAGTCCACCAGGGCTCCTGCCCCTAGTGTCCAGAGCGGCGCAGGACACTCAGGATCACCACCACCTTCCAAGCGGAAGAGGAAGAGTGCTCGTCCGGCACAGGCTGATGCCCCAGACACGGCTACACAGTCCGGCCCGTCCAGGAAGCCCAGCTTCACGGATGACGAACTGAATGCACTTGTCGAGTATCTGTCCGCACATGACAACGAGATGGTCATTGTTGCAGGATCCAAGACCACACCTGCACAACGCCAGGCACACTGGCAGACCGTTGCGGACATCGTAAGTGCCCTTGGAATCGTGAGGCGCACAGCCAATGATTGCTATAAGCGCTGGAATGACCTAAAGCGCAGGGCAAAGAGTAAGCTGGCCTCAAGTCATGCCGCAACTCTAGTGACTGGAGGTGGGTCTCCAGTAGTAGACATGGAACTCACTCCACATGAGTCAGTCGCTGGGACCTACGTCACGGAGGAACAGATCCAAGGCGTGGGAGATTTGGCTGATTACGAGGCATTGTCCGGTGAGTGCACATGCATGTGTGTGTCATCCATGTGCATGGTGTGTGTGAGGGCTTCTGTTTGTGTGCCAGGTGAGAGTGTGTGCGCCTGAGTCGTATGGGTCAGCCATGTGCTTCATGCAATACATCCTGCGCAGCTGCATTTGGCCATAGCAGTATCCCTTCTGCCAACAGTAGACATCTAGCCCAACTGCACGCCAGTTGCCCTTGAAGTGTCACCTTGCCACAACATTGTTGCTTAATTTTTCACTGTTCATTTAGTCAGATTGTTTGCATTCCACCACTTTTACTAGGCATGTCGCAGTCCTCTAGTCACATGTCTGACATTGCTATGGTAAAGTGGAGTGACTTTGTTACCTGGATATCATTTGTTCAAACATGTCCCTGTGCAATTGGACCATTTCGGACTGGCAGCTCCAGGTGAAGAATCTGACCTGTTTGAATTAGAAAAGCTATTACATGCGGGAACTGGACTGAATGAATAGGTGCTGCCCTCCTCTCCATCTTCACTCAATAGCAATGGTACATGCCATCTGTGTGATGGCATGTGTGTTTCACCTGGCAATCACAGGCCAATGTGTGATGCCACTGCCAGGCAGCATGCAGAAAATGTGTTCATCTTCCATCTTGGTGTCATCAGTGTGTGCCATTTGCCTGCCCTTCATACGCAGTGAGGGTGCATGCATGGGAGGGTTTTAGTCATGTGGGACATGTGTCAAACAAGTACTGGTTCTCTTGCTTCTCAGCCCTCATTGTGTGCCATGGTGCTAATGCCTGTTTCCATTTCTTTGTTTTTATGTCTTTGCAGGGGAAGACGCACCTGATACTGCTGGGGTTGTGGAGATGGTGCAGACCCAGGAGGGGTCCGAGGGCCGACCAACCACCAGTGAGGGACGTGGTGTGGTGGTGGGTGAGAACCCACAAGTGCTGCAGGTCGTGCTCTCAAGGGGTGTCTCTGGCTGCACCTCCCCCGAGCTGTACTCAGGTGTTGATTCGGATGAGACCTACGTGCCGTCGCAGGTGAGTGTTCCAGGGAGGGATTCTGTTCTGTCCCACCCACCTGCACCAGGGTCAGAACCCTCAATGGGGATGTCAGTGTTGGCAGCTACGCCTTTGGTGGTTACGGATGCAGGGTCACACTCGGCGACATCTGATCCTGTTCCTGGGCCAGCAGATCAGAGGGGGAATGCAGTCCTGCAGCCTCAGGCAGTGCCGGCACAGCAAGGCGCAGTTCGCCTTGCCCCAGACAGGTGTGGTGCCCGCCGACGTGGTGGCCATACGCCACCTGGCAATACCGCATGGGAGCAATCCATTTACGGTATGGCAACCCAACAGGCAGCATCATCCGAGATGATGGCTCAGGCCATGGATAGGGTGGCCACTTCCATTGTCCCCCCTGAAAGGCTGATGGAGCGACTAGAGCAGGCAACCGACTCCATCTGCCAGTCACACAGGGAGGACATGTTGGGGTCCAACAGGGACAGGCGGGCGGCACTGGCGACTCTGCAGGAGGCCATCTCCATTGAGTCCCAGGGCCACAGGGAAGCCCTGAGGCAGGAGCTCCTTCACCTCAGGACGACTCTTGTTGAGCTTGAGGCTTCAACACACCAAAGGACAGAACAGCAGCTGGAGCGTCTCACCCGTACGCTCTCAGCTGAGATGCAGGCAACGAGGGCGGAGGTCCGGGCATCCCGTGAGTTGTTGCATGGGGACCTCCGCACACTCATCCTCCAGAACCAGACCTACCACACCCGCATGCTTGCAGCCATGGAGGAGCAGACTAGGGCCTTGCGTGGGCTGCCTCCCATAGTGCAACCACCTCCGGATGCAGCTGCACAGGGTGATAATAGCGACAGCAGTGATACTCCCACAATAGGGTAGCCGTGTGGGCCATGAGCCCATGGAGGTGTTTTTTTTCCCCAGGATCCACGCAGGTGGGTTCTGGTGTGCATTCTGTCCTCGGACCTCCTGGGTGGCCTCCCCAACCCCCCCGGGCCCATCAATGGCCATTTTTGATTTTCTTTTATTTTTATTTTTATTTTTATTTTTATTTATTTTATTCCCAATTTTTTTGGGACGATTTGTTGGCTTCCGTGGTTCCTGTGGGCATACGCTGCATTGTGGCTGGGCACATGCAGGCTTGTAATGTATGTGATGTCTGGCTCCCCTTTGGCTGCTGATGCTGTTGTATGTGTAGGGATGGTGGTGGCAGTTGCGATATGGCTGTGGTATGGCTCATGTGTGCGAGTTGCAATGACATGTGTGTTGGGGATTGTGATGACATGTCTGAGGTTTGCCAATGCCACTCATGTGCAACTGTCATGTGTGTATGTGTCCATTGTACAGTGCCCTGATGCCTGTGTTTTGTTTCTCCCTGTAATGTATTTGGTTCAGATGCTTGGGTTTGAGTCACACACACCCCTCCTGCTTCCGGTTTCCATGGGCTTGCAAAGGGTGTGCCCAAGTGACAGTGAATTACACAGTGACGTTGGACTCCCATGAGCTGTGTGGGCAGTCTGTAGTCAATACTGTGTATACATTCCTAGTGCATATTGCTGTTGTGTTGTACACTGCATGTTGCATTGATGTGTAACTCATCTTCTGTGTCTATCTCCCAATTTGCAGGTCCCTTCCTCATGTCTACACAAGGACCTGTAGTCTGGACATGGGGTCCATGTTGGCAGCAGTGCACCTACAACTCTACATGGCGCCAACACTGCACAGTTGGTAGTGGTGGGAGTGCAGGCATTTCCAGGTGGTGAGACTACTAATATTTAACATTTGTGATGTCATGTTAATGGTAGTACGTGCTCAAGTTTGTTGTTGGTCCGGCATTACTGTGAGCATTTCAGGTGTTGCAAGTTTCTAATAGGGACACTGTACATTGTGACACTAGTGTCATGTTGTGGGGATTACTTTGTTTACCTGCAAACAGCATGACATGGCACGGTGTGTCGTGTGGCGGTGCTGGGGTTGGGTTGGCTGACATGGCACTGTCCTCTTGTTGCATTTTGCAAGTGGGTATTCATTTTAGCTGCTTGAATGTGTAACTTCACAAAACTGCATTGGTGGTGTCTGTGTGGGTAGGGATGCACACATTGTGACACTTCCAGGTGAACAATCTCAGGCTGATATGGTTTTCACGGTTCATTCTCCAGACATTCAGGATCAGTGTCAGGTTGAGTCATCATTGATTGTCAGATGGAATGTGCCAGGGCAGTGTGCACTCCACAGGGGTGTGATTTCTATGTGAAGTAATTAGCCACTAGCTGTGTACGGGCTGCCTCCCCCCGTGCCCTTTCCCCTCCCATGCGCAGCGGCTGTGCATGTGGTTGGGGATGTGGTGCCACCACCATGTCCACGGCCAGGCCCCAGCGTGTTGCAACGCTGTGCAGGACACATGCTGCCACTATGATCCTGCACACTACTGGGGGAGCGTACAACAGCTGCCCGCCAGAACGGTCAAGGGAGCGAAAGCGTGACTTCAGCACTCGGAATGTGCGCTCCACTATGCCCCGGGTTGTAATGTGGGCTGCGTTATATCTTACCTGGGGTGGCGTGGTGGGGTTCCGAATTGGCGTCATCATGTGGGGGCTGAGAGGGTAGGCACTGTCCCCTGTGGAGGTGGTGATTGGTATCATTGGTGGGGTTGTGACCTTGCTCAGTATCTGACATGCATGCATGTGCAGTGGCATTCATACTCACCAAGCAGCCATGTATCGCCATGCCGCCCAGCTTCTAGGTCCCGGCTTAGGGTGGACATTCGGTAAATGAAGCTGTCGTGGGTTGACCCGGGATAGTTGGCATATACTGAGGTGATGATTCCCTTGGCATTACATACTACCTGCATGTTGATGGAATGACAGTGCTTGCGGTTCCTATAGATGTGCTCAGATGCCCTGGGGGGACGTAGAGCCACATGGGTGCAGTCGATGGCACCTAGCACTTTGGGGAATCGTGCCACAGCGTAAAAATCCAGGGCGGCAGCATGCCTTTCTGCAGGGGTTCTGGGCAGGTATATGTGCCTGCGGACTGATGGGCGTGCAGTGATGATGTTCAAGACCTGGTGTAGGCAGCGTGACTGGGTGGCCTGTGATACACCACCCACAATGGCACTTGTCCGCTGAAATGATCCAGTGGCTAAGAAGTGCAGTACATTGAGGACCTTCTCCAGGGGGCTGAGTGCTTGGGAGCACAGGGTGGGTGATGTGAGTTCATCCTCCCACTCACTCACCAGGTCCAGTATGATGTGTGGTGGAAACCTGTACCTCCCATGCACCTGGTCATCAGGCATCCCGAAAAGGCTGGTTCTGGGTGTGAATATTCTGGCCCTAACTATCCTCCTCCTCCTCCTTTGGTAGGCCATGCCCACTGCTGCTAGGAACGGTATGTTCATCCTGGGTCTGAGCTTGTTATTTTGTTAGCGCGCAAATTAATGCGTTGCGCGTGTTGTAGGCGAGCGTGTGACCCGCGCACCCCTGAAATCCAGTACCCAGTCCAATAGCGTGTGGAAATTCCCGCGCACCCCGGGATACAGGTGCGCTGACGTACTTGCGTGTGTAAGTGTCCCCGCACCACTGATATACACGTACATAGGCCAATCGCGTGTACGCGCACTTTTGTCCAATTACACGCGATGACACCCTGACGTGCTGTCCAATTACACGCGATGAGACTCTGACGTGCTGTCCAATTACACGCGATGAGACTCTGACGTGCTGTCCAATTACACGCGATGACACTCTGATGTGCATTCTTTCCACGTGTGCTCTGTCATCACGTGCTGTGTGGGAAACACCCGTGCGGGTCACGTCACAGACGCGCTTACGCGCTGAGGGCCTTTGGTCCAATAGAATCGCGTATGCGTGCTGACGCGCTTACGCGCTAAGGGCCTTTCCTCGATTTTCACGCTGACGTGCAGGATTTTCACGTGCCAAATCACTCCGCACCAAGCTGGCCACGCGTAAGCACACGGAAGACCACGCTCCTGCCCAGAAGGCCGAACTACTGCCCCCCAGAGCCCCAAGCACGCTCCCATCTGCCATCTGCTGCTGCCTGACTGCCTGCTGCCCACGTGCACTGCCATTTGCTGCCTGCACATCAGCCAGGGGTGCTGTTGCTGTGACCACCCCTGCTGGAACCGAAGACTCCCGACTGGAATTCCATCGCTCCACAGCCCAGCCCCAGGACCCAGTTGCCCACCCACTCCTGCCTCTGGGGTTGTCATGTCGGGGCAAACACCATCTGTGACCACTAACAACCCCCGGCCAGAGAGGCAGAGGGGCACCAGCTTCAGTGCCACCGAAGTTGGTGTCCTGGTGGAGCAAGTCCTGGGGCAGTATGATGCCCTCTTCGGAAGTTCCCGCGCCGACAAGGAAGGACGGACTCGGATCTGGACTGACATCGTGACTGCCATCAACGCGGAGGGGGTGGCAGTCCGGGACTTACAACATGTCAGGAAGCGCTGGGAGGACTTCAGGTCCAGGACCCTGAACAAGGCCCGGCGCCTCTTGAAGGCAGCGGATGCCAACGGGCACCGGGGCCACTTGTCGGAAGAACAGATGGGGGTACTGGAACGCATATCCCCAGCGCTCCACATCCAGGTCCTAGAGAAGCAGACCCGTCTGGAGTCGAGCGGTGAGTGTACATGCATCCTGATTGTGAGCAGTGCGTGTGGTGATTATTCGGTATTGTGCAGGTTGCACATCTGTTTGTATGGGGTCGAGTATGGGTGGGGGTGTACAGGGCCGTGGGGCTGACACATGCGAGGGCTGTAATGTGTGAGACATGGATGGTGCTTGTGTGTGTGGGCTTGCATGGCAAATGCAGTTGTGCGTGCACACATGTTTGGATGAATGTGTATGTAAGTAGACATGTCCGTGATGTCAGGCATGTATGTTGTTTTCGGCTGCATGTATGAGCACTGTGTACATGTGCATGTGTGTGTATTTGACAAGGGTGCAACAGTGATGCAACATGGATGCATGTGACAGCGGTATGTGGAAGCCTGATTGGCAGATGTGACATGGATGCCCGTCTGAACAGTGCGACACTTGGCAGAGGTGTAGACATGCATGCAAGTGTGGTGGTGTGTGTACATGTGTGGTGCACTTCCTGTGTTGCATGTGATGTCTGGCTCCCCTTTGGCTGCTGATGCTGTTGTATGTGTAGGGATGGTGGTGGCAGTTGCGATATGGCTGTGGTATGGCTCATGTGTGCGAGTTGCAATGACATGTGTGTTGGGGATTGTGATGACATGTCTGAGGTTTGCCAATGCCACTCATGTGCAACTGTCATGTGTGTATGTGTCCATTGTACAGTGCCCTGATGCCTGTGTTTTGTTTCTCCCTGTCTGCAGCGTCAACTGATGAAGAGGGCGGAGAAGGTGCTGTGGAGCACAGCGGCGGGGATCCGTCCGCCAGCCGGAGACGCAAGGCCCGGCTCCCCTCCCGTGTTGTCATCTCGTCGGGGAGTGAGGAGTCCGGTGCCGCGTCCCAGGCCGCAGCTGCCGGGGGGAGGTCCAAGAGGCGGAGGTTGGAGTTGGACTCCTCGGCAGCAGAAGGGGCAGCTGGGACCCCACAGGGCCCAACAGGGGAAGATGGCACGGAGTCATCCAGGTTGGTGGGGGGTTTGGTGGAGGAGGAGGCCGTGCAAGCACCAGAGACGGGGTCTGGAGGTGGGGATTCCACTGGTGCTAGTGGTGCAGTGCAGGACCAGGGACAGGAGGCAGCACAGGCCGCCGCGGAGGTGCCTGTGTGCAATCCTGTCCCCGATCCTGTCCCTGCATCATCTTGCACCAGCAGGGATGCCTACGTCCAGACCCGTTTTCAGGCAGGGGATGAGCTGACGTCAACTGGCCTTCCTCTGCCTGCGGACGTGGCCATCCAGGTCCGGGTTGAGCCTGTCCTGGCTGGTGTGGCGTTGCGTCAACGGGCCATGCGAGGTGACCTGCAGTCTTTTCATGGAGAGACTGCACGTCATCTCGAATGGTTCGTTGACCACGGCAGCCTGCTGGGACAGGTCACCCAGGCCGGATTCCTCCGTCTGATGGGGCTTGCTCCGACCCCCTCCTCAACTGGACCCCCTACGCGCCAGTCGTCCTCTGTGCCATCTTCCCACCCATCAGTCACCTGGGTGCCCTGTGGAGCTGCTTCTGACGGTGCGGCCAGGCTGGTGGAGGAGGCATCCCTGCCACAGTCGGGAGTCGGAGGTCCAGCAGGGGTGGCCACATCAACAACTGCACCCCAGCCGGCGGAGGATGTGCAGGCAGCAGGAGGCAGTGCACGGGCAGAGGCAGAGCAGCAGAAGCAGCAACATGGTGGGAGACATGAAGGCTCGGGGCTTTCGACATTGGAGGGGCAGGCATCGGCCGGAGGGCAGGGGGACCCAGGACAGAGAGTGTCTTCCGTGTGGCAGCAGTTGGGCCACGCCATAGGTGCGGAGCGGCGGCGGGCGGAAGAGGCGCGGCTCACAATGGTCAGGGCGGAGAACTCCATGCGGAGGGCCCTGAGGCGGGCTGAGTGCCTCGAGGCAATCCGCAGGGGGTTGGAGGAGGACACGGCATCGTCCCTGCGCACCCTCGGGGCCATGGAACTGGACCGCCTCCGGGACATCGAACAGGAGTTCGATGATGCCCTGGCCCGGGACACCACGGAGTGAGCCGCTGGACTTGCCCGCCGCCTTTGTATATAGTTCTTTAGTTTTAGGTTTCCTTTGTTTCTTATTATGATTTGGAGTCGACGGACACTGCTCCACTTTTTGTATATAGTTGATTTTTAGTTAGGATTTATTAGTAGGTTTCCTTTGTTCAGTTGGGCTCATGGACCCTTGGTAGTTTTTTACATAGTTCTTTATTGCATAGAGATTTTTTTACATTTGACTTTGGACGACATTTTTTTGGATTCCGATTTGCAGTTTTTTTTTTTAATACGGACATGCAGCTTATTTTTTCTCATTCCAATTGTAGTTTGTTTCCTTTCTTTAGCATTCTTTATTTGTTTAAATACAATTTTGGTTTCCATACTTCACTGTGTGGTATCATCTCATTGGTTTCATGCATGTCATGTTGGGTGTTTTCCCATTCAATTGCAACCATTGTGTGTGACTGACATGGGTTCATTAGCTTCATAAACATTGGGGGTGTAACATGTGATTTCCATTTCCATGTGGGTGAATGGGTTACTTGGTAGGGCTTTTTGGCTGTGGAGGCTGACCATTACGCACATGATTGGGGATTGTGAGGACCTGGTGGGGGCTGCCCATGGTGGCAGGGGGGTGGGGGTGGTGGGAGACATGAGTGGGGGCCTGGTGGAGGCTGCCCCTGGTGGCTGGGGGTGGGGGTGGTGGGAGACATGACTGGGGGCCTGGTGGAGGCTGCCCATGGTGGCAGGGGGTGGGGGTGGTGACAGACATGGGTGGGGGCCTGGTGGGGGCTGCCCATGGTGGCAGGGGGGTGGGGGTGGTGGGAGACATGAGTGGGGGCCTGGTGGAGGCTGCCCCTGGTGGCTGGGGGGTGGGGGTGGTGGGAGACATGAGTGGGGGCCTGGTGGAGGCTGCCCATGGTCGCAGGGGGGTGGGGGTGGTGGGAGATATGAGTGGGGGCCTGGTGGAGGGTGACCCTGGATGCTGGGGGGTGGGGGTGGAGGGTCTACATGGGTGGGGGCCTGGTGGGGGCTGCCCATGGTGGCAGGGGGGTGGGGGTGGTGGGAGACATGAGTGGGGGCCTGGTGGAGGCTGCCCATGGTGGCTGGGGGGTGGGGGTGGTGGGAGACATGAGTGGGGGCCTGGTGGAGGGTGACCCTGGTGGCTGGGGGTGGTGGGAGACATGAGTGGGGGCCTGGTGGAGGCTGCCCATGGTGGCAGGGGGGTGGGGGTGGTGGGAGACATGGGTGGGGGCCTGGTGGGGGCTGCCCATGGTGGCAGGGGGGTGGGGGTGGTGGGAGACATGAGTGGGGGCCTGGTGGAGGGTGACCCTGGATGCTGGGGGGTGGGGGTGCAGGGGGACATGAGTGGGGGCCTGGTGGAGGGTGACCCTGGATGCTGGGGGGTGGGGGTGCAGGGGGACATGAGTGGGGGCCTGGTGGAGGGTGGCCATGGTGGCAGGGGGGTGGGGGTGGTGGGAGACATGAGTGGGGGCCTGGTGGAGGCTGCCCCTGCACTGCTGGGGGGTGGGGGGGGTGGGAGACATGAGTGGGGGCCTGGTGGAGGCTGCCCCTGCACTGCTGGAGGGTGGGGGTGGTGGGAGACATGAGTGGGGGCCTGGTGGGGGCTGCCCATGGTGGCAGGGGGGTGGGGGTGGTGGGAGACATGAGTGGGGCCTGGTGGAGGGTGACCCTGGTGGCTGGGGGTGGTGGGAGACATGAGTGGGGGCCTGGTGGAGGCTGCCCATGGTGGCAGGGGGTTGGCGGTGGTGGGAGACATGGGTGGGGGCCTGGTGGGGGCTGCCCATGGTGGCAGGGGGGTGGGGGTGGTGGGAGACATGAGTGGGGGCCTGGTGGAGGCTGCCCCTGGTGGCTGGGGGTGGGGGTGGTGGGAGACATGAGTGGGGGCCTGGTGGAGGCTGCCCATGGTGGCTGGGGGGGGTGGGGGTGGTGGGAGACATGAGTGGGGGCCTGGTGGAGGGTGACCCTGGTGGCTGGGGGTGGTGGGAGACATGAGTGGGGGCCTGGTGGAGGCTGCCCATGGTGGCAGGTGGGTGGGGGTGGTGGGAGACATGGGTGGGGGCCTGGTGGGGGCTGCCCATGGTGGCAGGTGGGTGGGGGTGGTGGGAGACATGAGTGGGGGCCTGGTGGAGGGTGACCCTGGATGCTGGGGGGTGGGGGGGAGGGGGACATGAGTGGGGGCCTGGTGGAGGGTGACCCTGGATGCTGGGGGGTGGGGTGCAGGGGGACATGAGTGGGGGCATGGTGGAGGGTGGCCATGGTGGCAGGGGGGTGGGGGTGGTGGTTGACATGAGTGGGGGCCTGGTGGAGGCTGCCCCTGCACTGCTGGGGGGTGGGGGTGGTGGGAGACATGAGTGGGGGCCTGGTGGAGGCTGCCCCTGCACTGCTGGGGGGTGGGGGTGGTGGGAGACATGGGTGGGGGCCTGGTGGGGGCTGCCCATGGTGGCAGGGGGGTGGGGGTGGTGGGAGACATGAGTGGGGGCCTGGTGGAGGCTGCCCCTGGTGGCTGGGGGGTGGGGGTGGTGGGAGACATGAGTGGGGGCCTGGTGGAGGCTGCCCATTGTGGCAGGGGGGTGGGGGTGGTGAT
The DNA here is from genome assembly GCF_040938575.1 of Ambystoma mexicanum. Lineage (NCBI taxonomy): Eukaryota > Metazoa > Chordata > Amphibia > Caudata > Ambystomatidae > Ambystoma > Ambystoma mexicanum. Next base: position 1,578,825,646 of record NC_090932.1, read on the forward strand.
AGACATGGGTGGGGGCCTGGTGGGGGCTGCCCATGGTGGCAGGGGGGTGGGGGTGGTGGGAGACATGAGTGGGGGCCTGGTGGAGGCTGCCCATGGTGGCAGGGGGGTGGGGGTGGTGGGAGACATGGGTGGGGGCCTGGTGGGGGCTGCCCATGGTGGCAGGGGGGTGGGGGTGGTGGGAGACATGAGTGGGGGCCTGGTGGGGGCTGCCCATGGTGGCAGGGGGGTGGGGGTGGTGGGAGACATGGGTGGGGGCCTGGTGGGGGCTGCCCATGGTGGCAGGGGTGTGGGGGTGGTGGGAGACATGAGTGGGGGCCTGGTGGGGGCTGCCCATGGTGGCAGGGGGGTGGGGGTGGTGGGAGACATGGGTGGGGGCCTGGTGGGGGCTGCCCATGGTGACAGGGTGGTGGGGGTGGTGGGAGACATGAGTGGGGGCCTGGTGGTGGGTGCCCCTGGTGGCTGGGGGTGGGGGTGGTGGGAGACATGCATTGTTGATCAGTAGTGCAAGGTGACATGTGGGTTGGCTGGGGGGCATGCCCATGGTGGATGGGCTGCCTGCGGGACATGAGCATGGGTGCAGGGTAGTCCCCCGTGGTGTGGGCTGCCTGCAGGGTCCGTGGAGGTTGTGGAGCGTACACCTGGGAGGGCCCACACGGCCAATTCACGTGTGGTACTCCCCAGAACCCCTGAAATACACATACCCTGCTGAAATCGTGTGTGGAACTTCCCACGCACCCCTGAAATACACATACCTTGCTGAAATCGCGTGTGGAAATTCCCGCGCACCCCTGAAATACACGTACCCTGCTCACACTGGGCCAATCGCGTGTGGAACTTCGCGCGCACCCCTGAAATACACGTACCCTGATGAAATCGCGTGTGGAACTTCCCACGCACCCCTGAAATACACATACCTTGCTGAAATCGCGTGTGGAACTTCCCGCGCACCCCTGAAATACACGTACCCTGCTCGCACTGGGCCAATCGCGTGTGGAACTTCCCGCTAACCCCTGCAATACACGTACCCTGATGAAATCGCGTGTGGAACTTCCCGCGCACCCCTGAAATACACATACCTTGCTGAAATCGCGTGTGGAAATTCCCGCGCACCCCTGAAATACACGTACCCTGCTCGCACTGGGCCAATCGCGTGTGGAACTTCCCGCGCACCCCTGAAATACACATACCTTGCTGAAATCGCGTGTGGAAATTCCCGCGCACCCCTGAAATACACGTACCCTGCTCGCACTGGGCCAATCGCGTGTGGAACTTCCCGCGCACCCCTGCAATACACGTACCCTGATGAAATCGCGTGTGGAACTTCCCGCGCACCCCTGAAATACACATACCTTGCTGAAATCGCGTGTGGAAATTCCTGCGCACCCCTGAAATACACGTACCCTGCTCGCACTGGGCCAATCGCGTGTGGAACTTCCCGCACACCCCTGAAATACACATACCTTGCTGAATCGCGTGTGGAAATTCCCGCGCACCCCTGAAATACACGTACCCTGCTCGCACTGGGCCAATCGCGTGTGGAACTTCCCGCGCACCCATGAAATACACGTACCCTGATGAAATTGCGTGTGGAACTTCCCGCGCACCCCTGAAATACACATACCCTGCTGAAATCGCGTGTGGAAATTCCCGCGCACCCCTGAAATACACGTACCCTGATGAAATCGCGTGTGGAACTTCCCGCGCACCCCTGAAATACACGTACCCGGCCAAATCGCGTGTGAGACTTCCCGCGCACCCCGGTATACACGCACACGTATTTTTTGTCAGCGGGTGTCCATGTTTGTGGGTACCCCTTTGCACGTCATTTGTCCTGGAGGGCCACAGTATAGGACATTCATCATGGCAGTATATATGTGCTATTTGTTGGCGCACCTTTTGGCGCACATTTCTTACAGCCGCAGAGACGCTACCGCCTGCTTTCTTGTGGCGGTCGTGTTTGTGCCTGTGCGCTGGTTTGACCGTGCGCTTTTTTGCCCTATTCTATTCCATGAATACGTGTTGTAGGCGAGCGTGTGGGCGTTCCGCGCACTTGTGCCCTGTACTTCCCCCGTGACGCCCACGTTTTGGCAAGTTGTTCCCCATTCCGAGTGTTACGCCCGTGTTCCGCCTACTTTTGTTGCGTGCGCCGCGCTATGTGTGATTTTCGCTGTGGCCTGTGCGATTTTCGCTGTGACCTGGCGCACGCTGTTAGATGGCCTGTGCGCCAACGTGCGCCGCGCACTTTTTTATCGCACATCCGCTGGTTTTCTCGCGCACGGCCTTCCATGAATCAACGTTTTTGCCCACTTGCGCCGCGCTAATTATTCCATGAATCGGCCTGAAAATGTCATTACGAGCAATTACAATTGTAGAGGATAGCAGTTACAATTACACAGACGAAGTATAAAACACCATCAATTTCTTGAAACAAAAGCATTTAATCATGAAGCCTAATGAGTTAAAAAGTTACACAAAACAGTCTGAAGCGCCTTGTGCATCCATTAGTAAACTTGATTCTTTGCTTTCCTTGCCCAAGAAAAATTGATGAAGCCAGAACAAAGATTTCTCTGCACATCCTTTTAGCTCACAATATGCATCATCCCTGGATTTTATTCCAAAAACGCTACACTTGGGTTTAAATGGACAGATTATAGAAAGTGTGCACTGGTGCAAGTCCAATTTTGCACGGTATACTCTTCCAATGCATTTTTGCAATAGAGAAAAGCCCTAATGCTGATATAGATTGGTACTGGCACCAGGGCAAACCTTTCCCTGGTGTGAAAAAAGGAATGGAAAGCACATGAAGGCAAACTTTGCCCTAGTGCTAATATCGTGCAAAACTGCACTTGCAATGTTGTAAAATGTCTGTATTCTGGGCCCAACTATGCCACCATCAAGGCTTTGAATTAAGCTCCAGCAAAAAGCATGTACTGCATTGTGTCACCAGAAAAGTAAGTGAAGTGGTGTATGTGTTCCATCTAGTCTTCGTACAACCCTGCCACTGCTCAGACAGTATATTGTCCGATTCTTACTTTACAGTACAATCTGTGAAGGTTATCAGTGGCGAGGAAATTGAAATGTCGAGTTTCGATTTAATGCCTTTGTAGCACACACGCACACCTAAAGGTTTCATGGCACGACTGCGCAGTCGCTTATGGAAAGCCTCTAGTCATTTGCTTTAGGATTAATAAATCATCCACACCCTGAGGTTATTTGTCAGTGTGAGTGCTGATAGAGGTTGAGTTTACCACATTGATACCGATGAGTTGAAGGCTTCCGCAGAAAACCAAAAGGACGATGACCTGCTGCCGGATTGAGCGGTCGCGCAGCATATCCATCACGGATCTCCGCTTCCCCTGCTTTAAGGAATTCCGTTCTGCTATCATGTTGTTCATCTCAGCCATGTGGTCACTTTCTGCCCAGAGCTGGTTCATTGCTGTGGGAAGAAGGAGCAAAAGAGACAGGATGGTTATTCCAAACCTAACACAAAGCTCACAGATGGGGATGAGGATGTACTAAAAGGGGGAGGATCATCTCTGTGTTATCCAGGCTGGGCTTGAACCATGCCCCTACATGGGCCAAAGAAAGGGAAACATGTATTACAGGCTCAGGCATATCCTACTATTTGGCACCCCTTCAAGACTCGGAACCGGTCTCTCTTCTGCCTCTGGAGGTTTTGAGATGAAGATATGGTGACCCCCAGATCTGAACTGGGCTGTTATCTTGCTCAAGGGTGGCCAGAAACCTGTAGATGATAGCTCTGTGGTCAGGGAAGCGCCTGTCTTCTACTTTAATGTGACAGAAGAAGTGGCTTATGGTCATTACTATCAGCAATATAGCTCAGCAAGTTAAGCACTCATCACAGATATCTGTGTTGAGCCTGCAGGTCAAAGGCGCAGTCCTTCATCTTTACAAGGTCAACACATTGAGCAGCATTGCTGAATCATTCCTTAGCTTGTGTAAGATGCATGTCAATGAGAGCAAGCAAATGTAGCACCTACTAACGGGAGGTTGAGACCGCAACTTCAATATTGCTGCCCATCCTACCCATTAATCTGTTTTATTTCACTTGGCATGTTTCTCTTCAACTGCAGCACCTCGTTTAGGTCAAGGATACGGAGATCAGACTAGCGGGGCACTTTGAGGAATCCACACTGCACCATTCATCGTTCCATCTCCTCATCTCAGCCACCTTTCTGTGAAGAACCTCATGCAGGTTTCGGCATCATTCTACAACTGAAGTTCCGAGCTGCCTCAGCAGCAAATGCAAAGGTAAAACCAGGCGTCCTGAGCGGGTCCCACGAGCGGGCCTCGTAATAGGGCGATAAGGGGTTAACAGCTTCGGCACCTTTACCGGTGCCGTTAACCCCTCACCGCTCTCCTCGTAATGAGGTCCAATGTGTGCCTGGGTCACTCCTGGCCACTAGGCTTGGAAGCCACAGTATTATTGTGCTGCAGTTTGGATTGATCAGAGAAATAGAGCAGATTACTTGATAACAAGAATCCTCTATGCTTCTAGGAGTTTTCAAGAAATAGTGAAGTGAATACTCTCTTCTCCAAAAGACACCTTTGAATGTACCCTCTAAGTTCTTCTTCATTCCGGATCTAAGATCTGTTTTGGCTGCAACAACATACACCCATATATACTATCACAAACATCAGCCATCACTCTTTAAACTGCATCCACTTGAATCACTGCTAACGTAATCCTTATCGACTGTCCTTTACCCCTACACCCCTTTCCCTTTACACTCCAGTCTGGTTGCCCCTGGCTGGGTCACAATACAGCAACTTCTAGGCAAGAAGTTGCTCTAAGGCCACTACGGTGGTGATTTGGCACAGTATAAGCTTTGTAACATAACATAACCATTTCACTGGCTAACAATAATTCCTATTATGGCAATGATTAGAAGAAGGGGAAATCCAATGTGAAGCTCTATGTAAAACAAAATAATAATGGCCCAAGCCATGCTCACCTACTTCATGAGGAATCCAAGAATGAAAGAATCATTCTCATCACAATGGTCAGAGAAGGGGTGTGGAATTCAGGCCCAGAGCAAGGCTACATTCTACATCACCAAGGAAATGTGTGGTCTTATTTACCGACTGGGAGCCCGTCCCCTTATGACATGGGCCAGGGACAGTCATGATGCTAACTCTGGGCTCAGGTCCATGTTCTTGTTTGTTTCAGGATGAGCTAGAAAAGGTTCTCATTCCTAGTTAGTGCCCTCATTTTGCTTAGGATGGGGGCAGAGGATAGGGGGATGTTCATTGTAGACTGTAAGTCAGATTCTTAGTGCACAGGGTGTGGGCCAGAAAAGAGGGTAATTGTGACACATTTGCCCGAGTGCAGGGCTGTGGCCTATCTCAAGATGGAGCACAAAATAGTCATATTGTCCCTCAGGCCAAATGCAATGGCTAGAGACACTTGTGGATCAGCCTGAGCAGAGCTCTATAGAGCTGGTCAAGGACTTGTTTCCCGCCAGCAACCAGAGACAGCCCCCCCACATAGAATGCACAATTGAAGTGATGTATGGAACGGATATGCAATGTCTCAGGCCAAACACATGACTGTTTCCAGCTTACATCAAGCTGCGGCACACACAGAATGTGCTTTAGGTTTAGGATAGAGCTGTGAACTAACCAAGAATGTGCCATCAAAAAGGTGGTGATTCCAGGGCAGGGCTTGATCAACAGCTGACTGGTCAGCCATGGTGCCTCAGGCACGGGACGTTGGTCAACCAGAGGATCAGGCAGCAGAAGAGGAACATAGTGACTATATCCTGGCAGACTTTAGCCTACTTCAGAAGATCAACCTTCTCACCTTTCACACAGCCTTCCTTGTCCTCCATGTCAATAAGGAGGTAGCGCGGAGAATCCGGAAAAAAGGGCAGCGTGACCAGTTGGAAAACTGCTGGGATTCCGCTGATCGCCATAAGGAAGGGCCAGGCAGCTTCTGAGGATAGGAACTCACTGAAAGTGGAAAACCTTCATTATACATTGATTTACCCATGATCAAAGGCGTAATAGTGCTTCAAGGAAACAAACCAAATCTATGCCATCATTCAGAAAAATATATTGGCACATTAATCGAGATGAGAAAATAAGCAGGGCTTTTTTGGAGCAACTAGGCATCGTAGCTCTGTCGTTTGAGCAATGCATATAATAAGAGGACAAAGGAAACAATCGGGTGGAGCTACAGTATTTCAAGTAGTCTTTGAGCACATTTTGGGGATTCGTGGAGATTTTAGGGGCAACTGTCAAATGGTGCGGGACTTGATTCTTGGTCTTGGGGAGACTCTGAGCCTCTTTGTTACCTGGTGCCGAATGCCAACCCAGCCAGCTTTCCAGCAGCAATGAAGAATGCGATGGACACAGTCAGCATTCCCCGCAGATTCTGTGGCGCGCACTCGCCAATGTACATATTGTGAACATTTAGACCTACACCTGCAAGAAAAGAGAGGCATATGTTATAACAATGTGGATTATACAGGAATACAAACATTAGGCAGTGCCTCTCTCCCAAACCACTCAACCTTAACAATTCCCCACAGTCTACTTGGGCCACTCGACTAACCTCACGGGCGTTGCCAAATGGTGCAATCCTGTAGGCCATCCACCATTTACCAAACAGTCTTGAGCCGCTCCCCTTGTACCAACCATTCCTAATATACACACTTCTAACCAAGCATCCTCAATCTAACTCCTCTTACCAGTGATCCCTAATCCATGTCCCTCAAACCATCCATCCATGGGCAATGCAACCTCAGGAACCATCTCTGAGCACCCGTGTTTTGCAGTCTATCTCTTAACCACACCTTGGTTTGATCATTCATTGCTGAGCCACACCATTCGCAGCAACAATCTCTGAGCCACATCCTTCTTACCATCTAACCCTAGGCCACTATCCTCTTACCAACAAGCATTGAGGTGCGGACCTCTGGCCAATCATTGCAGAGTCACACTCTTCTTACTAATCACCCCTTTACCCCACCCTTCTAACTAACCCCAAACCAAACCAATATCTCCCTTTATGCCTGACGAAAACCCTTGTTATCAACCATCTCAGAGCCAGATCATCTTTGCTGACCATCGCCGCGACAAACTGGTCTTATCAGCTATCCCTAAGCCACACTCCTTTCACTAATAAACCTTATGTTCCACACCTGCTTCCAGTGCCGACTCATGAATCTACCTTTAGGGCACGAATGCCTGTAAAGAAGTGCAGATGCTCCTTCAATCTGGTACATACTCCTGGGTGGAAATTGCTGTTGCCTTGAGGCTGTCTTTGGAGAATGGTCTTTGTGCACACATGCAGGTATAAGGCCCATGATTGGTCACACCAGCACTTCAGTCTGTTACCCTTTTGTTCCATGCACCAGCCCCTAGATTGCCTGCTGCATGCCCCGCTGCATGCCCCCAAGCACTGTATGCATGGCTCCATGAAGGGTCCATAAGGGAGATAATGCATGGCTGATTCTGTGGCTGAAGTGGTGGACATCTGCATGGCCCATGCAGGACCATATACCAGGCCTCATGCATTTGTATCAGGATGATTACCAACTTTGGTTGGGATGATTAATGTATGTAAATATGTTCTAGGTACAGTGCTTAGGTGTAAGCGCTATATAAATACCAAATCATTATCATTAGGCTAATTCTTAAACCTGTTTGTGTCCCTAGACTACAGGTCATAGACGGTTTCTGCTCTTCCTCACCTGCATTGAATCCATAGAGGATTCTGCCCAGCAGGATCACTTCAAATGATCCAATAGTTCTGCTGATCGCCATGAAGACAGCGCCCAGGACAGCCACCAGGTTGTTCCACAGCATGATCCTCTTCCTGCGAGATGGGACAGAAATGCAAGATCACCAGACTGTGAATCCGATCATGTCACTCCTTCCAAACACAGTACATGATCTCACTCCGCCACATTACATGTCATTGCAGCTCTCTCTCCCTACCTCTCTCCCTCTCTCTCTTCCATGCCTGTTCCTTCTCCTTCTCTGTTCTTCCAATTATGAAGCACCTTTATGAAATAAACATGTGTAATTCTATGTTTTTCCATATTTCAATTTCTGCCCCTGCAGGCAGTGGTAACAAAGAGATCCAATCTATGGAAAACGGGGTCCCCTGCGCACTTTCTAAGAGGCCAAAGCCTTAAGGAAATTATCTAGAGATTGCAAGAATTCTATTTTTAATACCAATTATTTATGACCAAAAATTCAAAAGATAATCAAACTGAATATGACAATTTTAGCATGTAAAGATTCAATGACTCCTTTTTGTTAAAAGAAACAATCTTTTTCTCTTATTTTTTCTCGTTGGCCCAACGTGTTTCGAGTAAGATGCACTCTTCATCAGGGCCAGAAAATTCAAACAAAATTTCAGTGCAGGCAGCGGTCCCACTCAATTCTCTTTATCTCATCCGCGACGTCTCATTGGACTACCAAGTATGAAGGTTATGTTGGTCAAAAGTGTAATTTGGTGGCAGGTAGCCGTTACGTGTTGACTTATGTGTAAGCTGCTCCCCGCCGCCAAACTTTCATCATTTGCACAGCGGTGTGCAAAAGACCTCGGCAGAAAGCGCCATACAGGTATGTATGCGCCTTTTTCCCTGCACTTTTGCACTTCGTGAGTAAACGCTGCCTGCCATGCAGTGTTTACTTTTAATTGTGAACACTGCTTACCCTGCGTGCCATCGCATGTCGGGCAGTTTTTGCATAGCAGGCAGCGTAAACAATGGACCCAAATGGGATCGCTAGCAATCGTGCCAGCATAAAAATCCATGCCGATGGAAATGCTGTAGCTTTTGTGTGGCGGACAGGAGGGAAGGCATCAGAAACGCAAGCTGCGTTGCGCCCTCCTCTCAGACAAATAAATGAATGAAAATGGGGCGTGATGTAAGAAACGTGTAAAAAAGCCTCTCACGCATGTTTTTTACATTATGCCCCCCACAAACATGAGCCCCTATGTGTGCCTGCCACTGAAAGCGTTTCCTTTCCTTACCCCACCATAAAGGCACAGAAAAATATAGACTTCAACATTCTGCAAACCCACAAACCGCCCCAGCTAGTTACAGAGCATTCAGAATACCTAGATATGAACCTCTGGAATACCACCAAAACTGGGGCAATAATCATGCCCCCTTGTGGTCGTCTCGCATCCACAGCTAAGAGTGCTAGGCCAGATCGCTATCCTGCACGAAGATGAAAGACATGCAGACACTTCTCCAGAAACTATGTGGATATCGTTTAGACCAGGGTTGTCCAACTCTAGGCCTCAAGGGCCAGAAACCTGACGGGTTTTCATGATATCCCTCATTAATATTCATGAGGGAAAATGTGCATACATTCGGAATCATTTTATGCAAATGTATCTCATGAATATTCATGAAGGGTCTCCTGAAAATCCGACATGGATCCTGCCCTCGAGGTCTGGAGTTCAGCAACCCTGGTTTAGACCAAGGTTACTCATTCTGTGGCCTTTCAATATGTTTTGGACTTCATGATCCTCCACCATTGACTCTGCTAGCAAGGGCTGATGGGAGTTGAAGTTCAAAACATCTGGTGGGCCACATAATGAACAGCCATGATTTAGACAATCAAGTGGAAATAAATAATTGTCAAAAACTGAGTAAAAAACTATACAACAGCACGTGAGGCACATCCCTGCCACAACAAATGATGAAATGCCGGTGCACCAGGGCTTCTTTTTCTACGTATGTTTTCTGGTGTATCCAGGGACACCAAGGGGTTATTCTGCCTCAGGCCAAGTGTCATTATGGGGGCTCTCCTCCATTGCACTTGGACAGGTGTAATGCTTCTTATTTTTTTTTTTTTTTTATTGTAGCTCTTTGGTTTACACAAGAAAACCTTTAGCTATTTTTACCGAACAAGGAGCAGACTACAACATAAAAGAGAAGAAAATGTCATAAAAGAGAGTGGAAAAAAAGCAAGTTCAACTCTACAAAATCAAGACGAGAGTTAATTCAATCGTTAAAGAGAGCTTAAAGAACATTTTAAAAATCAAGAATAATTGAATAAAAATAACCCAAAACAACAAGAATAGCACTTTCCCAAACTTCTGTTTTACAGATATGCTAAAATATTTATAAACTTTATAAAAATGCCTGTTTCATATTCCCTTTCTCTTTCTTTTCTTTTATGTTGCTTAGTGTTTAACACCGCAAAAGTCTGCTTGATTTCAGGTCCTTTTCACTGTTCCAAGAGGTTCGTCTAGTCCCTCAATTTTTTCAAAGATGAAATGGATACATTTTATGACCGCAAGATTGTTTGAGATCTTATCTCCTTCCAGTAGGTATGACCACCAAAGTTCAATGTCCTTGAATCTATATTCCTGCCAGATATGACCTAAGTACGTCTGTCGTTCACCTCTCACAGTGGGGCATTCCAGCAGCAGATGTTTCAATGATTCAACTTTTAATACATTTTTACATAATCTACAGTTCTTTGGTTCATCTCTCTCTCTTTTTCTATAATGATTGGTTCTACTTGGCCAAAGATTCAAACGCAGCTTTAAGAAGCCTTGCCTCAAGAACCAATTAGGGAAAAGGGTAAGGTATTTGGGTAGTATATTCAGTTTTCGCGGGACTGCCCAGAATTCTTCATAGCCTCGATATTTAGTGAGCTCGTCCAGTGTAACAATCCAATCTCTAGTGTACATTTTTTTTTTCACGTGATCTGGATTGTTTAAGAAGGATTGTTCCGTTTCATTTAAATTAAGAAGGATCATCTGGCATATTTTGGCCCATTCAGTCAATATTGGTTACGACCTCTCTTCCATTGCTTTTTTTATGGCCGCAAAGCCCCCCTTTGTTGCCAGTTCTAGACATCTTCTGTAAAAAGACAATATCTTCCACTCCACGATGACTTTCAGAGAGGATAGTGCCAGCTCTCTTCTAATTAATTGAATTGGGAAAGATTTTGGCAAACCCAAAATAGATCTCCAGAACTTGCCTTCTAGACGTGACCATATTTTGTTGTCCAATAAGAGTGAGGTTTCTGATCCATAGGTTAGGATTGCCACTACTTTTGCACGATAGAAGTCTATCAGTGGTTTCATGGAGAATCTACAAAATCGCGCCAGTAGAATCTTAGCTTGGCCTATTAGGTTTCCAAGTTTGCTTTTTAAGTCCTGACATCTCGGGGCTTCGTATCTGTTGGTGTTGATACAAACCCCCAGGTACGTAATAGCTGTCACTTCCGTTATCTTTTTATTGGATAGATACCATTGGGGTGAGTTTATTTTTTTCTTCTTTTTGTTATTAGAGAGCGTCAAGATCCTAGATTTTTCAGGATTGATGGTCATTTTGTTTTTGGCTACATATGTTTCTAATGCTTTTAGTTGATGTTGAAGTCCTATAGGAGTCTGATCGATTAAAACTATGTCGTCAGCATAGATCAATCGACCAATCGCTATATTAGCAAGTTTTGCTGGAAAGGATCTTATATCTACAAAGGCTTTTTCCGTATCTGAGGAATATAGTTTATATAATTCTGGAGCCAAGGGGCATCCTTGCTTAAGCCCAATGGTCGTAGGAATTGTGTCCGATAACAGGCCGGCTTTATTTAGTTTCACTTTAATTGAGGTGTTCGAGTGTAACTCCTTTATGTTGTAAAGTAGAATTTCTGGGCAATTCCATTTTTTTAATTTCCTCCACAACCTCTCGCGATCAACTGCATCAAAAGCCTTTGATAAATCAACAAAAGCTATATAGAATTTCGCCTCTTTGTTGATCAGGGTTCAAGCTTTCAACAGATTTAGAATAAAGATGTTTAATGGAGTGCCTTGTCCTTTTACGAACCCAGATTGCCATTCGTCCTTACGGCCTGTTTGTGTTGCCCAATTTGTCAAAGATTTTAAAAGAATTGAGGCAAAGATTTTTCCAGCCACATCCAGAAGGGCAATTGGCCTGTAATTTTCTGGGACTGTTCTTAGGCCCTTTTTAAAGATTGGCACCACAATACTCGTTTTCCACGAAGTCGGTAGTTTCCCCGAAACCAAGATATATTTGAACAGTTGGTATAGGATTTTAGCCCATTCCGCTGGGTCCTTTTTCAGACCTTCATTAGTCAGGCCATCTGGCCCCGGTGCTCTAGAGTTCTTTAGCTTTTTAATCATGTCTTCTAATGCCTCACTGTCTATGGTCAGCAAACTTTCATCCCATTTTGGTATAATCCAATCATTTATAAGAGGTTTTAGAACTGGCTGTTGTTGTTTGTAGTATAATTCCCATTGTTTCTCTGTGACTGGATTTGTTATTATGGCATCTTGCAAAGTCTCTTTGTTATTTATTAAGGCCCACGTCTCTGCTGTATTTATCTCACATATCGTTCTTAACATTGCCTGGGAGTCGTGGTTTAGCATTGTTTTTTTGTGCACCTTTCTCCAATTTCTAAAGGTTTGTTTTATTTCTCGTACTTTATCAGTTTTATTTACCTCATTCGAGACTTTCAGTGATTTTAACTGTTCCTCATAGTCTTTTTTTTATCAGCCACGGCTTGATCGAATATATGTCGATGTGACATTATTGGTTTTCTAGTGCCGGGTTTAATTCTAATATGGAAGATTTTTAGCAGAGGAACATAATCGATGGTTTGCAGAGGTAGCTGCAGATACAAATCATTTAGGGTGGATGTCAAGTTTTCGTTCAGCGCTGGTAATTTTGCTGGATTCATTTTAACTCGAGTTCCCCCAGTGTTGATTTCTATCTTGAATGGATATATTTCCTTTACGTTCTTAGGAAGAAAACTAGAACAAGTAAGTTTGATAGCATTGTGGTCACTAGCCTTGGTCGGTTGCACCTCAAGTTTTTGAATAAACATTGACATATTAGTTGAAACTGTCACGTAATTTAAGATGGCTTTGGATTTCAGCCCTCGCCACGTCGGTTTCCCTCGGATGTCGCCTAACGTGACTCCATTTAGGATTGTGCAATCTCTAGATTGTAACGTGGACCTCCAATCGACCCCTCTTTTGTGTTTGGTTGTGGCCATTTTCGGTACGTCTTCGAGTACTTTATTGTTTTCGTCCAGACAAGTGCAATTAAGGTCGCCCACCAATATTATCCATGGGTCATGCCATTTAGCTTTCAGATCATCAATTACCTCTGCTACGTCCCTTGGAAGGGATTTGTTTCCTTTAGCTCCTGGTACCCAGTATATATTCATCAGCACAACGTGCTGGTGGTGGTGATCGTCTAGGGGCGACGATGTTTCCAGGACTAAGATTTGAATATATGGAGTCAAGTTCCAAGAATGAATCACATTCCAGTTTAGTTCTTTTTTTATCGCTATCAGCAGACCCGCCATTGGTCTTCCTTTTTCTCCTTTTTTTGCTGGGTTTATATTTACTGAATAGCCTTCGATCAGGGGAGTTTCTCTCAACCACGTTTCCTGCAGGCATAGTACATCTGGCATTTCTTTTTCAAATTCATTTTTTGTTAGAAGGTGGTTGAATCCCCTTGTATTCCAGGAAATAAGGGACCATGTTTCCTTTTGTGTTACTTTCCGGCTCTATAGTGTCTTCATTTTTCCTGCTGCTAGGTTGGCCAACCATACCCATCTCTCCTGTTCTCCGTCTTGAGGTTGGGTAACCTGCGATTGTTTCATGGCTTTTTTATGCGTATCGTACGCCTCTTGAAAGCAAGCTTTCTTTGAGATAGTTTCTTGATCCAGTACCTCTGGTTTTGTTTCTTTATTGTTTTTATCGGTTATCTTGAACCCCTTCTTTCTTATGGTCCTCTCTTCGGTTAGTAATAGCTGGTGAATCACCTGGGAGCACGGAAACCCGAATACTATCCATATACCTTTTGTCAGGAAATTCTATCAGGGTTATATCACTAGAGCTGATTAATCTCAAGGCTGGTATATGGTGGAACAACCTTAGGACATTTGCCCGGTTTAGAATAAGACCGTCGTCTGTATGTACTAGTCTTTCCAAAAGAAGACCTCTGCCCTTTTTTTCTGTTTAATCTGCGTTTCGGCAGTCTCGAGGGACTAGTCCGGAAATCATCAGTTCCACTGATCTGCTCACTTTCTTCTGTGGTGTATTCCTTGAATTCCAAAATAGGTATGGGGCTGTTTATATTTTGATTTTCCAGGTTTCTTGTTGGACTTTTAATTGGTATATTTGAGCTTCCCGTCATTGTTGTCTTTAATTTTTTCTTACTTACAGTTTCGAGCTTGACTGTATTATTTTCCTTTTTTGTTGTTTCAGCTTTGTTTGCGTTTTCCCCAATTATCCTCTTGTCATCCAACATTGGTTTGACTCCCCTTTCTCGTTCCGTCTGTACTTGTTCATCAGTTATTTCAATTTCCTCTTCTTCTGACTCACTATCAGTTGAGACGTTGTCATCCGAGATGGAGTAAGTGGACATATCCATTAACTCCTGATCGGAGTCATCCATTTCTGCTGCTTCATTGTTATTTAGACTCGTACTTGTTTGCGTATGGCTACCAATGTTTCGATTTACCACAGTAGTTGCTGCTTCCTTTGGTGTGCTCAGACATTTGAAAAACGATTTGCTTTTATTTGATTTACATACCCTCTGCGGCGGTTGATTTTTTGTTTTTTTAAGTATCTGTAATGGTTGAGTAGATTTTGCTTTCTTATCATTCGTAGCGATTTGCTCCCTTCGTTGCAATGCAGTGATACCTTCCATCTGTTTTACGTCCTTTTTTTTAAAGATTTCGCATAATTTTGAATTCTGCTTATCTATTTTTGATACCTCAATATCTTTTTCATGCTGCGAAAGGTCTAAGGTTTTTTGAGGTGTGTGTTGTCCTTTTTTGTGATCTGTTTTGCTTTCTGATCGTTGGTCGCCATGGCTCTTCTTTGAGTTTCGTTTTCCGCAGAGATTTTTGAGGTATTTGGCACCAGTTGATTATTTTCTTTATTTTTTTCCTTTCCTTTTATTGTGTTCATTGTATCTGTAGTTGTTTCTCCTTTCCTCGGAGTTGGGATTGGACATTCAACCTGATTACTTAGCTCTTCTAAGGTCCCTTTTTCAATCGTATTTCCAGTACGTTCTTTCAAATGCTCTTCATTTGCATTTTCTTCTATTTATGATTGCAATTTTGCTAATTCTTTTGAATGAAAAACAGAGCAGTCCGAACCACCTAGAGAGTCTCTCCTAGGATCTGTCCATCGGTTTTCCTTCTCTTTCATAATTGGTTCTAGGATGGTGTGTAACATATAGGAGATTCTTTGCTCAACATTTTGCATATTTTTTTGGATGGCCGACATGAATCCTTCAATGAAGATTGTCTTAGAATGAACCATTGCTAGCAATGTAGTGTGGTCCTTCAGAGTATCCGTAGCATCTTCGTGTAGTTTCATGTAAGGGGCCAGGATCGCTGCCATTGTTGTAATCATCAGGAAGTCATCCTTTTCACACTTTTCTCCCCCTGTCTTAGGTTTGTTGGTCATCTCCCTCTCTTTCTGAGGTGCTTCTATCGTTGATGATAGCGTGTTCAAGTTTGAGTCTTGGTCATTTTCTGTTTGAATTAACTGGTTTTTGGTTTCCCCTTTCATGGTTTGAACGGCCGTCTCTACAGTTTGTGGCTCTTTATCTATTAATATTGAGTTTTCCAGCATAACAGCGTCAGGGATTTCGTTTGCCGTGGTGTTTTTATGAGTTGGTTTCCTTTTGGGTGCATTCCCAGAAATGCCTGTCCCCCAATTTAGTAGGGATTGTTTCCCAAAAAAATGATTATTTCTGTCTTGAGCATCCCCTGAGGATAGGGTCCTGGGTTACCATATTTTTTTTTCTAGGTCTGTATATCTTATAAAGTCCATTCTAATTGGTTTGGGGGTTATTGTTTTACCTTTCGTTCCGTTAAAGGTTCCTTTCGCTGTTTTTGCTAAATCTTCCACCGTAGTATTGGGTTCTAACCCGGGAATATCCTCAGATAGTTGAATTAAATCCTTTGCCTTAGTAATATTTTTTTCTACTGTTTTTGATCTTATCTCTAGTACAGGTGATGGCTTCTCTGACACATCTTCCTTTGAAAGGTCAGTTTCCCTTGTAGCTTCTAAGTCATACTCATTGTTGTTGGATGTTTCATTTGCCATAAGGGCCAGAGTTTCCTTAGACTGCTTTGCATCAGCTGAACTTTTCTGAGGCTGAGGTGATTCGTCCGTTTCAATCATATTGTCAAGTTGATGGAATATGAAATTGTTCATGGGTGGGTTGACCTCATTGCTCTCTGAGTTTAATTGTATGTCTTCCTGTAGCGGCTCCTTCCCTGTTTGATTGCTGATCTTAACCTCTATCATGAACGGACCGAGTACTGCTCCTTGATTATAATCTTTCGTTCCGTGATTCGGAGTCATGCTTTCCTTAACTAGCACTGATTCGTTATCCTTGTCTTCGGATAATATTAAATCATCTATATGGTTGTTTGGTACAGGGTGGTCACCCAATCTAGTTGATAGCACTACTTCTGCCATTAGATATTTGGAGATCATATGTGTATTAGTTTGGAACACTGATATCAAACCTTCAAATGGGGCTGTAAGTTACTTGTCCCCTGATGTTGTCTGGTTATGTCAGTTGTTTGCAGTGTTCGGGATCAAAAGGGTCGAACCCCAGCAGTCTCCCTTTCCTTAGGGCTTTAAATATAAATTTTGATCGATTCGCAGGGTGGGATAAAAGGGGTCAAACCCCAACAGTCTCCCTACCCCAAAAAAAAAAAAAAAAAAAACAACACAACTGGTGATGTTAGCTTGCTTATCCGGGGTGATCCTAGCGATTTTTTATCCTTTGGTCATATGACTTGTTTAGCTTTGGGATATCCCCCAGATGTACAGATGATTTTTTAAAATAAGTGACCCACCTGCACGTGACTTCCGCGGGGAGTTTCCCGTATATTTTTCATGCTCAGCCGACCAGCCAAACAGCAGCGCCCTTGTCCCCGCAGCGGGCTTAACGCCGCGAGGGTGGATTGCCCTCGAATAAAAGCCCAGAATGAGTCACGTGATCAGTCACGTGATCGTGACCGCGCTCCGCCTCCTCCAGGAAGCGAGCGCACTGCAGCGTTGGGGCTTCCAAGATTAATGTTGGGAGATCAAACAGCAGGCTGCAAGTAGGTAGAAATCACAATTTTTGAGTCACCATTATCCACACCGCTCGGGGGGATTGCCCTCGAATAAAAGCCCAGAATGAATCACGTGATCAGTCACGTGATCGTGACCGCGCTCCGCCTCCTCCAGGAAGCGAGCGCACTGCAGCGTTGGGGCTTCCAAGATTAATGCTGGGAGATCAAACAGCAGGCACCAGGCATAGATTACCCACAAAGAAGAAAACCGCTTGCTGCAACGTCACGGCAAAGCGTCAAAGCAGTACTTAAACGTTTACTTGCTTGTGCTTGTGCGTCCTAGGACCTGTGATCCAAGAACTTGCTTTGAAGAAACCAGTATCTACCTTTGGTATTTCTGCTATTTTTGGTCCTTAAACTAACCACGTGACAGACTTAACAAATCAGTATAGTCCTTGTCCATGACCACACTGTCCCTTCTCTTCAACTTCCACTTTCTTAAATCGGTTGAAATTGCATTCACTGATCTTCACAATCCCGTGGAGTACGCGAAAAACCTTCCTCCGTTCCCTGATCATTTGGTATCGACCACCGAACCTTCACTCTCTCAAAGCACTCCCAACAGTCTCCTTTTAATACCTTCTCCTCGCTGGGCTTTTGGTCCACCTGGTATGCTCCCGACCTCACCCATACACCTTGGTAATGCTTCTTATTCTAATGCAGTATGTCACCTTCTAGGATCCCCAGTAGGTGGCACTGTAGCAATTGTCCTAGGCCTATCTAATTCAATGCATTATACCTAAGAAGATATTTAAATGACGGCAAACCGGACGGAAGATATGATAAAGAATGAACACGCACTGCTAAGTATACAGTTGGTGAATCATTGTAACAGTCCAGGATATAACATAAAAGACGCAAGCATGACAAACCTAAATGGCAGTCTGAAAACAAAGAGACTAGGGAAAAATAGAAACATAAAGGACTCATATGTTTAGTGCGCTGCAAACTAAATTAGAAAACCTATTTTTCCAGCTGCTGTTCTATGCACTTGGCCAAGGGTCTGCAACCTCTGACTCTCCAGATGTTTTGGACTACAACTCCTATGACCCCTACAATAACTCTACTGGCTAGGACTGATGGGAGTTGTAGTGCAAAACAACTGGAGAGCCAAAGGTTGCCGACCCTTGCTTGGCTCTAGGTGCACTGTGTTGGCCAAGAAGAGGTTATTAACTTTTGAAATGCAATTGATATGATATGATATGATATGTAATTCATAACGCACCTATATACAAGTGTTTCAAGGCGCGACGAGGCAAGGGAGGGGGAACAGAGGGAAGACAGACAACGATCCTACTAGGCCAGGTGTCATTCAGATCATGCAAGTGCATGCATGGGAAGGGGGAAAGGGGAAAGTGCGTGGGGTAGGGAGAGGGGACAGTGCAATACATGGGATAATAGAATAAATAAAAAATAAGTAAAAGTACGGCCAGCAGGTGGCAAGTGCAAGGGTAAGTGCAGACATCAAGTGTCAAGTGCTGATAGTGGTACTGTAGGGATACAGAAAACAGTCCCCAAGTGCGGGGGTTGCCAGGAAGGCAGTGCAGGTGTGCGACTGGGGGGGGGACCTGGGCCCGAGATCAGAGGGTGGCCAGGTAACCAGTGCAGTTTCAGTTTCAGCCAGGAAGTCAGCAGGGGGAGAAGAGGAGAAAAAGCAGAAACAAAGAGAAAGGTTTTGAGGTGCTTCCGGAACCGGAGATGATTCTCCTCAAGTTTCATAAAGGCGGGGAGGCTGTTCGAGAGGGAGGCCCCAGCCAAAGAAAGAGATCTACCACCAACTTGTTACTTGGAGAAGCGACTGACCCTGAGGGAGTTGGAGGCGGATGAGGAAAGAGCTCGAGAAGGAAGATATTTAGGAAGAGACAGTTGAAGGTATTTCGGCCCCAGGCCCCAGAAGGCCTTGTGGACAATGCAAAGGGTTTTGAACTTAATCCCTGCAGCCACTGAGAGCCAGTGCAGAGATTTCAGTCCTGGAGAGATACGATCCCTGGGCTGGAGGCCAAGGACAAGTCTCGCAGTCCTGTTCTGGATGAGTTGCAGAGGGCGGAGAGTAGAACAGGCAGATTAAGAAAGAGGCTGTTCCAATAGTCCAGCATAGAAAGAACCAGAGCTCTGGAGACAGTGAGCTTCTGGGGGAAGGAGAGGAAATTAAGAATACCTCTGAGGAGGTGCAGCTGGTAGTGTGACTTCTTAGAGATGTCAGAGATGTGAGGAGAGAACGAGAGTGTGGGGTCGAAGATGAGCCCGAGGTTTTTAGCCTCACATGTTGGAGTAGGAAGAGGGCCAAGAGAGGCTGGCCAGAGAGTGACAGGAAAAGAGGGAGCAGGTGTGCTGATGAGGAGAATCTCTGTTTTACTGGCATTAAGGCAGAGATCATTGGTGGCACACCACTCCCGGATGGCGGACAGACAGAGATGAGAGAGGGAGAAGAGGTGGCTGAGGGTAGCCTGAAAGTGAGCTGAGTATCACCCGCATATCACTTGGGGCAGAGTGCGGTAATGTGGTGGGCAAGAAGTGCTAGGTATTGGTTGAACAGCAAGGGAGAGAGGTTAGACCCTTAGGGAACACCACAGGTAGAGATAGAAATAGAGGAGAGGAAGGACCCAAGTTGAACCTGGGAGGGTCGATCGCAGAGGAAAGAAGTCAGCCACACCAGGGCCTGACCGGTGTTCCCCAGGTTATCACAGAGACGGGTGAGCAGGATGGCATGGTTGACTGTGTCAAAGGCAGAAGAGAGATCAAGTAAGATGAGGAAATAGGGGGTGTTGGAATTAAGGAAGGAGAGCAGGTTTTCACAGATGTTCAGGAGAGCTGTTTCCATGCTTCTGGCAGCTCTGAAGCCAGACTGATGATCATGGAGACAACCAACAGATTCAGTGTGAAGATTGAGCTGGGCGATGGCCACCTTTTCTAAGAGTTTGCCCAGGAAAGGAGCGATGGAGATTGGGCAATAGGTAGCCGGGTAGGGTGGGTCGGCAGAGGGTTTCTTAAGAAGAGGGCTTTGAAGGGAATGCTTCACAGGAGGAAGGGAAGACTCCAGTGGCGAAGGAGTGGTTGCAGGAGTTGGTCAGGTCAGGAGCCAGGGAGTCAATGTGGTCCTTGATGGTTTTGGAGGAACAGGGATGAACCTGTTTTGATGAGACTTTCATGGATCGGGCTTGTCTAGAAACCTTGTCAGGGGAGAACAGGGGAAAGGCAGAGAAGGAGGGAGGAGAGGTGGCCAAAGAAGGGCCAGAAGAAGAGCAGGGAGAGGGCCTGGGAAGGGACAGGAGAGGTAGAAACTGCGGCAGGATTGGCCAGTTCCTTGCAGATTTTAAAGAGTTCAGCCGAGTTGTTAGATAAATGCCGCAGAGATGCGGCCTTGGACATGAGCTCTCTTGTTGGTGAGGACAGAGAGCCGGTATTGCCTTTGGAGCAGGCGGCAGGCCAGTTTGTCAGAGGATGTACATGAAGCATGCCATTTCCTCTCAGCCACCCTGCACTTGCCTTTAAGGGTGACGAGGTCTGAGTCGTACTAGGAGTTGCACTTGGCTTTGGGCTTCAGGCGGATCCTCATGACAGGGGCAAGAACATCAAGAGTATCAGATATAGCAGAGTGGAGCATGGAAAGGGCTGTGTCAGGGTGTGAGTAAGCCAGAGGGATGAGAAAGTGGCAGCGAAAGCCTCAACTGACACGCGCTTCATGGGTAGGATGACCGAAACGGTGGGTGTCAGTGACAGAGTTGGCTTGGCCTGAGAGGTAGAGAGGGTGAGCTGGGAGGAAAGGAGAAAGTGATCACTCCAGGAGAGCGGAGTGATGAGAGGGATAGAAAGGAGAAGGTCTGAGAAGATCAGAACATCCAGAGTGTGCCCTGCAGAGTGAGTCGGCCAGAGGGGAGAATAGAGAGTGAGAGAGAGTCGCAGAGGTCGTGAAAGAGTACAGAGGAAGGACAGGAAGCATCCAGGTGGATGTTGAAGTCTCCAAGAAGGAGGAGTTAAGTGGTCGAGATAGGATGGAAGAGGAGAGGTCTGCCCACTCAGAGAGGAAGGAGAAGAACTGACCAGGCTGATAGATAGTAGCCACAGTAAGGGAATGGCTAGGAAAGAGAAAGAGCCTGCAGACAAAGTATTTGAAAGAGGAGTAGGAATGACAGAAGCAGGAATCCACTCGGGGAAGATCAGGGCTACACCCCCTCTGGAACGGTTGGACCTGGGCGCGGAGAGGATATTGTAGCCGTCAGGGAGGAGAGTGTCAAAGCTCGTGACAGAGCTGGCCGTGAACCATGTCTCGGTGAAACCGAGGACATCGAGGTCAAGTTCCTCCAGAAGGCGGCACATGTCGGAGGAGTGTTTGACAGCTGAGCGAGAGTTAACAGTGGCAATATGGAGAAGGTTGCCGTCCTTGAAGGATTTACTGGGAGGGGTACAAAACAGAGGTATGCCCTACAGAGGTGTAGAAGAAGCCCGAGTGGGGGAGGGCAAGGTAGCCAAGGAGGAGGCAGCAGGCGGAGGTGAGGAAGCAGTGGAGAGGGGAGTGGGTAGAGGGGACAGCAGGAGAAGAAAGGAAATTTATGAGGCGCGGGAAGCGTCTATCGAAGAGGAGAAAGTTGGCCTGAGGGCCTTGGACCAAGATGGTACCATTCACATAAACATTCATGATGACCTTAGAGGAGTGGAAGGAGGCCAGGAGGGCATCCCACCGGGTGCCACCATTAATGGGAGAGGAGGAGAAGGGAGAGAGCACAGAGACCATATGTAGGGTCCATAGGTCTGATGAGGGAACGACAAAGAGGATGTTCGTGAAAGCTTGCCTGGAGGAGGCACTGGTATAGGTGTCAGTGATAGGGAGACCTGGGTTGGAGACCAGGATGTCTTTTTTAGGTATTACCCAAATTGATCATTTACAATTGTTCGAATGAACAATTGACCGATTTGAAAGGGTCACAATTGACCTTTTCACAATTGACTGTATATATAGGGTTTTGGGGGGGGGTTGCATTGGGTTGGGGGTTGCGGGGGGTTTCCGCTAGCATATATGTAACAATTGACCTTCACAATTCCGTCAATTGTGAAAAGGTCAATTGTAATTCGAACAGTTGTAAAACAAACAATTCGTATACAACCCCTTTTTAAACTTCTTCCTACCAGATTTAGGTTGGAGAGTAGGATAGTCAATAGAGAAGCAGTTAGAGAAAAGAGGAGAGACAGAGAGCACCATAGAGTAGGTAGGGAGAGGAGAGAAGAGGAAGGGAGAGGGAAGGGGAGAACACTAGGGAAGGACCAAGGGCAGGCTGCAAGCAGACGAGACAGAGAGAGGCAAGTTGAACAATTGGACAAGACCACAGACACTCAGGGCCTCATTACATGGAAGGCGGTAAGGGTTAATGGTCATCGGTAAGGGTACCGGTGACCGTTAACCCTTACCGCCTTACTATGAGGTCCCTTTGCGGGTTGGTACTTTAACGCCTGCTTTTTAGCAGGCGTTAAAAACCAACCCACAAAGGGACCAGAGTGCTAATTACGGTACCGCAATTTGCGGTACCATAATTAGAACCTTCCCCATTCCCATTATGCACTATGGGGCAAAAATGAGAATGGGGAAGGGCAATGGGGGAAGGGGGAATTACCGCCCCGCCAACCTTGGAATAGGGCGGTAATTCCCATTTCCTCCAAGGCGGTGCCAGTATTTTACCGGCATGGACCAAGGTGCTAATAGCACCTTGGTCCACCACCTACCGTGTAATGAGGCCCTCAGATTTAAAAGACTATCACAATGCAATTTTAAAAAAACAGGAGAAAACACACCTAAGTTTGAGAGGCCTGAAAAGAGGGGAAACGGCCTAGGTTTCACAATGCAATATTTAAATACTTTCACAATGCAATATTTAAAAACAGGAGAAAACACACCTAAGTTTGAGAGTCCTGAATAGAGGGGAAAAAGGCCTAGGTTTTACATTGCAATTTTTTAAAATACTTTCACAATGCAATTTTGAAAACAGGAGAAAAAACACCTAAGTTTGGGAATCTGCTAGGTGGACAGGGGTAAGCAGGGTAGCGTGCGGGTCAACCCTGGTAGATGGCTGTCAACTGGCTTCCCCTGCGGACACCTGCAGACACAACCAGGAGCTGCCACTATGGGAGCCGCCCTTTGCCTACGGGCTCTTAGCAGTGGGGGCTGCCAGGCAGAAGCTGCCCTGGGAAGGTCAGTAGTGAAATAAAGGGGCAGCCAATCAGGGTGGTAGGCGGGCTGGAAGGCAGGGGGGTGGGAAACGAGCACAAGGAAACACAGAGGGGAGAAGGGAGGATGGAGTCGCAAGCCTCAGCAGAGGCTCCTCACCTCAGGATGTTCACCGGCAAGTGCCTGAACCAGCGGATGCACCAGAGCGTATACTGTTCACAGTGGATGGGCTGGGCCCAATCAGAGGCTCGGGGGGTGGAGCGGGAGGCGGGTAAAAGGGAAGCAGGAAGAGGGAGGAGGATGGGGCAGGGGAGAGGGGACAGAGCGCGGAAAGCACAGGAAGTCCACCAAAGTAGTGAAGAAGGGGTCGCAAGCCTCAGGCAGCAAGCATTTCACTCACCCTGTCTAGCCATACGTGTTCTGAATGAAAGGTGGAAGAAACAACTGACAAAACCAAAAGTTTGGTCTTTTTTGTAGTGAAAATATTTTCAGTACTGTCAGGTATCTGCCATCATATGCCAATGCATCCCACATCCAATGCTTAATTTGTGCAGGTGTTTGTCAGGGCTGAGTGGTGGGCCTTATTTACCAGCACCAACACGTATTATGTTAGCACCGTTCTTAACAGCAGAATTGCATTGTCTAGGCTATTTAATATTTTTTATTTATTTTTACTGTCAATCTCTGTAGAGGCACAACAACTTCGCTGGTTGAAGGCCAACTCACCCCCAAGTTCCTCGCGCATTGTTCGACTATTCATGAAACACAGGAGCTAGGCCGGCACTGTTGCATGAGTAGTGTTAGAATGGCATATCCATTTTCATAAATGCATTGAAGGTGATGGCATTTGGGCTGGCTACGCCCATGCGCTTCCCCAGTCAACCTGCATAAATCATGCTACAGCAGTGTAACAACCAGCAGCAGTGTCGGACTGTAGAGTCATGAGTGGTACGAAGTGGGCGGGAACAGTCAGGAGCAGTGTTCCGCTACTTTTTTGGTACACTTCTTCCATCGGCAGCAATAAGGCACATTTGTCTATTGTTACGGGGTAAACGGCCATGCAACCACAAATTACACTGAGCTGTGGGACAGATCAACTTCTCTTTAATTCTCTTAACACTTTCCCACTTTCACTTTCCCCTGTTCCTCCCCTTCCTCCCCACTCCCACATGCCCTCCCTTCATCAAGTGCCTTGCCCTTGAAGGGCCCGCTCATTTCTTCTCCACAAAACCTCCCCCTTACTTATCATGGAAGTTCCTGGGCTTACATTTGTTCAATTAGTCCTGATGGTCTCTTCACTAACCATTGTGGTCTTCCGGGTGATTCGCGAGTCTCGCTCGTTCTCTCCACGGTCTCTTGAGGACTAGCCTCAGGTTGGTCGACGTTGTCTTTTAGTTCCTTCTCTCCTTGTGATGGCTCTATGGTTTCAGGTTCAGGTTATTACTCGCTCATCTCCTGTCGCTGTGACCATTGATCCTCTGACATCGGTTACAAGAAATGGCTTAGGGCTCTATCGTGGGTCTGTCTTCCTTTGGTGTCTTTGCCATACCAGGACCAGTTCCCTAACTGGTGCTGTGGTTCTTTTTCTCCTCTTCACTGGTCTGCCCATTCCGTGGATTTTCTTTTCCTTTTGACATCTCTCTGTATTTCCGTATCTTGCTCTGCTGTGTAGACCTCCAGCTGTATCAAGCCTGTTCAGGGCTTATATCTGATCATGATCTCCATAGGCGTCTTGTCTGTAGCTACGTGTGGTGTGTTCCGGTAGCTTCACAGCATTTGGCACACTGCTTGAGGGGGGCGTGTCTGGTCTGGGAGGGCCTTGTGTCTGGTCTGCTTGATGGTGGCTCCACCATCCCGTTGGCTTGCTGCCATAGCAGTGTGATTTTTTTATGGTGGAACACTAGGCGTGCTTCTAGCTTCCAAAATTCTTGTCCTTGGAAGAGGGGCCCATTGTCCGTCTTCACAACATTTGGTGTCCCCCACTCACTTAATAATTCATCTATCACTCCTACCATGTGATGGAATGCGGTGGACTGCACTTGTTTTACTACTGGGAATCTTGAGTAGTCATCTATTGCCACGAGTAGGTGGTCCCCTTCCTCGAGCGGTCCATAGAAATCCCCGGCTAGTCGCTGCCATGGTCCTTCTGGTAGTGGTACTATCTTTAGGGGGCACAGGGCTGTGTTAGCCACTGCTCTTTGACACGCTTGATAGTGGGTCAGTATGTCCTCAACCACTGCCTCCATATATGGGAACCACACTTGATTGCGTAGTATCTTTTTCATATTTGCTAGTCCTCAATGACCTTTGTGTGCTATATTTACCATTGTTTGCCTGAGGCACTTGGGGACTACCAATCGGTTTCCTCTCAGTAGAATGCCGTGTTCCATGGTGGCTAGTTCTCTGTGTAGTTTGGCCACCCTTTCTATTGCTTTTCTGTCCACTCCCCGTTCTCAAACAGTTCCTTGTGCTAGCTCTTCCTTGCGGTATTTCTTCCACCTGTATTTAGTCCATTGTTGGTGTTGAGGTGCTCCGGCTGGTAGGCGCATCCCTTCGCTGGGTTAGGTGGGTGGCTACATTCCTCCAGGTACTGCAGTGGTGGTCGTATGTCTAGGTCTTCCATTGCTCTAACCATACCGGTTTGAGTTTGAAATGTAGGTGGGTTCTTCGCCACTCTCCTCGCTGTCTTTTTTTTGTGTGTGGGATGGCTTGTTGGCTGTCTGCGCTGCGCTTCGCTTCTATGACGGTATGTAGCCTCCGTCTCTCACCGTCTGCTTTGGCTTTATGGGTCGTATTACTGCCTCGCCACTCGCCTGTGCGGCCACTCCCTTCTCCGGCCTTCAGTGTCTTGTCCTCCTTTGAGGAGCCATCCACTGCCGCTTCGCAGCTGCCCTTTCCTTACCAGCAGAGCCTCTCACCGGCGCTCCTGGTTCCTCCCTCAGGCCATGGGTGTGCAGTGATCTTCTCTGTGGGTTGTGTCAGCATAGGCATGGAGCCTGCGCTCGATTACCTTTGTTGCCAGTTTTTATGGGGTAAATGGCCATTCCACCACAAATTGCACGGAGCCGTGGGACAGATCAACTTCTCTTTACTTTCTCACTTTCCCACCTTCACTTTCCCCTGCTCCTCCCTTCATCACGTGTCTTGCCCTTAAAGGGCCTTATTGTTTCTTCTCCACAACAGCTAGACAGACACTGTACTAAGAGTGGTGCCACGCACCACCTTTTATCTAACAGATGGGTACATGACTTGTGGAAATTTGACAGACAGCGGGTGGTAGCGCTTTTGTTCCGCCGAGAGTTTGGACACTTCCAGGCACATGCATCGCCTTCCTGAGCCTTTCCACCTCCGTGGGATGTGACAATACTGAGGC
This sequence comes from Ambystoma mexicanum, assembly GCF_040938575.1. NCBI lineage: Eukaryota > Metazoa > Chordata > Amphibia > Caudata > Ambystomatidae > Ambystoma > Ambystoma mexicanum. The sequence goes on from NC_090932.1 coordinate 1,578,852,300, forward strand.
ACAAGGTGAGTGTTAAACAACCCGTAGCCCATATCTTCAGTCACTGGTGCACAGACCCATGCTTCTAGCAGCCCACAGGCAGGGATAAAGGAAGGACACCAGCAGCTGCACCACCAGGCAAGGAATGGTAAACTGTCATGCTGCTGAGTATGCAGAGTGCCAGGTTTATAGAGTGTACTCTCTCCCTAATTGCATCCTGTCTGAAGTTGTACTTGATTAAAACAGAATATTTACATGTTTGGTAACATTGAAAACTAAAAAGGGTATGGAATTTCTGGCAGAACCCATTAACAGTGCATGAGAGATTGCTTCACACACATAAGAAGATTCCGGCATAATATGTATTCATGTCTAGTGCATATGTATATAGATGTGAGAGCTGACATGCTACCTCATCTCCCAACGGTACCACACAAAAATGTCTTCGCATGACAGTGGAATGCAGAAGTCCAAAGAAGGGGGCGCTGTTTTGATGTTGCTCAGGCTGCCAGCAGTGTGGTTGGCAGTCTCTGTGGCTTTGATGTCATTAGGAATGCTACTGCTACATTGTGACTTGCCACAAAACTCTTTCATTGGAGATAACCTAAAGTGCTAGTCCTAGACTACTGAAAGTTACCAGCCTGAGCAAGACATGCTGCCACTGTGCCATCAAAAGAAGAGCAGTAGGGAGAAGTGCTCTTACACTTTAGTCTCCCTAAAAGTATTTGCGCCGGTTACATGTCTTTATATTGAATGCACATAGCTCAAATCTTTTATATTGAAAACATTTATAGTGAATGGACCCTTTTGGGGTGTCCCCCCAAACCCCTGTTTCCCGCCCCTAAAAACCCACCCCGACCGTTTATTTAATCCTTTACCGCACCCCTAAATGCATTCACTATAAAGGTTTTCAATATAAAAGTTTTGATATAAATGTTGTTCAATATAAAATATTCGATGTAAAGACTGCATACCTGTCATGATGCCTACCCCCGGAGCACCAGGCCAGGCCCAGCACCCCCAGGAGCAGGCATCATGCCCCCAGGTAAAAGCCCAGCAGCCCCTTATAGGGGCTCTTTGGACTCTGTCCTGGCGCCGTTGGCACCAGGCTCATAAAGGAAGGTGTTTTGTGCACTTACCTGATGCAGACCATGCTGCACGCTTCAGGCCTCCCTGAGACCTGAAAGGGACTATTTTTTCATTGGGACTATTTTGCCACTCGGGCGTGGCCAGGGAAGGATACTTACCTGGAACTACTTTGGGGGCTATTTAAGCCACGCCCAGACAGTAGCTCACGCTTCACGTTGTTCTGCATCCAAGCAGCTGAACGCTCACCGTGTCTGCTCCTGCATCTGGTCTCCAGCCACGCCCGCCTCGATCCTGGAAAACCTGTAAGGAAAGAAGAGAAGAGAAAGGTGAAAACCAAGAATTTTATCAAACTTCTTACCTGCATCCGGAACCTTCACGCCAGCGTTCCTGTTCCTGAGAAAAGACTTTCATTTAAAAGCACTGCGTTGCTCGCTGCAGTGCCGCGCTTCACTCACCTGTCCTCGGGAGTTCTTCTGGGTCCACCGCGACTGTCTGCATCGGTCGCCACATCTCTACGCCTAGGGGAGAGAAGAAGAGACAAAAGTTGAGCAGAAGGAACATATGAGGAAAGCCTAATTTTCCGCCATAACACTTACCGGTCTTCTGTTGGTGGACCACTCCTCATTTCGGGTCGGCGCCGCTTCGTTGGCAGGTACCGCACCCCAGCCCCTATGGGGAAAGGACAAAAGACATTACTGGAGGAATATAAAGACATTAATAAAGATCGCCTCCATCGCTAACTCACCTGAGTTTACCATCGGCAATTCAATCCCTCAACGCATCGCCTTCATTCTGCACCTGAAATAAAGGACAGATCACAGGTTAGGAAGACAACAGAAAAGGAGGCTCAACACTTGAACTTTTGTAATCTTCATACTTACGGCGTTCCGCTCGGAAAAGTCAAGTGGATTTTGCCAGCGCCATTCTGAAAACCAGTGAAGTAACTGGACTAACACGCGCCCCTGCACCAGAAGCAGGATGGAGAGTTCATCCTTTCAAACCATAAGGTGAGCTTCAACCGGGGATTTGGGAGGAAGTTAGAGAAGAACGAAGGGGGGAAGGGGGGAGCAAGCACACTATTCTGCAGACTGTTAATCCCCTTTCTCACCTGCAGAAGGATATTCCTACGGGCCAGACAAGCAAGATTTGAGGGTCCTGTTCAGTCGGTGTTCCGAGTTCTGCGCATCACGCTCGAAGAGGCCACAGCAACCCAGACTAGACCAGCGCCTCCGTGGGAGTCAGGTGAGCGTTACAGAACGCGAAGCCTTCCTACAAATTCCCACCCAGGCGCTATGGAAACTTCTGAGACTGATCAGTTGGCCCAACTACTGGGGGAATTACGGGCCGAAGTACACGCTGCTCGTCAAGAGACTAATGCTCTCAGGAGGGAAGTGATTGTATCAAAGGAAAGAACTGATGACCTGGCTAGACAGTTTTTGCAAGGTCAAGCTGGACACACTCCTCTACCCGGTTCCGGGGGGAACCCCGCTCCTGTGGTTCCCAGTAACCCTGTGCAGATTATTCTACCTGGAAACATGCCGCTGGCCCCACCCGAACGCTTTGCTGGGGACCCCAAACGATTCGCCGTATTCATGAATCAGTGTCGTTTGCACTTCCTATGCAGACCTGGGGCCTTCCCTAATGACCAGACCAAGGTAGCCTTTGTATTGTCATATCTCAGCGGCTGTGCTGCCGATTGGTCAGTTCCACTGGTTACTCAAGATGACCCGATTCTCCATGATTTTCAAGGATTTCAAGCAAGCATGGAAAGGTTATTTGCTCGACACTCTCAGGGGCAGGCTCTGGATGACGAACTCCTATCCCTGCGACAGGGCAATCAGGACCTCCTATCCTACATTGCAACCTTTAATAGACTAATTGTGGAAACTGGGTGGCCAGAGGATAAAAGAATCACGTTATTTTATCGAGGTCTACGCGGAGAACTTAAAGATGTCCTGGCCCAAGTTGTAAATCCGCCCCAAGAATGCACAGAATATATAGACTTAGTGGTCCAATTGGATCACAGACTTCAAAACAGAAAAGCAGATCGGTCCAAGTTTGAGACTCGGGTGTTGGTCAAGACCCACGCTAACCCCAAGGGTGCTGATGTCTCTGAGCCTATGCAAATCGGAGGGGTTAAAGGACCTTTAACTCAAAAAGAACTTGAAAGAAGATGGCAGATGCAATTATGTCTTTATTGTGGGTCCTCTGGACACTTTCTACGAGATTGCCCGGCAAAACAGCCCAAGAAGGTGGTAGTAGCCACTGATAAAAACCATGAAGACTCTGTTTCGGGAAACGACCACGCCCGACAAGCGTAGGGGTCCGCTTGCCGAGCTTGAAAACGAACTCTCAGACCTCGCATTTCATTGTGCCAATGGTCCTCGTAGATCCGGAACAGCCTAAGCGGTTGCATGCAATAAAGGCATACATCGATAGTGGGGCTATAGGAAATTATGTGGATCGTGAATTGGTCTCTAGGATTAACCTCCCTCTGCGTCCTAAAACCAGCAAAGATGTCATCACCACAGTCGATGGAACCGAAATTGCCTCTGGACCGGTAACAGATTCCACTGCTGAGGTGACACTTATAGGTCCGGACGGCCATCGGGAGGCAGTTGTGTTTGATGTAATCAAGGCTCCACAGTTTCAGGTTATTCTCGGAATCCCTTGGTTAGAGACACATAATCCTCGAATTGATTGGCGAGCGAAGAGAATAACCTTCCCGGATTGTGCACAAACCTGTTACCCAGAAAATCTGAAGATTAGTCTAGCGTCTGTAACCTCTGTCTCCATGCAACTACCTCCGGAATACCAAGACTTTCAGGATGTCTTCCAAAAGGAACAGGCCAACACGTTACCTCCCCACAGATCGTACGATTGCCAAATCGATCTGGTGCCCGGTGTACAACCCCCTTGTAGCAGGATTTATGCCCTTACTGAACCTGAGAATCTGCATTTGAGACAATATTTAGATCAATACCTAGCTAATGGTTTCATTCGCCCGTCAAAGTCTCCGGCATCCTCGGCTTTGTTCTTCGTGCCCACAAAAGAAGGCAACCTTAGAACTTGTATCGACTACCGCGCATTGAACCAGATAACTGTTAAAAACCGTTACCCTCTGCCTCTGATCCCTGAACTCCTTGACCAGGTGAAGGACGCTTGCGTATACACCAAGTTAGATCTCCGGGGGGCTTATCATCTGGTGCGAGTAAAAGAAGGCGACAAATGGAAAATGGCCTTCCGTACAAAATATGGATTATTCGAATACCAGGTGATGCCTTTCGGGTTGTGCAACGCGCCTGCTGCCTTCCAATTCTTCATGAACGATGTCCTTCGGGAACTCATCGATGTTTGTGTTGTCGTATATATCGATGACATTCTTGTGTACTCCTCTTCGGAATCTGATCACAGAAGGCATGTCAGGGCCGTCCTTGAGAAATTGCGCCAGCACAAACTGTTTGCAAAGCTGGAAAAGTGCGTTTTCCATACCACCGAGGTTGAGTTTCTTGGATTCATCCTGACACCTAAAGGGGTCCGCATGGACTCACGAAAAGTGGATGCCATCCTCAAATGGCCATCACCCAGTTCGGTGAAAGGTGTCCAAAGCATGCTTGGTTTTGCTAATTTTTATCGCAGATTTATCCCGGAATTTTCACGTGTGGTACAACCCATCACTGCACTCTTATGAAAAAATAAACGCTTCGAATGGACCGAGGAAGCCGAACAGGCCTTTCAGGAATTGAAAGCTAAATTCACGTCCGCACCTATTTTGAAGCACCCGCGTCCCGATCTCCCATATATAGGCGAAACCGACGCGTCCAGCTTAGCCATGGGAGCTGTCCTGTCTCAGAGAGACCCTGAAACCAACCATCTGCACCCCGTAGCATTTTGGTCCAGAAAGTTCTCACCGCCTGAGGTAAATTATGCAATCACCGACAAGGAATTATTAGCCATTAAGTCCGCCTTTAAGGCTTGGCGGCATTATCTTCTTGGCGCCAGGCATACCATCACTGTGATCACTGATCACCGAAACTTACAATATTTAAAAACTGCCAAGGCTCAATCGTCACGTCAGCTCCGATGGGCTTTGTTCTTTGCTGAGTTTGATTTTGTAATCACTTACCGCCCCGGCTGTAAGAATGGCAAAGCGGACGCGCTATCTCGAATAGGAATGGGAGAAATAGACACAAACTCAGAACCTGTGCCGATAATTCCCGAACAAAGAATTTTGGGGATAACCTCTTTACAAACCCTTGAAGACATTCAAGCATGGGTAAAACAACTCCTGGACTCTACAGCCTGCAGGATTGGATCCAAAGGGGGTCTTACTTTTCGGTCAACGATGGCCTACCTTACTTCCAAGGACGCTTATTTCTGCCAGAAAAGGAGTTGCAAGAACTGGTTATTTCCCGTCATCATGATACCCTGATGGAAGGACATCCTGGCATTGCCAAAACTGAGGAAAAAATTAAACGACAATTCTGGTGGCCTTTCTGGCGAAAGGATATTAAATCTTTCGTGATGTCCTGTGGAGTTTGTGCCCAAAACAAAGGCCAAAAGACAAAACCCGCCGGTCTTCTTCAGCCTTTAGACATTCCACCAGCACCTTGGCACACCTTGTCACTAGATTTTATCACGGACCTGCCCCCTTGTAATGGATACAATACTATTCTGGTTGTGGTGGATTTATTTTCCAAGATGGCCCATTTTATTCCGTTGAAAGGATTGCCTTCCGCTTCTGTCCTAGCCAAGGAATTCCTCGAAAATATCATCCGTTTGCATGGATTCCCGTCCATACTAGTCTCCGACCGGGGAAGCCAGTTTATTTCTCATTTTTGGAGAAAGTGTTGTCAACTGGCACAAATCGACGTAAGACTCTCAACCAGCCACCACCCACAGACCGATGGTCAGACGGAGAGAACGAACCTGACCCTTGAACAATACCTACGATGTATGTTGCACCAATCGGAGGGTAATTGGAAGGATATTTTATGGGTGGCCGAATATGCATACAATAACTCGGTACACTCTGGAACTGGACAAAGCCCCTTTTATACCCTATATGGACATCACCCTCGTACTTCAGACCTGGACTCACCTCTGAGCCTTGAAATGCCCGCAGTGGACCAGTTGCATTCCACGATAACTCAAGCCTTCAAGGATGCAACTGCACATTTGCAACAAGCGAAAGGGAAATACAAAAAGAATGCGGATCTGCATCCGAGTGAGGCGCCTCCATACCAAATAGGGGATCAAGTATGGTTGGCTACCAAACACTTATTGCTCAAGGGACCCCGAACTTTTAATCCAAGGTATTTGGGCCCTTACTCGATCAAAGCTATAATTAACCCAGTGGCAGTCAAGCTCGATCTACCAGCTAACATGCGGATTCACCCCGTTTTTCATGTGTCACTTTTGAAACCAGTGCAACCAGGAACCAGATTAATAAAGCCACCAGAACCAATCCAGATAGATGGGGAGCCTGAATTTGAGGTGAAGAACATTTTGGATTCTAAGATCTCAAAATCAAAACTTTTCTATCTAATTGATTGGAAAGGGTACGGGCCTCAGGAAAGGTCTTGGGAACCCAGTGACCATGTACATGCACCTCAGCTGGTAAAAAGGTTCCATCGGAATTTCCCAAACAAACCGAAACCTCCAGAGGGAACGACCTTGGGAGGGGCCTTGGGGGGGAGTGCTGTCATGATGCCTACCCCCGGAGCACCAGGCCAGGCCCAGCACCCCCGGGAGCAGGCATCATGCTCCCGGGTAAAAGCCCAGCGGCCCCTTATAGGGGCTCTTTGGACTCTGTCCTGGCACCGTTGGCCCCAGGCTCATGTTGGACATCAGTCCTGGCGCATAGGCGCCAGGCTCATAAAGGAAGGTGTTTTGTGCACTTACCTGATGCAGACCATGCTGCAAGATTCAGGCCTCCCTGAGACCTGAAAGGGACTATTTTTTCATTGGGACTATTTTGCCACTCGGGCGTGGCCAGGGAAGGATACTTACCTGGAACTACTTTGGGGGCTATTTAAGCCACGCCCAGACAGTAGCTCACGCTTCGCGTTGTTCTGCATCCAAGCAGCTGAACGCTCACCGTGTCTGCTCCAGCATCTGGTCTCCAGCCACGCCCGCCTCGATCCTGGAACACCTGTAAGGAAAGAAGAGAAGAGAAAGGTGAAAACCAAGAATTTTATCAAACTTCTTACCTGCATCCGGAACCTTCACACCAGCGTTCCTGTTCCTGAGAAAAGACTTTCATTTAAAAGCACCGCGTTGCTCGCTGCAGCGCCGCGCTTCACTCACCTGTCCTCAGGAGTTCTTCTGGCTCCACCGCGACTGTCTGCACCAGTCGCCACATCTCTGCGCCTAGGGGAGAGAAGAAGAGACAAAAGGTGAGCAGAAGGAACATATGAGGAAAGCCTAATTTTCCGCCATAACACTTACCGGTCTTCTGCTGGTGGACCATTCCTCATTTCGGGTTGGCGCCGCTTCGTTGGCAGGTACCGCACCCCGGCCCCTATGGGGAAAGGACAAAAGACATTACTGGAGGAATATAAAGACATTAATAAAGATCGCCTCCATCGCTAACTCACCTGAGTTTACCATCGGCAATTCAATCCCTCAACGCATCGCCTTCATTCTGCACCTGAAATAAAGGACAGATCACAGGTTAGGAAGGCAACAGAAAAGGAGGCTCAACACTTGAACTTTTGTAATCTTCATACTTACGGCGTTCCGCTCAGAAAAGTCAAGTGGATTTTGCCAGCGCCATTCTGAAAACCAGTGAAGTAACTGGACTAACACGCGCCCCTCCACCAGAAGCAGGATGGAGAGTTCATCCTTTCAAACCATAAGGTGAGCTTCAACCGGGGATTTCGGAGGAAGTTAGAGAAGAACGAAGGGGGAAAGGGGGGAGCAAGCACACTATTCTGCAGACTGTTAATCCCCTTTCTCATCTGCAGAAGGATATTCCTACGGGCCAGACAAGCAAGATTTGAGGGTCCTGTTCAGTCGGTGTTCCGAGTTCTGCGCATCACGCTCGAAGAGGCCACAGCAACCCAGACTAGACCAGCGCCTCCATGGGAGTCAGGTGAGCGTTACAATACCATTTGCACCCTGTTGGGCAGTGCCAGTTCTTTCTTCTTCTACAGTCAAAATAACTTTAACAATAACTATTGGCAATAGGAACGTCGTTGTCCAGGCACCGTAATGGTACTAACTGGGCTGGCATTAATGCAGCAGCTGCAAAATGGTGCGAATGACCAGGCATATAATAGCAATAATTCCTATACACAAGCCAGACCTGTTGGCTTTTCCAATGCTTGTTTTTAAAAGGACTTCGGTGAAGGACATGCATGCTGCTTATAAATCAAGTGGCTGAAGGCAGACGTGGTTAAGAAATTGTTATTACACCTATAGCATGCTTACAGCTCGAATTAAGCCATTAACTCTCAGAAGACTGCATTGAAATAATACTGACAGGCGCTTCAAGCTGAAAGTATGATAGTATGGCTTGTATAGTTAGCTCAAAGAGATCCCAGAAAGATCTGTTTTGAGCACAGAGGGGCAGCAAGTGGCTGGGAATGGCCATAGGCATTAGCATGATCATGGGCATTTAATGGGTGGGTAAATAGCCAAACAACGCCAACAAGCTTTCTGTCCTTCCTCATAGCTGTACTCCAAGGCAATGGTTTCGGCTTAGAGGTGCCAACCTAATAGCAAAACTAACAAAAGTCAGATACCAATTAATACATGAATTAGTCTTGTCTAAAAGCACTTATAGTATTTCTTTCTGCCTTTCGAGCTGGCCTTGGAAAGGTCAGGAGTGGGCAGGGTCAAAGGCGGGTGAGATTGCAAGCACGAAAGAATGGTGCGAGCGTGTAAGAAGATATCTGGGCCTGTGCACTTATTATTACAAGTTTAGCAATGCACGTGTTCTCCAATATATAAACCTTATGTGGAGATTTTATTTTTCCGTGGCATGTGTGAACAGGGCCAGCTGCAGTACTTAGAGGGCACGAGGCGCTACATGGTAAGTGCAGGTGGACTACATTTTTTCAATTAGGTTTTGGGCAGGGATGTCATTTAGGGGTCGCCTGGGGTCGCATTTTGCAACCCCTGAGGTCTCCCTTGCTACCCCTGAAAAAAATGTACAAATTATTATTTTTTTTAAATAAATTGAAGCTTCTGGGCTGTGGCCATTGCCATGTATCTCTTTGTTTCTCGAGTGGCTGGCTTTCTTGTTCAGACGTCTTAGAAAAAACACGGGGTTCCACAAGTGTAACAATTTGAGCAGTGACCCTAAATAAGAAAGAATGGGAATAACAAATCATCTGTCTTTCTGTAATTATATACAATAATTGCTAGACGCATTATTTCAGGCACACTTCAGGGGGTGAGTCACTGATTTAGTCTGTTCTTAAACACCTTAAAATCACACTGCAGACAAAGGCCCTCATCACAACCCCGGCGCTAAACCATGGCGCTGTTAGCACCATGGTTGGTGCCGGTGTTGTAATGAGTCCGCCATGGTGGAATGGAGAAATACTGCCCCATTCCAAGGTTGGCGGGGCGGTATTTCCCCATTTCACCATGGCCCTTCCCCATTCCCATTTTCGCCCCATAGGGCTCAATGGGACTGGGGAAGCGCTAAGTACGGTACCGCAAATTGCGGTACCGTAATTAGCACCGAGGTCCCTTTGCGGCACCCTACTTTAACGGCAGGTAAAATCAGCCGTTAAGGTCGGGTCCCGCAAAGGGACCTCGTAATCAGGCGTTAAGGGTTTAACGGCACCGACACCTTTTACGGCGCCGTTAAACCCTTAACGCCAGGGTCGTAATGACCCCCAAAATCCTCCAAAAAGCATTTAGAGTAGAATAAGCATCCATTTTGAACTATGTATTGTGCTTTTCGCAAGTTGCAGTTATAGCATGTTTTTTTCTGCAGATACATATGGTGATCCATTCTTGTATGAAAAGTATATCACGCTAGAGTGAAATTGTAACCATATTTTTCATAATGTACTTAGAAACAATGATATGTAATTCCACTTCCTGTTTTGTCAAGGGGTAAACTGTTGTTTTCCATCGCTTTCCGTGATGATACTTCAGTGTGAGGTCAAATGACATCACTTCCTGTGATGTCATCAGCGGTCAAGGGTCATTTGGTGTCACTTCTGCTACCCCCGGAATTTTGGTGAAATTATGTCCCTGGTTTTGTTTTTGTTTTTGTTTTTTTTTTTTTACACTGTCCTGGCTTATATCTGCTCAGCACCCACATATTTGACAAATTGCACCCACCAGAGCACTTTACAGAGGTATACAACAATACAGATACACAACAGAGCACTTTACAGCAGCATACAACAATACAGATACAGAACAGAGTGCTTTACAGAGGCATACAACAATACAGATATACAACAGAGAGCTTTACAGAGGTATACAACAATACAGATACACAACAGAGAGCTTTACAAAGGTATACAACAGTACAGATGAACAGCGGAGTGCTTTTCAGAGGTAAAAACAGAACAGATATACAGCAGGGGTAGGATACAGAGGGGCCCATAGGAGGGGTACAGCTGTACAGGGTGGCGACTAGGAAAGGGGTGGACGGCGTCCAGCGAGTCAGGTGGTGCGAGGGGGGGGGGGTGTGATGGCCTAGGTGTTGAGGAGAAGAGACTCCTTGAAGAGGTGGGTCTTGAGTTCTTTTCTGAATTGTAGGAGGGTGGGGGCGAGTCTGATGCTGACAGGAAGGAGGTGCCATATTCTTGGGGCGTAGGCAGAGAAGGTTTGTTTTCACATATTTTCCTTTTTGCAGCAGCAGATTTCAAGTCTGCATGTGTCCTGCCCTCTGGTGGTGCACTGTCCACTGAAGATGCTGAGTTTCTCTGCAAGGTAGCTGGGTGGCTTGAGGGGGACTGCCATATAGAGGATGCAGCAAGACTTGAAGGTGATTAGTGGGTGCAGTGAGGGGCGATGAGGGCTGGGGTTATGTGGTCCTATCTGCATAGACCCTTGATGAGGCCTGCGACCATGTGTAAGACACTTCTCAGGGGCACATGGGAGGATGACCAGAGGCCTTCGAGGAGGGCATTGCCCACATCCAGGTGGGATAGGACCAGTACTTGAACGGTCGATCTAAAGCTGTCCAGATGGAGGAAAGGCTTGGCCTTTTGCAGGAGGGAGAGCTGATACAATGTGTCTGAGTTTTCATAGCTATGTGTGCCTTGAAAGAGAGTTGTTTGTCGATGTGAACCCCAAGGGACTTGGTGCAGGAGGTGAGCTCGGGTGTGAATCCATCACAGTTCATGATTGATAGCCAGGTCTGAATGTGGTGTTCGGTGTTGTTAGTGAGGAGTAACAATTTGGTCTTGGAGGGGTTGAGTATGAAGTTTGTACTGGACATCCACGACTGGAGCAGTGAGAGGAAGATTTTTAGCCTATGGATGTCCTTGATGGAGCTGATCTTGAGGTATAGCTGTGTATCCACCAGATGGCAAAGAGAATTAGAACACTGGGCAGAGGCAGAAACCAGAGTATGGGGAGATGGGGTGTCCAGGGCAGGGAGTGACGCAGGCCCTGCATATGAGGCCTGGAAGACACTGATTTGGGACATGTTCCACCCATCAGATGATAAATCATTGTGAATACATATGGGATATACTTGAGACAATTGTGACATGCCATGGAAAGTATGATTGATACAAGGCTAACCAACTACTCACCCTCATGCCTAAGCTCCCTATAACACACGCCACACCTGCACTCTTTGCTGCACAAAGCGACTCGGACCACAAAATGCAATTCTAGATGTGAAGATGGTTTGTTGTTGTTAGAGTACTATTTTTTGTTGTGAATTTGTCGTAAGTATCAGTAGTACAAAGTGGCAAATTATGATGCGATGAGTAATTGTAAACCATAAATGCCAATAAAAATATTTTTAAAGAAAAAAATAGCTGTGTGTCATCAGCGTATTGGTGGATGTGGATGTTATGTGTGGCTCGGAGGGCTTCCACTGTTTCCATGTATAGAATGAAGATCACTGGGGAGAGGATGGAACCCTGCAATACTTCCTTTACCCTTCCAGAAGGATAGGGTAGGCTGCTAGCTTGGATCACAGACAGGAGGTGCCCAGACTCTATACAAAGGGTAACACATGCCAGACTCTGAGAGATCGAGGCGGAATGGTTGGTTGGTGTTGAGTGAGAGATGATTGAGGACAGAGAGAGCAAGGGATGATGCCTTGGTCTCCCGGGTAGGGTGCAGGTGCACCCCACACACAGTCAATTTGAGATAATTTGTCTTGCAGAACCTCCTGGGGGTCCCTACTCCCATAGCTGGGAAAGTGACTGTCACATGCACCACCAATGCAGGTATTGCTAGCACTAAGGAGCTAAAGATGGCCTAAAATTGGAACAGAGCTGCACTAGGCAACCTCAAGCCGCTAGATGGATCAAGTCCCCTTTGGTGCAGAGAGCGACCAGAAAAGGACAGATTACATAGATTTAAATGTGAGGAGAGAGGGATAATTCAAGTACTGCCCACAGCCATCGGTGTGCATCCCATCAGTGAGCAAAGTAGGAAAAGTAGGTTCTGGGTAGGCACAGCTCACGGATGTGGTAAACCCATGTGAAGAGCGAAAATATAGATGAGGGTTTTTGGTGGGGTCTTCATTAAAGTGGGGGTGCTTCGGGGGTCTCCCAACCATTATACAGGTGGGGAAATGGGTTGACAGAAGAAAAACACAATGTACTGTGACTCACAGTAAAAAAAAGTTGATGTGTTGTGGTAGATCTGGTATACAAGCTATTGCACTCCTAAGCCAAGGTACTCAAACTATTTATCACCTACTGACATCATATGGCAAAGGTTTGTCATCATATGCTGAGGTGCTTACATCATCTGTCACACATTTCCATCAAATGATTGACACACCATTAGCTGTTAGGCGTTTTCAGCATATGCTGCTACTGCCATCATATGACAACATAGTCCCCTCGTTTCCAAGGCGTTTCCATCATATTTGTATTGTATTTAGTTATATTTGTATAGCGCTTAACGCCAAAGCGATGTACAAAATGTTATACAATGGTAAAAATCAAAATGAAAAACGTGACTGAGGACTAAAGAACGCAAAGATAATATTTCAAACGTGATTAAAACATAGGGCCTCCTTACGAGAATAGAGGTAATGAAAAAAGGAAGCCGCCATGGTAATACCGGCATCGTTAACGGGTCCGTGGCATTACGACCGACAACCCGCCAATACCGCCCGTACCGTGCCCCTTCATACTGGCTTGAGCGCGTACACGCGCCCCTTTGCGGAGGAAATACCGGGATGCCAGTAATAGGAGGACATCACAACTCACGCGGGCATGCAATTACCGGCATCCCGAAGGCGGTAATTAGGGCCTGCACGATGGCAGCCATACAGGCATCGTGGACCACCCATAAACAGGAATCTGCAATGAAGGCAACTGCCACAGGTGCACACAATCAGCACAGGTGGAGTCAATGTAGCCTGTCCCAGTATAAAAGGAGTACACCCACACACCACACCCCTTCCTACACCAAACTGATACCACTAGCTGTTGCAATCATGGGGCTGGAGGACATGCAATTGCTGCTACAACTACCGCAACAACAGCAACTACAACAACAACTACAGCCACAGCAACAGGCAGCACAGAGGAGACACAGGAGGAGAAGGAGGGTGAGGTAGGGCCAGCAATTATCACCAGTGCAGCCAGTAGTACCTCGTAGGCAGTCACCAATCCCTCGCATCAGACCCAGTCCATTCAATCTAACCCCTGAGCAGATCCACACCCTGAACCGGTTGGACCAGGACACCATCACCACCATAGTGGACATGATACACAGTGACATTGTCAGTCTCATAGAAATACGCACTGCCATCCCCCCGCTACTAAAGGTGGTATCTGTGCTCCACTTCCTGGCCACAGGCACCTACCAGCACACAGTGGGCCAGGTGCATGGCATTTCACAACCACTATTTTCACGCATGCTGACCCAAGTGCTGGATGCCCTCCTGAAGCACGCTAGCAGCCACACATCCCTACCACGGACTGCCCAGGAGATAGCCGACACCAAAGTAGACTTCCATGCACTGACAGGCATGCCCAATTGTGTTGGTGCCCTCGACTGCACCCATGTAGAATTGGTAGCCCCCCATGCCGTAGAGGCGGTGAACCGCAATCGCAAGCAATACCACTCCATCACTGTGCAGATGGTATGTGACTCCAGCAAGATCATCACACATTGCAGCACCCGATATCCCGGATTGACACATAATGCCATGGTGCTGCGTAACTCCACGCTACCCCGTCACATGGAGCGACATGCTGGACCACGTGCCTGGCTGCTTCGTGAGTTGCCTGACTGGCCCATGGCAGTGCATCGGGGTTGTGATGTGTTGGGATGCATACTCCACCTGGGTGGGAATGGGGGGGGTGCATACTCCACCTGGGTGTGAATGGGGGGGTAATGCATACTCCACCTGGGTGGGAATGGGGGGGGTTAATGCATACTCCACCTGGGTGGGAATGGGGGTGAGTGGAGAATGCACGCAGAGCTAAACACTCATGACCTGAACCTCCCAACCAGAACATTACACATCACTGGCACACATTGGACCAATTCCGTATATCAATGACAACATGTAAGACGCACAACCTGGCCACCATGGGTATGTCAAGCAATGCATGACTGAACATGATTGCAACTGTGCCAATGTGGCTACTGTGACCATGCACAGTGTAGTATACACAGCAAAAATGGGAGGCATAACATCGTCCTGCAACCACAGTACATCCACATCAGCATGCAAGAATTCACCCTGCATCATCTGTACAACGCCATCCAGAGTACCACACCATATTGCAGTATAGAATGCATCTAAATAATATTTGTGCATACGTACAGGGACATGTGCATGTCGACAGCAAATAGCTGCGGCCATGGCTGTGAATCCTGAAGGTGGCAGCTAAGAGTGACTCACATAGACCTATTTGTATTCGCTTGCAGGTGATGCAGGATATCCCTTGAAGCCGTGGCTACTTACCCCTGTGCGGAACCCGCTGAACAGCCATGAAGAGGAGTACAATCGGGTTCATACCCGTACCCGTGTTGTGATTGAGCCTTTGGCCTGTTGAAGGCGCGGTTCCGCTGCCTAAGCAGGTCTGGTGGAGCACTCCTTTATAGGCCTGAGAAGGTGGCAAAGATCACCATGGCCTGTGTCATGCTGCACAACATGTGCGTCCGGAGAAATGTACCACTGCCACCTGACATTGACATGCATGCACTGGGTGAGGATGATGAGGATGAAGATGGAGGAGAAGCAGCACCCCTACCAGTACATGATGCACAAGATGGCCGTACAGTACGCCAATCACTGATTGGCGAATACTTCTGACCCACAGGGACGTTGATAGATATGTGTCAGTGACACATTGTACACTGGGTCCATGTGGACATGCACACAGGGATGTGGGGAGTTGGGCACTGTGCACTGTCATGAATTAAAAGGATACACACGAAATGAACAATGTGAAGGCATTAAATGATTTTTCACACAACAGGTGTATTATTATCAACTACAGAAATGTGCTACCCCCCACACAACACCAAAACTACCCATACCCCCAATGAAGTCTCAAAACTCCGCAATGAAGTCCCAAAACCCCCAATGAAGTCCCAAAACCCCCCAATGAAGTCCCAAAACCCCCAATAAAATCTCCCTAATAAACCCATTCACCACCGACACCATCTGACCCACTCCCATTGTTCTCCCACACTATTTTCTTGATTTCTTGTTGTCCAGGAGCAGCATTTATGTGTGCCTAGCACTCCGTCTTGTTGGACGCACAGAGCTGGATCGTGCAGAGGAAGCGGGTGTGGAGGACGGGGGTGTGGTGGATGCGGTGGAAGCTGTGGTGATTTGCACGGCTGGTGCGGGTTGTGCCTGCTGCATATGCTGCAGGATAGAGGTGCGGGCCTGCATGATAGCCCCCAGACTGTCTCGCATCATCAGCGCAGAGGCATTGACGGCAGCTGTATTCGCCGATATGGCCTGTGCTATCTCACGCCTCGTGTCCTCCCCCTCCGCAACATATTGTCGGACGAGGTCCAACATTGAGTCCTGTCTAGCCTCCACCCTTGCTAGCCGTGCCTCAAGGTTGGTGGTGGGAGCAGAAGTGGTTGAGGGTGCTGCCACCGGGCCTGCATTGGCAGTGCTATCCTCGGGGAGGGTGCTGAGGTCCGAATTGTGTAGTAAAGGATCCGCACTGCTGCTGGTGGGCGAGGGCTGAGTGTGGGGTTGGGGGGTGGACATGGGGTTTGGGGTGGGTGGACATGCCACATGGGTTAGTCCAACCTCGTCCACATACTCCTCCACTAAAGTTTCAATGTCACTCAGTGGGGCAGTGGCAGCTGCCTCGCCCACTGAACTTGTTGCTGCCGACATTGTGCACTGGCCTCGCCTTCCACTGGTATTGCCAGCTCCGTGGTCCCGGTGTCAGGCGTTGATGTGGGGCCATAATGTGCGGCCATGGCTTGGGCACTCGCCCTGGGCTTCGGTGTGGCCTGCGAGGCTGCCGCGGAGGTGGTGTTGCCTGTGGGAGTAGTCTTGTGCCGGGGCGTGGATGCCCTTGTGGCTGTTTCCTCACTGGCATCCTCTCCATTGGTGCCTGGGGGGTAGAAGAGATGCAGGGCATCAGTGAATTTCATTTATCATGCATTCATATCTTACAGGTGTGTCACACAGGGTAGTATGAAGGGGACATTTTGGCATGTGCCGTGACGTCTCAGTGCAGGGATGCTGCTTGGCAGGTGGCATGCTGTTGTATTGGGCTTTGTGTGATGTATTACATGGGCACGGTCTGTGTGTGTTGGCTGTGTGTTGGTAATGGGATTGGCACTCAGCATGCATTTCAGTGTGGCAGGGTTTGGACCTCCATCTGGACAAGGATATGTTGATGTGTGTGTTGGGACATGCATTGCCTTGCCTAGACTCTCTTCCACATCACTTGTGCTACGTCATGGTTTCCCCTACTGGGATATGCAGGGTCACTCAACTCCATCTGCAGATGTTGCGGCACCCGTCTCCATCTCCCCAAATCCCTTTATGCACTCCATCTGTATGAAGCTACTGCACGTCTCCTCCCAGCGTGAAAGTTTTGTGGGTGAATGTGGACCCCCGCCTGTGGCCATGGCCTCACTCCTATTGCTGGCCAGGATGTTCCGTACCCTGAGGCGGAGGTCATCCCACCTTTTTTTACAGTCCTTGACTGTCCGTGGGGTGGTGCCGACTGCCGAGACCTTGCGGGCTACCTCCTCCCAGATCTCCTTTTTACGTTGCTGCTACCTCCCTTTTCAGGTTGTGCTGGTTGATCTCCTCAGCATGGGCAGGTATGGTGTCCGCCAGCATGGTCAGTTCTTCATCTGAAAAATGCTTTTTGCGCAGGCTGTGGTTCGATTTTCTGGTAGCCTTGGACATTTTCAATAGATAGGCCTTGGTCTCTCCTCTGTAGCAGTGGTGGTTTGTGAGTATTGCAATGGATTGTGTTTTTAAAGATGGCCGCCGGCGCATTTCCTGTACCGATGCAATGACATTACTTCCGGGTCCGGTATTACGAGCCCGGTATTAGCATGATGTTATTACCGGGTCAGTATTAAGGAGTGCCTCCTAGGCGGAGGAGGTATCGGCAGGTCCCGTGATGGCGCTATCGGGGGGTTGGAGGGCCTTTAGTGCCATGGCGGTATGGCCATTACCGAAATGGGGGTTCGCGCATGCACACGCACTCGTAATCACCCGCACTAGCAGCGTCATATGAGCACGGACCCGCTAGTTCCTCCATGCCGGTAATGACCCCGTTTTTACCACGCTTCTCGTGATGAGGCCCATAGACTAAGATGAAAGAGAGTGAATCGAGAGAGGAAGAGCGTCCCAGTGAAAATGAGCCAACACGGAATGAGCGGAAACAGGAGGAGGCACAGGGAGGATGAGGGCATGACGAAGGAACTGATGCTCAGAACGTGAAGAATGAGCTGGAGAATAGAAGAATACAGGCCCAAATAATAAGGGTGGGACCAAGTTATGAATACTAAACAGAGAAAGTTAAAGAGCAGAAGAGAGTGAAAAGGAAGCCAGCGGAGAGAAGCAAAAGCAGGAGATAGAGAGTCGAGAGGAGAATGAGAAAATTCAGACGAATAGAAGATTTATAGATGGAATGCAGTGGAGATAGATGAGGGAAAGGGGGACCTAGGAGAAGGGAGGAGCAGTAAAAAAAACGAGAGCAGGTAAGCGAATATAAAAGAAGCTTAGAGGCATGGAAAGACTGAAAGGGTCTGGCTTTATGAATCTTAAAGTGGTGAAAATGTTGGGCATGAGCAAGAAAGGAAATATTAGAGGAGCAATTAAGGGAAGAGTCGAAGTACACACCAAAATTGCACACAGATAAAGAGATAGGGAATTATGAGGAAAAGACAAAGAATTGGGTGTGAGAGGGGGGGAAATAGTAGCAGGAAAGAAAAGGACCTTGGTCTTAGAGGGATTCAGATGAAGATAGTGGTTGACCATCCAAGAGTGGGTAGCCAGAAGGTAGGAAGACATAGTATTGTAAAAGGGAGGAGTGAAAGCAGAGGAAAATATGAATAATTGAGTGTCGTCTGCGTAGAAATGATGTGAGAAACCTAATGAGATTATAGAAGGAAGAGAAGAGCAGTCTCTGTGGAGTGACAGGGTCGAGAAACAGGTTGGTAAAGTGGAAGGAGGGAGATAGAGGTAATGGGTACCTGAGAATAGGAAATGCGCTCCAAGAGCTTGGTGAGATAGGGAAGGATGAGAATTGGGGTGGACAATAGAAGGAAGAGGGGGGTCAAGGGAAGGTTTTTTAAGGCAGGATCGTGGAATGCTTGAAAATGGAAAGAAAGTCTGAAGATTGGAGAGAAGCATTAAAGAGGGAGGTGATATAAGGAAGAATACGAGGATAAACAGTTGGAATTGGTGGAGAGGGGTAGGGGTCTGTGGAAGCACAGGTGGCATAGGCCAGAGAAAGATAGACAGTAGTATCAGCGCCATTAGTGAGGAGGAAAGAAGAGACAGAGAGCAAAGAAGGGAGAGACGAGGATGGAGCTGGAGGAGTAGCAGAGGCAGAGATAGAAGAGCGAAGGAGATCAACTGAAGAAGAAAAGTGTTTGTATAACAGGGGGGCTGAAAGGCCATCAGAACCGTGCCTGATTGCAAAGAAATTGCCTGTACTGCTTCTGTGCGGTAGATGGCATTCAGCCAAATGCTAATTAGTGTGTAAACCTAAAAACAAGGTCTACCCAAAACAGGTGCATAGGTATATTAGTAATGCACATTGCATTTCATTCTACTCAGTTCCCATACGCAGTTGAAAGATTCACAAAGTATGTGATCATAAGTGATGTTAGCAATAAGGGGGAAAGAGAACTGTCAGCTCTGCAAACTTTGTGACCTTCATTTCTGCCCTGTGGGCTTTCGCACATGGGCTTTTTCAAGGCAATGTTGCAATGATTATATATACATCTTACGCCTCAAATGAGCCAATTAAAAATAAAAGAACATGATATGTTGGACTTGCACTGTGTTTTGACATCTTGGTGGACATATTCCCAACTGCCGTCACACCAGGTGGGCTTGTACAACTGTCCTATTGTATGTTGAGTCAGCAATCTGTCTTGCTTAAGCTTGCACAACACAGATTGTTAATATCCTGAAGCTCTGCCACTATTGCACATCAAATCGTTGTGATCTCAATAATCAGCACGTAGTATGTATGTTGCATCATGGTCCCATTGCGCCTATGAATCAGCAATAGCAAGAAAGCCGCAGCAGCAGCCATGTTCGGCACTCCCATGTAGCATCTAGAAAGTAAGTTGCCAAGTCAGATAAAGAGGTAGTGATGGCTGGATCAGGAAAAAGGGAGAGAGAATCCGAAGGATAAAGAATACAAAAGATTAGTATAGTCTTGGCTGTACTCAGAGCAGTATGAATTGAGGACAGAAGAGACTGGTTTGCAGGTGATTGTGATTTTCGGCAGAGGCGCTCATCACGTTGAAGAGATCGTCGTAGTGTCTGAAGTGAGGGTGTCATCCAGGGTTGAGGCCAGATGGTTGGCAAATTATAGGTTTATATAGGCGTGTATTTGCAGAGTGCTTTGGCGAGTGCAGTTAATAAGTGCGAAGGATTTATGTTGCTGGCCTCTATGTATTTATACAGTTGAGGACTCCTTGTGGACTCTATTTGGGACAATATTCACAGAGTAACAATTTACCCCGCCTCCTTACCGCCCACCGCCTTTAAAAACAACTGGCTGCGCGCATTCGCGTGCCCACGTTGGCTCCGTGCTTTGGCGACTGCAGTTTAGCGGGAAGGCTTTCTGACGCTGGCTGCTACGTCGTTTGGATTTTGCTGTTCCTGTGGAGACCTCTTTTTAATCTGGAACACTATCTAAACTTATCTCCCTTTTACCATTTCAGCGCTATATTTATACTGTTGTGGACTCCTTGTGGACTCTATTGTGGACAATATTCACTGAGCAACAACTTTCCCCACCCCTTACCGCCTACCACCTTTAAAAACAACTTGTCGCGCTTTCGCGTGCATGCATTTGCAGAGTGCATTGGGGAGTGCATTTGAGCGGGAAGGACTTCTGACGCTGGCTGTTATGTCGTTTGGATTTTGCTGTTCATATGAAGACGTCTTTTTAAGCTAGAACACTATCTAAACGTATCTCCCTTTTATCATTACAGTGATATATTCATACTGTTGTGGATTCCTTCTGGACACTATTATGGACAATATTCACACAGCAACAACTTGCCCCGCCCTCTTAATGCCCAAAAACAACTGGCTGCGCGCATTTGTGAAAAGTACGAGAAATGATGCCCATAAACCGTCTATAAACAACCTAACGGCCAGCTCTCACAAGCAAATGCGATTGATAACCTCGGAGATACGGGAGTTCTACAGAGCCCCCTTAGGCCGGGTTGTTATTTCATCAGATCCGACTGATTATGGTAGGGTGCAGTCGGGGGCAGGTATGGTGTTGGGCATTCCTGATGACATGTTAATTGACTTCACAAATACTATAACCGTTGAAACAGTGTTGGGTCTGAAATTGCCCTTGACTAATAATGTCTCACTCTACTAGTCACAGCTCGTAACGTTGGTCCATGCAACCACTTTTCAGCTTGTTCTCTGTCACGTCACATTACAATAGAGCCTTTGCACTTTGTCAGCCTCTGCCTGGAACTCAGACACTGTTGCATTGCTATTGGTTACCGCTGTACATTGTCTTGCAATCTTTTAGCCACTGCAGTCCTTAACATTATGGCACTGGCTCCTTGAGAACGCAGCCATATATGGGCAGGTTCCGTTAGAAGATGGAGTGCCTTATGCCCAAGTCTAATGCCTTTACCTACCTGCACAAGGACATGACTTATGCTCCACACTATGTAACCATAACTATGGCCACCTCCCTATCACCAGCATAAGCTATCCTACCTATATGGATCCTTCCTGACTCACAATGTGCCAATGCATAGATAATCAAACCTTAAAGATCATTGCTAAGGCCAGTCAACCGTTAACATTGAAACAACAGAGCATGTACAACGCTACATTGCCTAGAATCAATTGTCCCTGTCCAGTTAACATTAGGAATACTAGACTCAGATCACAACCAACTAGAAACCAGTATCAGCCATTTAATACTACTAGCTCGACTACTGCAAAGCTTGTCCCCTTTCGGTCCAGAATGGACTATGTCAACAACCCCAAAGTCTGTAGCAACTCCACTCACAATCAAAATGCGCAGAACACCCTCCTGAGTCTGGGATAACTCCCCAGGTAACCACCTGAAGGACACTACACTTACCACACCTAGGGCCTACACTGCCCTGAACAAATCTCACCAACCTCCTAATGCAACACAGAATTCTAATCTGACATTCGACCACCTACCCACAGCCATATCTAACCCAGATGGCCACTCCTCATTCAAGGGTGCTCTTATTAACGCAAGATCGCTACTGGCACATGTGTTATATATGGGAGACCTTATTTCAATACATAATTTGGACTTTTTAGCGATCACTGAAACCTGGCTACACGCAGCAGCAGGTCCAGCATCCAGCACTATCGTTGGCCATTCCAGAAAATTACAAAAACTTTAGAATGGATAGAGACGCATTCAGGGGTGGAGGAGTATCCTTCATAGCTAAGAATCAGCTTGGCATAAGAGAACTCCTGAGCCATTCACTCCCTTCCTCTGAACTCCTTTCCATCAAACTACCTCTCACTGCCTCCCACACCTTGACTATCCATCTCATTTACAGACCTCCAGGTCAAACATCCTCACTTGAGGAAGATGTCACGCAGCTTCTCACATGGAACACCAAACCAGGTTCCCAAATCATGTTTATCGGAGACCTCAATCTAGGTCTCAATGACGTCAACAATGTTAATGCCTCAGCTTTAGCCACCGCCATCACTGCACTAGGCATCTCGTACCGCATCACTAAACCCACTCAAACAAAGGTAGAACCCTGGACTGGTTGACAGATCTCAAATGAAATACCAAGATCCTATCTAACACACCTTGTCTGTAGTCTGATCACCACATTATCACCTTTACCATCCAGCAGAGCCCACCCTAAACTCGTTGACTAGCCAAGCACCTCTAGCCCTCATGAGACGCAAACGGAACATTACAGCCGATAAACTATTGCCGCTACTGCACACTATTACTAACTACACAAACCAGTTCAGACCCATCAATGATAGTCGAGCTTTATAATCAAACCTTACTAAATGCTATTGAAAAAATAGCACCTATAAGTATGCGTAAAGCTAAACTGCTGGCCCAACTCAACACATGGTACCATACTACCTCAAAAGTCTGCCTAGCAACAAAAGAGCAGCAGAAGCTAATGGGAAAAAATACTCAACGGTATCGAACAAAGAGAGTTTCTCCGCTGCGTCCAACAAATACAAAATAGCTATCCTCCAAACCAAAAGTGATGCATATAAAGAAAGAATCCCAAATGCCAACTGTGGTACGAAAGAGTTATTCACTATTCTTCGAGAACTCAAATCACCCTTTCCACCTCATGAATCATGCCTCAAAGATTCTACCTGGTGCACAAATATCCAAAAAGCCCTTCTGGACGAATTTCCTCTATTTCAAAACAAAATTGAAGTAAAAAAAGTCCACCCTGTCACTGGACACCCAATTCTTGGACTCTATTGATACGTCACTGATGCCGAACATACAATTTGAATTTGCCCTGATTACTATAGTCGAAGTAAAAAAAATGATCTTGAATCCCAAACCGTCCAGATGTCAAGGAGACATCTGCACAGCCACAGTTATCAAAGAAGCGGGGGAGGATCTTGCTCCATTCATCATCTCTTTAATAAATGTCTTCTTTAAAACAAGTACCGTCCCAACCAACCTTAAAGACGCCCGGGTCCTGCTGTTATTAAAAAAACCTTTCTGGGTCCTAACAGTCCCACTAACTATCGACCAATAACAACAGTACCATTCTTACTCAAATTTCTGGACAGGTCTGCCTACTTACAAATACAAAACCTTTTAGAATCTAACAACCTCTTGGGCCTATGCCAATAAGGCTTCAGACCAGGTGACGGCACTGAATCAGCTCTCACAGACCTAACAATTGAAATGGATGAGCTCAAAAACAAAGGCAACCTAGCTTCCTCCTTCTATTAGATTTATCAGCAGCCTTTGACCTGATCAATCACAAAGTACTCTGCAAACACCTCACCTCGGCGGCCACTTCTCTACTAAAGCATCACAATGGATACAATCCTTCATTTCCAACAGAACAATGAGGGTATTTGCCCCAATGGCAGCTGCGGGGCCTGCCCCAGTCTCGTGTGGAGTCCCACAAGGATCGTGTGTATCTCCTACACTTTATAATCTCTTTACTAAGCTTCTATTCGACTACATGGATAACTTGGGTGTCACCTACACTAATTATGTGGATGACACCCAAATCCTCATCCCTATCACAGGATTGTATGACACAGACTCAAAACTTCTAAACGAAATGTATCAAACTGTTCAGGCCTGGATGGCTATCCTTGCACTTTGTCTGAATGATGACGAAATTGAGTTACTCCTTGTCAGCTCACAAAATAGCTTGAAGAAACTAGATGACCAATGTAAATCATTTGACATTGACAACATCACCAGCAAAGCATCCAAAGAAGTGAAAACGTTAGGTGTTTACCTTGACTCCTCCCTTATGCTAACCAGACTAGTTAGTGCTACGGCATCGGCGGCTGCTTACAACTCAAACCTTATCAATGCCTGTAGACCGTTCTTCTCAAAAGACAGCAGCATCACCTTGGCCATAGCCCTCATATTATCTAGACTGGACTATTGTAACACTTTGTATGTAGGCACAGTCGCAACTTGAAAACGATCCAGGTGATACAAAACAATGCCTTAAGAGCAGCACTGAACAACCCTAAAGCTAATCACATTCCTGCAGTAAGATGGAATGTTCATTGGCTCCCAATACAAGATAGAATCTCTTTCAAAACTGTATCTTCAACACATAAGGGCCTTTCGAACTTGCCCCCAAATATCTATCTAACAAATTCACCAAAAATCTTACCAATAGACCTACTTGATCCACCCAAGCTCATTTGCTAACGATTCCAAGATATAAACTCCAAAAAGCTGGGGGCAACAGTTCCCCAGTGCTAGCAGCCAAACTTTGGAACTTCTTGCCTCTGGTACCAAGAGCTGAAGCGTCCTTCTGGACTTTTAGGAAAAAACTGGAAATGTGGCTTTTCACCCAGGATCTGTTATGTATTATGAGTTCTAGGAAAAACTGAAAACTTGCCCTTTCACCCAGGAACAGTAATGTATCATTGCGTTCTGTCGCCCACAATTACCTGGGCTTTGCCAAAGTTGACCGCTGACGGTAAACTATTCTCCCATGTATCATTAACAGAAGTTTAAGTATATACATGTTGATGAACTTAAATGTAACTGTACTGTATCGTATTATCTTTGCTCGCTGCAACTGCACTTCATAGTCATTGTAACATCACTGAATATTCAAGAAATGCACCTAAATACCTTTGGGTTAGGTGTGCTATAAAAATGTACATATAAATAAATATGCTAACCCAACACCTCGTAGAGCCTTGTTTCCAAGATTAGTCTCCCCCCCCCCGTCTCAAGACTACTCTGGGAGAGACTGAACTCAGCTTTGACATCATTAACTAGGCTATATGAGGCACTGGATGAAAAATAATAAATTGTTGCTAAATTTTTGAACGCACGTCAAACCTCTAAAAAAGATGCCCACACTAGCATGCCTTGTCTAACTGGTTCAGGAGTGGTGGTACACATTGTTAATTGATGTACGGCAGTGTTTAGTAACTTTAGTAAAAGATAGGCCACACAGTGTTGCTTTGATGTAAATCAAAATAACTCACTAATCTTGGTGGACTCAGACACATTAGAAAAGAAAACTCTGGCTTCTGTTCCCAGGTCTCATGACCTAAGGACTGTCCAAGAGACATCACCTCAAGAACAGCCTCAAACAGGGAGCCAATTAATGCTGAATCTGCGTGTACTCCTTTTACCATATATAATAATATGAAACCTGTGCCTTTAGCAATACAACTGATAAAAATGTTTTAAAAAAGGCGCCACTTAAATCTACCCAAATCGGATCTCGCAAGTGTATTCAATCATTTTCAACACCGGGTAAGCAAACAAATCAAATCAAAAACACAATAACCAAAAAGTATGCTAAATTAACAAAGGCGAGGGAAACGGGCAACAAGGTGATAGGAATGACCTCACAGGAGATGCCCTCAAGCCCCCCTATAGACCATGAACCTCTAAATGAGCTAACTCGAGAAGCTAAGTCTCTGAGTAACATAAGGGATCCCATGGAGAGAGTTGCAAGCAATGGATCTGCCCTAGTCAGAAACTCAAAAGTGAAGACAACTTTGGAGGCCAGATTCAGTGGAGCACCTCCTATATCGCAACATTTTTCCTCACCCTAGAGCAGAGGAGAAATGACCTTACTAAAATTACTATTCCATCCACTGTCCAAACGAACATAGGGAGAAAGACAGCAACTTTGCCTGATAGTTTATATAACACAACGCCCCTCAAGCAGAAAAAGCATGTAGCAAATAAATGCACTAGCCCTGAAATGCTCCCAAAGACAACTTTAATAGATCAAGATCTGCATATGGTCCCAACTAAAACTCAACACTCTTTACTGCTACAATGTAGAGGTGGCAGATATCAGACCCATACCTTGAATAGATCGAGTATACTGAGCCTCTTCACTGATATTCAAATTCTGGAGGACTTGAACTTTTCAGAAATCTTACAAGTAGAGTTTCTCCATGACCAAGATCTCACGCAAGCCCGACTATGGAGTCCATATGGTATAGTACTGACTACTATATGGAAGGCTAGAAGAGATCTATTTCAAATGGGCTTCATTCTGAAGCAAGATCATCGCCAAAGAAGGGGAGCTGTGCTTGTGCAGGACGATATGTACGACTGTACTCTTGCGATGGCAGCCGCTGACCCTATACTGTGAATTACTTGCACTCGAGGTGCCTTTGATTCTGACCGACAGGTAATATTTGCTCCAATGGTCAACTCAGATGCTCTGTGGAAATCGAGATAAGCACAGAATGATGTGGCTGGGCTGGATGCATAACAATTCATGCATGTGCACTCACTCAAGCATTTATAAGTTGGACAGTTGGAACACGAGAGGGTTCGAATATTTATTGCTCACTGGCCACAATCCTCTCAATGATATTATTCTACTGCAAGAAACATGACTCACCAAACCCCCAATATGGCATGGGTACACTCTATCCCTGATGCCGGCTAGGACCGCTGATCGTGGTAGACCTTCTGCAGGATTAATGGTGGCAGTTAAAGTAGGTTGAGGTTTTGTATTAGAACCGGGTCTACACCAAATATATACATGCAACTGGTCAGAGTAAAAACATCAGTGGCCACCCTTGCAATCCTGAATTGGCACTGTGATGGTATCTTGCAATCTACTTTCCTCTGGCACTTAGAGCAAATGCTAGAACTGATCGCCCAAGATACGACTGTCACCTTTGTAATTCTGGCAGGCGACTTGAACATACATTGTTTCATGGTCATAACAGCTAAGCTTAATGATTTAAATCAACATTGGCTAAAGCAAATGGAAGAGAGACAATTTATAATGTTAAATGGTGCCCTTAAGAGGGACATTCCTCCTAGACCGACATGGAGGAGGGGAGACTAAGTTGCCATCATTGATTACATATTTGTTGAACATGGTATGTTTGACGTTATCTGGGATTTTCAAGTTGTTTCACAGGTACATAGCGATCACAAGCTCCTAGTAATGACCTGGTCATGGGCAACCATCGCGCAAGTTCCTGAACGTTATACACTCTCGCTTGAAATCCGGGTGGTCGCAATAGGTTTCAGTGGTCGGCTGCTCAAGTAGTTGAATTTGAACAGTGCTTTCGATTCGACCCACGAGATCTGAACCCTGATCTGTTGCTATCAGATGGCCATGATGTAGCAGCCATGAACTTATTTAGTCTGCAACCCTCCCTCAACCGGAAACCGATGTTTAGACATAAGTATGCTTTTGATCAGGGGGTATCCTTAAAGAAAGTCAAGTGGCAGAGAGCTATTAGACAAACATGTAATCTTGTCCTTATTGAAAGGTTTAAGGCTACTAGAAAATTGAAAATGAAATACAAAAACTTTCATTGAGCCACTATTGATCAACGATGAACACAGCGCTTGACCTAGTGTATGTGGCGATACATCTGTTGGACAAGCAGATTCAGTCCTGAAGAAGATGATGATGGAAAGACAAATCATTGAAACCAGTCGACCAAAAACCCAGATGTCCAAGGAATAAGGGGGACACTAAAATTGAAAGACTGACAAGAATTGTAAACCACCACAGTCTATTTGGGATACTGAAGTGTGTTTTTTTAGCTTTAATAGTAGCTCTGTTTTGTATAACGAGCTTCTTTGTCTATGAGGACATGAGAAAGAGACACAGAGAATAGCGAGACGCTGTACTTAGTCACAACTCGCATGTATTGCATAGTTTAATTACAAAATAAGTGTGGTGAGCAGACACACCCCACGGAGTGCGAATAAATGGCTACATGAGCATATAGACCCACATGGACTGTCTGATCTCATAACTCTTTTTAGTAAAGTGTTGATGATAAGAATTTTTAGATTTAGATTTTGAACCATTGTAGCAAGAGGGCAAGTCTCTCCTACCTATCCCTTTTAGACAGGCGGAGCCACAGCGCTACCTAGGGTCAGACTACATGAAGAAGGGAAAGGGTGTTCCTATAAAAACAGTGCCTAGATCTGGAGAATTCGAAATGCTGCAAATCAAGCAACTCAATCGCCCCATCAGATTAACAATGTTCCCAAAGAGACCTGGGTCCAACATTTTCGAGACCTATGTGCCTGTCATGCGAAAAGTCAATCTGGGGATTCATGTGAATGGACCACTGATAACAATATGGCATTTCAGAAGGATGATAAACTATTTCAATTATCAAAATTAAGGACATCACACACAGCAGGTCATGATAGTCTCACTAACTGAATGCTTAAAGACCACCCTGAAGAGTGGGCCTCTGTGCTCCATGCCATCTTTTCTGAAGTCACTAGCCTTAGACGAATCCCTCCGACCTGGAGAAAGTCAATCATCGTACCCATATTTAAAAAGGGAGATTGTGAGAAACTGGAAATCTATCACCCGATCGCTCTCCTGGACGTCCCACGGAAAATCTTTGCTAGACCTCTGCCAAAAGACTTCTCCATATGGGTCAAGGAAGCAAAGTTTTCATTTTTTTTTAACAATATTAACAATATTTTTATTGATTTCCATACAACATATGATTTAATCTTTAACCAACATAAACATTCCCTTCTGCCCGCCCCTTTATTCCCCCCCCCACCGTAAATTCACCGTCTGTGTCTCTACTCATTTCGATGTCTCCTTTCCTGTTTTAACTGAATAGGTGTAATATCCTTATTTTATGTGGGCACCATTGTTCCATGTAGTCGCTTTTAGGAAATTCCAGGACAATGCTCCACTCAACTCTGAATTTTTGATGCTTCCATTGGATATTGTACGTTATGTGTTCCATGGCTATGTATGACCATACTCTTCATGTTCAGTCAATTGCCATTGGTGGGTGTTTCTGCTTTTTGATACCCAATAGACAGGATTTGTTCCGGGAGTGGGAACTGCAGTTAATCTATTTGCAATTTGGGCTATTAAGAGTCACGGGATGCAAACCAAACAACCAATATATATGGCCTTTGTAAATTCTTAAGCTGCTTTCGACTCTGTATCAAGTGACCTATTATTTGCAAAGATGAAGAGGGCAAATTGTCCACCTTATTTACGAGCCCTGATCCCAGAATTACATACGAACACCTCTGTTCAAGTACGACTGTCTATAGATGCCAATCTATCTGATTTCATTCCCACCTATCGAGGCTTGATACAAGAGTTTTTTACTAGCCTCCTCCTTGTTTAATTTGTTTATATTTGATCTTGGACCACTATATGCTGATGATTTGGTGTTACTCTCGAAAACTCCCAGAGGCTTACAAATCTACTCTCAGCCCTGGAATCATATGTCAACAATAATCAATTGATCATCAATTTGAACAAGCCTAGGATTCTGATTTGTGCCTCTAAACAACAAATCAAAAAGTGTAAATACATTTGGCATTTATATGGTATCAAATTGGAAATAGTAAAGAGTACTGCTACCTTGATCTTAATACAAATCATCATCCAGTGAATTCTCCCTATATCTTGGAAAAGAATAGAAAAACACAGATCGCTGCTACACAAGCCATGGTAGTACATTGGACAAATTGTAAATTTACCCTAGAGCCTCTCATAAAGTTCTATAAACAGAAGCTAGTTCTGGTAATAACATATGGTTCAGAGACCAGGGCGTATCAGGTTACAGACTTTTGGACAAAGTTGGAAGGCCAAATTAGGAAAAGGGGTTTGTCCCTTCCAACCAGTCAGCTGATGAGCATAATTCAGCACAAACTCGGTCTGTTATCACTAAATGCGACTTGCACATGCAAAATACTTCATTTGTATAAAGAATGTATGGCAGACAATGCTGGAGGGTCATGGGTTTCGATCGTGGCTATCTACTTTAAAACGTCAATTGTGAAGGATATGGTACCGTGGAGAAGCACTTTACAGCCATTAGGTTCGCAGTAGGGATTTCATTAGATCTATTAGTAACCAATCCTCACTGTGCAAAAAAGAAATTATGGTTGTATTATTGGATTTCAATGCAACAGTAGTGTATGTGATACAAAACGTTTGAAGCATGTGATTTTCAAACCAAGAGTTTTAATAGGCCTGAATTATATCTAATCAAATTTCACAGCTCAAAGTACAGAACCATGTTCCTACGTTTTAGGTTCAATCTGTGCCTACGTTTGAGGTTCAATCTGTGGACCACGTGTGAGATTTTAGGAACTAGAACAAAAATGAGCCAATCTCTTAGGGTATGTAGATTTTGTAAAAATGCTCTAGAGCCCGAAACTCTTAAACATCTTCTCATCTTTTGTCCTGATTTGCTCATTAAGAGTAAATGCTTCTTGGAACGTTTATATCAGAATTTTTGAATTGGCAGTTATGATATGCTCTGGCGAAGTGTTTTTAGTGGGAAATGTAACTCTGTAACTATTGCTGCAATTAATTTTTTGATTCTTTAAAACTTGATGATAGAGCTCAAATCGCCACATTAAATGAGTATTGCAACGTGTCATAGATGAAGTTTTTGTTAGCTTATGAGCAGTAGGGCAATGCATCTTAAATTCTAAGTTATTGTCTAACACTAATCATTTTATGAAATTCATTTTTAAATAATTTTGAGAGAAATGTTTTATTATTATAATTTTTGAACTTGTTGAAAGATTTGTACATCACCAAGCAGTGAAATGTATTTTATCTTTGTTATGAAGACGCGCAGCACACTAGGCGTTTCTTCTTAAAGTATTTATTAAAGTAATTGGTGTAAAGACCCCCAACAACAGCAGAGGTCCACCAGCAACCACAGGTAACTTCAACTGACAAAATACAGAACGTTAAGCAAAACACAAGTAAACACGAATGCTCTGACCTCACTGGAACCTTAGTCAGAGAATCATTCCATGTATCACTAACCCATTCTGAGCATATGCTTATTCCCCCTGAGAAAGCACATTACAACACATCTTCCCCTTTTCACATATCACATATGCAAGAGGCTAGCACCCTCAAACGTGGCCTCTTTTCACTGTTGCAATTCTATCCTTATTCCAGACCTGTCCACCCGCAACACGCACCACAACTTTTAACACAGCAACAACCTTGACAGGATATGAATATAAACTATCAGCTTTTCTCTTAACAATTCCTTTCTTGATTCTTACCCACTCACCACACTCTACATGCAATTACTTCCTCCCTCTTCTTTCATTCTCATGCATGACCGAATTACTCTTCTTCCTCTTTAACACGTTCCTCACCTCATCAATGACTACATCTGATTCTCTATTCCTTCCTAACCATGGAGGAAACGCCACAGAGAAAGGCTTCCAACCCCTCATGAGTTCGAATGGACACAAGCCAGTGGTCGCATGAGGTGCCATACGCATCGCCCACATCCTATTTTGGATGGTTAACATTTTGTCAAATCCGCACTCTTGCCCCATGCAAATGCTTTCCATTACACACCTGTTCAACCTTTTGACCACCCCTTTGGTTTCTGGGGGATATAAGGCAGCCTTTTTATGCCTTATCCCACATTTACTCAAATTACTTGGAAAACATCCACCAGTAAACTGGGTGCCATTATCTGTAAGGACACTTTCTGGAAGACCTTCACTCGCAAAGATCCCTTGCAGGACGTTCACCATGCTT
Organism: Ambystoma mexicanum; assembly: GCF_040938575.1. Lineage (NCBI taxonomy): Eukaryota > Metazoa > Chordata > Amphibia > Caudata > Ambystomatidae > Ambystoma > Ambystoma mexicanum. The sequence continues at coordinate 1,578,884,436 of NC_090932.1, forward strand.
TCCCCCGAGATTTCCCCTGAGATTTCTCTCACGACTCTGAAATAACACCACCTAGAGAACAGATCAACGGCCAATACCACAAATCTTCCCCTACCATAACCTAAGTCAACGGGGCCCAAGATGTCCATGGCTATATCACTCCACACCTTAGACGGAACACCAACATCCACTAGTGGCTGCTTCCTTGCTTCAATCCCCTTTCCACTTTTAATACACATGTGACACTCGCTCAGAAATTTCTCAACATCTTTGTCAAAGCCCGACCACCAATAGTCCGACCTCAACACACCCTTGGTCTTGGAAATGCCGATATGACCACTAAGCGCCAAGTAAATTACGTTGGTGCTAATACCTCCTGGGACCACTGCTCTCTCCCATCTGAACAAAATCCCATCAGTAACTGACAACTCATCTCTCACCTCCCAAAAAGGTCTCTCCCCTTCTGGCAAATCTGACTTTTTGGGCCAAACAGAGGTTAACACATAGATCACCACCTTATTGATCAATTTGTCCTTTCTTAACTTTGCTAGCCACTCCCCCTTAGAAACAATCCCTTCGGAGTTCACGAACACCATCTCCATATCAACATCCTCCACCACGTCATGTGTTACAACTGTCATGATCTCTGCTTCCAAAAGGTCAGGGTTTTCCCAACTCCCTTGGAAGCAGATCCATAACCCAGGTTCCGAGTGCCAACCAGTCCCAATTGGGACCTTTTGGACCCAGTCCTGGCGCCAGTGGCACCAGGCTCATAAATATGCCCAGTCCCAGCGCTGGAAGCGCCGGGCTCATAATGATTGGGTGGACTTACCTGCAGCAGACCATGCTGCTTACTTGCCTGCCAGTTGAGCCTCTGATCCTCTTCTGTTTGGAACTACTTTTCCTGTTGGGTGGGGCAGGAGCCACTCCCTAGATTCAGAACACTGGAACTCTTCTGGAAAGCAGGAACTCTTTTCTTACCTAGGCGTGGCTGTGGAAGGAGACACCTAAGCACTACAGGAGGCTATTTAAACCACACCCGATGGATGAATCTTGCTTTGCGTTATTCTGCATCCTCTGCAGCAGAACGCTCATCGTGTCTTCTGCATCTGATCCTGGGCCTAAGGAAAAAGGCTTACCATCCTGAATCCAGTCTTCAGCAACACCTATAAAGACAAGAAAGAACAGGTTAGCATTACGGTATTCAGTGACAGCTCTTCACTTACCTGGTCCATCGGCTGTCACCAACGCCTCGCGCTGCATTCCGGCATCTGAAAGACAAAGGCTTACCTACTCTTCGTGCGCTCCGGAGGTCTTCACACTGCATTCCTGCATCTGAAAGACAAAAGCTTACCAACTCTTCGCACGCTCCGGAGGCCTTCGGCGCTGCATCCCGCATCTGAAAGACAAAACAAGGTGCGTTTAAAGGTGCGTTTAAAGACATTGGGGAACTTTAATACTCACGTGCCATTACTCCTTTCCACATCTAACCCAGTGGGTATTCCGGCACCCTGCAGCCGCTCCGAACTTGTACCTGCAAAATAAAAAGACAGTTAGAGCGCATCGTGAAGCAGGCAACAAGCGCTTACTTACGTGCTTCCAGGCGCTTCTATTCATCACACGGGCTCCATCTTCAACTCACTTCAGCCCGTCATCCGCCATCGCCGGAACCCTGCAAAACAAGAGACATCATTACTAAAGACTTTAAAGACATTAGAATTACTCGAAACTTACCGTTCGTGCAGTAAACGACGGACAGCAGTCCTCTGAAGTCAAGAGGCCTGCTCCCCTTATCCAGTGAAGAAACTGGTTACAGCACCCTGCCCCGAGGCAGATGGAGAGCACGGCGTTCACTTACCTAAGGTGAGAGTGTTAACCTTTGGGGTTCTACAGGAGAAGAGAAAGGGAAGAAGAGAGAGACATTCAATAACCCAGTTCCTTAATCCCATATTTTCTATCTGCAGACATCTTACCCTTCGAGTCAGACATACAGTGCACAGAGGTCCAGCCCAAAGAGCCAGCCGTGTGTTACACATCACCTTTGAAGATACGGTATACGCCCAGTCAAGACGGGCGCCTCTACGGGAATCAGGTGAGCGTTACAGAACGCAAAGCCTACCACAAAACTCCCATCCAGGCGCTATGGAAACCTCGGATATCGACCAGCTAGCCCAGTTACTTGGGGAACTAAGGGCAGAAGTGCATGCAGCCCGTCAGGAAACGAACGCTCTAAGAAGGGAACTGATTATTTCCAAGGAGCGAACAGATGATCTTGCTAGACAATTGCTACAGTCACAAGCCGGACAGACCCCGTTACCCGCATCTGGGGGAAATCTTCCTTCTACATCCTCTATGAATCCAGTGCAGATCAACCTACCTGGGAATGTACCTCTGGCTCCGCCCGAACGATTTTCTGGTGACCCAAAGAGGTTTGCAGTATTTATCAATCAGTGCCGGTTCCATTTCTTATGCCGCCCAGCAGCCTTTCCAACTGATCAAGCTAAAGTAGCTTTCGTGCTTTCGTACCTTAGTGGCAATGCGGCAGACTGGTCGATCCCTCTAGTAAATCAAGATGATCCGGTCCTCCATGATTTTCAAGCTTTTCAGCTCAGTATGGAAAAACTGTTCGCAAGACATTCACAGGGGCAGGCCTTGGACAATGAGCTTCTTTCGTTGCGACAAGGTAATCAAGAGCTTTTGGCTTATATTGCGTCTTTCAACAGACTGATAGTGGAAACTCAATGGCCTGAGGACAAAAGGATTACGCTGTTTTATAGAGGTCTACGTGGAGAGCTCAAAGATGTGTTAGCCCAAGTAGTGAATCCCCCACAAGATTGTTCGGACTATATAGACTTAGTCGTTCAAATAGATCACAGACTGCAGAACAGGAAGGCCGATCGTTCCAAGTTTGATGCTCGAGTATTTTCCAAACCGCCAACTCCTTCCAAAGGAGTAGACTCCGGGGAACCCATGCAAATAGGGGGTCTGAAAGGTCCTCTAACACAAAAGGAGCGGGAAAGGAGAAAACAGTTGCAATTATGCCTCTATTGCGGAAACTCAGGGCACTTTCTTCGAGACTGTCCGGTGAAACCTGCCAAGAAGGCAGTAGGAGCTGCAGTTACCAAAGTTACAAACTCTGAGCAGGGAAACGACCTCGCCCGACAAGAATAGAAGTCCTCTTGCCGAGCGTGAAAACCAGTTCCGTGACCTCGCATTTCGTGATACCTATGGTCCTCATTAGCCCTGATAATCCGGATCGATTACATGCAATTGAAGCTTACGTCGACAGCGGTGCCATCGGCAATTATGTGGATCATGAAATGCTTTTGAGGATGAATCTAACTCTTTGTCCCAAGGCTGTAAAGGACGTCATTACTACGGTGGATGGTACGGAGATAGCCTCCGGGCCAGTAACGCATACCACTCAAGAGGTGACGCTAGTAAGTCAAGATGGACACCATGAGAAGATCGTGTTCGATGTGATCAAGGCCCCTCAGTTTCAGATTATTCTAGGAATACCTTGGTTAGAGAAACACAATCCTCTGATCGATTGACGAGCAAGAACGGTCCAGTTTCCAGAATGTGTCTCTACTTGTCACCCTCCACCTGGTGTTGCACTGGCAGCAATTTCTTCAGAGACTCCCCAGTTACCTCCTGAATACCTAGAATACCAAGATGTTTTCCGGAAGGATCAGGCTAACTCTCTACCTCCTCATAGGTCTTATGACTGCCAGATAGACCTGATACCTGGATCTACTCCTCCTTGTTGTAGAATTTATGCCCTCACCGAGCCTGAGAACCTTCACCTTCGACAATACCTGGATCAATACCTGGCAAATGGGTTTATTCGTCCTTCCAAGTCCCCTGCTTCTTCAGCTTTGTTCTTCGTTCCAAAAAAGGAAGGAGACCTTAGAACTTGTATAGATTATTGCTCCCTGAACCAGATCACCGTTAAGAATAGATATCCGTTACCTTTGATCCCTGAACTCCTGGACCAAGTCAGAAAAGCATGCATATATACAAAGCTGGATCTTAGAGGAGCTTACCACTTGGTACGAGTAAAAGAGGGCGATGAATGGAAGACGGCCTTCCGCACCAAGTATGGGCTATTTGAATATCAGGTCATGCCCTTCGGACTTTGCAATGCCCCGGCCGCCTTTCAATATTTTATGAACGATGTCCTCAGAGAGCTCATAGATGTGTGTGTTGTTGTTTACATTGACGACATCCTCGTTTATTCTTCATCGGAATCTGAACATCGGAAACACGTGAAACTGGTCCTCGAAAGATTGCGTCAACACAAACTTTTCGCTAAGTTGGAAAAATGTGTTTTCAACGTGACTGAAGTTGAATTCTTGGGATTCATATTATCACCTGGCGGAGTGCGTATGGATTCAAAGAAGGTTGATGCAGTTCTCAAATGGCCATCACCATCCTCCGTAAAAGGTGTGCAAAGCATGTTAGGCTTCGCTAACTTTTACCGCAGGTTTATCCCCGAATTCTCTCGAATAGTCCAGCCCATCACTGCCTTGTTAAAGAAAAACAAACGTTTTGAATGGTCTACCGAGGCGGAACAAGCTTTCCAGGATTTGAAGACTAAATTTATCTCTGCACCAATCTTAAAACACCCTCGCCCCGAACTCCCCTACATCGTGGAAACTGATGCTTCAAGCCTTGCCATGGGGGCAGTTCTATCACAAAAGGACCCGGTAACCAATCAGTTGCATCCCGTGGCATTTTGGTCCCGCAAATTCTCGCCTCCTGAAATCAATTACACGATTACTGACAAGGAACTTCTGGCTATCAAGTCTGCCTTTAAGGCTTGGCGGCATTATCTGCTGGGGGCCCGACACACCGTTACTGTGATTACGGATCACCGAAACCTGCAATATTTGAAAACCGCAAAAGCCCAATCCTCTAGACCACTCCGTTGGGCATTATTCTTTGCTGAGTTTGACTTCATAATTACCTATCGACCTGGTACAAAGAACGGTAAAGCTGATGCCCTTTCTCGGATGGGAGTGGAAGAACACTTGATCAACCCTAACCCTGTACCAATCATTCCCGAACAAAGAATTCTGGGTGTAATCGCCACAGAATCCATAGAGGAAGTTAAGGATAAAGCCAGGCAACTTGTAACTCCAGCAGACATACAGAATTGGCATCTGCAGGGAAAGGACTTTGCAGTAAAGGACAACTTATTGTATTTCCAAGAACGATTATACCTACCCAGCACAGATTTACAGAAAAAAGTAATCTCTTGTTATCACGATTCTTTAATGGAAGGACATCCCGGTATGGCCAAGACCTCAGAAAAGATCAAGCGCTACTTCTGGTGGCCGTCTTGGAAAAAAGATATCAGAGACTTTATAATGTCCTCTGGAGTATGCGCCCAAAACAAGAGTCAAAAGGAAAGACGAGCAGGCCTCTTACGCCCTATTGACATCCCACCTCGCCCTTGGCATACGCTTTCTATGGACTTCATCACCGATCTACCTCCATGCTCCGGATACAATACGATTCTAGTAATCGTGGACTTATTCTCCAAGATGGCGCATTTCATTCCGCTCAAAGGCTTGCCAACAGCAGCAACTCTGGCCCGAGAATTTCTCGAAAACATCGTCCGACTGCACGGTTTTCCTTCGGTTCTAATTTCGGATCGAGGTAGTCAATTTATTTCTCATTTTTGGCGAAGTTGCTGTCGGGCGGCTCAAATTGATGTGAGACTATCGACCAGTCACCACCCTCAGACCGACGGACAAACCGAGAGGACCAATCAAACTCTGGAACCGTATTTACGCTGCATGCTGCAACAAACTGAAAAAACTTGGAAAGACATCCTTTGGATAGCCGAATATGCCTACAATAACTCTGTCCATTCGGGAACTGGGAAAACCCTGTTTTTTCTTTTGTACGGCAGTCACCCTCGAACCTCGGAGTTGGATTCCCTCCAAGATCTTGAAACACCAGCAGTAGACTACCTGCATTCTACAATCACCCAAGCCTTTAAGGAAGCTGTTTCTCACCTTCAAAGGGCTAAAGAACAATACAAGAAAGGAGCAGATCAACATCGGAAGGAAGCCCCTCAATATCAAGTAGGGGATCAAGTCTGGTTATCCACCAAATATCTACCTCTAAAAGGGCCACGCACATTCAACCCAAGATACCTTGGTCCCTATTCCATCACTACCATAGTAAACCCAGTAGCGGTCAAGTTGGACTTGCCCCCGCACATAAAGATACATCCGGTCTTCCACGTCTCTCTATTAAAACCCGTGCAACCTCAAACCCGACTAACTAAATCTCCAAAACCTGTCTTAGTTGATGGAGAACTCGAGTTTGAAGTCAAAAGCATTCTGGACTCCAAGATCTCCAAATCTAAACTATTTTACCTAATTGACTGGAAAGGCTACGGCCCCCAAGAGAGATCCTGGGAACCTGCTGAATATGTCCACGCTCCTCGCCTAATCAAAAGATTTCACCGAACATTTCCTGACAAGCCAAAACCCCCGGAGAAGCCCGGTTTGGGAGGGGCCTTGAGGGGGGGTACTGTCATGATCTCTGCTTCCAAAAGGTCAGGGTTTTCCCAACTCCCTTGGAAGCAGATCCATAACCCAGGTTCCGAGTGCCAACCAGTCCCAATTGGGACCTTTTGGACCCAGTCCTGGCGCCAGTGGCACCAGGCTCATAAATATGCCCAGTCCCAGTGCTGGAAGCGCCGGGCTCATAATGCTTGGGTGGACTTACCTGCAGCAGACCATGCTGCTTACTTGCCTTCCAGTTGAGCCTCTGATCCTCTTCTGTTTGGAACTACTTTTCCTGTTGGGTGGGGCAGGAGCCACTCCCTAGATTCAGAACACTGGAACTCTTCTGGAAAGCAGGAACTCTTTTCTTACCTAGGCGTGGCTGTGGAAGGAGACACCTAAGCACTACAGGAGGCTATTTAAACCACACCCGATGGATGAATCTTGCTTTGCGTTATTCTGCATCCTCTGCAGCAGAACGCTCATCGTGTCTTCTGCATCTGATCCTGGGCCTAAGGAAAAAGGCTTACCATCCTGAATCCAGTCTTCAGCAACATCTATAAAGACAAGAAAGAACAGGTTAGCATTACGGTCTTCAGTGACAGCTCTTCACTTACCTGGTCCATCGGCTATCACCAACGCCTCGCGCTGCATTCCGGCATCTGAAAGACAAAGGCTTACCTACTCTTCGTGCGCTCCGGAGGTCTTCACACTGCATTCCTGCATCTGAAAGACAAAAGCTTACCAACTCTTCGCACGCTCCGGAGGCCTTCGGCGCTGCATCCCGCATCTGAAAGACAAAACAAGGTGCGTTTAAAGACATTGGGGAACTTTAATACTCACGTGCCATTACTCCTTTCCACATCTAACCCAGTGGGTATTCCGGCACCTTGCAGCCGCTCCGAACTTGTACCTGCAAAATAAAAAGACAGTTAGAGCGCATCGTGAAGCAGGCAACAAGCGCTTACTTACGTGCTTCCTGGCGCTTCTATTCATCACACGGGCTCCATCTTCAACTCACTTCAGCCCGTCATCCGCCATCGCCGGAACCCTGCAAAACAAGAGACATCATTACTAAAGACTTTAAAGACATTAGAATTACTCGAAACTTACCGTTCGTGCAGTAAACGACGGAAGCAGTCCTCTGAAGTCAAGAGGCCTGCTCCCCTTATCCAGTGAAGAAACTGGTTACAGCACCCTGCCCCGAGGCAGATGGAGAGCACGGCGTTCACTTACCTAAGGTGAGAGCGTTAACCTTTGGGGTTCTACAGGAGAAGAGAAAGGGAAGAAGAGAGAGACATTCAATAACCCAGTTCCTTAATCCCATATTTTCTATCTGCAGACATCTTACCCTTCGAGTAAGACATACAGTGCACATAGGTCCAGCCCAAAGAGCCAGCCGTGTGTTACACATCACCTTTGAAGATACGGTATACGCCCAGTCAAGACCGGCGCCTCTACGGGAATCAGGTGAGCGTTACAACAACTCTTACTTTCGACAAATTATCAGCCAAAATATCCTCTTTCCCAGGGATCACTTCCATTTTGAAATTATGAGCTTGCATTCTAGTAACCCATCCAGCTACTCTGCCCAAAATTTTATCTAAACACCTACTTTCAAAAATAACCTTCAAAGGTTTGTGGTCTGTCCGAATCACAAAGTCGACTCCCCATAAAAAAGTTTTGAACCGCTCTACTACCCAATAGCATGCCAGAGATTCTTTTTCAAGAACAGAATATCGGCGCTCTGCACCCTTCAGACCATGTGACGTATGAGCGATCACCTCTTCTGTCCCATCTTCGTGCCTTTGGGAAAGAACAGCACCCAGACCACCCTCAATAGCATCCACAGTAATGATAGACAACCTTTTTGTGTCAAAGCAGCCTAACGGGCGAGCCAGGTCTATCTCCTCCTTAATTCTCTGAAACTCCAATTCACAAGCCCGACTCCATATGAATTCAGCACCTTTCTTTAAAATCTTCCTAATTTCCAAAACTTTCGTGGCATAATTCTTTACAAATTTTTGGTAAAATTCGGTCATGCCCAGGAATGAACGTAATTCAACCTTGGTTGCCAGTCTCTCAATTTCTTCTGTGGAGTTCACAATACTCTCCTTTGGTTTCAAACCCTCACACGACACCTCATGACCCAAGTAATCCACCTTGGACACAGCAAACTTGCACTTTTCCTCTCTCAGGGTAATACCCTTCTCCTCAAAAATCTTTAGGACACTATCCAGGATTCTATCATGTTCCTCCAAGATCTCTCCACATATCAACACATCGTCTTGGAAGCAGAAAATCCCTTTCACACACCTGAGCAAAGGGTCCATGACCTTTTGAAACACAGACGAGGCTGATGCCAGCCCAAAAGGCTTCCTCCTAAATTGATACACGTCTTCGTGAGTAATGAATGCAGTGACCTTCCTGCACTCTTCTTGCAATTCGACCTGATGGTATGCTGAAGCCATGTCGAGCTTGGAGAAAACTTTACCACTGCCTACCATCGTTAAAATCTCACCCATGTTCGGCACTGGGTGCCTATCCATTAACACACATTTATTGAGTTTGCGCATGTATATGCATAATCTCAATTCACCTGAACTCTTTTTAACAACTACTACGGGTGAAACCCATTCCACACCTCCTGCTTTCTCAATAACACCCATCTTCAACAGTTTTTCCAGCTCCTTCTTGACACCCTCCATTAAGGAGAATGGTATAGGCCTAAGTTTTGCAACAACAGGCGTGCTACCTCTTTTTATGATGATTTGGTGCTGAAACCCCTTCACTCTCCCCAAGGTTTTGCTGAACACTTTAAGATGCTTTCTAACATAGGAGCTTGGGGTGACACAAGATGAGGCCACTTGTAATACTTGATCTGCCTCATTGGGATCCAGCCTGATCCCTAAGTTATTTTGCTCCCTCCATCCAAGCAAAGTTTAACCTTTCTTGGTAATATAAACTTTTCCATCACAATAACGCCCCTTGAATTCAAATTTACCCCAGGTATAACCTAACAATTCAATCCTATCCTGGTTATATCCTTCAGGATTTATGTCTGGCTTTATCAAGCTAGACACCTCCCCTTTCACCTCCTTTTCAAACACACCTCTCGACACTAAGGTAATCTTTGAACCAGAACCAGCCATCATGCAAATTTTATGACCATTCACACTTAGCACAGCATGAGGGCGTTCACACTCGTCTGAACTTCCACCCTCCGACACAACGTTCACGGTATTGACAATGGCATTTTGCAACGGAAGAGTAATCTCCTCCTCCGACGACCTTCCTTCTTCTTCTTCATTGACGTATAAAACCTTTTTTTGATTAAACTGACCATACTGGTAGTTTTTACAACAATTCGCGAAGTGCTCCTTTCTTTTGCAATTCACGCAAGTGGCTCTGCGACCAGGACACACGATAGACGATGCGAAGTGCGTACTGCTTGCACACCAAAAAGACAGTATCTCATCTTTTCTCTCAGTTCTCTGTGGTGGCTCTTGATTCTTTTTTTCTTCTACGGCGGCCCAATTCATCCGGTTGGTTTTCCCTCTTCTTTTACTCTTCGCATCCACCACATTTAAAATTTCCGTTCTGTTCTCCATTAGTTCTCCTGTTTCAGTCTTCGATAGCTTTGCCACACATGCCAAAGAGTGTTCTACTCATCTTGCAATGTCTAATACTTCATCCAAGTTGGGTTCATCCCTCAACCACAATTCTTCACGAATTTTGTTGGACCTGCAGTGTGTCATGAACTGGTCCCGAATGTGCTCATCGAATGCCTCTTGGAATTTTCAAGACAAAGCCAGGTGTCGTAAAGCCGTCTTGTATTCCTCCACAGATTCCTTTTGGGCTTGTATTCGCACGTTCCAATATTGTACTTGTCTTAGGACTGAAGTGCTTGTCCAGCTTAATCAAAGCTATATCAAATTCATTTACAGTATCACCGCCGCCATCTCCAAAGGGTTGAGGAAGTGTTTCATACATTCTTTGTCCTTCATACCCTAAGAAATGCAAAAGTAGCGCAAGCTTCCTTTCATTAGAGTAGGATGTGCCACCAGCTGCCTTCAGGTAATGCATAAAACCCTTACGGCACTGAGCCCACAAAATCTTTGCTGGACCTAGAATGGGCATAAAGATTGGGGGCCCAGCTATTCCAGGTAAACCTGCCATGCTCCTATGCAGGTTGCTTGCACCTCTCATCTTAAAGTCCCAAAAAGATGTGATGTAAGCAGATTATAATAAGCTTGTTCTTAAAGTTTTGTCTAATTCCTCTGTTTAAAGTCAATAAAGACACGTGTGAACAGTTGAGTAACAATGCGAGCGGCAATATCGTCCTCTGAATACTATGCCTCTTGCTCCTTTGGTACATTCTTACTTTTTCCATCAATCCCCTGTATTGGAATGGCAAAAAAAAATACTTCATGTGGTTGCAAGGCAGCACCACCTGCGTCTTTATGCTTTCCCCTCTATTAGACATGCAGCTGTCCCTTAGTTGGCCACGTCTCCAAGTGCCTCTGTTCTCATTTCACAGGCGCGTAATATGTGCCTGAAAGCTCAGTAGTTCTGTCTGTGCGCAACGTTCCTGGCCCTCACCTTCCCCCTGCATATAGCTCCTTTTGCAACTGTCCTCAATTAAATCGAACTGCAGGAGCCAGGTGCGCTTGGAGGTTCAGGCCTCAACGGACGCGAGCATGAGAGGTTCAGGGTGAGCGTCTATCACAGTTCATACGGTAGATGGCACAGCAGGCTCAATGGCGAATGCTGCTTTCTCAGTGCCACGTCTGCCTTCATCGGTCACAGCGCCGTAGGGAACAGCGTAACGCAGAAATGCGTAGGGGATAGTAGCGACAGAGACACTTACTTGGGGAAGGCTGCTAATACGAGTGGATCTGCATCGGCGACTGCTGCTACGCTTGCACGGAGCGGAGCGACATATACTGAATTGCTGCTGGGGTCTTCTCCTTTTATCCCATCCTTATCGCCATTGTTATGAAGACACGCAGCACACTAGGTGTTTCTTCTTAAAGTATTTATTAAAGTAATTGGTGTAAAGACCCCCAACAACAGCAGAGGTCCACCAGCAACCACAGATAACTTGAACTGACAAAATACAGAACGTTAAGCAAAACACAAGTAAACACGACTTCTCTGACCTCACTGGAACCTTAGTCAGAGAATTATTCCATGTATCACTAACCCATTCTGAGCATATGCTTATTCCCCCTGAGAAAGCACATCCCTCCTTTTCCCCCCCACCCCTGCTCATGCCCCGTGTCTCCCCTGTTCCCCCACCCCCCGCTCATGCCCCGTGTCTCCCTCCTTTCCCCCACCCCCCGCTCATGCCCCGTGTCTCCCCTGTTCCCTCCCACCCCCTGCTCATGCCCCGTGTCTCCCTCCTGTACCCCCCCACCCCCGCTCATGTCCCGTGTCTACCTCCCATTCCCCCAACCCTCCGCTCATGCCCTGTGTCTCCCTCCTGTACCCCCCACCCCCCGCTCATGCCCCGTGTCTCCCTCCTGTTCCCCCCACCCCCGTTCATGCCCCATGTCTCCCCTGTTCACCCCCACCCCCCGTTCATGCCCCATGTCTCCATCCCATTCCCCCCACCCCCACTCATGCCCCGTGTCTCCCCTGTTCCCCCACCCCCTGCTCATGCCCCATGTCTCCCCTGTTCCCCCAGCCCCCGCTCATGCCCCGTGTCTCCCCTGTTCCCCCCACCCCCTGCTCATGCCCCGTGTCTCCCTTGTTCCCCCCACCCCCGCACATGCGCTGTATATACCTCCCGTGCGCCCCACCCTCCGCTCATGCCCTGTGCCTACATGACGTTCCCCCCACCCCCCGCTCATGCCCCGTGTCTCCCTCCCCTGTTCCCCCCACCCCTGCTCATGCCCCGTGTCTCCCCTGTTCCCCCCACCCCCCGCTCATGCCCCGTGTCTCCCTCCTTTTCCCTCCAACACCCTGCTCATGCCCCGTGTCTCCCTCCTTTTCCTCCCAACCCCCCGCTCATGCCCCATGTCTCCCCTGTTACCCCCGACCCCCCGCTCATGGCCAATGTCTCCCTCCCATTCCCCCCCGCCCCCCGTTCATGCCCTGTGTCTCTCCTGTTCCCCCCCCCCCGCTCATGCCCCGTGTCTCCCTCCTTTTCCTCCCACCCCCCACGTCTCCCTCCTTTTGACCCCCATCCCCCGCTCATGCCCAGTGTCTCCATCCTTTTCCCCCCACCCCCCGCTCATGCGCCGTGCCTCCCCTGTTCCCCCACCCCCTGCTCATGCCCCGTGTCTCCCTCCTGTACACCCCACCCCCACTCATGCCCCGTGTCTCCCTCCTGTTCCCCCGCCCCCCGTTAATGCCACGCGTCTCCCCTGTTCCCCCCACCCCCGTTCATGTCCCGTGTCTCCCTCCCATTCCCCCATCCCCCGCTCTTGCCACATGTCTCCCCTGTTCCCCCCCACCCCCCGCTCATGTCCCGTGTCTCCCCTGTTCCCCCCACCCCCCGCTCATGCCCCGTGTCTCCCTCCTGTACCCCCCTACCCCCCGCTCATGCCCAGTGTCTCCCTCCCATTCTCCCCCACCCCCCGCTCATGACCCGTGTCTACCTCCCATTCCCCCCACCCCCCGCTCATGACCCGTGTCTCCCTCCTCTACCCCCCACCCCCGCTCATGCCCCGTGTCTCCCTCCTGTTCCCCCCACCCCGTTCATACCCCGTGTCTCCCTTTCCCCCCCCCACCCCCCGTTCATGCCACGTGTCTCCCTCCCGTTCCCCCACCCCCCGCTCATGCCCCGTGTCTCCCCTGTTCCCCCACCCCCTGCTCTTGCCCCATGTCTCCCCTGTTCCCCCCACCCCCACTCATGCCCCATGTGTCCCCTGTTCCCCCACCCCCGCTCATGCTCCGTGTCTACCTCCAGTTCCCCCCACCCTCCGCTTATGCCCCGTGTCTACCTGAAGTTCCCCCCCACTGCCCGCTCATGCTCCGTGTCTCCCTCCCGTTCCCCCCACCCCCGCTCATGCCCTGTGTCCCGTGTCTACCTCCCATTCCCCCACCCCCCGTTCATGCCCCGTGTCTCCCCTGTTCCCCTCTACCCCCTGCTCATGCCCTGTGTCTCCCTCCTTTTCCCCCTCCCCCGCTCCGCTCATGCCATGTGTCTCCCCTGTTCCCCCTACCCCCCGCTCATGCCCTGTGTCTCCCTCCCATTCCCCCCCACCCCTGCTCATGCCCCGTGTCTCCCTCCCGTTCCCCCCACCCCCCGCTCATGCCCCGTGTCTCCCTCCTGTACCCCCCACCCCCTGCTCATGCCCTGTGTCTCCCTCCTGTACCCCCCACCCTCCGCTCATGCCCCGTGTCTACCTCCCGTTCCCCCCACTCCCTGCTCATGCATCGTGTCTCCCTCCTGTACCCTCCCAACCCCCGCTCATGCCTCGTGTCTCCCTCCTGTTCCCCCACCTCCCATTCATGTGTCTCCCTCGCGTCACCCCCACCCTCCGCTCATGCCCCGTGTCTCCTCTGTTCCCCCCACCCCTGCTCATGCCCCGTGTCTCCCTTGTTCCCCCCACCCCCGCACATGCGCTGTATCTACCTCCCGTGCGCCCCACCCTCCGCTCATGCCCTGTGCCTACATGACGTTCCCCCCACCCCCCGCTCATGCCCCGTGTCTCCCTCCCCTGTTCCCCCCACCCCTGCTCATGCCCCGTGTCTCCCCTGTTCCCCCCACCCCCCGCTCATGCCCCGTGTCTCCCTCCTTTTCCCTCCAACACCCTGCTCATGCCCCGTGTCTCCCTCCTTTTCCTCCCAACCCCCCGCTCATGCCCCATGTCTCCCCTGTTACCCCCGACCCCCCGCTCATGGCCAATGTCTCCCTCCCATTCCCCCCCGCCCCCCGTTCATGCCCTGTGTCTCTCCTGTTCCCCCCCCCCGCTCATGCCCCGTGTCTCCCTCCTTTTCCTCCCACCCCCCACGTCTCCCTCCTTTTGACCCCCATCCCCCGCTCATGCCCAGTGTCTCCATCCTTTTCCCCCCACCCCCCGCTCATGCGCCGTGCCTCCCCTGTTCCCCCACCCCCTGCTCATGCCCCGTGTCTCCCTCCTGTACACCCCACCCCCACTCATGCCCCGTGTCTCCCTCCTGTTCCCCCGCCCCCCGTTAATGCCACGCGTCTCCCCTGTTCCCCCCACCCCCGTTCATGTCCCGTGTCTCCCTCCCATTCCCCCATCCCCCGCTCTTGCCACATGTCTCCCCTGTTCCCCCCCACCCCCCGCTCATGTCCCGTGTCTCCCCTGTTCCCCCCACCCCCCGCTCATGCCCCGTGTCTCCCTCCTGTACCCCCCTACCCCCCGCTCATGCCCAGTGTCTCCCTCCCATTCTCCCCCACCCCCCGCTCATGACCCGTGTCTACCTCCCATTCCCCCCACCCCCCGCTCATGACCCGTGTCTCCCTCCTCTACCCCCCACCCCCGCTCATGCCCCGTGTCTCCCTCCTGTTCCCCCCACCCCGTTCATACCCCGTGTCTCCCTTTTCCCCCCCCACCCCCCGTTCATGCCACGTGTCTCCCTCCCGTTCCCCCACCCCCCGCTCATGCCCCGTGTCTCCCCTGTTCCCCCACCCCCTGCTCATGCCCCATGTCTCCCCTGTTCCCCCCACCCCCACTCATGCCCCATGTGTCCCCTGTTCCCCCACCCCCGCTCATGCTCCGTGTCTACCTCCAGTTCCCCCCACCCTCCGCTTATGCCCCGTGTCTACCTGAAGTTCCCCCCCACTGCCCGCTCATGCTCCGTGTCTCCCTCCCGTTCCCCCCACCCCCGCTCATGCCCTGTGTCCCGTGTCTACCTCCCATTCCCCCACCCCCCGTTCATGCCCCGTGTCTCCCCTGTTCCCCTCTACCCCCTGCTCATGCCCTGTGTCTCCCTCCTTTTCCCCCTCCCCCGCTCCGCTCATGCCATGTGTCTCCCCTGTTCCCCCTACCCCCCGCTCATGCCCTGTGTCTCCCTCCCATTCCCCCCCACCCCTGCTCATGCCCCGTGTCTCCCTCCCGTTCCCCCCACCCCCCGCTCATGCCCCGTGTCTCCCTCCTGTACCCCCCACCCCCTGCTCATGCCCTGTGTCTCCCTCCTGTACCCCCCACCCTCCGCTCATGCCCCGTGTCTACCTCCCGTTCCCCCCACTCCCTGCTCATGCCCCGTGTCTCCCTCCTGTACCCTCCCAACCCCCGCTCATGCCTCGTGTCTCCCTCCTGTTCCCCCACCTCCCATTCATGTGTCTCCCTCGCGTCACCCCCACCCTCCGCTCATGCCCCGTGTCTCCTCTGTTCCCCCCACCCCCGCTCATGCCCCGTGTCTTCCCCACCCCCCCTCATGCCCCGTGTCTCCCCTGTTCCCCCTCACCCCCCGCTCATGCCCCGTGTCTCACTTGTTCCCCCCACCCCCCACTCATGCCCCGTGTCTCCCCTGTTCCCTCCACCCCCCGCTCATGCCCCGTGTCTACCTCCCGTTCCCCAACACCCCCTGGTCATGCCCTGTGCCTACCTGATGTTTTCCCCCACCCCCTGCTTATGCCCCATGTCTCCCTCCCGTTCACCCCACCCCCTGCTTATGCCCTGTGTCCCGTGCCTACCTCCCATTCACCCCACCCCCCGCTCATGCCCCGTGTCTCCCCTGTTCCCCCCACCCACGCTCATGCCCCGTGTCTCCCTCCTGTTCCCCCCCACCCCTCGCTCATGCCCCGTGTCTTCCTCCTGTTCCCCACCGCTCAAGCCCTGTGTCTTCCTCTTGTCCCCCCTCCTATGATGCCCCTTGTTGACCTCTTGGTCCCCCACCCCCTGCTGATGCCCTGTTGTGTTCTTTTTATACACCCCGCCTTCCCTTTCCATGGTGGCCATCTTGTAAAAGATTTTCCTTCCTACACCGGGACACCGCAGGCGTACCTGTTTGGGAAGAAAAATCTTTTTTATACCACCCGGGGTTCCCACTTTGAGGACCTAGGATGCTAGTGGTCTTCATCTATTGAAAAGGACGTTATGGTTACGTTGCACTAATAAAAACCTATGAAATTCAGTAAAAATAAATGTGTTAAAGGGATGTTAAGCATAAGTTGCACTAATAAAAACCTATGAAATTCAATGAAAAAACTTTGTTAATGGGACGTTATGGTTAAGTTGCACTAATAAAAACCTATGAAATTCAATGAAAAAACGTTGTTAAAGGGACGTTATGGTAAAGTTGCACTAATAAAAACCTATGAAATTAAGTAAAAAAACGTTGTTAAAGGGACGTTATGTTTCGAAGTAAAACCGAAAAACCCCTGAAATTCGCCAGTTATGGTAAGCTAAGCAACCATAACTCGCGCGACCACCGTGCATTGCTAAGACTAACACCCAGGACATCAAAGATGACATCACAAATGTCATTGATGACATCGCTGATGACATCACATGTACATTTATTTTTCATGAAAACTCTCTAGAAGGTATTCTCATTATAATGTTGACCAAAAACTGGCCAGAAATATTGGAATAAATATCAAGTGCTAATTAGTACATACATTAAGCAATGCGTTGATATAAATAGCATTCTATTATGAAGTTATATCCAGTATACTAAGATACTCATGTAGAAATATAGGCATTGTGTGCAGCATATATGATGGAGGTGCAATATTCATAAGCTTGCCATGTTGAATAGTGAAATGATAACTGTTTTGTTATTAGAGTTTTGTGTACTGTGAAACAGGTGATAAGTAGGTAATAAAACCCACTTACAACATAATTGCATTATTATAGCCAAACACAAAGAGACAACAACACATACAAATTTGAGTATATACAAGGACTTTGAAGTAAGGAAAAAAACAGCAGTAGTAGCAGAAAGTGTTCATATTCTAACTGATTACGTTTATGCAGAGAAATGATTGCTCTATTTGAAAGGTGCCACTTACCCTATGCAGATGTATCACATGATTTGACTGGACCTTAAGGGAATTACTGTAAGAACATACTTGAAGGATAAGTCTACAAATAGAGTACCTTTTCAATTTTTAATTCCTGACTGTGGCCAAGGAAACCATGTGGCCAAGATATCGCAATAAAGGAAAAAAGGGGGAGCCAGACGTGTGATGTCATCAATGACATTTGTGATGTCATCTTTGATGTTCTGGGTGTTAGTCTTTGCAATGCACGGTGGTGGCGCGAGTTATGGTTGCTTAGCTTACCATAACTGGCGAATTTCAGGGGGTTTTCGGTTTTACTTGGAACCATAACGTCCCTTTAACAACGTTTTTTACTTAATTTCATAGGTTTTTATTAGTGCAACTTTACCATAACGTCATATATATATATATATATATATATATATATATATATATATATATATATATATATATATATATTACATGGCCACGGTAGCGGCCATGTAGTTATGGTTAAGTTGCTGTTTCCATAGGAAGAGCACTATTTGGGCGGCTCATAACTTCGCTCCCCCTGGACGAATCCTCACCAAACTTTGCAAAAAAAAGTATATGGCCCACTCTGAATGTTTATGCAAAGTTTGGTGAGGTTTGGTCTGGGGGGGCAAAGTTATAGGGGGGGCCCCAAAACTTCTTTTTTTCCCATAGACTGAATGGGGAAAAAAAATTGCTCACGCCTACAACCCAAACCGCTGGACGGATTTACACCAAATTTGCGGCAGGAGCAGCGGCTTGGTCCCGAAAGCGTGCTTTTCCAACTTTGGTGAAAATCCGTCCAGTAGTTATTTTTTAAATGACCAAAAAGTAGGTAAAAAAAATTTGTGATATCTATGTTCGGTCTACGGATTGGCCTCTGAATGGCTGTACTGTCCGCGGACTGGCATCTGATTGGCCGAAAAAATTGCAGACTTTTGCGTAGTCTGCGAACACCGCGACGCGTCCGCTGATTGGATGGTGAGAAAGCGTGAAATGCGTCTGTTTTCTTGAAACGCCCGCCATCTTGGATTCACAGACTTTTTTGGGGTCCGCGAACAGCGCGGTGAATTGAAAAACAAAAAAAAACAGCATTTCACTTTTCAAACTCAACAAACAATCTCTTCTGGGGAGGTGTGGGGGTGAGGATGGGATGGGATATGGCCATAAGAAGCAAAAAACGGGTTGTTTCATCCCCGAAAGTCTGTGAACACTCCAGATGTCCTGGGAGAGTCCTGTGGTGTTCGCAAACACTCCAGATGCCCTGGGACAGCCCTGTGGTGTTTGCAAACACCCCAGATGTCTTGGGGCAGTCTTGTGGTGTTCGCGGACACCTCAGATGTCGTATGACATCTGTACCTATTTCTGCATTACAGGGTTGGGGAAAAGCAGTTTTTGGATGGCTTATAAATTTGCGCCACTCAGTGAAACTGCATGTAATTTTGTAATTTTATTCTAGGGCTAATCCTGAATGGATTTGCAAAGTTTTGTGGGATTCAGTCAAGAGGAGGCAAAATTAGAGGGGGGGTCCCAAAATATTGTAAAGGCATATAAATGTAGTGTAATTTGACGAATCTGCACAACATTTGGCAAAACGATTATGGATCTAGATATAAATGGTTTTCTTACGTTTGGTGGGATTTTCTCAAGAGGGGGTGAAATTAGAGGGGGTCTCAAGATTTTTAGATGGTTTATAACTTTGTTGCTATTTGACGAATGTGGACAAAGGTTTTGAGAAAGATTATAGACCCAACCTTCAATGTTTGTGTAAAGACTGAATGGATTTTGTCAAGTGGGAACTAAGTTAAATGACTATTGTATGTACATATATTTTGACACTTTTTAAAAATAAAACATGGGCGGGTTTCGAGCAAACTCGTGAGGGGCATTGGCAAGGACATTAAAGCATGGTTTTGCAAATGTGGCCATGTTTTATTTTTTGACAAGTGTAATAATGTAGGTACAAAAAATAGTCATATACCTTTGGTGACTGAGGTATACCCTGTGGTCGTGGGCAGTTGCCAGATTATCTGGGTCATGGCATAAGGTCATAATGCGGATGTCTGGCTACTGGTCATGACCGCTAGGGACGGAAAATTGGGTTAAAGTGGCTATGTCTACCTGGGACCGGCTATGTGGTAAAGTTATTTGAAGGTAGGATAGGTCTGAAAGGGAAAAAAGTGCTTGTGGTAATATGTTCATAGGGCTTTGCAGGCTGCCATGGCAAGGGAAGAGGGGCTGTGTACGGAGCCCCGCCTTCTCTTTCCATGTTGGCTGTCTTGGAAAAGGATTTTCCTTCCTCCCGCTATAGGAAGAAAAATCTATGTTTTGGCACCCTTGTTTCCCGCTTTGGGAACCAGGGGTGCTAATGGCATTTATCCCCCATTTCAGGGGCTGCAATGGACGATAATGGTCCGTAGCCCTCCTTATTTATTTATTTATTTATTTATAACGCACCAATGCCCGCAGACATCAGGCTGTGTGGTTACAGTATTTGTTAAAGAAGATGAGGTGGAGTAAATTCTATTTTTTAACTGTGAAAGGTGGTTCCTAAAGGAACATTCATTTTATTGTTTTTGGATGGGAAATGAGGGAAGAGGCACCAAACACTAATATGGAGGGGAGGTGGACAGGGGAAAATGTGGCGTGTGTGTTATTTCTAAGGTAGGGGGCAGTGTTTCTCATGCTCCTTGATTATAGTAGTGGTGGAGTCTCTTGGGGAGGAGGGATGGCATTAGCTGGTTCCATTTTAAGAGAAATAGCAGTTTTGCTAAAACTATGTACTGTGTACTAGATTGTTAATGGATAAGTAGGAATAGGTGTTGGAGCTGTGCAAGGGAAATTTTTAAGTGGAAAGTTCCTAGATCAGTAGAAAATGCAGTTCCGAACTGTCCGCGAAGGACGGACCTTATTGTGAAGTGCAGACGGGTTCTTGGACACGTCATCATGCCACGCGCTAGCGTATGATCATGTGGCACTGTCCGGAAGGTCCGCAATGAAGTCAGAGGTTTGTAGACATCTGCGGATGCAAAACTAGTTGAAATAGTTGAAGAAAGTGTATAGAAGTGTTAAAAATGATTCTAGAAGGTGGGAAATGGCAGAGTTTTAAGGTGACCCTTTGTAAATTGGACACAAATATTGTTATATTTGGTAAGTATGATATTAGTAAGTTGTAGGAAAATAACATGCACTAATAAAAACCTATGAAATTCAATGAAAAAACTTTGTAAAGGGATGTTATGGTTAAGTTGCAGTAATAAAAACCAATGAAATTCACTGAAAAAACTTTGTTAAAGGGACGTTATGGTTAAGTTGTGCTACTAAAAACCTATGAAATTCTGTGAAAAAACTTTGTTCAAGGGACGTTATGGTTCCAAGTAAAAGCGAAAAACCCCTGAAATTTGCCAGTTATGGTAAGCTAAGCAACCATAACTCACGCCACCACCGTGCACTGCTAAGACTAACACCCAGGACATCAAAGATGACATCACAAATGTCATTGATGACATTTTATGTGGCCCTCGAAGCCCAAGAGCACAGACAAAGCCTAAGGGTTACTTTTGTACGTTTTGTATTTATTTTATACGCAGCAAGTGTTGTGGCTGCAGTTTCAGGGTAGGATTGTAGTCCCTACACATCACGATTTCCATTGGCTGAGAAACAGCCAATGGAAATACTGTTACCATGCAAGGCATGTTGTAGTAGTGGAAATAAATAAAATAAATAACTGCCTTGCATGGCAACAGTATTTCCTTTGGCTGTTTCTCAGCCAATGGAAATCATAATCACGTAATGTGTGTGGGTGGAGTGACGTGCACACAGCGCCACCATCACATATCTGCATTGCCGAGCCCAGGGCAGAGCCTGCGTGAGCCAGCAGCTCAGCCCAGCCCAGGTTCACAGTGCTACGTGCAGTGCACACCGAGGCCTAGTTCTCTTTGCCTCCAGCAGTCGAAAGTACTGCCTGCCATATTTTCCGACGTATGTTTGCGGCATGAGGTGCTTTTGAGCTTCCGAGATACTGCTGGCCAGATACACCGAAACACAAGTACCTGGCCAGCAGTATCTCGAAGGCTCAAACGCAGCGTGGGCTGCCTTCATGTTTGAACATTCCGCCTCGGGAGGGAGGGTACAATTTTCATCACTTTTTGAAAAGAACTTCCCCCTTGGGTACTGTTCAAATTGCATCACAAAAGGAATGAATTCCCACATGGTTTTACAGCATGTGGGAATTAATTCCTTGCCAAAATGGCTAGGCAACACAATCACGCCATCCACACCCGGAAATGCAGCACAGCAGGTAAAATGCCTGGGGCTCTATCCAGTTTTTGTTTTTGCAACTGACAAGTGCTAACCTGGACGAGGCAAAACAGCCCTTGGTAGGTGTCCGTGCCCCTGTCGGAGGAAGGCCAGCTGCAGGAGTGAATTTTCAGAGTGCATAACACCATAGCCCACCAGATCCAAGAAACTGTGGGCTTTACAGCAGACACCATGAGGTCAATTCCCTCCCCGGTTCCTACAACATGGCCCTCAGCTCAGCTGGAGTGATCCGAGTACCGGCGCACCGGCCACCCCGGGTCCCAGGAGAGGAGGGCACCCGGCCATGTCTAGTTCTTCATACTTAAAGATTGTGTTTCCATTGCGTTTCTTCCATTATGTTCACCTTTGGGTGATCGCTTTTCCCCATTTTATCTGTTAAATTGGATTATGTTTCATTAACACAGAAGTAATGAATGTGTATTACAGGGCTTAGCTGCAATATGTATTGGACACACTGCACAGGCAGCATCAATCATTAACACAGAAGTAATGATTGTGTATTACAGAGATAAGCTGCCATATGTATTGGGCACACTGCACAGGCAGCATCAATCATTAGCACAGACGTAATTAATGTCTATTACAGAGATAAGCTGTCATATGCATTGGGTACAATGCACATGCTCAGGCAGCATCAATCATGGTTTGTACAGGACAATGCTGGCCAGAATAGACATGTTGCTACAGAGGCATATTTTGGGCACAACCAGCATGACAATGTGTTACATCAGTGACAGGGCTGTCTTACACTGTGGACACATAGATCATTAAAATGTGTTGTGTTGTAAAATGTTCTTGTCTGCTGTTGGTGACATGGAATTTTCATGTTCACCTTTAGAACTGATTATAAACTTATGGCTTTTTGGTCACTTTTGCTGCTGTAAAATGCACCATTTCAACCCCATATTTGAAAAAAGATTGTTGTAGGGGGACCCCCCAAACACTCCCTAGATCCTTATAGCTCCCTCGCTACGCTCGGTCACCCCCACTATTTCAGGAAAATATGAACACATACACACTGAAAGAAATCACAAGCAACTGACCTCGGATCATTTGATGGAAGGCCTCCCTTAGATACTCACTGCCCCTGACACCAAAAGCTATCTTTGGGACTTCATGGCGCATCACTGCCTGTGATTCTATTGTGTCAAAGGTCACACAATATTGCTTTTTAATATACTGCTTTGGGTGAGGTTGTTGACTTTTGGCTCGCCAGCCCACTGGGTGACAAAAAGTTAATGCTTCAGCCCCACATTCAAAAAGGTTGGACAAGCCTGGTGTATAGGAACTGTGTTCTCTGCAGCATTTTTGTAAAATAATGAATATGTGGTATTTTATAAAACTGCTGCCGAGATTGGATTGCGCCCATTACAACTAAAAACAAGCGCAATCCACACAGTGCACTGTCGTGCTCCACGAGGACGCCCAGGCCCACTTGAGAATACTAGTGGAGCCTGGGCGTCCTCTTTTGGCGCAGTGAATCGTGCTGTTTACATCTTCACTGCGCCAAGAATATGGGCCAGAATCACCTAATGAAAGATTTTCACTCATTGGTGACGTGCCCAAAAGAAAACCGGGGTGGGTCACAGACCCTTGGTTTATGTACTCATTAGCCAATATAGAAGGGTCCGACCATTTTTTATCCCATTTGCCTTTTCAGTCAAAGTGCACGTTGATGCCAATTGCGTGCTTGCATCCAATCTTTGAGCAGTAGCTATGAGACAACCCGAAATTATATGTCCTTCATTCCTGGAGACATCCAAAGACGGGCTAAGTCAGGGAGTAACATGTGCAATGTTACACACCGTATGCAGCCAGGCAGCATGCACAGGATTTTCACCTGACACTAATTATCATAGTATTTTGTGTTCCCTAAACCACTTTTCTTCTTACCTCTGGTGAGGGTACGGTGACCTCTATTTGGCGCTATCCCATCCATACATAATGGCATTGCTCAGCAGCCCGGGAAACTGGAAAAATGCTCAGCTATACCCATCCATTCAGGCTTTCAGTACCATAGAGTGCAATGGGACCTGCTCTTACTGCCTAAAAAGATCTACAAGGAGGCAGGGTTGCACCGAGGCCAACATTTGGGCGGAAGAGGCGGTCTTACCCTTCAAATGTTGGGAGAGGTACCAACTTCAGAGATTGTGGGGGAGGAGCAAACTTACTTTTGTGGGGTCCCCTAACTTCTTCATACATTCTAATGAGACTTTTCTAGTACAGCTTCAATGTTGCAAGCAGTTTACTCTCTCCTAAACGTCTGAAACCACACACTTAAGAACTGCTGTGAGCATGAGCTGTGTCCTGCCCCCTACCCTTCTAATCACTCCCCTGACATGCAAGTACTAACCCCATCAATACGAATGGAGGTGCTAACAATAAAACGCTTTACATTAGTAATTGCCGAATCTGTGTGCACCATTTATCGTCTGTGCCATGCCTGCCGAAGGCTCTGTAGGTCAGGCATGTAATGTCAACATAACCCAAAATATTGGGGCTGGGGGCTGAATCTCAACCCACCCACTTGCACTAAGCGCCACCCAGCTACAGCCAAATATTTCATCCCCAAATCGGCAGCAGCGATAGAAATGATTTGAACAAAAAAAGAATTAATTTAAGGTGTCTTTGGTGGTTATAGGTCAAAGCTTCGAATGAAAAGGATCGAATGACAAAAGGGTCCCCCACCCCAAACCTCCGTTTTTCGTGTCGTGTTTTACCTATACGAAATCCCCCCAAAAAATATACATTTTAAAAAAAATCGACCCTTTGGTTTTCGGTCCTTTTGACTCGACCCTTTTGTCATTCGATCTTTTCCAGTCGATCCTTTGACTGGACACCGTCCTTGATGAAATGCCAGAAGATGCACTGACATTTTATACTGCCTGGGCAGGATGTTTAACGACTGTGGAATATATCCTCCAAATTCTAGAACTGACAGGTGGATGCTTTCCTCAGGGCCTTTGTACTGTCAGAGGGTACACACAAGCTCTATGAGCATACAGGCTAGCTAAAAAACAACAATCATGTTTCCCCGTGCCCACATAAAAGCACTTTTTCTCAGACTGCCTTGGAAAGAGAATTCATACCAACACCTTCTGTGTCCATGGGCAGTTGGCGATGCATACAAGTATTACAGACTGCCTACGGACTAGTGCCTTGGAAATATATTGCTGAAAAAAGTGCCACAAAATCTTGCAACAGGGCCCTGGCCAGCTTGTGACCCCACTGGCACTCCTGGGAGACCATTAGGCCAGTCCTTGATTTGAAAAAAGAACCATGGCAGTATTCTCTCTCGGTTCTCTTTCCAGTCACCAACGTGTCATAGGGCTACCTCCCACCCACCTCCCCAGCAGCCCACTAGACCTGTGGGGCCTCACAGTTGGGGCTTATCACGCTCTGTGTTTAAAGTAATGGCCCATTTAAGAACCATTGTTGGTTGAAAAGGGACATTTTATTCTGAAAGCACATACAGAAAAACTAGTTGACTCCCAAATCTGTCTTCTGTGAAGACAATTAAAATATGTTGACAAAAAAGAGCTGTGCACTCGATAGTATTCATATGTCCGCATTTGGTGTGTTAAATACATATTTTTTTCAGAGAATGTCACATTTAATTTGCATCACATAAAGCATGCCAATGAAAACAGGTTACTATTTCACATTATCTTTTGTTATGATTAAATATTAAAAAAGAGCCTACAAGCCATTTTTTATATTTTTTTTTTAATTCCATTCTGGTATTTGTAGTCTTCAAGATGGGGTGAAAATAACGCAACATCTGTACTGTTTGTTTAACATATTTCTATATTTCTGTCTTACTTTAATGTTGATCTGTGTACTTTTCAAGTCCGATTTATAAAACAGAGTATTGTTGAAAGCCAAACGTCATTGTGAGAAGGGGAACTGATCTGGGGGGAAATTTGTTGTGATGATTTACCAGGTCCATGGATGTGGGAAGTGTGATTGCTGGACTGAAGATGTTCTACCTGGCCTTGTGCTGATTTTCAGAGTACATGTTGAGATTACATTTGGGTTGACAGCGTCCACCCACTTTTTTCACAGAGCCGACTCCACCCCCGCTTGGGTGTTTTTGAGACCAACATACAAAAAAATGTTTTTGGCCACCAGGATTTCAACTCACTAACCCACAAAACCACATGAAAGTGTCTCCAAAGCACACATCTTGTATTGGTATTCTGCTTTCCATAGCATATTTCAATATAGAATTTTGGGTTAAAAGGTGCGCACCTTTTATAGTTTTCCAGCAGTGTTCTAGGAAAATCTCCTCTAGCTGTATTTTTATCCGGGTATTGATGATTCATTTTGTGAAAGACAATTTTCATTTGTATTTTGAATTTTCTTCGATTAGGGAAGGCCAGTTGAATTAAAGTTGCATATTTCACTTTAGCATACGTTCAGTCCCTGTGCGTATGTTAATGAACCCCCACACTTGTTTCTGGACTCATTGATGACATTTGAAGACCTGTGGAATTCTCTGACTGTCTCAGTACCATTCCGGTAAATAAGCTTTGCATTCCACTATCCTGCAGCAAAAGCATTTTACCCTGCCTGACCCATGGCCGATCCCTGCCCTCACATCCTTGGAACGTGCAATCACATTAAGTATGCTTGGATTGCTTACCTGTGATCTTCATTACTCTGTGTCCTGCTCTTACTTGTCACAGTACTTTCTTTTGCGGTGCCCATCTCTACAAATGATTCAGCTCACTTGGTCACCTACCCCAAAATAAGTTTCACTTCTGATATTGCTGCAACCATTATATTAGCAGTTAAAATTCAGATATTGAACGACAGTTTATTTAATCCCCACAGATATTAGTGACTTATTTAGTGACATCATTTTCTGCGATGCAAATAAAGGGGCCCCACACATCTTTTTCGCCAAAGGTCCCACAAATCTTAGGGCCCGACCCTGTACAAGGGGCACACGGGTGAGAACACTGGAGCAATTAGTAGGAGAGGATTTGCTACTCTCGATGCTGGGGGATGTCTCACACTTGTTTGGGGTGACTTTGGGACTGAAGTTTGAAGTGGGGGGGTTTCCTCTGGATGATGTTGAGCTCTGAAGTTTGCTATAGAGAGAGGTTTGCTCTTACATACTGTGCTGAATTCCACTGTGTGTCCCCATAGTGTTTCTTTTGTTCGTGTAATCTTACCTTCCATACAGAGGCCGAAACAAGATGTGGTGTTGTTTGCATTTCTCTTGCTGTACATTGACTTCCTTCTGCTCATGTATTTTTTAAAAGAAGAAAAAGTGCTCATCTGCGGTATTGTGTTCAGAAGCTTTACCATTATCTATGCAAGACCCTGACGAAAGATTTGCTCTTCTGCAAGCACCAATCAGAAACTAAACCACGTCCAAAAATTGCTTGGAATACCAGCAAACATTAGAAAGGAGTGTTGGCAGGCAAGGAGAATCAAGTATTGTAATGGATAAAATAACCCTACTGTACACAAAAGGAACAATGAAAGACACATCAGTATTTTATCTTTAAGATATCTGCCTCTGACCATGTTCCTCCAATAGGTGATTTGCACCCCAAAGTGATTTGCAATCACTTTGGAGTGCAAATCACTCTGGGGTGCAAATCACCTATTGGAGGAACATGGTCAGAGGCAGAGATTTCAAAGATAGAATACTGATGTGGCTTCCATTGTTCCTTAGTCCATAAGTATTATAAAGAATAAAGCCCCCATAATGTAAATGAAAGAAACACTTTAAGCCACATCAGTTTTCTGTCTTCAGAATCTCAGCCTCTGGCATTGTTCCTACAGTAGGTGATTTGCACTCCAAAGTGATTTGCAATCTCTTTAGTCAATAAGTGTCATAAAGAATAAAGTACCCCTACTTTAAATTAAAGAAACGCTATAGGCCAAATCAGTTTTCTGTCTTCAGAATCTCAGCCTCTGGCCTTTTTCCTCCAGTAGGTGATTTGCACTCCAACGTGATTTGCAATCTCTTAAATCGACAAATATCATAAGGAATAAAGAAACTCTACTGGACATTTATTTTGTTTTATTTATTCAGCATTTGTTAGGCGCCTATTCAAGGGAATGTTGTTTCCAGGCGCCACAAGGCAAGTTGGGAGGGACCAAGGGGGAATAAATAATAATGGCAAAAGCAGCAAATATACAATCTTGGTCCTACTGGGCCTTATAACATTCGGACGTGCAAGTGCAGTGAAGAGAAGTGCATGCGATAGGGAAGGGAGGTGGGTGGGGGAGGGAGCAATGTAATGGCAAGTGCTGGTGAGAGCCTGGGAGAGAAGTGCCGAAGGGTGGCAGGGGAGGAGGTTGCTGGCTAAGCGCTAGGGCAGAGGAGTCCTGAGGGTGGGATGCATAGCCACCAGATAGGGGGCCCACAAGGGTAGTGCTGTGGGTTGGGGTGCAGGTGTCGACTGGGCAGGGGCCTGGTAACCTGTGAGATTCATGAGGATCCAGGCCGCCAGTCTCAGCATCAGTGGTGTGATTAGCAGGGAAGGGAAAGAGGTGAAAAGCAGAGTTTTGAGAAGTTTCCAGAAATTAAGGAGGTCCGGTTCAAGTCTGAGAGGGGCAGCAAGGCCATAGCTCTCAACCATTTGTGTTGCAAAGGCGGGTGAAATCACCTAATTTCGTTTTTGGTGGGAGGGACGCCCATTGGAATGAATGGGCGTGCAGGAGGCTTGGCGGGTGAGTCAGCCCTTTACAAGGCGGGTGACACCTGCCAAAAGCGTGTGAGTTGAGAGCTATGCAAGGCTGTTCCAGAGAGAGGCACCAGCCGAAAAGAGAGACCTGCCCCCCCACTCACTATTTTGAGGAGCGTTTGACTAGCAGAGAGTTGGAGTGAGAGGAGCGGAGGGATCTAGCAGGGGGATATTTAGGGAGAGAAAGTTGGAGATAGCATGGTGCCAGGCTCATGAAAAGAACACTTTAAGCCACATGACTTTATACCTTCAGAATCTCAGCATATGGCCTTGTTCCTCCCATAGGTAATTTGCAACCCAAAGTGATTTGCCATCTCTTTAGTCCACAAGAATTATAAGGAATAACAAACACCTACTGTACATGAAAGGAACATTGTAAGCTGCATTATTTGTCTACCTTCAGAATCTCAGCATATGGCCTTGTTCCTCCAATAGGTGATTTGCAAGCCAAAGTGATTTGCAATCTCTTTGGTTCACATTGTTGATCTATGGGCCTCATTACAAGTATGGAGGTAGCTATGCCGCTTTTAGCAGTATGGCTACCCCTATACTGGGTACCGGGTCCGGGTTCCTTGAATGGGGAAAACCCGGCCCATTCCGACCTTGGAGGACCCGGTAATTCCTTTTCCTTGGACCTGGACCCGGTACATCCCCATTCCCATTGAGCCCCCATAGGGCTCAATGGGAATGGGGAGGATGCTAACAACGGGCCCGTTAATGACCGTCCCGTTGTTAGCATCCTGGTCTGCTAGCGGGTCCCGCTAAGGACGCCTGGTTTTACCAGGCGTCCTTAGCGGGTCCTGCAAGCAGACCTCATAATGAGGCGGTAGGGGGTTAACGGCGCCGGCAGTTCTACCAGCGCCATTAACCCCCTACCGCCAGGGTCGTAATGAGGCCCTATGTCTTAGTGCTGACCCTCAATCCCAGTCTCCGTTCACACCAATGAATTTGTGTCTTTTCCCCCTCACCACAACTAACATGAGTAAGTTGGTCGGTAAACTAGTATGTGAGTGAGTGAGCCAAAAATTGAGAACATAAATTAATCAAAAAGTGAGTCATGAGTGAGTCACTCAGAAAGCATTTGAGTGTCACTTGGTAAGTGAGTTTATGAGTGAGGGCATCCATGAGTCAACAAGTGAGTTAGAGAGCCAATGAGTAGGTGAGTGAATCAGTCAGGTAAGTGGCCAGTACGCTAGTGAGCAAAGATTTTTCACTAGATCACAGAGTCTTCTCACCAATATTTTTTGATGGTTCAAGCCCCGTTAGTGGGAGTTGAAATGGAAATTTGTCAATAAAAGGGGGCAAATAGAAAGTGTTAAAGGATACCTGCCATATCGAATGCAGAGCTCTCCTGCCACCAGGACACCCAGGAAACCGCCCACACTGTAGCTGGACACGACGAGGGACCACAGGAACGTGACCGTCTCCGAACTGAAAGGGGAGCCATGTCTGTCCACCCAGGTCTGATTCATGAAGCGCTTGATGTGCTGAAAGGAGGAAGAAAGGCCTTAGCAGGAGGAGTCTGCAGGGCACCCCTTCACTCAACCATGCAGTTATTTCACACGTTTAACACAGACCTAGGCCCACCTCCCAATCAGTGTCTTCCACCTGCCTTAGATAGGAGGGTCGCCATTTAGGATAATTTCATGGGTTGGACAGAAATTATAACATTGTGAAATTCTTGTGCACTCAACATCAGAAATCCCTGATCATTCCCGAGCTGCAGTGCTTCTTCAGAGCTAGAACATTGCACGTTAGCCCCTTCCGGCCTCGGAAAATGTGAGCAGGAGCCTTCCGGCCTCGGAAAATGTGAGCACGCCCCTTCAGAACTTGAAAAATGTGAGAACACTACTTCTTCAGAGTTGAACAAATGTGAGCACGTCCCTACAGAACTCAAAAAATGTCTGCACACTGCTTCTTCAGAACTCGAAAAATGTGAGCACACCCCTTCAGAACTTCAAAAATGTGAGTGTAAGACAAATGTGAGGGCACCTCTTATATAGAACTAAAATAAAAATGTGAGAATTGCCCTTCTTCAGAAATAAAAAATGTGAGTACAGCTCTTCTTCAGAGCCAAAGAAATGTGAGCATAGCCCTTTTTCATAGCTAAAAAAAATATGAGCATAGCCCTTCTTCAGAAACCAAAAAATTGGAGCATAGCCCTTCTTCAGAAATAAAAAAAATACGAGCATAACCCTTCTTCAGAAATCAAAGTTCATATAGTGTGAGAATGCCCCTTCTTCAAAACTCGAAACATTTAAGCACACTTCTGATCCCTGGAATTGGAAGCACACCCCTTCTTCCGAACTCGAAAAATGTGAGCACACCCTTTTTCAGGACTTGAAAAAGTCAGAGGGCACCCCTTCTTCAGAGTTAAACACGTTTCAACGCACCCCCCACTTCAGGAGCCCATGCAATGTGTGCACACACTCCTCCAAGCCTAAAAAATGTGAGCACACAACTTTATCAGAACTCAAACAATTATGTGCTTTAAGATTGGAGTCATCATTATGAGTTCGATATTTAAATTTGTGTTTATTTGCATTTGAATTATTTATGTATTAGAATTGCGTATTAGAATTATGTTACCTTTTTGAATGTTGAACGTCTTTTTGCATTGTATGATATAATTTCACATTAATTAATTGAAAAGTTGATTAATTTCAGCTGAATCAATACAAATAAATTATGTTAAAACATGAACACAGCACTTCTTGAAGAACACAAAGGAATGTGAGCAGACCCCATCTTCATACAGTGCCACACAACTTTCACATGCACCCTTTCATCGAGCCACAGCCCTCTTCCACCTCGTCAAGACATGTGTGTGTCTCTGTGTAGTAAAAGTCTCCTGAAAGAAGCAAATCATGTAAGCCACATCCTTGGGCAATTCCCCATGTGAACACCATCTTTCTCCAAACATTTATTTAGCTGGAGCAGAACCCTGAGGGCTGGGATGATTTCACTGAATCGTAACAATTGACCTTGCTTCAGGTGACCCTGCGGATTGCTGGGCTTCAGCATGCCATGTGGTCAGAGAAGGGGAAAGAACCATGTGCAATTCAATTTGCTCCCACCTGAAAAATGGTGCTCCAACCCGAATTGCTAGGTCACATCTGTTCTGCAGAAGCCCATGAGTAACCATAGACATGGTTCATCCTCATTCAGCATCATCGCTGAAGAGTGGCTTCGGTCTTTAGGTACCCATAGCTGGGCATACCCGTGCCACTTGGAGCAAATAGTGCGAAAGAGTCAAGTGATGGCTGAAAGGTTTTGAAGGAATCTTAACGTAAAGACTGGAATTGCTCTGCTATCTTCCAGGGAACGATGTGAAACCAGCAGGCTTTTTTTCGCAGAGATTTTTGCCAAATATTTTCGGCTGAAAAAACGAATTGTAAAACTTGGGGGGTTAAGTAGGATATAAGGGGCAGGCGCAGGGGGGAATAGGCACTAAATAATAGGGACGGGTGGCTTGAGGAAGGACCCCCAAATAAAACATGTTGATGATATTCGGCTAAAAACCATGCAAAAAGAAAACAAGCGATCTAAGAACACAGAGCTTCCTCCAAACCACGGGTTTTCAGTCTGCCATGCCATTACAGAGGTGAAACCATGTGCAAGCCATGCTCACTTCCACCACAAAAGGGGCAACCCTCAAAACCACTTTTTGTCCCACCCCAAAAGCCCTTTTGCATGAGACCACATGATGCCAAACGAGTCCAATCCTGCCTAAACTTCTAGGTCAAACTCCCTTCTGCAAAAGACTGCATACTATTATTATTATTATTATTATTATTATTATTATTATTATTATTATTATTATTATTGTTGTTGTTGTTGTTATTATTATTATAATTATGATGGTATTTATTGAGCGCAGACCTGGCTTCGAATAGCAATGGAGTGCTTTACAGAGGTATACACCAGATACATAACAGAGCATTTTACAGAGGTGTACAACATTACAGATAAATAACAGAGCACTTTACAGAGGTGTACAACATTACAGATGCATAACAAGGCACTTTTTTCGGTGGTAACACAACAGATATTTATACAGTGGGGGCGAGTACAGCTGTGCCGGTGTGGCAGGGAAGGAGAGGGGAAGATTGCATCTAGCGAGTCAAGTGGTGCGAGGGGTGACGTGATGGACTAGGTGTTGAGGAGGAGAGACTTCTTGAAGAGGTGGGTCTTCAGTTCTATTCTGAATTCTGTTTCCGGAAGCACCTCAAGACCTTCCTCTTTGCTTCTGCTTTCTCTCCTCCTCTCCCCTGTTGATCTGTTCTGTATTGGCATCGTGCACCCGGTCTGCCTCTGTCCTTAGGGCCCAGGTACCTGCTCAGCTTGCCACCCGCTTGCACTGCCTCCGGGCAATCCCTTGCACTGCGGTCTGTACCTATAACCCTACAGCCTCCCCCTGTTTTTTCCTTTTTCTGAACTTTGTCTGTTGCCTTATTCCTAGCACTTGCCACTTGTTGGCTGCACTACCACTGTTTGTTGCCTTTGTTATTTATTTAATTATTCATTCATGTTTTATTTTATTTTATTTTTTGCTCAGCACTATCCACCTCCCTTTCACTTACCCCTCTCCCATGCACTTGCCCGTTCTCAATGTCACTGGGCCTAGTAACAGTGTTGTTTTCATTCTCCCTTGTTCCCCTCCCTTGCCTCGTTGCACTCTGAAACACTTGTGTACAAGCACGATGCAAATCAAATATCAATATCAATATCAATTGTAGGAGCGTGGGGGAGTGTCTGATGACGACAGGGAGGAGGTTTCATAGTCTTGGGGTCTAGGCAGAGAAGACTTGTTTTCTGGCCCTTTCCTTTTTGCAGTGGCAGATTACAAGTCTGCACGTGTCCTGGCTTCTAGTTGTGCGCTGTCTGCCGGAGATGCAGAGTTTCTCTGCAAGGTAGCTGGGTGACTTGAGGGCGACTGCCTTATAGATGATACAGCAAGACTTGAAGGTGATTTGTGCATGCAGTGGGATCCAGTGAAGGTCGATGAGGGTCGGGGTGATGTGGTCATATCTGGGTAGACGCTTAATGAGGACACTTCTCAGGGGCACAAGGGAGGATGACGGGAAGGCCCCATCCAGGTGCGATAGGCCCAGTGCTTGAACGATGGATCTAAATCTGTCCAGAGGGAGGAATGGCTTGACTTTTTGCAGGAGGGAGAGCTATTACAAATCTGTCTGAGTTTTCTTAGCTATGTGTGTCTTGAAGGAGAGGTGTTTGTTGATGTGAAACCTGAGGGACTTGGCACAGGAGGTGAGCTCGGGTGTGAAGCACTCAGAGATCATGGTTGATCGCCAGGTCAGTATGTCTGGGTGTTCCATGTTGGTGATGAGGAGTAGAATTCGGTCTTGGAGGGGTTGAGCTTCAAGTATGCACTGGACATCCAAGACTGGATCAGCGAGAGGCAGGTTTTGAGCCTATGGATGTCCTTGATGGAGTCGATCTTGAGGTATAGCTGTGTGTCGTCAGTGTATTGGTGGATGTGGATGTTGTATGTGTCTAGGAGGGCTCTCAGGGGCTCCATGCATAGTTTGAATATTACTGGGGAGAGGATGGAACCCTGTGGGACTCCACAGGTGATGGGTAGCATTGGTGATCTAGAGGAGTCCATCTGAACAAACTGTTTGTGGTTGGTGAAGCAGGACTTTAACCAGTCTAGGACAAGATTGCTGATCCCCATGTGCCGATGTAGGGTGTCTGTAAATACTTGGTGGTCTACTGTGTTGAAAAGCGTCCGAGAGGACAAGCAGAACCTTTGAGGCAGGAGTGGCCCTCGTCAAGGTTGTTGAGGGCGTCGACCATCTGCATGGTTGCTGTCACCGTGCTTCATCTGGGTATGAATCCGGATTGGTAGGTTTGGAGGAGATTTTTGGTGTCAATGTGCTGGTGCAATTGTGCGGCTACCACTTTCTCAATTATCTTGCCTAGGAAGAGAAGATGGGTGATGGGGTGATAGTTACCTAGGTTGTTGGGTTCCAGAGTGGGTTTCTTTAGTAGAAGGAGGATTTGTCCTGTTTTTAGGGTCGATGGGAAGGTGCCTTGAGTTAGGGACCTGTCAATGATCCCCAGGTAGGGAAGCAGAGCTTCTGTGGGGAGGGTCTTGAAGATGGATTCTGGGAGGATGTCATCTGTATAGGATGTGCCTTTGAGGGTGGCCAGTGTTTCTACCAGGTCCTCTGTCGCGAGTGTCTTGAATGTTGTACAGGGTGTGGAGATATTGCAAGGAGGGATATGAGATGAGTTTGTGGATGCAGAGCTGGTGTCTATGTGCTGTCAAATCTTGCTGATTTTGTCAATGAAGAAGGTGTTGATGTTTGTGGATTTTTCAATGGAGTGTGGTATGGCAGGGTTGGGTAGCGGGTTGACCCACTGCTTGACCACTTTGAAGAGGGCTCTGCTTTAGTTGTCGGCTTCTGCTATGGTTTTCTGATAGGAGGAGGCCCTGGCTGTGTTGATTCGTCTTTGGTGGGTTGCTCGGAGTTCCTTGAGGAGGGCCAGATTGGATGCAGTTCTGGGGCGGCGCCAGGTTTTCTCTTGTTTCCTTATGACTCTTTTGCTGAGGAGGAGTTCTTGCATGTACCAGGGTGCTGATGGTTTCGGTTTGCAGGTGCGTTGTTTCAGAGGCACGTATTGGTCGATGGAGGCTGAGAAGGTTGAGTTGAGTGCTTCCAGTAGAGAGTCGCAGGTTCATTTGTGGATATTCGGTCCATCTAAGGTGTAGGTTGGACAGGTCTTCTGTGAGGGCTTCCACTGGGAAGTTCTTGAAGGACCTGAAGGTTTGTCTTCTGGGTTTCTGCTAGGAGTGCGTGACTGGGGTGGTGTTCAGGATTTTGAAAGGTGCGGCTAGGTGGTCAGACCAGTCAAGCGGGAGAGGGGAGCTGTAGTGGGGGGAAGACGGTGCAGTGATTATTAGGTTGAGGATGTTACCTTTCTTTTGTGTTGAGTCTTTCGTGTGCTGTGTGAGCCTGGGGTGTCAAGATGGCTGAGCAGAGCTTTCTTCATCGGTTTGGTGGCCTTGTTGCTTGGGAGGTTGAAATCGCCTAGGATGATGCTGTTGGCGTGCGTGAGGGACATGGTGGTGACCAGGTCATTGAAGTCTTTCACAAAGTCGGTGTTGGATATGGGGGTCTGTAGATGAGATGGAAGGTGACTGTGTCCGTCGGGGAGAGTGGGAAGGGGGAGGAGAGGACTTTGAAAGGAGTCAATGGTGTCAATGTCAAGTCTGGTGCAGGGCCACAAGGTCTTGTGTATGACTGCAAGGCCTCCGCCTAACAGTTCCGCCGGTCTCTGTATTGGATGCTGTAGCCATCGGGGACAAGGACATCTAAGATGTGGGTGGAAGTGGGTGTCAGCCAGGTCTCGGTGATTGTTGTTTATTGTTTATTGTTTATTTATTTATAGAGCGCTCCGGGCCCTCCGGCATCTGGGTGCTTACAAGGTGTTTGGTTGCAGGAAAGAACATATACATAAAAAGGATGCAATACATAATGGGTGATTTATTTACAGAATATATGCAGTAATTGCAAAAGAATTTACATTTATATACATTGAATATCTTATACATTATCATGTGACCGTGTGCTATAATATTTAGAATTTAAGTGTGGGGGATCATCACTGATCGCATTAGAGCAGCCACCATTTTACATTCGTTTTGAAGGACTGGAATGTGGGAAGTGCTCTTAAAGGGTCTGGTATCGAGTTCCAGAGCTGGGCCGCCCTCACTGGAAAACTAGAGCCTCTGTTTTTTTTTAGTTTGAAGTTGGGGATTCTGAGGCTGTTAGATTGGGCCTTTCCGATAGGTCGTTCTGATGTGTGTTTGCTGAATCTGTTCATCAAGTATATAGGTGCTTTGTTGAAGAGACATTTGTAGGTAAGTTTTAGGGACTTGAACTTGAATCTGTAATTAATGGCCAACCAGTTGATAGAATGTCTCTCCTGGGAAATGTGCTGTGATTTAGAGATACCTAGATCTTAGTGCATTATTTTGGAGAGTCTGAAGTAAATTGGTATTGTGTTTGATGGTAATGTGCTGTGATTTAG
This sequence comes from Ambystoma mexicanum, assembly GCF_040938575.1. Lineage (NCBI taxonomy): Eukaryota > Metazoa > Chordata > Amphibia > Caudata > Ambystomatidae > Ambystoma > Ambystoma mexicanum. Next base: position 1,578,920,963 of record NC_090932.1, read on the forward strand.
AGATGCCTAGATCTTAGTGCATTATTTTGGAGAGTCTGAAGTAAATTGGTATTGTGTTTGCTGGTAATGTGCTGTGATTTAGAGATGCCTAGATCTTAGTGCATTATTTTGGAGAGTCTGAAGTAAATTGGTATTGTGTTTGCTGGTAATGTGCTGTGATTTAGAGATGCCTAGATCTTAGTGCATTATTTTGGAGAGTCTGAAGTAAATTGGTATTGTGTTTGCTGGTAATGTGCTGTGATTTAGAGATGCCTAGATCTTAGTGCATTATTTTGGAGAGTCTGAAGTAAATTGGTATTGTGTTTGCTGGTACCAAGAAATAGTGCATTGCAGTAGCCCAACTTGCAAAGTATTAAAGCACGTGCAACTTCCAGTAGTTAAGAATGGTTTGCATGCGTATATCAATTTGCATGTGTAACTCTTTGCAGAGGCAGAGGCATTTATTTGTTTATTCAGGTTGAGTGCAGAGTCTAAGCAAAAGCTTAAGGTTTTTACATCTTTAGCGACTTTGATTTTGATTCCATCAATAGTAATGATGTTGTATTGAGGGGAAAGTTTGTTCAGTTTGCTGGTGGAGCCAACGTTTAAGAGCTCAGTCTTTTCGTCATTGAGACACATTCCATGGGTTGCCATCCACATTTGTATGATTAAGTAGATTTTATTAATCAGTTCTACATCCTTGTCGTAATCCCCTTGGATAGGAATGGGGATCTGGGTGTCGTCAGCATAGTTAGTGTACGAGAAACCCAGATTATCAAGTATTATCAAGTATGTTGAATAGGGGCTTTGAAAATATGTTATGCAAAGTAGGGGAAAGACAGGAGCCCTGTGGGACACCGCATGTTATAGGTACAGGGTCTGCTGCTGAAGAAGGTGAGAACACTCCTATGGATCTATTATCTAAGAAGGAGTTTATCCAAGTGGTGGCATCCTTGGAGAAATGGGCCGCTGATTTTAGGTGGCTGCACAGTAGTTTGTGGTCAACCAAGCCGAATGCGGTAGATAAGTCCATGAGGAGAAGGATGGAAACATCTCCTTTGTCCTTACGATCATCAAGTTGGTTCTTCAAGTCAAGAAGGGCAGTCTCTGTCCCATGTCTAGGTCTGAAGCCAGATTGACGGGTACCTAGTAAGTTGTTGATCTCCAGATAGGATTGTATCTGGAGATATGCAGCTTTATCCAGGATTTTAAGGCGAAATGGTACTGTGCTGATTGGCCTGTAGTTTGTGGGGAGGCTAGGATCAAGATTATGCTTTTTTTATAATGGTAGTACACCGGCGTCCTTAAGATTAGTAGGTACGAAACAGGATTTGAAGGAACCGTTGATGAAAGTGGTGATGAAAGGAGCTAGGTCCTTTGCGGTTTCTTTAATGATAGGTGCTGGGCAGGTGTCCCTTAGGCATCGTGAAGGCTTAAGGGATGTGATGATGTTTTCGGTTTGTGATGAAGATGGCGTGAAGGTAGTGTGTGTTGATGAGGACGACGATAACTGGGTGATAGCAGAGCGGACATTGTCCAGCATCAAATTCCGTTTTGTGAACAGTGAGGAGATGTTGATGGGCTTGAGGCTGATGTGGGTGCGGTTGCTGCATTGCGTAAGCCATGCCTTAGAGGAGGGGTGATGTTGTTGGCATTGGCATTGCCTGGTGATGATGGGGATGGCCAGTGGTGACAGAGGGAGAAAACACCTGTCGGGACGTGCTTACCTGTTGTCTGAGCAGGTCCTGCCGGTCTGAACAAGTCCAAAAATGAATTGCCCTTTTCTTTGTCTGCCCTTCACTTTGGATGCCTGAGCGAGAGAAGCCCTTGATCTGAGAGTTAGGAGCAAAAAGGAAGAGGAAGGTGGATGGAGCTTATGCCAGGTGACCTAGATCCACTTGCACCTGCTCACCAACTGCAAAGGAAAGGGCATCGAGGGCTGCTTAAGTAGGAAAAAAACACAGGAACACAGGAAGGCGCCAACAGTTTAAGGTGATTGATAGGTGGGCGTGGCTTAGGCCAGGTGACTTAGATCCACTTGGACCTGCTCACCAACTGCAAATGAAAGAGGCTGCATACAACCCCTGTGAAGTTTCACCCATGTTGGAGATCATTTGGGGTGGGACAACCAATGGGTTTGAGGGTTGCTCTGCTTTTTGTTCTAGGTTAGTTGACTGGAACAACAACAAATAAAGGGACTTTCTCATATAACTCTGCCTTACCTTCATTGTTCTTACACAGGTGATTTCTCTACCTGACCCTCGTCTCTCTGGAGCCGGCCCCTCTTCAAACACATGCCAGCGTCCAGCTCTGACTACCAGCTAACTTTGTATTATATCAGGTGAGCACTTCTGCATGATCCCCCATTCTGACGCAGCGTTATCGCCTCTTGGCCTCCATGCTTCTGTCTGTACCCGCATTTTCCCCTGCAGGGCCCACGCTGCTGAGCACCCCCAAGGCTGTACTATGCCCGATTACTCCCCCACAGGCCCTCATTGCCATACTCCTCATTCCTAGACAACTCCCCTCCTCTACAGGCCCATGGTCTCTTCCTCCATGCCTATTCTCCTCTACGTGCCGGCACAAAGATGGGTGCTCAGAAGTATAGCCTCTTTCATATCGCAGCCTGTTTCTCTGCCCTCTTTATAGTGTTCTTCTCCTGCACCCAACCTCCTTGACTAAGTGCCATTCCCATATCTGAGCACCTCTCGAATGCTTGCTCTCTGTATTTTAGCATGTACATGCTTCAATAAGGTATATACATACAACACAACACTAAGTCTACCAGATCATGCCTGTCTGCTCCCCACAGTGCTCTGCAATTCTCCTTTTTCTAGGTCATCACATGTCAGCACCTTGTCTGTGTGCTCTGTCTCCATTCTACACTTCCATGCAAGGCTTAGAAGCCCCCAAAAATGTCCTTTGGCACCCTAGCTCAATCCTCTGGAACCAGTGGTAAGATGAATTCTACATATATCTAGAGACCACTGACAGGGAAGATGCCCCGCTTCCAAGAAGAGAGTCACCATGCTACACTGTCTCAGCACAGAAGCACACAAGATATGGCCCGCAACCTTCCCTCTGCCAGAGGAGACGTGGATGTTTTCAAGAATTCGATTGCCTGTCTTGACAAACACTACTTACCTAAACTCAACATCACCATGAAATGCCACCAGCTCTACCCCAGAGCGCAGAAGAGGCGAGAGTTCATCAAGGACTATGTTGCTGCAATAGGCACGATTGACTCTACTGGCCCATTCCTCAATGAGATTCTCGTGGTCGACACCTGAATCTATCAAGTACGAGACAAGCTGTTGTCTGCCTCTGACCCCAACCTGGAACAGACTATCTCCCAAGCCAAACATGTCAAACAATGTATGCCTTGGTCCAACACCATTGCCTAGGAGAAGAAAGCAAACTTGGTGTCTCCACATCTGAGTGCCATGAAGACACCAAACCTAACGGCAGAAGCAACAACAAATCACTCACTATGTTTACTGGTGGAGCAAATCAATTTACCAGTATGCTGTTCAAGGGGGCCTCCCCTGCTTCGGTGCTGCAATGCTCCATGGACGACGCATTCTCTGCTCTTGAGCAAGTCATTTACTTACAAGACAATCTCCTCATCTTTTCCCAAAACAAACAACACCACCAGGCTCCTTAATAGGGCTCTTCCCTTGATACCAGAAGCCTTCCGTCCCCCGGTGCTGGCCTATTGGTACTTTCACGTTTCGATTATTGCAATTCTCTGTACCTGTCACAGCCAATTGGCCTAATACAGCGGCTTCAACATATGCAAAACCTGGCGGCGAGATTAGGCACCGGCACCTCTTATGGTGCCCACATCTCTCCAGTTCTCCGCCGACTCCATTGGCTCCTGGTGGGCCAGCGGGTCCTCTTCAAATCTCTGTGTATTGTGCACTGTGCGGTTCATGGCCAAGGAGCTGAGTTTTTTAAATCAAAATTCACTCCTTATCTCCTTACCCGGGTCCTGTGCTCCGCTATCACTAATCTTCTAATGGTCTCGGGGTACAATTGTGAAAAGGTCAGTGGTAGAGCTTTCTCAATCGCTGCAGCTAGACTCTGGAACACCCTCCCGCCGGCACTAAGAAATGCTTCCAATCATCTTGGTTTTAGAAGAGCCTTAAAGACCTTTTTTTTCTAGCACCTTCGTGCCTAGCCTTCTCCTGTTGGTTCAGCGCTCCCTCTCAGCGCCATGATGCCTTTGGGCGACCGTGCGCTTTATAAGTTCAAGTAACATAACATAACATAACCAGGTTACTCCTGAATGCGTCTTCAACATCCTTCTTCCTGAACCACGACAAATGTGTGCTCCTATGTGAAGATTTTCAGTATTTAGGGCACACGATCCCAGTTGAAGGAGTTTGACCCAAGTCTGATCTCGCCAGAGTGATTTGCTGTGGACCCAGCCACCAAAAAAAGTTGCTATCCTTTCTTAATTTGTGCAAATTCGACACCAAGTTTTATAAAGGGTTTGCAGTTCTGGTGGAACCTGGACAATGCCTACTTAAGATTGATTGGAAGCAACTCCTGTGGAGAGGTCAACACACCATTGCCCTTTATCATCCGCAAGGCAGTGGGCTAGTGGAATGATTCAACCACAATGCGGTTTTGGGTGAGTGTGTCCAAAGAGGCCCTTGTAGCGGTCTCGAAGTGTGGGAAGAAGTCCAGAAACTTGTGACCATGTACCCCTGCAAACGTCATTCCATGACCAAGACGCCCCCTTTCACCTCATGAGGGGGAGGAAGTTTTATGGTCCGGTGTCACACCATTGCAACTTGCAGGAGAACTCAATGCCTAGAACATTGTGCTCATCATTTCTCAAGCAGTACATGGCAACTTCGAAAGGCACAAGCTGAGAACAAAGCGCTCTACAATTCCTCGAAGGAAGACAGCCAGTGCTCTGTATAACTGACGTTGTGAATGTGAAACTCCCTGTTCTTACTAAGAAAGAGTTGAAATATAGTTGTCCCTTCAGAATCATTGAGATCTTCAGATTGGCAATTCACACTGAAGATGGTAGAGTGTGGAATGTGGAGCGGGTGGCAAAGAATCTCAGTCCTTCCTCGACTATGTGTTTTCTTCAGGATCTTCCTTGCTTTGACCAGTTCGACCTCTTTATTGATCTGACACAACCGCTAACATCTGGTTGCATGGTGGCCTACTCACTGCATCACCATTGGAATTCAGCTCCATAATTTCTAGCGACAAGGGCAACAGGAGCGAAGCACGTTCTCCAAGACGACTGTTAGACTGATTGCGCTTTGCTGGTGTGAGGTTCTTGCTTTACCATTCTTCAGTACCCTTCTGGATACAGGTCGCCTCGCTCTTTGGTTCCTACTTCACCCCAAAGGAGGAAGATCTGTTAGTCCCCTTCTCCTCCCCTGCTCCTCCTTCCCTCCTGTCACATTCCTCAAAGAGGGTCTCCATGAACCTGGAGCTGTATTCTATTTGGATCTTTATATGTACTTGTGTTCCAAGACAGTTGGCTATGGACAGCAGAGGAAGGAGGCTGACTACAACGAACAAAGGAACTTTCTTACATCACTCTGCCTTACCTTCACTGTTCTGACATACTCCATTTATTATCCTCGAAGGGCTGCATTGGCCTGCCCAGAAACATGTGATCATGACCTCAAACACAGATTCTAGAGAAGGTGCATTAGTTCACTAGGCCGCCGACCCGACCCCTAAAGTGACCAGAACATAGTTTAATGCACAACCAGAGAGGAAGCCAGACAACTGAAGACAGGATTTATGTATACTAAAATGCAGACAGGCACACGACCAGCCCACTCTCCTGTCAAAGACTGGATGAGGACCAGAAGTGGATGCACACAGATGTGCTGCCTCATCTGGTGTACTTTAAATCACAAATTTTTAGGGAGGCCTATTGGGGAGATTGCTGTTGAGGTGAAGGGTGCATTCAATGCTTTATAAAACATCTCCTAATAGATATGCAGGTGCCAGGCACATGTATTTATCCTAACCATTCATTGGCCCTAGGAGACAACCTAGAGGTTCAACACTAGCATGCTCATGCCAGCAGGCACCCAGTTCTCAATCATGTGGGGCAAAACAATGAGTTGCATCACATTTGTGTACCCCAAACCCTCCTGAGCCCCAGGTGGTATCTCTGGAACCTATCCCACTTGTTGTAGGCCTTTTGCAGAAGAATCTTCTATATATTCTGCTTTGAAGCCCCTGCCAGTCACAAGATGCTGCTGCTTGCAATACTTATCCCAGAGGTGTGCAGTAATGAAATACAGGTAAAACACAGAGATAAGCCGACTCAGGGTTATAGACTAGGCAGTGTTCATGTAAATACAAGTAAGTGCTTGAGCTTGTCGAAGTTTCAGTTGTATGATAACGCAGGCAGATGGCTAAAAGCTGTTAATAAGCCTTGTCTGTAAGCCAGGTCTTCACTTTGGTTTTGAAGGGCCAGAAAGATTGTTCAGTTCTGATCGAGAGAGAGAGAGAGAGAGAGAGAGTGCCAGCATTTGGCAGCTTAAACTGGGAAGCTGGCTCCTCCAGCGGTTTTTAGGTTGAACAATGTGAATAGACAGATCTGGTGGGTCTGGCTGGTTGATTTCTAGTGAATTTGTCTGAGAGGTATTTTGGTGCTGTATTGGACAGACATTTGAGCGTGATAGCAAGTGTGTGGAGCAGGATCCTATCACGAAAGGGGAGACAGTGGGTGTCCCGTCTGAGGCTAGATATGTGGTGGGATCTGGGTATGTTTAATGCAACCCTCAAGGACTTGTAGCCTATTAAGGTTGCGTTCTGAGGAGCCTAGGAATAGTTAGAGCAATCCAATTTAGATAGGACTAGCGCCCGTAGGATTTGCATGCATTGATGAAGTTATTAGTGTAAGCAGTTGTGGAGGCAGTAGCGCTCACTTGTCCCTTAAGTGAGAGAGTGGAGTCTAGATAGACTCCAAGAGTCTTGACCTCCTTGGCAACCTTAATAAGGTTGCCAAGTTACCGTTAATGTCGAAGGACGTGTAGCGGGAGTCGAGTTTGTTTAGGCAAGCTTGAGTCCCAATGATCAAGAGCTCTGTCTTGTCGTCATTGAGACACAAGCTGTGGGAGGCCATCCAGGCCTGTATTTCCTGGTAGATTTCATTCATCATGTTGGAATCATTCTCATAGCAACCAGTGAGTGTAATGAGGACCTGGGTGTCATTGGCGTAGTTGGTATAGGTGATCCCCAGGTTGTCAAGACCGTCAAAAAGAAGCTAGAAGCTCAGTGAATATGTTATAAAGCGTCGGGGAGGCGCAGGAGCCCTGGTGTACTCCACAGGTGATGGGGATTGGCTCAGCTGAGGCTGAGGGTGCGAATACGCTGGTGGTACGTTTTGATAGGAAGGATTGAATCCAATTCAATGCTTTTGGGGAACAGGCAGAAGCTATGGTTAGGTGTTTTGTTAGGATCTGGTGATCAACGAGATCAAATGCTGCAGAGAGATCTAATAGCAGGAGTATGGCCAAATTGCCTTTATCTTTGGACTCGTCAATTTGGATTTTTAAATCCAAGATGGCAGTTGCTATGATGTGTCTCGGTCTGAAGCCAGATTGACGTTGACTGGGAAGGTTATTGTCCTCCAGGTGTTTTTGGATTTGTATATAGGCCACTCTGTCCAGTACTTGTAGGAGGAATGGGACACTAGCGATGGGCCGATAATTGGTTGGGGTGTTGGGATCTAGGGTAGGTTTTTTAAGAGGGGCAAGACCCATGCCTCCTTAAGGCTAGTAGGGACTGAACCAGAGTTGAAGTAAACGTTGGTCACCCTGACACCTTGATGATTTTAGGCTACGGATAATGTTTTCCACTTCCTTAGGAGTGACTGGGGAAAAGGAGAAAGGAGGGCAGGTAGGGGGATGAGGATCCAGCGGGGTGTTTGCATTGGAGCTGTTAGGCAGACTAGATTTCTTTTTCTCTATTTTGGCTTGGAGCATAGAGATTTTATCGAAAATGGCCTTCTGTATATTATCGCACCAGGTTGCATCCTTGACACAAGCTTCTGTTGGTGGACCTGGAGACTCTAGTTCCCTCAGGATAGTGAAGAGTTCCTTGGTGCTGGATTTGGCATTTAGGATTCTGCTATTATAAGTCTCCTTTTTAGTGCTGAGGATGGCTAGTTTGTAAGTGGTGGCAGCCGAGGGGAAATTATTCTTATAAAAAGCAGTAGGTGATTTTCTCCACAGAGCTCCCGCAGCTCTCTTGGTGTTGCGAAGCATTTTCAGTTCAGCTGTGAACCATTTATTGAGATGAGCTACTGGTTTAGCTTTTTGAAGTTTGATAGGGGCAACATCATTTATGGCAAATATTAAGGTGACATTGTAAAGGTCAATCAGATTGTCTGAGTTTAGGTCCTTGTACGTAGGTGGGTCAAGGATAGCGTGGAATAGCAGACATAGGTTTTGTAAGGTAATGTTATGGTTATTTCTGGCTAGCATTTGAGGGGAGAGAGTAGGGCTAGGGTTGGTAAGCGACTGTTGAATGGAAAAGGAGATACAGTGATGGTCTGACCAAGCAGTAGGTTAATTCTGGAGGATAGTGGTTGAGCAGTTGAGATCTGCCAGCCAATCCAACGGTCTGCCTTTGTTGTGAGTAGGCCCTGTGATACAGTGTTTAAAGCCCATTTGAGAGATGGCGTTTTCGCGCGAGGTGGCGTTGGAATCTTTAGAGTCATTCAGTCCTAAGTTGAAATCACTGAGAAGGAGGATTTGGGACCCTGGCTTGGTGTTTTGTGTAAAGCAGATCTGTGATATCTTCCTTGAAGGAGGAGATGGGGCCAGGAGGGCAGAAGAGTAGGAGCGTTTGGGTTGCTGAGGTGGGGACTTTAACTGACAATAGTTCGTCTGATTGGAAGTTGATAGAGGACAGTGCTCTGAAGCCCAGGTGGGCTTTGGCTATGACGGCTAGTACTCTATCTTTGCCTGAGTCTATGTCTGACCTGATGATGGTGAAACCCTCTGGGAGTGCCAGAGACAAGGCTGGGCCAGCTGCCTGATGCAGCCAGGTTTCAGTGATGGGGAGGAAGTCAAGGCAATTGGTGGTAATTAAGTCTGAGATATTGAGAGCATGTGTGACCAGCGAGCATGCATTGATGAGTGCTCCTTTAAGGGTAGGGGGCTGCACACTAGTGTTTTTATTAGGCTTTGCAATCTTAGCCGTGATAGGCATGGATCGGTGGTCTTGGTTATGAGGGACTGTTTAGGAGGTTTAGAGAGGATTTTGGGGTTTGTGAAGCGCAATCCTAGTCTCTCATTTCTGTGGATCAAACGGCAGGGTATCAATGGGGTAGGTGGCGAAGCATAGCTATTGATCCATTCCGCTGGGCTAAGGGGAATTACTACCACAAATGTGGACCTACCTCAGAGGGGGAGTTGATGATGGAGATGTGCAGACCAAACTGGAAGGTCCCTCCGATGCCGGCTACCAAAGTCAGCAAGGCCAGGTTCCAGGTGATCTGTTGTGGAGCAAGAAAGAGAAGAAGATGATTGTGAAGGAGCCATTGGTCACATGCGAGGAACTCTTGCATATGAATGCATTACTTTTCACACATGGAGCTATTAATAGTAATCATTGCAGTGCAGTTCAAAGCTTCCATTCAACCGACCATCCATCCATCCATCGCATAACTTGGATCCCATCCATCGATCCATGGGTTCTTCCAAACTCCAAGCTTCTCCTATTCATCTATCCTCCCATCCCTAAATCACCCCCTCTCCATGTGCTGCTAACCGACCATCCATCCGTCCATCCATCCATCCATACCATCCCTTATATCCCTTCCATCGATCCATGGGTCCTTCCAAACTCCAATCTTCTCCAAGCCATCTATCCTCCCATCCCTAAATCACCCCCTCTCTGTGTGCTTCCAACCAACCATCCTTCTTTTAATTTCAACCATCCATTTGTCACATCTCCACCCCTTCCAGCCATTCTCCTTGTATCCATCCTCCCATTCACTTTCACCCTCTAGGTATCGAATCTTTAGCTCTCCATCCATTAATAATTCCACATATCCAACCCCCCACCCCTTCCAGCCATTCTCCCTTTATCCACCCACCCATTCACTTTCACCCTATAGGCATCGAATGTTCAGCTCTCCATCCATTAATAATTCCTCTATCCATCCCCTATCCATCCAGTTTTCAATTCTGCTCCCTTTATTCGCATCTCCCTTTTCCTTCTGTGCCATCCCCTTTCTCTTATCTCTTGTTCATTCATGTCTCCCACCTCACGTGTCCTTTTACTGTTCCATGTTCTTTTCCACTTTCTTTCTCCTTTTCTCTCTCCTTTTCTTTTTCCACTCGCTCTTTTGCTTTCTTCCTCTTTCTGCTATCTCCTCTTTCATTCTCTCTTTTTCAAATGCTATCTGTCTTTCTTGTCTTCCGACTCAATTGCTCCCACCCTTCCCCCTGGCTGTAGCAGACATTTGTATCTGGCCTTTTAACTGGTGGTCTCCGATGCCGAGTCCTAAGTTAATGGAACAACGATGAGCACTTAAAATATGCTAAATTCTGGGGTGTTTTCTTTTCCTTCTGTTTGATTTGGCAGTTCTACCTCTTGCCCCCTTGGTTTGCTGCCCCATGCATATGCCTGAGTGTGCCTGGCTGAAAGGCTGGCCTGGTTGTCTAGGTTTTGGGGCATTGGCTGTGATGTACAGGTGGGTGTTTCTTGGTATCTCTTAGAGTCTGACCAGCCTCCCCCAAATTCCCCTGAACAATGTAATTTACCCTTTAGTTTGGGGATCCAGTGGCAGGGTGCTGGAGTGAGTATACCCTTTGGTCTGGGTGAACTGTGGGCTGGTTTAAATAGAAAGCACATGCCTAATTTGCAAATATACAGATATCTTTTTGGCTGCAGCGCTGGGAGATACGTGTATTATTGTTTTGCTTATTTAAATGAATGTCTTAAAAATGCAGCTACCTTTGACTGTGTGTGTGTATGTGTTGTTCTCCTGGTTGCCCGAGTCATTTTGTGTGTACTATTTGTGGAAACAGAGAGTCTTTGTGTCTGGAAGGAAGAGTCAGAATTTCTCTAGTGCTCAAAAAGCCTAATTTAAACCTTTGCGCAGGGCAACATGAGAGCTGCATTACACCCATCCAGGGAACCAGCCCTGAAACCTCATGAGGGGATCTTTTTTGCTTCACATCATTAAAATTACATACAAAGTTTGCAAAGTGGAAAAAGCATAGACATTCCTACTAAAAGACCTGAAACGCTGATCCAAAGAATGTTCTATTGGGCAAATAACAAATAGGTTGTAACCCTGGTTGGTGGCAGCTGACTAAGCTGATTTAGACTCTTGAGCCATTCAGGCTATGCAAGGCAGTTTGGGCTATGCAACACAAGGCTGGTCAGGCTATGCAACGCAATGCTTGTTGTTGGTACAGTTATTGGATTACAACTATGCAAATGGGACCAGGACCTGAAATGGCCTCAGTGCCCATGGGTCAGCTCCAAGTCATCCTTACATAGACTGCTAAAGGTAAGAAGGGGTCCCAACATTATCCATGATCCCCATGATCACCATGTCTCGGGAGGATAGCTCAGGAGCAACGTGCTCGCCTTGCAAGCAAGATGACACGGAGCAACACAGGTTTGTTCCCCGGGTCCGCGCTTAGAAACCTCTGGGTATTAAGCACGTTACAAATAACCAATCATATCTTAGATAGCAGAGAAAGCACTCACAATCCTGCAACTGATTTCTTGGTTACTGCACTTCCTTTGGGAATTAAAGCTTTCTTTTCCAGAAGCCCCATTTTGCTCATTGCTGGGGGTGCTGTTTGTGTACCCTTGGGGTCCAGGAGCACACCAGTGTGCAAATGTCCCCGCTGGATATCATCTAAGAGCAGAGAGAAGCCCTTCCCTAAATCCGAGGTGGTTGGGTTAGTGGATGTTGTCTGGACCAATCTGACATGATCATTGAAAGGGTGGGTGCGTCCCACTCCCAACTCCACAGGGCCCACGCCTAAAGTCTGTTACTGCTTGCTTTCTAGAATGCCTGATGACATGGAAACAGTCCCCAAAAAAGAGGAGGAGTAGGGGCTCTGAAACACATCTTTTAAATCAATCACCTTCAAAAATCTACAAGGTTAGAAAAAGCCTTGGGGAAGAAGACAACAGGGAGGCCAATAGTGGCACGGTTCCCGTTATTACACAAAGGTCCTGGGAGGGCACAATACTTAACCTGGCCCCACATGGATAGGAACAATTTGATTAAGATGCTACCATCCCTTACCGCAGGTGTGGGTAAATGTATCTATGCCTTTCAAAAACAGACCACTGGCATTACACTCGCTGTGAGCGATATGAAAAGTTTGTCCACCGCAGTATTGGGAGACCAGGCAGATGGCATTTGGGTCAAGGAAGGGTATCCCAGAGTACAGGTAGGGACAACAGTCATGACAGGCCAATTTTAATGATTGTAGTGCCTGTGTGTGGTCAGCTGTGGAAAACCCAAGGGTATTTCCGCCCCCTTCTCCCAAGCTGAGCGGAATGTTTGGGGAAGAATACCAAAAGCGCAGAACACCGTTAGGCGAACAGGGTGTTCTCCCTCCCCTATTCTAATGTCCTTACCCAATGTCCCCTCAACTTTTGTAGGATGCTGTCATTCAACCTCAACCACATCCCAACCATGTCCTTCTCCAAAATGTAGAATCACCATTACATATAGCAAGAGGAAACCCCCCCCACTCACTATCCCCAATTCCCCCTTCCAAGACATAACTCTAAGAAGCATTCTTCAAAAGATCCATTCTATTTGAAACCCTTTCTGACTTATTTTCCTCATTTTTCAAAACATTACAACTCCCATAATCCCCACCCTTCCTACCCTACTGACATGACTGAGATGAGGAAGAACAAACCCGGAGCAATGACGATTACACATGGGAACTCATGGGCCATTAGTTCCTATGGACCACCACCGTTGTGTCCCATTAATGAGGCCAGGAAAGATAAGGCACTCCATCCTAATCATCTGCACCTACAACCCATTGACTTCCCCCACCTGGATAAAAGGGAGAGCACAAAAGCACACTTCGAGTAATGCGGTGCACAGGAAGGAGCTGTATTCCCAGAGAGGTGGCCAACCAGGCAGAGAAACGCAGGAGGCCAGAGAAACAGGCTGGAGAGGCTGCAAGTGAAATCCCCTTATTGCTAGAAAGCGAGAATTCCAAAACGCCAAGAAGGTTATTCAAGCCAGCCCAGCGGGAAGCAAACAATTGTATCCAGTACCACGAGGCTAACATCTCCGCCTGCTGGGTCAATGGCTGAGGTAGGGAGGTGACAGCAGAACAAGAGCCATAGTCTTGACTCCAGAGGGAAAGCCATGAAAGTGACAAGTCTCCCATCGCAACCGGTGAGTCAAGCAAAGGAGATGAAAGCCCAGTTTGCGTAGAGCAGAGTGCTTTCAACAGTATATCAGGAATTGCCAGGACAGATAGAGGGATACATAGTAACTAAGTGGTCAGGCGAAGGGGAAACTGCCTGTGTTTAAATTTGAACAACGGCTCATGCCCGACTGAGGGAAACCAAATCAAGTGTGAATAACGGCTTATGCCCAACTGAGGAAGGTCAAAGAAAGTGCTTAAAGTTGAATTATTTGATCCTGACTGAGGGGAATGAAAGTGAAAGTGAACTGTGTTTAGGAAACTTCAAATACCAGAGTGCTAGCAAAAGCATGGGGAAGGGAACCCCAGAAAATGGAAGGATAAAGAGAGTCATTGGAGGCTTGAGCCCGAATGAGGAGAGTCATTGGTGAACTATTGTTGGGTGATAAGAAGAGTATTGACCCCGAGCGAGGGGAGCCCTTCGTGAACTATAGCAAGATGGAAAAGACATTGTTTTTCTGAACCCAAAGAGACTCTAAAGGATAGAGCAGGCTGCCGTAGTGATCGCCAAGCAGAGTGTGTCCAAGTACCAGTGTTACTCCCTAAACCCACGTTTGATACAAAAGTGTTGAAGGGGAGACCTAGAACCATATATACTTGCCATTCTGAGATTTATGTTTCACAATGATTTTCCTTTAAGAAACCTGTTTACCTATACACATTTTTTGGCAAATGGTTTTTTGTAGTATTGGCCCTTTTACTTTGGTAAAACACCACTAGGACTGTGTTATTATTATTTGATGGTCATAGTTTGCTCCCATCTTTAGATTTAGGGTTAGATAGGCGTTTTTCCAACCCAAACCAGTCTGTAAGTTCAATAAATATCCTTGAACTGTGGTCAATTGTGTCTGCCCTCACTACTTTGATACCATGCCTTCCTTACACAGCGCTGTGGAGCGCCAGATCTCCATTTGATAATGGCACGAACAATACGAGATGATGAAGACCCAGCGCACTATATATTGCAAACACAGGAGATGAGGAGCACAGCAACAAGCAAGACATGAGACCAGTCCATAGCATCCTTTTACTACATGGTGAAGCAAGGCCTTCCCAAAGAGGTACAGAAAGCTTTAGATAAGGTGGTAGGAATTGAAGCGAAGGGGTGGATGGAGATACAGTCAATATTGTGCACCATTGTGAAAGGGTGAGTGAGAAGGAAAAGGAAGTGACAGAGATGGCACAGAAGGAAGAAGCGTTGGAGGGAACAGTAGTACCCACACCACGAGGAGGGCAGATGGCGCAGAGGGCCATACCGAATGAGGTAGAAGCAGCCCCCACTTCATGAGGAGGGTATGACTGGAATGTTGGGTACCAGGGACCATACCAAGGAGGGCCTTAAGGGGGCACCCCAGGGGAAGGGGAAGGGGAGTGGTTGCGGGATTCAGAAAGGGCAGAGGAGGATTTAAAGGAATGGGCCCAAGGTTTGGGAGTGCAGGGCAGTGTCGGACATGCAGAAGGATGGGTCTTTTCTCACGGGAATGTAGGAGCAGACAATCAGCTGCATATGATCCATGTACGCCCCGATAAACACAAGGAGGACCACCCATTTGTCCACAGCCATATGCTATCGCAGCTCTGAATGTTCTTTATGGTGTACAGCCCATGCCCCACATAATGCCCTGCCGCAGTATCTGCAGATGCCCATACCATCACCCAACAGCCCATCAGTTTATACCATCCATCAGCCACTACCGTAGGTTCCTCAGGTGCTCAGAAACAATGTGCTACTCCACGGCACGGTTACTAATTACCAGGGGGCCAGTGTGGTGGGTGGGAACCCATTTACATTTCCAGGAATGAACACCTACCCAGATTAGAACAGCCCATAGAGAGCTCTAGCATGCCCATTCCTGTCAGTCATGGCCCAGAAGAGGAACCACTTGCGGGCGTGGAGATAGAAAACAAATAATTCATTTTTATGGCAGACTGGAGCAACAGAGTCAGGTATCAGGGAGGGGCATTTCCCATAATCTGGTGAAGTAATGGACATGCAAGGGTTCTCTAGAGCAATAAAATTGGTTCCATTCACAGACCTATTACCCATAGGCTAGGTAACAGAGAAGTGTGAGCCCGTTGTTTTCCCCGCATCCCCTGTGAATTTGTTAGGGAGGGATGTATTAAGCCAACTCAACATGACAAGATTATTCACGGACGAAGGTGTATTGTATTCGACCCAAGGAATATGTTGTGCGAGGGCCATGGTCATTGTGCACGCATTGGGAATCGAAGTAGCAATCCGAGGAATACCTGTACACCCAGAATTGTTTACATGCGGGGTTACAGTTTTGTTTAATGCAGGGCCCGGTATTGACAGTAGAATGTGGGGGGTACCATCTGAATTATTATTTGGACCAGCTATTCCCCAAGAACACGAAAGAGGGCCAATCCTTACGTTAGATCTGGAAGGGGTGGTTGTCACGGGAGACAATATTGTGTTGCCGGGACTGATGCAGAGGGAGGAGAGTGGTGCACGTTCCTATGCATTGACCAAAACCAATCATTGATGGGGGGTGTCAGACGTGCAGCTCTTTGAGGACACTGACTGTGCCCCATGTGAAATAATGTTCCAATATTGCAATGTCTCATGTTCTATCATGCTAGCTGAAAGTATGCCATCATTTGCCCGGGGCAACTTAGCCCAAGTCTACGGTCTATGGACCGGTAATCCCCATGAGGTAGGTCTGTTAAAGAGTGTGGTGGCAGTGCACATTACCCTCAAATTTAGCAATATTACCCAGAGTAAATAGGTACCTGTTGTCCAAAGAGGCAGATGAGGGAATACATGACACCATTACAGCACTACTGCACCAGGGCATTAGAGTGCCCTCAGAGTTCACCTGTAACATGACTATATACCCTATTAAGAAGTCAAAGGGGTCTAGTTGTAGGATGATTCAGGATGTATGCCGCTTGAACAGCATGGTTCAAGATGAATTCCCGGTTGTACCAAACCCAGCAACTATCCTTTGTAACATACCTAACACAGTGACTCACTTCACTGTCATTGACTAAAATAATGCATTTCTCTCCATCCCATTGCATCCGGATTCCCAATATCTCACTGCGTTTACCTATCGCGGGATAATATTCCAGCATACTTAGCTCCCACAGCGGTACTTTGACTCCCACAGTAGCTGATTTAGGGAACATACACATGCCCAGTATCATAATGCAATATGTCGACAATTTGTTGGTATGCAGTACAAGCAAACAGCAGTGCAGGGAAGACTCGCACTGTTGAAATTCTTAGCAGATAAAGGGTGCAAGGTGGACAGGGCCAACATGCAATACTGTCAACAGGAAGTGTTATATTTAGGACAACTTATTTCCATTGATGGTAAGAGAGTCACACCTGAGCACACAGTTGCAGTGCGCAGCACCTTACAGTCAATCACAGTTAAAGACATGAAGAGGTTCCTGGGTTGTGCAATTACTGCAGGTGTTACGCTCACCTGGTCTCTGCGGGGATGTTGGGGCACGGTTGCAGCCCTCCCATGAAGAGGTTTCCCCTTGTCTAGCTTCTTCCCCTGTCCCTGTGCTGTGGACTGCGCTGGTTGTTGGCACTGCCCCTGTTTATTGATGATGGTGAGCTCTCCGTCCTGCTTCTCACTGCAGGGGCGCGTTTGATGGACCGAGTTCCTTCACTGGCCCATGTGCGTGGCAGCCCAGACCGGCTGTGACTGAACCACTCCTAAAGGTAAGTGTCTTTATAGTATTGATTCTTGATTTTTTTCTGTATCCTTTGTCTTTCTTCCACTTTCTCCCAATAGGTGATAAGTGGCTCAGCGGTAGTTGCGGTGCATGAAGCGAGGCCAAATGGGAGGAGAATGGAGTCCACGATGCTCCGACCAATGGTAAGTGTAGGTTTAAGGTCAAGCGCGAGGAGTTTTCTAAGCGCTACCTAAAACGTAATGTCTTAGCGGTTTCAAACCTTGTCTTTGTCTTTTTCTCTTGCAGGCACCGTCTGTAACATCATCGGGCTGGAGCGCTGCTATCCGGAGGTATGGAGATAGATGATGAATACCAGAGTCCACGATGATGCGTGCCTAAGGAAGCAGATTGAAAGGTAAGTGTTGCGGCTGGTCGCTGGAACTAAGGTAAGATGCGCTCTGGTGAGTAGCTGAAAACCGGTAAATTGCACTCAGGCCGGTAGCTGGAAACAGGTAGGTGCGCTCAGGCCGGTAGCTGGAAACAGGTCGGTGTGCCCAGGCCAGTAGCTGAAACAGGTAAGATGCGCTTAGGCAGCGGTGAGCGTTACGCTGAAGTAGCAGAATAACGCAAAGCGCGTGCAAGAAGACTGAGCAGGCTTATATAGCCTAACTCTGGCCACGCCCATTAGCTGACTCATCGGCCCCACCCTGCCACTCCTAGGGAATGCTTACACGTGCAGTCTGACTCTCCCCAGTAGCCATGCCTGACCATTGCACGTGGGGACCTCTGCATGCACCAAGTAAAAATGTGCTAACGCACATTTACTAATGAGCCTGGCGCTGAAGGCACCAGGACTGATTCCACTTGGGCCCTCCATTCGTTATTGTCCTTAAGGGACAATAAAAGGTTGTATTACTCCTGCATCTCGTGCCCTGAAGGTGCGAGTCTGGGATTCTGGGCCCATGGCCATGACAGCACTCCCCCTCAAGCCCCCTCTCACAGGTGTTCATTCTCCTGATCCTGGCTTGGTAGGATTGTTGCGATGGAATTGTCTGATAAGTCGTGGAGCGTGTACGAATTCATCGGGTTCCCATGTACAGTCTTGAGGTCAATAACCTTTCCAGTCTGTAAGGTAGTACAATTTAGATCGCACTATTTTGGAATCCAGAATAGTTTTGATCTCGTATTCCGGTTCTCCTCCTATGATGTCGGGCTCAGGGGGTGCAACAATTCGAGTACCTGGTTTAATTGGTTCCAGGAGTGAAACATGGAACACTGGATGGATTCGCATATTAGATGGCAATTCCAATTTCATGGCAGCTGGGTTTATCATGGCTTTGATGGTATAGGGCCCCAAATACCTGGGACTGAAGGCTTGTGGTCCTTCAAGGGAATGTTTTTGGATGCTAACCAAACCTTGTCTCCGACCTGATAATTTAGGGCTTCCCTTTGGTGTCGGTCTGCAAACTTTTTCTGCTTTTCTTTAGCTCTGGTCAGGTGTTCAGCTGCTTCTTTAAGAATCTGAGTGATGGTCTTATGTAAGGTTGTTACTGCTGTCATTTCCAATTCGTCAAGGGAATCGAAAGTGGACATTCAAGAATGTCGACCATGCACCGTGTAGAATGGGGTTTGTCCGGTGCTAGTGTGGATGCAATTGTTGTAAGCAAATTCGGTCAGCCAAAGTATTTCTTTCCAGGATTCCTCAGTTTGTTGCAACATACACCCCAGATATTGCTCCAAGGTCTGGTTGGTCCGTTCGGTTTGACCATCGGTTTGAGGATGGTGACCAGTGGATAACCGGAGATCAATTTTGGCTACTTTGCAGCACCTCCTCCAGAGTGCTGAGACGAACTGAGTTCCACAATGTGATATTAGTACTGATTGGAATACGTGCAATATGACAATCTGTTCCACAAACACAGTGGCGAGGGTGGAAGCAGTGGGGAGTCCTTTTAACTGGATGAAATGGGCAATTTTGGAGAATAAATCTACAATAACTAAGATGGTGTTATATCCATTGCAGGGGGGAAGATCTGTGATAAAGTCCATTGACAACGTATGCCACGGTGCTGGTGGTATTGTCAATGGACGCAATAACCCAGCTAGATTCTGCTTCTGAGATTTGTGTTGTGCGCAGACACCACAGGTCGCAATAAATTGGGCAATGTCTTTTCTCCAAGTTGGACACCAATAGCCTTTCTGAATTTTAGCTTGAGTCTTGGCTATCCCCGGATGTCCTTCCACTAGTGAATCATGATATTTAGCTACTCTTTGTCCTTGTTACTTCTTGTCCTGAATGTACAATCTCCTCCCTTGAAAATACGGCAGATCATTTTCAATGGTGTACTGATCCCCTCTGGATAGCCACTTCTGTCATGTCGCTTGGCTCATCTGAGATTGGAGATCGGTTTTTAAGTCATTGAAGCAGGCGGTTGCAGCAATTTGATTCTGGATTCGATCTTCAGGAATGATGGCCACAGGCTCAGATGTGGTAAAAGCTTCTTGATCCTCACTCAAGCGTGACAGAGCGTCTGATTTCCCATTGCGTACTGTGGGTCTGTAGGTGACGATAAAATCGTATTATGCAAAGAAGACAGCCCAATGAAGTTGACGAGAAGACTGCAACATGGCGGTCTTCAATTATTGCAGATTGCAGAGATCCGTGATGACAGTGACTGTATGTCTTGCTCCCAGAAGATAGTCCAGGTCATTACGAGTTTGGAGGTAGCCATGGTGTTATTAGCGCCATGGCTGCCTCCACACCCGGGTCCGGTCTCACTGAATGGGGACTTACCGGGTCATTCCGACCTTGCAGGACCAGGTAAGTCCCCATTCAGTAAACCATTCCCCATTCCCATTGAGCCCCCTTAGGGCCCCCTTAGGGCTCAATGGGAATGGGGAAGGTGCTAATAACGGCCCGCTAATTGCGGGCCCGTATTAGCTCCAAAGTCCCTTAACGGGTCCCATAAGCAACGGCTGGTCAGACCAGCCGTTCCTGCTGGGACCCGCTAAGGGACCTCGGAATAGGGCGGTAAGGGTTTACCGGCACCGACATCCTTACCGGTGCCTGTAAACCCTTACCGCCCAACTCGGAATGACCCCAGTGTCTCCATGTTTTGAAGGCTCCCTTAATCACTGGTAGTTCCTTGTCCGTGATCGCATAGTTCAACTCCGGTGCAGAAAACCTACAGGACCAGAACGCTATGGGATGTAATTGTCCAGTGTCGGGGTCTCTTTGTGATAATACCGCTCCCATGGCTACGTTGGAGGTATCGGTCTTGACCACGTATAGCAGATCAGGTCAAGGGTGTCGGAGAACTGGTGCTGTGGTGAAAGCAAGTTTCAGCTCCTGGAAGGCTTTCTCTGCTTCTGGAGACCAAAGGAATGTCTTATTATTTCTCAGCAGACAGGTAATTGAGTGAACTATCTGTGAAAACCTGGGAATAAACCAACGATAAAAGTTGGCGAATCTGAGCACGCTTTGTACTCCTTTTGTGGATATCGGTCGATGGCCATTGAAGGATAGTATCCACCTTGTGTCCAAGTGTACGCCTCGTGGTGTGAGCATAAAACCCAAGAATTCAACTTCTGTTACATGGAAGAAACACTAATCTAGCTTGGCAAACAGCCAATGCTGTCGAAGTTTCTCCAATACTGCTCTTACATGGGTGACGTGGTCCTCCTTGGAAGCTGAATAAATGAGAATGTCATCTATGTAGACAAGTGCACAAACATCCAATAATTCTCGAAGCACATCGTTCATAAAAAATTAGAAGGCCGCTGGGGCATTACATAACCCAAAAGGCATAACCTGGTATTCAAAAATGCCATTCTTTGTACGGAATGCCGTCTTCCACTCATCCCTGTGTTTAACTCTTATAAGGTGATAGGCTCCTCGTAGATCCAGTTTTGTGTAAATGTGGGCATTCTTTACCTGATCCAGGATCTCCAGAATAAGTGGCAGTGGGTATCTGTTTTTTACTGTGATCAGGTTAAGCGCTCTATAGTCAATACAAGTTCTCAAGTCACCTTTGTTTTTACTTACGAAAAAGAGAGCCGAAGAGGCAGGGGACTTAGACGGGTGGATAAAGCCATTAGCTAGATACTGATCCAGGTAGGTTTTTAGATGCTGGTTTTCCTGATCCGTTAAGGTGTAAATTCTACTGCAGGGAATTTGGTCTCCGGGCACCAGATCAATTTGGCAATCATAAGGCCTGCGTGGAGGCAGAGTGTTTGCTTGCTCCTTCTGAAAAACATCCTGATAATCCAGATATTCAGGTGGTAAAGAATCAGTGAGTCCCAGAATAGTTTTGGTCTTGGGGTTTAGGTTGCTCACATCTTTATTGTAGCAAGCGTTAGCACACTCTTGAGGAAAGGTCAGAACTCGTTTTCTCCAGTCGATCCTAGGGTTGTGGGTTTCCAGCCAAGGCATTCCTAATATCATCTGGAGCTGTGGAGCACCAATGAGATCGAAGGAGATTTCTTCTTGATGACCATCCTGGCACATAAGCATGACTTTTTCATCCGGACCAGTGACGTATGCTACGTCACTGGTCCGGATGATAACTGAGAACCATCCACTGCTGTGACGTTTGCCGATTTCAGCTTCTGTTGGAGAGGAAAGCCCATTCATGCAGCCAGATCTTGATCAGTGTAATTTCCCACTGCTCCGCTATCAATATATGCTTTCAAGGCATTTATCTTTGATGGTTGCTTGTGGTTGACCAAAAGTACCAAGATTACTAGATGTGAGGTCTGTACGGATTCCTTCTTTATGCTCGACAAGTGGACCCCTACGCTTGTCGGGCGTTGGAGTTTTCCGACTCTTGTTCCTTTCTCTCATCACCATTGTCCGTTGATCTGACTAATTTCCTCGGTGGTTTCACTGGGAATTCTCGGAGGAAATGTTCTGCCATCCCACAGTATAAGCAGAGCTGCTGTTTCCTCCTTTTCTCTCTTTCAGCCTTTGTGATAGGACTTCGTAATTCCCTGATCTGCATTGGTTTAGCTTGTTCATGGATTTTGGTTTGATTGTCCCGGGGTCGCATATAGACCAACCTCTCTGCAGCTCTTGTGTGATCCATTTTTCAGTTCTGCAATCTATGATCGAGCTGCACAGTCAGGTTGATATAATCCGCACATGCTTCGAGGGGATTGACCACTTGAGCTAGAACATCCTTAAGTTCACCATGTAACCCTTGGTAAAAGAGCGTAGTCGTTTTTTCTTCTGGTCAGTTTGTCTGTGCTACAAGACGATTGAAAGTGACAATGTAGGTCGATAGGTCTTGGTTTCCCTGTCTGAGTGACAATAATTCATTGTCCAAAGCTTGTGCTTGGGTATGACTTGCGAACAATTTCTCAATTTTCCGCTGAAATTCCCCAAACTCTTGAAGTAGCGGGTCATCCTGGTTGAGTAGTGGTATCGACCAGTCTGCTGCGCTACCTCTTAAATATGAGAGTACAAATGTGACTCTGGCTTGATCATTAGGAAAAGCACAAGGCCAGCACAAAAAATGGAGGCGACTTTGGTTTATGAATAGAGCGTACTTGTTAGGGTCACCAGTAAAGCGTTCGGGCGGGGCCAATGGCACTGAACCAGGGAGAACCACTTGAACGGGTGATGATGGCTGCAGCATGGAAGGATGGGCAAGTCCTGGTAGTGGGACCTCACCCACGTGGGACTGAAGCATTTGTCTTGCCAAGTCGTCAGTTTGTTCGGGAGCTACAAGAAGATCCCTCCTTAAAGCATTGGTTTCCTGCCTGGAGGCATGAACTTCAGATCATGTAATTCCCCCAGTAGTTGAGCCAACTGGTCTGTTTCTGAGGTTTTCATAACGCCCAGGCAGAGATTCGTAGAGGCTTTGTGTTCTGTTACACTCACCTGGTCTCTGCTGGGACGTTGGGGCACGGTTGCAGCCCTCCCATGAAGTGGATTCCCCTTGTCTGGCTTCTTCCCCTGCTCACGTGCTGTGATCTGCGCTGGTTGTTGGCACTGCCCCTGTTTATTGATGATGGCAAGCTCTCCGTCCTGCTTCTCACTGCAGGGGTGCGTTTGATGGACCGAGTTCCTTCACCCATGTGCATGGCAGCCCAGACCGGCTGTGCCTGAACCATTCCTAAAGGTAAGTATCTTTGTAGTATTGATTCTTGATTTTTGTCCGTATCCTTTTAATAATGTCTTTCTTCCGCTTTCTCCCAATAGGTGATATGCGGCCCAGAGGTAGTTGCAGTCCATGAAGCGAGGCCAAATGGGAGGAGAATGGAGTCCTCGATGCTCCGACCAATGGTAAGTGTAGGTTTAATGTCAAGCGCGAGGATTTGTCTAAGCGCGACCTAAAACGTAATGTCTTAGCGGTTTCTAACCTTGTCTTTGTCTTTTTCTCTTGCAGGCACCGTCTGTAACGTTGTCAGGCTGGAGCGCTGCTATCCGGAGGTCTGGAGATGGAAGATGAATGCCAGAGTCCACGATTATGCGTGCCAAAGGAAGCAGATTGAAAGGTAAGTGTTGCAGCTGGTAGCTGGAACCAAGGTAAAATGCGCTCTGGTGAGTAGCTGAAAACAGTTAAGGTGCGCTCAGGCCGGTAGCTGGAAACAGGTAGGTGCACTCTGCGCTTAGGCGGCGGTGAGTGTTACGCTGCAGTAGCAGAATAACGTGAAGCGCGTGCAAGAAGGCTGAGCAGACTTATATAGCCTAGCTCTAGCCACGCCCATTAGCTGACTCATCGGCCCCACCCTGTCAGTCCTAGGGAATGCTTACATGTGCAGTCCGACTCTCCCCAGTAGCCACCCCCAACCAATTGCACGTGTGGACCTCTAGATGCACCAAATAAAAATGTGCTAATGAACATTTATTTATGGCACCAAAGGCGCCAGGACTGAGTCCAGTTGGGCACTCCATGCGTTATTGTCCTTAAGGGACAATTAAAGGTTGTATTACTCCTTGCTCTCATGCCCTGAAGGTGTGGGGTCTGGGATTCCGGGCCCATGGCCATGACAGCAGGGCATGGATATTAGACTTCTGGAGGCCCAGAAGGTGAAAAAGCCCCATTAAATGGATAGAAGAGATGGTCACATGCTTCCGAGAACTCAAAAACATTATCAATAATGCCCCTGTTTAAGCAACCCCTGACTACACACAGGTGTTTTATTTGTTTTCTCATTCAAATGGACAGATGATGACAGCAATGTTTACACAGAATAGTACTATGGGTCACAAGCCCTTGGCCTATTATAGTGGGATGTTGGACTCAGTGATGCCAGGTCAGTTCCCATATGTGCAGGCTTTAGCAGCAACGGCTTTCGCCATGGAAAAATCTAGCACAATTATGATGTGGTGCTCAGTAACTTTATATGTGGAACGCGCAGTATTCGCAATTATTGAGAGGTTCAAATCCACACTGACTGGACAGAGAGTTTCAGCCTACGATGTGATTTTTTCATGTCCATCCACTCACATTGTTAGGTGTAGAACTGTCAATCCAGCTTCCTTTCTCGCTGAACCAATTAATGTGGGTGTGCATGACTGTTTCACCCATGAGGGCCCCAAGGATGACATACCTAAGGTGAGGGACTGTGCTCTTGAGGAGGAAGAAGTATTCTTTGTGGATGATTCAGCAACCATAGACCAGGAGATGGGCAAAGGGCGCACAGGTGCAGAAGTGGTCTGCCTAGTAGATGGAGAGTACGAGGTATTGGTTCAGAAAAGATTACCCATGCACAACCCTGCCCAAACTGCAGAGCTCAATGCCCTAATTGAAGCGCTGGAAGCATCCCAAGGGTGCCAAGTGACAATATACTCTGATTCGGTGTCTGTCACTACCACTGTGCATTCAGTATTATCTCGATCGAAGGGGAGAGGGTTTCACAGGGCTGATGGGTCCCCAGTACAATATGCAGCACTAATAGATTGATTTATGCTCCCTTGAGGCCCACAATATCGCAGTGGTCAAATGTGCTGCCCATACTAATGACATAGACCCAATTTCCCTCTGCAACGAGACGGCAGAACAGGCAGCCAAAGCAGCAGCAAGTGCAAGACGTTGCAGCCTAACCAGAAGTAGCAAGTTTGCAAGTGCAATGAGAGGTTCCATACACTGCTGTACCAGTCACTCAAATTATTGAACTATAGGGAAAGGCACCCCAAGAAGGGAAAGAGTTGTGGCAAAAAAGGGGGATGTATGCAATCGCCTACTGATCATATCTCGAGACAGGTCATCACAGGTAAAGTAGTGATGCCCAAGAGTTGTTAAATGTAGCTTTTGAGCAGCTGCATCACCCAGCGCATGTGTCTACACAGCATATCGATGCAGACCTTCAGGAGGATTTGTTCATTCTCAACCTACAGGAATTGTTTATTGTTTTTGTAGCCAACTGTGTTACATGTCACATGTATAACATGGGGCAAACATTGAGAACATTGCGTGGCACACTACCCACCCCAGTGGACCATTCTGTGAGCTCCATATAGATTTCACTGATATGGGGGAACTGTGTAAAACACCTACCGATACTTCATTGTCATTGTGCGGTGGGTTGAGGTAGGGCCATGTGCACATCTAGATGCTAAATCAGCAGCCACATTTTTAGTTTGAGAAGTGTTCCCCCATTGGGGAGTGTGCAAATTACTTAAATATGATAATGGCACTCACTTCTTCAACTAGATTTTTAAGGAGATAACTGCAATGTTAGGCATTCAGCATATGATCTGCTCAATTTACCATCCTCAAGCCAACGGAATTGTTGAACGGATCAACACACCTCTTAAGGAGAAATTGTCTAAGTTGTGTGTGACCCTCAAAAAGAACTTGGTTCACTGTTTCCCCCTGTCTTTGTTCAGTTTGGGAACGCAACCCTGCAAAGATCATCACCTTTCGCCTCACCAAGTTTTGTCAGGGAGGAGAACGCACACGTCACTTTCACTAACAAATAGTGCATCTGATGCTCACAGGTCTGCAAGTATTTTGCAAGAGGAGTTTACAGGGTATTTGCATCAGTTAATCAGATGCATAAAAGTTCTCTCTCGACAGATAGCACCAAAAAGAGAAGAGCTGGAAAATGGCACAGTGTCCAACCACATAAGCTTACCTCCCCTTACCTCCCCTGCAGCTCCTGCCTGGATGCACAATCTATGTAAGGAACTTCATTCAGCGTTGGAGTCAACCCAAATTGAACAGGCCCTATACTGTCGTGCATACAACACCACTCGTCGTCAAGGTAAAGGAATTGTGGTATTGGGTTCTCCTTTCTGATGTCCGGAAGGCACCTCATACAACTCCCCCTTTGCCAGATCACCAGCAAATTCCTGAATAAAGAAATAACTTTTAATTATGTCTGCCAGCAATTGATACTTTAAAGCAAGCATTTCAAGTAGAGCATGTGTTCTTCTTTCAGGTGAATGTTCATTCAATTGTATAACACATTAGTTCTAATGATTAGGAGCATGACGAATGCTGTGATCACTGCCTGGTTGTCTCCTTCTTCTTGTCCCCTGCAGGTTTCACATCACAAACATCATGGAATATTCTCAATATTGTACACATGTTTGTTTTTTTTGTTGGGTATTGTGTATATTGTTTGGGTTAGGTTATATGGTGGGGGCATATAAAGTGGGGTTTCAAAGGTGTGTACAAAGTGGTATTTTCCAAAATAACGTTGTCCATATGAAAATAACTACAATAATAGACAACAATACTTGGTTCAGAAAACAATGCATTAGGCGGGCAGCTGAAGAAGATAGGGGATATGACAAATACACAGGGCTGGTGTTTGATACAGTGGCCGACGTACACCATCCAGAACTCAGTAATCTATGGTATAGTCACATGTGCTCAGTGGGGAAGAAGAGGTCAAATGGAAGTTGTTATCTTTGCTCCCTCTTCCCACATGCATATGGGGCACCCAAGCAGTTAATACCTCAAGCGATGCCACCTCTGGTAGCCCAGTGTTTAGTCCATTTGGCACTGTGTTGGGTATGAAGTATGTTCCAAGGGCACGAACTACAGGTTGTACTGATGGACAGAGACAATGGAGAATGTGCAAAGAAAGAAGAACCCACAGTGCTTGACACACCCATTGCTAAAGTTCGAAGGAGTACTATTGATTGCCAACAAATGGGAAGCAGCAGTACTAAGCTGTGCAGCAGGGTGTTTGGCGGGGTTCAATGAAGAAGTAACACAGAGCGTGAACAAGATCTGTGTTGCCACATGGGGTACATACGTATCAAAGCTAATGGATCGAAGCAAAAGGTAATCCAGTGAAGATACAGACAGTAGCAGAATATGCATTTTTATTCCAAGGAAATGGCACCATTCCTGTGGGAGCCAATAGCAAATGCAATAAGACATTATTCATCCCTGATCTTAGCAAAGGAACAGTGGCTCTTATGGAGATATTCTAAGTTGTGGCCTGAAATCCTACATGACTCTCCCACCATCATGGAGAGGCACTTGTTCACTAACTACCCCACATTCAGCTGTCTTAGTGGTTCCTGACACACACTTGTCTCTAGTAAATATGCCAAGACCAGGGCAATCCCAACCCCTGCAAGTAAGACGAAAGAAACGCTCAATCATAGGAAGCTGCCAGAAACAATCTAATTACTTGTCTGGAGAATCTTCTAAACTGTTGAAGGCCATTCCAGATGAAAATCACCTTTATACAAAGACAGAAATGTTCTTTGCTTTCCTTTTGTTGCCAGGTATCCAGGCAGCAGCCAAAGCCAAACGGTTGCAGATAGTGCGGTGGGAAGTGACCCAGTTGGCGAATTATACAGAGCAAGGTCTGAACTCGATAAAAAGTGAGCCGCAAGCAATACGGCTGAAGACCATGCAGAATCAGTAAATTTTAGATTTGTTGACGATCATGGAAGGGGCTCTCTGTAAAAAAATAGGGTTGTCTTGTTGCACGTAAACCCCCACGCCCAATGATGGAGACAATGGGTCCTTGTCCCATATAGTGAGGCCCTACACAAGTTGAAGATAGGAATAGAGACAGAAGCGGGAACGGAAGCTGATGATTGGTTCGACATCATGTTCTCCTGGGCTCCAACTTGACTAGTAATAGCGGTGAAGCTATTGGTTCCTATCTTAGTGTTCCTGATGCTATTTTTCTGCATGTGCCAGATGGTCCTTCGATGTTCTACCAAGACTCTTCCAAACAGTGTCATGATGACGGTATTGATAAGATGGAAGGAGCACTGTTCATTGCCAACAAATGGCAGGTGGCAGATGTAAGCTGTGCAGCGGGGTGTTTGGTGGGGTTCGATGAAGAAGTAATTCAGAACATGCACAAGATCTGAGTTTCCATATGGGGTATATATGTGTCAAAGCTAACAGATTGAAGCAAAAGAGAATCCAGTGAAGATACAGGCAGTAGCAGAATATGTGCTGTGCTTCCTAGGAAATGGCACCATTCCTGTGGCAACCAACAGCAAATGCAATAAGACATTATTCATCCCTCATTTTAGCAAAGGAACAGCTGCTCTTACGGACATATTCTGGGTTTGCAGCCAGCAAGCCTACATGCATCTCCCGCCATCATGGAGAAGCACTTGTTCACTAACTACCCTTCATTCAGCTGTCTTAGTGGTAAATGGTTCCTGACACACACTTGTCTCTAGTAAATATGTCAAGACCAGAACCATCCCAACCCCCGCACCTAAGGCAAAAGAATTGCTCAATCAGAAGATGCCACCAAACACGATCTAATTACCTGTCTGAAGAATCTCCTAAACTGTTGAAGGCCATTCCAGGCAAATACTGCCTCCATACAAAGACAGAAATGTTCTTTGCCTCCCTTTTGGTGCCAGGTAACCAGAATGCAGCCAACCCCAAATACCTGTTGATAATGCAATTCGAAATTATCCAGTTGGCGTATGATACAGAGCGATATAAAATGAGATGCAAGCAATATGGCCGATGACCCTGCAGAATCGGCCCCACCGGATCGAGAACGGTGGAGTACTGGGTCGACTTAGATTGGGATAGCGATTCTCTTTACTTTACCTGTACCCCAGAAAAATATGCCCAAGGTGGTGCAAGTTTATGTCACATGTGCAGGGTATGGGTGCCCAAGGATGATGATTACAGAAGAAGGGAAACTCCTGGGTTAGTTAATGGAGGATTATCTAAAGAGGCGAATGTTGGGGTGCACGTGCAGCTCCCATTCACAGCCAAAGATTCAGGCTAATCAAAATCTATTAGCGCATGAGAAAGTGAAGGTGCAAGGGTACAGAGTGGTGGGGAGTGCAGTTGAAAGCAGCAAATGTATTCATAAAGTAGTTGCAGACAGAGTCCTAGGTAAGCCCCGGTATAAGACATGGGTGATATTGTGTAGCAGTAGTGAAATATAATGTGTAACAATGATGATGCAAACAGAGGGCAAGGATGCGGGAAATACTGAAGTATCACCATATTGGAAGTGGGGCCTAGTATTTTGTGTTCCCTGATGGAAATGTAGTAGCGTGGCATAATGAAGAGATTGCATTATTTTCCCTTTCCCAAGGCCCGGGAGTGAAGCTGAGAATAGTGGCATTTACGCTGAATAGATGATGGTTTAATTGTATCCAGCTGTAGGTCTGTGGAACAAAAATGGAATACGAATGGCAGAGTGAGGATAAGGCTCAGCCCTTCCCGAAGGACAAATCCATGGGAGACAGGCTAGCGGCCTCAAGCTGCCAACATATTCAGTTTACATTTAGGGCACCAGCGCCCCCAGGACAATGGCTGTCCTATTTGAACTGCCAGGCGGCTGGAAAATAGAGTACATATATCCATCAACATTGGGCTAATTAATGTAGTCCTTGAGAGAGCAAGGAGGCATACTGCAGGTGGGCAACTGATAAGGGGGAGCGAGGGGCAGAATAGTCCATGATTTGCGATACGAAGAGCAGGAAGTGCCAACAAATCTAGTCCAGAGCTGGGGAGGCATGGCTGGGCGCCTGTGTGTTTGGTATTAAGAGGCATGCACTATTATTTCAAAGGGCCAATTTGACCTCAGAGTTGTCTACTGAGCTCATGCTAATGTCCTGGTGCTAACCATGTGATTTGGCCAATTGAGTGTGTCACATTCCAGGTAAACTCACCAATTCCAGTAGCTGGAAACCAAAGTGACGGAATAGGGGGACCACGGGTTAGAGGGTATAGGTAAATTAGGATGTGGCCAATAGGTCAAGGGATTATAGGGGACTGGTAGTATGTATATAGGCGTTAGCCAATGAGGTTGAGGGATAACACTGTATATTGTTCACATCATGAGTGACAATTTCTTTCCTTAAAAACCTTGTACTTGCTTTGAGCTAAATGATAGCTCTGTTTCAGTTTGGTTCTACAGGACCATCTGACACTTTTTCCTTTTCATATACAAAATAAATCTTGTTTTCCATGCAAAGCGGTGCACACAGCCTTTTTCCCTAGAGGAGTGTTTTTTATTGTCTGGTTGTCTGGTGGTCTTGCCTTGCACCATCTTTCCCCAACATTTTTGGATTTGTCTTTTAACTCGCTCAAATCATCCAATGTTGTCTATGCAAATTGTCAGGTACAATTTTCGAAAAGTTACAGTAATTGTGTACACTTATGGCCACTAGGTCCGACAGATTTTTAGCAGGATTAAGAGTAGGGTAGAAGTGGTGTTAGTTCCCATTTTTGGAGTTGGTAGAACACTATGGGGATTTTGGCATATTAAGACCGAGCAGTAATTCTATCATTGAAGTAGAGTTTTCACCTCCAGCATCTTGCTGGGGTAAATCCTCTGGTTCAAGAAGGAACATATCATTTTTGCTGATGCGTTAAAAGTGGCAAGAAAAGTGGTGGAATTACTACCACTTTTTTACCCCACAACTAAACATGTAAGGAAGCCCAAAGTCCTGGGTTCGACTGTGCCCATTTTTTTGGGACAACTGGAACTGCAATCTAACTCAGAGCCCAAATGCTGTCCTACGGGCACACATTTTCCGACAACCCTGTCACTCAAACCTGTACATTTGGTTTTCAAAGTGTCTGCAACATTTTACACTAAAGGTTAGATTAACCCCTCTCTTTATTTGTGAAGGATGTAAGAATGTAATGGTTGAAACAACTGTCACCTAGAGGTCACACAAGAACCAAGTTAAACTTTACACGCTTTACCAAAGTGTTTCATGGGAATGCCATAATGACTTGAGGTTTCATGCTATGTTATTTTCCCCAGGATTTACTAATGGATATTAGCAAATTGTAATAAAGTAATAACTTGTATTAATACCATTACCATGTCTATTGATATTGTGATGTAAATTTTAACTGCTCATGTGCTGGCTAGAAGCTTTCACACCCTCAACAATTTAGTGGATTTCAGCTTGATCTTCAATCCTGGAACTCTATCATTCTGTATAATAAACTCATGATTTTTCAGAGTATATTGAATCCTCCTAAATACCCTATTTATGAAGATCTTAATAAGTTATTAATTGTTAACTTAAGCCCTTTGGATCATTTATCAGCGAGTGCGACAAGGTGCTGGTGCAAATTTGTAGCGACAGGAGGGCTTTGACCGATAACCCTAACCGTAACAATATGAAACTCAAAATGAAGATTTATGACTAGATTAAACAAGAAAAGGAAATACTCCTCCTTTGAAGAGTATAGAGTTATATTTTGCAAGTTCAACACTCTGCCCTCATACTTAACTTTGTTCCCGGTTTGAAAATCCAGATACATTTCGTTGCTTTTTGGACTAAATCTCTTAGGTACTCTGGAACAGGTCGAACCCTACCATGCCTGGGCAGGTAAAAGAGTTTGTTGACTCTGGTCCCTTGAGACCCTAAAACATTTGTTGATCGAATGTGCTGAAACCATAATTTTAAGATAAGGCTTATTTGGGGATTTTGTATATAATGTGCAGACATTGGAATCAGAGCTTTTTGGGCTCGACTGTTAATCTGCAATTTTAGCAAACTGATTGTTGCACTAATTTCTTGCGTCTTAAATATTCATAAATTATAAAATGAAGAGTTATGTTTTAGGTTCTAATCACTCTGTAATGTTACCACTTCATATGTAATGTGCACTGTTATTTTCCTCTGACTTTTATAATTAACGTCTTTCTTTGCTCTGTTTTGTTGTATTTTCTTTGTGAAAAGTTTTAATACACCATAACACCAACAAGTTACACTTATGTGGGTGTGCAATAACAATAAGGCAAACATTATTACATTTATATGAAATTGATTGGTGGGGAAGGATGTATTATAAAAGGGGAGCAACAAGGATTAGCCCTTGATGAAAAATCAATATTTATTTTAAAAATATTTTAAAAATTAACACATTTTGGAAATGTAAGATTGTATGTTGAGGTGAGAGGGAATAAAGTCAGGAAAGGATTAGGGTAGGGGTCTCCTCCATTAAATATCTGTCTAAAACTTGGTGTAGAATGGTTTTGGGATGGGGTTGGTATACAGCAGTAGTACATTTTTTTAATCTACTTACGGAAATTGTTGTGTGCCATAGTTGTAAAAAGTGAAATAATTGTCATTCTAATAATTCAAGTACAACATCGGAAAAAAAAACACAAAAATAATAACACTAACATTAACAGACCAACATTAAGGCAGCCAAAACTGAAAGAAGCCTTGTGGCATGAACCCATTTCTGAAAGCGGCACTAGAGGATGCCAAATTAGGCTATAATGTGTCATGGATTGCTTATGCTCCAGGGAGAAGGGATATGCCCAAACAGTTCAGGTTGCTAGAGCCCGCTGTGGGTAGGATAAACACTGCTTTGCATCCAGTACAGGGTGGACCATTCTTATTTTTATTTTACTTATTTTACATTTATAGAGCACACTAAACCCATGGGCATCAAGGCTCTAGTTACAAGGTTAAAACAACAGAAGTTAAGTCCTTAAGAGTAAGGTGACACGGAACAACCCAGATAGGGGCCCTGGGAGAATTGCAGTCCTTGAGCTGTTTGCAAAAAGTCCAGTAAGATTGCTCTGATCTCAGAGCTAGAGTTAAAGAGTTCCAGTTCTTAGTGGCGATGACTGGGAAACTCGTCCGGCCGGCTCTTGTTAGTTTGAAACTTGGGGTGATAAGACAGTGAGAGTAAGAGGAGCGAGTTGCTCTTGACGATTGTGATTTCTTTGAATTTTTGCTAAAGGTAGATGGGGGCACAGTTAGATAGCCATTTATGGGTGATTGCCAGTGTTTTGAAGGTGATACGTTCACGCATTAGGAGCCAGTGAGCGTTTCGTCTGGCAGCCGATAAATGATCTGGCCTAGGGATTTTTAGAGCGGCTCAAAGTGCATTGTTCTGGATGACTTGGAGTTTGTTGATGTTGGGTGGGAGGTGCCTGCAAATAGGGCATTGCAGTAGTCAAGTCTGGAGCCAATGAGCGCATGGGCAATGATAAGGCAGCTGTCGTTGGAAAGGAATGATCTACTGGCATTGATTAGCTTTGTGGTATGTGCAGCTGAGGATGCAATAGCATTGACCTGTCATGCTAGCGACAAGGTTGCATCTAAGTGAACATCCAAGTTCTGCACAACGCTGGAGACTGTTATAGTAATGCCGTCTATGGTGAAGGCACTGTATGCCTGGCCTAGCTTGTTGAGTACGACCTGGGAACCGACTAGGAGAATTTGGTTTTGTTGTCATTGAGGAAGAGGAGATGAGAGGCCATCCAGGCTGAGATAGTTTGGTACACTGACTGCAGTGTGTCAGAGTCAGTGAAGTAGTTTCCAGTGAGTTGTAGGTGGATCTGTGCATCAGCCGTGTAGTCAGTGTATGAGAACGCCTGGTCATCCATTAGGTCACATAAAGGTTTCGTGAACATGTTGTAGAAGGTGGGGGAAATGCATGAGCCTTGGGGCATGCCGCAGGGGACTGGAGATGGGAGGCTGAGGCATTTCCCGCAAAGACTCATGCTTCTGTTGGCCAAGAAGGAAGTTACCCAGGCAATAGCTTCAGGCAAGAAGTTAGCCACCGAAGCAAGGTGCTGACACAAGATTTGGTGGTCCACGAGGTTAAAAGCTGCAGATAGGTCCAGCAGTAGCAAGAGTAGCAGTAGCTGGTTTATCTACATCTTTGATCTTGTCAAGTTGTGTTTCTAGATCCAGAAGGGCCGATTCCATGCCAGGGCCAGGTCAGCATCCAGATTGACGCACTCCTAGGATGCTGTTGGCTTCAAAGTATAGCTGGATCTGGAGGTATGCTGCACAGTCCAGCATCTTTGGGAGGAAACGGACGGTGGTAATCGGGCAATAGCTGGTGGGGATGGAAGGAGCTAAGGTGTTTTTTAGCAGCGGGAAAAGCCAGATTTCCTTCAGCCTGGAAGACACTGAGCAGGCAGAGAAAGAGGCATTTATGAGGGTGTTGATGAAGAGAGTGAATGGCGTCAGAGCAGTCCATGATGACAGAGGCCGGGCATGTATCCCCTTGGCAACAGGAGGGTTTGAGGCCTTTCATGATCAGGGTGACCTCAGCTTCTGAGACTGGATTGAAGTGAAATTGAGGTAGGTCCTGCAGAGTGTGAAGGTGAGAGTTGTTAAGGGGACGTTGCATGTTAGCAATGATGCCATTTTTTTCATTTGGATCTTTTTCTGGAGAGAGCTGATTTTATCCAGGAGCGCGTTTTGAATGTTAGTACACCAGCAACATCCTTGATGCTGTTGGAGTATGGAGGAATAGGAGATTCCAGTTCATGCAGGATCAGGAACAGCTTACAGGTGCTGGATTTGGTGCTGGATATTTTTGTATTGTAAGTGGTGCATTTAGCATCTAGAATGGCCTGTTTATAGTCTTTCGCTAAAGAGGAGAAGCAGGCTTTGTTGGATTCTGATGAGGTTTTCCTCCATTTTGATTCAACCTCACATTTTTTTGAGCAGAGGGTCCGAGTGTCAGCCGTGTACCACGCGTTAAGGTGTGAGGCGTGTTTAGACTTGTGTTGGGCTACGGGTGCAATGGTGTCAGCTTCAAGAGTGATGGTTTTATTGCAAATATCAACTAAGAAGTCAGGCCTGTGTGGATTGTAATTCACTCAGTATCGGCAGAATGCAGTCTTTAGATAATTTGTGAGAGCTCCGGGCTAACATAGGGGGTAAAGGCGGCATGGCTGACATTGCACTAGGGATCGAGGTAGGTATGGTGAAAAAGATTATATTGTTTTCAGTTCAGGGGCAAGGTAGGTTGGTGGTAACGTTGATATGGCAATTAACGTCGGCTAACCAGTACAGAATACATCCTTTGCTATGCGTAGGATATGTTATGTATTGTGTGAAACCAATTGCACTAAAGGAGCTTGCTAAGGATGAGGCGTTGCTGTCATCATCGTCGATGAGGCCTAAATTAAGGTCGCCAAGAAATAGAGTCTTGGATGTGGGCTTCATATTACTAGAAGGGACATGCATGAGGTCCTCTTCAAAGAATAACGGTGGGCCTGGTGTCTGATAAACCAGATGCCTAGTGATGGTAGAGGTGTGGGAAAGGCAGAGTTGGCGGAGAGAAGTTTCGCCATTAGGTAGGGCTGAGGTGCAGATTTCTCAGATAGGTAGTGACTCCCTTACGATAAGTGCTACCCTCCAAACCCCACCTCTATAGTCCTGTCTATCTTTGTGAAAGATGGAATAACCTGGCAGGATGGCAATGGATAGTGTAGACCAGAGGCAGCGTGTAGCCAGAATTCTGAGATGGCTAGAATGTCGAGATCGTTGGCCATAATAAGGTCTTAGATGTTCAGTGGGAGGGCGGGGATGGACCGTGCATTCCCTAAGGTGCTGTTTAGTGAGGTTGCAGTAGTAAATATTATGTGGTTGTTGGAGTTAGGTAGAAAATGGTTGGTGATGTCATTCTTAGGACTGTTCAATATATGGGGGTTACAGGTTGGTTTTTGGCAAGTGGGGTTGAACTGCAAGTGTGCTGCAGACACTATGACAAAGTAGTGCAGAAGACACAGACTTGGTGAAGGCAAGGCAGAATGGGCTGGCCAGATGTGACAGGGGTGGACAGAGTGTGGCTAGGTACGCAATCCAGGGTGCTGTTCTGTGGACTGGCACTGAGGTTGTGCAGTAGCAGGCTGGTTGGCATGTGACTGGAGCCTGGTGTCTTTGAGTGGATATGCCTAGTGGCACCAGCGAGGTTCAGGGTGGGCGATGCAGTAGAGGTTGGTGAGTCAGCCAGGGTAGTATTTGCAGGGGTAAGGCATGCGTGGCTGAAGGCTGGTTGCCAAGTGCCTAGGGTCGGGGATGACCTGATATGGCATATTTTGGTTGGGGCTGGGCTTCGGGCCAGCACAGTAAGGAGGCCACACTACGTATGCCTTTAGGGTTACCCTTGGGGCGTCTGAACGTGCTGGTGTGTGACCGCAGGTGCTGATTCCTGTAGAGTGGAGATATGAGTCTGTAGTTAGGGGTGCATGAGGGGGCAGTGCGCGTCGTTAGGCCGGCCGGTCTGAGTATCAAGGTTTACTTTGTCAAGGCTTGTAGCTGCGGGGCTGGACAATGTGCTAATGATAGATGAACGTATGAAGGAGAAAGGTGGGAGAGAGGGGGTAGATGGGATCGACGAGTGGTGAGTCTGGAGTCTGGGTAGGAAACGTGTTGAAGAATAGCCTTCACGAAAGGATTTCGGAGGAGGCAGAAGTGGCATGGGGTTGGAGTGGTCTATATGCATAGGTACTGGGATAATCTAATAGCTTGTGATACATGACGCTGGAAGGCATAAGTGAGGTGGCACATTGTTGGTCTCATTGTGCTCACAGCAGGCTGCTGTGGTTGACCAGGTTAGATTGTGGGCAGGGCTATGTGGTGTGGGCACATTACCGGGGTTCTTTAGGCACAGAGAAGGAATGAAGTCAGGTATGGGGGGCAGCGCTGAAGGGAGCAAAGAAGGCTGTGGCCCGTTATGCTGATGGAGGGTTCCCTGTGAACCTCTAGACGATGGAGGTAGGAAGAAGGTGGTGTTGGCAGGCAGGCTTTGCTACTAGGTTGAAGGCATGGTTTGTGAAGGGTAAGGATACAGGAGGCAAGGCTCTCCTTACCTTGTGGTTATGCAGTTGATGCTGGGAGGGGGTACTCTCCGGGTATGGTATTCCGCGATGATGAGGCGGTCTGGACTATGGATCGCATATTTCCAAGGTGGGTGAACTGTTAGGGTCCCCGGCAGTGCCGTGCGTCCCCTGACAGGCCCAGACAGAGGTCTCCAGCCTTAGGAATCGGCCTTCGGAGGATTTTCTGGTACCGCCTCCATTAAGGCACTTGACAGCCAATCAGGTCGGATGGCATGGGTGGGTTTTGCTTAAACATCTAAGGAATGAAATACCACCTAGTTCTCTAGTTATGGATTCCTATGTAGGGGGCTCATCATCTAAGGGAAATTGACAGCACGCAGTAAGGCCATACGAGTCATTTTACAAATAATTTCGTTTTTGGATTAAGTTACTCCAGGCATGCATTACTCTCACTTTTGATTACAATTTACACCTGAAAATAGCATTAAAAAAAGATCAGGGTCCGATGCAAATGCAATGTTGCAATGTTGCACAGTGTTGGCACTAGGGCGAAGTTTGCCCTAGTGCAAAAAACATTGGGCCCATTTTAGAAAACATTTGCTACATGACGAGTGCAATTGTACATGGTTTAAGCTGCAGGGCTAACATTGGCCAAGTGCAAAAAACATACACTTTCAATGCATTTTTCCTCCAGGGAAAACTTTGCCCCAGTGCTAATACCGCATAATATTGTCGTTGCATCAGTGCAACGTTTCTGTAATCTGTCCCCTGGTGCACGTTGCTTCTGTAAGAACATCTATTTGAGTTACATAGAAAAAAGAACCACTAGTAACCAAAACTGGTGTTCCTGCACACAGTACCTGTCTTAAATTGCTCTGTGTCACAAAGGAAGAGAATGCACTCCACAAAAACGTTTGTCAATTTATTTACACATATTAGAAAAATACTATTCCACCACACTTCTCTTTTTACTTCTCACATTCCCTCGCATTTATATATATGATAAATTACTTTCAAGTCTCACATCCATACCTTACATCTAAACCATGGAATGTGTAATTAACTTAAGTGTCTTCACAAACGTTTGTAAGACAACTTAAGTTTGAAGTTTATATTGAAGTTTTGTGAATGCATGCCAGTTACGATTTTGTGATTCTATACCTCTACCCCATTTAAACATCCCTTGTCACACCCACAACTCAACAACAAGCCCCTGGGAAAGCCCACTTTCCTTTTGCTGGTCTTTTAGTAAGTTAAGCATCTGTGCCCAACGTATGCCAAAATGTATGCCAAGAGAAAAGTCATACATCCTTATGTAAATCACTTAGAAGCCCCAACGTAAAAATATATTAACTTGTTTTCAAGTGAGCTAAAACTTACTGGGAGTAAGTCACACTTAATTAAGCAATAGAACCAGAGGAAATGGGCATTACCGGTAGGGTAATGACTCAGGGGCAATAGAAGCAAGAGTGAAGTGAGGGCTTTAACGTAGCCCCAGGGGCATTACATACCAGTAATCCCCCCCTCCGAGGGTTCTATTGCTATTAGTACCCTGGCATGTCGTACGGGGGTACTAATAGCAATTTTTCCCGAGTTACGAAAAGCAAGAAAAATGGCCAGGGATCGAAGACAACGGACTACATTTCCATGGTGGCCAATAAAAAGAATTTAAAAAAAGTAAACAAACAAAATGGCCACCATGGAAAAGGGATAAGGCACTACACATAGGGCCTCATCACGACTATTATCCGCCGGACCTAAATAGCGCTAACATCAAGGCACTCGGCGGATAATCCGCCAGATCACGAGTCATTGTGCATGCGCCCCAGTCCAAGGCGTTAGCGCGATTAGCGCAAACCCTTAAATCTGGCGCACCGTGCGCTACCGCCACCTCGCGCTTATAGTGCGCGGGAAACGCGTCACCGCGGGAATGGGAAATAAAGAGGTGGCCATCTTGGAACTCACAATCCGTCGGATATCACAGCTACTGGAAGCCATCCACGCGATCTGAACCCTGAAAATGAGTCAAGAGCACACTAGGGGCAAGTCTGCACTGGACAGGGTCAGAAAACCCAAGTTCAGTGACCAGGAGCTTGAGGTACTTGTGGAGGAGGCACTGACGTACCATAATGAGCTACAGCAGCGTAAAACCAGCACCCAGCGCAGAGGCCAAATATGGAGATCCGTCGCACAAAGGGTCAGTGCAGTGGGGCACGTGCCCCTGGATGGGGAGGACTGCCGCAAGCGGCTGAATGACCTGCGCGTGCGAGTGCGAGGCATCCTGTCCCAGCACAGGAGTGCAAGCAGGGGCACATGAGGAGGGCCACCACCCCCCCCACCCGACCTCACACCATGGGAGGAGAAATTGACTGGCCTCATCGACGTCGGAACCATTGAGGGCATTGGTGGAGCGGAGACAGGGACTGGCATAAATCCAACGGCAGGTGAGTCCCATCCCCAAATACATGCATCTGAATGAGAGTGAAGACATGTGTCTGAGGCACTGCATACACTTGTAAGTGAGGGCCACATCCCTAAAACGGTAGTGCTGCCTAGGCGACCCTGTACGTGCAGTGCATGAATGACAGGGGCAGGGGATAGACTCCCATACCCAAAGGACAGCTATGTAGAGTGGTACTGTGCATCAACACAACCACAAAAGCCTGAGCGCAGTCCACCCCAACCACACGTTCACATGCAGTGTACCTCCATGCACATCCACAACAAGCACCACATGGTGACTGAACGGAATGCAAGTTGACTGCGTCATTGTCACTGTCTTCATTCACACTTGTTTGCATGACCTGCATCACACAAATGTATGTAGCATTGTACTCAAACCACCCCCTATGTACCCCACAGGCACACGTCGATCCCAACAGCCTGGTGATGATGGCGATGAGGCCACACCGACAATGCGCCCACAACACCGTGCCTCCACCAGCACCAGCACCCCCAAAGACGCCGCACCCATGGGAGACAACACAGGGGAACACCCACCTCACCCCAACGCAGCCCCGCCAGACAGCAGCGGCAGCCACATGGCCGCAGGGAGGCGACCGGCAGCTCACCAGAAGCCACCATCCACAGGCCCGATGCCGAGGGAGAGAGGCCTGAACTGGAGCCCGACGTGGGAGCAACACCTCCACGTGGGCATCATGCCGCCGCACAACACTCGCAAAGCAGTAGTGATGGAGAAGGGGTGTCAACACCCCATGGAAGCCCAAGGCCAGGCAGACACCAGGCAGGGAGTCGCCATGTGCCTGTGCGTCGCTGCAGCACACCGCAGCCCGATGTGGACACTCCGTCCTATGGGAGTCCAGAGGGCCAGCGATCTGAGCCATGCAGCCCAGTCCAGTCTGGTGGCATGTCGCCATGCAGAAGCCCCGCCACCACAACGACCAATTCGCGGTCCACCGCCTGACGCACCAGGAGAGGCCTTTGTCACTGGGGCAGCAGTCATGGGCCGACTGGATATCATTGAGGCAAAACAGGCCCGGGTGGAAGGAATGCCAAGGGTCCAGAGCCGGCACATAAAGGCAGTGAGTAAATCCATCCGGCATGGGTGCAGGTACATTGCGCGGGACAATGCGCGCACACGGCATGTTGTGCAACAATGCACCGCTGCCCTGACAGGCTTTGGGCAACGAGTCCGCAAATTCATGGAGGCAGTGTCAGCACTGGCAGAACAGCAACGCGAGGCCAATAACCTCATGCACCAGCACATGATGGCCAGCGCTTCCATACCCTCTACTTCCACAACACCCACAGAGGGTTCACTGGACCCATCTCCGAGGCGCCGGTCCATGCGCCACCTGAGGGCACGCACACCGGAGGGTCCTGGGAGAGGGAAGCGCCCGTGCCCATCCTAGTGGTGCATGGCAACATTGTTGTTGGCCTGATGAGGCAACTGCACAGTTGGGGGTTGTACATTGGGGGGAGGGGGGATTGTTGGGCATTCACTGGGGGGGGGATTGTTGGGTGTTCACTGGGGGGAGGGGGGATTGTTGGGCATTCACTGGGGGCAGGGGGGATTGTTGGGCGTTCACTGGGGGGAGGGGGGATTGTTGGGTGTTCACTGGGGCGAGGGGGGATTGTTGGGCGTTCACTGGGGGGAGGGGGGATTGTTGGGTGTTCACTGGGGGGAGGGGGATTGTTGGAGGGAAAATAAATCAAGTTACAAAAAACACAATGCATGAACAGTAGTGATTGTAACAAATGCAATTTGATGTTGAAGTGACATGTTCACAATTTACCTATTACCCATTTCTAATGGAATCCATCAATCAATCCCTATCTGGCCAACCAGTCTTCCCTCTGCCCAACCCTTTGTGCATGTGCAACACCTTCTGGCACTTCATCACCCTCACTACCATCATCAGGTGGCTGCACATGTGCATCAGAGGGCAGTGGCACATTTCTGCGACAACAGATGTTGTGCAGCAGGGCACATGTCAGTACAATTTTTCCAGCTTTTTCTGGTGCATACATCATTGCCCCTCCCGTGCGGTCGAGGCACCGGAAGCGTGCCTTCAGCAGTCCAAATGCCCTCTCCACGCAGATCCGTGTACAGGCATGGCCAAGGTTGTATGCCCACTCCGCTGCCGTGTGTGGGTGACGCACAGGGGTCATGAGCCACGTGTACTGGGGATATCCAGAATCACCTGCAGGGGAGAGGAAGCCGGTATGGGGACAAGGTAAGTCCAGTGGGTGTACAGAGCCCTGTCATCAGTGTGATTTTGCCATATTTGGCATTTGGCCTATAACATTGTGGAGTGTGCCGTCCTACGGGCACGATTGAATCAATGGGGTACTCTCCACTTGGTACGCCTATGTTTCTGTATGCAACAGTACTCATTCACTTGTCGCAGGA
Organism: Ambystoma mexicanum; assembly: GCF_040938575.1. Lineage (NCBI taxonomy): Eukaryota > Metazoa > Chordata > Amphibia > Caudata > Ambystomatidae > Ambystoma > Ambystoma mexicanum. The sequence goes on from NC_090932.1 coordinate 1,578,962,876, forward strand.
TGAGGGGGCTCTTCCATCTACTTCTGCTTGAAAGAAGTGGCTGCCTCATGTGTCATTGCAAATCCATTTGGCTGCAGTTGCATTTGCTGCTCTTCACTATTCTGTACTGTTCTCCATGCATTTCCATGGCCATTTTGGGGACAGTGTCTGTGGGATGTGCATTGTCATTACTCGGCCTACTTATGTGTGGAGCATTCGTGGATGTGCCAGCTCATGGTTTGTAATTACATTACTGTTGGATGGCCAGGGTGGGATATCTGGACTGTGTCAGTGTTGTGAGCCATGGTGCTACTCACACAGGAGGCTTTGTTGTGGTGGGGATTCCATATGTCACTGTGCCGCCACATGTCTTACATCCTGCATGGGTGTGTTCTGCTGTGTAGGACATGTCCAAGGTTCATCGTGCAAGGTGCTTGAATGTGTATGCTGCTGTGATGCTGCTGACTATTGGGAATGATGGATTCTGTGACAGGCACCATCAGTTGTGGATTGACATGCTTTGTGGGATACATTTGTACTCACCCAGTGGCCATGTGTTTTGGCCTCGGTGCCTTTCCATGTACACTGGCAGGGTACTGTTGCGTAGGACCATGGAGTCGTGGGTGGATCCTGGGTAGCGGGCACAGCAGTGGCTGAAGGTGAGGTCAGGGCCACATGTCATCTGCACGTTGAGGGAATGGTACTGTTTACGGTTTCTGTAGGCAGCCTCATGTGCCTGGGGTGGTACAAGTGCCACATGTGTGCAGTCCAGGGCTGCTATTACATTCGGGACTTGGGCAATGGCATAGAATTGACCCTTAAGCTGGTGCACCTGTGCCTGTGTGGCTGGCAATGCAATGTGTTCGTTCACATGATTTAACAGTGCATCAGGTACCTGTCCCAGCATGGCACTGAATGTGGACTGGGCCATTCCATGCATCATGGAAACGATATGTTGGTAGCTGCCTGTCCCAAGTAATTGAAGCACAGACACGAGCTTCACTAGGGTAGGTACTGCCGTGCTGGTGGCTATGCGGCAGCATATGCCACCCTGGATTGTGTCCAGCAACTGGGTGATGGTTGCCCTGTCCAGCCGATATTCTATCACCAACTGACCATCAGTTAGGGCCCAGGGTGTTGGCCTGACCCTGGGGATGGCTGGCCGCCTTGCTGGTGCTGCTCTCCTCCTCCTTCTCCTCATCCCCACTGCCCCCTGCACTCGCAGGGACCTGGCCTGGTTGACTGGCCTCTGTAGCTCCAGACGCAGCTGGTAGAAGTCGACATCTAGGCTCCCGGCTCGAAATGGCAGCATGGTGTTGGGGAGGGTGTGTTGTGCATGGGTGGGTCCTTTGTAGGCCTCTGATTTGCATTGCTTCCACCTGGGCCCTCATTGCTGTCTCCTCCCTGCTCCTGCTGGTGTAATGGGGTTGGGGAGGCTGTGTTGTGCATGGGTGGGTCCTTTGTAGGCCTCTGATTTGCATTGCTTCCACCTGGGCCCTCATTGCTGACTCCTCCCTGCTCCTGCTGGTGTGATGGGGTTGGGGAGGTTGTGTTGTGCATGGGTGGGTCCTTTGTAGGCCTCTGATTTGCATTGCTTCCACCTGGGCCCTTATTGCTGTGGCCTGTGTTCTGTTACCTCCAGCTTTTTGCTGGAGGTATTTTCGGCGGATTATCCGACGCTTTTCTGGCGCTAATAGCGCTTACGCCGGACTCGTGATTGATGATGTTTTAGCGCGAATGGTTCCTGGCGCTGTTATGGCCGGCGCTTGTACAGCCGGATGTCCTTGCGCCGGCTGTTATTGCGCCGGCGGTATTTGGAGTCGTGATCCGACGGACCCTTAAAATCGGCGCTAAGAGCGTTACCGCCGATTTTAAGGGTTACCGCCCAAGTCGTGATGAGGCCCTATAGTCCCTTCTCGCTATTCTCACTTTCCATGGCGGTCAATGAAAAAAGTAAACAAACAAACATAGTCCCTTCTCCCTTCCCATGGTGGTGGCTAATCACGTGACGGAGATGCGCCGGAAACAGTCCTGTTCTCGGTGCTGGCGAGGGACAGAGGAGCACAGGTAAGTGTGGTTTGGGTAGGAAGGTGACCTGATATGTGGAAAAGGGGAGAGGGAAGATGGCAGCCTCCCGCTCTGATGTGGCTCGGAGAGAGGTCTTTCCCTGTGTGGTAAGAACCTGTTCCAATCCTCCTCATTGGCTGGGAGGCTGCCACACCCCTCTCACCAGGTAGTAATTCACAATAAAGCATTGTGAATTTGGCCCATAATTGGAAAGGAATCTCTAGGTTTTTGATGCCCTAGCAGGCTGGAGTAGTTTGAATTTATGGAGATGGATTAAAGATGTAATGCTGTAAATGATATCAAGTTTGTGACAGTTGTAACAAGCAGACTATTTGGGATGGAGCCCATTATTGTTCCTTTTTCAGAGTCTCGGGTAATCAGGATCATGGAGAAGTGACAGGACTCCCCATAGAATATTGCCTACTGCTGCAGATTGATTGTGAAAGTCCCAATTGATTGTGACTGACACCATTCAAGATGGCTTGATGCCCCGTCAAATGTTATGTTGTGCTATCGCAATTTATAGATCGCACAGTCACCCGAAGGTATCATGGCGCTAGTAGAGAAAATGAGAGCAGGGCCTCGGACAATCAGAATAAGTAGGTTTTCACCAGCCTTCTAAATACTAGATAGTCTGTGGTATCCTTAATGGCGCCAGGTAGGACATTCCACAGTGCAGCCTACGCTACACAAAAACCCGACCACCAACCCGATACCATTTGTATCGAGACACAACCAGAAGTTCGACAGTAGCTCACCGAAGGTTGCGGGTGGGTAGAAAGTGGGTGAACTTGGCTTGGAGATATTCCGCCCCCTGCTTATGGAGGGCGCGATGAACTATACATAGAGCCTTGAACACCACCCGCTGAAGCCAGTGGAGTGTTCGAAGCACAGGAGAAATATGGGTCTGACCCAAATGTCACTGACCACTCCCGACACTGGATGCCCTCATTGAATGCTATAAGACAATCCTATTAGTGGATTCCCCCACCTAATGTAACTGATCACTCCTGACACTGGATTCCCTCATTGAATGTTACTCGTCACTCCTAATAGTGATTCCCCCGACACTGGATGGCCTCATTGAATGCTACATACCACTCCTGATAGTGGATTCCCCCATCTAATGTCACTGACCACTCCCAACACTGGCTGCCCTCTTTGAAGGAAACATATCACTCCTAATATTAGATTCCCCCATCTAATTTCATCGACCCCTTCCAACACTGACTACACTCATTGAATGCTACGTGCCACACCTAATAGTGAATTCCCCCATCTTTTGTCACTAACCACTCCCAACACTGGTTTCCCTAATTGAATGCTGCATACCACTCCTACTAGTGGATTCTCCATAGAATGTCACTGACCCCTCCCAACACTGGCTGCCCTCTTTGAAGGATACATACCACTCCTAATAGTGCATTGCTCATCTAATGTCACCAATCACTCACAAAACCGCATGTGCTCATTTTGTACTACTCCTAGTGGATTCCCCCATGTAATGTCATCGACCCCTCTCAACACAGGCTGCCCTCATTGAATGCTACATACCACTCCTAATTGTGAATTCCCCATCTAATGTCACTGACCACTCCTGACACTGTCTGCCCACATGGAATAATGCATACCACTCTTCATTGTCGATTTCCCCTTCCAATGCCACCGACCATTCCTGACATTAGCTGCCCTCATTGAATGCTACATTCCACTCCTAATAGAGAATTCCCCATTCTAATGTCACTGACCACGCCTGACACTGTTTGCCCTATTTGAAGGATGCATACCACTCCTATTTCTGGAGTTCGCCATCTAATGTCACCAACACTCCCAACTCTGGCTACCCTCATTGAATGCTACATACCACTCCTAAGAGGGGATTCCCACATATAATGTCACCAACCCCTCCTAACACTGGATGCCCTCATTGAATGCTACATACCACTCCTAATTGTGGATTTCTAATGTCACCAATCACTTATAAAACCGCATGCACTCATTTTGTACCGCTTCTAGTGGATTCCTCTATACACTGTCACCAAACACTCATGAAAATATATGAACTCATTGCATGACACTCCTTACAGTGGATTCCTCCATCTATTGTTACCAGCCACTCACAAAACTAAATGCCCTCATTGAATGCCATATACCACTGCTAATAGATGATGCCACCATCTTATGCCACCATTTACCCCTGACACTGGCTGCCCTGATTGAATGCTACTTACCACTCCTAATAGTGGATTCCCCATAGAATGTCACTGACCACTCCCAAAACTGGATGCCCTCCTTAAATGCTACATATGACTCCTAATAGGGTAATTCCCCTATCTAATGTCACCGCCAACCACTCCCAACACTGGCTGCCCTCATTGATGCTATATACCACTCCTAATAGAGGATTCCCCCATATAATGTCACCAACCACTCCCAAGACTGGATTACCTCATTTAATGCTACATACCACTCCTAATAGAGGATTCCCCCATATAATGTCACCAACCACTCCCAAGACTGGCTGCCCTCTTTGAAGGATACATATAGCTCCTAATAATAGATTCTCCCATCTATTGTCACCGACCAATCCCGACATTGGCTGCCCTCATTGAATGCTACATATCTCTCCTAATAGTAGATTCCCCAATTTAATATCACTGACTGCTCTCAACACTGGCTGCCCACTTTGAAGGATAACTACCACTCCTAATAGAGGATTTCCCCATATAATGTCACCAACCACTCCCAAGACTGGCTGCCCTCTTTGAAGGATACATATCACTCCTAATAATGGATTCTCCCATCTATTGTCACTGACCACTCCCGACATTGGCTGCCCTCATTGGATGCTACAGGCCACACCTAATAGTGCATTCCCTAATCTAATGTCACCAACCACTCCCAACACTTCATACACTCAGTGAATGCTACATACCACTCCTAATTGTGGATTCCCCATCTAATGTCACCAACCACTCACAAAACTGCATGCATTCATTGTGTACCTCTCCTAGTAGATTCCTCCATCTACTGCCACCAAAATATATGCACTCATTGCACTCATTGCATACCACTCCTTAGAGTGGATTCCTCCATCTATTGTTACCAGCCACTCACAAACTAGATGCCCTCATTGAATCTTACATACCACTACTAATGGATGATTCCCCCATCTCAAGTTACCAACCACTACTGACACAGGCTGCCCTCATTGAATAGTACAAACCACTCCTAATCGTGGCTTCCCCATCTAATGTCACCGACCAGTCCTGACACTGGCAGCTCTCATTGAATGCTCCACACCACTCCTAATTGTGGATTCTGTGAGGGTGCAGAAGTAAACATGGGACACAGAGGTGACATTTGTCTGGTTATACATTTTTATTGAAAGGAAATAAAGTCAAACCCTATCTGACCCTATAATTAAGAGGAGTTTCCCTGCCTCATACAAAACTCAGGATGGTGTCAGAATAGCCGTCAAAAGAAAGATAGTCCACTATCCTATGTCCCAAACCTATTCCTGGCCCTCACATTTCAAACAAAACCTATAATACCAGCTTCACCCTGATTCCAGAAAGGTGACTCCTTCCTTCTGGATGAGATTAAGCTTTTTGTGACTATTGGGGAGGTCTTCTTCTCCTCCCGGTCATCACTAGACCTTTTGATATAGTTAGGCAGTTGTTACTGTTGGGGAGTCTCCTTTTCCCCCTGGTCATTACTAGGCCTTTAAAGGTAATTTCACACAGATGTAGGGGGAGGTCCCCCTTCCGCATGTCCTCTTAGACAACTGTTTACAGTTCCACAAAGATGGGGGGAATATGTCTTTCTTCCCCAATCCTTTTTTTCTGGCTCTCTTTTAGTATTCCTAATGATGTCCGCTGTTTTGCCAGAGGATATCTTTTTCCGCCCCTGGTCTTCTCTTTTCTTTTACAAAAGGGTAGCTCTCTCCCCTTGGTCTTCTCCTCTGCTTGTGGGGGTTCCAGACCCCTTTCTCAGGTTCTTAATTTCTCTCAATCAGGCCCAGTTTACAAACCTGCAGAGGCACTGTTTCGGACATACCGATTTTCAATCCTCTCATCGTTCAGGTCCCAGACCCCTCTCTCAGGCGTACGATACCTCTTAATCAGGCCCGGTTCACTAGCTTGCCAGGAACTGTTTGACACGTAAAGTTCAATGGACTTCTTCCAAGTACTGGTACGAGGAAGATGCCGACCGTGTACTCAGCACCTGACCATGGACTAATCCCAACGGACGAACAGAATGCAACTCACAGTACTGCACTACTGTTAAAAGATGCCAGCCCAAATGATGTCTATCCAAACCTTGTACAGCGCTACGCTGCTCTCGAGCTTGGTCCGAAGCTTAAACAATAAAATAAAATAATTGAATGCTACGAACCCCGCCTGATAATAGATTCCTCCATCTAATGTTGCAGAACACTCCTGATACTGATTGCCCTCAATGAATGCCACATACCACTCCTGATAGTGAATTCCCCACATCAGTTTCAAGACCACTCCTGACACTGGATGCCCTCATTGAATGCTACATACCACTCCTTATAGTGGATTCCCCATCTAATGTCACTGATTACTCACAACAAAGGATGTACTCATTGAATGCTATATAACACTCCTGATACTGGATTCCCCCCATCTAATGTGGCCAAACACTCTTGACATTGGAGGCCCTCATTAAATGCGTTATACCACTACTGACACTGGATTTCCCCACCTAAAGTCACCAACACTGTGTGCCCTCATTGAATGCTACATACCATTCCCGACACTGGCTGCCCTCAATGAATGCTACATGCCACTCCTGACAGCATATTTCTCACATCAATTTCAAGAACACTCTGGACACTGGCTGCCCTCAATGAATCACTACAAGAGCAAAAAGAAGCAGGGAAACTCTATACCCTGGACCAGAGTATTATTGTACCACAGAAATCCGGAAAAAATGTCCAGAGGGCAAAACTGTGTTGCTTACAAAATGTATCAATTTTTATTTGATCATGAAACAAAAATTTGAAAAATAGTTAATTAATGACACAATAGTTTAAAGACCATATTATTACATATCACAACAGCATGGGTAAACATAACACATGGCTAAAATTAGTCCATCATCAAAACCATTCATAGTGCAGCATTCAAACCATACAACATTCAAAGTGACATTCATCCAAACAACAATAACTAAAAATGACAAAATTGATTCACAATCGGGAGTGAGCACAATCCTCGCATCCCGTCTAGTTATTTTAATATTTCTTAGAAGTTGAAAAACATACAATAGAAATAATTAAAACAATCTATCGTAAGGGTGGATCTAGGAGTGAAAATGTTGTGTAGATCACATCCCTGGGAGAAAAGCTCAACCAGTTTCGACGTAGTATGTCTATTGCACAAAGTCTTCATCAGGAGATATGGAACGAAAGACTGCAAAAGAAGAGCATTACTGCATAAATATGCGGCAGTGCCCCATCTCATAAAACAGACCCAACAATTAAAATTGTATTGTGTACCCACCATGTGCCACCTTTTACAAACCATGTAAAGAAAAAGTGAAGTATTTGGGTGCTGGGAAAATCAAGCAGAATCAGGAACGCATCCCAGTCGCGGAGGTATATTAAGCCCAAACGCAGGGGTGCCTGCTCCGTGGGGTGTGCAGAAGAAGCAAAAATTAGTTGGGGACACCACGGAGAGGCTAAAGAGGAGAGAGACATGTACACCAGAGCAGTTAGGGTGACTGAAAGGCAGAACGAGTGAGGCCCCAGTGGAGGAATACACTGGTATATAATACACCAAACTGACCTTACACGGTGAGCCAATCACTGACACGATGGATGAAAAAAGTCTCTATACTGGAGTATAAACCCACAAGGGGCTGCAGCTATTCAAGAACTGAAACATAAATATGGCGCAAATGAGACCAAAAGGAGTTATACACTACACAGAAGGAACTTGCTGAGAAGAGTAACTCAATAACCTGCCAGTGCAGGCGGACTGTACTTGATGGTACCCATCGTTGGAACATCCGATGAGATGGCCTCCTGGGCGCTGGATGCAATGAGAGAGCTCGTAACGGCTGGAAATTACCAGGCTAGCTGTGGACCAAATGATAATATGAGTGTTAGCGCTAACTGTGTCCACAAAGGTGTGGCAAACAGTATTATACTGTAACAGTTGGTAATTAAAACAAAAAGAATACAGAGGCCTTCCCGTGATACAAGCCAAATGCCTCTGTAGTAGGCTCAGGGACAAATGTATGAGCGCTACAGCAACCAATGCTGTGGCTGACCCGGGGGGACACAGGGGCCGGGGAGACCCCGGTGCCAACCTACAAGGGGCGGCAGGGCTGATCAGTTATTATATCAAATTGTTAGCATATACGTAATGGGCGCCCGCCCGTAGTAGAAACAGTCAAACACCGCAGGGCTGTCGCTCAGAGACGAGCAGACTGACTTGATAATTAGTGCGTTGGCTCGAAAGAGCGGCAGCTGTGAAAAATTAGGGCAGCCCGCTCGCATAGCACGGTGCAGCAACGTACCGTGTTGTGGAAAACCGCAATCTGTCCACTGAATTGAACTGAGCCCGCGGCATAAATCACGTGACCAAGGCGCATCACGTAGCCAAGCTAATTGGCGTAGCAATGGAAAGCCCACGCACCAGAGTGTCAGGCCTGCCCTACGTGGAAACAGAAAAAGGACTGATGTGGAGCTGCAGTTGTACTAGCAGTTAGGGCTGGGAATGCGGGTGCAGGTATTCCAGGGGGGTGGACCGAATTGGCCTCAGTATATGAATATAGGGGATGGAAAGTCCGATAACAATAGTGATGTCGCCAAGCCCATATAAAGAATACTGTGCCACCACAATATAGACAATTCCCAATGACGTAATTCCAAGGAGAAGAAATGGAATAACCATCCATGGTGTGCGGTATGACACAGCAATTACCGAAATATGGTACAAGCAGCTCATGTCAGTCCAATGTATAGAGATGAAAATATAAACCTGGCAATAGCAACCCACACACAAAACTGAAGATGTCGGCTGCATATAATTAGCATAAACATAATCCCTAATGTGTGAATGTGCCCATGTAGCAACAGATGTATGCCATAAAAGGGGGCTGTCTATCCCACATTAAACTCCCATGTTTACATGGAGTTAAGCCCTTTTTGTAAAGTCCTAAGATTGAAAATCCACATTGTTCTTTATATGCCAATTTGTTAGTAGTTTGCATGTGGCCACTTGCTGAAATTTTCTCAATGCAAAACCATCTTAATGAGTCAGCGTCATGGCCCCTCTCTAAAAAGTGGGACACCAAAGGGGCAGTGATACAACGCATCCTGATCTTGGAGCGGAGTTCATTGATCCACACATGTATCTCCCTGGAGGTCTTGCCTATGTAAAGCAATTTACATGTGCATTGGATGGCATACACCACGTTCTTGCTTTTACATGTGGTGAACGTCCGCAAATCCCATTGTCTAATTTCATTCACAAAGGATGTGGTCTTTTTGGAAAATCTGCAGGCCATACAAGTGGTACAGGGGTAGTGCCCTACCACTGGTTGTAAATTGACATCTTTAACCACATTGCGTTGTAATGGTAATCTGTTGGCTCGAGTGAGCTTCTGTGCCAAACTCTTCCCTTTTCTGAACGCAAAAAGTGTTTTTTTCAAATTGATATCAGCAGAATTCAAGATCCTCCAATTCTTAAGGATAATCCCCTTAATGGACTCACTAAACTTGCAAAATGTGGAGACATAAACAATCTGTTCATTTTCTGTGTTTTTGGGTTGAGCAATAAGCAGGGCATGACGGTTGGTATAGCGCACTCTTTTTCTGGAGTGTTTAATACGTTTTTTGGGATACCCACGAAGTAGCAGTCTGGCTTGTAATATATCTGGGTGCTTATTGAAATGAGAAATATTAGTACAGTTACGTCGTAGCCGTAGAAACATGCCGTACGATAGATTGCATAATAAGCTCTTTGGGTGTTGGCTCTTGAATTGCAGAGTAGTGTTACGTTCTGTGGGTTTTCTATACAATTCTGTATGACGCCACCCTTCATCAACAAAGATGGATAAGTCAAGAAAGGCAATCCTAGAGGTGGAAGATTCAAACGTGAATTTTAAGTTGGAGTCCACCTGGTTGAGCCAAGACATAAATCTATCCAGTGTGCCAGAGTCACCTTCCCAAAGCAGCAGAATGTCATCTATATACCGACGGTACACTTTAATGTGTTTGGCAAAGGGATTATTGATATTAAGCACATGATTTTCCTCAAACAGATACAGGGAGATGATGGCCAGATTGGGGGCAAAAGTACAGCCCATCGCTGTGCCCTTGGTTTGCAGGTAGTAAGTATGCTTAAACTTGAAGAAGCTATTGGACAGGACCAGTTCAGCACAATTGGTAAGAAATTCAGTAGGAACAGTGTCAGGGAGAGGCCGTCTATCTAACAAAGTGCGTAGACTGGAGACAGCTTTATCCTGAGGAATATTAGTATAAAGTGCCTCGATGTCTAAGGAAACCAAAATTTGTGTAGAGGCGTCAAAAGGACGTGCTTCGACCAAGTTAATGACATCCCTGGAGCCCAAAAGAAACGTGGGGGTTGCCATTGCTAGTGGTTTAATAAAGGTGTCGATATATTTAGACATTGGTTCTAAAATAGAACTACACCCAGAGACAATGGGCCGGCCTGGAGGCCTGGAAGCATCCTTATAGACTTTCGGAGTGATGTAAAAGAGAGGACTCTCTCTTCTGAAAAGTTAATAAAGTCATGTTATTTAGAAGACAGGAAGCCAGCATGGAGTCCACTATCACTCACAAGTATCTTCTTTTTTAAAGATACGGAAGGGTCACTAGTGATTATTTGATAGTGGCCTGGTATACTGAGAAGTCTAAGGGCCTCTTGGTCATAAAGCTCTGCATCCCAGATGACTATCTGCCTTTATCGGCAGCCTTTATCACTATGGTGGGATCTTGAGCGAGGGAGTTAATTGCGTGAAATTCCGCAAGTTCTAAGTTAGGTCTGGTGTTATTTCTGGAATGTACCAAACATTTATCTACCTCCTTCAACACAATGGTTTCAAAAGTTAAAACTTCTGGTGGAAGACCGGCCGAACTCAGTGTAAAGGACGATGGTTTGGATAAACCTGAGATGTTGTTGTCTTCGCAAGTACTTTCCCTGTCAGTGAAGAACACCCTCAATCTAACTTTTCTCAAAAACTGTTGGATCTCACTGGTGAGATGCATATCACTAGGCATTTGTGTAGGGACAAATGACAGGCCTCGTTTTAGTAAGGCTAATTCTGGTTCCGACAATGTCCCAGATGATAAGTTAAAGATCGGTAGTACCTCATTTAGCACCTGTAGGACCGGTTGCGGGTTTGGAAATCCTGATGTCCTTGGCCCTGTGGAGGGGCATTCGGTATTTTCATATGAGGCTGTCTGTAAGGGCCCCTGCTCTGCTGAAAGTTGAGGCGGCCCCTGGGGCCGCCCCTTCCTCGAAAAGGGTGAGTCCCTGAATTTGGATTGGTCAAATTATCATTATCTGAACTGTTGGAGGAGGTATCAGAAAAAGTGACACCCCGCCTCCTGCCGGGTCCTCCCGATTGGTTACCATATTGTTTCCAAAAGGTTTGAGGATTAAAATCTTCCGCCAAGTATGGATATACAATTTCTTTTTTAAACAAAGAAATGTCTTTTTTAAGTTTGTTTGTCTTCTTGTCTATGGTTCGATTTTTAAACCCCAAAAAAGATTTTTCAATTAATTCAAGTTTTTGTTTGGCTTCAGTAATAAGGGAATTGGCCAAAAATGCTTTTTCTTGCTCAAGTACAGTCTCCATAATCTTCTGACTCACTCTTTGAGCGGTGGTAATAGTGAGAACTAGTAGATCGCGACTACATTTGGTCACTACTTGGCTAAAGGCTACTTTATACTCCATGTCATCCAAGAATAAACAAGGAATGATCATAACCTGTAAGCCTTGTGGAATGATACTAGACTTAAGGTATTCCTTCAACACATGACCGTGCATCTCCGTGCAAAATTGTTTCTTTTTGAGTCTAAGGACTGCATTGCCCGAAGTATTATTATCCTGAGTGGGTAACTGGACATTTTCAAAGAACGAGGGGCCCTCAATCAATTCTGCTATTTGAGCCTCAGTAAAAGAAATGGTGTCTGACTCCACCTTGGTGCACCTGCACACAAAACAGAACGGCAACCCCACGTCTGGCGTACTCCGCAATCACCAAAGGAAAAGGAAAAGCAAAGTAGTTCCCAAAGAGAGGAATACAATAGAATCACAAGCAGGACAAACCTGCACAGCCACGGGCTGAAATACTACAGGAGCAGAAAGAAGAAGGGAAACTCTATACCCTGGACCACAGCGGCCGCAGCATTGGTTGCTGTAGCGCTCATACATTTGTCCCTGAGCCTACTACAGAGGCATTTGGCTTGTATCACGGGAAGGCCTCTGTATTCTGTTTGTTTTCATTACCAACTCTTACAGTATAATACTGTTTGCCACACCTTTGTGGACACAGTTAGCGCTAACACTCATATTATCATTTGGTCCACAGCTATCCTGGTAATTTCCAGCCGTTACGAGCTCTCTCATTGCATCCAGCGCCCTGGAGGCAATCTCATCGGATGTCCCAACGATGGGTACCATCAAGTACAGTCCTCCTGCACTGGCAGGTAATTGAATTACTCTTCTCAGCAAGTTCCTTCTCTGTAGTGTATAACTCCTTTTGGTCTCATTTGCGCAATATTTATGGTTCAGTTCTTGAATAGCTGCAGCCCCTTGTGGGTTTATACTCGTGTCAGTGATTGGCTCACCGTGTGAGGTCAGTTTGGTGTATTATTTACCAGCCTATACCTCCACTGGGGCCTCACTCGTTCGGCCTTACAGTCACCCTAACTGCTCTGGTGTACATGTCTCCCTCCTCGTTAGCCTCTCCGTGGTGTCCACAACTAAATTTTGCTTCTTCTGCACACCCCACGGAGCAGGCACCCCTGCGTTTGGGCTTAATATGCCTCCACGACTGGGATGCGTTCCTGATTCTGCTTGATTTTCCCAGCACCCAAATACTTCACTTTTTCTTTACATGGTTTGTAAAAGGTGGAACATGGTGGGTACACAATACAATTTTAATTGTTGGGTCTGTTTTATGAGATGGGGCACTGCCGCATATTTATGAAGTAATGCTCTTCTTTTGCAGTCTTTCGTTCCATATCTCCTGATGAAGATTTTGTGCAATAGACATACTACGTCGAAACCGGTTGAGCTTTTCTCCCAGGGATGTGATCTACACAACATTTTCAATCCTAGATCCACCCTTACGATAGATTGTTTTAATTATTTCTATTGTATGTTTTTCAACTTCTAAAAAATATTAAAATAACTAGACGGGATGCGAGGATTGTGCTCACTCCCGATTGTGAATCAATTTTGTCATTTTTAGCTATTGTTGTTTGGATGAATGTCACTATGTTGTATGGTTTGAATGCTGCACTATGAATGGTTTTGATGATGGACTAGTTTTAGCCATGTGCTATGTTTACCCATGCTGTTGTGATATGTAATAATATGGTATTTAAACTATTGTGTCATCAATTGACTTATCACGATCAAACAGAAATTGATACATTTTGTAAGCAACACAGTTTTGCTCTCTGGACATTTTTTCCGGATTTTTCCGGATTTCTGTGCCCTCAATGAATGCCACATGCTACTCCTGACAGTAAATTCTTTTAATCAATTTCAAGACCACTCGCGACACTGGCTGCCCTCAATGAATGCCACATACCACTTCTGACAGTAAATTCCTCGCATCAATTTCAAGACCACTCTCGACACTGGCTGCCCTCAATGAATGCCACATGCCACTCCTGACAGTAAATTATTTACATCAATTTCAGGACCACTCCTGACACTGGATGCCCTCATTGAATGCTACATACCTCTCTGGATAGGCTCTATATGAAAAGCTTGCTGCCAAAAAGGTTGTTTTCACAACCAATGGCAGCAATAAGGCCATTCAAGAGGAGCGGGGCACACCCCCGCAACCCCTGCTCCCCTTGTGCAACATAATGGAGACACTTTTACCGGGTCAGACCACAGCCTTTTTGCTGTGATTTTCTTTTGTAAAAATGACCTTTTTGGGGGCGACCTTTTCACTGGACACCTCTAGATAGTGGTTTCTAATGTCACAGCATACTCACAACAAAGGATAATATATACCACTCCTGACACTAGATTCACCATCTAAAGTCACCAACTCAGTAGGCCCTCATTGACTGCTACATACCACTCTTGACACTAGGTTCCGCCATTGAATGTCACCGACCACTCCTGGCACTGGATGTGCTCAATGAATGCTACAGACCACTCCTGATACATTGAATGTTTCCTGCCACTCCCAGCGCTGGATGCCCTCCTTCACGGCGGCTTACCACTCCTAATCGCTGAATGTCCAATTGAACCTCCCTATTCAAATGCCTCCCAGGGAATGTCACATACCACAAACCACCCAGATGACTGCATACCCCCATGGAATGAGACCTACCATTTCAGATGGCTGAACTTGAAGCTCCCACCGATGAAATCATCGTCTGGCGCTAATCAGGCTCCAATTTTTACAGGAAAGCTTTGAGCTTGCTTAGAGTGCCAATTGCCCAGCTACTGAAACACTCCAGGACCTCCCCTAACTACTTAAAACATCTAAGAGTCGATATTCTGGATGCTCTCCCAGCTCTAGTTCTGTTCGGTTTGCCATTATAGTCCTAGGCTTGATGAGTCAGCGTCCTCTGTAATGGGTGACTGCGCACAGACTTGCACTATCTGATAGCCAATTGCAAGAGGGGGAGTGTGGACTGTCCCAAGTCCAGCCAGTGGGCCAGGGGGTTTCAGTGTGGAAACAGGGAGGTGGGGAACCCCTGGCGGTGCCTCCTGGATTATGCTGCATAGCCCCCTGCCCCTTCACCACCCCACCTGTAGGGTCTGGAGTACGTACCCCCAATGACAACACACACACACACTTGTGTAATAAATCACGTTTGCGCCTTGCCATGGACATTGCAGCTGCTGTTACAAATGACTGGATTCAATTAATTTCGGATGGAAAATGAGTTTATCCCTCGTACTGCAGGGCCTGCTGCACCCTATTGTCCGTGTGCTCTTGAGGCGTTCCTTGCCTAGTTGTGCTATCGATCAAACGTAACACAAATTGTGACTCGAGGTAAAAGGAACTGGCTACCGCATGCAGGGTTGAACTTGGACATAAATAGGCCTGGACAACAATATTAAAATGTTAAAAGCTGGCTCCATTTCAAGGCACTCTAAGTGTTCCCTAAACAGGCATTTCAGATGAACTATGTTGCAAACAGTGCATTGTAAAGAAAATGTGATCAGTAACAAGTTACATGCCACAGATGGCAAAAACGAGTGTCTGCACAGTGCAGAAACTCTGTAGTGTCTGTATAGTAGAGAAACTCTGTAAACTTGCCAACTTTGGCCCAAAAAACTGCCCCACACTAGCATGGTGAGCGGTGCCCTATAGGGCGGTCCGTGACTGGCTGCTTAGTGCTTTGTGAAATTCCTATCAGCAGTGCTGCGTGTGGTAATTAGTATTACCGTATGTGTTAATCTGATGGTTCCAAATAAGTTATGACTTTGCTGCCGTGAGGCCAGAAAATGTACTAGGCATTCATTATTTTTAGCTTTAGTTATTAGGTGGCGCTTCAGCACCACCTATAAGCCGAAACGATTGCATTAGAGTCCAGCTAGGGAGAAATGGCATATCAGGAGGCACACAAAGCTTATGGGTGTGGTTTGGTTATTTACACACCCATTGACTGCCCATGGCCATCCTAATCCCTATGGCCATTGCCACCCACTTCCTGCCCCTCCGTGCCCGAAACAAATCCTCCTGGATTTTCTTTGAACTACCTTTATCAAACCTTACCATCAAACTTTGTGCTAGAGATGCCTGCCTGGAGATCATGTTATTCCTTTCCATAATTTGACGCTGGCGACCTGCTACATTGTCTCCTCCATCAAAGTTTCATCATTTGCATAGATGTATGCCGATTTTTGCACTCCGCCATGCAAATAGAGTAAACAATGCCTGCTACTTTTAATTGTGAGCACCGCAGCAGTGCTCATAATTGCACTTAAATCACGTCGGGCAGGGTTTATGCATGGTAAGCAGTGTTCACAATTAAAATTAAACACTGCCCGACATACTCCCACGTCGGGCAGTGTGTAAAATGGATTCCTATGGGGTTCGCCTGGTTTGTGCTGGTGCTTAGAGCTGGCGGACCCATTGGGATCTCCATCATTTGCGCTGGCATGAACATTTAATCTGGCGCAAATGCTGGAGCATTGGTGTGGTAGAGAGTAAGGGAGGCAGCGGAAACGCAAGAGGCATTCCGCCCCTCCTCTCCGCCATACAAATGATTGAAAATGAGCCGTAACGTGAATGAATGGTGCAACATCCTTACGCAAGGCTGTTACGTCATTTGTTTTTGTTACGTGATTATAGGACATGAGCCCCACTTGTGTTTTCTTCAAAGCAGTCTTCTGAGAGTTAACAAATTAATTGGTGCTGTAAATGCACACTTGTGTAATAACAATCTCTTAACACGGTCTGCTGTCAGCCACTCAGTTTATAAGCACTATGCATGTCCTCCACTGAAGTTCTGATAAAAACACGCATTAGCAAAGCCAACGATTTTCTCTTGTGTTATGCGTTTGCCAGGAACTGCTATTATATGCCCATCTCCTCCCACCATTTTTCAGCTGTAACTGCTACCATCAATGGCTAGTTAATACGACTATGGCAGTCCCTGAAAAATGCTTTTCCCATGCCTACACAAAAGCCAAAACTGTTGACATTGCCAATCCTTGTTTAAAACTGCATGCAGAATTTCCAGTTTCTCTCATCTCAGACTTATATTGGTTACATTTAAAGGGATGCTCATTGGCTGCTACCCTGCATCATTTTGGCCTTTGTGAAGGGATTGTGCTATTGCACACCTTCCTTTATAGCAGGGGTCAGAACCGTACCGCTCTTAAGATCTCTTGGGCTACAGTTCCCATGATCCCTCATCATTGACTAGGCTGGCTAGGGCTCATGGGAGTCGCAGTACACAGCATCTGGATAGCCAAACATTGCAGATTCCTGCTTTACCGGACAAAAGAATTTGTTATGCCAAGAGCAAGAAAAATGTCTACCAGCTTTTAGGTGGAGTTAGAATTAGGACAGTACTAGCGGTACCACCCAGCGTTGCACGGGTCTGTATCTGACACACGTGGGGCTCTGCAAAAGCCTTGTGTCATAACATACTATTTTTGAAAAATAGAAAAATTGTCAATCTTCCAAAATTGCCTATACTGATAGAATAGGGCCGGCCCCCGCTCTCTGTAGGGTGAATGGGTGGGGTTGGTCAGATTTCACTATCGTCCGTACACCCCCGAAAGGTATGCCGACCTCACCCAAAATTTCAGCCCACCAACTGTTATGGGGCTTGAGCCAACCATTGTAAAGTCGACATTTTCCCGAGACCACTTATACTGATAGCACAGAGCCGGAACCCGCCCTTTGCAAGGCGAATGGGTGGGGTTGATCAAATTTCACTATCGCCAGTACACCGCAGACTGGTATGCAGAACGTCGGCCAAAATGTCAGCCCACCAACTGTTATGTGGCTGGAGCCAAACCAGAACATACACACACACTTTCACAAATGTATCCATATAGATTAAGAAACATCATATTCATGCAGTATTTACCACGTGCCATTTACAAAATACTGCATTAGGTAAATATTGCACTATTGATGTAACGAGTATGGCTGTTAAAAAAGGCACTATTAAAAATCCAATCTTTACGATTTCAGCCCTACTTAAAATGAACCTCAGTGTCACATGAGCACCAGGGTCCAGTCTTGTCCTTTCATTTTACAAATCTTTGATGTCAGGTGCTTAAGCACAATTTGTTCAAATGAAGTTCTATATGGCTGCACCTGGCAGAATCCATTTGTTTTATAAAATGGAAGCCCAGGACAGGAAAGATGTGTCCCAGTTTAGATGATGTCCCCCAGCCAGCAGGATACACTTGTATACAGTTTCATGGCGCGAGCCTAGCAACAAGGACGCTTGTAATGGTGTGTGTCCTGGCATTAGAGGTAATTCCCAAGAATTAATCCGGGGAAAGGCTGGTGCCGCCTAGCAACTATGGGCTGGGTTGCTAGTTAAGGCGATAATGTGCTCTGCCTTGAGGGAGTTGGAACTCCCTGACATGGGAGCAGGACTTAGGCTCTGCAGCAATGCTCTCATTGAGGGCGGGAGAGGCGTGCTTTGACCGAGCCTGTTTTGCATATGGTTTATGATCCATCCCTCTTTAGTGTTGCTTAAGTAACTTCCAGATTCAACGATGCAGATGGTGAGAAATACATAACCTACTCGTACAGCATTTACTTTTAGTTTTCAGGTATATTTAAGTTGCTGGTCAGAGAAGCTTCTTTAATGAGCGACCAAACAATTTGTATGCACTCTGAATCCGGCTGTAATACTGCTGGACCGAGTGCCAGTATCAGTATTTCAGTTTGCTGGTATCCTGGCGGATTTTCCGCCACGGTACCGGAAAACTTGTAATGAAGCCCGGTCTCTTTGGAACAGGTGCTCAGCACTGTCAGTAGCTACTGGACTGTCCTTCAATAAATGGATTAATCACTATCACTAAAACTAATCATGAAATGTAGCTCTTAGCTGGAGGTAAGTCAGCAGGCACCTTACCAGCAAACTTGTAGTTGGTCAGTGTGGAAATGTGCTAGTATACGTTAATACCAGCACATTAATTCTGCACCAGCCAATGAGGCCATGTGTGTGGCAAATCCAAAATAAAACACTCCATCATCAGCTAAACACCAATGAGGCATCTGCAGGCCATTCTCGTTGTTAGCGAAAGAACAAGCACCACATGCTTGAGTTTTGATAGGCAGAAATAAGAACTGTGTACTACTGCACAGTGCTGTGGGATGTGTTTTTTCAGGATTTCTGGCCATTGGATGGAATGGGCAGTAGATTAGCCTGGTCTGGATTTGACCTGATAACATTCAAGGTTCGGCCTAAACCATCCGGTCCTTGATTATGGGTACCTATACACATACTAAGTGGCTGTATCTTGAAGCCCCCTTGATACAAAGTAAATCTTTGTACTTTCCTTAAAAGGCAAAAATTGAGGTCGGACCAATGTGACTGTACATTTATGGTGTAGGAACCAAAAGTGGGGTCCTTGTTCACCTAATCATAGATGCAGGGCCTAAAGTCTATCGTTCTGCTCCTGCAGTGTCTGAAGTTTGCAGCAAGAAGACTTCTATCCCCGCCCCACAAAGAACAGGCTCTCTTTTAAGGCACTCCAGTAGTTCGCATTCACAAGTTTAGCAAGCCAGACAGATACTACTTGCCCTGGAAGACACACTGCTTAACTTTCAGTCATTGTTCACTTTCTTTCGTGGATTAAATATTATACAGTTATATAATGCTTACTCAAGCCCATCATCATCGTTTTCTGTTGTCAGCTACTGTAAATCTGGGCAGAGTTAAGCTCGGATAGGGTTTCTGTGATGTCACTTTGAAGGCCAGGACCAGCTGGCACTTAGGAACTACCTTCACGCACACAAACAAACCACACCTGCAAACACTCTTCATAACCAAATATTAGTAATTTCACTTGGACACCTTCTCCAGCTCCCCTGTGAGCTCCCATCCCTTTTTGCATTTGAGGGCATCCTTAAGTGCTACATCAGCAAACTAAGGTTGATACTGTCTTCTTTTCTGCTCTTCTTACTTGTCCTCATTCTAAGTTGACCAGTGCGGTAATAACGTGCAGGTAATAACGTTTACCGGCAGGTTACCACACCAGCCAACTACAAGTGTGCTGATGGGGCATCTGATTTACCTCCAGTTAGGAGCTGGAGGCAAGTAAGGCTCCTTACTGGCATAAATCGCCAGCATTACCATCGATATTAGAGTATTACTGGCACATTACACAGATGACACGCAGATCCTACTGCACCTCTCAGGAGACTACGATAAAGACTCCACCAAACTCAATAATATCTATCAGATGATCCAAACGTGGATGGCTCAACATGAACTTTGTCTAAACGATGAGAAAACTGAGTTACTACTGGTTGGCACCCAAACGTGTCTCAAAAAACTTGATCCAAAATACAAAACCTTCACAATAGACAGGAACACTATCACCGTCTCGAAAGAGGTTAAGCCCTTTGCCGCGTACCTGGACTCCTCACTAACCCTATTGAGACAAGTCAGCGCAACTATCTCATCAGCAGGCTATACGGCCCAGCTCATCAACACATGTAGACTTTACCTCTCACTCGACAGTTGCAAAACTCTAGCTAGAGCCCTCATCCTGTCCAAACTCGACTACTAGAATATCCTCGACCAGTAGCATTAAACAACTTCAGGTCACCCAAAATAACGCCCATCGAGCTGCCTTAAATATCCCTAGGAGAGAGTACATCTCTGAAACGAGAATCAAAGCACACTGGCTGCCGATCCAGAACATAATTAGATTAAAAACCATGGCAATCACCCATAAGTGCCTCACCAATACGGCCCGCAAATACTTCACCAACCTGCTCACACCAGCCCAAACAACTAAACCCACACGCGCCTCCACAGGCCATCTCCTCACTGTGCCCAAATTGAAAGGAAATAAAGCCGGGAGACGCAGCTTACCTGTAGTAGTGGCAACATACTGGAATACCCTCCCACTAGCCAATGACCCAACCCATTCTTCATTCTGTAGAAAACCTAAAACTTGGCTCCTAACATTCAAATGGTAGTACTCTTACTCCCATCCTACTCCATAGAAAAGCAATTTACAACTGTTGCCGGCACTCATAATCTGGTGGTAATACCGCCAGACTGAGTGCCGGTAACAGTAATGCAGTTTGGTGGTATCCTGTCGGATTTACCCGTGGGATACCACCAAACTTGTAATGACCCCAACACTGTCTAATCCAGTCACTGAGTATCGACCTTGCCTCTCGTCTCATCGCCTTCCACCTTTTGGATTAAATAATTTGTTATAAAAGTTTCCAGTATGTTTTTCCTCACCGTTAAAATATGACGCATATGTTAGGATTTTGTCATGTTATGCGAATTTTGATTCCATGTGTTTCTACTACTGCATTCTCAATTGCCCCACCTGCCCCTCCCACCTCACCTATTCACCTAGCCTTGCCCCATTACCAATACCATAGTGCCTCACCCAAACACCCTCTGCATTCACATCAAAAATGCACAGAAAAAAATGGTCGTTAAAGTACTGTGGCAAAACATTGGGCCTCATTACACGGTAGGCGGTGGACCAAGGTGCTATTAGCACCTTGGTCCATGCCGGTAAAATACTGGCACCGCCTTGGAGGAAAGGGGAATTACCGTCCTATTCCAAGGTTGGCGGGGCGGTAATTCCCCCTTCCCCCATTGCCCTTCCCCATTCCCATTTTTGCCCCAGAGTGCATAATGGGAATGGGGAAGGTGCTAATTACGGTACCGCAAATTGCGGTACCGTAATTAGCACCCTGGTCCCTTTGCGGGTTGATTTTTAACGCCTGCTAAAAAGCAGGCGTTAAAGTACCAACCCGCAAAAGGACCTCGTAATCAGGCGGCAAGGGTTAACGGTCACCGTTAACATTACCGGTGACCGTTAACCCTAACCGTGTAATGAGGCCCATTGTCTTTAAAAAAACTGCATACCCTACTTGTAATTCCTACACATGGACAAATGTGCTTTTCTCCGGAGATAATGCCTCATTATGGGTTTGGCAGCAGCCGTGTCTGTAACAAAGGCACAGCTGTCGCCAAACCCGTGATTTTACAGGCACCCGCAAATGGGCAATTACCGGGTCATACCGAGTTCGGCGGGCCCGGTACTTGCCCATTCGCAGGTGCGGGCAATAAGGGACTCCCCTTCCCTATTCGGCCCCATAGGGCTGAATGGGAATGGGGAGCTTGGATGCACCGGCACCGTTGTTAACGGTGCCGGTGTATCCACGAGATGTGCTTGCGGGTTCCCGCACTGCACGCCAGGTCGGACCTGGCGGGCAGAGCGAGACCCGCGAGCACAACTCATAGTATGGCGCCATTCTCATAATGAGGCTTGTTTCCTAAATCCTCCTTAGAGGTGCTGCACTTGCTACTTCCTCTTGTACAGTGTAATATGGCGCCACTTTGAAAAGAATTTGCGGCCTCCTTTGGTGCCCAGTTGACCCCTGCTCTTATGCCCTCACTAGTTGTGTATCATTACCAGGCAGGCAGCAATATCCTGAACATGTGTTAATAAGTCATAAAGATGCCCCGACAGCAGTGTGCAGTATAACTCACCCGATGGATATTTTCCAAAGGCACATGTACGTCACCATTGAACAAATCTGTCACTTTCTCTCACCCTGTCAGGTGACAATGTGGAATTATAGTTTCAGGAATGACAGAAGCTGTAAAAGGGCAGGTGATGTTATGTGTCTGTGTGGTTAGTGAATGACAAATAAGGACAGCCCTCAGGGGCAACGTGCTTGCCTAGGAAGCAAGATGACACGAGGCAACACAGGTCGATCCCCAGGTCCGCGCTTAGAAAACCTCTGGGTATTAAGCGCGTTATATAGAACCTATCATATCATATCATCCACAGGATTGCCTAAAAACTTCCCAGGGACCAATTCTCGAAACAGAGGGGGTAGACATGGGATCAATGATTTATCGATCACTTGTGCAAAAGCCAGCGTACACGGGCTAAAGTTGTGCTCGGTGGAAGGTTCCCATTATTGTTTTTGTTAAATTTCCGTTGAGCAGCGTTTTCTTGATTAGTGATGTTGGTGCACACATTTTTGTTAGGTTCATGCTTGTTTTCGCTTTCAAGGACTTCCTGCATCTGTAACATTCATTCTACGGGCTGCAGAATGTGATCGTTGATGTCCCGTTGGAGAGCTGTTTCCCAAGCTGTCATATTGGCCCTATTATTTTGTTTGCCTCCAGTATTGTTTTCACGTCGACTTGCCCATTGTTGCTCAGTCATATTTGTCCAACGTATATGTTGAGCTTCGTTTCTCCGGTGTTTAACGTTTTCTGCATCTACATGTGTTAAAATTCTCTTCAGAGGCATCGTGGAGGAGTGATATGCTGAAAATGCATGTATTTACAGAAAGCCCACTGTATGGGGAGAAAAGTAATTTATTTTGTCAGAGAAATATGAATTTCTGTTTTTTGTAAAATGTATATATTTTGTTATTGTAATATTTTCATTGTCGCAGGACGTTATCAGTGAGATACAGAAGATACAGTAGGTTTCCATTCACACAGTAGGATCACAAGATATACTAAGGCAACAGCTACCTCTAGCGGTGACAAGAGGCAAAGCAGGCAGTCTCTACTGTGCATGACTGCATCAGACAAACATACACCTGGCCTTTTATTATATTGTAAGAGGAATCAAAACAAGAGAACAACCAAGTTCTCGTTTCTTTCACCACTGAATGCAGTGACTCAGTAATGAACTCTGCACTGCGCGCATGTATGAGATCAACAATGGCGGCCACAATGACAAACACGCATTGACAAAGTAAATAGTTTTGCGTTTGCTGCTGTTATTTACAATTTGCATTTATAGGCACCCGGGTGCAAGGAGGAGAGTGCAACGTTTCAATGGAGCATGTGAGAATAGAGTAATGGAGGAAAAGATTGAGAGAGGGTGCCATGTATGATGAGAAAGAGGAAATATGAGTGAGAAAGGTTGAGGGGAAGAAATAAAGTGAGAGTCTGAAAGGAAGCATAAGAAGTAGGGTGGGTAGGTGGTGGTAGACAGGGGGGAGGTTTGTAGAGAGTGGAGGTAGGGTGGGAAGGTGGGGATGGACAGAGTGGAGGTAGGGTGGGAATGGGTAGAGGGGGTGGGGGTAGAGATAGTGGAGTAATGGGTGGGTGTAGAGGGTGGGGTGGGTGTAGAGAGTCGGGTGGAGTGGGTGGGTTTTCGGGATAGTTTAATGGGAGGGCTAGAGTGAGGTGGGTAGATGGGGCAGAGGGGGGTTGGGTGGGGTTATAGAGAAGGGGTAGGGTGGGTGGAAGTAGAGACAGTGGGGCTATGGTGGGTGGAGGTAGAAGGATTTTGCCATTCCTAATAGTGGATTCCCCCATCTATTGTCACCAACCACTCACAAAACGAGAT
The DNA here is from genome assembly GCF_040938575.1 of Ambystoma mexicanum. Taxonomy (NCBI): domain Eukaryota; kingdom Metazoa; phylum Chordata; class Amphibia; order Caudata; family Ambystomatidae; genus Ambystoma; species Ambystoma mexicanum. Next base: position 1,578,987,194 of record NC_090932.1, read on the forward strand.
GCCCTCCCTAAACGCTACATACAACTCCTAATAGTGAATTCCCCTATCTAATGTCTTCAACCACTCCCAAGACTGGCTTCCCTCATTGAATGCTATAAGCCACTCCTATTAGAGGATTCCCCCACATAATGTCATTGCCCACTCCTGACACTGGATTCCCTCAATGAATGTTACATGCCACTCCTAATAGTGGATTCCAACATTTAAAGTCCCCGACCACTCCCAACACTGGCTACACTCATTGAATGCTACATGCCACTCCTAATACTGAATTCCCCATCTTTTGTCACCAAACACTCCTGACACTAAATGCCCTCATTGAATGTTACATACCACTCCTAACAGTGAATTTCCCCATATAATGTCACTGACCAGTCTGAATACTGGCTGCCCTCTTTGAAGGATGCATACCACTCCTAATAGTGCATTTCACATCTAATGTCACCAAATACCACTCACAAAACCGCATGTGCTCATTTTGTACCACTCCTAATGGATTCCCCATCTAATGTCATCGACCCCTCCCAACACAGGCTGTCTTCATTGAATGCTACATACCACATCCAAATGTGAATTCCCCATCTAATGTCACTGACCACTCCTGACACTGGCTGCCCTCATTGAATCCTGAATTACAATCCTAATAGAGGATTCCCCATTATAATGTCACCGAGTACTCCTGACACTGTCTGCCCTCTTTGAAGGATGCATACCACTCCTAATTGTGGATTTCCCCATCTAATGCCACCGGCCACTCCCGACACTGGCTCGCTCAGTGAATGCTACATACCAGTCCTAATAGAGTATTCCCCCATCTAATGTCACCAACCAGTCCCAACACGGGATGCCCTCATTGAATGCTACATACCACTCCTAATTGTGGATTCCCCATCTAATGTCACCAACCACTCACAAAACTGCATGCACTTGTTTTGTACCTCTTCTAGTGGGTCTCCCATCTACTATCACCAAACACTCATGAAAATATATGCACACATTGCATTACAATCCTGGCAGTGTATTCCTCAGTCTATTGTTACCAGCCATTCACAAAACTAGACACCCTCATTGATTGTTACATACCACTGCTAATAGATGATTCCCCCATCTCATGTCACCATCCACTCCTGACACAGACTGGCCACATTGAATAGTACAAACCACTCCTAATTGTGTATTCCCCAACTAATGTCACTCACCAGTCCTAACACTGGCTGCCCTCATTGAATGCTACATACCACTCCTAATTGTGGATTCTGTGAGGGTGCAGAAGTAAACGTGGGCAACAGAGGTGACATTTTTCTGATTATTGAAAGGAAATAAAGTCAAACCCTATCTGTCCCTATAATTAAGAGGAGTTTCCCTGCCTCATACAAAACTCAGGATAGCGTCAGAATATCCATCAAAAGAAAGATAGTCCACTATCCTATGTCCCAAACCTATTTCTGGCCCTAACATTTCAAACAAAAACTATAATACTAGCTTCACCCTGATTCCAGAAAGGTGGCTCCTTCCTTCTGGATGTGACTATTGGGTAGGCTTCTTCTCCTCCCTGTCGTCACTAGACCTTTTGATATAGTTGGTGAGTCTCCTTTTTCCCCTGGACATTACTAGGCCTTTAAAGGTAATTTCGCACAGATGTAGGGGGAGGTCCCCCTTCCCCATGTGCGCTTAGACAACTCTTTACAGTTCCACAAAGATGGAGGAAATATGACTTCCTTCCCCAATCCTTTTCTCTGGCTCTCTTTTAGTATTCCTAATGATGTCTGTGGATTTGCCAGAGGATATCTTTTTCCTCCCCTCGTCTTCTCTTTTCTTTCACAAAAGGGTAGCTCTCTCCCCTTGGACTTCTACTCCACTTGTGGGGGTTACAGACCCTTCTCTCAGGTGTACAATACATCTCAATCAGGCCCGGTTCACTAGCTTTCCAGATACTGTTTTACACATAAAGTTCTATGAAATTCTTCCAAGTACTGGTACGAGGAAGATGCTGACTCATGTACTCAGCACCTGACCATGGACTAATCCCAATGGACGCACAGAACGCAACTCACAGTACTGCACTACTGTTAAAAGACGCTAGCCCAAATGCTGTCTATCCAAACCTTGTACAGCGCTACGCTGCTCTCGAGCTTGGTCCAAAGCTTAAACAGTAAAATAAAATAATTGAATGCTAAGAACCCCGCCTGATAATAGATTCCTCCATCTAATGTTGCAGAACACTCCTGATACTGATTGCCCTCAATGAATGCCACATACCACTCCTGATAGTGAATTCCCCACATCAGTTTCAAGACCACTCCCAACATTGGATGCCCTAATTGAATGCTACACACCACTCCTGATAGTAGATTCCACATCTAATGTCACTGATTACTCACAACAGAGGAAGTACTCATTGAATGCTATATACCACTCTGGATATTGGATTCCTCCCACCTAATGTGGCCAAACACTGTATGCTCTCACTGAATATTACAAACCATTCCCGACAATGATTTCCCTCAATGAATGCCACATGCCACTCCTGACAGCAAATTCCTCACTTCAGTTTCAAAACCACTCTCGACACTGGCTGCCCTCAATGAATGCCACAAACCACTCCTGACAGTAAATTCTTCACATCATCTTCAAGACCGCTCTCGACACTGGCGGCCCTCAAAGAATGCCATATGCCACTCCTGACAGCAAATTCCTCACATCAATTTCAAGACCACTCTCGACACTGACTGCCCTCAATGAATGCCACATACCACTCCTGACAGTAAATTCCTCACATCAATTTCATGATCACTCTCGAAACTTGCGGCCCTCAATGAATGCCACATACCTTTCAAGACCACTCTCGACACTGCCTGCCCTCAGTGAATGCCACATACCACTCCTGACAGTAAATTCCTCACATCAATTTCAAGATCACTATCGACACTCGCGGCCCTCATTGAATGCCACATACCACTCCTGACAGTAAATTGCTCACATCAATTTCAAGACCACTCTCGACACTCGATGCCCTCAATGAATGCCACATACCACATCTGACAGTAAATTTCCCACATCAATTTCAAGACCACTCTTGACAATGGCGGGCCTCAATGAATGCCACATACCACCCCTGGCAGTAAACTCCTCACATCAATTTCAAGGCCACTCTCGGCACTGGATGCCCTCAATGAATGCCACATACCACTCCTGACAGTAAATTTCCCACATGAATTTCAAGACCACTCTCGACACTGGCTTCCCTCAATGAATGCCACATACCACTCCTGACAGTAAATTCCTCACATCAATTTCAAGACCACTCCTGACACTGGATGCCCTCATTGAATGCTACATATCTCTCTGGATAGGCTCCATGTGAAAAGCTTGCTGCCAAAAAGGCTGTTTTCACAAACAATGACAGCAATAAAACCATTCAAGAGGAGCGGGGCACACCCCTGCAACCCCATCTCCCCTTGTGCAGCATAATGGAGACACTTTTACTGGGTCAGACCAAAGCCTTTTTGTTGCGATTTTCTTTTGTAAAAATGACCTTTTGGGGGGCGACCTTTTCACTGGACACCTCTGGATAGTGGTTTTCCTATCTAAGGTCACAGCATACTCACAACAAAGGATACTATATACCACTCCTGACACTAGATTCCCCATCTGAAGTCACCAACTCAGTAGGCCCTCATTGACTGCTACATACCACTCTTGACACTAGGTTCCGCCATTGAATTTCACCGACCACTCCTGGCACTGGATGTCCTCAATGAATGCTACAGACCACTCCTGATACATTGAATGTGACCTGCTACTCCCAGCGCTGGATGCCCTCCTTGACAGGAGCTTACCTCTCCTAATCGCAGAATCTCCAATTGAACCTCCCTATTCAAATGCCTCCCAGGGAATGTCACATACCACAAACCACCCAGATGACTACATACCCCCATGGAATGAGACCTACCATTTCAGATGACTGAACTCGAAGCTCCCACCGATGAAATCAGCATCTGGCGCTAATCAGGCTCCAGTTTTTATAGGAAAGCTTTGAGCTTGCTTAGAGTGCCAATTGCCCAGCTACTGAAACACTCCAGGACCTCCCCTAACTACTTAAAACATCTAAGAGTCGATATTCTGGATGCTCTCCCAGCTCTAGTTCCGTTTGGTTTGCCATTATAGTCCTAGGCTTGATGAGTCAGCGTCCTCTGTAATGGGTGACTGTGCACAGACTTGCACTATCCGATAACCATTGGCAAGAGGGGGAGTGTGGACTGTCCCAAGTCCAGCCAGTGGGCCAGGGGGTTTCAGTGTGGAAACAGAGAGATGCGGAACCCCTGGCGGTGCCTCCTGGATTATGCTGCATAGCCCCCTGCCCCTTCACCACCCAACCTGTAGGGTCTGGAGTACGTACCCCCAATGACAATACACACACACACTTGTGTAATAAATCACGTTTGCGCCTTGCCATGGATATTGCAGCTGCTGTTACAAATGATTGGATTCAATTAATTTCGGGTGGAAAATGAGTTTATCCCTCGTACTGCAGGGCCTGCTGCACCCTATTGCCCGTGTGCTCTTGAGGCGTTCCTTGCCTAGTTGTGCTGTCTATCAAATGTAACACAAATTGTGACTCGAGGTAAAAGGAACTGGCTACCGCATGCAGGGTTGAACTTGGATATAAATAGGCCTAGACACCAATATTAAAATGTTAAAAGGTGGTTCCGTTTTAAGTGTTCCCTAAACAAGCACTTGCCCAAAATGAACTCTCAATTGCCCAGTGGAGTAAAGAAAACCCCAGATGCTGATTTGATTACGACACAAAAAGGGGATCCGATTATTGGGGAAATTCACTGTTAGGAGTGGTATGTAACATTCAATGAGGGCATCTAGTGTCAGGAGTGGTTGGTGACAAAAGATGGGGAATTCAGTATTAGAAGTGGCATGTAGCATTCAATGAGTGTAGCCAGTGTTGGGAGGGGTCGATGACATTAGATGGGGAAATCACACAAACAAACCACACCTGCGAACACTCTTCATAACCAAATACTAGTAATTTCACTTGGACACCTTCTCCAGCTCCCCTGCGCGCTCCCATCCCTTTTTGCATTTGAGGGCATCCTTAAGTGCTACATCAGCAAACTGAGATTGATGCTGCCTTATTTTCTGCTCTTCTTACTTGTCCTCATTCTAAGTTGATTAGTGCGGTAATAACGTGCCGGTAATAACGTTTACCGGCAGGTCACCACACCAGCCAACTACAAGTGTGCTGATGGGGCATCTGATTTACCTCCAGTTAGGAGCTGGAGGCAAGTCAGGCTCCTTACTGGCAAAAATCGCCAGCATTACCATCCTCTCAGGAGACTACGATAAAGACTCCACCAAACTCAATAATATCTATCAGATGATCCAAACGTGGATGGCTCAACATGAACTTTGTCTAAACGATGAGAAAACTGAGTTACTAATGGTTGGCACCCAAACGTGTCTCAAAAAACTTGATCCAAAATACAAAACCTTCACAATAGACGGGAACACTATCACCGTCTCGAAAGAGGTTAAGCCCTTTGCCGTGTACCTGGACTCCTCACTAACCCTATTGAGACAAGTCAACGCAACTATCTCATCAGCAGGCTATACGGCCAAGCTCATCAATGCATGTAGACTTTACCTCTCACTCGACAGTTGCAAAACTCTAGCTAGAGCCCTCATCCTGTCCAAACTCGACTACTAGAATATCCTCGAGCAGTAGCATTAAACAACTTCAGGTCACCCAAAATAACGCCCATCGAGCTGCCTTAAATATCCCCAGGAGAGAGCACATCTCTGAAAAGTGACGCAAAGCACACTGGCTGCCGATCCAGAACAGAATTAGATTCAAAACCATGGCAATCACCCATAAATGCCTCACCAATACGGCCCGCAAATACCTCACCAACCTGCTCACACCAACCCAAACAACTAAAGCCACACGCGCCTCCAGGGCCTATCTCCTCACTGTGCCCAAATTCAAAAGAACCAAAGACGGGGGGTGCAGCTTCCCTGTAGTAGTGGCAAAATACTGGAATACCCTCCCACTAGCCAATGACCCAACCCATTCTTCATTCCGTAGAAAACCTAAAACTTGACTCCTAACATTCAAATGGTAGTACTCTTACTCCCATCCTACTCCATAGAAAAGCGATTTACAACTGTTGCCGGCACTCATAATCTGGTGGTAATACCGCCAGACTGAGTGCCGTTAACGGTAATACAGTTTGGTGGTATCCTGTCGGATTTACCCGTGGGATACCACCAAACTTGTAATGACCCCAACACTGTCTAATCCAGTCACTGAGTATCGACCTTGCCTCTCGTCTCATCGCCCTCCGCCTTTTGGATTAAAGAATTTGTTATAAAAGTTTCCAGTATGTTTTTCCTCACCGTTAAAATATGACGCATATGTTAGGATTTTGTCATGTTATGCGAATTTTGATTCCATGTGTTTCTACTACTGCATTCTCAATTGCCCCACCTGCCCCTCCCACCTCACCTATTCACCTAGCCTTGCCCCATTATCAATACCATAGTGCCTCACCCAAACACCCTCTGCATTTTCACATCAAAAATGCACAGATAAAAATGGTCGTTAAAGTACTGTGGCAAAACATTTTGTCTTTAAAAAAACTGCATACCCTACTTTTAATTCCTACACATGGACAAATGTGCTTTTCTCCGGTGATAATGCCTCATTATGGGTTTGGCGGCAGCCGTGCCTGTAACAAAGGCACGGCTGTCGCCAAACCTGTGATTTTACCGGCACCCGCAAATGGGCAATTACCGGGTCATGCGAGTTCGGCGGGCCCGGTACTTGCCCATTTGCGGGTGCCGGGAATAAGGGACTCCCCATCCCTATTCGGCCCCATAGGGCTGAATAGGAATGGGGAGCTCGGATGCACCGGCACCGTTGTTAAAATTGCCAGTGTATCCGCGAGATGTGCTTGCGGGTTCCCGCACTGCACGCCAGGTCGGACCTGGCGGGCAGAGCGAGACCCGCGAGCACAACTCATAGTATGGCGGTACGGTAGCGACAGTGCCTGTAGCGATACAAGCCCCATTGTTGCCTTACCGCCATACTCATAATGAGGCCTGTTTCCTAAATCCTCCTTAGAGGTACTGCACTTGCTACTTCCTCTTGTACAGTGTAATATGGCGTCACTTTGAAAAGAATTTGCGGCCTCCTTTGGTGCCCAGTTGACCCCTGCTCTTATACCCTCACTTTAGTTGTGTATCATTACCAGGCTGGCAGCAATATCCTGAACATGTGTTAATAAGTCATAGAGATGCCCCGACAGCAGTGTGCAGTATAACTCACCCGATGGATATTTTCCAAAGGCACATGTACGTCACCATTCAACAAATCTGTCACTTTCTTTCACCCTGTCAGGTGACAATGTGGAATTATAGTTTCAGGAATGACAGAAGCTGTAAAAGGGCAGGTGATGTTATGTGTCTGTGTGGTTAGTGAATGACAAATAAGGACAGCCCTCAGGGGCAACGTGCTTGCCTAGGAAGCAAGATGACACGAGGCAACACAGTTCGATCCCCAGGTCCGCGCTTAGAAAACCTCTGGGTATTAAGCGCGTTATATAGAACCTATCATATCATATCATCCACAGGATTGCCTAAAAGCTTCCCAGGGACCAATTCCCGAAACAGAGGGGGTAGACATGGGATCAATGATTTATCGATCACTTGTGCAAAAGCCAGTGTACACAGGCTAAAGTTGTGCTCGGTGGAAGGTTCCCATTATTGTTTTTGTTAAATTTCCGTTGAGCAGCGTTTTCTTGATTAGTGATGTTGGTGCACACATTTTTGTTAGGTTCATGCTTGTTTTCGCTTTCAAGGACTTCCTGCATCTGTAACATTCATTCTACGGGCTGCAGAATGTGATCGTTGATGTCCCGTTGGAGAGCTGTTTCCCAAGCTGTCATATTGGCCCTATTATTTTGTTTGCCTCCAGTATTGTTTTCACGTCGACTTGCCCATTGTTGCTCAGTCATATTTGTCCAACGTATACGTTGAGCTTCGTTTCTCCGGTGTTTAACGTTTTCTGCATCTACATGTGTTAAAATTCTCTTCAGAGGCATCGTGGAGGAGTGATATGCTGAAAATGCATGTATTTACAGAAAGCCCACTGTATGGGGAGAAAAGTAATTTATTTTGTCAGAGAAATATGAATTTCTGTTTTTTGTAAAATGTATATATTTTGTTATTGTAATATTTTCATTGTCGCAGGACGTTATCAGTGAGATACAGAAGATACAGTAGGTTTCCATTCACACAGTAGGATCACAAGATATACTAAGGCAACAGCTTCCTCTAGCGGTGAAAAGAGGCACAGCAGGCAGTCTCTACTGTGCATGACTGCATCAGACTAACATACACCTGGCCTTTTATTATATTGTAAGATGAATCAAAACAAAAGAACAACCAAGTTCTCGTTTCTTTCACCACTCAATGCAGTGACTCAGTAATGAACTCTGCACTGCGCGCATGTCTGAGATCAACAATGGCGGACACAATGACAAACACGCATTGGCAAAGCAAATAGTTTTGCTTTTGCTGCTGTTATTTACAATTTGCATTTATAGGCACCCGGGTGCAAGGAGGAGAGTGCAACGTTTCAATGGAGCATGTGAGAATAGAGTAATGGAGGAAAAGATTGAGAGAGGGTGCATTTATGATGAGAAAGAGGAAATATGAGTGAGAAAGGTTGAGGGGAAGAAATAAAGTGAGAGTCTGAAAGGAAGCATAAGAAGTAGGGTGGGTAAGTGGTGGTAGAGAGGGGGAGGTTTGTAGAGAGTGGAGGTAGGGTGGGAAGGTGGGGGTGGACAGAGTGGAGGTAGGGTGGGAATGGGTAGAGGGGGTGGGGTAGAGATAGTGGAGGTAGGATGCGTGGGTGTAGAGAGTGGGGTGGAGTGGGTGGGTTTTTGGGATAGTTTAATGGGAGGGCTAGAGTGAGGTGGGTAGATGGTGTAGAGGGGGGTTGGGTGGGGTTATAGAGAGGGGGTAGGGTGGGTGGAAGTAGAGACAGTGGGGCTATGGTGGGTGGAGGTAGAAGGATTTTGCCATTCCTAATAGTGGATTCCCCCATCTATCGTCACCAACCACTCACAAAACTAGATGCCCTCCCTAAATGCTACATACAACTCCTAATAGTGAATTCCTCTATCTAATGTCTTCAACCACTCCCAAGACTGGCTTCCCACATTGAATGCTATAAGCCACTCCTATTAGAAGATTCCCCCACATAATGTCATTGCCCACTCCTGACACTGGATTCCCTCAATGAATGTAACATGCCACTCCTAATAGTGGATTCCAACATTTAAAGTCTCCGACCACTCCCAACACTGGATGGCCTCATTGAATGCTACATACAACTCCTAATAATAGATTCCGCCATCTAATGTCACTGACTTCTCTCAGGACTGGCTGCCCACTTTGAAGGATAAATACCACTCCTAATAGTGGATTTCCCCATCTAATGTCATCGACCCCTCCCAACACTGGCTACACTCATTGAATGCTACATGCCACTCCTAATACTGAATTCCCCATCTTTTGTCACCAACCACTCCTGACACTGGATGCCATCATTGAATGCTACATACCACTCCTAATAGTGGATTCCCCATCTAATGTCATCGAAATCTCCCAATAGTGGCTTTCCTCATTGAATACTGCATACCACTCCTAACAGTGAATTCCCCCATATAATGTCACTGACCAGTCCAAATACTGGCTGCCCTCTTTGAAGGATACATACCACTCCTAATAGTGCATTTCTCATCTAATGTCACCAGAAGCCATGCACAAAACTGCATGTGCTCATTTTGTACCACTCCTAATGGATTCCCCCATCTAATGTCATCGACCCCTCCCAAAACAGGCTGTCCTCATTGAATGCTACATACCACTCCCAAATGTGAATTCCCCATTTAATGTCCCTGAGCACTCCTGACACTCTCTGCCCACATTGAAAAATGCATACCCATCTTAATTGTGGATGTCCCCTTCAAATGTCACCGACCATTCCTGCCACTGGCTGCCCTCATTGAATACTACATTACAATCCTAATAAAGGATTCCCCATTATAATGTCAACGACCGCTCCTGACACTGTCTGCCCTCTTTGAAGGATGCATACCACTCCTAATTGTGGATTTCCCCATCTAATGCCACCGGCCACTCCTGACACTGGCTCCTTCACTGAATGCTACATACCACTCATTATAGAGGATTCCCCCATATAATGTCACCAACTACTCCCAACACTGGATTGCCCCCATTGAATGCTACATGCCAGTCCTAATAGAGTATTCCCCCATCTAATGTCACTAACCAGTCCCAACACGGGATGACCTCATTGAATGCTACATACCACTTCAAATTGTGGACTCCCTATGTAATGTCACCAACCACTCACAAAACCGCATGCACTCATTTTGCATCACTCCTAGTGGCCTTTCCCCTCTAAAGTCATCGGCCCCCTCCCAACACAGGCTTCCCTCATCGAATGCTACATACCACTCTTAATTGTGGATTCCCCATCTAATGTCACCAACCACTCACAAAACCACATGCATTTATTTTGTACCTCTTCTAGTGGGTCCCCCATCTACTGTCACCAAACACTCATGAAAATATATGCACACATTGCATACCACTCCTTACAGTGGATTCCTCAGTCTATTGTTACCAGCCATTCACAAAACTAGACACCCTCATTGATTGTTACATACCACTACTAATAGATGATTCCCCCATCTCATGTCCCCAACCACTCCTGACACAGGCTGGCCACATTGAATAGTACAAACCACTCCTAATTGTGTATTCCCCATCTAATGTCACCGACCAGTCCTGACACTGGCTGCCCTCATTGAATGCTACATACCACTCCTAATTGTGGATTCTGTGAGGGTGCAGAAGTAAACATGGGACACAGAGGTGACATTTTTCTGGTTATTGAAACCCTATCTGTCCCTATAATTAAGAGGAGTTTCCCTGCCTCATACAAAACTCAGGATAGCGTCAGAATATCTGTCAAAAGAAAGGTAGTCCACTATCCTATGTCCCAAACCTATTTCTGACCCTCACACTTCAAAAGAAAACTATAATACTAGCTTCACCCTGATTCCAGAAAGGTGCCTCCTTCCTTCTGGATGCTTTAGGCAGTTTGTGACCATTGGGGAGGTCTTCTTCTCCCCCTGATCGTCACTAGACCTTTTAATAATAATAATAATTGAGCATTTATATAGCGCTACAAACCCTCAGGCATCTGAGCGCTGCTTATTATTGCCCACGGTGTGTGGTGCTCATTTATCGACCTTGGAAGGATGAAAGGTTGAGTTTGGCTCTGCCGGGATTTGAACCTTCATCAGCAGGGTCTGCACGGATATCAAAGCAGGCACTCCTACTCGCTGAGCTATCGGACCGGCTTTTGATATAGGTAGGCAGTTTGTTACTGTTGGGGAGTCACCTTTTTCCCCTCGGTGTTACTAGGCCTTTCAAGGTAGTTTCCCACAGATGTAGGGGGAGGTCCCTCTTCCCCATGTCTTTTTAGACAACTCTTTACAGTTCCACAAAGATGGGGGGAATATGTCTTCCTTCCCCAATCCTTTTATCTGGCTCTCTTTTAGTATTCCTAATGATGTCCATGGTTTTGCCAGAGGATATCCTTTCGTCCCCTGGTCTTCTCTTTTCTTTCCCAAATGGGTAGCTCTCTCCCCTTGGTCTTCTCCTTCGCTTGTGGGGGTTCCAGACCCCTCTCTCAGGTGTACAATACCTCTCAATCAGGTCCGGTTCACTATCTTTCCAGATACTGTTTGAGACATACAGTTCAATGGAATTCTTCCAAGTACTGGTACGAGGAAGATGCCGACTCGTGTACTCAGCACCTGACCATGTACTAATCCCAATAGACGCACAGAAAGCAACTGACAGTACTGCACTACTGTTAAAAGATGCTAGCCCAAATGCTGTCTATCCAAACCTTGTACAGCGCTACGGTGCTCTCGAGCTAGGTCCAATGCTTAAACAATAAAATAAAATAATTGAATGCTACTAACCCCGCCTGATAATAGATTCTTCCATCTAAAGTTCCAGAACACTCCTGATACTGTCTGCCCTCAATGAATGCCACATACCACTCCTGATAGTAAATTCCCCACATCAGTTTCAAGACCACTCCTGACACTGGATGTACTCATTGAATGCTATATACCACTCCTGATACTGGATTGCCCCATCTAATGTGGCCAAACACTCCTGACATTGGAGGCCCTCATTAAATGCGTTATACCACTCCTGACACTGGATTCCCCCACCTAAAGTCGCCAACACTGTGTGCCCTCATTGAATGCTACATACCACTCCTGACACTGGCTGCCCTCAATGAATGCCACATGCCACTCCTGAGAGCAAATTCCTCACATCAATTTCAAGACCACTCTCGACACTCGCGGCCCTCTTCCCATGCAATTGCAGGATCTGAATGACACCAGGCCTAGTAGGATTGTTATCTTTCTTCCCATGTTCCCCCTCCCTTGCCTCATTGCGCCTTGAAACACTTGTGTATAGGCGCGTTATAAATGCCATATCATATCATATCAATGAATGCCACATACGCCTCCTGACAGTAAATTCCTCACATCAATTTCAAGACCACTCTCGACACTAGCTGCCCTCAATGAATGCCACATACCACTCCTGACAGTAAAATCCTCACATCAATTTCAAGACCACTCTCGACACTGGCTGCCCTCATTGAATGCTACATATATCTGTGGATAGGCTCCATGTGAAAAGCTTGCAGCGAAAAAGGCTTTTTTCTCAAAAAATGGCAGCAATAAGGCCATTCAAGGGGAGCGGGGAACACCCCCGCAACTCCTGCTCCCCTTGTGAAGCATAATGGAGACAATTTTACCGGGTCAGACCACAGCCTGTTTGCTGTGATTTTCTTTTGCAAAAATGGCCTTTTTGGGGGTGACCTTTTTACTGCACACCTCTGAATAGTGGTTTCCCTATCTAATGTCACAGCCTACTCACAACAAAGGATACTATATACCACTCCTGACACTAGATTCCCCATCTAAAGTCACCAACTCTGCAGGCCCTCATTGACGGCTACATACCACTCCTGACACTGGGTTCCGCCATTGAATGTCACTGACCACTCCTGGCACTGGATGTCCTCAATGAATGCTACAGACCACTCCTGATACATTGAATGTGACCTGCCACTCCCAGCGCTGGATGCCCTCCTTGACGGCGGCTTACCACTCCTAATCGCTGAATCTCCAATTGAATCTCCCTATTCAAATGCCTCCCAGGGAATGTCATACCACAAACCACCCAGATGACTACATACCCCCATGGAATGAGACCTACCATTTCAGATGACTGAACTTGAAGCTCCCACCGATGAAATCAGCGTCTGCCGCTAATCAGGCTCCAGTTTTTATAGGAAAGCTTTGAGGTTGCTTAGAGTACCAATTGCCCAGCTACTGAAACACTCCAGGACCTCCACTAACTACTTGAAAAATCTAAGAGTCGATATTCTGGATCCTCTCCCAGCTCTAGTTCCGTTCGGTTTGCCATTATAGTCCTAGGCTTGATGAGTCAGCGTCCTCTGTAATGGGTGACTGCGCACAGACTTGCACTATCCGATAGCCAATGGCAAGAGGGGGAGTGTGGACTGTCCCAAGTCCAGTAAGTGGGCCAGGGGGTTTCAGTGTGGAAACAGGGAGGTGGGGAACCCCTGGCTGTGCCAGCTGGATTATGCTGCATAGCCCCCTGCCCCTTCACCACCCCACCTGTAGGGTCTGGAATACGTACCCACAATGACCACACACACACACTTGTGTAATAAATCACGTTTGCGCCTTGTCAGCTGCTGTTACAAATTACTGGATTCAATTAATTTCGAATGGTCACATGCTCACATGTCAGGCAGAGTGTACAATCGATTCTTATGGGGTTCGCCTGGTTTATGCTGGTGCTTAGAGCTGGCGGACCCATTGGGATCTCCATCATTTGCGCTGGCATGAAAATTTAATCTGGCGCAAATGCTGGAGCATTGGTATGTTAGAGAGTAAGGGAGGCAGCGGAAACGCAAGATGCGTTCCGCCCCTCCTCTCTGCCATACAAATGATTAAATATGAGCCGTAACGTGAATTAATGGCCCAAAATCCTAACGCAAGGCTGTTACATCGTTCGTTTTTGTTACGTGATTATAGAACATGAGCCCCCCTAGTGCTTTCTTCAAAGCAGTCTTCTGAGAGTTAACAAATTAATTGGTGCTGTAAATGCACACTTGTGTAATAACAATCTCTTATCACGTTTGCGCCTTGCCATGGATATTGCAGCTGCTGTTACAAATGATTGGATTCAATTAATTTCGGGTGGAAAATGAGTTTATCCCTCGTACTGCAGGGCCTGCTGCACCCTATTGCCCGTGTGCTCTTGAGGCGTTCCTTGCCTAGTTGTGCTGTCTATCAAACGTAACACAAATTGTGACTCGAGGTAAAAGGAACTGGCTACCGCATGCAGGGTTGAACTTGGATATAAATAGGCCTAGACACCAATATTAAAATGTTAAAAGGTGGTTCCGTTTCAATGCACTCTAAGTGTTCCCTAAACAAGCACTTGCCCAAAATGAACTCTCAATTGCCCAGTGGAGTAAAGAAAACCCCCAGATGCTGATTTGATTACGACACAAAAAGGGGATCCGATTATTGGGGAAATTCACTGTTAGGAGTGGTATGTAACATTCAATGAGGGCATCTAGTGTCAGGAGTGGTTGGTGACAAAAGATGGGGAATTCAGTATTAGAAGTGGCATGTAGCATTCAATGAGTGTAGCCAGTGTTGGGAGGGGTCGATGACATTAGATGGGGAAATCACACAAGCAAACCACACCTGCGAACACTCTTCATAACCAAATATTAGTAATTTCACTTGGACACCTTCTCCAGCTCCCCTGCGCGCTCCCATCCCTTTTTGCATTTGAGGGCATCCTTAAGTGCTACATCAGCAAACTGAGATTGATGCTGCCTTATTTTCTGCTCTTCTTACTTGTCCTCATTCTAAGTTGATTAGTGCGGTAATAACGTGCCGGTAATAACGTTTACCGGCAGGTCACCACACCAGCCAACTACAAGTGTGCTGATGGGGCATCTGATTTACCTCCAGTTAGGAGCTGGAGGCAAGTCAGGCTCCTTACTGGCAAAAATCGCCAGCATTACCATCTCTCAGGGGACTACGATAAAGACTCCACCAAACTCAATAATATCTATCAGATGATCCAAACGTGGATGGCTCAACATGAACTTTGTCTAAACGATGAGAAAACTGAGTTACTAATGGTTGGCACCCAAACGTGTCTCAAAAAACTTGATCCAAAATACAAAACCTTCACAATAGACGGGAACACTATCACCGTCTCGAAAGAGGTTAAGCCCTTTGCCGTGTACCTGGACTCCTCACTAACCCTATTGAGACAAGTCAACGCAACTATCTCATCAGCAGGCTATACGGCCAAGCTCATCAATGCATGTAGACTTTACCTCTCACTCGACAGTTGCAAAACTCTAGCTAGAGCCCTCATCCTGTCCAAACTCGACTACTAGAATATCCTCGAGCAGTAGCATTAAACAACTTCAGGTCACCCAAAATAACGCCCATCGAGCTGCCTTAAATATCCCCAGGAGAGAGCACATCTCTGAAAAGTGACGCAAAGCACACTGGCTGCCGATCCAGAACAGAATTAGATTCAAAACCATGGCAATCACCCATAAATGCCTCACCAATACGGCCCGCAAATACCTCACCAACCTGCTCACACCAACCCAAACAACTAAAGCCACACGCGCCTCCAGGGCCTATTTCCTCACTGTGCCCAAATTCAAAAGAACCAAAGACGGGGGGTGCAGCTTCCCTGTAGTAGCGGCAAAATACTGGAATACCCTCCCACTAGCCAATGACCCAACCCATTCTTCATTCCGTAGAAAACCTAAAACTTGACTCCTAACATTCAAATGGTAGTACTCTTACTCCCATCCTACTCCATAGAAAAGCGATTTACAACTGTTGCCGGCACTCATAATCTGGTGGTAATACCGCCAGACTGAGTGCCGTTAACGGTAATACAGTTTGGTGGTATCCTGTCGGATTTACCCGTGGGATACCACCAAACTTGTAATGACCCCAACACTGTCTAATCCAGTCACTGAGTATCGACCTTGCCTCTCGTCTCATCGCCCTCCGCCTTTTGGATTAAAGAATTTGTTATAAAAGTTTCCAGTATGTTTTTCCTCACCGTTAAAATATGACGCATATGTTAGGATTTTGTCATGTTATGCGAATTTTGATTCCATGTGTTTCTACTACTGCATTCTCAATTGCCCCACCTGCCCCTCCCACCTCACCTATTCACCTAGCCTTGCCCCATTATCAATACCATAGTGCCTCACCCAAACACCCTCTGCATTTTCACATCAAAAATGCACAGATAAAAATGGTCGTTAAAGTACTGTGGCAAAACATTTTGTCTTTAAAAAAACTGCATACCCTACTTTTAATTCCTACACATGGACAAATGTGCTTTTCTCCGGTGATAATGCCTCATTATGGGTTTGGCGGCAGCCGTGCCTGTAACAAAGGCACGGCTGTCGCCAAACCCGTGATTTTACCGGCACCCGCAAATGGGCAATTACCGGGTCATGCCGAGTTCGGCGGGCCCGGTACTTGCCCATTTGCGGGTGCCGGGAATAAGGGACTCCCATCCCTATTCGGCCCCATAGGGCTGAATAGGAATGGGGAGCTCGGATGCACCGGCACCGTTGTTAAAATTGCCGGTGTATCCGCGAGATGTGCTTGCGGGTTCCCGCACTGCACGCCAGGTCGGACCTGGCGGGCAGAGCGAGACCCGCGAGCACAACTCATAGTATGGCGGTACGGTAGCGACAGTGCCTGTAGCGATACAAGCCCCATTGTTGCCTTACCGCCATACTCATAATGAGGCCTGTTTCCTAAATCCTCCTTAGAGGTACTGCACTTGCTACTTCCTCTTGTACAGTGTAATATGGCGTCACTTTGAAAAGAATTTGCGGCCTCCTTTGGTGCCCAGTTGACCCCTGCTCTTATACCCTCACTTTAGTTGTGTATCATTACCAGGCAGGCAGCAATATCCTGAACATGTGTTAATAAGTCATAAAGATGCCCCGACAGCAGCGTGCTGTATAACTCACCCGATGGATATTTTCCAAAGGCACATGTACGTCACCATTCAACAAATCTGTCACTTTCTTTCACCCTGTCAGGTGACAATGTGGAATTATAGTTTCAGGAATGACAGAAGCTGTAAAAGGGCAGGTGATGTTATGTGTCTGTGTGGTTAGTGAATGACAAATAAGGACAGCCCTCAGGGGCAACGTGCTTGCCTAGGAAGCAAGATGACACGAGGCAACACAGGTCGATCCCCAGGTCTGCGCTTAGAAAACCTCTGGGTATTAAGCGCGTTATATAGAACCTATCATATCATATCATCCACAGGATTGCCTAAAAGCTTCCCAGGGACCAATTCCCGAAACAGAGGGGGTAGACATGGGATCAATGATTTATCGATCACTTGTGCAAAAGCCAGCGTACACAGGCTAAAGTTGTGCTCGGTGGAAGGTTCCCATTATTGTTTTTGTTAAATTTCCGTTGAGCAGCGTTTTCTTGATTAGTGATGTTGGTGCACACATTTTTGTTAGGTTCATGCTTGTTTTCGCTTTCAAGGACTTCCTGCATCTGTAACATTCATTCTACGGGCTGCAGAATGTGATCGTTGATGTCCCGTTGGAGAGCTGTTTCCCAAGCTGTCATATTGGCCCTATTATTTTGTTTGCCTCCAGTATTGTTTTCACGTCGACTTGCCCATTGTTGCTCAGTCATATTTGTCCAACGTATACGTTGAGCTTCGTTTCTCCGGTGTTTAACGTTTTCTGCATCTACATGTGTTAAAATTCTCTTCAGAGGCATCGTGGAGGAGTGATATGCTGAAAATGCATGTATTTACAGAAAGCCCACTGTATGGGGAGAAAAGTAATTTATTTTGTCAGAGAAATATGAATTTCTGTTTTTTGTAAAATGTATATATTTTGTAATTGTAATATTTTCATTGTCGCAGGACGTTATCAGTGAGATACAGAAGATACAGTAGGTTTCCATTCACACAGTAGGATCACAAGATATACTAAGGCAACAGCTTCCTCTAGCGGTGAAAAGAGGCACAGCAGGCAGTCTCTACTGTGCATGACTGCATCAGACTAACATACACCTGGCCTTTTATTATATTGTAAGATGAATCAAAACAAAAGAACAACCAAGTTCTCGTTTCTTTCACCACTCAATGCAGTGACTCAGTAATGAACTCTGCACTGCGCGCATGTCTGAGATCAACAATGGCGGACACAATGACAAACACGCATTGGCAAAGCAAATAGTTTTGCTTTTGCTGCTGTTATTTACAATTTGCATTTATAGGCACCCGGGTGCAAGGAGGAGAGTGCAACGTTTCAATGGAGCATGTGAGAATAGAGTAATGGAGGAAAAGATTGAGAGAGGGTGCATTTATGATGAGAAAGAGGAAATATGAGTGAGAAAGGTTGAGGGGAAGAAATAAAGTGAGAGTCTGAAAGGAAGCATAAGAAGTAGGGTGGGTAAGTGGTGGTAGAGAGGGGGAGGTTTGTAGAGAGTGGAGGTAGGGTGGGAAGGTGGGGGTGGACAGAGTGGAGGTAGGGTGGGAATGGGTAGAGGGGGTGGGGTAGAGATAGTGGAGGTAGGATGCGTGGGTGTAGAGAGTGGGGTGGAGTGGGTGGGTTTTTGGGATAGTTTAATGGGAGGGCTAGAGTGAGGTGGGTAGATGGTGTAGAGGGGGGTTGGGTGGGGTTATAGAGAGGGGGTAGGGTGGGTGGAAGTAGAGACAGTGGGGCTATGGTGGGTGGAGGTAGAAGGATTTTGCCATTCCTAATAGTGGATTCCCCCATCTATCGTCACCAACCACTCACAAAACTAGATGCCCTCCCTAAATGCTACATACAACTCCTAATAGTGAATTCCTCTATCTAATGTCTTCAACCACTCCCAAGACTGGCTTCCCACATTGAATGCTATAAGCCACTCCTATTAGAAGATTCCCCCACATAATGTCATTGCCCACTCCTGACACTGGATTCCCTCAATGAATGTAACATGCCACTCCTAATAGTGGATTCCAACATTTAAAGTCTCCGACCACTCCCAACACTGGATGGCCTCATTGAATGCTACATACAACTCCTAATAATAGATTCCGCCATCTAATGTCACTGACTTCTCTCAGGACTGGCTGCCCACTTTGAAGGATAAATACCACTCCTAATAGTGGATTTCCCCATCTAATGTCATCGACCCCTCCCAACACTGGCTACACTCATTGAATGCTACATGCCACTCCTAATACTGAATTCCCCATCTTTTGTCACCAACCACTCCTGACACTGGATGCCATCATTGAATGCTACATACCACTCCTAATAGTGGATTCCCCATCTAATGTCATCGAAATCTCCCAATAGTGGCTTTCCTCATTGAATACTGCATACCACTCCTAACAGTGAATTCCCCCATATAATGTCACTGACCAGTCCAAATACTGGCTGCCCTCTTTGAAGGATACATACCACTCCTAATAGTGCATTTCTCATCTAATGTCACCAGAAGCCATGCACAAAACTGCATGTGCTCATTTTGTACCACTCCTAATGGATTCCCCCATCTAATGTCATCGACCCCTCCCAAAACAGGCTGTCCTCATTGAATGCTACATACCACTCCCAAATGTGAATTCCCCATTTAATGTCCCTGAGCACTCCTGACACTCTCTGCCCACATTGAAAAATGCATACCCATCTTAATTGTGGATGTCCCCTTCAAATGTCACCGACCATTCCTGCCACTGGCTGCCCTCATTGAATACTACATTACAATCCTAATAAAGGATTCCCCATTATAATGTCAACGACCGCTCCTGACACTGTCTGCCCTCTTTGAAGGATGCATACCACTCCTAATTGTGGATTTCCCCATCTAATGCCACCGGCCACTCCTGACACTGGCTCCTTCACTGAATGCTACATACCACTCATTATAGAGGATTCCCCCATATAATGTCACCAACTACTCCCAACACTGGATTGCCCCCATTGAATGCTACATGCCAGTCCTAATAGAGTATTCCCCCATCTAATGTCACTAACCAGTCCCAACACGGGATGACCTCATTGAATGCTACATACCACTTCAAATTGTGGACTCCCTATGTAATGTCACCAACCACTCACAAAACCGCATGCACTCATTTTGCATCACTCCTAGTGGCCTTTCCCCTCTAAAGTCATCGGCCCCCTCCCAACACAGGCTTCCCTCATCGAATGCTACATACCACTCTTAATTGTGGATTCCCCATCTAATGTCACCAACCACTCACAAAACCACATGCATTTATTTTGTACCTCTTCTAGTGGGTCCCCCATCTACTGTCACCAAACACTCATGAAAATATATGCACACATTGCATACCACTCCTTACAGTGGATTCCTCAGTCTATTGTTACCAGCCATTCACAAAACTAGACACCCTCATTGATTGTTACATACCACTACTAATAGATGATTCCCCCATCTCATGTCCCCAACCACTCCTGACACAGGCTGGCCACATTGAATAGTACAAACCACTCCTAATTGTGTATTCCCCATCTAATGTCACCGACCAGTCCTGACACTGGCTGCCCTCATTGAATGCTACATACCACTCCTAATTGTGGATTCTGTGAGGGTGCAGAAGTAAACATGGGACACAGAGGTGACATTTTTCTGGTTATTGAAACCCTATCTGTCCCTATAATTAAGAGGAGTTTCCCTGCCTCATACAAAACTCAGGATAGCGTCAGAATATCTGTCAAAAGAAAGGTAGTCCACTATCCTATGTCCCAAACCTATTTCTGACCCTCACACTTCAAAAGAAAACTATAATACTAGCTTCACCCTGATTCCAGAAAGGTGCCTCCTTCCTTCTGGATGCTTTAGGCAGTTTGTGACCATTGGGGAGGTCTTCTTCTCCCCCTGATCGTCACTAGACCTTTTAATAATAATAATAATTGAGCATTTATATAGCGCTACAAACCCTCAGGCATCTGAGCGCTGCTTATTATTGCCCACGGTGTGTGGTGCTCATTTATCGACCTTGGAAGGATGAAAGGTTGAGTTTGGCTCTGCCGGGATTTGAACCTTCATCAGCAGGGTCTGCACGGATATCAAAGCAGGCACTCCTACTCGCTGAGCTATCGGACCGGCTTTTGATATAGGTAGGCAGTTTGTTACTGTTGGGGAGTCACCTTTTTCCCCTCGGTGTTACTAGGCCTTTCAAGGTAGTTTCCCACAGATGTAGGGGGAGGTCCCTCTTCCCCATGTCTTTTTAGACAACTCTTTACAGTTCCACAAAGATGGGGGGAATATGTCTTCCTTCCCCAATCCTTTTATCTGGCTCTCTTTTAGTATTCCTAATGATGTCCATGGTTTTGCCAGAGGATATCCTTTCGTCCCCTGGTCTTCTCTTTTCTTTCCCAAATGGGTAGCTCTCTCCCCTTGGTCTTCTCCTTCGCTTGTGGGGGTTCCAGACCCCTCTCTCAGGTGTACAATACCTCTCAATCAGGTCCGGTTCACTATCTTTCCAGATACTGTTTGAGACATACAGTTCAATGGAATTCTTCCAAGTACTGGTACGAGGAAGATGCCGACTCGTGTACTCAGCACCTGACCATGTACTAATCCCAATAGACGCACAGAAAGCAACTGACAGTACTGCACTACTGTTAAAAGATGCTAGCCCAAATGCTGTCTATCCAAACCTTGTACAGCGCTACGGTGCTCTCGAGCTAGGTCCAATGCTTAAACAATAAAATAAAATAATTGAATGCTACTAACCCCGCCTGATAATAGATTCTTCCATCTAAAGTTCCAGAACACTCCTGATACTGTCTGCCCTCAATGAATGCCACATACCACTCCTGATAGTAAATTCCCCACATCAGTTTCAAGACCACTCCTGACACTGGATGTACTCATTGAATGCTATATACCACTCCTGATACTGGATTGCCCCATCTAATGTGGCCAAACACTCCTGACATTGGAGGCCCTCATTAAATGCGTTATACCACTCCTGACACTGGATTCCCCCACCTAAAGTCGCCAACACTGTGTGCCCTCATTGAATGCTACATACCACTCCTGACACTGGCTGCCCTCAATGAATGCCACATGCCACTCCTGAGAGCAAATTCCTCACATCAATTTCAAGACCACTCTCGACACTCGCGGCCCTCTTCCCATGCAATTGCAGGATCTGAATGACACCAGGCCTAGTAGGATTGTTATCTTTCTTCCCATGTTCCCCCTCCCTTGCCTCATTGCGCCTTGAAACACTTGTGTATAGGCGCGTTATAAATGCCATATCATATCATATCAATGAATGCCACATACGCCTCCTGACAGTAAATTCCTCACATCAATTTCAAGACCACTCTCGACACTAGCTGCCCTCAATGAATGCCACATACCACTCCTGACAGTAAAATCCTCACATCAATTTCAAGACCACTCTCGACACTGGCTGCCCTCATTGAATGCTACATATATCTGTGGATAGGCTCCATGTGAAAAGCTTGCAGCGAAAAAGGCTTTTTTCTCAAAAAATGGCAGCAATAAGGCCATTCAAGGGGAGCGGGGAACACCCCCGCAACTCCTGCTCCCCTTGTGAAGCATAATGGAGACAATTTTACCGGGTCAGACCACAGCCTGTTTGCTGTGATTTTCTTTTGCAAAAATGGCCTTTTTGGGGGTGACCTTTTTACTGCACACCTCTGAATAGTGGTTTCCCTATCTAATGTCACAGCCTACTCACAACAAAGGATACTATATACCACTCCTGACACTAGATTCCCCATCTAAAGTCACCAACTCTGCAGGCCCTCATTGACGGCTACATACCACTCCTGACACTGGGTTCCGCCATTGAATGTCACTGACCACTCCTGGCACTGGATGTCCTCAATGAATGCTACAGACCACTCCTGATACATTGAATGTGACCTGCCACTCCCAGCGCTGGATGCCCTCCTTGACGGCGGCTTACCACTCCTAATCGCTGAATCTCCAATTGAATCTCCCTATTCAAATGCCTCCCAGGGAATGTCATACCACAAACCACCCAGATGACTACATACCCCCATGGAATGAGACCTACCATTTCAGATGACTGAACTTGAAGCTCCCACCGATGAAATCAGCGTCTGCCGCTAATCAGGCTCCAGTTTTTATAGGAAAGCTTTGAGGTTGCTTAGAGTACCAATTGCCCAGCTACTGAAACACTCCAGGACCTCCACTAACTACTTGAAAAATCTAAGAGTCGATATTCTGGATCCTCTCCCAGCTCTAGTTCCGTTCGGTTTGCCATTATAGTCCTAGGCTTGATGAGTCAGCGTCCTCTGTAATGGGTGACTGCGCACAGACTTGCACTATCCGATAGCCAATGGCAAGAGGGGGAGTGTGGACTGTCCCAAGTCCAGTAAGTGGGCCAGGGGGTTTCAGTGTGGAAACAGGGAGGTGGGGAACCCCTGGCTGTGCCAGCTGGATTATGCTGCATAGCCCCCTGCCCCTTCACCACCCCACCTGTAGGGTCTGGAATACGTACCCACAATGACCACACACACACACTTGTGTAATAAATCACGTTTGCGCCTTGTCAGCTGCTGTTACAAATTACTGGATTCAATTAATTTCGAATGGTCACATGCTCACATGTCAGGCAGAGTGTACAATCGATTCTTATGGGGTTCGCCTGGTTTATGCTGGTGCTTAGAGCTGGCGGACCCATTGGGATCTCCATCATTTGCGCTGGCATGAAAATTTAATCTGGCGCAAATGCTGGAGCATTGGTATGTTAGAGAGTAAGGGAGGCAGCGGAAACGCAAGATGCGTTCCGCCCCTCCTCTCTGCCATACAAATGATTAAATATGAGCCGTAACGTGAATTAATGGCCCAAAATCCTAACGCAAGGCTGTTACATCGTTCGTTTTTGTTACGTGATTATAGAACATGAGCCCCCCTAGTGCTTTCTTCAAAGCAGTCTTCTGAGAGTTAACAAATTAATTGGTGCTGTAAATGCACACTTGTGTAATAACAATCTCTTATCACGTTTGCGCCTTGCCATGGATATTGCAGCTGCTGTTACAAATGATTGGATTCAATTAATTTCGGGTGGAAAATGAGTTTATCCCTCGTACTGCAGGGCCTGCTGCACCCTATTGCCCGTGTGCTCTTGAGGCGTTCCTTGCCTAGTTGTGCTGTCTATCAAACGTAACACAAATTGTGACTCGAGGTAAAAGGAACTGGCTACCGCATGCAGGGTTGAACTTGGATATAAATAGGCCTAGACACCAATATTAAAATGTTAAAAGGTGGTTCCGTTTCAATGCACTCTAAGTGTTCCCTAAACAAGCACTTGCCCAAAATGAACTCTCAATTGCCCAGTGGAGTAAAGAAAACCCCCAGATGCTGATTTGATTACGACACAAAAAGGGGATCCGATTATTGGGGAAATTCACTGTTAGGAGTGGTATGTAACATTCAATGAGGGCATCTAGTGTCAGGAGTGGTTGGTGACAAAAGATGGGGAATTCAGTATTAGAAGTGGCATGTAGCATTCAATGAGTGTAGCCAGTGTTGGGAGGGGTCGATGACATTAGATGGGGAAATCACACAAGCAAACCACACCTGCGAACACTCTTCATAACCAAATATTAGTAATTTCACTTGGACACCTTCTCCAGCTCCCCTGCGCGCTCCCATCCCTTTTTGCATTTGAGGGCATCCTTAAGTGCTACATCAGCAAACTGAGATTGATGCTGCCTTATTTTCTGCTCTTCTTACTTGTCCTCATTCTAAGTTGATTAGTGCGGTAATAACGTGCCGGTAATAACGTTTACCGGCAGGTCACCACACCAGCCAACTACAAGTGTGCTGATGGGGCATCTGATTTACCTCCAGTTAGGAGCTGGAGGCAAGTCAGGCTCCTTACTGGCAAAAATCGCCAGCATTACCATCTCTCAGGGGACTACGATAAAGACTCCACCAAACTCAATAATATCTATCAGATGATCCAAACGTGGATGGCTCAACATGAACTTTGTCTAAACGATGAGAAAACTGAGTTACTAATGGTTGGCACCCAAACGTGTCTCAAAAAACTTGATCCAAAATACAAAACCTTCACAATAGACGGGAACACTATCACCGTCTCGAAAGAGGTTAAGCCCTTTGCCGTGTACCTGGACTCCTCACTAACCCTATTGAGACAAGTCAACGCAACTATCTCATCAGCAGGCTATACGGCCAAGCTCATCAATGCATGTAGACTTTACCTCTCACTCGACAGTTGCAAAACTCTAGCTAGAGCCCTCATCCTGTCCAAACTCGACTACTAGAATATCCTCGAGCAGTAGCATTAAACAACTTCAGGTCACCCAAAATAACGCCCATCGAGCTGCCTTAAATATCCCCAGGAGAGAGCACATCTCTGAAAAGTGACGCAAAGCACACTGGCTGCCGATCCAGAACAGAATTAGATTCAAAACCATGGCAATCACCCATAAATGCCTCACCAATACGGCCCGCAAATACCTCACCAACCTGCTCACACCAACCCAAACAACTAAAGCCACACGCGCCTCCAGGGCCTATTTCCTCACTGTGCCCAAATTCAAAAGAACCAAAGACGGGGGGTGCAGCTTCCCTGTAGTAGCGGCAAAATACTGGAATACCCTCCCACTAGCCAATGACCCAACCCATTCTTCATTCCGTAGAAAACCTAAAACTTGACTCCTAACATTCAAATGGTAGTACTCTTACTCCCATCCTACTCCATAGAAAAGCGATTTACAACTGTTGCCGGCACTCATAATCTGGTGGTAATACCGCCAGACTGAGTGCCGTTAACGGTAATACAGTTTGGTGGTATCCTGTCGGATTTACCCGTGGGATACCACCAAACTTGTAATGACCCCAACACTGTCTAATCCAGTCACTGAGTATCGACCTTGCCTCTCGTCTCATCGCCCTCCGCCTTTTGGATTAAAGAATTTGTTATAAAAGTTTCCAGTATGTTTTTCCTCACCGTTAAAATATGACGCATATGTTAGGATTTTGTCATGTTATGCGAATTTTGATTCCATGTGTTTCTACTACTGCATTCTCAATTGCCCCACCTGCCCCTCCCACCTCACCTATTCACCTAGCCTTGCCCCATTATCAATACCATAGTGCCTCACCCAAACACCCTCTGCATTTTCACATCAAAAATGCACAGATAAAAATGGTCGTTAAAGTACTGTGGCAAAACATTTTGTCTTTAAAAAAACTGCATACCCTACTTTTAATTCCTACACATGGACAAATGTGCTTTTCTCCGGTGATAATGCCTCATTATGGGTTTGGCGGCAGCCGTGCCTGTAACAAAGGCACGGCTGTCGCCAAACCCGTGATTTTACCGGCACCCGCAAATGGGCAATTACCGGGTCATGCCGAGTTCGGCGGGCCCGGTACTTGCCCATTTGCGGGTGCCGGGAATAAGGGACTCCCATCCCTATTCGGCCCCATAGGGCTGAATAGGAATGGGGAGCTCGGATGCACCGGCACCGTTGTTAAAATTGCCGGTGTATCCGCGAGATGTGCTTGCGGGTTCCCGCACTGCACGCCAGGTCGGACCTGGCGGGCAGAGCGAGACCCGCGAGCACAACTCATAGTATGGCGGTACGGTAGCGACAGTGCCTGTAGCGATACAAGCCCCATTGTTGCCTTACCGCCATACTCATAATGAGGCCTGTTTCCTAAATCCTCCTTAGAGGTACTGCACTTGCTACTTCCTCTTGTACAGTGTAATATGGCGTCACTTTGAAAAGAATTTGCGGCCTCCTTTGGTGCCCAGTTGACCCCTGCTCTTATACCCTCACTTTAGTTGTGTATCATTACCAGGATGGCAGCAATATCCTGAACATGTGTTAATAAGTCATAAAGATGCGCCGACAGCAGTGTGCAGTATAACTCACCCAATGGATATTTTCCAAAGGCACATGTACGTCACCATTCAACAAATCTGTCACTTTCTTTCACCCTGTCAGGTGACAATGTGGAATTATAGTTTCAGGAATGACAGAAGCTGTAAAAGGGCAGGTGATGTTATGTGTCTGTGTGGTTAGTGAATGACAAATAAGGACAGCCCTCAGGGGCAACGTGCTTGCCTAGGAAGCAAGATGACACGAGGCAACACAGGTCGATCCCCAGGTCTGCGCTTAGAAAACCTCTGGGTATTAAGCGCGTTATATAGAACCTATCATATCATATCATCCACAGGATTGCCTAAAAGCTTCCCAGGGACCAATTCCCGAAACAGAGGGGGTAGACATGGGATCAATGATTTATCGATCACTTGTGCAAAAGCCAGCGTACACAGGCTAAAGTTGTGCTCGGTGGAAGGTTCCCATTATTGTTTTTGTTAAATTTCCGTTGAGCAGCGTTTTCTTGATTAGTGATGTTGGTGCACACATTTTTGTTAGGTTCATGCTTGTTTTCGCTTTCAAGGACTTCCTGCATCTGTAACATTCATTCTACGGGCTGCAGAATGTGATCGTTGATGTCCCGTTGGAGAGCTGTTTCCCAAGCTGTCATATTGGCCCTATTATTTTGTTTGCCTCCAGTATTGTTTTCACGTCGACTTGCCCATTGTTGCTCAGTCATATTTGTCCAACGTATACGTTGAGCTTCGTTTCTCCGGTGTTTAACGTTTTCTGCATCTACATGTGTTAAAATTCTCTTCAGAGGCATCGTGGAGGAGTGATATGCTGAAAATGCATGTATTTACAGAAAGCCCACTGTATGGGGAGAAAAGTAATTTATTTTGTCAGAGAAATATGAATTTCTGTTTTTTGTAAAATGTATATATTTTGTTATTGTAATATTTTCACTGTCGCAGGACGTTATCAGTGAGATACAGAAGATACAGTAGGTTTCCATTCACACAGTAGGATCACAAGATATACTAAGGCAACAGCTTCCTCTAGCGGTGAAAAGAGGCACAGCAGGCACTCTCTACTGTGCATGACTGCATCAGACAAACATACACCTGGCCTTTTATTATATTGTAAGATGAATCAAAACAAAAGAACAACCAAGTTCTCGTTTCTTTCACCACTCAATGCAGTGACTCAGTAATGAACTCTGCACTGCGCGCATGTCTGAGATCAACAATGGCGGCCACAATGACAAACACGCATTGGCAAAGCAAATAGTTTTGCTTTTGCTGCTGTTATTTACAATTTGCATTTATAGGCACCCGGGTGCAAGGAGGAGAGTGCAACGTTTCAATGGAGCATGTGAGAATAGAGTAATGGAGGAAAAGATTGAGAGAGGGTGCATTTATGATGAGAAAGAGGAAATATGAGTGAGAAAGGTTGAAGAGAGTGGAGGTAGGGTGGGAAGGTGGGGGTGGACAGAGTGGAGGTAGGGTGGGAATGGGTAGAGGGGGTGGGGTAGAGATAGTGGAGGTAGGATGCCTGGGTGTAGAGAGTGGGGTGGAGTGGGTGGGTTTTTGGGATAGTTTAATGGGAGGGCTAGAGTGAGGTGGGTAGATGGTGTAGAGGGGGGTTGGGTGGGGTTATAGAGAGGGGGTAGGGTGGGTGGAAGTAGAGACAGTGGGGCTATGGTGGGTGGAGGTAGAAGGAGTTTGCCATTCCTAATAGTGGATTCCCCCATCTATCGTCACCAACCACTCACAAAACTAGATGCCCTCCCTAAATGCTACATACAACTCCTAATAGTGAATTCCTCTATCTAATGTCTTCAACCACTCCCAAGACTGGCTTCCCACATTGAATGCTATAAGCCACTCCTATTAGAAGATTCCCCCACATAATGTCATTGCCCACTCCTGACACTGGATTCCCTCAATGAATGTAACATGCCACTCCTAATAGTGGATTCCAACATTTAAAGTCTCCGACCACTCCCAACACTGGATGGCCTCATTGAATGCTACATACAACTCCTAATAATAGATTCCGCCATCTAATGTCACTGACTTCTCTCAGGACTGGCTGCCCACTTTGAAGGATAAATACCACTCCTAATAGTGGATTTCCCCATCTAATGTCATCGACCCCTCCCAACACTGGATACACTCATTGAATGCTACATGCCACTCCTAATACTGAATTCCCCATCTTTTGTCACCAACCACTCCTGACACTGGATGCCATCATTGAATGCTACATACCACTCCTAATAGTGGATTCCCCATCTAATGTCATCGAAATCTCCCAATAGTGGCTTTCCTCATTGAATACTGCATACCACTCCTAACAGTGAATTCCCCCATATAATGTCACTGACCAGTCCAAATACTGGCTGCCCTCTTTGAAGGATACATACCACTCCTAATAGTGCATTTCTCATCTAATGTCACCAGAAGCCATGCACAAAACTGCATGTGCTCATTTTGTACCACTCCTAATGGATTCCCCCATCTAATGTCATCGACCCCTCCCAACACAGACTGTCCTCATTGAATGCTACATACCACTCCCAAATGTGAATTCCCCATTTAATGTCCCTGAGCACTCCTGACACTCTCTGCCCACATTGAAAAATGCATACCAATCTTAATTGTGGATGTCCCCTTCAAATGTCACCGACCATTCCTGCCACTGGCTGCCCTCATTGAATACTACATTACAATCCTAATAAAGGATTCCCCATTATAATGTCAACGACCGCTCCTGACACTGTCTGCCCTCTTTGAAGGATGCATACCACTCCTAATTGTGGATTTCCCCATCTAATGCCACCGGCCACTCCTGACACTGGCTCCTTCACTGAATGCTACATACCACTCATTATAGAGGATTCCCCCATATAATGTCACCAACTACTCCCAACACTGGATTGCCCCCATTGAATGCTACATGCCAGTCCTAATAGAGTATTCCCCCATCTAATGTCACTAACCAGTCCCAACACGGGATGACCTCATTGAATGCTACATACCACTCCTAATTGTGGACTCCCTATGTAATGTCACCAACCACTCACAAAACCGCATGAACTCATTTTGCATCACTCCTAGTGGCCTTTCCTCTCTAAAGTCATCGGCCCCCTCCCAACACAGGCTTCCCTCATCGAATGCTACATACCACTCTTAATTGTGGATTCCCCATCTAATGTCACCAACCACTCACAAAACCACATGCATTTATTTTGTACCTCTTCTAGTGGGTCCCCCATCTACTGTCACCAAACACTCATGAAAATATATGCACACATTGCATACCACTCCTTACAGTGGATTCCTCAGTCTATTGTTACCAGCCATTCACAAAACTAGACACCCTCATTGATTGTTACATACCACTACTAATAGATGATTCCCCCATCTCATGTCCCCAACCACTCCTGACACAGGCTGGCCACATTGAATAGTACAAACCACTCCTAATTGTGTATTCCCCATCTAATGTCACCGACCAGTCCTGACACTGGCTGCCCTCATTGAATGCTACATACCACTCCTAATTGTGGATTCTGTGAGGGTGCAGAAGTAAACATGGGACACAGAGGTGACATTTTTCTGGTTATTGAAACCCTATCTGTCCCTATAATTAAGAGGAGTTTCCCTGCCTCATACAAAACTCAGGATAGCGTCAGAATATCTGTCAAAAGAAAGGTAGTCCACTATCCTATGTCCCAAACCTATTTCTGACCCTCACACTTCAAAAGAAAACTATAATACTAGCTTCACCCTGATTCCAGAAAGGTGCCTCCTTCCTTCTGGATGCTTTAGGCAGTTTGTGACCATTGGGGAGGTCTTCTTCTCCCCCTGATCGTCACTAGACCTTTTAATAATAATAATAATTGAGCATTTATATAGCGCTACAAACCCTCAGGCATCTGAGCGCTGCTTATTATTGCCCACGGTGTGTGGTGCTCATTTATCGACCTTGGAAGGATGAAAGGTTGAGTTTGGCTCTGCCGGGATTTGAACCTGCATCAGCAGGGTCTGCACGGATATCAAAGCAGGCACTCCTACTCGCTGAGCTATCGGACCGGCTTTTGTTATAGGTAGGCAGTTTGTTACTGTTGGGGAGTCACCTTTTTCCCCTCGGTGTTACTAGGCCTTTCAAGGTAGTTTCCCACAGATGTAGGGGGAGGTCCCTCTTCCCCATGTCTTTTTAGACAACTCTTTACGGTTCCACAAAGATGGGGGGAATATGTCTTCCTTCCCCAATCCTTTTCTCTGGCTCTCTTTTAGTATTCCTAATGATGTCCATGGTTTTGCCAGAGGATATCTTTTCGTCCCCTGGTCTTCTCTTTTCTTTCCCAAATGGGTAGCTCTCTCCCCTTGGTCTTCTCCTTCGCTTGTGGGGGTTCCAGACCCCTCTCTCAGGTGTACAATACCTCTCAATCAGGTCCGGTTCACTATCTTTCCAGATACTGTTTGAGACATACAGTTCAATGGAATTCTTCCAAGTACTGGTACGAGGAAGATGCCGACTCGTGTACTCAGCACCTGACCATGTACTAATCCCAATAGACGCACAGAAAGCAACTGACAGTACTGCACTACTGTTAAAAGATGCTAGCCCAAATGCTGTCTATCCAAACCTTGTACAGCGCTACGGTGCTCTCGAGCTAGGTCCAATGCTTAAACAATAAAATAAAATAATTGAATGCTACTAACCCCGCCTGATAATAGATTCTTCCATCTAAAGTTGCAGAACACTCCTGATACTGTCTGCCCTCAATGAATGCCACATACCACTCCTGATAGTAAATTCCCCACATCAGTTTCAAGACCACTCCTGACACTGGATGTACTCATTGAATGCTATATACCACTCCTGATACTGGATTGCCCCATCTAATGTGGCCAAACACTCCTGACATTGGAGGCCCTCATTAAATGCGTTATACCACTCCTGACACTGGATTCCCCCACCTAAAGTCGCCAACACTGTGTGCCCTCATTGAATGCTACATACCACTCCTGACACTGGCTGCCCTCAATGAATGCCACATGCCACTCCTGAGAGCAAATTCCTCACATCAATTTCAAGACCACTCTCGACACTCGCGGCCCTCTTGCCATGCAATAGCAGGATCTGAATGACACCAGGCCTAGTAGGATTGTTATCTTTCTTCCCATGTTCCCCCTCCCTTGCCTCATTGCGCCTTGAAACACTTGTGTATAGGCGCGTTATAAATGCCATATCATATCATATCAATGAATGCCACATACGCCTCCTGACAGTAAATTCCTCACATCAATTTCAAGACCACTCTTGACACTAGCTGCCCTCAATGAATGCCACATACCACTCCTGACAGTAAAATCCTCACATCAATTTCAAGACCACTCTCGACACTGGCTGCCCTCATTGAATGCTACATATATCTGTGGATAGGCTCCATGTGAAAAGCTTGCAGCGAAAAAGGCTTTTTTCTCAAAAAATGGCAGCAATAAGGCCATTCAAGGGGAGCGGGGAACACCCCCGCAACTCCTGCTCCCCTTGTGAAGCATAATGGAGACAATTTTACCGGGTCAGACCACAGCCTGTTTGCTGTGATTTTCTTTTGCAAAAATGGCCTTTTTGGGGGTGACCTTTTTACTGCACACCTCTGAATAGTGGTTTCCCTATCTAATGTCACAGCCTACTCACAACAAAGGATACTATATACCACTCCTGACACTAGATTCCCCATCTAAAGTCACCAACTCTGCAGGCCCTCATTGACGGCTACATACCACTCCTGACACTGGGTTCCGCCATTGAATGTCACTGACCACTCCTGGCACTGGATGTCCTCAATGAATGCTACAGACCACTCCTGATACATTGAATGTGACCTGCCACTCCCAGCGCTGGATGCCCTCCTTGACGGCGGCTTACCACTCCTAATCGCTGAATCTCCAATTGAATCTCCCTATTCAAATGCCTCCCAGGGAATGTCATACCACAAACCACCCAGATGACTACATACCCCCATGGAATGAGACCTACCATTTCAGATGACTGAACTTGAAGCTCCCACCGATGAAATCAGCGTCTGCCGCTAATCAGGCTCCAGTTTTTATAGGAAAGCTTTGAGGTTGCTTAGAGTACCAATTGCCCAGCTACTGAAACACTCCAGGACCTCCACTAACTACTTGAAATATCTAAGAGTCGATATTCTGGATCCTCTCCCAGCTCTAGTTCCGTTCGGTTTGCCATTATAGTCCTAGGCTTGATGAGTCAGCGTCCTCTGTAATGGGTGACTGCGCACAGACTTGCACTATCCGATAGCCAATGGCAAGAGGGGGAGTGTGGACTGTCCCAAGTCCAGTAAGTGGGCCAGGGGGTTTCAGTGTGGAAACAGGGAGGTGGGGAACCCCTGGCTGTGCCAGCTGGATTATGCTGCATAGCCCCCTGCCCCTTCACCACCCCACCTGTAGGGTCTGGAATACGTACCCACAATGACCACACACACACACTTGTGTAATAAATCACGTTTGCGCCTTGTCAGCTGCTGTTACAAATTACTGGATTCAATTAATTTCGAATGGTCACATGCTCACATGTCAGGCAGAGTGTACAATGGATTCTTATGGGGTTCGCCTGGTTTATGCTGGTGCTTAGAGCTGGCGGACCCATTGGGATCTCCATCATTTGCGCTGGCATGAAAATTTAATCTGGCGCAAATGCTGGAGCATTGGTATGTTAGAGAGTAAGGGAGGCAGCGGAAACGCAAGATGCGTTCCGCCCCTCCTCTCTGCCATACAAATGATTAAATATGAGCCGTAACGTGAATTAATGGCCCAAAATCCTAACGCAAGGCTGTTACATCGTTCGTTTTTGTTACGTGATTATAGAACATGAGCCCCCCTAGTGCTTTCTTCAAAGCAGTCTTCTGAGAGTTAACAAATTAATTGGTGCTGTAAATGCACACTTGTGTAATAACAATCTCTTATCACGTTTGCGCCTTGCCATGGATATTGCAGCTGCTGTTACAAATGATTGGATTCAATTAATTTCGGGTGGAAAATGAGTTTATCCCTCGTACTGCAGGGCCTGCTGCAACCTATTGCCCGTGTGCTCTTGAGGCGTTCCTTGCCTAGTTGTGCTGTCTATCAAACGTAACACAAATTGTGACTCGAGGTAAAAGGAACTGGCTACCGCATGCAGGGTTGAACTTGGATATAAATAGGCCTAGACACCAATATTAAAATGTTAAAAGGTGGTTCCGTTTCAATGCACTCTAAGTGTTCCCTAAACAAGCACTTGCCCAAAATGAACTCTCAATTGCCCAGTGGAGTAAAGAAAACCCCCAGATGCTGATTTGATTACGACACAAAAAGGGGATCCGATTATTGGGGAAATTCACTGTTAGGAGTGGTATGTAACATTCAATGAGGGCATCTAGTGTCAGGAGTGGTTGGTGACAAAAGATGGGGAATTCAGTATTAGAAGTGGCATGTAGCATTCAATGAGTGTAGCCAGTGTTGGGAGGGGTCGATGACATTAGATGGGGAAATCACACAAGCAAACCACACCTGCGAACACTCTTCATAACCAAATATTAGTAATTTCACTTGGACACCTTCTCCAGCTCCCCTGCGCGCTCCCATCCCTTTTTGCATTTGAGGGCATCCTTAAGTGCTACATCAGCAAACTGAGATTGATGCTGCCTTATTTTCTGCTCTTCTTACTTGTCCTCATTCTAAGTTGATTAGTGCGGTAATAACGTGCCGGTAATAACGTTTACCGGCAGGTCACCACACCAGCCAACTACAAGTGTGCTGATGGGGCATCTGATTTACCTCCAGTTAGGAGCTGGAGGCAAGTCAGGCTCCTTACTGGCAAAAATCGCCAGCATTACCATCCTCTCAGGAGACTACGATAAAGACTCCACCAAACTCAATAATATCTATCAGATGATCCAAACGTGGATGGCTCAACATGAACTTTGTCTAAACGATGAGAAAACTGAGTTACTAATGGTTGGCACCCAAACGTGTCTCAAAAAACTTGATCCAAAATACAAAACCTTCACAATAGACGGGAACACTATCACCGTCTCGAAAGAGGTTAAGCCCTTTGCCGTGTACCTGGACTCCTCACTAACCCTATTGAGACAAGTCAACGCAACTATCTCATCAGCAGGCTATACGGCCAAGCTCATCAATGCATGTAGACTTTACCTCTCACTCGACAGTTGCAAAACTCTAGCTAGAGCCCTCATCCTGTCCAAACTCGACTACTAGAATATCCTCGAGCAGTAGCATTAAACAACTTCAGGTCACCCAAAATAACGCCCATCGAGCTGCCTTAAATATCCCCAGGAGAGAGCACATCTCTGAAAAGTGACGCAAAGCACACTGGCTGCCGATCCAGAACAGAATTAGATTCAAAACCATGGCAATCACCCATAAATGCCTCACCAATACGGCCCGCAAGTACCTCACCAACCTGCTAACACCAACCCAAACAACTAAAGCCACACGCGCCTCCAGGGCCTATTTCCTCACTGTGCCCAAATTCAAAAGAACCAAAGACGGGGGGTGCAGCTTCCCTGTAGTAGCGGCAAAATACTGGAATACCCTCCCACTAGCCAATGACCCAACCCATTCTTCATTCCGTAGAAAACCTAAAACTTGACTCCTAACATTCAAATGGTAGTACTCTTACTCCCATCCTACTCCATAGAAAAGCGATTTACAACTGTTGCCGGCACTCATAATCTGGTGGTAATACCGCCAGACTGAGTGCCGTTAACGGTAATACAGTTTGGTGGTATCCTGTCGGATTTACCCGTGGGATACCACCAAACTTGTAATGACCCCAACACTGTCTAATCCAGTCACTGAGTATCGACCTTGCCTCTCGTCTCATCGCCCTCCGCCTTTTGGATTAAAGAATTTGTTATAAAAGTTTCCAGTATGTTTTTCCTCACCGTTAAAATATGACGCATATGTTAGGATTTTGTCATGTTATGCGAATTTTGATTCCATGTGTTTCTACTACTGCATTCTCAATTGCCCCACCTGCCCCTCCCACCTCACCTATTCACCTAGCCTTGCCCCATTATCAATACCATAGTGCCTCACCCAAACACCCTCTGCATTTTCACATCAAAAATGCACAGATAAAAATGGTCGTTAAAGTACTGTGGCAAAACATTTTGTCTTTAAAAAAACTGCATACCCTACTTTTAATTCCTACACATGGACAAATGTGCTTTTCTCCGGTGATAATGCCTCATTATGGGTTTGGCGGCAGCCGTGCCTGTAACAAAGGCACGGCTGTCGCCAAACCCGTGATTTTACCGGCACCCGCAAATGGGCAATTACCGGGTCATGCCGAGTTCGGCGGGCCCGGTACTTGCCCATTTGCGGGTGCCGGGAATAAGGGACTCCCATCCCTATTCGGCCCCATAGGGCTGAATAGGAATGGGGAGCTCGGATGCACCGGCACCGTTGTTAAAATTGCCGGTGTATCCGCGAGATGTGCTTGCGGGTTCCCGCACTGCACGCCAGGTCGGACCTGGCGGGCAGAGCGAGACCCGCGAGCACAACTCATAGTATGGCGGTACGGTAGCGACAGTGCCTGTAGCGATACAAGCCCCATTGTTGCCTTACCGCCATACTCATAATGAGGCCTGTTTCCTAAATCCTCCTTAGAGGTACTGCACTTGCTACTTCCTCTTGTACAGTGTAATATGGCGTCACTTTGAAAAGAATTTGCGGCCTCCTTTGGTGCCCAGTTGACCCCTGCTCTTATACCCTCACTTTAGTTGTGTATCATTACCAGGCTGGCAGCAATATCCTGAACATGTGTTAATAAGTCATAAAGATGCGCCGACAGCAGTGTGCAGTATAACTCACCCGATGGATATTTTCCAAAGGCACATGTACGTCACCATTCAACAAATCTGTCACTTTCTTTCACCCTGTCAGGTGACAATGTGGAATTATAGTTTCAGGAATGACAGAAGCTGTAAAAGGGCAGGTGATGTTATGTGTCTGTGTGGTTAGTGAATGACAAATAAGGACAGCCCTCAGGGGCACCGTGCTTGCCTAGGAAGCAAGATGACACGAGACAACACAGGTCGATCCCCAGGTCTGCGCTTAGAAAACCTCTGGGTATTAAGCGCGTTATATAGAACCTATCATATCATATCATCCACAGGATTGCCTAAAAGCTTCCCAGGGACCAATTCCCGAAACAGAGGGGGTAGACATGGGATCAATGATTTATCGATCACTTGTGCAAAAGCCAGTGTACACGGGCTAAAGTTGTGCTCGGTGGAAGGTTCCCATTATTGTTTTTGTTAAATTTCCGTTGAGCAGCGTTTTCTTGATTAGTGATGTTGGTGCACACATTTTTGTTAGGTTCATGCTTGTTTTCGCTTTCAAGGACTTCCTGCATCTGTAACATTCATTCTACGGGCTGCAGAATGTGATCGTTGATGTCCCGTTGGAGAGCTGTTTCCCAAGCTGTCATATTGGCCCTATTATTTTGTTTGCCTCCAGTATTGTTTTCACGTCGACTTGCCCATTGTTGCTCAGTCATATTTGTCCAACATATACGTTGAGCTTCGTTTCTCCGGTGTTTAACGTTTTCTGCATCTACATGTGTTAAAATTCTCTTCAGAGGCATCGTGGAGGAGTGATATGCTGAAAATGCATGTATTTACAGAAAGCCCACTGTATGGGGAGAAAAGTAATTTATTTTGTCAGAGAAATATGAATTTCTGTTTTTTGTAAAATGTATATATTTTGTTATTGTAATATTTTCATTGTCGCAGGACGTTATCAGTGAGATACAGAAGATACAGTAGGTTTCCATTCACACAGTAAGATCACAAGATATACTAAGGCAACAGCTTCCTCTAGCGGTGACAAGAGGCACAGCAGGCAGTCTCTACTGTGCATGACTGCATCAGACAAACATTCACCTGGCCTTTTATTATATTGTAAAATGAATCAAAACAAGAGAACAACCAAGTTCTCGTTTCTTTCACCACTCAATGCAGTGACTCAGTAATGAACTCTGCACTGCGCGCATGTCTGAGATCAACAATGGCGGCCACAATGACAAACACGCATTGGCAAAGCAAATAGTTTTGCTTTTGCTGCTGTTATTTACAATTTGCATTTATAGGCACCCAGGTGCAAGGAGGAGAGTGCAACGTTTCAATGGAGCATGTGAGAATAGAGTAATGGAGGAAAAGATTGAGAGAGGGTGCATTTATGATGGGAAAGAGGAAATATGAGTGAGAAAGGTTGAGGGGAAGAAATAAAGTGAGAGTCTGAAAGGAAGCATAAGAAGTAGGGTGGGTAGGTGGTGGTAGACAGGGGGGAGGTTTGTAGAGAGTGGAGGTAGGGTGGGAAGGTGGGGGTGGACAGAGTGGAGATAGGGTGGGAATGGGTAGAGGGGGTGGGGGTAGGGATAGTGGAGGTAGGATGCGTGGGTGTAGAGAGTGGGGTGGAGTGGGTGGGTTTTTGGGATAGTTTAATGGGAGGGCTAGAGTGAGGTGGGTAGATGGTGTAGAGGGGGGTTGGGTGGGGTTATAGAGAGGGGGTAGGGTGGGTGGAAGTAGAGACAGTGGGGCTATGGTGGGTGGAGGTAGAAGGATTTTGCCATTCCTAATAGTGGATTCCCCCATCTATCGTCACCAACCACTCACAAAACTAGATGCCCTCCCTAAATGCTACATACAACTCCTAATAGTGAATTCCTCTATCTAATGGCTTCAACCACTCCCAAGACTGGCTTCCCTCATTGAATGCTATAAGCCACTCCTATTAGAGGATTCCCCCACATAATGTCATTGCCCACTCCTGACACTGGATTCCCTCAATGAATGTTACATGCCACTCCTAATAGTGGATTCCAACATTTAAAGTCCCCGACCACTCCCAACACTGGATGGCCTCATTGAATGCTACATACCACTCCTAATAATAGATTCCGCCATCTAATGTCACTGACTTCTCTCAGCACTGGCTGCCCACTTTGAAGGATACATACCACTCCTAATAGTGGATTTCCCCATCTAATGTCATCGAACCCTCCCAACACTGGCTGCACTCATTGAATGCTACATGCCACTTCTAATACTGAATTCCCCATCTTTTGTCACCAACCACTCCTGACACTAGATGCCCTCATTGAATGTTACATACCACTCCTAACAGTGAATTTCCCCATATAATGTCACTGACCAGTCTGAATACTGGCTGCCCTCTTTGAAGGATGCATACCACTCCTAATAGTGCATTTCACATCTGATGTCACCAAATACCACTCACAAAACCGCATGTCTCATTTTGTACCACTCCTAATGGATTCCCCATCTAATGTCATCGACCCCTCCCAACACAGGCTGTCTTCATTGAATGCTACATACCACATCCAAATGTGAATTCCCCATCTAATGTCACTGACCACTCCTGACACTGGCTGCCCTCATTGAATACTGCATTACAATCCTAATAGAGGATTACCCATTATAATGTCACTGAGTACTCCTGACACTGTCTCCCCTCTTTGAAGGATTCATACCACTCCTAATTGTGGATTTCCCCATCTAATGCCACCGGCCACTCCCGACACTGGCTCGCTCAGTGAATGCTACATACCAGTCCTAATAGAGTATTCCCCCATCTAATGTCACCAACCAGTCCCAACAAGGGATGCCCTCATTGAATGCTACATACCACTCCTAATTGTGGATTCCCCATCTAATGTCACCAACCACTCACAAAACTGCATGCACTTGTTTTGTACCTCTTCTAGTGGGTCTCCCATCTACTATCACCAAACACTCATGAAAATATATGCACACATTGCATTACACTCCTGGCAGTGTATTCCTCAGTCTATAGTTACCAGCCGCTCACAAAACTTTATGCCCTCATTGAATGTTACATACCACTGCTAATAGATGATTCCCCCATCTCATGTCACCATCCACTCCTGACACAGGCTGGCCACATTGAATAGTACAAACCACTCCTAATTGTGTATTCCCCATCTAATGTCACTCACCAGTCCTAACACTGGCTGCCCTCATTGAATGCTACATACAACTCCTAATTGTGGATTCTGTGAGGGTGCAGAAGTAAACATGGGACACAGAGGTGACATTTTTCTGGTTATTGAAAGGAAATAAAGTCAAACCCTATCTGTCCCTATAATTAAGAGGAGTTTCCCTGCCTCATACAAAACTCAGGATAGCGTCAGAATATCCATCAAAAGAAAGATAGTCCACTATCCTATGTACCAAACCTATTTCTGGCCCTAACATTTCAAACAAAAACTATAATACTAGCTTCACCCTGATTCCAGAAAGGTGGATCCTTCCTTCTGGATGTGACTATTGGGGAGGCTTCTTCTCCTCCCTGTCGTCACTAGACCTTTTGATATAGTTTGGGAGTCTCCTTTTTCCCCTGGTCATTACTAGGCCTTTAAAGGTAATTTCACACAGATATAGGGCGAGGTACCCCTTCCCCATGTGCTCTTAGACAACTCTTTGCAGTTCCACAAAGATGGAGGAAATATGACTTCCTTCCCCAATCCTTTTCTCTGGCTCTCTTTTAGTATTCCTAATGATGTCTGTGGATTTGCCAGAGGATATCTTTTTCCTCCCCTCGTCTTCTCTTTTCTTTCACAAAAGGGTAGCTCTCTCCCCTTGGACTTCTACTCCACTTGTGGGGGTTACAGACCCTTCTCTCAGGTGTACAATACATCTCAATCAGGCCCGGTTCACTAGCTTTCCAGATACTGTTTTACACATAAAGTTCTATGAAATTCTTCCAAGTACTGGTACGAGGAAGATGCTGACTCATGTACTCAGCACCTGACCATGGACTAATCCCAATGGACGCACAGAACGCAACTCACAGTACTGCACTACTGTTAAAAGATGCTAGCCCAAATGCTGTCTATCCAAACCTTGTACAGCGCTACGCTGCTCTCGAGCTTGGTCCAAAGCTTAAACAGTAAAATAAAATAATTGAATGCTAAGAACCCCGCCTGATAATAGATTCCTCCATCTAATGTTGCAGAACACTCCTGATACTGATTGCCCTCAATGAATGCCACACACCACTCCTGATAGTGGATTCCACATCTAATGTCACTGATTACTCACAACAAAGGAAGTACTCATTGAATGCTATATACCACTCCGGATATTGGATTCCTCAATCCTAATGTGGCCAAACACTGTATGCTCTCACTGAATATTACAAACCATTCCCGACAATGATTTCCCTCAATGAATGCCACATGCCACTCCTGACAGCAAATTCCTCACTTCAGTTTCAAAACCACTCTCGACACTGGCTGCCCTCAATGAATGCCACAAAC
The DNA here is from genome assembly GCF_040938575.1 of Ambystoma mexicanum. Classification (NCBI taxonomy): domain Eukaryota; kingdom Metazoa; phylum Chordata; class Amphibia; order Caudata; family Ambystomatidae; genus Ambystoma; species Ambystoma mexicanum. The sequence goes on from NC_090932.1 coordinate 1,579,028,772, forward strand.
CACTCCTGACAGTAAATTCTTCACATCATCTTCAAGACCGCTCTCGACACTGGCGGCCCTCAAAGAATGCCATATGCCACTCCTGACAGCAAATTCCTCACATCAATTTCAAGACCACTCTCGACACTGGCTGCCCTCAATGAATGCCACATACCACTCCTGACAGTAAATTCCTCACATCAATTTCATGACCACTCTCGAAACTTGCAGCCCTCAATGAATGCCACATACCTTTCAAGACCACTCTCGAGACTGCCTGCCCTCAGTGAATGCCACATACCACTCCTGACAGTAAATTCCTCACATCACTTTCAAGATCACTATCGACACTCGCGGCCCTCATTGAATGCCACATACCACTCCTGACAGTAAATTGCTCACATCAATTTCAAGACCACTCTCGACACTCGATGCCCTCAATGAATGCCACATACCACTCCTGACAGTAAATTTCCCACATCAATTTCAAGACCACTCTTGACAATGGCGGGCCTCAATGAATGCCACATACCACCTCTGGCAGTAAACTCCTCACATCAATTTCAAGGCCACTCTCGGCACTGGATGCCCTCAATGAATGCCACATACCACTCCTGACAGTAAATTTCCCACATGAATTTCAAGACCACTCTCGACACTGGCTTCCCTCAATGAATGCCACATACCACTCCTGACAGTAAATTCCTCACATCAATTTCAAGACCACTCCTGACACTGGATGCCCTCATTGAATGCTACATATCTCTCTGGATAGGCTCCATGTGAAAAGCTTGCTGCCAAAAAGGCTGTTTTCACAAACAATGACAGCAATAAGACCATTCAAGAGGAGCAGGGCACACCCCTGCAACCCCATCTCCCCTTGTGCAGCATAATGGAGACACTTTTACTGGGTCAGACCACAGCCTTTTTGTTGCGATTTTCTTTTGTAAAAATGACCTTTTGGGGGGCGACCTTTTCACTGGACACCTCTGGATAGTAGTTTTCCTATCTAAGGTCACAGCATACTCACAACAAAGGATACTATATACCACTCCTGACACTAGATTTCCCATCTGAAGTCACCAACTCTGTAGGCCGTCATTGACTGCTACATACCACTTCTGAGAGTGGGTTCCGCCATTGAATGTCACCGACCACTCCTGGCACTGGATGTCCTCAATGAATGCTACAGACCACTCCTGATACATTGAATGTGACCTACTACTCCCAGCGCTGGATGCCCTCCTTGACGGGAGCTTACCTCTCCTAATCGCAGAATCTCCAATTGAACCTCCCTATTCAAATGCCTCCCAGGGAATGTCACATACCACAAACCACCCAGATGACTACATACCCCCATGGAATGAGACCTACCATTTCAGATGACTGAACTCGAAGCTCCCACCGATGAAATCAGCATCTGGCGCTAATCAGGCTCCAGTTTTTATAGGAAAGCTTTGAGGTTGCTTAGAGTGCCAATTGCCCAGCTACTGAAACACTCCAGGACCTCCCCTAATTACTTAAAACATCTAAGAGTCGATATTCTGGATGCTCTCCCAGCTCTAGTTCCGTTCGGTTTGCCATTATAGTCCTAGGATTGATGAGTCAGCGTCCTCTGTAATGGGTGACTGTGCACAGACTTGCACTATCCGATAACCATTGGCAAGAGGGGGAGTGTGGACTGTCCCAAGTCCAGCCAGTGGGCCAGGGGGTTTCAGTGTGGAAATAGAGAGATGCGGAACCCCTGGCGGTGCCTCCTGGATTATGCTGCATAGCCCCCTGCCCCTTCACCACCCCACCTGTAGGGTCTGGAGTACGTACCCCCAATGACAACACACACACACACTTGTGTAATAAATCACGTTTGCGCCTTGCCATGGATATTGCAGCTGCTGTTACAAATGATTGGATTCAATTAATTTCGGGTGGAAAATGAGTTTATCCCTCGTACTGCAGGGCCTGCTGCACCCTATTGCCCGTGTGCTCTTGAGGCGTTCCTTGCCTAGTTGTGCTATCTATCAAACGTAACACAAATTGTGACTCAAGGTAAAAGGAACTGGCTACCGCATGCAGGGTTGAACTTGGATATAAATAGGCCTGGACACCAATATTAAAATGTTAAAAGGTGGTTCCATTTCAATGCACTCTAAGTGTTCCCTAAACAAGCACTTGCCCAAAATGAACTCTCAATTGCCCAGTGGAGTAAAGAAAACCCCCAGATGCTGATTTGATTACGGCACAAGAAGGGGATCCGATTATTGGGGAAATTATATGGGGAAATTCACTGTTAGGAGTGGTATGTAACATTCAATGAGGGCATCTAGTGTCAGGAGTGGTTGGTGACAAAAGATGGGGAATTCAGTATTAGAAGTGGCATGTAGCATTCAATGAGTGTAGCCAGTGTTGGGAGGGGTCGATGACATTAGATGGGGAAATCACACAAACAAACCACACCTGCGAACACTCTTCATAACCAAATATTAGTAATTTCACTTGGACACCTTCTCCAGCTCTCCTGTGCGCTCCCATCCCTTTTTGCATTTGAGGGCATCCTTAAGTGCTACATCAGCAAACTAAGGTTGATACTGCTTTATTTTCTGCTCTTCTTGCTTGTCCTCATTCTAAGTTGACCAGTGCGGTAATAATGTGCCGGTAATAACGTTTACCGGCAGGTCACCACACCAGCCAACTACAAGTGTGCTGATGGGGCATCTGATTTACCTCCAGTTAGGAGCTGGAGGCAAGTCAGGCTCTTTACTGTCAAAAATCGCCAGCATTACCATCCTCTCAGGAGACTACGATAAAGACTCCACCAAACTCAATAATATCTATCAGATGATCCAAACGTGGATGGCTCAACATGAACTTTGCCTAAATGATGAGAAAACTGAGTTACTACTGGTTGGCACCCAAACGTGTCTCAAAAAACTTGATCCAAAATACAAAACCTTCACAATAGACGGGAACACTATCACTGTCTCGAAAGAGGTTAAGCTCTTTGCCGTGTACCTGGACTCCTCACTAACCCTATTGAGACAAGTCAACGCAACTATCTCATCAGCAGGCTATACGGCCAAGCTCATCAATGCATGTAGACTTTACCTCTCACTCGACAGTTGCAAAACTCTAGCTAGAGCCCTCATCCTGTCCAAACTCGACTACTAGAATATCCTCGAACAGTAGCATTAAACAACTTCAGGTCACCAAAAATAACGTCCATCGAGCTGCCTTAAATATCCCTAGGAGAGAGCACATCTCTGAAACGTGACGCAAAGCACACTGGCTGCCGATCCAGAACAGAATTAGATTCAAAACCATGGCAATCACCCATAAATGCCTCACCAATACGGCCCGCAAATACCTCACCAACCTGCTCACACCAACCCAAACAACTAAAGCCACACGCGCCTCCAGGGCCTATCTCCTCACTGTGCCCAAATTCAAAAGAACCAAAGACGGGGGGTGCAGCTTCCCTGTAGTAGCGGCAAAATACTGGAATACCCTCCCACTAGCCAATGACCCAACCCATTCTTCATTCCGTAGAAAACCTAAAACTTGACTCCTAACATTCAAATGGTAGTACTCTTACTCCCATCCTACTCCATAGAAAAGCGATTTCCAACTGTTGCCGGCACTCATAATCTGGTGGTAATACCGCCAGACTGAGTGCCGTTAACGGTAATACAGTTTGGTGGTATCCTGTCGGATTTACCCGTGGGATACAACCAAACTTGTAATGACCCCAACACTGTCTAATCCAGTCACTGAGTATCGACCTTGCCTCTCGTCTCATCGCCCTCCGCCTTTTGGATTAAAGAATTTGTTATAAAAGTTTCCAGTATGTTTTTCCTCACCGTTAAAATATGATGCATATGTTAGGATTTTGTCATGTTATGCGAATTTTGATTCCATGTGTTTCTACTACTGCATTCTCAATTACCCCACCTGCCCCTCCCACCTCACCTATTCACCTAGCCTTGCCCCATCATCAATACCATAGTGCCTCACCCAAACACCCTCTGCATTTTCACATCAAAAATGCACAGATAAAAATGGTCGTTAAAGTACTGTGGCAAAACATTTTGTCTTTAAAAAAACTGCATACCCTACTTTTAATTCCTACACATGGACAAATGTGCTTTTCTCCGGTGATAATGCCTCATTATGGGTTTGGCGGCAGCCGTGCCTGTAACAAAGGCACGGCTGTCGCCAAACCCGTGATTTTACCGGCACCCGCAAATGGGCAATTACCAGGTCATGCCGAGTTCGGCGGGCCCGGTACTTGCCCATTTGCGGGTGCCGGGAATAAGGGACTCCCCATCCCTATTTGGCCCCATAGGGCTGAATGGGAATGGGGAGCTTGGATGCAGCGGCACCGTTGTTAAAATTGCCGGTGTATCCGCGAGATGTGCTTGCGGGTTCCCGCACTGCACGCCAGGTCGGACCTGGCGGGCAGAGCGAGACCCGCGAGCACAACTCATAGTATGGTGGTACGGTAGCGACAGTGCCTGTAGCGATACAAGCCCCATTGTTGCCTTACCGCCATACTCATAATGAGGCCTGTTTCCTAAATCCTCCTTAGAGGTACTGCACTTGCTACTTCCTCTTGTACAGTGTAATATGGCGTCACTTTGAAAAGAATTTGCGGCCTCCTTTGGTGCCCAGTTGACCCCTGCTCTTATACCCTCACCTTAGTTGTGTATCATTACCAGGCTGGCAGCAATATCCTGAACATGTGTTAATAAGTCATAGAGATGCCCCGACAGCAGTGTGCAGTATAACTCACCCGATGGATATTTTCCAAAGGCACATGTACGTCACCATTCAACAAATCTGTCACTTTCTTTCACCCTGTCAGGTGACAATGTGGAATTATAGTTTCAGGAATGACAGAAGCTGTAAAAGGGCAGGTGATGTTATGTGTCTGTGTGGTTAGTGAATGACAAATAAGGACAGCCCTCAGGGGCACCGTGCTTGCCTAGGAAGCAAGATGACACGAGGCAACACAGGTCGATCCCCAGGTCTGCGCTTAGAAAACCTCTGGGTATTAAGCGCGTTATATATAACCTATCATATCATATCATCCACAGGATTGCATAAAAGCTTCCCAGGGACCAATTCTCGAAACAGAGGGGGTAGACATGGGATCAATGATTTATTGATCACTTGTGCAAAAGCCAGTGTACACGGGCTAAAGTTGTGCTCGGTGGAAGGTTCCCATTATTGTTTTTGTTAAATTTCCATTGAGCAGCGTTTTCTCGATTAGTGATGTTGGTGCACACATTTTTGTTACGTTCATGCTTGTTTTCGCTTTTAAGGACTTCCTGCATCTGTAACATTCATTCTACGGGCTGCAGAATGTGATCGTTGATGTCCCATTGGAGAGCTGTTTCCCAAGCTGTCATATTGGCCCTATTATTTTGTTTGCCTCCAGTATTGTTTTCACGTCGACTTGCCCATTGTTGCTCAGTCATATTTGTCCAACGTATACGCTGAGCTTCGTTTCTCCGGTGTTTAACGTTTTCTGCATCTACATGTGTTAAAATTCTCTTCAGAGGCATCGTGGAGGAGTGATATGCTGAAAATGCATGTATTTACAGAAAGCCCACTGTATGGGGAGAAAAGTAATTTATTTTGTCAGAGAAATATGAATTTCTGTTTTTTGTAAAATGTATATATTTTGTTATTGTAATATTTTCATTGTCGCAGGACGTTATCAGTGAGATACAGAAGATACAGTAGGTTTCCATTCACACAGTAGGATCACAAGATATACTAAGGCAACAGCTACCTCTAGCGGTGACAAGAGGCAAAGCAGGCAGTCTCTACTCTGCATGACTGCATCAGACAAACATACACCTGGCCTTTTATTATATTGTAAGAAGAATCAAAACAAGAGAACAACCAAGTTCTCGTTTCTTTCACCACTGAATGCAGTGACTCAGTAATGAACTCTGCACTGCGCACATGTATGAGATCAACAATGGCGGCCACAATGACAAACACGCATTGGCAAAGCAAATAGTTTTGCTTTTGCTGCTGTTATTTTCAATTTACATTTATAGGCACCCGGGTGCAAGGAGGAGAGTGCAACATTTCAATGGAGCATGTGAGAATAGAGCAATGGAGGAAAAGATTGAGAGAGGGTGCCATTTATGATGAGCAAGAGGAAATATGAGTGAGAAAGGTTGAGGGGAAGAAATAAAGTGAGAGTCTGAAAGGAAGCATAAGAAGTAGGGTGGGTAGGTGGTGGTAGACAGGGGGGAGGTTTGTAGAGAGTGGAGGTAGGGTGGGAAGGTGGGGGTGGACAGAGTGGAGATAGGGTGGGAATGGGTAGAGGGGGTGGGGGTAGGGATAGTGGAGGTAGGATGCGTGGGTGTAGAGAGTGGGGTGGAGTGGGTGGGTTTTTGGGATAGTTTAATGGGAGGGCTAGAGTGAGGTGGGTAGATGGTGTAGAGGGGGGTTGGGTGGGGTTATAGAGAGGGGGTAGGGTGGGTGGAAGTAGAGACAGTGGGGCTATGGTGGGTGGAGGTAGAAGGATTTTGCCATTCCTAATAGTGGATTCCCCCATCTATCGTCACCAACCACTCACAAAACTAGATGCCCTCCCTAAATGCTACATACAACTCCTAATAGTGAATTCCTCTATCTAATGGCTTCAACCACTCCCAAGACTGGCTTCCCTCATTGAATCCTATAAGCCACTGCTATTAGAGGATTCCCCCACATAATGTCATTGCCCACTCCTGACACTGGATTCCCTCAATGAATGTTACATGCCACTCCTAATAGTGGTTTCCAACATTTAAAGTCCCCGACCACTCCCAACACTGGATGGCCTCATTGAATGCTACATACCACTCCTAATAATAGATTCCGCCATCTAATGTCACTGACTTCTCTCAGCACTGGCTGCCCACTTTGAAGGATAAATACCACTCCTAATAGTGGATTTCCCCATCTAATGTCATCGACCCCTCCCAACACTGGCTGCACTCATTGAATGCTACATGCCACTTCTAATACTGAATTCCCCATCTTTTGTCACCAACCACTCCTGACACTAGATGCCCTCATTGAATGTTACATACCACTCCTAACAGTGAATTTCCCCATATAATGTCACTGACCAGTCTGAATACTGGCTGCCCTCTTTGAAGGATGCATACCACTCCTAATAGTGCATTTCACATCTGATGTCACCAAATACCACTCACAAAACCGCATGTCTCATTTTGTACCACTCCTAATGGATTCCCCATCTAATGTCATCGACCCCTCCCAACACAGGCTGTCTTCATTGAATGCTACATACCACATCCAAATGTGAATTCCCCATCTAATGTCACTGACCACTCCTGACACTGGCTGCCCTCATTGAATACTGCATTACAATCCTAATAGAGGATTACCCATTATAATGTCACTGAGTACTCCTGACACTGTCTCCCCTCTTTGAAGGATTCATACCACTCCTAATTGTGGATTTCCCCATCTAATGCCACCGGCCACTCCCGACACTGGCTCGCTCAGTGAATGCTACATACCAGTCCTAATAGAGTATTCCCCCATCTAATGTCACCAACCAGTCCCAACAAGGGATGCCCTCATTGAATGCTACATACCACTCCTAATTGTGGATTCCCCATCTAATGTCACCAACCACTCACAAAACTGCATGCACTTGTTTTGTACCTCTTCTAGTGGGTCTCCCATCTACTATCACCAACCACTCATGAAAATATATGCACACATTGCATTACACTCCTGGCAGTGTATTCCTCAGTCTATAGTTACCAGCCGCTCACAAAACTTTATGCCCTCATTGAATGTTACATACCACTGCTAATAGATGATTCCCCCATCTCATGTCACCATCCACTCCTGACACAGGCTGGCCACATTGAATAGTACAAACCACTCCTAATTGTGTATTCCCCATCTAATGTCACTCACCAGTCCTAACACTGGCTGCCCTCATTGAATGCTACATACCACTCCTAATTGTGGATTCTGTGAGGGTGCAGAAGTAAACATGGGACACAGAGGTGACATTTTTCTGGTTATTGAAAGGAAATAAAGTCAAACCCTATCTGTCCCTATAATTAAGAGGAGTTTCCCTGCCTCATACAAAACTCAGGATAGCGTCAGAATATCCATAAAAAGAAAGATAGTCCACTATCCTATGTCCCAAACCTATTTCTGGCCCTAACATTTCAAACAAAAACTATAATACTAGCTTCACCCTGATTCCAGAAAGGTGGCTCCTTCCTTCTGGATGTGACTATTGGGGAGGCTTCTTCTCCTCCCTGTCGTCACTAGACCTTTTGATATAGTTGGGGAGTCTCATTTTCCCCTGGACATTACTAGGCCTTTCAAGGTAATTTCGCACAGATGTAGGGGGAGGTCCCCCTTCCCCATGTGCGCTTAGACAACTCTTTACAGTTCCACAAAGATGGAGGAAATATGACTTCCTTCCCCAATCCTTTTCTCTGGCTCTCTTTTAGTATTCCTAATGATGTCTGTGGATTTGCCAGAGGATATCTTTTTCCTCCCCTCGTCTTCTCTTTTCTTTCACAAAAGGGTAGCTCTCTCCCCTTGGACTTCTACTCCACTTGTGGGGGTTACAGACCCTTCTCTCAGGTGTACAATACATCTCAATCAGGCCCGGTTCACTAGCTTTCCAGATACTGTTTTACACATAAAGTTCTATGAAATTCTTCCAAGTACTGGTACGAGGAAGATGCTGACTCATGTACTCAGCACCTGACCATGGACTAATCCCAATGGACACACAGAACGCAACTCACAGTACTGCACTACTGTTAAAAGACGCTAGCCCAAATGCTGTCTATCCAAACCTTGTACAGCGCTACGCTGCTCTCGAGCTTGGTCCAAAGCTTAAACAGTAAAATAAAATAATTGAATGCTAAGAACCCCGCCTGATAATAGATTCCTCCATCTAACGTTGCAGAACACTCCTGATACTGATTGCCCTCAATGAATGCCACATACCACTCCTGATAGTGAATTCCCCACATCAGTTTCAAGACCACTCCCAACATTGGATGCCCTAATTGAATGCTACACACCACTCCTGATAGTGGATTCCACATCTAATGTCGCTGATTAGTCACAACAAAGGAAGTACTCATTGAATGCTATATACCACTCTGGATATTGGATTCCTCCCACCTAATGTGGCCAAACACTGTATGCTCTCACTGAATATTACAAACCATTCCCGACAATGATTTCCCTCAATGAATACCACATGCCACTCCTGACAGTAAATTCTTCACATCATCTTCAAGACCGCTCTCGACACTGGCGGCCCTCAAAGAATGCCATATGCCACTCCTGACAGCAAATTCCTCACATCAATTTCAAGACCACTCTCGACACTGGCTGCCCTCAATGAATGCCACATACCACTCCTGACAGTAAATTCCTCACATCAATTTCATGACCACTCTCGAAACCTGCGGCCCTCAATGAATGCCACATACCTTTCAAGACCACTCTCGACACTGCCTGCCCTCAGTGAATGCCACATACCACTCCTGACAGTAAATTCCTCACATCAATTTCAAGATCACTATCGACACTCGCGGCCCTCATTGAATGCCACATACCACTCCTGACAGTAAATTGCTCACATCAATTTCAAGACCACTCTCGACACTCGATGCCCTCAATGAATGCCACATACCACTCCTGACAGTAAATTTCCCACATCAATTTCAAGACCACTCTTGACAATGGCGGGCCTCAATGAATGCCACATACCACCCCTGGCAGTAAACTCCTCACATCAATTTCAAGGCCACTCTCGGCACTGGATGCCCTCAATGAATGCCACATACCACTCCTGACAGTAAATTTCCCACATGAATTTCAAGACCACTCTCGACACTGGCTTCCCTCAATGAATGCCACATACCACTCCTGACAGTAAATTCCTCACATCAATTTCAAGACCACTCCTGACACTGGATGCCCTCATTGAATGCTACATATCTCTCTGGATAGGCTCCATGTGAAATGCTTGCTGCCAAAAAGGCTGTTTTCACAAACAATGACAGCAATAAAACCATTCAAGAGGAGCGGGGCACACCCCTGCAACCCCATCTCCCCTTGTGCAGCATAATGGAGACACTTTTACTGGGTCAGACCAAAGCCTTTTTGTTGCGATTTTCTTTTGTAAAAATGACCTTTCGGGGGGCGACCTTTTTCACTGGACACCTCTGGATAGTGGTTTTCCTATCTAAGGTCACACCATACTCACAACAAAGGATACTATAAACCACTCCTGACACTAGATTCCCCATCTGAAGTCACCAACTCTGTAGGCCGTCATTGACTGCTACATACCACTCTTGACACTAGGTTCCGCCATTGAATGTCACCGACCACTCCTGGCACTGGATGTCCTCAATGAATGCTACAGACCACTCCTGATACATTGAATGTGACCTGCTACTCCCAGCGCTGGATGCCCTCCTTGACAGGAGCTTACCTCTCCTAATCGCAGAATCTCCAATTGAACCTCCCTATTCAAATGCCTCCCAGGGAATGTCACATACCACAAACCACCCAGATGACTACATACCCCCATGGAATGAGACCTACCATTTCAGATGACTGAACTCGAAGCTCCCACCGATGAAATCAGCATCTGGCGCTTATCAGGCTTCAGTTTTTATAGGAAAGCTTTGAGCTTGCTTAGAGTGCCAATTGCCCAGCTACTGAAACACTCCAGGACCTCCCCTAACTACTTAAAACATCTAAGAGTCGATATTCTGGATGCTCTCCCAGCTCTAGTTCCGTTCGGTTTGCCATTATAGTCCTAGGCTTGATGAGTCAGCGCCCTCTGTAATGGGTGACTGTGCACAGACTTGCACTATCCGATAACCATTGGCAAGAGGGGGAGTGTGGACTGTCCCAAGTCCAGCCAGTGGGCCAGGGGGTTTCAGTGTGGAAACAGAGAGATGCGGAACCCCTGGCGGTGCCTCCTGGATTATGCTGCATAGCCCCCTGCCCCTTCACCACCCAACCTGTAGGGTCTGGAGTACGTACCCCCAATGACAACACACACACACACTTGTGTAATAAATCATGTTTGCGCCTTGCCATGGATATTGCAGCTGCTGTTACAAATGATTGGATTCAATTAATTTCGGGTGGAAAATGAGTTTATCCCTCGTACTGCAGGGCCTGCTGCACCCTATTGCCCGTGTGCTCTTGAGGCGTTCCTTGCCTAGTTGTGCTATCTATCAAACGTAACACAAATTGTGACTCGAGGTAAAAGGAACTGGCTACCGCATGCAGGGTTGAACATGGATATAAATAGGCCTAGACACCAATATTAAAATGTTAAAAGGTGGTTCCGTATCAATGCACTCTAAGTGTTCCCTAAACAAGCACTTGCCCAAAATGAACTCTCAATTGCCCAGTGGAGTAAAGAAAACCCCCAGATGCTGATTTGATTACGGCACAAAAAGGGGATCCGATTATTGGGGAAATTCACTGTTAGGAGTGGTATGTAACATTCAATGAGGGCATCTAGTGTCAGGAGTGGTTGGTGACAAAAGATGGGGAATTCAGTATTAGAAGTGGCATGTAGCATTCAATGAGTGTAGCCAGTGTTGGGAGGGGTCGATGACATTAGATGGGGAAATCACACAAGCAAACCACACCTGACAACACTCTTCATAACCAAATATTAGTAATTTCACTTGGACACCTTCTCCAGCTCCCCTGCGCGCTCCCATCCCTTTTTGCATTTGAGGGCATCCTTAAGTGCTACATCAGCAAACTGAGATTGATATTGCCTTATTTTCTGCTCTTCTTACTTGTCCTCATTCTAAGTTGACCAGTGCGGTAATAACGTGCCGGTAATAACGTTTACCGGCAGGTCACCACACCAGCCAACTACAAGTGTGCTGATGGGGCATCTGATTTACCTCCAGTTAGGAGCTGGAGGCAAGTCAGGCTCCTTACTGGCAAAAATCGCCAGCATTACCATCCTCTCAGGAGACTACGATAAAGACTCCACCAAACTCAATAATATCTATCAGATGATCCAAACGTGGATGGCTCAACATGAACTTTGTCTAAACGTTGAGAAAACTGAGTTACTACTGGTTGGCACCCAAACGTGTCTCAAAAAACTTGATCCAAAATACAAAACCTTCACAATAGACGGGAACACTATCACCGTCTCGAAAGAGGTTAAGCCCTTTGCCGTGTACCTGGACTCCTCACTAACCCTATTGAGACAAGTCAACGCAACTATCTCATCAGCAGGCTATACGGCCAAGCTCATCAATGCATGTAGACTTTACCTCTCACTCGACAGTTGCAAAACTCTAGCTAGAGCCCTCATTCTGTCCAAACTCGACTACTAGAGTATCCTCGAGCAGTAGCATTAAACAACTTCAGGTCACCCAAAATAACGCCCATCGAGCTGCCTTAAATATCCCCAGGAGAGAGCACATCTCTGAAACGTGACGCAAAGCACACTGGCTGCCGATCCAGAACAGAATTAGATTCAAAACCATGGCATTCACCCATAAATGCCTCACCAATACGGCCCGCAAATACCTCACCAACCTGCTCACACCAACCCAAACAACTAAAGCCACACGCGCCTCCAGGGCCTATCTCCTCACTGTGCCCAAATTCAAAAGAACCAAAGACGGGGGGTGCAGCTTCCCTGTAGTAGCGGCAAAATACTGGAATACCCTCCCACTAGCCAATGACCCAACCCATTCTTCATTCCGTAGAAAACCTAAAACTTGACTCCTAACATTCAAATGGTAGTACTCTTACTCCCATCCTACTCCATAGAAAAGCGATTTACAACTGTTGCCGGCACTCATAATCTGGTGGTAATACCGCCAGACTGAGTGCCGTTAACGGTAATACAGTTTGGTGGTATCCTGTCGGATTTACCCGTGGGATACCACCAAACTTGTAATGACCCCAACACTGTCTAATCCAGTCACTGAGTATCGACCTTGCCTCTCGTCTCATCGCCCTCCGCCTTTTGGATTAAAGAATTTGTTATAAAAGTTTCCAGTATGTTTTTCCTCACCGTTAAAATATGACGCATATGTTAGGATTTTGTCATGTTATGCGAATTTTGATTCCATGTGTTTCTACTACTGCATTCTCAATTGCCCCACCTGCCCCTCCCACCTCACCTATTCACCTAGCCTTGCCCCATTATCAATACCATAGTGCCTCACCCAAACACCCTCTGCATTTTCACATCAAAAATGCACAGATAAAAATGGTCGTTAAAGTACTGTGGCAAAACATTTTGTCTTTAAAAAAACTGCATACCCTACTTTTAATTCCTACACATGGACAAATGTGCTTTTCTCCGGTGATAATGCCTCATTATGGGTTTGGCGGCAGCCGTGCCTGTAACAAAGGCACGGCTGTCGCCAAACCCGTGATTTTACCGGCACCCGCAAATGGGCAATTACCGGGTCATGCCGAGTTCGGCGGGCCCGGTACTTGCCCATTTGCGGGTGCCGGGAATAAGGGACTCCCCATCCCTATTCGGCCCCATAGGGCTGAATAGGAATGGGGAGCTCGGATCCACCGGCACCGTTGTTAAAATTGCCGGTGTATCCGCGAGATGTGCTTGCGGGTTCCCGCACTGCACGCCAGGTCGGACCTGGCGGGCAGAGCGAGACCCGCGAGCACAACTCATAGTATGGCGGTACGGTAGCGACAGTGCCTGTAGCGATACAAGCCCCATTGTTGCCTTATCGCCATACTCATAATGAGGCCTGTTTCCTAAATCCTCCTTAGAGGTACTGCACTTGCTACTTCCTCTTGTACAGTGTAATATGGCGTCACTTTGAAAAGAATTTGCGGCCTCCTTTGGTGCCCAGTTGACCCCTGCTCTTATGCCCTCACTAGTTGTGTATCATTACCAGGCAGGCAGCAATATCCTGAACATGTGTTAATAAGTCATAAAGATGCCCCGACAGCAGTGTGCAGTATAACTCACCCGATGGATATTTTCCAAAGGCACATGTACGTCACCATTCAACAAATCTGTCACTTTCTTTCACCCTGTCAGGTGACAATGTGGAATTATAGTTTCAGGAATGACAGAAGCTGTAAAAGGGCAGGTGATGTTATGTGTCTGTGTGGTTAGTGAATGACAAATAAGGACAGCCCTCAGGGGCACCGTGCTTGCCTAGGAAGCAAGATGACACGAGGCAACACAGGTCGATCCCCAGGTCTGCGCTTAGAAAACCTCTGGGTATTAAGCGCGTTATATATAACCTATCATATCATATCATCCACAGGATTGCATAAAAGCTTCCCAGGGACCAATTCCCGAAACAGAGGGGGTAGACATGGGATCAATGATTTATCGATCACTTGTGCAAAAGCCAGTGTACACGGGCTAAAGTTGTGCTCGGTGGAAGGTTCCCATTATTGTTTTTGTTAAATTTCCGTTGAGCAGCGTTTTCTTGATTAGTGATGTTGGTGCACACATTTTTGTTAGGTTCATGCTTGTTTTCGCTTTCAAGGACTTCCTGCATCTGTAACATTCATTCTACGGGCTGCAGAATGTGATCGTTGATGTCCCGTTGGAGAGCTGTTTCCCAAGCTGTCATATTGGCCCTATTATTTTGTTTGCCTCCAGTATTGTTTTCACGTCGACTTGCCCATTGTTGCTCAGTCATATTTGTCCAACATATACGTTGAGCTTCGTTTCTCCGGTGTTTAACGTTTTCTGCATCTACATGTGTTAAAATTCTCTTCAGAGGCATCGTGGAGGAGTGATATGCTGAAAATGCATGTATTTACAGAAAGCCCACTGTATGGGGAGAAAAGTAATTTATTTTGTCAGAGAAATATGAATTTCTGTTTTTTGTAAAATGTATATATTTTGTTATTGTAATATTTTCATTGTCGCAGGACGTTATCAGTGAGATACAGAAGATACAGTAGGTTTCCATTCACACAGTAAGATCACAAGATATACTAAGGCAACAGCTTCCTCTAGCGGTGACAAGAGGCACAGCAGGCAGTCTCTACTGTGCATGACTGCATCAGACAAACATTCACCTGGCCTTTTATTATATTGTAAAATGAATCAAAACAAGAGAACAACCAAGTTCTCGTTTCTTTCACCACTCAATGCAGTGACTCAGTAATGAACTCTGCACTGCGCGCATGTCTGAGATCAACAATGGCGGCCACAATGACAAACACGCATTGGCAAAGCAAATAGTTTTGCTTTTGCTGCTGTTATTTACAATTTGCATTTATAGGCACCCAGGTGCAAGGAGGAGAGTGCAACGTTTCAATGGAGCATGTGAGAATAGAGTAATGGAGGAAAAGATTGAGAGAGGGTGCATTTATGATGGGAAAGAGGAAATATGAGTGAGAAAGGTTGAGGGGAAGAAATAAAGTGAGAGTCTGAAAGAAAGCATAAGAAGTAGGGTGGGTAAGTGGTGGTAGAGAGGGGGAGGTTTGTAGAGAGTGGAGGTAGGGTGGGAAGGTGGGGGTGGACAGAGTGGAGGTAGGGTGGGAATGGGTAGAGGGGGTGGGGTAGAGATAGTGGAGGTAAGATGCGTGGGTGTAGAGAGTGGGGTGGAGTGGGTGGGTTTTTGGGATAGTTTAATGGGAGGGCTAGAGTGAGGTGGGTAGATGGTGTAGAGGGGGGTTGGGTGGGGTTATAGAGAGGGGGTAGGGTGGGTGGAAGTAGAGACAGTGGGGCTATGGTGGGTGGAGGTAGAAGGATTTTGCCATTCCTAATAGTGGATTCCCCCATCTATCGTCACCAACCACTCACAAAACTAGATGCCCTTCCTAATTGCTACATACAACTCCTAATAGTGAATTCCTCTATCTAATGTCTTCAACCACTCCCAAGACTGGCTTCCCACATTGAATGCTATAAGCCACTCCTATTAGAGGATTCCCCCACATAATGTCATTGCCCACTCCTGACACTGGATTCCCTCAATGAATGTTACATGCCACTCCTAATAGTGGATTCCAACATTTAAAGTCTCCGACCACTCCCAACACTGGATGGCCTCATTGAATGCTACATACAACTCCTAATAATAGATTCCGCCATCTAATGTCACTGACTTCTCTCAGCACTGGTTGCCCACTTTGAAGGATAAATACCACTCCTAATAGTGGATTTCCCCATCTAATGTCATCGACCCCTCCCAACACTGGCTACACTCATTGAATGCTACATGCCACTCCTAATACTGAATTCCCCATCTTTTGTCACCAACCACTCCTGACACTGGATGCCATCATTGAATGTTACATACCACTCCTAATAGTGGATTCCCCATCTAATGTCATCGAAATCTCCCAATAGTGGCTTTCCTCATTGAATACTGCATACCACTCCTAACAGTGAATTCCCCCATATAATGTCACTGACCAGTCCAAATACTGGCTGCCCTCTTTGAAGGATACATACCACTCCTAATAGTGCATTTCTCATCTAATGTCACCAGAAGCCATGCACAAAACTGCATGTGCTCATTTTGTACCACTCATAATGGATTCCCCCATCTAATGTCATCGACCCCTCCCAACACAGGCTGTCCTCATTGAATGCTACATACCACTCCCAAATGTGAATTCCCCATTTAATGTCCCTGAGCACTCCTGACACTCTCTGCCCACATTGAAAAATGCATACCAATCTTAATTGTGGATGTCCCCTTCAAATGTCACCGACCATTCCTGCCACTGGCTGCCCTCATTGAATACTACATTACAATCCTAATAGAGGATTCCCCATTCTAATGTCACTGACCGCTCCTGACACTGTCTGCCCTCTTTGAAGGATGCATACCACTCCTAATTGTGGATTTCCCCATCTAATGCCACCGGCCACTCCTGACACTGGCTCCTTCACTGAATGCTACATACCACTCATTATAGAGGATTCCCCCATATAATGTCACCAACTACTCCCAACACTGGATTGCCCCCATTGAATGCTACATGCCAGTCCTAATAGAGTATTCCCCCATCTAATGTCACTAACCAGTCCCAACACGGGATGACCTCATTGAATGCTACATACCACTCCTAATTGTGGACTCCCTATGTAATGTCACCAACCACTCCCAAAACCGCATGAACTCATTTTGCATCACTCCTAGTGGCCTTTCCCCTCTAAAGTCATCGGCCCCCTCCCAACACAGGCTTCCCTCATCGAATGCTACATACCACTCTTAATTGTGGATTCCCCATCTAATGTCACCAACCACTCACAAAACCACATGCATTTATTTTGTACCTCTTCTAGTGGGTCCCCCATCTACTGTCACCAAACACTCATGAAAATATATGCACACATTGCATACCACTCCTTACAGTGGATTCCTCAGTCTATTGTTACCAGCCATTCACAAAACTAGACACCCTCATTGATTGTTACATACCACTACTAATAGATGATTCCCCATCTCATGTCCCCAACCACTCCTGACACAGGCTGGCCACATTGAATAGTACAAACCACTCCTAATTGTGTATTCCCCATCTAATGTCACCGACCAGTCCTGACACTGGCTGCCCTCATTGAATGCTACATACCACTCCTAATTGTGGATTCTGTGAGGGTGCAGAAGTAAACATGGGACACAGAGGTGACATTTTTCTGGTTATTGAAACCCTATCTGTCCCTATAATTAAGAGGAGTTTCCCTGCCTCATACAAAACTCAGGATAGCGTCAGAATATCTGTCAAAAGAAAGGTAGTCCACTATCCTATGTCCCAAACCTATTTCTGACCCTCACACTTCAAAAGAAAACTATAATACTAGCTTCACCCTGATTCCAGAAAGGTGCCTCCTTCCTTCTGGATGCTTTAGGCAGTTTGTGACCATTGGGGAGGTCTTCTTCTCCCCCTGATCGTCACTAGACCTTTTAATAATAATAATAATTGAGCATTTATATAGCGCTACAAACCCTCAGGCATCTGAGCGCTGCTTATTATTGCCCACGGTGTGTGGTGCTCATTTATCGACCTTGGAAGGATGAAAGGTTGAGTTTGGCTCTGCCGGGATTTGAACCTGCATCAGCAGGGTCTGCACGGATATCAAAGCAGGCACTCCTACTCGCTGAGCTATCGGACCGGCTTTTGATATAGGTAGGCAGTTTGTTACTGTTGGGGAGTCACCTTTTTCCCCTCAGTGTTACTAGGCCTTTCAAGGTAGTTTCCCACAGATGTAGGGGGAGGTCCCTCTTCCCCATGTCTTTTTAGACAACTCTTTACAGTTCCACAAAGATGGGGGGAATATGTCTTCCTTCCCCAATCCTTTTCTCTGGCTCTCTTTTAGTATTCCTAATGATGTCCATGGTTTTGCCAGAGGATATCTTTTCGTCCCCTGGTCTTCTCTTTTCTTTCCCAAATGGGTAGCTCTCTCCCCTTGGTCTTCTCCTTCGCTTGTGGGGGTTCCAGACCCCTCTCTCAGGTGTACAATACCTCTCAATCAGGTCCGGTTCACTATCTTTCCAGATACTGTTTGAGACATACAGTTCAATGGAATTCTTCCAAGTACTGGTACGAGGAAGATGACGACTCGTGTACTCAGCACCTGACCATGTACTAATCCCAATAGACGCACAGAAAGCAACTGACAGTACTGCACTACTGTTAAAAGATGCTAGCCCAAATGCTGTCTATCCAAACCTTGTACAGCGCTACGGTGCTCTCGAGCTAGGTCCAATGCTTAAACAATAAAATAAAATAATTGAATGCTACTAACCCCGCCTGATAATAGATTCTTCCATCTAAAGTTGCAGAACACTCCTGATACTGTCTGCCCTCAATGAATGCCACATACCACTCCTGATAGTAAATTCCCCACATCAGTTTCAAGACCACTCCTGACACTGGATGTACTCATTGAATGCTACATACCACTCCTGATACTGGATTGCCCCATCTAATGTGGCCAAACACTCCTGACATTGGAGGCCCTCATTAAATGCGTTATATCACTCCTGACACTGGATTCCCCCACCTAAAGTCGCCAACACTGTGTGCCCTCATTGAATGCTACATACCACTCCTGACACTGGCTGGCCTCAATGAATGCCACATGCCACTCCTGAGAGCAAATTCCTCACATCAATTTCAAGACCAGTCTCGACACTCGCGGCCCTCTTCCCATGCAATTGCAGGATCTGAATGACACCAGGCCTAGTAGGATTGTTATCTTTCTTCCCATGTTCCCCCTCCCTTGCCTCATTGCGCCTTGAAACACTTGTGTATAGGCGCATTATAAATGCCATATCATATCATATCAATGAATGCCACATACGCCTCCTGACAGTAAATTCCTCACATCAATTTCAAGACCACTCTCGACACTAGCTGCCCTCAATGAATGCCACATACCACTCCTGACAGTAAAATCCTCACATCAATTTCAAGACCACTCTCGACACTGGCTGCCCTCATTGAATGCTACATATATCTGTGGATAGGCTCCATGTGAAAAGCTTGCAGCGAAAAAGGCTTTTTTCTCAAAAAATGGCAGCAATAAGGCCATTCAAGGGGAGCGGGGAACACCCCCGCAACTCCTGCTCCCCTTGTGAAGCATAATGGAGACAATTTTACCGGGTCAGACCACAGCCTGTTTGCTGTGATTTTCTTTTGCAAAAATGGCCTTTTTGGGGGTGACCTTTTTACTGCACACCTCTGAATAGTGGTTTCCCTATCTAATGTCACAGCCTACTCACAACAAAGGATACTATATACCACTCCTGACACTAGATTCCCCATCTAAAGTCACCAACTCTGCAGGCCCTCATTGACGGCTACATACCACTCCTGACACTGGGTTCCGCAATTGAATGTCACTGACCACTCCTGGCACTGGATGTCCTCAATGAATGCTACAGACCACTCCTGATACATTGAATGTGACCTGCCACTCCCAGCGCTGGATGCCCTCCTTGACGGCGGCTTACCACTCCTAATCGCTAAATCTCCAATTGAATCTCCCTATTCAAATGCCTCCCAGGGAATGTCATACCACAAACCACCCAGATGACTACATACCCCCATGGAATGAGACCTACCATTTCAGATGACTGAACTTGAAGCTCCCACCGATGAAATCAGCGTCTGCCTCTAATCAGGCTCCAGTTTTTATAGGAAAGCTTTGAGGTTGCTTAGAGTACCAATTGCCCAGCTACTGAAACACTCCAGGACCTCCACTAACTACTTGAAAAATCTAAGAGTCGATATTCTGGATGCTCTCCCAGCTCTAGTTCCGTTCGGTTTGCCATTATAGTCCTAGGCTTGATGAGTCAGCGTCCTCTGTAATGGGTGACTGCGCACAGACTTGCACTATCCGATAGCCAATGGCAAGAGGGGGAGTGTGGACTGTCCCAAGTCCAGTAAGTGGGCCAGGGGGTTTCAGTGTGGAAACAGGGAGGTGGGGAACCCCTGGCTGTGCCAGCTGGATTATGCTGCATAGCCCCCTGCCCCTTCACCACCCCACCTGTAGGGTCTGGAATACGTACCCACAATGACCACACACACACACACACACACACACACACTTGTGTAATAAATCACGTTTGCGCCTTGTCAGCTGCTGTTACAAATTACTGGATTCAATTAATTTCGAATGGTCACATGCTCACATGTCAGGCAGAGTGTACAATGGATTCTTATGGGGTTCGCCTGGTTTATGCTGGTGCTTAGAGCTGGCGGACCCATTGGGATCTCCATCATTTGCGCTGGCATGAAAATTTAATCTGGCGCAAATGCTGGAGCATTGGTATGTTAGAGAGTAATGGAGGCAGCGGAAACGCAAGATGCGTTCCGCCCCTCCTCTCTGCCATACAAATGATTAAATATGAGCCGTAACGTGAATTAATGGCCCAAAATCCTAACGCAAGGCTGTTACATCGTTCCTTTTTGTTACGTGATTATAGAACATGAGCCCCCCCAGTGCTTTCTTCAAAGCAGTCTTCTGAGAGTTAACAAATTAATTGGTGCTGTAAATGCACACTTGTGTAATAACAATCTCTTAACACGGTCTGCTGTCAGCCACTCAGTTTATAAGCACTATGCATGTCCTTCACTGAAGTTCTGATAAAAACATGCATTAGCAAAGCCAACAGCTTTTGCTTGTGTTATGCGTTTGCCAGGAACTGCTATTATATGCCCATCTGCTCCCACCATTTTTCAGCTGTAGGTGCTACCATCAATGGCCAGTTAATACCACTAAGGCAAGGCCTGAAAAATGCTTACACAAAAGCCAAAACTGTTGACATTGCCAATCCTTGCTTAAAACTGCATGCAGAATTTCCAAATTCCCCCATCTCAGACTTGTATTGGTCACATTTAAAGGGATGCTCTTTGGCTGCTATCCTGCATCATTTTGGCCATTGCGAAAGGATTGTGCTATTGCACACCTTCCTTTATAGCAGGGGTCAGAACCCTACCGCTCTTAAGATCTCTTGGGCTACAGTTCCCATGATCCCTCATCATTGACTAGGCTGGCTAGGGCTCATGGAAGTCGCAGTACACAGCATCGGGATAGCCAAACATTGCAGATCCCTGCTTTACCGGACAAAAGAATTTGTTATGCAAGGAGCAAGAAATATGTCTACCAGCTTTTAGGTGGAGTTAGAATTAGGGCAGTACTGGTGGTACCACCCAGCGTTGCATGGGTCTGTATCTGACACACGTGGGGCTCTACAAAAGCCTTGTTTATGTTTTATTGTGTCATAACATACTATTTTTGAAAAATTGAAAAATTGTCAATCTCCCAAAATTGCCTATACTGATAGCACAGGGCCGGCCCCCGCTCTGTGTAGGGTGAATGGGGGGGGTTGGTCAGATTTCACTATCGCCAGTACACCCCAGACTGGTATGCCGACCTCATCCAAAATTTCAGCCCACCAATTGTTGTGGGACTGGAGCCAACCATTGCAAAGTCGAAAATTTCCCGAAACCACTTATACTGATAGCACAGAGCCGGACCCCGCACTCTGCAAGGCGAATGGGTGGGGTTGATCAAATTTCACTATCGCCAGTACACCCCAGACTGGTATGCCGACCGTGGGCCAAAATGTCAGCCCACCAACTGTTATGAGGCTGGAGCCAACCCCAAACACACACATACACTTTCACAAATGTATACATATAGATTAAGAAACTGCATGAGGTAAATATTGCACTATTCATGTAGCGAGTATGGCTGCTAAAAAAGGCCCTATTAAAAATGCAATCTTTACCATTTCAGCCCTGCGTAAAATGAACTTCAGTGTCACATGAGCACCATGTGTCCAGTCTTGACCTTTCATTTTACAAATCTTTGATGTCAGGTGCTTCAACACAATTTGTTCAAATGAAGTTCTAAATGACTGCACCTGGCAGAATCCATTTGTTTTATAAAATGGAAGCCCAGGACAGGAAAGATGTGTCCCAGTTTAGATGATGTCCCCCAGCCAGCAGGATGCACTTGTATACAGCCTCATGGCGCGAGCCTAGCAACAAGGACGTTTGCAATGGTGTGTGTCCTGGCATTAGAGGTAATTCCCAAGACTTAATCTGGGGAAAGGCAGGTTCCGCCCTAGCAACTATGGGCTGGGTTGCTACTTAAGGCGATAATGTGCTCTGCCTTGAGGGAGTTGGAACTCCCTGACATGGGAGCAGGATTTAGGCTCTGCAGCAATGCTCTCATTGAGGGCGGGACAGGCGTACTTTGACCAGCCTGTTTTTGCATATGGTTTATGACCCATCCCTCTGTTGCTTAAGTAGCTTCCAGATTCAACGATGCAGATGTTGAGAAATACATAACCTACTCGTACAGCATTTACTTTTAGTTTTCAGGTATATTTAAGTTGCTGGTCAGAGCAGCTTCTTTACTGAGCGAACAAGCAATTTGTATGCACTCTGAATCCGGCTGTAATACTGCTGGACCGAGTGCCAGTATCAGTATTTCAGTTTGCTGGTATCCTGGCGGATTTACCACTACGGTACCGAAAAACTTGTAATGAAGCCCGGTCTCTTTGAAACAGGTGCTCAGCACTGTCAGTAGCTGCAGGACTGTCCTCAATAAATGGATTAATCACTATCACTAAAACTAATCATGAAATGTAGCTTTGCCACCTGACAGCTCTTAGCTGGAGGTAAGTCAGCAGGCACCTTACCAGCAAACTTGTAGTTGGTCGGTGTGGAAACATGCTGGTATGCATTACCAGCACGTTAATTCTGCACCAGCCAATAAGGCCATGTGTGTGGCAAATCCAAAATAAAACACTCCATCATCAGCTAAACACCAATGAGGCATCTGCAGGCCATTCCCGTCGTTAGTAAGAGAACAAGCACCACATGCTTGAGTTTTGATAGGCAAAAAT
This sequence comes from Ambystoma mexicanum, assembly GCF_040938575.1. Classification (NCBI taxonomy): domain Eukaryota; kingdom Metazoa; phylum Chordata; class Amphibia; order Caudata; family Ambystomatidae; genus Ambystoma; species Ambystoma mexicanum. The sequence continues at coordinate 1,579,052,159 of NC_090932.1, forward strand.
AAGAACTGTATACTACTGCATGTTGCTGTGGGATGTGTTTTTTCAGGATTTCTGGCCATTGGATGGTATGGGCAGTAGATTAGCCTGGTCTGGATTTGACCTGATAAAATTCAAGGTTTGGCCTAAACCATCAGATCCCTGATTATGGGCTGCAAACACTCTTCATAACCAAATATGAGTAATTTCACTTGGGGACCCTCTCCAGCTCCCCTGTGCGCTCTCGTTCCTTTTTGCATTTGAGGGCATTCTTAAGTGCTATATCAGCAAACTAAGATTGATGCTGTCTTCTTTTCTGCTCATCTTACTTGTCCTCATTACAATTTGACCAGTGCGGTAATAACGTGCCGGTAATAACCTTTACCAGCAGGTTACCACACCAGCCAACTACAAGTGTGCTGATGGGGCATCTGATTTACCTCCAGTTAGGAGTTGGGGGCAAGTCAAGCAGCTTACTAGCAAAAATCGCCTGTATTGCAATTGATATTACAGTATTACTGGCAGATTACGCAGATAACACGCAGATTCTTCTGCAACTCTCAGGAGACTATGATAGAGACTCCACCAAACTCAATGATATCTATGAGATGATCCAAGCGTGGATGGCTCAACATGAACTTTGTCCAAACGATGACAAAACTGAGGCTCTACTGGTTGGCACCCAAACGTGTCTTAAAAAACTTGACCCTAAATACAAAACCTTCACAATAGACGGGAACACTTTCACTATCTCGAAAGAGGTTAAAACCTTGGCCGTGTACCTGGACTCCTCACTAACCCTATTGAGACAAGTCAACACAACTATCTCATCAGCAGGCTATACGGCCAAGCTCATCAACGCATGTAGACCTTACCTCTCACCTGACAGTTGCATGACTCTAGTTAGAGCCCTCATCCTTTCCAAACTCGACTACTAGAATATCCTCCTGGCAGGCGTCTCGACCAGTAGCATTAAACAACTTCAGATCACCCAAAATAACGCCCATCGAGCTGCCTTAAATATCCCCAGGAGAGAGCACATCTCTGAAACGAGACGCAAAGCACACTACCTGCCAATCCAGTGTTTAAAGATGTGAAAGCAGGTGCTCTGTTACCAGTCTTTAGCTTCTCTTAATGCACGCTTTCATGACTTCATCAATCTTCAGGGTGGCTGAGATTCTTTGTTTTTTCAGGCGGGTCTGCATTTCTGTTTCAGGTGTGACAAGTTAATTAGCTCTGAGGATTCTGGTACTTGTATTTTTCGCACTGATTTTGCTGGCAGGTGACTGCAAAAAACTCCCTCCATAGCACACATTTTCCCCTTGATGGGGGTAGGAGGAAAGCCATGGTTGTGGCTCTCCAACGTAAGGCATGATGGCCCTGCTGCACTGCCTTGTGAGCCCGGACTCTTGGAACAATATTTAAAGATGTGAAGGCAGGCGCTCTGTTACCAGTCTTTAGCTTCTCCTCCTAATGCACGTTTTCATGACTTCATCAATCTTCAGGGTGGCTGAGTTTCTTTGTTTTTTCTGGCGGGTCTGCATTTCTGTTTCAGGTCTGACAAGTTAATTAATTCTGAGGATTCTGGTACTTGTATTTTTCGCACTTGATTTTGCTGGCAGGTGACTGCAAAAAACTCCCTCCATAGCACAAATTTTCTCCTTGATGGGGGTAGGAGGAAAGCCATGGTTGTGGCTCTCTAATGTAAGGCATGATGGCCCTGCTGCACTGCCTTGTGAGCCCGGACTCCTGGAACAATATTTAAAGATGTGAAGGCAGGCGCTCTGCTACCAGTCTTTAGCTTCTCCTCCATAGCACAAATCTTCCCCTTAATGGGGGGAGGGGGAAAGCCATGGTTGTGGCTCTCCAATGTAAGGCATGATGGCCCTGGGGGAAGATTTGTGCTATGGAGGAGAAGCTAAAGACTGGTAACAGAGCACTTGCCTTCACATCTTTAAACACGGGATCAGCAGCCAGTGTGCTTTGTGTCTCGTTTCAGAGATGTGCTCTCTCCTGGGGATATTTAAAGCAGCTCGATGGTCGTTATTTTGGGTGACCTGCCGATCCAGGACAGAATTTGAATCAAAACCATGGCAATCACCCATAAATGCCTCACCAATACGGCCCCCAAATACCTCACCAACCTGCTCACACCAACCCAAACAACTAAACCCACACGCGCCTCCGCGGCCTATCTCCTCACTGTGCCCAAATTCAAAAGAACCAAAGACGGGGGCGCAGCTTCCCTGTAGTAGCGGCAAAAGACTGGAATACCCTCCCACTAGCCATCAGATCTGACCCACCCCATTCATCATTCCGTAGAAAACCTAATACTTGGCTCCTAACATTCAAATGGTAGTACTCTTACTCCCCTCCTACCACTAAGAACAAGCATACTGCAAATTGTGTACTGTAAATTGTATATACTGTAAATGTATAAATTGTATTACTGTATTTTAGTCGCCTGTATGCAATCTATGTAAAATGTCTTACCTCTGCCTGTCCAGCGCCCAGATACCTACAGGTTAGGCGTGCTTTACAAATGCTAAATACATTTAAAAAATGTTATTACTGGTACTGGTAATACCGGTAAAACCCCATGGAGTCCAATGGGACTCCATAGGAAGGCGATTTACAACCGTTGCCGGCACTCATAATCTGGTGGTAATATCGCCAGACTGAGTGCCGGTAACAGTAATATAGTTTGGTGGTATCCTGTCTAATTTACCCGTGGGATACCACCAAACTTGTAATCAACCCAGCACTGTCTAATCCAGTCACTGAGTATCTACCTTGCCTCACGTCTCATCACCCTCAGCCTTTTGGAATAAAGAATTTGTTATAAAGGGTTCCAGTATGTTTTTCCTCACTGTTAAAATATGATGCCTATGTTAGGATGTTGTCATGTTATGCAACTTTTGATTCCATGTGTTTCTACTACTGCAGCCTCAATTGCCCCACCGGCCCCTCCCACCTCACCTATTCACCTCCCCATTACCCATACCATAGTGCCTCAGCCAAACACCCTCTGCATTTTCGCATCAAAAATGATTTTCATTAAAAAAACTGCATACCCTACTTTTAATTCCTACACATGAACAAATGTGCTTTTCTCGGGAGACAATGTTTCCTAAATCCTCCTTAGAGGTGCTGCACTTGCTACTTCCTCTTGTACAGTGTAATGTGGCGCCACTTAGAAAAGAATTTGCGGCCTCCTTTGGTTCCCAGTTGACCCCTGCTCGTATGCCCTCACTAGTTGTGTATCATTACCAGGCTGGCAGCAATATCCTGAACATGTGTTAATAAGTGATAAACATGCCCCAGACAGCAGTGTGCAGTATAACTCACCAGATGGATTTTTCTCCAAAGGCACATGTACGTCACCATTGAACAAATCTGTCACTTTCTTTCAGCCTGTCAGGTGACAATGTGGAATTATAGTTTCAGGAATGACAGAAGCTGTGAAAGGGCAGGTGATGTTAAGTGTCTGTGTGGTTAGTGAATGACAAATATGGACAGCCCTCAGGGGCAACGTGCTAGCCTTGGAAGCAACACAAAACGAAGAAACACAGGTTCGATCCCTTGGTCCGCGCTTAGAAAACCTCTGGGTATTAAGCGTGTTATAAATAACCTATCATATCATATTATCCACAGGGTTGCCTAAAAGCTTCCCAGGGACCAATTCTCGAAACAGAGGGGGTAGACATGGGATCAATGATTTATTGATCACTTGTGCAAAAGCCAGTGTACACGGGCTAAAGTTGTGCTGGGTGGAGGTTTCCCCTTATTGTTTTTGTTAAATTTCCGCTGAGCAGCGTTTTCTTGATTAGTGATGTTGGTGCACACATTTTTGTTACGTTCATGCTTGTTTTCCCTTTCAAGGACTTCCTGCATCTGTAACATTCATTCTACGGGCTGCAGAATGTGATTGTTCCATGTCCCATTGGAGAGCTGTTTCCCAAACTGTCATATTGGCCCTATTATTTTGTTTGCTTGCAGTATTGTTTTCACGTTGACTTGCCCATTGTTGCTCAGTCATATTTGTCCAACGTATGCGCTGAGCTTCGTTTCTGCGGTGTTTAACGTTTTCTGCATCTACATGTGTCTTCAAAGGCATTTTGGAGGCGTGATATGCTGAAAATGCTTGTATTTACAGAAAGACCCTGTATGGGGAAAACAAGTAATTTATTTTGGCAGAGAAATATGAATTTCTGTTTTTTGTAAAATGTATATATTTTGTGATTGTAATATTTTCATTGTCGCAGGACTTTATCAGTGAGATACAGAAGATACAGTCGGTTTTCATTCACACAGTAGGACCACAAGATATCCTAAGGCAGCAGCTTCCTCTAGTGGTGACAACAGGCAAAGCAGGCAGTCTCTACTGTGCATGACTGCATTGGACAAATATACACCTGCCCTTTTATTATATTGTATGATGAATCAAAACAAGAGAACAACCATATTTTTGTTTCTTTGAACGCAGTGACTCTGTAATGAACTCTGTGTTGCGCGCATGTCTGAGATCAACAATTGCGGCCACAATGACAAACTCGCATTGACAAAGCTAATCGTTTTGCGTTTGCTGCTGTTATTTACATTTTGAATTTATAGGCACCCGGGTGCAAGGAGGAGAGTGCAACGTTTTAAAGGAGCATGTGAAAAGGGGCACAGGTGTGCAAGAGAATGAGAAGAAAGGAGAATAGAGTAATGGAGGAAATGATTGAGAGAGGGTGTCATCGATGATGAGCAAGAGGAAATATGAGTGAGAAAGGTTGAGTGTGAGAGGGTAAGAAATAAAGCGTGAGTGTGAGAGGAAGAATGAGAAGTAGGGTGGGTATGTGGGGGTAGAGAGAGGGGAGGTTTGTAGAGAGAGTGGAGGTAGTGTGGGAAGGTGGGGGTGAACAGAGTGGAGGTAGGGTGGGAATGGGTAGAGGGTGTGGAGGTAGGCTTGGTGGGTAGGGGTAGAGAAAGTGGAGGTAGTATTGGTGGGTGTAGAGAGTGGGGTGGAGAGGGTGGGTTTAAGGGATAGTTTAATGGGTGGGGTAGAGTGAGGTGGGTAAATGGGGTAGAGAGAGGGAGGTTGGGTGGGGTTATAGAGAGGGGGTAGGTTGGGTGGAGATAGAGACAGTGGGGCTAGGGTGGGTGGGGGTAGAAAGATTGAGGATAGAGTGGGTGGTTGGGGTAGAGTGAGGGGGGTTGGGTGGGGTTATAGAGAGGGGGTAGGGTGGGTGGAGGTAGAGACAGTGGGGCAAGGGTGGGTGGGGTTAGAGAGAGTGGGCTTAGGGTGATTGATTGGGGTAGAGAGTGGCTGTAAGGTGGGTGGTGGTAGGGTGGGTGGGTATGAGTAGAGAGTATGGGGTGAATGGGTGGGGTAGAGTGGGGGTACGGTGGGTAGGTGGGGGTAGAGAGTAGAGGTAGGGTGCTGGGTGTGGGTAGAGAGAGTGGAATTAGGGTGGGTGGTGGCAGAGGGAGTGAAGGTAGGGTGGGTGGAATTAGAGAGATTGGAAGCAGGGTGGATGGGTGGGGGTAGAGAGAGTGGAGGTAGGGTGGGCTGGGGGCTTGGTAGAGAGAGTGGAGGTAGGGTGGGTGGGTGGGGGTAGAGAGAGTGGAGATAGGGTGGGTGGGTGGGGGTAGAGAGAGTGGAGATAGGGTGGGTGGGTGGGTGGGGGTAGAGAGAGTGGAGATAGGGTGGGTGGGTGGGGGTAGAGAGAGTGGAGGTAGGGTGGGTGGGTGGGGGTAGAGAGAGTGGAGGTAGGGTGGGTGGGGGTAGAGAGAGTGGAGGTAGGGTGGGTGGGTTTAGGTAGAGAGAGTGGAGGTAGGGTGGGTGGGTTTAGGTAGAGAGAGTGGAGGTAGGGTGGGTGGGTGTAGAGAGAGTGGGGGTAGGGTGGGTGGGTGGGTATTAGAGAGAGTGGAGGTAGGGTGGGTGGGTGTAGAGAGAGTGAAGGTAGGGTGGGTGGGGGTAGAGAGAGTGGAGGTAGGGTGGGTGGGTGGGGGTAGAGAGAGTGGAGGTAGGGTGGGTGGGGGTAGAGAGAGTGGAGGTAGGGTGGGTGGGTGGGGGTAGAGAGAGTGGAGGTTGGTAGAGAGAGTGGAGGTAGGGTGGGTGGGTGGGGGTAGAGAGAGTGGAGGTAGGGTGGGGGTAGAGAGAGTGGAGGTAGGGTGGGTGGGTGGGGGTAGAGAGAGTGGAGGTAAGGTGGGTGGGTGTCGGTAGAGAGAGTGGAGGTAGAGTGGGTCGGTGGGGGTAGAGAGAGTGGAGGTAGGGTGGGTGGGTTTTGTAGAGAGAGTGGAGGTACAGTGGGTGGGTGACGTAGAGAGAGTGGAGGTAGGGTGGGTGGGTGGGGTAGAGAGAGTGGAGGTAGGGTGGGTCGGTGGGGTAGAGAGAGTGGAGGTAGGGTGGTTGGGAGGGGGTAGAGAGAATGGAGGTAGGGTGGGTGGGGGTAGAGAGAGTGGAGGTAGGGTGGGTGGGTGGGGGTAGAGAGAGTGGAGGTAGGGTGGGTGGGTGGGGGTAGAGAGAGTGGAGGTAGGGTGGGTGTGTGTTGGTAGAGAGAGTGGAGGTTGGGTGGGTGGGTGGCGGTAGAGAGAGTGGAGGTAGGGTGGGTGGGTGGGGTTAGAGAGAGTGGAGGTAGGGTGGGTGGGTGGGGTTAGAGAGAGTGGAGGTAGGGTGGGTGGGTGGGGTTAGAGAGAGTGGAGGTAGGGTGGGTGGGTGGGGTTAGAGAGAGTGGCGGTAGGGTGGGTGGGGGTAGAGAGAGTGGATGTAGGGTGGGAGTGTGGGGGTAGAGAGAGTGGAGGTAGGGTGGGTGGGTGGGGGTAGAGAGAGTGGAGGTAGGGTGGGTGGGTGGGGGTAGAGAGAGTGGAGGTAGGGTGGGTGGGTGGGGGTAGAGAGAGTGGAGGTAGGGTGGGTGGGGGTAGAGAAAATGGAGGTAGGGTGGGTGGGGGTAGAGAAAATGGAGGTAAGGTGGGTATGAGTAGAGAGTGTGGGGCCGGAGGGTGGATGGGGGTAGAGAGTGTGGAGGTAGGGTGGGTGGAGTTAGAGAGAGTGGAGGTAGGGTGGGTGGAGTTAGAGTGGAGGTAGGGTGAGTAGGTGGGGGTCAATAGATTGGCAGTAGGGTGGATGGGTCGGGGTAGAGAGAGCAGAGGTACGGTGGTTATGAGATGAGAGAGTGGGGGAAGGGTGGTTGGGAGTACAGAGAGTGGGGAAGTGTGGTTGGAGTAGAGAGTGTTGAGTCAGAGTGGGAATAGAGAGGAGATGGGTGGAATTAGACAGAGTGGAGGTAGTGTGGGTGGATGGGGTAGAGAGAGTGGAGGTAGAATGCATGGGGTAGAGAGAGTGGAGGTAGAATGGGTGGGTGGTGGTAGAGAGAATGGGGGTGAGTGGGGAAAGGAAAGGAGGGGGTAAGGTGGGTGGGGGTAGAGAGAGTTGGCGACTGGTGAGTGGGTATGGGTAGAGAGAGTGGTGGTAGCGTGGCTGGGGGTAGGTGTGGAAGGGTGGGGTAGAGAGTGGAGGTAGGAGGCAGGTTGGTGGGAGAGGACATAGTGGAGGTGGGCTGTTGGTTGGGGGTAGAGATATGGTGGGTATGTGGGTGTAGAGAGAGCTGAGGTATTAGAGAGAGTGGGGATAGGATGGGTGAGTGGTGGTAGAGAGAGTGGAGGTAGGGACAGTGGGTGGGGTAGAGAGATTGGAGGTATGGTAGGTGGGTGCAGAGAGACTGGAGGTACGGTGGGTGGTTGTAGAGAGAGTGGAAGTTATGTGGGTAGGGGTAGAAAGGTTGAATGTATGATGGGTGGGGGTAGAGAGCGTGGAGGTAGAGTGGGTGGGTGGGGTAGTGAGATTGTGGGGTGGGTGGGGGTAGAGCAAGTGGGGATAGTGTGGGTGGGGGTAGTGAGAATGGGAGTAGGATGGGTGGATGGGGTGGAGACAGTGGGGGAAGGGTGGATTCAGTACAGAGGAGTTAAGGTGGGTGTGGGTATAGAGTGTAGAGTTAGGGAGGACATGGGTGGATAGAGAGTGGCAATATGGTGGGTTGGTTTGGAGTGAATGGGGGTAGGGTGAGTGTTTTTTGTTAGAGAAAGTGAGGCTAGTGTGGGTGTGTGTGGGTAAAGAGAGTGGAGGTAGGGTGTGTGTGGGGACAGAGAGAGTGGAGGTCAAGTGGGTGGTTGTGGGAAGAGAGAGCCGTGGGTAGAGAGTAGAGGTAGGTGGGGTAGAGAGTAGAGGTAGGGTGGATGGGTGGGGGTAGAGAGAGTGGGGTTAGGGAGGGTGCGGGTAGAAAGAGTGGTGGTAGGGTAGGTGGGTGGGGGTGGAGGGAGAGGAGTTAGTTTGGGAGGGTGATGGCAGAGATAGTGAAAGTAGGGTGGGTGGGATTAGAGATAGTGGAGGCAGGGTGGGTGGGGGTAGAGAGTGTGGAGGTTGGGGGTAGAGAGAGTGGAGGCAGGGTGGGTGGGTTTTGGGCAGAGAGAGTGGAGGAAGGGTGGGTTGACAGAGGTATATAAAGTGGGGTAGGGTCAGTGGCAAGGGGTAGAGAGAGTGGGGTTAGGGTGGGTGGTGGTACAAAGAGTGGTGGTAGGGTGGATGGGGTGGAGAGAGTGGAGTTAGTTTGGGTGGGTGGTGGCAGGGAGAGTGAAGTTAGGGTGGGTGGGATTAGAGAGAGTGGAGGCAGGGTGAACGGGTGGCAGTAGAGGGAGTGGAGGTTAAGGTAGATCAGTGGAGGTTGGGTGGGTGGGAGTAGAGAGTGTTGAGATAGGGTGGGAGTAGAGAGAGTGGAGGTAGGGTGGGTGAGGTTAGAGAGTGTGGAGGTAGGGTGGGTGGATGGGGGTAGAGTGTGGATGTAGTGTGGGTGGGGTAGAGAGAGTGGAGGTATCACGTGTGGGGGTTGATAGGGTGGAGGTACAATGGGTGAGTGGGGGTGGGTAGAGAGAGTGGAGGGAGGGTGGGGGAAGAGAAAATGTGGGGGTAAGGTGGGTGGGGGTAAAGAGAGTTGGGGAATGGTGGGTGTTTGTGGGAAGAGAGAATGGTGGTAGCATGAGTGGGGGTAGAGAAAGGGGAATTAGTGTGGAAGGGTGGGGGATGAGAGAGTGGAGGGTGGGGGCAGATGGGTGGGGTGGAGAGAGTATGGGTAACGGGGCTGGGTTGGGGAAGAGGGAGATGAGGTATAGTGTGTGTGTGAGGGTAGAGAGAGTTGAGGTATTAGAGAGAGTGGGGATAGGGTGGGTGGGTCGGGGTAGTGAACATGGAGTGAGGGAGGGGGTAGAGAGAGTGGAGGTAGTGTTAGTGGGTGGGGTAGAGAGATTGGAGGTATGGTAGGTGGGTGTAGAGAGAGACTGTAGGGAGGGCGGATGAGTGATGGTAGAGAGAGTGTAGGTAGGGTGTGACAGAGGTGGTAATGAACATGGAGGAAGGGAGGGGGTAGAGAGAGTGGAGGTAGTGTTAGTGGGTGGGGAGAGAGAGATTGGAGGTATGGTAGGTGGGTGTAGAGAGAGACTGTAGGGAAGGCGGATGATTGATGGTAGAGAGAGTGTAGGTAGGGTGTGACGGTGGTGGTAGTGAACATGGAGGAAGGGAGGGGGTAGAGAGAGTGGAGGTATGGTAGGTGGGTGGGGAGAGAGAGATTGGAGGTATGGTAGGTGGTATTTTGTGTCTGATAAGGTTGATTGGTCCAACTATTGTCACTAAAGACTGGAATCTTTATATCTGCTTTGCTGATTACTCAGCGGCTTTTTGACTCTGTGGTACATACTAGACTGTGGGAAAAGATGAAAGCCTGGGGCTGTAATCCTTCCATTTTTCATTTGGTACAACAGCAGTACTCAGATACTACTGTGGTGGTTATATTGGACATGGACGGCCAAGTATCGGCAGAAGTTGCTACCAATCGAGTGTCTCAAACAGGGATGCGTGATGGCCTTGTTACTCTATAATCTGTATGTGGGGGTGTCAAACTTGTGAGTATCCGCACTTTCAACCTAACCACGGAAGCCGCATGAACACGACCCTCCCATCTTGGTTGGCAGGAGATGCCTCCTTTGATAAACGGGACACCTCAAGGCTCGACTGCGCAGGTATGAGGCCTATTCACAAAAGGGTTTTTGTATAGATCGCCCAAAGCATTATCGCACAAAGCTTTGGATACCGACTTTGATCAGATTTATGCTATCAGTTTGTCTTTACACTCTTCCTGTTTTAGAGAACATGGGGGTCTGGTCAGTTATACAATGGGGAGATCGATTATGTAGACTCTGTGTTAAACAAATAGAGTCCCAGCTATACAATATAACTCAATGTGATGCTCTCAGAACCGAGTATGAGAAAGGTTGTAGTAAATGTGTGCTCCATTCTTCAGATCAATTTTGGAGTATGCTCTTCAGCGTTGAGTGGCTGGTAATTTGTCAGTTTGTTTTTAAATTTTAATATTGTTGATTCATTTTAGGGAAATGTATTTATATTCTTGTTCAAGGTGAGTTTTTAGTTTGTAATTGATTAATTGTAGCTAACTGATATTGTACCTGACGGTATTGTATGTGGTATATTGTATAATGCGTTTTAACATAGTGTAAAAGGTGACAAAGTTCAACCAAATGCACTCAAGAAATAATAATTTAAAAGTAAATCTGTATGTGGGGGTGTCACACTTGCGAGTATCCACACTCTCAACCTAACCACGGAAGCCGCATGTACACAACCCTCTGATCTTGGTTGGCACGAGATGCCTCCTTTGACAAACAGGCCACCTCAAGGCAACATATGGGGGGAAGAGGGTTAGGTAGAGGTTGTGGATGGGTATGGCGAAGATAGGATAACAAGAAAGAGGTTTAGGGGGAGGAAATGGATGAGTAGGGGGAGGTAAGGAAAAATGCACAAACAACTAACATGTACTCACACTTGTTTCCAGAAATACCTGTCACACTTGCTAACTTACTCCTGTCCCTGCTCTCCTGCACCGTACAGTTTTAAGCAACACACTGGTTATTCAAATTCTTACATATTCTCTAGTCACAACCTGTGAAATATGCATTCCCCATTTACAACCTTGCCAGCTAACAATTTATCTCTGCTTGTTCATATTCATCCTAACATCCTCCGGACACTCTACATACAAAAATCATGCTTTGCTGCATTACTTAATGAAAACATGTTTCATTGTAACAAGAACTCAATTGCCCACTCCTGGTGTGCCACTTATTGTCCATAACAGTTCATGGCGGTATCTCTGTAGAAGGAAACCAAATCAAAGGCTGTCACACATTGCCCCAAAAACTAAACCAAGGATGCACTTAAACATTGTACAAACACTTGACTGAAGCCCCTGAACCTGCAAGCGAGTTCAAGGGTGATGAAGTCTTCAGCGTTGACCAACTGGGGCTTTCGCTGTGGCATGAAAACCATCAACTCCCTCAATCACTGCCGACAGCCGGAGATTCTGGATTCACCACCTCGACCTTGGAGTATACCTGGAAAGTTCCCTATGTGGCCTGGGCATGGAGCAGCACAGTCACTGTTACGACCCGGGAACGAGTCAATGAAATCACTACTACGACCCAGGATCGGGTCAGCCAAGTCACTGTTCCAGCCCGGGGGCTCACTCCCGAACATTAAACACCAACGCTGCGTTTCGAAAATCCCTGCTGCTTCAGAATGTGAGGCACGCATGCTTCCCAGTGCTAATCACAAACACCTGCTGAAGCACGCCACCTGCTTATCAATGTTTACCCAGCGTGCCGTACCCTCGAGCCACCTGGGAAATGCAGTCCCACTAGGAGCATCCATGTACCATTGCTCAAGATTACTCTGGCTGCAACTACTCCTTTTCCCGTCCAATTCCTGACAGGTGGATATGGCCGATTACCTGACTAAATCCAGGATTTTTCCCCCTAGAGTTGGGGCTGACACGCTTCCCTAGTTGTCATACGCTATCCTTATGGATGAACACCAATTGGGCTTCGGCAGAGTATGGATGCCTTGGCCTCCTACTCAGCTGAAAATGGATTGAAACTCAATGCCCCTAAAACAAAGGTTATGCTTATTGGAAATAAATCTGGTCCAAAGTCCCGGTTTGCCTGGAAAATTGAGGAAACTGTGGTGTAAGTAGTGGAAGGTTATATTTACTTGATCAACATTCGTTTATCCTGCTTATCCCTTAAGAATGATATTGTTCCAAAAATATTAAAGAAAATGTGGCTTATTTATTGCCTCAATGGGTGGGTACTCCATTGAAGGTTTTATTGTGTTACATAAATCGGACCTGATTCCCAGTATCCTTTATGGCCTGGAGGCTTTCACTCTGAAGGATGTTAAATGGCTTGAGAAATTAGAAGGACAAATCTGGAAAGAAAATCTAAAACTTCCCCGTGTGCCCAATGAGGCAATATGCTGCAAAATCGGTTTCACATCTGTGTTGACTCATTGCAGGATTGCTAGGAGCACTATCTATATGAAAATTATGAGTCGCTCTGAGGTTGAGCCGTTCCTTCGTCTATATGCGGCCATGTTAGAAGGTTCTGTGGTGCCTAATCCCCCATTTAAACACGGTATAGAGGAAGTCACCAGCTTGCACTCTAAGATGAATTTTGAGATTGAACGTTCATGTAACCGGGGAAAACGTCTTCATTCAATCAATTTATTGAATTTATAAAGCGCCTTTCGCCAAAAGCACTATTAAAAAATATTAGAGAAATGGTACAATGTACGTGATAATACAAAAAACAACTAAAACAGAAGGCGGGGGAGAGAATCGAAAGTCACCAAGTAGGAAGAAGGGAGAGAAGATGAGCTTTCAGGTAGAATGAAAAATACAAAGAGATGAAGAAGAGTGGATAGAGAGAGGCAGAGAATTCCAGTATTTATGGGCTAAAATGGCAAAAGATCAGAAACGGGAAGAAGCACAGGGGGTTTGGGGATAGTGAGAAGAAGCATATTTTTGTATCAGAGGGAGAATAGACTGAGACTACAGAAGAGAGATAAGGAGGAGCCAAGCCGTGAGTACATTTAAAAACAATAGAAAGAAAATGATAGAGAAGACGTAATTCATGGGGAAGCAGTGAAATAGACAGTAAAGAAGATGTGATAGAGGAGGGAAAAGGCAAAGAGAAGACAAAATGAAGAATTATAAACGGATCAGAGAGGAAGATGTAAGGCAGGAAAAGTAGCATGAAATGAGAGACAGGGGCAAGCACGACGGATGTTAAAAAGGGCATAGTGGCAGGAGCGATCAATAGAAGTGATATGCAGTTTAAAGGAAAGCAGTGGATCAAAAACAATACCCAAATTGCGTGCAGAAGAGGAAAAGGGCAGAGAGGAAGGAGGAAAAAAGAGAGATGGGGAAGGAAGAGCAGACAGAATGGTTGACGCTGGAAAAAGCAGAACCTCACTCTTAGAAGGATTGAGGTGTAGAAAATGAGAAAAGACATCCAGTTTTGGACACCAGAAAGGTAAGTTGATTCAGTGGAGTGCAGAATAAAGTCAAATGAAGAAAAAGAGAGAAATATATGTGTATCATCTGCATACAGATGAAAGGAAATATTAAATGAAAAAATAAGAGCAGAAACTGAGGCAGTTTACAGGGAGAAAAGGAGACAGAAAATATTGGGGAACACCGTAAAGAAGTGAGGAAGAAATGTGTCCAGCCCAAGTTACAGAATAGGACCGCAGAGAAAGATAGGAGCGGATCCGTTCAAGGACAGACCCAATAATAACCACAGAAGAAAGGGAGGAAATAAGAAGAGTGTGATCAACAGTATTGAATGCCGTAGATAGATCAAGAAGAATAAGTATAGAGGAGAGCTTAGAATGACGAGCAAAGAGAAGAGAGTTAGAGACATGCAAAAGAGCAGTCTCAGTAGAATGAGAAGGATGGAATGCAGATTGAAAAGGTGGTAGAAGAGAATTAAGATTTCGGAAACTAGCAACCTGGGCATATGCAGCCCGCTCAAGAATTTTAGAGAGAAAGGGAAGAAGTGAAATTGGGTGAAAATTAGCAGAAGTGGAGGGGTCAAGCGTTGGTATTTATTTGATCGGGAGAAGAGCATGCTTAAAGGTAGCAGGGAAACATGAGTTAGAAAGATAAGTATTAATGAGTGAAGTAAGATAAGGAAGAAGATGGGAATAGACATGTGGAATAAGAGAAGAGGGAAGAAGATCAGAAGGAGACGCTGTTGGATGAGCACGGCTAAGAAGGGCAGAGGTGACGGAATCGGTAAGAGTGGAGAATGAGCATAAAGAGTATGAAGGCAAACTGGAAGAAGAGGAAGGAGAAGGTTTGGGACAAGAAGCAAATGCAGATGATTAGAAGCTTTAGATGTGTCTTAAACAAATGAAGGCTAAAGTGCTGCTATGGGACAGACGTATGCTAATTAATAATCTCTCCTTGAAATCCACATTCACAAAATATGCTAAGCAAGGATTTCCGTTCCCCCACCCATTGTCACATATTTTAAAATTGAAATGTTTTGCATTAAGGAATTTTATCGCCAAATTAAGACGTAATCTTTTAACCCTTAAAGTGCTACGTGGGGGGTGGAAAAAGATTCAATATGATAATAGAATGTGTAGGATGTGTAATTTGGAAGTAGAGACTGCGAGACATATAGTGTCCTCTTTTCTATAATGGATATGTTAAGGCGTAATCTTTTGTAGGTGAAATATCTTCCATACAATCCGATCAATTTTGAAGTATGATTTCTTTCAGGAGAATCTCTTGTTGTCACTTCATTTGTGTATTTTATATGGAAAGAATTAGAAAAAATGGCTTTTAACACCTAAATTGACTAGAGAATTTATAAACTGTTTTTTAATGTTCAGACTGATTTTTAGATCAAGGACTGTGAACATTGTGTTGCATTCGTGTGTGATAATATGTTCATCTGTTGTGCTTTATATTGGCAACTCGTGTACATTTTGTATCTGTTTGAATGTGTAAAGCTTTGTGTGTAACTGAATACACTATTAAATACAAAAACAGAACATTATTATTCAGATTGAGAAGCTGGGAACACATAACATATGCCCTCAGATCTCTGCACTGGCCCTAAGAGTAAAATGTAAGGACCTGTGCATGACACAAAGAGATTTCTACAAAACAGACCGAGTCTTCATTAAGGAAAACATTTACACATTAAATGGCATCAATGACCCTAGGTTATGGGAGTGCCTACGTACTATAGATTCCCAGATACAAAAAGCCAACTGGGGCTAAAGACTTTATCGCACTTAGCTGTGGGACTAGGGAATACTTTACAGATCCACTAAGAGCCAAGGGGCTCACTTTTCTTCTAGGAACACTAGAAGAATCAGTTGTTTAAAGAGGTCTAAATCAGCCCAGCAATAAATGGGTGTGTTGATGTGTTTGGTTATTTGCCCTCAACACCATGAAGGTCCGTAGGAGTGAACAGCGTGCTTTAGAAATGGCTGTTAAGATAACATCACATTTACCTGCACCAACTACAAATGAAAATAATCTGTCTTTATTGAGAGTATACTAATAAATACATAGGACATGCTTGTTGCTTTATTCAGATGAATCTGTCACACAGCACGGTTGTAGCGACTACTTCATTGCTGACACAAAACTACTGGTAGATCCCAGGCTCCTTTTCGTGGCCAGCACAAATGTTCTAGTGGGACTTTTTCAGCAGCATTGGTTAAAACCATGCATCATTTAAAACCAGGTTTCAGGGTTTCACTCATGGTGTGTATTCAGGAATTGCTATGATAACATCACCATTCACTCTACCACTAAAGCAAGTAGTAAGGTCATGCAGCAGACATTTGAAAAACTATTCTGGATGCACATGGTAATTCAATTTTGACACTCAGTAGTACTAGAAATTGCAAAAGCTGTAATAATTTCAGGGGAATTTGACAGTGCGCACACACAGTTGGTGGGTGCTTACCACAGAAGAGGCACCTCTACAGCCATAATTTTCCCATGCATCTGTTCTGCCATTAACATCTCCAAATGTCACCCGTATGACTTTAGCAGACCATATGCAGATATCATCTTTTCACAGTTTTTAGGATGCCAACAGTGTATTGAGGACCACTGTTATCTTCTTTGATCTACTCCATTTTCTAGAACCATTTTCTCCATGTGAATCTCCAGTTCTTTATATCGGGCCCAATGGTCATTTTAAGATCATCTCTATACGTTTCCAGTTAGAATAGATAAGAGAAGTACGCTCAATCCATTTGTGCAAACAGAGAAGTTTAAATTAGAAAAAAAAGGCTTTCATGATCTACACACAACAACCAGGCCGCCAGACCACTGTTCGTGCCATCAGCACCTACATCTTCTGATAGGTTAGGAGATAATGAAGATGGCATATCTTCCAAATCATCCTTTCCTTTTCCTCCTATTGTCGCATTTACCATTTCAGATGAATATACACTCTCCTCTCCTATTACTTCCTGCCCATAGGCTCCTTTATAGACGACTATACCTCTAGATCATCTCCTCAGATGCCTTGTAAATGGGTATACTGGGCTATGTTTACCTCATCTCTTCTGATGCCGTGCGTGTGCTTCAAGATGGCCAAACCTACATACCTGTGTGTTCTGGAGACCGTGCCCATCATATCTATTTTGACTAATTTTAAATAGTTTTGGATTACTACAACTTACACTCCTATCCGTTATAGGAACCTACCACATCCCTTGCAGTGCCTTGTGTTTGGATGTATGGAACTATACATGTCTTCTAATGCCTTGTGCAGGGTTTTGGGAGTAACTATCAACTTCATATTGTCTGCTGCCTGTTGAATAGTTCTCGGTTACCAAGCTCATTACTTCATGCATCTGTTATAGGGTTGCAGAGAGCCATAGTCATCTGATCTAACTGATGAAGTCTCCTATCTGGATCGAGGGACCAGCAGGTGGTGAACCCGAGGGCCAGGTGCCACTGTGAGCCTGTGGATGTTGGGCCTGAGGGTAGTATTAGGAGGATCTCGTGGTCAACCCACATCGGGCCTTATCACATGACAGGGGACAACCATAGTGCCATACCTCCAGCCAGTCTGGGGAGTGTAGACCTACTCCCAACCCACTTGCCCAAAAGGGCAGCCGAGTCCTGACAGCTTTGGTCCCAGAGCAGCCTCAGGTGCACAAAGGGAAGATGGCTAATTACAGTCCTCACCAATTACCAGCTACATGTACAGGCCATCACCAGAAGACCCATCATCCAGGGGGAGATGCCCTCACCTCCCGTCAGACAGTGTGGATGTAACACCAGGAGGCTTGTGTTTGCATAGCCATGGCTGAAGAGACAGAGGAAAACAGAGAGGTGGTAACAGTGGAGGGCAGGGAGAGACAGAGAGGTGGTAACAGTGGAGGGCAGGGAGAGGTGGTAAAAGCTAGGAGGGTGAAGGTGGAGGAGGAACATTGGTAACAAGGAGAAATAGTGAAGAGAAGGAGGTGCTTGGAGCAAGAGTTAAGAAGGCAAGAGAGGAGGTGGTAAAATCACAGGGAGAAAGTGAACAGAAGAAGGTGGTGTGAGTTAAGAAAAAAGGGGAGGTGGTGACATCAGAGGGATAGAGTCAACCGGAGGAGATGGCAACAACGTAGGGAGAAAAAGAAGAGGAGGTCATGAATATAGGATGGGGTGATAAGGTGGCAACATCTGGAAAAGGACAGTAGCGGCAGAAGAACAAAATACCAGGACAGAGAGAATGACCCGCCTACTCAATAAATGTTACCACTGCTTAAGTGGTGAGGTACCGGTCCCCGGAAAATCTCCAACTCGTACAGATCAAAATGAAAAAGGGTTTGTAACACCCTAAAGCCCACAAGGAATGAAGAGATGAGATAACCCCTTTTCTATGGCACAAACTGGGGCCCTTGATTCTGAGGTCAGGAGGGCCGACAAACCTGTACCACACAGAAGATACATTTATTAAAGAGGGCAGAGTTCTTGAGCAAAAGGAAGTTAATCTCATTGAGGAGATCCCATTTTCCATTTACGTTGGCCCAATCTTGTAAGCAATCGCTGGAAAAGATAACAAACACTGACATCCTTGTTGATCCCACGTGAGAACCTGTGACATCGCTTATAGAGCCTTTTGGCTTTGGATGACCATGAATTCCACTCCTATCTTTTGATGTTTTGTGCAGTGTTCTGGATGGCCACACCCACCTCAATGCCTTTGGTTTTGAAGGGCTATATCTGTATATGAACTGTGTGCTGTGGCGGGGGACCAAACATGCCTCATTTTGTCTGCACAGTTTCTAAGAAACACATGTCCACGCCCTCTCTTCTGATGCTGTATATTTGCTTCCAGATGACCATATTCCTGTATATCTTATGTTGGCTTGTGTGTGGTTCCTGAGGGCCAAACCCACTTAAACCTTTCGGATGTCTTTGTTTGTGTAGTTTTGCTACAACCATACATACCTCATCTCGTATGAGGTGTATTCACTTCCCCGTCATCTCTTAAGATGTTCTGTGTATAGTACTAGAGCATGAACCACAGATCATTTCTTCTTAGGGTTTCTGTATGGTTTGGAGGGCTATAGCCCCACCTCATCCCTTCTAATGCTTTCTATTCAGTTCCAACAACCTTTGACCCAACCTCATTAGTCCCTCAACCGTTAGGATGCTTTATGTATGTTTCCAAATGAGAAACCACAGACAGTCTCCTCTTATAAGGTTTCTGCAAAGTTCCAATAACCATAATGCTCACCAGACCCTTTGTACTTTATGTGATGCTTCTATACGTGGATCATTGGGGAATCTATTGAATCTCACTGTTTTTTTTTGTACCATGAAAAAAAGGAAACCTTTCCTGGAGACTCTAATTTAAAAAGTATAAAGAATATAGCTCATTGCAATGATGGGGAGCCTATCCCCAATTGCACACTGGGGGAGGTGAAGCAATATCTACATAACTATCAAAGGAAGTGTGGGGGCCATCCCTGATTACACTGTGGGTAGTGAGGCATGTGTACTTAATGATACTATAAGTGATGTGCCTGTCCCTCATTAAAAGTAGAAGATGATAAGCCTCTCCATAATTATATTGCAGGAGGTGAGGAAGTGACCCTGGTTACTTTACAATAAGTGGGTGATACATATACATCACTACCTTGTGGAAATTAACTCTTCCTGATTAAACCTGGGGAGGTTAGGGGTAATTGCATGCTTGCACAGTGGCAGTGAGGGGAATGCACATGATTGCACTGGGGGGTGGGGGGATTGGGTCTCTTCATGATAACATGGTAGGGGGCAACGTTTCTCTCCTTGATTACATGGGAAGGGAGGGGAATGTCTTTGATTATACCGTGAGAGGATAGGAGGCATCACAGATTTCACTATGGGAAGTGTGAGATATATCCTTGTTTACACTGTGAGGGTGATTGTTTTCTATCTGATTACACCTGGGAAGGGTATGTTTAGCTCTATGATTACACAGAAGTGCACAGTATACCACTCGGTGCATTAAAGGAAGTGTGGGTCTTCCCCTGGAATCACTCGGCACGTTTTCTGGGGGTCTGTCTTTTAATGCAATAAGGCGCAGACACCTTGTAGGGAGGTGTAGCGTGTGTACCTTATTACATGGATGGATAGGTTGAAAGTGTCAGGTACTGGGGTCCATCAAATGGATGTGCTCATACCCATAAAAAGGAAATGTGTAAGAAGTATGACTGTGAAGTGGGTGAGCTACACAGCAAAGCGCAGTGATGAACTTTGTGTAGACATGTTAAACTTCCTTTCACCTCAGATGACCTATCTCAGTTGACTCAGAAGTAAATAAATGCTGAAATTACGCAATGAGACCAACACCCCTTTCCACACTGGTTGCAGCATACTGGCAGATAACCATTTGTCAATGGTAAATAAATAAGCCGTGGCAGAGAACTCGCAAAACTAATGAGGTTTCAATCTTTTCAGGTGAGGGTCAGCATCCAGTGCCAATCTTCCTATATCAGTAGAAATCATTCAAAGTTCAGCAGGCGTAGAGATAGATATTTACCTTGCATGTGTATTCCCCCTGTCTGACACACCTACTGGGCATTCATCTCACATCCCACACTGACTTAGCAGCTTAAAGAAAATTCAAGTGGGTCACTGACTGTCAGAGTAACCCTAGCAGCTGCATCCGTGAGACTGCAAGGGCAGCAACATCAGGCGGATGAGACTAATCACACGGCTGCTGCTTGATGGTGGAGCTAGCATGAAGCAGCAAAGGGAATGCAGACATATGGAGACCGTAGGTGGCAGTTGAAGGGGCGAACCGAGTAATGGTGAGTGAGTGCAGAGAGTGAGGAAGGAGGGCTCTTATATAGGAGGACACATTATGTGTTTGAAGTAAACAAGAGTTAAATCTTTGGCGAATGGGAGTGATGGAAAAGGAGGAAAGAGTTATGCTTGGGATGGACTTGAAATAGGGCCTTAATTTTATTTGATTATTTATTTATCTATATAGCGCCGCAGGCATCAGGGAGCATTACAATTAGACAAGGACGAATACAAGGAGACAGGTCAGCATGGCATCACTGCAGCTAGCGTATCAGTATATTTCTAAGGGGTTAATTTCCATCTAAGTGCTTGAGTGGACGTCTATTTAAATAGCAAGGTTTTGAGTTTCTTTCTGAAACATAGGTAGTTGGATTCTAGTCTGAAATGACTTGGCAGCTCATTCAATTTGGTGGTTGCTTTAGAGGAGAAGGCCCTGCCTAGTCCGTTAGCTCTTTTGGCCTGGCTGACATTGACTAGTCCTTGAGCCCTGGATCTAAGAGCACGACTTGGCTCATATAGGGTGAATTGTTTCTTTTGATAGGTGGTGGCTACACCAAATAGACAATGGTGGACAAGAGACATTGATTTAAAGGTGATGCAATCTTCCATGGCTAGCCAGTGGTTCTCTCTTGACAGCATAGTGGCTCTGGCAATGATGGAACTATTTGGTTGACTTAACAGGGGTGTAATTCGTCTAAGGAGTCTTTGGTGATATTGGGCCTCATTACACAGTAGTCGGTAAACCAGGGCGCTATTAGCGCCATGGTTCATGCCGGTAAAATACTGGCACCGCCTTGGTGGAAAGGGGAATTACCGCCCTATTCCAAGGTTGGCGGGCGGTAATTCCCCCTTCCACCATTGCCCTTCCCCATTCCCATTTTTGCCCCATAGGGCTCTATGGGAATGGGGAAGGCGCAAATTACCGTAATTAGCTCCTCTGGTCCCTTTGCGGGTTGGTTTTTAACGCCTGCAAAAAGCAGGCGTTAAATTCCCCAACCCGCAAAGGGACGTCGTGGTAAGGCGGTAAGGATTTACCGGTACCGGTAAAATACCGGTACCGCTAAACCCTTACTGCCTACCGTGTAATGAGGCCCATTGACAATTGCGTTTTAGGTATGGACATGGGCACCGGCTCCCAGCGATGCTTGCAAATAGACACCTAGTGTCTTGACTTTTTCAGAGACCCTGATCGTCAAGTCTTTGATTTTAAAGGATGAATAGGCAGGATCTAGTTTAGCCCTGGCTTGAGGAGAACCAAATGCCATAAGCTTGGTCTTGCTTTCATTGAAGCAAATCCAGTTTGTTTTCATCCAAGCCTCAATGGAGTTGTATATACAAGAGAGTTTATTGCTGTCTGTGGGATGGCAGCCGCTTCACTCAATGATCAGTTGAGTGTCATCAGCAAAATTTATAAATGATACTCCCAAGCTTGTCAATAGGGTACATAAGCAACGCAAGTAAAGATTGAAGAGGAGGGGTGAGAAACTGGCCCCCTGTGGTATGCCACAATTTACTGGCCTGGGGGTGGAGGAGTAATCTCCCCATATGATCTTAGAACACCTGTCTTCAAAGAAGGAGGCTATCCATTCAATGGCATCTTGGGAGCAATTTCTAGATTTGTCTAGGGCCTCTCAGAGCTTCTGCTCTGAGAGGCCCTAGACAAATCAAGCTGCCGAGAGGTCCTGTAATATTAGCATACCCGTCTTTCCCTCAACCAGGATACCAAGTATCCTAGTTTGGAGGACCGCCATTGGAGGTTAATGCAGCTTTGAGTACTATTGTACTAAAACCCTAGCTATACCTCCTTCACTCCTTGCTGTTAATCTTGATATGGTAACAGGCACGGCTAGAACACTTCTCTTGTTTATCAGATAAACAGACTGCAGTCATAAAACAATTTGAAAGTAACTGGACCTCCCATAGAGCCCCATTTGTAGGTCAAGAATCCTGTGCCTACGGCTTCAGGCAGCAAACGGCCAACCTCCAGTTCCTCCGGGCCAGACATTGTGGCTGGGATATATGCTTGTTTAATAGTTGGGCAGGAGTTCTTAAGTGGCTGGGGCTACTGTAGACCATGAGTGGACTAAGAGTACCAGAATCACCATTAAGCTAATATTGCAATACACTATTTCCTTCCTAACATGTTGGGACAGATTAAGAAGACGGAGAGAGAAGCACACCATACTCTAGCAAGATTTATCATACAGGTTACGTGGCACACCTTGTGAAGAAGAAGCATCCTACCTAGAAAGGACACCAGGTACATAATGCTTGGAAAATGCATAAGCACGATCTTTACAGATATCTGCAATGGGTATGTGCCTATGATGCTGTGCATGCACTGCATGGCATCTGGAGGTGCCTCCTAAATCCGAGCAACATGCAACACCTAGGCTTTAGAAAAAAGATAGAATCGAGCTGGCAATTATAATTCAAATACCCTCATAAGTAACACAAGATTATCAGACCTACGAAAAAGAAAAGGTTATTCCATGTAGTGACTACTGTACTGCTAGTCCATAGTTCCCTTTCCTCCAAACTGCTGCTGGGCATCCCTCCATATGGACATGGTAGGAGCCATTTGAAGCAGAAAATGCCTTCCCCTTTACATTCAAGGACACATAGGCACACTTATGGGCTTTCCACCCCACAGAGGTGCTTAAATTACATATATTTTATGGTACCTAAATGGCTGAGAGTCAATTACTCAGGAACCAAGTCACTAAATATAGTGACTAAGGGAAGGGGTGCCACACCAGACACCCCTGCTTTGACACAGGAATCTGAGAGAGCTGAAGAGGCACCAGTCCTGCATAACCAGATTCAAGTCTAAAAAAACACCCTCTTGCAGGCCAAAACGAGGCCACCAGGATCATCGACCCCTGGATGCCCCAAGTTGCTTACTTCGTTCTGCAGAAGAGGAGCCATGAAAACATATAAACAAGCTTGTGACTCCATTCCATCTAGAAGGCATACCCTATGGAGCCCCTCCCCTGACCCATCCATGAAGCGTATGCAAGGCATTTGTCATTGCATTGAGTGGTGAAGAGGCTCACCGTCGGCTTGCTGGGTTCAGTCTGCCCACCTCTGTGTTGAGCTCGCCTGCCATGTGAACTGCTCTTATCATCATGCCCTGTACGATAACCCACTCTCATATCACTAGGGCCACAACACAGAAAGCTGGGGCTTCTTATTGACATAAAACCTCATGGTGGATCAACACCACTTTCCCTGACTCAAAGGGAGGAAAGGTTTGAGGGCATCAAAGATGGCCCTGAGTTCCAGAAAATGTATGTTGTGATGTAGATACTCCCTGGATCACAGACCAGGAGTCGAAAGACTATCAAGGATCGCTGACAGGCTCTCTAATAACAAGTCAGTCATGACAACCACTGAGTGCAGAGGGTCCAAAGGGAGCGTGCCTAAGTAGATCGCTGAGTCCTACCACCACTGCAGATCATTCGGAAGACTGGCAGAGATTGGGGTGCTGACTGATTGATTTCCCCCCTCGTGGTTCCGGCAGCTCCCAAAGTGCAGCTGGAACTGCTGCATCTTCAGCCTGGCGAAAGGGACTGATAGGATGCATGTTACTACGAGCACCAATAACCTCTGATTATACTGTGTGCATGTGGATGCCCTTGTGAAGACATGCTTGACCGCTGCATGGATGTCAATCACAAGCTCCAGTGTATACCCTGCCTTGAGTGGTGTTGAGGTGGAAGCCAATGATGTGGATAGCCTTTTTAGGAATGAGCTTGGACTGGAAATCCCAATGCGGAACGGGTCTGGAAGAGAGTTTCAAGAGTGCTGGAGACCATATCCTGTAAACTGGCCCGGATAAGCCAGTCATCCAGGCAGGGGTAGACATGCCGCCCCCCGGACGGAAATTAAACTCGCCACAACATTCATGAGTTTGAAAAATACATGTGGGGCAGAGTTGAACCCAAAAGAGAGAACCCTGTACTGAAAATAGGCTCATCAGAAGATGAGTGAAACAAATCCACTCTGCCAAAATGGAGATCTATATCTGCCCCTGTACATTTGAGATACAAATAGTTGAATGCATCCCAATGGACCGGCGCATGCCTGCTCCCACATAGGGCCAATGACGAGCCGTGAGAATATGATGCAGCAATGACTCCAACAGGTCTTGGCCTAGCTATTTTGCCTCATAGAGGCTTGATTTGACAGCTGCCTGATGGTCTAGAGGCGGATCCTATTGAAAATCAGCGATCTCCCTCCGCAACTGCTGGTTTGTTACCTCCAATAGCGAATCCACATTCTCCAACCTTAGCTGAATCGTCGAATTGTAGTAGATCTAGCAACCAAAAGCATCCAAAAGCGTGTACTCCTTATTCAGCAGAACAATGAGCAGTGAATGAAGACGTCTTGGCATATATCCAAGCTGCCATGCCCGCAGATAAGTGCAGCTGAGGATGAGAGAGGCACAGGGTGTCCGTCGATGACTGACAATACCTTTTTATTGGTTGGCTGTACTTAGTGTGGCTTTTATTATATATTTGCTGCCTCAGCTAGCACATCCTTTTGCAGCAATGCGCCCAACAGTCCTTGAGACTGCAGAGCCAGCACCTCTGCTGAAGCTCCACTTTCCGGCGGGGCCTCAGCAAAGGGGTGGAGTGCCTAGAAAGGTCGCTACACTCCCTATGTGATCATGTAAGAGCATGTTGAGGAGGGGAAATCGTCGTCCTCATTCTCCGTATAATGTGCATATTTGGGAGGCAGTATATGGTCATTCTGTGGTGCCCCTTGAATAACATTGTCTGGGACTGGAAAAGGAGTGACCGGAACTGGAGCCTGTGTGGCCAGATTTGGTGGAGGCTGCAGAGCCCTCTGAAGGACCTAGATGGAACAGTAGGGCCCTGAAAGCTGATGACGACTGGATGGGACAGCAGAGGAAGCATAATGGGAGTGCAAGAGGAGTCAAGTACTTACACCGGCACTGCATGTGGGACCACCATTGCTGGGGGAACTGAGCTAACAGGCAACGTCTCCATTATCCTCGAGAGCCAGCATGGCGCTCTGCAACTGTGCCAGCGCTGAGGCTAAGGAGAGAGTGCTAGCAGCGGTGGCTGGGTCTCAGATGGGCTGCTTCACCGGCTTGGTTCACGGGTCAGAATGCCACAATGAGATGGAAGACCAGGGATACATAGTGCACCAGGGAATGTGGCTCGAAGACCACCCCACACTGGGCGTTAAAGTGTCCTTTGGTTACGTGGGAGGCAACTTGATTGGATCCCGAACCTCCACTTAGCGAGGCTTTGAGCGTGCATTAACTTTTGAAAGAAAAGAGCTGCATGCAGATACCCCGACTCATAGACTTGCTCTGAGATGACATCCCTCGCTCTCAAGCCTGACCCCATGTTGTGCTGGGTGAAATGGTGTGGTATGGTAGGGATGTGCGGGAAACGGCAGTCTGGTGCATAACCCACAGGCCTAGGCTGATGAAAATCCTTATTACAAGTTCTGGTATGGGCTGCAGGAACCATGGGTTATAACCAGGTAGGTGCAATATCCTCAGAGCAAGTCACTGTCAGATTTCCCAGGCATAAAGGCGCCCCCCTTGAGCACAGACCCAGTAATAGACCTCAGTAGCCCCTTGGTGCATGACCTGGTGCTCTACCTGTGAGCATGCGGTGGGCGAGAACCACCCTAGGGTCCTAAGGAATCCACCCCCCAAAAGAGCCTCATGGGAAGCAGTCCCCCTGCTTGCGTGTCTGTATGAACAAGGGAGGATTTACCTTTCCTTCTTTGGTGTCCTTGCAGGCACATTCCTACAAGGGTGCAGGGGGGGACCTGAAAAACATCTCTCTCCAACACCAAGTCTCTTTTTAAGGGTCCTCAGTGATAATGTGTAACAAATGACGCAGAGGTCACATCAGTGCTCGGGGACTAGGCACTCCAGACAGAATAGGTGGGGATCAGACCTGGGAAGAAACCATCACAGCAAGTGCACTGTAAGAAGTTGGCAAACATTGATATACCCTCGATCGACTAGAGGCTATGGAAGCCAGCAGTGGGTAAACTAAACTAAAAAAGAATAAGGGGAACAAAAGAGGAAAAATAACAAAACTATACCTGCTGGTGGAGCAGCCTGTTCCGTTCTGTGCCAAGAAGGGGACTGGCGGGCATGGTCGGGGCAGAGTGCGCAGTGCGGTGCCCTGTTGGCTTTGCCTAGCCATCTGCTAAAAGGAGAAGGCATTTTGAAGTGCAAATAGTTCAGGTCCTGCCCTTATAGAGAGACACCCAGTGGTATGGAGGAAATGATGCTGGACATAGGACTATGGCAACCACTGTCCAAACAAATACTTGTAGTCCCAGCCACATTCAAAGCTCAATAACTGCATAGACTAGGCTGAAAAATTAAAAGATGCGTGTTATGGTTTAAAGAGAATTCTGATATGACTATAGGAATGAAAGAAGGAACTATACTTAAAGCCATTCTATCTGTATGGAGGCGTCCATATCAAGATCTGCCAAAGCCTAACTTCAGACCTTTATATTAATAAAACCTACATTCACTGGATCAACGCCACCCTGGGCATGAAGATTGAGCAGTCATTCAGAATCATGCTTTCCGGATTCATTCAGCAAGGAAAACCTTTTTGCGCCCATTCAGGTATGAAGGAGTCAAAGCAGTCAAAGGATTGAAATTATTATATAACGATCTATCACATCAAAATAACCATTTACTTTTTTATTGTTTCCTGGTAGAATTGCTTTTTGACGTACCCATCTCTTCAACATTGGACCCAGAATCTCCGACCCAGAAATTCCCTCACAAGCTTTATGATAACTTATCAGGAAAAAGGCTCCCAATATGAGCAATGGCCTGGAGGGGTTGAAACATTAAACTCTTATTCAGAAAATGAGAGTCTTCTCTCTGGGGAAGTCATACGGCACACTGTTCCGTAAGTGCTGGATACAATATATAGTAAGGCCGGTCTACAGCATTAACATGGCATCTATGCAACTATAAAGCACAGGAAGGAGATTACCAGTCAGTCCTTTCAGAATATAACATTAAAGGAGAGTATTGTACATCTACGGCATGCAGGGAATAGAGTCTATTCTCAGTGTCAGGGACAGAAGGTCAGTTTATACAGGGTACAACATATGAGCCAATGTTTCTACATAAAGTGAATTACGAAGACAGATTAGAGTGTATGGAGTATACAACATATGGGCTACAAGTCATAACAACAATTATATCACCTTTTTCAGAAAATGGAAGGGCTGAATGAGCACTGCTGGATGTCGCACTTGTGAACTATGGGCTGGCAACATGGCTGAGGCAAGTGCTTAACGTCCTGCAGGCTGTGAGTTATAGGGAGACTGGAGTATGTAAACTGAATAGGAAAACCAATATATATGGAGTGCAATACAGAGTGAGTCTGGTCTAGGGAGACTGTGAAGTACAAGGCACTGGTAGATGCCAAAGGGGCCATAGGAACAGTTTACAGAGAGGGCAAGATCTAAGGATATTAGTCTAAAGAGACAATAATGAGAGGAGTGTATTACCAAGAATCAAATCTACTGAGATTAGAAGATACAGTGAGAGTTGTCCATATTCAGCGAAAGGCAAAGGGTGACCACTTTGTGTGGAATGAAAAACATAGGTAAAAATGATTAAATAGACTAAGAAATAAGAGGGATACCAACCTATATGGAATGTAAGACACAGGAACTGGAAGCAGGTAGACAGGCCTATATAGGGTATGGGATTAATGAAAATCAAATTATAGACAGCATAGGTTAGGGTTGATTTTCTACATTGCAGCAAAATTAAAGATAAGATAGTGTAGGGTGAGAAATGTTCCCACCTCTGAATTTCCTCTACTTGGCTTCCAGCCTTGGCATTAAAGTATGGTGAATTTGATTCTGACAGGACTGTTCTTGCCATCATAGTATTGTGAACTTAGTCTTGATTGGCCCACAGCCACTCTTGTCATTACAGCACAATTGATTTGATCTAGCGTTACATTCTTAAGCAGAACATATGAAGATGAGGGCCTTACCGACCAGTAACAGCCCACCACCTGCGTTAAGGCTGACGTTTTACTTAGGCCTCTAATTTGGGCTCAGAGGCCTCTAGATTATTTACGGCTGTTAACGTCTCTCACAAAGGCATATCTAGTTATTAGCATCTTGTGCATATGAGCCGGGTTTTAATAGCATTTTTTATGGACTTTGGCTTTGCTAGTCTTGTGCATGCCGAATTCCCTTAAACAACTACAAAGATGGCCACCACTGACAAACACACAGCCCTTTTCCTACGTCCATTTTGGCCATCTTGGAGTATTGGGCCAATGAGTGACTGGATGGCAAGTTACGTGGGGTTGGAGTGGAGATGGTAGTTGGTGGCAGGAGTACTGGGGGCTATGCGATGCATGTGCAGGGATGACCAAGGGTAGTGCAGGGGCAGAGCGGGAGTCAAAAAATGGCAGCCCGAGGGAGAGGCCTTGTGATCTGCCTGGAATGCAGGTTTGACCTTTTAGTAAAGCCTGAGTTGCTGGCCACCTGATTTGCTGGCTTCTCTCCCTTGCTGCTAATTATCAGTATCACATGATGGATTTGATCTGGGCAGTCTGTTATTTCATTGCACCATTGCATATTTGATCATGACAGGCCTGCTCTTGCAAATAACTCACAAGGAAAGGGATCTTGTTGAACCATTCCTATGATTACAGATTTGTGAAATTGATTTCATTAGACCAAGTCTTGTCCTTACAGAATGATGGATTTGATCCTGACAGGCCTACTCTTATCATTACAGAATGGTGAATTGGAGCCTGTGGGGACATTATTGCTTGGCATTACAGTTTGGGGGATTGGATTTTGGTGCATCCATTCTTGTCATTGCAGTATGGTGGATTTCACATGGTGAGGCCTGTTACAACATGGTGGATTTGATCATCAAGGGCCCATTCTTGTCATTACAGCATGGTGTATTTAACCATTCAAGGTCCATTCTTGTCATTGCAGCATGGTGGATGCAATTTCAGTGGGTCCATTCCTGTTTATATAGCTTGGTGGATGTGCCCACAATAGGTCCATTCTCGTCGTTACAGCATGATGGAGGTAATTTCAGTGGGTCCATTCCTGTTATTATAGCGTGGTGGAACATGACCACCGAATGTCCCTTATTATTAAAGCATGGTGGATTTGACCTCAGTGGGCCCGTTGAGTACATTGCCTCTTGCGAACCCTTTAAAATTACGCTTGTTAAACTCTTCTGTGATTTCAAACAGAGTCTTTCCTTTGGTTTCTGGGAGGAAAACGCCAACATAGACTGACGTGCACACACAGACGGTGAAGAAAGGGATGTAGCAGAAGTAGCCCAAACCGGCCTGGGAAAATAGAAAGAAAGCATATGAAATACAATATGGGACACACATAAGGAGTATCCTTTCCCCTGTACTTTCCAATGCACAACAGTTGACGCAAAGTATAACTCCCCCAAACTTCATGAAGCGCTAGGGTTCTATTTATTTTTAAATCTGTTTATTGCTTTTTTTTTTAGTGATTTAGCTGATTTTACTCAACTTTTTCAAAATTTGATAAAACACATATATAAAGGAGGACTACAACAATAATACAGATAATGAGCTGCAAATAGTTTAACACAATTATTGTAGCATTATCTAAGAATCAGATCCGTGTGACCTCCCAACAATATTATACTCGTCCACAACACATTCTAGCTCAAATGCATGTCAAAGAACATCCTATACATTCTAAAAGAAAGCACATAACAATGTTGCTATCATAACACAACATCATGAACAACAACTGCTTGACTCTTGAAATCCACATAACCAAGGTCTCATTCTGAGCACTTAGATTCAAGAAATTGAAAGTGGCTATACGGATACTCATAACTGTGGTTGCCAACATCGTTGCCCATCTGTTTTGCGGGGCCATGGTGCTAAAGAAGACCATATGTTTGTGAAAATATATTTTTCTCAATTCCGTCAGAGACACTCCACAATCACGTTTCAAGGTTTCTCTAACTGACAGATCAGAGCAAAACCTACAATAATTATCTTTCAAGTTAATGAGTTTCCTCCTCGCCAGGACATCTCGGGTTTGGCAAAGATTGAAACTATAAACGTAAGATCGCAGATCTAAGCTGCGGTGAAGGTGCCCTGCACAAGTATGGTTCTAAATCCTTTAATTTATTTGGACCAAACCCACAATTATGAAAGTATTTATATGTGAGGCAACTTCTTCTTGTTTCAATCCAGCCCATCATGTAAATTATGTCTTTGGCTCGATCCGGATTTGACATAAGCCTTAGCCAAAACCTCAAAGATGTATGTTGATGTATGTTGACCAGGTTTGAACAAATACATGTGATGAAGACAATAAATACTTGGACAATGGTGCTAAAATAGTGTCATTTTGGACATGCAATAAGCACTTGTGGAATAAGGCACAGAGATGCCAATTATACACAGCCATTAACGAAGTGAGCCCCAACTCATACCACAGCCATGGTCCTGGGGTGCATTGTGGAAGGCAAAGAACACCCCTCCAGTATCTCAACTCTAATTTATTCAAAAATATCATTGAGACTATGCTTTTTGTCTCTAAAAAAATAAAGGATCGTCGGCATAACTTTCTGACGCCAATACATGATGGCCGATCTAACCGAAAATTTGCCAAATTTGTACAGAATAAACCGTGTCTGCGATATGGCTGTGATTAGTTTATGCTCAATCATTTTCAATTGAGAATAAGCACGCAGCATTCCATCAAACAATAGACCAAGATATACATAGGTTGGTACGGTCTCTAGACTCACACTCTTGATCTTCCAGTCCATCTTCGATCTATTTGTTTTCCTCGGAGTATAGATCACTATCTGAGTTTTTTGTAAGTTAATGATTAGTTCATTATCCTCAAGATAGACACTTAATGCTGTCAAGAGGTGTTGTAATCCTACTGGCGTTTTTGAGACCAAAACCAAATCATCCACATACCATAGGGCCTTAATGGCAGTACCATTCATATTTGGATAATCCGAGCACACATTCAGAAAGGCCTGCTTCACATCATGTATGAAAAGTTGATACATCCCTGTTTCAGCCCTCTTGCTGTTGAAATTGCTGCTGATAACAGGCCTATCATTGACAACCTAATTTTTATTGTATTGGTAGAGTGTAAGGGATATATGATGTCACATAGCGTTGCAGGGCAGTCTGCATTGACCAATTATTTCATTAATTTGACTCTTGAGACCGAGTCAAATGGCGAGTGCAAATCGACAAACGCAAAATAAATCGGTTGTTTAGAAAGGTATTAGTGATGCCGACTGCCTGAGAAGATGGCCATCCAGATGGGACATGGGTGGCCATCTTAAGTCAGTGTTCATAATCTATCTAAATTGTGGATTCACAGAATAACGCAATCTATGTTAGGAACAATACATTGCAATATTTTAAAATGTTGTTTGTGAGGTCCAGCTCAAATGGGAAAATTGCACGATTTAAAATGTGTAACCTCATGTGGATGAAAATGATCAGAGCAAGTGGTGTTAGTGCCTGTCCTATATAAAACGAGGACATTCTGATCATTGTGAATAACTCGTTTGCTATACAATCAGAACTTCATATTTGGTCACAGATTTGGTTGTAATCTCCTCAAATAATGAGTCAGTCAGAATTTTTGATGAAAATAGTGTGTTTTAAATGATTCCACAAAAGTGGGTCAGGAACATCAGGACTGTGACAGCTTCCTTGTTGATATTTGCATCTATAATAGACCATCGCCCTAAGGGGTCATGTTGATCATCAATTAATTGAAAGGAGGTTTTTTATTTATAAGGATA
Source organism: Ambystoma mexicanum (assembly GCF_040938575.1). Taxonomy (NCBI): domain Eukaryota; kingdom Metazoa; phylum Chordata; class Amphibia; order Caudata; family Ambystomatidae; genus Ambystoma; species Ambystoma mexicanum. Next base: position 1,579,084,202 of record NC_090932.1, read on the forward strand.
CTGACTCCTCTCTTTTTATCAGTTGCAGATGCAAAAAAGGCATGTTTGACACATCATTTAATCGGTTTATTATTTTCTAGTACAGATTCTAGGTGTGCTTCCTGAATACATGCAGGATTCTGTTAAGCCCTTTAACATTCTAAGATATAACTTTAATACTCATTGCTATAAAGACCTATCTAGAGATAATAAGAAAACAGATATCTGTTTATATGCATTAACTCATTAACTCAAAATCACAAACAATTTCTTAATAAAATCTTTATTGAAGACCTTGCCCTTGACATGGTTGATACCTGGCACTTTTGTCACCCTGACGCAAAAGAATTTACCTTTTTCTCCACCCCACACAAATAATTCTCAAGAATGGATCATATATTTATTAACTCCCCTCTTGCACGCTACATCCTTCCCTCTGAAATTTGCCCTATTATTATTTCTGATCACGTCCCTGTTCTTATTGTCCAGCAGTGGGACCCCTTACCTTTCTATACATCTAGATGGAGATTCAATTCCTTTTTATTGTACTACCCAGATTGTATCCAACAAACTAACACCTTCATCACTTAATAGTCCCCTAGACACATCCACACACAACAATTGGGATGCCTTTAAGCCCCATTAGGTGGATTCATCATACGACATACGTCCTTTAGAAAAAAAGAAAATGAAAAATCATTAGAGCAGGCATATTTTAATAATCTCATAGAAGATTCCTTCAAATCCCTTCTTGCAAAACATATTGAATTCAACAAATATAATACTAATAAAGCATGTTCCTCTTTACTAAGATCCAAAGCTAAATTCTATGGCGGATCCAATAAATCGGGCAAATTATTAGCTGCATATCTTAAAAGGAAAAAAAAAAGTCAAAACTCTAATGATCCACTGTTTCTTCTTGTGTTAGATGCAGAAAAAGCTTTCAATAGATTATCTTGGCCTATTCTTTTTCAATCCCTCTTATGCCATGAGTTCTGCGCTTACTTTATTACATTAATAACCCTTTTATACTCTTCGCCCTCAACCAGAATTTTTATTAATAATACCTAGACTAAAGCTTTTGCCAAATCGGGAGGCACTAGACAGGGATGTCCTTTATCTCCACTTCTTTTTGTGTTAGCTTTCGAACCTCTACTCCAAAATATCTCTGTACATAATAGCATTAAGGGTATAACAATCAAAGACTTTACTTTTAGATTCACTGCTTATGCTGATGATGTTTTACTTTACTTATCAGATCCTACTACCTCCCTCCCAGCACTTGTGTCTACTATAGATCAATTTGCCTGTGTCTCTGGTTATAAACTGAATTGTGACAAATCAGAAATTTTGCCCCAGACTAATTCATGTACATTAGAGAATAAGCCTCTTTTTGGAATGATATTCTGCACCTCATCGATTAAATACTTAGGGATCCCTATCGCTAGAGAAATTGTTACCACACTAAAACTAACTCAGAATATTATTACTGACAACATTAAGTCATCCATTAATCACTGGTCTCATTTATTCCTCTCTTGGTGGGGTAGACGGTTAAAATGACTCTTGGGCCCAATATTCTCTATTATATCACTATGTTAGTGCTTCCAAATTCTTTCTTTAAAAAGATAGACCAAATTCTAGTTAAATTCCTTTGGAAAGATAAAATCTCCAAAATTGCTTTGCGGTGGAGTGAACTTTCCAGACTTTCTTAAATACCAGAAATTCTTCTTATTATGACAAATTACTTTATGCTTGACCTCTGAACTTCAATTTATTAATGACCCCCCATGGATAATTCTGGAATCGAAACTCATTGCACCTTTATCCCTTTCTCACTTTCTCAAAATCTCCTCATAGCTGGGCATAAAAAAACTACATCTTATACTCCTTCAAACAAGTATGGAATTCCTTAGTTATAACATGTGATAATACCTGTCATGATCTCTGCTTCCAAAAGATCAGGACTTGCCCGACTCCCTTGGAAGCAGACCCATAACCCCGGGTCCGAGTGCCAGCCAGTCCCAATTGGGACCTTTTGGACCCTGTCCTGGCGCCAGTGGTACCAGGCTCATAAAGATGCCCAGTCCCAGCGCTGGAAGCGCCGGGCTCATAATGCTTGGGTGGACTTACCTGCAGCAGACCATGCTGCTTACTTACCTGCCAGTTGAGCCCCTGATCCTCTTCTGTTTGGGACTACTTTTCCTGTTGGGTGGGGCAGGAGCCACTCCCTAGGTTCAGAACACTGGAACTCTTCTGGAAACCAGGAACTCTTTTCTTACCTAGGCGAGGCTGTGGAAGGAGACACCTAAGCACTACAGGAGGCTATTTAAACCACACCCGATGGATGAATCTTGCTTTGCATTATTCTGCATTCTCTGCAGCAGAACGCTCATCGTGTCTTCTGCTTCTGATCCTGGGCCTAAGGGAACAAAGGCTTACCATCCTGGAATCCAGTCTTCAGCAGCACCTGTAAAGACAAAGAAAGAACAGGTTAGCACTACGGTCTTCAGTGGCAGCGCATCTCTTACCTGGTCCATCGGCTGTCACCAACGCCTCGCGCTGCATTCCGGCATCTGAAAGACAAAGGCTTACCTACTCTTCGCATTCTCCGGAGGTCTTTGCACTGCATTCCAGCATCTGAAAGACAAAAGCTTACCAGCTCTTCGCACGCTCCGGAGGCCTTCGGCGCTGCATCCCGCATCTGAAAGACAAAAGAAGGTGCGTTTAAAGACATTGGGCAACTTTATTACTCACGTGCCATTACTCCTTCCCACGCCGAATCGAGTGGGTATTCCAGCACCCTTCAGCTTCTCTAAAGCTCCGAACTTGTACCTGCAAGATAAAAGGGACAGTTAGTGCGCATCGTGAAGCAGGCTACAAGCGCTTACTTACGTGCTTCCAGGCGCTTCTATTCCTCACGCGGGTTCGATCCTCAACTCTCATCAGCCCGCCATCCGCCATCGCCGGAACCCTGCAAAACAAGAGATATCATTACAAAAGACTTTTAAGACATTTGAAGTGCCCAGAACTTACCGTTCGTGCAGTCAACGACGGACAGCAGTCCTCTGAGGTCAAGAGGCCTGCACCCTTATCCAGTGAAGAAACTGGTTACGGCACCCTGCCCCGAGGCAGATGGAGAGCTCGGCATTCACTTACCTAAGGTGAGGGCGTTAAGCTTTGGGGTTCTACAGGAGAAGAGAAAGGGAAGAGGAGAGAGGCACCCAATAACCCCAGTTCATTAATCCCATATTTTCTATCTGCAGACATCTTACTCTTCGAGTCAGACATACAGTGCACTTAGGTCCAGCCCAAAGAGCCAACCGTGTGTTACACATCACCTTTGAAGATACAGCATTCACCCAGTCAAGACCGGCGCCTCTGCGGGAATCAGGTGAGCGTTACAGAACGCAAAGCCAACCACAAAACTCCCACCCAGGCGCTATGGAAACCTCGGATACCGACCAGCTAGCCTAGTTACTTGGGGAACTAAGAGCAGAAGTGCATGCAGCCCGTCAGGAAACGAATGCTCTAAGAAGGGAACTGATTATTTCCAAGGAGCGAACAGACGATCTCGCTAGACAATTGCTACAGTCACAAGCCGGACAAACTCCGTTACCCGCATCAGGGGCAAATCTTCCTTCAACATCCTCTACGAACCCAGTGCAGATCAACCTACCTGGGAATGTACCTCTGGCTCCGCCCGAACGATTTTCTGGTGACCCAAAGAGGTTTGCAATATTTATTAATCAGTGCCGGTTGCACTTCTTATGCCGGCCAGCAGCCTTTCCAACTGATCAAGCTAAGGTAGCTTTCGTGCTTTCGTACCTTAGTGGCAATGCGGCAGACTGGTCGATCCCTCTAGTTAATCAAGATGATCCGGTTCTCCATGATTTTCAAGCTTTTCAGCTCAGTATGGAAAAACTGTTTGCAAGACATTCACAGGGGCAGGCCTTGGACAATGAGCTCCTTTCATTGCGACAGGGTAATCAAGACCTTTTGGCTTATATTGCGTCTTTCAACAGACTGATAGTGGAAACTCGATGGCCTGAGGACAAAAGGATTACGCTGTTTTATAGAGGTCTACGTGGAGAGCTCAAAGATGTGTTAGCCCAAGTAGTGAATCCCCCGCAAGACTGTTCGGACTATATTGACTTAGTCGTTCAAATTGACCACAGACTGCAGAACAGGAAGGCCGATCGTTCCAAGTTTGATGCTCGAGTATTTTCCAAACCACCAACTCCTACCAAAGGAGTAGACTCCGGGGAACCCATGCAAATAGGGGGCCTGAAAGGACCACTAACACAAAAGGAGCGGGAAAGGAGAAACCAGCTGCAATTATGCCTCTATTGCGGAAACTCGGGGCACTTTCTTCAAGACTGTCCGGTGAAACCAGCCAAGAAGGCAGTAGGAGCTGCAGTTACCAGGGTCACAAACTCTGAGCAGGGAAACGACCTCGCCCGACAAGAATAGAGGTCCTCTTGCCGAGCGTTAAAACCAGTTCCGTGACCTCCCATTTCGTGATACCTCTGGTCCTCATTAGCCCTGAACATCCGGATCGATTACATGCGATTGAAGCTTACGTCGACAGCGGTGCCATCGGCAATTATGTGGATCATGAAATGGTTTTGTGGATGAATCTGACTCTTTGTCCAAAGGCTGTAAAGGACGTCATTACTACGGTGGATGGTACGGAGATAGCCTCCGGACCAGTAACGCATACCACCCAAGAAGTGACGCTAGTAAGTCAAGATGGACACCATGAGAAGATCGTGTTCGATGTGATCAAGGCCCCTCAGTTCCAGATTATTCTAGGAATTCCTTGGTTAGAGAAGCACAATCCTCAGATCGATTGGCGAGCAAGAACGGTTCAGTTTCCAGAATGTGTCTCTTCTTGTCACCCTCGACCTGGTGTTGCACTGGCAGCAATTTCCTCGGAGGCTCCCCAGTTACTTCCTGAATACCTAGAATTCCAAGATGTTTTCCGGAAGGATCAGGCTAACTCTCTACCTCCTCATAGGTCTTATGACTGCCAGATAGACCTGATACCTGGATCTACTCCTCCTTGTAGTAGAATTTATGCCCTCACCGAGCCTGAGAATCTTCACCTCCGACAATACCTGGATCAATACCTAGCGAATGGGTTTATTCGTCCTTCCAAGTCCCCTGCTTCCTCAGCTTTGTTCTTCGTTCCGAAAAAAGAAGGGGACCTTAGAACTTGTATAGATTATCGCGCCCTGAACCAGATCACCGTTAAGAATAGATATCCGTTACCTTTGATCCCTGAACTCCTGGACCAAGTCAGAAAAGCATGCATATATACAAAGCTGGATCTTAGAGGAGCCTACCACTTGGTACGAGTAAAAGAGGGCGATGAATGGAAGACGGCCTTCCGCACCAAGTATGGGCTATTTGAATATCAGGTCATGCCCTTCGGACTTTGCAATGCCCCGGCCGCCTTTCAATATTTTATGAACAATGTCCTCAGAGAGCTCATAGATGTGTGTGTTGTTGTTTACATTGACGACATCCTCGTTTATTCTTCATCGGAAACTGAACATCGGAAACACGTGAAAATGGTCCTCGAGAGATTGCGTCAACACAAACTTTTCGCTAAGTTGGAAAAATGTGTTTTCAACGTGACTGAAGTTGAATTCTTGGGATTCATATTATCACCTAGCGGAGTGCGTATGGATTCAAAGAAGGTCGATGCAATTCTCAAATGGCCATCGCCATCCTCCATAAAAGGTGTTCAAAGCATGTTAGGCTTCGCTAAATTTTACCACCGGTTTATCCCCGAATTCTATCGAATAGTCCAGCCCATCACCGCCTTGTTAAAGAAAAACACGACGTTTTGAATGGTCTACCGAGGCGGAACAAGCTTTCCAGAATTTGAAGACTAGATTTATCTCTGCACCGATCTTAAAACATCCTCGCCCAGAACTCCCCTACATCGTTGAAACTGATGCTTCGAGCCTTGCCATGGGGGCAGTTCTATCACAAAAGGACCCAGTAACCAATCAGTTGCATCCCGTGGCATTTTGGTCCCGCAAATTCTCGCCTCCTGAAATCAATTACACTATTACTGATAAGGAACTTCTAGCTATCAAGTCCGCCTTTAAGGCTTGGCGGCATTATCTTCTGGGGGCCCGACACACCGTTACTGTGATTACAGATCACCGAAACCTGCAATATTTGAAAACCGCAAAAGCTCAATCCTCTAGGCAACTCCGTTGGGCACTATTCTTTGCCGAGTTTGACTTTATAATTACCTATCGACCTGGTACAAAAAACGGTAAAGCTGATGCCCTTTCTCGGATGGGAGTGGAAGAACATTTGATCAATCCTAAACCTGTACCTATCATTCCCGAACAAAGAATTCTAGGTGTAATCGCCACACAATCCATAGAGGAAGTTAAGGATAAAGCCAGGCTACTGGTAACTCCAGCAGACATACAGAATTGGCATCTGCAGGGAAAGGACTTTACGGTGAAGGACAACCTATTATATTTCCAAGAACGGTTATACCTGCCCAGCACAGATTTACAGAACAAGGTAATCTTTTGTTATCACGATTCTTTAATGGAAGGACATCCCGGTATGACCAAGACCTCGGAAAAGATCAAGCGCTACTTCTGGCGGCCGTCTTGGAAAAAAGATATCAGAGACTTTATAATGTCCTGTGGAGTATGCGGCCAAAACAAGAGTCAAAAGGAAAAACCAGCCGGCTTCTTACGCCCTATTGACATCCCACCTCGCCCTTGGCATACGATTTCTATGGACTTCATCACCGATCTACCTCCATGCTCCGGATACAATACGATCCTAGTAATCGTGGACCTATTCTCCAAGATGGCGCATTTCATTTCACTCAAAGGCTTACCAACAGCAGCAACTCTGGCCCGAGAATTTCTCGAAAACATCGTCCGACTGCACGGTTTTCGTTCAGTTCTCATTTCGGATCGAGGTAGTCAATTTATTTCTCATTTTTGGCGAAGTTGCTGTCGGTCGGCTCAAATTGATGTGAGACTTTCGACCAGCCACCACCCTCAAACCGACGGACAAACCGAGAGGACCAATCAAACTCTGGAACAGTATTTGCGCTGCATGCTACAACAAACTGAAAAAACTTGGAAAGATATCCTTTGGATAGCCGAATATGCCTACAATAACTCTGTCCACTCGGGAACTGGGAAGACCCCGTTTTTTCTTTTATACGGTAGTCACCCTCGAACCTCGGAGTTGGATCCACTCCAAGATCTTGGAACACCAGCAGTACACCACCTGCATTCTACAATCACCCAAGCCTTTAAGGAAGCCGTTTCTCACCTTCAAAGGGCTAAAGAACAATACAAGAAAGGAGCAGCCCAACATCGGAAGGAAGCCCCCCAATATCAAGTAGGAGATCAAGTCTGGTTATCCAGCAAATATCTACCTCTAAAAGGACCACGCACATTCAACCCAAGATACCTTGGTCCCTATTCCATCACTACCATAGTAAATCCAGTAGCGGTCAAGTTGGACTTGCCCCCTCACATGAAGATACATCCGGTCTTCCACGTCTCTCTATTAAAACCCGTGCAACCTCAAACCCGACTAACTAAATCTCCAAAACCTATTCTAGTTGATGGAGAACTCGAGTTTGAAGTCAAAAGCATCCTGGATTCCAAGATCTCCAAATCTAAACTATTTTACCTGATTGACTGGAAAGGCTACGGTCCCCAAGAAAGATCCTGGGAACCTGCATAATATGTCCACGCCCCTCGTCTAATCAAAATATTTCATCGAACATTTCCTAACAAGCCCAAACCCCCGGAGAAGCCCGGTTTGGGAGGGGCCTTGAGGGGGGGTGCTGTCATGATCTCTGCTTCCAAAAGATCAGGACTTGCCCGACTCCCTTGGAAGCAGACCCATAACCCCGGTTCCGAGTGCCAGCCAGTCCCAATTGGGACCTTTTGGACCCTGTCCTGGCGCCAGTGGCACCAGGCTCATAAAGATGCCCAGTCCCAGCGCTGGAAGCGCCGGGCTCATAATGCTTGAGTGGATTAACCTGCAGCAGACCATGCTGTTTACTTACCTGCCAGTTGAGCCCCTGATCCTCTTCTGTTTGGGGCTACTTTTCCTGTTGGGTGGGGCAGGAGCCACTCCCTAGGTTCAGAACACTGGAACTCTTCTGGAAACCAGGAACTCTTTTCTTACCTAGGCGAGGCTGTGGAAGGAGACACCTAAGCACTACAGGAGGCTATTTAAACCACACCCGATGGATGAATCTTGCTTTGCGTTATTCTGCATTCTCTGCAGCAGAACGCTCATCGTGTCTTCTGCTTCTGATCCTGGGCCTAAGGGAACAAAGGCTTACCATCCTGGAATCCAGTCTTCAGCAGCACCTGTAAAGACAAAGAAAGAACAGGATAGCACTACGGTCTTCAGTGGCAGCGCATCTCTTACCTGGTCCATCGGCTGTCACCAACGCCTCGCGCTGCATTCCGGCATCTGAAAGAAAAAGGCTTACCTACTCTTTGCATGCTCCGGAGGTCTTCGCACTGCATTCCGGCATCTGAAAGACAAAAGCTTACCAGCTCTTCGCACGCTCCGGAGGCCTTCGGCGCTGCATCCCGCATCTGAAAGACAAAAGAAGGTGCGTTTAAAGACATTGGGCAACTTTATTACTCACGTGCCATTACTCCTTCCCACGCCGAATCCAGTGGGTATTCCAGCACCCTTCAGCTTCTCTAAAGCTCCGAACTTGTACCTGCAAGATAAAAGGGACAGTTAGTGCGCATTGTGAAGCAGGCTACAAGCGCTTACTTACGTGCTTCCAGGTGCTATTCCTCACGCGGGTTCGATCCTCAACTCTCATCAGCCCGCCATCCGCCATCGCCGGAACCCTGCAAAACAAGAGATATCATTACAAAAGACTTTTAAGACACTTGAAGTGCCCAGAACTTACCGTTCGTGCAGTTAACGACGGACAGCAGTCCTCTGAGGTCAAGAGGCCTGCACCCTTATCCAGTGAAGAAACTGGTTACGGCACCCTGCCCCGAGGCAGATGGAGAGCTCGGCGTTCACTTACCTAAGGTGAGGGCGTTAACCTTTGGGGTTCTACAGGAGAAGAGAAAGGGAAGAGGAGAGAGGCACCCAATAACCCCAGTTCATTAATCCCATATTTTCTATCTGCAGACATCTTACTCTTCGAGTCAGACATACAGTGCACTTAGGTCCAGCCCAAAGAGCCAACCGTGTGTTACACATCACCTTTGAAGATACGGCATTCACCCAGTCAAGACCGGCGCCTCTGCGGGAATCAGGTGAGCGTTACAATACCCAACATATCTCCATTGCCTTCCTGTGGTTCTGCTGCTCAGCGGAAATGTTCACAGTCTCACATTTATTTGCGAATAATATCCCCATACCTTTTCACAACCTCTGTATCCGCTTCAATTTAAATGAATCTGATTGTAAAACTTACTCTAGTATTACTAAGCTTATTGCTAAAGTTATCACTCATTATACACATAAAACCCCTTCAAACTAATTTTGTACTCTCAAGCCACTAAAGCATCCACATTTTACTCCATTCTCAAACAGCCCAATGACACTACCTATGAGAATCCGTTTTGGATTTACAAATTACTCAAGAACTATGGACTAGGATATGGTTACAATGTTTCTCCACTTCTGTTGCAGCACACCTCACACAATCACACTACTTCATATGATATGATATGATATTTCTTTATATCGCGCTCATACACAGGTGTTTCAGAGCGCGACCAAGCAAAGGGAGGGGAACAGGGGAGAGAACCAAAACAAAGATCTTACTAGGCCCAGTGACATTGAGAACGCGCAAATGCATGGGGAAGGAAAAAGTGGAGGGGGGAAAAATTGGAAAGTGCAGATCATAAGAGAGGACAAGATAAATAAAAAGTAAATAAATAAATAAATACGGTGATCCAAAACAGTGGTAGTGCAGCCTGTGAGGGGCAAGTGCAAGGTTAGTCAGATAGGGAGTATCTGACCAGTGCAGACAAATTGTGGGAGGCCTGTATGGGTACACATACAGGCCCCAGTGCAAGGAGTGGCCAGTGGGCAGTGCAGGAGGGTGGCAGGGTGAGCAGGTGCAGCATTGCTGAGAGAGAAAGCAGATCAGCAGGGGAGAAGAGGGGCAAAGGCAGAGGCAAATAGGAAGGTCTTAAGGAGCTTCTGGAACCGTAGATGGTTCTCCTCAAGTTTCAAACTGGCAGGTAGGCAGTTCCAGAGGGAGACCCCTGCAGAAGACAAAGATCTACCACCAGCTCGTATTACACAGAGCCTACCTAACACTACAAAGGGTTGATAAAATGTCCAACTCCAATCATAGTTTATGTTGGTCATGTCAATCTAATTCTGCTGATTTAATTCATTCAATTTTCAATGTAATTTTGTTTCTTCATTTTGGACTGATACCTGGACGTGTCTACAAAAAATGTTTTCCGTTCAGGAACCCCGTACATTATGTAATGTCATGATTGGAGTTTTAGCAAAATCCATACATGTCACATATTACTTCGCCTGGTTTATTTAACTTTATGGTGTATATTGCCTTCCATCTATGTCCTTCGGTATTGCGAGATCAGATCTGTTTTGGGCGCGGAGTTCTAGACCTTCATGAGGAGTCCGGTCACTCCTGGGGTTCCTCTGGAGTAGAGACACCCAGATAACATGAGCATCATGTTGTGGAACACTCTGGCCGAGCAAGGGATATCCTCTTCTGTGCCACCGGCAGACTCTTTATCTGTGTCTTGGCTATACTGGTCTACTGGTCTATCAGGACCTGACAAGAGATCCTCTCTGAATCCTTAACAGCCAGGGTATGGTCTTGGTGTAGGCACAGCTAGAGCAGATGTAGTAAGTAAAGCAGTGAATGGTGTTGTTGGCTGTGGCATCGGATGATTTTTAGGTGCTGTGATCTTAGGCATGAGTTATTTAACTATGCCTTTAAAGTATTAAAATGTTTTCACCCTATCAAAGAATCTGTCCTCATGTGTGGCTTGCACAAGACATGAGGTGACAGAAGATGCTGTGGGTGTCCATGTAGCCGACACTGATGTGGAAACTAAAGCTGACTGGTGATTGGTGCCCAGATGCCCAGACAATGGTGCCGAGGAGCAGGACACATTGGCTGTGCTCCATTGGGATGTGTTTCAGCCAGTTTGAGGAAGAAGTAAGTCACACGGGATGGTGGGATGTAATGGAATATTAGGATCTTGGCCCCTGGAGGTGGATTTGGTTGCCAGCTCACCTGCAGAAGATGATGCGGTGCAACCTGGTTCTGAGTTGTAGGCCTTTGTCCCAACTTTGGTGTTGCTGACAGGAGTTCCGTGGATGCATCCATGGGGCATTTATTTGGTGTGCCATTTTCTTTGTGCGAGCCTTCTTCAGCTTCTTTGCCTGGCCCTTACTTTGAAGGGCAAGAAGGCTTTTCCCTGCCAATGTGGAGCTCTTTGTGGTATGTCTCAGAGGACACCCAGGAGGTAACCTGGTTGAAGGACCCTGATAAGTCTCGGGTTGCGGCCCAGAAGGTACCCTTGTAACCTCAGTGACAATGTCACTGGCAACACGTGCACCCTATTGGCAAGGTATAATGCTAGACCCAGATGAACATTCAACCTTTGGGCGGGTAGAAGCCTTGACAGCCTCTGGGCCACTCCCAGTGGGTCTAGCAGGATCCAATGGACCTGTCCCGATTAAGGTGGTGCCTAGAAAGGAGTCGCCTTGGCAATGTGCCTGTGGAAAGATAGGATTTACTTCAAGAGGCAGACCTCTCTACTAGTGTGTAATATGAGGAAGACTCTGATGCACCCTTCAGGGGAATCACCAAAGAGGTACCCCCACCTGTTGAAATGATGTCGTAATACTCTAGATCCTAGCTCACCAGAGGAAACACAAGTATCCTACTGGTGGAAAGATGCCAAACACATCAGGCAATTCCTATGGGTCTCGGGTGAGGGGATGATCGGAACGTATGCGATGTAGAAACAAATGTGTCACAGCAGGTGCAAGGTGCCCTCTGTCTGGTTGAGCTGAACTGGGAGACTCCAGCCCTTTAAGACAAGGTATCAATACCTTTGAGATGAATGGGGATGCAGACGTTACTCAAACATCAATAATTGAAATGACTCAGGTAGTTGGCAAAAAGGATAACTGTTTTAGTATCAATTATCTAAAACAGGGAGTACAAAGGACATCAACGGACGTCTCAATGCATAGTTCTCTCAATGTATTTAAAAAAAGCTTTCTTTTATAATAAAAACTTGTCACTGATGACGTCAACTTACGTATTTACTAATGTCATCCTACGTGGCAAACTACAAAAAGGTATAGGCTTCTTAACATCAGGTGGGGCAACTAAGCCCTCCCCTTACAGGTCACTATGAACGTCACTAAATACACAACATCCCATTGGTTACACAATGGTTACACAAACTATAGGACCCTTACAATTGATTGGCATTCTAACCTCTGCCAGTAGTTTCCACCTATGTTAGCAGCACACAGGCTGGGCTTCCAGGTGCTGGTGAGCTAGTCTTCACCATAGCTTCCCACCAATTAGCACATCATCTATCATCACCTCAGTGGTCTGCTTTCAATTAAAACTTTGAACTTGGCTTGGAATGTTCTTTGATCTGGAGAATTCAGGGGAGTAAAGGCACGCTCTGCCTTCATGCGTAGGTGTGGTCATCATGCTCGTCCAACTTTATCGTTCCACGTGACTGAAGAACACAAATTTGAGCTCAATTGCATTTAAAATACTATTTTCTAATAAACCTCTGACGTCTTCCTTGTTTTTGTAACGCTCACCTGATATCCACGGGACGCCACGCAGCCTGGCTGGGCCACTTCTGATCTCAAACCCCTCCCTTGGACTCTTGTTCGGCCGAGGATCGGGCCTGAAACACAGGAATTTCGGGTTTAATCTTATTGCCTCTCTTGCTTGAAGCCCACCTCCCTTGTGGACCCAACTTCCCCCTTAGTTCTCTCCTCATCTTGCTTTATTGTATGGTGCGCTCTCCGTCCTGCCTCTCAATGCAGTGGTGCGTTGCTGGTGTGGGCGTGCCCCAACCCAGTTGCCTCACTGGTGCGGGCCCTCAGAGTCCAGACCTGCTGTAACTCCAGTTAGTTCAGGTAAGTTTGCTGTTTTTTGCAGTTTGTCTTTTCCTACCAAATTGCCCCTGTTAATGTCTCTCCTTCTTCCTCTAGGTGCAGGAAGAGCTCCCATGGTGTTGTGCTGTTTGGGGCTAAACACGATATGGTAAGTGAAAAGCTCGATGCGCAGCGCTATGTGCCTTTTCTTGTGCTGACCTATCTTTCTATCTTTCTTGCAGGCCGCTGCAATGTCCCAGAATGTATGCTGCTGAGAAGATAGTGAGCAGTGAGGAATGCATAACACGCGGTGCCTTCTTGATGACCCTTTTGTGTGCTAATCTGTGTTTTCTCTCTCTTGTAGGTCGTTATTAAGGCCCGGAGTGGATGTTGACCAAGAGCGGTTCGAACCCAGGTAAGCGTGCGATTAATTCGTTATTTTCGGAGTTATAATATAAACGCTTACTAATGCTGTTTCGTTCTCTTCTTCTCAGGGTGCAGTGTTTTTTCAGAGATCGGGAACGTCGCCGAGATCCTGAGTTCTCTGGACCAAAGAGTAGTGGATGGCAAGCCGGATCTCTCACAGGTAAGTGTTATACTAATGGTGTTCTTGTTCTTTCAGGTATGCGGCTCCGGAATGCAGACGAAGATCCGAGCTGAACGCGGTGAGCGTCACGCTGCAGAGCGCAGAGTAACGTGAAGCGTGTTTCTCTTCCTGGGTGTGGCTTAAATAGCCCCCAGGTATCCCAGGCACACCTAAAACACTAGACTGCATAGCCCGGTTCATTGAACTGAGCAGATCCAAGCCCCGCCCACTTGCCGCGTGACTTTCACTTGCTGCTTCAGGATTCCGCCTTCCTACTACGTGGTAAGGATTAGAAGCTCTCAGGGTTTCCTTCCTTGTTGACATTCCTCGCGTTGCTTAGGAGTCTAACCCAGACAGTTCCTCTTTATCGGCTACAGGTTCTCTCTCGCTTCCTCTCATCGAACGGCCGGAGCCAAGCTCCAGACAGCACCATTGTGGGACCACGCCTACTGTAATTGTTGGTGGGTTACTTCCTGATACCTTTCTGCAGTATTACTGGGCACATAGTTTTCTCCTCTGTTTCTGCTTGTTAACTACTCCCTATCTCCCTCCAGCCTCTCTACACTTCCCCAAGCACTCTTCCTGTGCCCAGACTGCCACACTTGGCAAAGGCAGCCTCATCCGGCTTAGGTTAAGAAAACAATATACAGAAAGGAGATTGTTCACTGCAGGTAAACCGCCTTATAGAAGCCCAGCGCTAACATGCTTTTTCCAAATCTCCTCAGTCTAAACCAGGACAAGAATAAAGATCCAGCTATCGCTACAGGACAAGACCACAACGGATCAGCACGCCATCGCTCCTGATCCCTTGGAGACAACGCACCCCAGCAGCTCTCCACAGGGGTTCCCCCATGAGGGTTTCTCTGGGGGCCGCTCAGTGATCAAGCCTTTGAGCAGGGTCGCGGAGGGGAACCCAGGAGGATCCTTAAGGTCAGCAAGTTCCGGCAAGGGTCTCCATTCTCGAACAGGTAGGTGGTCTTCTGTGTCATCCCTGCTCTTACATGGTACAAAAGGCATTCGTAGTATAACAGTATGTCAATGTAGAGCATGACTCTGATGATGACTGGTTGGGAAAGTTGAACATGATGCAAGTGAAGCTCTTGATATTGGGACCTCCCATCGTCAAGTGGTAATAGCTAGGGTGGGATGGCATTGCAGTTATTCTAAGTGACCACAAGGGATGTCCCAACAGGACACAGGATGGGCAAAGTATGGGGTCATCCCTCCAGTTCATTTTACCTGGTCCCCAAGATGATGACTTCATGGTAGCTCTGCAGAGTCCTAAGCAAGCTCCCATATTAAGCTCTCAGCCGGATTCCTCCCCAGTCTCCTATTTAACATTTATTGACAAATAGGGCATTTGTCAATGGTACAGCTATCAGAAAAAAAACATTGCACACAGTATTTATTTATTTATTTATTTATTCGCATTTGTTAAGCGCACAGAATCAGCCCTGAGGCATCGTGGCGCTGGTTACAGAATAGCGCTGGTTACAGGGAAAGCGCGTCTTAGTTACAGCATACAGAGGCATACATGCATACAGTTTGGGCAGTAGCAATAGTTAGCAGTGTGTGCCTGAATGGCAGTAGGTAGAGGAATTTTAGTTAAAGAGAGAGGTTTTGAGTTTTTTTCTAAACGCTGTGAGGGAGCCTTCTGCTCTTAGAGCGTGGGGGAGATTATTCCAAAGTTTTGGTGCTATGTAGGGGAAACCCAGCCCCCCGGCTGTAATCTTGTGGATGCGTGGTACAGTGAGTTGGTTAGTGTAGCAGAGTCTGGTAGGTCTGGATGAGGTCTGTCTGAGAATGGTGTCTGAGAGATATGATGGTGCAGTGTGGTGGATACATTTGTGGGTAGTAGTCAGTACCTTGAAGGTGATGCGTTCTTTGACAGGGAGCCAGTGAACTGATTGCCTTGCCAGTGAGATGTGGTCCCTTTTGGAGATGTTTAGTGCTGCTCTTAGAGCGTTATTTTGGGTGACCTGGAGTTTGTTTAGGTTTTTTTCAGAGGTGCCGGCTAGAAGTGCATTGCAATAGTCAAGTTTAGCGCCTATGGTAGCTCTTGCTATTGAAAGGCAGTTTTCTTTGGAAAGGAATGGTTTAATGGCGTTGATGAGTTTAGTGCTTAGTGCAGATGCGGAGACAATGGCACTAACTTGTTTGTCCATGGACAGGGTTGCATCAATGTAGACCCCTAGCGTTTTCACAGAGGATAGGACTGGGATAGTGCAGTTGTCGATGTTGAAATTGGCATAGCAGCTGTCTAGCCTGGCCAGTGTGGATTTTTGGCCGAGGATAAGGATTTCAGTCTTATCCCCGTTAAGACATAGGCCGTTAGTGGCCATCCAGGCTTGAATGGTGGCATATATGAGTTTTAGAGCTAGGGCGTCTTTGTGGTATGAGCCTGATAGAGGGAGGAGCACTTGGGTGTCGTCGGCGTAGTTGGTGTAGGCAATCCCAAGTGCATCAAGTTTCTCGAATAGGGGCTTAGTGAATAGATTGTAAAGCGTAGGTGCTGTACAGGAGCCTTGAGGGACACCGCAGTGTATTATGGATGGTGTTGCGCTCGAAATGTTTGAAAAGACTTTCATGGCCCTCCCTTCAAGAAATGAGGTTATCCAGGAGGTGGCTTGGTCAGAGAAATGTGCGGAGTGGGAGAGGTGTGAGGTGAGGGTCTTGTGGTCCACTAGGTCGAATGCCGCAGAGAGGTCGAGGAGAAGTAAAAGGGCGGGTTTACCTTTGTCCAATATCTTGGTTATTTGGTTTTTTAGGTCCAGCAAAGCAGTCTCTGTTCCATGACCTTTGCGGAAGCCTGACTGTCTGGTGCCTAGGATGGAGTTAGATTCGAGGTATAGTTGGATTTGGCTGTGTGCCACTTTATCTAGAATCTTGAGAAGGAAGGGGACAGTTGTTATAGGTCTGTAATTGTTAGGCATCGTGGGGTCGAGAGTGGGCTTTTTTAGAAGTGGGCGCACCCAGGCTTCTTTAAGACTGTCTGGGACAGAGCAGGACTTGAATGAGGCATTAATGAATGCGGTAATGATTGGGGCAAGTGGTTCAGCGCAGTCCTTGATTAATTTAGGGGGGCATGTATCGGCTTTGCAAGTCGATGGTTTCTGATGTTTCAGTATGTCCAGGACTTCTAGTTCTGAAACTTCTTTAAAGGCAAATTTGGGAATGTTAGTGGTTTTGCTATGGGATTGGGAATCTAAGTGTCGACTCTGTTTTGGCAAGGTATTGTAGTGGTTGCGGATTTTGTTTTGTAAGAGGTCTATTTTGTTGAGCATGGCGGCTTGGATACTGTTGCACCAGCCTTCATCCTTGATGATCTCGTCAGAGGAAGTGGGAGGCACTGTGAGCTCTTTAAAGATAGAGAAGAGTTCTCTTGAGTGGCACTTTGAGTCTAGTATTCGACGGTTGTATGATTCAGATTTGGCATTGAAGATGGCGGTTTTGTATTTTTTTGCAGTGACTTTGAATAAGTCTTTGGTGATGTCGCATGGGTTGGCCTGCCAGTTTTTAAGTGCTTGGCGCTTTTTGTCACGCAGAGCTTGGAGGTCCTCTGTGAACCATGCGTTTGAGTGGAAGGATTTTTTTTCTTTTTTCTCTTCTAGAGGAGCGATGGAGTTTATAGCATTGGTGAGCGTATCCTTGAGTATGTCTGCTAGGATGTTAGGATCTTGAGGGAAAGGAGGGGCGAGGCATGGGGTGTTGAGAAGGGGGAGTAGATTGTCTGCAGTTAACTTTTTGGAGCTTCTGGCTAGGGTGGCGGATTTATGTACTGGTGTTTTTCTGGTAGGTAACGTAGGGATAGAGAATTGTATGCAGCTGTGATCTGTCCAAGGGAGGAATGTGTTGGATGTGATAGAGGAGTTACAGTTATGGTCGGCCAGCCAGTCAAGAGTTCTGCCTTTGGAGTGGGTGGGTGACAGGATTTTTTGTGTGAAGTCTAGGTTGGAGAGGTCCTTGAGGAAGGAGGTTGCTGTTTTGTCCTTTGGGTCATTATAGCCTAGGTTAAGATCACCTAGGAGTAAGGTTTTGGTGGATTTTTTTAGGTTTTCGCTGAGAATATGCGTGATTTGCCCTTGAAAATCGGTTGGGAGTCCTGGAGGCCGGTAGATGACGTGAATGTTAATGGTGTTGTTGTGAGAGAGGGATAGTTTGGCCGATAGTATGTCTGCATTCCCTTCCCATGTGTGGGGTGTGGGCCTGATATGGTGGATGTCTTTATAGATTATGGCCACCCCTCCCCCTGATTTTGTAGGTCTGTCTTGTCTAAGGATGGAGTAGCCTACTGGTACAGCTAGGGTAATGGCGGGGCCTGAGGCTTCATGCAGCCAAGTCTCTGTGATGGCTAGCAGATCTAGGTCGAAGCTGGAGATGAGCTCGTTGATTTCTAAGGCATGGGCAGTGAGCGATCGAGTGTTAAGTAATGCGCATTTGAGTGTAGGTGCTACCTGACTTCTGTTGGGAGGCCGCTGTTTCGTTTGTTTTTTCAGCTTGAAGTTGGGTGGGGTGGATGGTATAGTGGTGGGTGTGAGGTTGGAACACGGTGTGGGGATGTGGGGAATCCTACCCACAAAGTTGTGAGAGACAGATGTGCGAGAACCTAATCTATAGTTTCTGAGTGATGCTGGGATGTGTTGCGATGAGAAGGACCTAGGTAGTGTGCGTGTCCTCAGTCTGCACAGTCTGGTGCAGCTATTAGGTGTAGAGGTGTGAGGATGCGCGGTGTTGGGGCTGGGGTGAGGTGTCGAATTTGTGTTGGACTGCATCATGATGCTGGGGCTAGGTAGGCACGAGTGTAGATAGTGTCGTTCATATATTGCATTGGCGAGGAGTGCGCCTATGAGTAGTAGTGTGCTAATCTGGTGGTGCAGCCCTGGTAGCATGCTGGAATACTCTGTAGTGCACGTGGAGGGAGGCGAGACTGAGCAGCGATGGTTCTAGTAGTGCAAGGCGCTAGTTGCCTAGAGGATGTCAGAATATAGTGGTCTCTGGGCGAAATGTAGTTTTCATTGATTTTTGTTTCCCATCAAATGGAGCACACTTGTCGAGAAGGGTGAGCCTGATCACTTATCAGTCATATCACTGAGAAATCAGGCGAGGAAAACATTAAAACATTTGCAAATGATAAGGTGCAGCGAAAGACATCGAGTGAAGCCAAAAACGAAACAAGGAAATTACAGAAAAAAGGTGGTGTGTGTGTTAGAGATATGAGCAGACTCGGTCACTGCACTACATTATGGAACTTTGGAGCGGGTTGGTAAACTTTAAATGATACTTTGTTTGTACTATTTAACACTATCTCTCTATCGGTGATCTTTTTCTTTCTAGAAGGCTAGAAATTAAGTTTAAAACACTGATCATTTATTGATGTAAATTGGTTACTAATTTGGTTTAACATTTTGTTCGTTATTTGGAAAATACATTTCTCTCTGTTAGAAGAGGTTCCAAAATCTACATAAATAACCAGATATATTCAATATATTTTGATGTGGATCCCATTATGGGAAAGTAAGGTTTATAATAACAGGGTTGGCTACAGAAACATTAAGGGAATGGTGTATAGGCACACACTTTGAGAAGTAGGTACAGAGAGCAGAACAGCAGATAAATGATGCTAAGAAACCTCTGAGAACTCACCACAATAAATGGAAAGGCCAGTCCCACTATAAAGAGCATGAGCCAGATGAGAGAGCCACAGATCATGTAAGCGGCAGGGCGGGCCATCTGGTCGAAGATCTCTGTGGGCATAATCCCTGTCACACCAGCTGCAAAGGAAATTCACAAAGACGATGTTCAGTACCTGCATCATCCACCAGGCTCGCTATTGAGAAAAAGCTGGGCGCCTCCATTTGTGTAATTGCACTGCCCAGCCCATGAAGGATATACCATTTAATCTGTTTCAGCCACGTCTTTTAGACGTAGGCAAAGGATGAACGATGGAGATGGACCCAGGCTGCCCCTTGCCACTATAAAAACATACATGTATTTATTTATTTATTTTGGCATTTGTATAGCGCACTAAGCCCGTAGGCATCAAGGCGCTTGTTACATAGAACAAAGACGTTGACAATTGTGCAGTACATAGAATAAAGAAAGCGGGCAAACCACAGTATATACAATAATAGGTTGGATCAGATTTTAGTTACTTTACTTGGATTAGATATATTCCTGCTCATTGCTCACACAGATTATTGGCCTTGGGAGAACTGCAAGGTCTTGAGGTCTTTGGGGAATAGCCGGAATGAAGGTTTGGCTCTTAATGATACTGGTAATGCATTCCACTGTATCGCTGCTACAACTGGGAAGCTGGAGCCACTGGCTCTTTGTAACCTGAATCTTGGTATCGAAAGGAAATGGGCATGAGCGGACCGTGTCGGTCTAGTGGAGTGTGGTTTAGAGAATGTTCGTGTGAGGTGTCTAGTCGCAGTATCAGCAAGGCATTTATGTGTTACGGACAAGGTTTTGAATAGCATGCACTCTCGCATTGGCAGCCAGTGTAGATTTCTTCTGGCTGGCGAGATGTGGTCTTTCTTCTGGATGTTTAGGGCCGCTCTAAAAGCATTATTCTGAATAATCTGAAGCTTTTGATATTAGATGTGGTGGTTCCTGCAAAAAGAGTATTGCAGTAGTCTAGTCTTGAGTCAGTGCTCTTGCTAGTGTGAAACAGCCCTTTGTAGAGAGGAATGGTCTGCTAGCGGTAATTCCCTTTATGGTATATGCTGCTGCTGAGGCAATGGCATTTACCTGTCTAGTTAGGGAAAGAGGGGCGTCTAAGACACCCCCCAAGGTTTTTACTTCTTTGGTGACTGAAATGGTGTTGCCATCAAGGATGGAGCTGTAGTATGCTTTGTCTAGTTTATTAATTAGTGGTTTGGAGCAGACCAAGAGCAGCTCAGTTTTGTCATCATTTAAGCAAAGTGATTGCATGACCATCCAGGCCTGAATGTTTTGGTAGATCTTGCCTAGGGTGTTGGAATCTAGATTGTTTTTTTTTAATTTTTTTATTTACTTGTTTATAATCAAAGGTCAGTTTGATTTTTACAAGAAGTTGTTTCACATAGAAGGCACAGAATTAAAAAGTAGGGAAGAGGTAAAAATAACAAAACCAAAAGTGGGGAGCAGATGATATTTGCAGTAGAGAAAAGCGAAAAATCATTGTTTGTCACAACACAGAAAAGTCGCACTACATTAGGTCATACTAGCTTAATTTGCAGTTTCTGTTGATAATCTAAGTGCAGCTTCCAGAATCTTTACTGCCGCCGCTGACCATTTTGTTTTTTCACCTGAAACCAGGCGGCACCACCATGTCTAGATTGTAAGAGCCTGATATAGGAATGAGGGTTTGGGTATCGTCTGTGTAGTTTGTGTAGGAGACACCCAATGAATCTACGCCGGTCAAAGAGTGGTTTTGTGAATATATCATACAGAGTTGGGGAGACGCAGAAGCCTTAAGGGCTCCGCAGGAGACAGGGACTGGGAGGGCTGAAGCAGTGGATGAGAACACTCTTATTGTTCTGTTAGATAGAAAGGATGCAATCCATGCTGTAGCTTTCAGTGAGAAATGGTCTGCTGAAGAAAGATGTTGGCATAGGATATTATGACCTACCAGATCAAGTGCCGCTCACAAGTCCAGTAGGAGGAGGAGGGCGAGTTTACCTTTGTCTTTAAATTCGTTTATTTCTATTTTTAAGTCTATACGAGCTGATTCCGTGCTGTGGCCCAGGCGGACCCCGGACTGACATAGTCCAAGGAGGTTACTGGATTTTAAGTGTTTCTGGATTTGTAGATAGGTGGCTCAGTCCAGGATTTTAAGTAGGAATGGTACAGTCGTGATTAGGTGGTAGTTGGTAGGTATGTCAGTGTCTAAGGTAGGTTTCATTAGGAGTGGCAGTACCCATGCATCTTTAAGATTGGCAGGCATGGTGCTGGAGGCGATGGAATCTTTTATCAGGGAGGAAATTAAGGGTGCCAGTTTGTGAGCGCAGTCTTTATGACTTTGGCTCGGCAAATGTCTCCTTAGCATTTGGTTGGTTTTAGACCTTGTATAAGTTTGATTATTTCCAGTTCCGAGACTGGATTTAACTCAAACTGTTGGACCTGTGAGGTGCCTGGAACACGTCTTGGTTAACTTGTGACAAGAAGAGCTTTAGAAGGGGCAAGCTTGTTCTCTTTCTCTAGTATTCTATTCTGGAGACCAGAAATGTTCGTAAGCAAGGCATTTTGTATGTTAGCACACCATACAGTGTCTTTGGAGCAGTTGGTGGGATGTGGGGGGTGGGGATTAAAGTTTCTGTAGTTTGGCAAAGAGATTGTGAGTTTGATTTAGCAATTATTTCTGTGAAGGTAGAACTATTGGCTAAACGTATGGCCTGTTTGTAGGCCTTAGCCATCGAGGGAAACTCTACCTTCCTTGAAATAATTGAATGCTCCCTTTTTTTTTATTTACCTGTTATTATTTACATTAACAAGTTCATAAGGGAATACAATACATTATATGGTAGCGTACATGCAACGCACTAGTCCCCTTTCCTTGCCTGCTATGTTCTCCCTTCCTATATAAGAAAGGACATGGTTTACAATACATTCAGAATGAAACGTGACCATATCTTTGCAAATGAGTTCAGCATGTTCCTTCTTTCCAAGAGTACCTTCTCAATCAGTGATATTCTGCGCATTTCCTGCACCCATTCAGACATTGTTGACAGATCTGTTGTTTTCAACCCCTCCCCCAATATCAATATTTTTCAGTATCACTGATGTTCTAACTGACCAACATTTTTGTCTGAATGATAAGTCTTCTGTTTGTGAGCCCCCGGCCCAGAACCAGTGTTTCAAAGGTATATTTCAAGTATTGCTTTTTAACACTGAATTGAATGCTCAGTTGAGTTTTCACAAATTTCTCCAGCAGATGCATTTACGGGCAGAGCTATCTCATAAGCCTATGTACGTAGAAAAGTCTCAAAACGCCACGTTAGCCAATTACAGCTAGATACTGAAAGGAGTCAAAAACTGCCAGGCCCATGTCAGTGCTATTTTAAGTATGGCAAAGGCATTAAAATCTCGTTTCTAGATTCCTTTCCTACCTAATGCCAAATGCACTTACCTGGCCCGATTCCAAAGCTGAGGATATAGGCAAAGATGCATGCCATGCTTAGGTATGGCATCCAGCTAACACGCTCCTAAGGGCCACAGGGAGGGCAGGACAAACACAGAGAAGGAGAGATAGGTGTTTTAATGTTGGTTTCAGATTTTTGCAATTTCATTTTTGTCTTTATAAAATACAGCATTGATAAACGCAAAAGAAAGAGAATGGCAGTTTCACTGTATACACACAACTCTGACAGTCTCAGGATCTGCATAGTGTTCACATAAAAAGGAAAAGCCACTTACCTGTACCGGTAGTTGTCCAGTGACTGTGCAGCCAGATTCATTCCTCTGCACCAACGTTTTCATACCTCAAAGTTCTGCAGCCTTCCATTTTGTCATTGGCGCGGAATGCCATAGCTTCAGACAGGAATCGCACAAAAATGTCGACCTGGGAATTGCGACTCCCGAAATTGGGACTTTTTTTTAACCCCCCTTACAGCACATATATACGTGGGGGGTGTTTAGAGTATAATATTAATATGTGGGGGAGGCTGCAGGGGTCTCCCCCGCATATATATGTGGTGTCAAGGGTTATAAATAAAAAGTCTGCATTTTCAGCCGTTGCAATAATCACATAGATCCCTTCAGACATAATGCAGAGTCTAATTTAGCATTTATATAGCGCTACGAACCCTGAGGCATCTCAGCGCTGCTTATTATTAGCCACGGTGTGTGGTGCTCATTTATCGAGCTTCAAAGGATGAAAGGCTAAGTTTGGCCCTGCCGGGTTTTGAACCTGCGCCAGCAGGCTCTGCACAAATGTCAAAGCAAGCTCTACTTGCTGTGCTAATGCCAAAATGGACGTTACATGCTGACAACGAGCTATCATTAAATACAGAAAGAGAGCCAGGGCAGGGCTGAGCAAGGATATTTGCAGGGGTCAGAGGCTGCTGATAGAAAGACGACACTACCAGCCACTTGAATTAGGTGGAAGTCTCCCGAGGAGAATGGGTTTTTGAGTAGTTTGGAGGCTAGAGGATGCAGTGGTGGTCGCCATGAGCTTCTCATGAAACTTCCCTAACTTTGCAAAGATCCTTCCCCCTCCTCAACTTGACGACCCTGGACTTCATTCACTAAAGTGCCGTAGTCATAGTTCGGGAGCTAAAGGCAATGAGAGTGCCCTTCACCAGAGGACATCTTGGTGCTGAAATATGTCACCTCAACAAAATCATAATGGTTTAGTGAATTCCCTGGTGGTATTGAACAAGTGAACTTAACAGAGCAGTGTGAGAAACCTGAGGGTATTGAAGGATCACAGGTGTATAAAAGGCAAAGCTATGAGGGAGTGAAAGAGAGTGACCTGGGAAACTTGGGCAGAAATCAGCATAAAACCCAGGGAATCCAGTGGCAACCGTGGTGGGACCTGAGGACGAGATGGGATGCTGGTCGACATCCCCAAACCAAGGGAATCCTCCTGTCTTCAGAGCAAAGTCCATGTGAAGTGGGAGAAACAGAAGCTGCAATGAGGCACAAACACCAGGAACGTGCTGAGGGAGTGAATACTTCAATTACACATGGAACTATGAAATTAAATGAATGAATGATATGCAAGTGGTGTGGAAAGCAGTAAATCTGATCATATTTAATAAGAAGAGAATGAAAGCAGCAAATATGCTAATATTGATTCACAAACTGAAGGAAAACAGTAAACCTGCTTATATTGAATACCAAACTGAAGGAAAACTGTAAACCTGCTTATACTTGCTGCAGAGGCTGCTGAAGTGACTTCCTACATGCCCCCTGGAATCCCACTGCCACTAGCACGCTTATTCTGGCTATCAGGGACTGGCACGCTTTTGCCAGCTGCCTCATTCAAAGGCCACAACCAGGGCCTAAAGCTCTATCCCTCCTGTCTCCTCTCTGCACCTGAGTGCGAGGATGCTCCACATGACAAGTTCTACTGCACGCCTGGAGGTTGTGCTGGTCCGCTGCCTACTCCTGCATGAGGTAGCAGAATCTTTGAGAATGAGAAAAGGCTAAATCCTCTCTGCACCTCTCTAAATTTCGATTGAAAAAAAAAAGAATAACTTTTTATTCTGCTCTGAAAAATGTAAAATATGCACTCTTCTACCGCGCCCCCTGGGATCTCGTTTCTCTGATGCCATAGCTTTCCTACTTTGATTGCAACGTATTGAAAATCCTTATTAGTGTGTACCTCTGGCCTCTTTTGCCGACATCGCTGCATTTTCCAAGATGGCCACCGCCATTGCTTTGCTGCAGTGGCTGCTGAAGTGACTTCCTACATGCCTCCTGGAATCCCATTGGCCACTGGCAAGCTTATTCTGGCCTATCGGGGACTGGCAGGCTTTAGCCGGCACCCTCATTCAAAGGCTCCCTTTCTTTTTTTTTTTTGTTTACATGTACAACAACACAATACCATCATGGAGAGGCAAAGTTAGAGGCAAGACAATCATAAAGAACGCCGACCGTCAACCCTTTTCACACAGTTCTTTCCCATCAGAGCTTTCCCTCTCCTGTACTTCTCATCCCTTCCCACCCTGACCCAGATACAGCCGAGCCAGGCAAGGCTTAAAGGTTAGGGTTGGGTATCTGTCGTCGTACTCGAGAAGCGGTGACCAGATTGTGCGAAAAAGGTGAAGCTTCCCCTCCCCTGCTGCGCTTACTTTCTCCGACACCATCACATATCAGATCTTTCTCCACCATAGAATAAAGTTTGGGCCCTCTCGGGCTTTCCAGCATCAAGCAATGGTGATGCGTGCCGCCAATAGCAGCTGTGTGAGCAGTTTAGAGCGCACCCCCGATTTGGGATAGACCCCCTCCACCGGGCACCCTAGCAACATAGATTGGGACATATCAGCAATGTTCTTCCAGTTATATCTTCAATTACCCCCGCATTAGACTCTCAAAATATCTGGACACAGGGGCAACTCCACCACATATGAAAATATGTCCCTTGTGTCCCGCAGTTCCGCCAACAGGTGGGGGGGGAATGAATGCCTGAAAATGGTGAATCTGGGTCGGGGGATAATACCATCGGAATATCAACTTTAGGGCACATGTTCGTAACGCATCTGGAGGATGAATGGGCCCTGGCCCAGATGTCCAGCCATTCTGTGTCATCCAGCTGAGAGCCCAGGTCCGCTTCCCATTGGGGCATAAAGTCTGGTCTGTGGGGGGTTAATAGGTCCGCTCTCAAAAGTTTATATAGTTCCGAAATGCCCCCTTTGCTCGAGCCCTCCCAAATAATTAGTTCAAGCGGGCTTAAAGTGCGCGTAGCTTTGTGTTTGAGTGTGTAACCCAGTGCCGCAGCTGAAGGTAGGGGAACCTGTCCATCTCCTATAGATGGAATTCGCTCTTGTATTCCTTCTTCTTCTTCTAAATTACTGAATGCATGGGCGGACCCACGCAGGCGCTTCCCCATCCAATAGGATGATGTGCACCTACCCCCACCATTCATACACATTGCCCTCACAATCTCATAACTCCTCCCACCGCCCCGTCTGCCTCACAAAATCCAACAACACACTGCTCCTCCTCCTGCCTCTCACCCCGTCACCTCCCAGCAAAGCCTTCCCACTCAGCTCAGCCACACCCAGCGCAGACATCCGAACTCTCATCAATTCTCTCTCCTCAACATGTCTCTCACACCTAAGCAGAAAATGTCCCACAGTCTCAGGCACCCCACATACTGCACAGTCCCTCGACAAATGTGCAGGGCAGACCCCACCCCCTTACAAATGGGAGAGAGTTTGTAGTCCCCACCGTTTCCAATTCCCAAATGCCCCCGGGGGGTATACCCGGCGTGAAGGAAGGGTTGCCAAACATTGGGGAGAGTGGACCTGTGCCTCTTGGTATTTTCTTCCTTTTTAGTGCTTCATCCCAGACCCCCAGAGTGACCTTTGTTGCAGTAAGCAGGAGTAGCCATTGTTTCCGTAGCGTGTGCGGGATGAATGGTAAGAAGCGGAGATGGAGCGAGCATTGTGATGGCTTTATCGCCATCCATTTTGGAGGTGGCGCTTCAGATGTCCTTGTCATTAGGTTTGTGAGTTGCGCTGCTTCACTATATCTCCATACATCTGGGACCCCCAGACCTCCGAGGCGAGCACCACCCATCATAGATTTCCTTGGTATTCTAGCTAAATCCCAGGACTCTCCGTTTCAAGTGGTCAATTGCTGTGTTAGGGATCACCACTGGGACGGAGGCGCAAAAGTACAGTAGGCGAAGGAGCAGGTTCATTTTTACAGCCGTAGTTTGGCCCAATAAGGATATCTCCTGTTTTGCCCATCTGTCTAAGTCTTTCTCGAGCTGCTGAAAGAGAGGGGGGAAGTTGGCTGCATAGAGATCTGCTGGTGAGGATGTGAGGCGGGCTCCCAAGTATTCAATCGTGCAAGAGTCCCAAGGAATCAGGCATATGGGTTGGAGGAAAGAAATGTCTTGTGGGGTCAATCCCACCCTCAGGGCAAATTAGTTCCCATAGTTTATCTCAAAGTCTGCCACGTTACCGAAGGCCCTGAGTTCCTGGAGGGCCGCTCTAAGGGAAGGTTGGACTTCAGAGATATTGAAAAGCACGTCATCAGCGTAGAGGGAAACTTTGTGTGAGGAGTCTTGGGTCTGTACCCCTCTAATCAAGTTGTTACGTCGAATATGTCGGGCTAATGGTTCCATAACCAGGGTGAACCAGAGGGTGGAGAGGAGTCTGCCCTGTCACGTGCCACACATCAGGGGGATTGGGGTTGAGGGCAACCGGTTGATTTGTAACACAGTGCTTGGGGAGGAGTAATTAGCCATGATCATATTGCTAAAGTGGGGATAAATGTTAAACGCTACTAGTGTCAGGCATAAAAAGGAGCAGTCTATCCTGTCCAAAGGCTTTGGTAGCATCTAACGCCAGTAGGGCCATTTCCCCTTCTCCTGTGTCGTAAATTCAATAAGATTCAGAGCCCTTCTAATATTGTCTTCTGTCTTTCTCCCCATGATAAACGCTGTTTTGTCGGCATAGATTAAGGAAGGGAGCAGGGGGGCTAGACGGTTTGCCAGTACCTTTGAATAGATATTGGTGTTAATATTTAAAAGCAATATCGGCCTGTAGGAGGCAGATTCCGTGGAGTTTTTACCTGGCTTGGGGATCCAGATCGGGTCTGAGGTCTGCATTGTTGGGGTCACCATACCCATTACACCAAACGTTTTAAAAAGAGCTGTTAGGGGGGAGGTCAGTTGGGCACAAAACATTTCGTAGAATTTCAGGGAGAATCCATCTGGGCTTGGGGCTCTGGGTGTTAAAGCCTTAATAACATTCTCCACTTCCTCCTGTGAGATTGGGGCTTCCAGTGGCTCTATGCCTTCTCTGGTTAGGTGCGGTAGGGCTGCCGAGGTTATATATTCTTTCTGTGCTGCGGACGATCTTCCCGGATTCCACATAGTTTCTAAGAAGTATTCTTGTGCCAGTCACAGTTTGTCCTGTTCCCCATAGTGGGTGACTCGATGTTGGTTTTTGAGGCCTACGGTAAAGTTCTGTTTTTTCACCTGCTTCAGCTTTCTGGCTAGGAGGCGGCTGGCTTTATCACCTTTTGCATAATAGCCCGGTTTCACCGCTGTAAGGGAGAACGCTGCCTCTTCGGCGTAAAAGGCTACCAGTGTGTTCCGGGCAATACGGAGGGCAGCATGGACTGAATCTGTTTGTATTTGCTTTCAATCTCCAAGATTTCCTGTTCCAAGCGATCCCTCATCTGCTTCTTTTGCCTATGGAAGGCTGCCGTGTGTGAGATCAGTAGCCCCCTGATAACAGCTTTCATGGCATCCCAGGTGGCTGCCGGGGAGGTTAGTTCTTGAAAGTATTGTTTGATAGCTTTGGCTACCTCATCCCATAAGGCCAAGTCATTCAAAATTGGGTCATATTGATGCCACTGTGGTCTGGGCTCTGGGGCTGGGTTTCAGGCCCTGGTCTGTAAACGCAATGGGGCAGAACTTTTGAGCAATGACCACAGCATTTGTAAAGGACAGAAATTGTGGGGAGGCCAGAATCAAGTCAATTCGGGATGAAGAGCGGTGGGCGTGAGAGAAAAACGTGAAATCCCTAGCTACTGGATGTAGCACAGGAATTGATTGGCTAATTGGGTGAAATGTTGCACAGAAGTTATCTTTGGCTGACAGTGTAATTTGATTGGAAAAATGACAATCTGTGATAACAATCATGTGAGTTTCCTACAAAGTTGTTAACTAATAATCCTGCTCCGTAGCATTAACTGAGGAACAGCTAGTCCTGTGGGACACAACATCTATTTAAGTAATAGAACCCCTCTCAGGTAATGCCCCGGGGCCCATTGGTAAGGACCTGAGTGAAGCGAGGGCCTTACCGAAGGCCCCGGGGCATTACCTGAGACGGTAATGCACCCGACGCGAGGGTTCTATTGCTATTAGTACCCCGGCCCGCAAAAATTGCGTGACCGGGGCACTAAAAGCTTTTTTTTTGTCCTGAAACGCTGCAGCGTTTCGGCACTGCAGCGTTTCAGGAGAAAAAAAAACGACCAAGAAAATGGCCACCGTCATGGAAAGGGAAAACAGAGTCCGTTTTCCCTTTTCATGGCGGGCATCAGAAGCGGACGCGCTGGGAACACAAGTGTTCCCAGCGCTTCCGCTCCCGAAAAAAAAGGATCAAAAATAAGGTAAGTGGGGTTGGGAAGGGGGAGAGAAAAAAAAAAAAACGTACCTGCGTCCCCAGCGGGGGACGAGGGAAGCCTCCAGCCGTGTGGAGGCACGGAGCGGGGATGGCCCCGCTCCGAGTCTCCACAAGGCTGTAGGCTTTCCTCGTCCCCCGCCGGGGACGCAGGAACAAGAAGGAGTGGGGGGGGGAGGAAGGGAGGGGATTTAGAAAAAAATAATTCCTTACCTGAGTCCCCGGCGCAGGGTGAAGGCAGCCTCTCAGCCGCGGGGAGGCTTCGAGCAGGGATGGCTCCGCTTCGAGCCTCCTCATTGGCTGAGGGGCTGCCACGCCCCCCGCCGGGAACAAAGGCCGTGGAATCCCGATGAAGGGATTCCCGGCCGGGTAGGGACCTGGCGAGAGCCAATCAGAATGGCTCTTGCATTCTGATTGTCTCTCGCCGGGTTACTAATTGTACTTATCCTATAACAGTAAAACACATAAAACATCACTCAGAAACATGCTCCCTGATGGCAATAAAAGGCTGTGATTTTTTATTATACATAATACTAATAAGCATAACTGAGTACCCCAGTGTGCCCCATGATCCAGGCCGATTTGTAGGGCGCTTCTTCATCTGTTGAGAAATAGTTGTTAAATTAGCTCTGGCCTTATCTATCGCTTGAAACACCCCAATGTCCAGCCCCCTAGTTTCTTGAACCTCTGTGGCCCCATGCCTCCACTCCAAGCAGAAGTTGCTGCCCCTATTCTGAAGGAATGGGTTTCAGTATTCTGTGCTGTTCCCAGCCCGTCTTAGTGATTGCCGTCCCTGTGTATTAGGAACTGGCCCCCGAGGTGTTATCAGGCAGTTATCCCTACCTTCAATACAGTATAGCTTGATCAACCTACCTTTCCCGGTTTTTGTCTTGTTTACCTCTACTGTCATACAGTCCCACCCCAATGCGCACATGTATCATGGCTAAACCATCATTGGCCCTTGTGTAGAGGGTATTAATTTGCTGACCATGGGGGCCCCAAAGTGGGCCAGCGCAAAAACTGCTCTAAATAGCTTAATCTCATGTTTGTGTTTTTAATTTTTCAAAATTCAAGTTGCGTCTTTTGTCTTTTGCTGGCCCTTCAAGTTTACCCCTCCCCTTAATAGCATAGTCTATTAGTATGCTGTGTGTTGGATCTTCCCCCCAGCCAATTTTACAACGCATGCTACAGCTGACAGGTGCCTTTTAGCCCATGCTTTTTCTTATTATGGCCGTACGCCCATTCTACAAATTTGTTAACCTCATTCTCATTTATGTCTTTTAGGTGTGCAACATGTGTTACTTCTTTTACTGTAGCCAGGCCCTTACTGTATTGCTTGGCCATTTGCTTTGCTAACGCCTTGCTGGCTAGCTCCATCAAGACCCTTGGGGGGCCTCTGGCTGTCTGACAGGAAGTGAGTTTATGGTGACACCCTTCTATGAGGTGCATTTTCTCGCTGACTCCTTCTGGCCTCGGCCGTTCAGCGTTGACCAATCACCTGCTTTTAGCAACTCCATGCCAGAATTTCCCAAATCTCTTCTGCCACTTTTGTCATCGCTTGGTCTATTCTTTGTCGGAGGCGCTGGAATGTATCCCACAATAGGCGAGATAAAGTATCTGCAACATCATTCCCTGCTGCCGCAATGCGTTTTGCCTTTTTTTCTATGTTGTTAATCAGAGGGATTCTTTCTTCTTTTGTTGATGATGCTAACGACTGCCATATTATCCGATTAATTGCTCTTTGTTGCTCAAATCTGCGACCCATAGCTTTAAGCCAATCCATATGGGGAAGATTTCCAGAAGCGTTATGTTTCTGTTCCACCCATGTGTGTGCCAATGCTTTTGCCAACTTTTTTTCAAAATTGCACCAAAACCATTGCTACCGGCAGCATCAATAAAAGCACTGTCTTCATTCCGTGTGTAATGGTGTGCGCCATATAACTGCCCCATTGAAATTCTTCAAAACGGTTTCCCAGGTGTTTAAATCCTTCCTGACCTCTTCTCCTAATCTTATGTGTAGATGGGGTTTTCTAAAGCCTCTGGTTTTTAGTTCTTATGTTCTAGAAAAAAAACTAATTGCGGTATCACCCTTGCTGCAAAATTGAGACCGTCCGCCAGTGACTGTATTTCTCTGACTGTCGCTTTGTCCTTCTGTTTTAAAGTCTTGTTTGCCTTCAGTGAGCGTTCTATTTTCTCTTTGGGAATCCTGCATTCCCCTAAGTCTGTGTCTATTTCAATCCCTAAAAAGGATATCACCTTAGGTGGGCCTGCAGTTTTTTCGTGAGCATGGGGTTGTACATTTTATAAATGTCTCGAGCGCCTGCTTGCAGGTGTCTGAGTCCTTGGGCTCTATGAATACGAAATCATCCAGGTAATGGATCAGGCAAGTCTCTGGCATGTGTCTTTGGAAGGCCCATTGGAGGAAGCAACTACATTTCTCAAAGAAAGCTCAGGAGATTGCACAGTTCATGGGAAGGAAAATTGAAAACATATCCATGATTGTTATCTGGGGTGTAGTGGTAGTAACCTGAAGGCTGCTTCTATGTGCACCTTGGCTATGGGTGCGCTCTTTCCTGCCTTTTTGATTGGAAGCTGGTGTATGACACTGTGTCTAGCTCTGATAGGCCATCATTCACTGACCTGCCTGGGGGGGAATGACAGGTCGTGTATGAGTCTGTATTTACCTTGTTCCTTTTTTTTGAACCAGCCCCAGGGGTGAGTAGATAAAGTTGTTGAAAGGTGGTGCTACTCAGGGTCCACTTATCCTTCCCAGCTCTAGTTCTTTTTGGATTATAGCTCTCACCGCTTCTGGGTTTTCTCTGGCTGATTTTAGGTTTTGTGGGATGTCACTGAGCTGCACCATTTGTAAAGGTACGGTGAAGCCACTTGTGAAGACTTCCTGTAGAAAGTTGCTGGTTTGTCTCTCAGGTTATACCGATGATCACCATCCACCTGAATTCCTCGGCGCTGGATGTCGCTCGCCACGCTGGGTGTAGCTCGCCACTGTCCTTGACTTCTGTATTTAAGGATGTGAGCTTTTCCACACTCAATCGCTTAATTGCATTTGCTATCTGATGCAGCCCGGTGGGGAGAGACACCTACGCACGTCCTCCTCTGCCGGTCGCCATCTTAGAAAATGCCAGTGCGTATTTTTAAAACAGTACAGGGCAACTTGCCATGACCTTTGGCCATGGACACTGTACATGTTCCCCCAATATGTTTCTTTTGGGCCCACTACCAAGGGCCTTTGGCCACGACGAGTGAGCATGGCCTTCGTGCTCTGAACCTGGACCCCAGACCCCCCACTCCCCAACTCCCCATTTTCACATGGTGTTCTCTTCACCCCACCCCACCTCTAGACTGATGCCATTTTATCCCTTTTTCTTATCCAAAGGCGATTTTAACTTTTTGTTTTCGGATAACCCTGAACATTACCCCAAATATTTGCGAATATCTCTTGCATCGGGAAACAAAAAGATGGAGGCTTTTTCATTTCTGAAAAGGCTCCCTGCTGTAAAACACCATGGGAGAGATCTCTATAATTTTGGTAGAAGGGGCACCCCCCTTCTACATAAAATATTTAAAATAGTACTGGATTCCATAACCCCAACTGCCACGCCCAGAATCGAGTCAACGCTTTGCGTCCGAGTTGTTTCATATCTGGTCCAATTCCGCCAACGGGTTTTTACTGTGCGCTCAATCAAAAATAGGTATTTTATGGCTATGAGAACATTAATGGGGATTTAGCCGAAAGTGGGTTATTTTTGTTTTCCAAATTTATTTTTAAAATTTTTAACAGATCCTTCCCAGAATGTTGATTCTGTAGGTGCTCGGCAATACATTTGTGTCTTCAATATTTCAGCCAAATCCGTAGTACGGGTCAAAAGATATTAGCAATTAATGTGTCTGATTTCCTATGTTACTCAGTATTCAACTTAACTATAGTGCGGCAACAGGGTTATAACTTGAGGGGAGCTGGTAGTTATTTAGCTCCTGCTTGTTGCCTAGAAGAGCTTGGCACGAACAGCTACCAGTAGATACTTTTGTCTGCCCAGGCCAACTGAGGCCGAACTATGTGAATTTAACTCGATGCATTTGGACAATCTATAAATAAGCAGTAGGACACACCTATGTGATTTTTGAAGCATGGGGTCATCCTAAATAATAATAAAATGTTAAATGTGCAGCTTATGTTGAAGTTAGATTTGCGGCACACTATGTACTAGCTCCTGGTTCCTCAGTGGTTCCTCCTGCTTGCTGGTTAATGTTTTGATACCCAAGAGCTGCTTTTAGCTCCTTTTTACCTAATCTTAATTTCAATTCCTGATATGCAACTATAGCTAAGGTGAGTATCAAGTAATAACTTTTGACACAAGTGATGGATTTGGCTGGAAGTATGCAAACAAAATTGCTGTCATTGGCTCGCCCAGACTGGAAATATTGGGAAAGAACTGCTAAAAATTGAAAACATTATTAGGAAAATAAACAAATGCTGTTTCGGCCTAGTCCCATTTCATTTTCCAATACAGAAAAAGTCAAATTGTTGCTGCAGCGCACAGCCAAAACCGCTGGACGGAATTGGGCCAGGAACGAAACAACTTGGGCACAAATCGATTACTCGATTTCCAGAGGGGAGATGGGGTTATTCCGTCCAGCAGTTGTTAAAATATTTGATGGAGAAGAGGGTAGCCTCTACTCCCAAAATGATAGCTATATCTCCCATGGTGCTTTGAAGCAGAGAAGCAGACAGGATTTTCAGAAATGAAAAAAAAGCAATTTTTCCCCAAAATTAGATTGCTAAAAACATTTGACTAGCTGGATAGATTTTTGATGAAATGTGCAAAACAAAAGGGTTTGTCAAGGACCCACCTCTCCAAACTGCACATTTTGGGAACAATACGTTATAAAATGAAAAGGTTATTAAGAAAACAAAACATCATAGTTTCAGAGGGTTCAGCCCATTTGTTTACCCCTACAGTAAAAGTACAGTTTTTAACAGCCATATCGCGAAAACCTCAGTGCAGAATTGGACCAAGTAAGAATCACCCTGGCCACAAAGCATTGACTTACATTTCTTGACTGGTTTGGGGTAAAGCCAGTTGGTTTTAAAATATTTGACAGAGAATGGGGTGGCCCCTTTCCTTAAAACGTTCATATCGGCCTTGGTGCTTTTTACAACAGAGAGGCTGAGCAGGGCTAATAACGTTTGACTTGCTGGATCGATTTGGATGGAATTTCACAAACAGTTTATCAAGAGCCACACTAAACTGGAAATCTTGGGAACAATTTGTTAGAAGTTAAGAAGTTATTAAGAAAACATAAAAACCCTGTTCTCAGCCAACTCGCATTCATTTTCCCATGGGGAAAAAGTGCAGTTTTTGAACAGCCGCAGCA
Organism: Ambystoma mexicanum; assembly: GCF_040938575.1. Lineage (NCBI taxonomy): Eukaryota > Metazoa > Chordata > Amphibia > Caudata > Ambystomatidae > Ambystoma > Ambystoma mexicanum. The sequence continues at coordinate 1,579,119,071 of NC_090932.1, forward strand.
TGAAAACCGCTTGCCAGATTTGGACAAAATAAGAAACAATTTGGGCTCAAAGTGTTGGATTAATTTCTTTGACTGGTTTGTGGTAAAACCATTCAGTAGTTTTCAAAATATTTGACAGAGAACAGGGTGCATCTTGCTCCTTAAAACCTTTATATCAGTCTTGGTGCTTTGCAGCAGAAAGGCTAAGAGAAGCTAATACATTTCTGGGAGGAGTCTGGGGTTATTCGTCCAGTAGTAGTTAAAGTATTTGGCAGAGAGGGGGTATCGCCTTCCCCCAAAATTATAGCTGTATATGTGTCCCACAATGCACCAGCGAGGTTTATCAGAAATGAAAAAGCAGCCATTTTATGTGTTGCTCGATGTGAGAGATAACCGCGGTTATAATGGGTATAACCAGTGTTAGCACCAGCTTGACTCGGCATGTTCACGTTGCAAAGCCCATGAGCACATACATATTATAAGAGAAGGAATTTGAAATGACATACCAAATGGCATTATGGAGGACATCAATCGGAGCATGCCGATTTAAGCTGGCCATGATTTCCCACATCCGCTGAATTTCAAGGGTTTTGGTGCGGTAGATCTGCTCAAATGATCTGTATCTTAACTAAAAAAATATTCAGTGAATATAGTGCTACCATGTGTCACAGTGAACATTACAAGGAGTTCAAATCCGTTGGGGCTACTGAACATCTTTTCACTCAAACCCAACATCAAACAAAAGTACAATTCTTCGTGTCAACCCTTGCAGGGAGATCTGCTGGGATATTTTTGTATGGATCTACTGCCTCCTGCTGGTCAGAGCTAGGATCAAAACCAAGAAATGTTATTATCTAATTTCCCAAATCGGAACCTTCCAGGAAAACTACTCTCCTGTATGTTTGTACTGTCTCATGATGGACATGTATAGAAACACTCACAGCTGACCACCTGTAAAATAAGGTCCATGTTCAACTCCCAAAGCCTCGAGCTATTAGCATTGCAGTAGCCCTAGTGAAGAGACAGACCATGGAAGGTAAAGATTTCTAAAATGTGCAGGTATGTCTTACTTTAGATAAAGATCTGCAAGTGGAAACGTTGGCTTATGTAGAGAAGAGATGAGGGCCACTTACACAGTGTCATATGAAAACCTGATGATGATGGTTTAGCAAGTCACGCTCTATTCAAACAAAGAATACAGAAATCGCAACAATACCTACACGGTAATTTAGTTCTGCAATTTAACAAACAAGAGAGCGTTAGCGCTCCCCGCTTGAATTCAACAACAAGGGCAATGCATTCTGCAAACATACAAATACTAACTGGCAAGGTTTCAGACCGAATAGTAGGCAAGAGGAGATATGTTGGGCTTGTGCTAATTGCAGATGGTGCTATTATCTTTCGGAAATAAACAAGTTACTTACCCCTTGTAATGTTCTTTCAACTGGATGTCCCTCCCATGTAGTCCTCATCTTTGATATTCAATATCCAGCTTCAGCTGCTTCTGAAAAAAATTTAGGCAGAGGGCGCTGTGCGTCAATGCAGTCGACTCGATGTCCCTCGAGGGGCTTTGTCTCAAGGACGATGTTATTGAAGGCATAAATAGCACGCGGAGCGCCCGTTGGCTTCAGTTCTGTTTTTTCGTGCCATTCTCCAATAGAACTACCTGCATCAACACGGATCTGACCATACTAGGCTCTGAAGGAGCGAACGCTGTAATAGCATGGGAAGTTCTACTGCAGGGTAGGCTGGGAGGGTGATGAGGAATATGTGGGAGGAACATCCAGTCGAAAGAACGTTACTAGGGGTAAGTAACTTGTTCTTCGAATGGATTGTGTCCTCCCACATATTCCTCATCTTTGATAGACTCCCAAAGCAGTGTTTGTTTTGGTGGAGGGAGTAAGATTTTAACTAGCAATGGTTTCCATGAACAGAATGGAGGCCAGCTTTTCCAAAACTTCCATCCTTATTTAGGGAAGATTCAAAGCAATAATGCTTTGTGACAGTGTGTATAGAAGACCACATAGCTGCCTCACAAATGTTTTTAATAGGAATTTATCTTTGCAGAGCAGAAGAAGTAGCCATGCCCCTGGTGGAATGGGCCCACAAGCCTTCTGGAGGATCTTTGCCCACCAGCCTGTAGCATTCTGCAATAGCTTGGATAATCCATCTGGACAAGGTCTGCTTTACTACAGCCTGACCCAGTCTGTGACCCGTATAACCTATAAATAGTTGATCATCCAGACGGAGTTTGGACAATCTAGAAATGTGAAACTTAGAGCTCTACGCGGATCTAATCTGTGCAACCTCTCTTCCTCCTTGCCAGGATGAGATGGAGGATAGACAGTGGATAACACAATCTGTTGTCTTAAATAAAAATCTGAAATGACCCTAGGCAAAAATGAAGGCTTAAACCTCAGGACGATCTTGTCCTTGTGGAATACAGTAAAGGGTGGTTTAGATAATAGGGCCTGGAAATCACTCACTCTACGGGCTGAAGTTAGTGCTACCAACAAGATGGTCTTAAACGTTAGTAACCTTAAGGGACATGAATGGAGTGGTTCAAATGATGCACACATAAGAAACGTTAACATCAGATTGAGGTCCCAAACGGGAACCTGCAAAGGAGATGGCGGGAACACATTAGTGAGTCCATTCAGAAATTGAATCACCAAAGGTATCTTAAAATATGACGTTTCCTCAGACGAGTACTTGAAGATGGATCGTGCCGCCAAATAACCTTAAATGGTCCCAACCTAGAGCCCCAGATTGGCTAGGTACAGTAGAAAGGATAACACATCTGGTGTTTTGCATAGCAAAGCATCTACATACTTGTCCCTGCACCAGCTGCAGAATTTGTTGCAACGGCAGCGGTACAAAGATTTCATTGCTGGCCTTCTGGCCAAAAGCAAAATCTCATTTACGTCATCTGGGAGGTCCCAATCCTTGTATCTCAGCCTCTCAGAAACCATGCGTGAAGGCTGAGTGTATTGACCTCTGGATGAGAACCTGACCCTCCTCGCAAGAGAAAGTCCTCTCTTTGTGGAAGACGCATTGGAGGGCAGATGGACATGTCCAGAAGGTCCAGGTACCACGTCCTCCTGGACCAATCCGAGGCAATTAGGATCATGTGTTTCCCAAACTTTCTTAACCTACTGATCACGTGAGGAAAGACGGGGACTAGAGGAAACATGTACTGGAGTAGAAACTCCCAGTCCAGCATGAAGGTGTCTCCTAAAGCTCCTCTTGGGGAACATTCCCTTGAGCAGTACAGTTTGCACTTCCTGTTGACACTTGTCACGAACAGGTCCAATTTAGGGGTACCCCAAAGGGTGAAGATCTCTTGAAGGACTTCCTGAGATGATTCCCACTCGTGGGAGACTGCTTTCCCAGCTCAGAGCGTACGCGCCATGTTCTACTCTCCGGCTAAGTGAACGGCCGACAAGGAGAATCCTTTGTGAATTGCCCAGTACCACAGCTGAATTGCCTCTCTGCAAGGAGGTAGTGACCCTACACCTCCTCTATTGTTGAGGTAGTACATGGCCACTGTGTTGTCCGTCATTATCAGAACATTCTTTCCCTGAACAGTGGCCAGAAAAGCCTTCAGCGCAAGTCTGATTGCTCTCAGCTCGAAAAGATTGATGTGTAGTTTGGATTCCGATAGAGACCAACGATCGCTGATTGTCAGATCGCTCTAACCAGTGAGTGAGGCGTTCATCACTATTGTTATCTCCGGCCATGGTTGCCAAAAGGGTTCTACCATCAGAATGTTGTTCTCGCAGGCCCACCACAGGAGATCTTGTGTGACCCTGCTTGGAACCTGAAGTAGGTCTGACAATTGAGACCATTGTGTCCTGAGAGCCCATTGAAGGGATCTCATTCTCAGATGAGCCTCTGGCCTGGATTCTGAAGCAAGGAGGAAGTAGCGGGAACCGCCGGGAAGAGACAAAAGGCCGGTGAGTGTCGAAAGGGCACTGGAGGCCCTGTGGCGATTCTATGGGGCCGCGAGTGAATAACGGCCTGTGAAAGTAAGTAAATAAATGCATACTGAATACCAAAATGAATGGAAACTTGAAATTAAGCAACATAAGTGCATGTTGAACACAGAACTGAAAGTAAACAATATTGAGTGCATGTTGCAGAACGATTTGACTCAAACCTTGAAGTTAAGCATATTAAGGGCTGAAGGAAGCAAAACAGTGAACCTTTATGAGTGAATGCAGTGCGGCAAGGCCACAGATTGGCAAGAGGTGTGTAATACGTGGTGGCACGGCCACAAGGCTATCAAGGAGAAGCCAGAGGAGTGCAAGAAAACACATAAAGTTGAGATGCAAAAAAATTGAACCAAGTGAAGGAGACTTGGTGCATAGGAGCAAGCGCCACAGAACCTGTGTGGGCTGAGGAACCCCAGCGTCCTAGTTGCGCGACCTGCTATGGGTGGACCATATGGTCTAACAACTGCGCCTAGACCAGAGAGACCTGAATGTTGAAAGATAAGGACACTGTGAAACAGCCCAATGAAATCACTGCAAATTGAGTTTTGTTAAGACTTTTTGAAAAGAGTGAAGCAAGTATAAGCGGCGAAGTTTAAGTCTTGGGGAAAGGAACCCTGAGGATTATGGGACCACACTTGTTGTCTTGTCTTTGAATTGTGTTATTTGAAACTTGGGGAAGGGCAACCCCAAGGATTGATTTTGAACTGTATTACCTTGAACTGGAGAAAGGTAATCTTGAGACTTTTTCATGGAACTTTCTTATGCTTCGGCAAGGGGAGCTGAAAGAATGCTACGAGCTGGAAGAAGCTCAGAACATTAAGTTGAACACTATTTCTTTTCACTTTGATATCCCTACACATCGGTTAGCTGTAGTTGTGAGGGCAAGGATAGGTTTTGGACACAGAGATACGTTTAAGTTGATCTCTTTGACTCAGATTTCCCTTAGTTTTGTTCAGGTAAGGAAATCCCCCCTTAGCATAGGGCAAATTAGGCATTTAATCATCCTGACATTTTAGTTAATAAATATCTTTTGTTTGAACTTGAAGTCTGTTGTCTGTGTCTTACTTCGTGAGCCTTAACACTGTCTAAACTAAGTTCCTTTAGTCAACAACAGGTGCAAAGGTTCTGTCTTTTAGAGAAGTTCATAACACACTTTGTGTAGTTCTCTGAAAGGCCATGGAAGGACTTGATTGGGCCAGATTCGTTCACTAGATTTGGTGTAGGTCAGGTTCTGCACAGTGTCTGACATAAATATGCATCCTTCCATTCATTGGCATGGGCCGGCTCCTTGCAACTTGTGAAACACCAGCTTCAGGGTCTCATATGACTGCACTTATCCTCTCTGCAATTCAGGATCTAGTCTTGGAAGCGGGACATATTCCACTCATTGCTTAGCAGCTTAGTAGCATAGCTATCCCCTGAAACACTGCAGATGCTGAAAAGACCCAAACCAGCATCAAGTGGAAGGATATGACCGTAAGGGGGTGATGAAACCCTATTTGATTTGTATTCTTAATGTCAAATAATCTGATAACATACACTGAGCATGTCAAGCCTAAAGATGGTGGCATTGCACAGCTCGGGTTCACCATCTCCAAGATACTTATTAATGGATAGCTCCCTGTGTTTATTTCCCTGTTAATATTGTGAAGTGCCACAAACAGTCAAAGCCTGCTGGAGGTGGCTTTCTTCATAGGAACCCATGGATTGAATCAATGTGTGACTATGTTCAATTATCTCAAGGTCATTAGGTCTTTGGGGGTTTGCCTGGCAGTTGCTGACAAAGGCCTACATTTGTGTTTAACAGATAGGACTCCTTTGCAATATTGAATGTTGTGAACAACATTTTTCACACAACTTATTCCTTTGGATAACATCTCCTTGTGGCACCTTCCAATGTCCTTACATGTTTCTGTATTCATGCTCACCACTTTTGTTTCATCAGCCAGTGCCTAGCTGCACTGTGTGTTGTGAGGGGTCAGAAATAAGAGCTAGATACAAAGTGATAGTGTTTTCAAAATCAGACATCTTTGTTAAAAGAAAAGGGTTGGATAAAAACCTATATGCCCCTAATACTAGGAAACTAAAACTAAAGATCCGGCTGTGTCTCGTATTCAAAATTATAAACACTGTCCCTGTGTCCAAAATATATCAATCTGACTGTCACACTAGATAAAATACCTAAAAGTGTAAGGAAAGCATCTCTGGTGTTAATGTTGTGAAAAAAGTGTTCAAAAAGCAAATAGATAGTTCAACAAAAACAATCCTTAGATTTAAATGGGGGTTTCACCTTCCCCTAGATGGCTCTGGTAGAATGGCTAAAAGTGTCCCTTTCCAATAAAGGCTCCTGGAAGTGTCTATTTCCCCCAACCACTTCTGAAGGATGTCCACCCTTGGATGTCTTTTTCAAGACACCACTTCTTAAGTATGGCAAAATGTCTCTTTCAAATATTTGACTCTGTAAAGTTAGCAAACGTATCTTTTTCACACAACCACTCTTCAAGGATGACAAAGATGTTCCTTTCAAACAACCACTTCTTAAGAGTGTCTAAAGTGTGTTTTCTACATAGCCACTTTTCAAGGATGATAAAGGTGTTCCTTTCAAAAAGCCACTTCTTAAGGATGGCTGAAGTGTCCTTTTCAAGTTCCTATGTCCTTAAGGATGTCAACGGTCTTTTCTTTAGATGAGGAAAGTATTTTCTAAATGTGATGCTTCTCAAACAAACATTTCGTACAAAGAGCCCCGTGGTAGACTCTCCTGCAGGAAACCTCTATGTCTTTGGTATAGATCACCTGGAATACTCCCCTGCCAGGAATCCCTTCTTGGGGTCTATAGATTCCTTGGTATACTCTCCTGCCAGGTATCCTGTACCCAATTGCTTCTTGCCTGATGCACTCTTTCACCAGGACTTTTCTGTAATGTTCCCAATTTCTTTTAGTACATCACAGTTTAATTTCTTAGCTGTATACACCTTCTTGGTTTATGGTATTATTTGTCCCAACTTTCCCAACATTGACATCTCATACATGGAGTTTTGTTCGAGTTTAGATCTGTTTACTTCTTAAATTATATTCATTTGCTTTGGTAATACTTGTTTCAACTCTCCCCATATTGATATCTCATATATGGAGATTTGTTCAAGTTTTGTCTTTCTCTTCCTTTATTAATATTCATTTGCTTATAGCAACACTTGCTCCAACCTTCCCCGTATTGACATTTCACATAGGAGGACTTGGGCAAATTCTTCTTTTTTTTTCTCTGCTTGTTCTATATTCAAAAGGAGTCTTCAAAGCTTCACATAATGGTCGGCATGCCTTGGGACCCCCAACTTCCCTGGGTAGACTATCTCTGCCCGTAAGCCCGCTGTTTCAATGCTCAATCGCGCTGCAGATAGCTTGCTTGCTGCTGCTGGTTTACTGTCACTGCCTGCGGCTTCCCCTGTGGCCCACACCTCTCTGGTAAGGATTGCCTGCACACAGCAACTTGGGAACACCTGTTCCCTACAGCACAACTCCTTCTCACACCTCTGCCCTCTCACATGGCTTTGCTTCCTTCGGCTTCTGTTCGGCTTTCCTATCTTCAGTGAACATGGACATCCTTTTTAAATGTCCCACGTAGTTGAGCCTCTGCACATAAAATAGCCTGCGTATTCAGTTTAGTGGTTCTTCTGTTCTACATTACCTCCTTTCTCCTCTTCCTCATCCCAGAACTATAGGTTTTATGGGAGTTGGAGTCCATAGAACCCATAGGACTTCTAGGGTGATTTTTAGTTAGCATAAAACCATCAGAGATTGGAGGTGGCGTGTATGTATGTACATATGAGGTATGAATGTCATCTTGCTTAGAATGTTTGGCAGGATGGGTTGTATAACTGGAGGGATTTGTAAAATGACAACATGCCATTAGGAACATGGAAGGGGGGAATACTCGGTCTCTCCTAATGGGGTCACCACATCTCCCCAACAGCCATCTCCTCCCATGTGATCCTCCCTCATAATGCCACCGACAGGGTCAGGATCAGGTAGTGACTGCCTTCCCCTGGCCACATGGGAGGAGGCTTTAGGCTGGGGTTCAGTGATGACTCCATAGGATTCATCAGTGTCCACTTTATTTGTGCCATCTGAGGATAGCCGGGCCACGTCTTTGTGAAGTACACTTTGCCTGAAACTGCACATACCTTCAACTCAAAAATGCAATGTCCGTAGCCTAGGCGATCTGCTCTAGTATCACCAAACACTCTAGGTTTGAAGTTTACAGAGTAAACTCTATCTTTGTCTTAACATACAATTATCTAGCATGGGTATAGCGTGATCCCGAAAGGATCCGAGCCAGATTATGCCATCATCTGAACTTCATTTCCGTAGACTCTCACTGTGCAATGAAGTTTAGACCCTTCCATCAGTTCACAATAAATTGGGATTCGCATGGAGTAATCGTTGTTGATCCCTTCTCATACTTACTCTTCCAGTGAGGCCACAGCAAGATGTTGCTTCAGGCGGTAGACCTTAGTAAAATTGCTGCAATGTTTTGGAGGGACAGTTGTGATCATTTCCCATGTGCAATGATGTGCTGCAGATGAAACAAAGCTTCCAATTCATAGATCTATGCCTGGACGTTTTGCTCTGCTCATCTTTTCTTCTTTCAATCTCTCTTCTGAATTCACTATCTGGTAGATTTCACTGATCTTGTTGGACTTATGCCCGCTGAATGTCCTTGTTTCTTGCAGATGTTTCTTCACTTGCACAGGCTCTGGTTAGGGTATTCTCTAAGGAAAGGTCTTTGGCTCATATGAATTTCCCTTGTTTTTTGGTGCCTTATGCTAGTACTACAGATCATGGTATCTGCTTGATCTTGGAAATGACATACAAAAGCCACTTATCAGAGCCTGCTAGTTGTCTGCTGATCTATTCACTTCTTAGATACTCATGTACAATTCTACCTTGTGCAGTATGACCTTTGTCTTCTCTTTGAATCACTTCCTTAGCCTCCATGAAGATTACTGGTAGAATGTCACCTTGATCATCACCAGGAGGGGGACACTTCTTTCAAACATGCAAAAATCTTCTAAGCTTCATATAGGCAATTTGATAGCATTAACCTCTTTCTTGCTTGGGCCCAACTATACCATCCAGTGCCTCTATATAGTTCTGAAATGGAGGGAGCCAATAGTTCCATGGAAGGGAAACTATACTGGGCTAGCCATGAATGATGGCAGTGGTGTGGTTCCATGCATGTTGTCTAGCTGAGTGATTTAATTCTTCTTATGGTACACTATTGTTGTCAGGGACTGTTATTGGTGGGAGCGGACAGATCGGATCTTGTCCTTCGTCGCTACTATAATGGAGCCAGTTATCATCTCAAGAGATACTGAATCACAGTGTATGAAATAGAACATTATTAAACAATAGCCATGGTCCGGTATTGCAGTTGAAAGGGCCTGCTGGCCCTTGAGCAAGAGAGGAACAGCAGCAGACATCCAGCCAGGTGGCAGTCCATAATGAATCACCCATCTAGTCTTGTACCCTCAAGCTGCCTAGAACACGCAGCGCGGGGGCTCTGGGTATCTACAACCCATAAGTGGGACGGAGTGGAGAAGGATACCACATTGTTTCTATACTAACCGGCATAGCTTAATGTTGATTCATGCCATCTACTGGAAGGGAGTGGGTTTATGATCAGCTCAGTCATGCGGACTGTCACTGCAACCTCAGATGGCATATAGAATGGGTGAGCAAACCCAACACAGTCAACCAGAATTTTGGACAAGCAAGAAAACATGATTAGAGCACAGCCCAGGCTGGATCCCACTCCTACAGACTTTTACCAGATCACAGATCCAGCAAAATTATTTCCAAATGCAGCACTGCTTCAAATCACCATGTCCTGCTCAAACACTGTTAGTACTCTTTGAACCACAGTACCATCTACTAGCACCACGCACAATCCTGTTGTGCCCATAACCCACTGACTTCATGCTCCTTCTATCACCATGTCCTACCTATCCCCACTCTTTGTCCCCTTCACAACCACCATATCATGTCCATGGCCCCAACCAATTCTAGCTTGCTTTTAGCCAAAGCGATTGGCCCTTGCCCATTCAAAGTATAAAATATGTTCTGGACTCCTTGTCCTCCTAGTACCACGTTAACTCAATGTGTACAAAATGAAGTATCTTGTAACCTCAAACACATTTTGGAAAACTTGCCAATATATGTATACATACATAACATTTGACCAACTGGGAGAAATCTGTTAACTGTATAATGCACCGAGACTTTGACTACCTGTTGGGAGAGCGCGATCATGAAAACAACAGCCCACACTGACATGAGGCTGTATCCTCCGAGAACGAGTATTCTGCGTCCCACACGCTCTATGAACAGGCTCTGAAATACAAATAAAATTATTTAATAACAAATAAGCTCGTCCTGTTGAGTTACATTCCCTACTCTGAGGACTACATAGTTACAATGTCTTCCCTATTGTTGTGCTAAGAAAGGTTGTGTTGCCCTTGCAACGAGAAATAACTGCAAATATGAGTTTGTTCTGACCCTAACTGCATCTTAAGCAGAGAAGGTTGCTAGTTTTCAAAAGGGTCAATCTAGGTCAGGAACAATAAACCCTATTGTCATGGACCCCAAAGAAATGTAAGTATTCACGTTTAAAATAAAGCATGCAAGCCGATGCAACATATCTTTAATAAGATTTCTGCTTCAACAATGACATCTAAAGTATGAGCATGATTTAGCACCACAAAATCTTCCATTGATTGTTTACTGGTTGTGAATGTTTGTAATATGCGTACAGACGTCGGTCTATGTACTCTGTATTGTGTCTGGTCTACAGACATCGACACATGTATGTTATGTTGACTGCACAGAACTGTGCGTGCTGTGCCTATGGTGTACATGTGTGTGGAAATTTGTGCCTGTAATATGTGTATGCTGTGTGTGCACAACTGCGTTTACGATATTTGACACTGTGAATGCATCATGAAGCAAGACGCAGACAACATATTCAAAGTACAAACAGAAATGATTTATTAACTCAAATATCAGGAGGGTAGAAGGCCTAACTTGCCATATGCTAAGGTGGGATTTCCCTACCTGAAGGAAACTAAGGATAGTCTGAGTCAGAGAGTACAACTTAAAAGTCTGTTTGTGTCCAAACCCTATACTTGCCCTTACAACTAAAATGAATAAATGTGTAGGGATGTCGGTAATAAAAGAAATGGTGATTAGCACAAAGTTCTGAGTTTCTTCCAGCTCTTTGCTTCCTTTTCAGCTCCCTTTACCCAAGTTCAAGAAAGTTCCACACACGTCTCAAGATTACCTTTCTCAAGCAATACAATTCCACACATTCCTCTGGGTTCCCTTCCCCAAGTTCAAGACACCACAGTTCAAAAGTAAAGGGTCTTGAGGCTCTCTCCTCAAGACAGCATCTGCAATTCATCAAGTCTCAGGATTCCCTTCCCAAAGACTTCAACATAGCAAATTGTACTTGTTTCCGGTTTTGAACACAACTCCAGGTCAATTTGACCCTCCTTCTGGATTGCATCAACAGTTCACTCAAAAAGCGCCTTCTTACTGTTTTTTACAATGTCTCTAGTTTTCACAGTTTAGGGCTCACTGGTCTAGGCGCAGTAGTCAGACCACATGGTCCACCCATCACTGGTCGCATAACCCGGAATCCTAGGCTCTTAAGCCCACACAGGTTCTTCTATATTTGCCCTTTGTCCCAATTCACATTCACTTAGCTTCTCTTTGTCGGCTTCTTGGTTGGCTTTATGTGCAGCTTTACACTCTCCTGGCTTCCTCTGGCTAGTCTCTTGGCTTTGCGACGATGTGTTGCACATTTTATGATAATCTTTGGCCTTGCGACACTGTCTCCATTCATATAGTTCACTTTGTGTTGATCTTATTGATTTCTCACCTTTCTGGTGCACTCTTTCATTCCTGCGCTCTTTTTCTTAGGTTGTTTTCAAATGGGCACTTTCCCTTTTGACTTTTATCAACTAACAGCATTGCCCGCAAAGTTTCATTCAACTTGGTATTCAATGTGCTTAATTTAACATTGCTTCAGGTTTTCATTCAGTCCGGTATTCAATATGCTTAATTTAACTTTAATTTCAAGTTTTCATTCAGTTCGGTATTCAGTTTTCTTCATACGGCACTTTGTTACTCACTGTGGACGCTAGGAGCGCCCTGGCTTCGAGTTCCATTCCCTTACACTCACCGGTCCTCAGCGTTCGTCTCCGGCAACTCCGCTGTTTCTTCTCTGCTTCGCGGGCTGGTGTCTGTGAGCCCCGCTTGCACTCCTGGTGCTTACCAGCACACGGCAGCATCTCTACTCCTCTTCCCCAGAAACGGACAGCGTCCTTTTCTCTGCTCTTTTGGTCTCCTTTTATACACCTGAAACCCCTTGACAGGTTGCAGGTGCAAGCTCCCAATTGGATTTGTCTGACCATAATTAAAGGAACATGCCTGACCTTCACAGTACTTTGCATGCATCTTCCTCATCCCAGTACTAGAGTGGGGAAAGGAGTTACTAGTTTTCATTACTCTTAGTCGCTTCTTTCTCGTCCGTTACTGTCATTGGTAAAGTGTGGGGAAATGAGGGGAGATGTTGTACAAACGCCTATAATGGCTGGGGAATGGTTAGGTTGTTCATCAACAGGAAAAGAGGGATATCCTGTCTCCCATACTTTACTCGTAACCCCTCTCTTCTTCACCCTCTTTCTGGTGCTTCTAGATGAGTAATATCTCATGGCATGTTCTTGGTCAGTGAGACAGGGATAGCAATACCCCATAACTGCCTCTGGGATAGAGGGCTCTTCCTGAAAAGGAACTTCGGAACACTGAACCTTACCTGAGGACATCTCATCCCCAATCCTCAAGGACCCTCTACCCAGGTGATCCTCCCCCGCTTCTCCAGCCCCAGGGTCAAGATCCAAAAGTGATGGCCTTTCCCTGGCCACCTGAGAAGAGGCCCCCGGGAGATTAGATGTGAGTACACCCTCAGGTTTCTCACAACACATAGCTATGTGTGTACTGCGTGCAGTGTATGATAACAAAGATCTCCTGCCATGATGTACATGGTGTACATGTTCAGATCTCTACATGATCCAACTTTAACATTTCTTTACACATGTGTTTGTGTGTGCCCTATATTTGAGTAGTGCTTTACACAGATCTGAGGGTGCACCATTACAATTGTGTGTGTGTGTGTGTGCATAAGTGTGAGTATGGTGTGCATTTTCAGACATCTGAGATTATAATTTGTTCACATGCGTTTGACATTTGTGTGTGTGTGTCTATATATATAGACACATTTATGAACCCTCTGTATCGGCACAACTGTGTGAAATGCTTGTGTGTACTCTGGGTACCATGTGTATTATATTTCTGTGTACTGTGTGTGAACAAAGATTTGTGTGTGTTGTTTGAAATGCTTACACAAGTGATGGAGGTAATAAGTTCGCAGCTCCCGGTTCCAATCACGACATATTGGATCTTTTCATAGGGGATTCCAGCTTCTTGGAAGACAAAGGATGCATAAAAGTACATCTAAAAAACAAAAAGAACAGTAAACATGAGGATATGGGCTAGGTTTATACAGCCAGAGAGTCGTGAAAGGGACAGAGATAGAAAGAGAGAATAGCAATTAAAGGTTACAAAAGCAAGAAAGCAAGATCTAATACAATGTGTCTATACCATAGGACTGTGGTGTGCAGATTAGGCTAGAGATGCAGTGATCATACTGTGTGCAAATGGAGATGTCTGGTGATGAGATTGCTCCTCAGGCTACATGTAAACAGGAATTGGGTGTTCCAGATTGCGAGAGGCAATGGCTGGTCTTCAAATAGCATACAGACAAATTCAGCAACAGTATTATTAACCGGTCTACATGAGGCAGATCTGGTTTTCATACTATGATGCGGTTCTGTTGTAGCCAACTGAGAAAACAGAAAAATCTAATGTTAAGAAAAATGGGGGACATCTGGTGATGACAGAGTTTATGTACAGTAAAAGTAAAACATTGTAATGAGTATGACTACAGGAGGTAAAGATCTGGTGATCAGATGATGTGAACAGGGAGCTATGGCGGGCAGACCATTCACGTGTTGGAGATCTGGTGATCAGACAATGTGCAAGTAGGAGGCCTGGTCAACTATTGTGCAAGGGGAGATCTAATAATGAGACTACATATGCAGGCATATGTTATGATCATATTATCTGAAAAGGAAAATCTGGTAAACAGACTATGTAAAAGGGACACCTGGCTATGAGAAGATATACAAGGTAAATCTGGTGACCAGACTGTATGAAAATGGATCTGTGGATCCCAGAAGCCCCCAATTGAGTAGAAACTTACATAAATAAGGAAATGATATGCCGATCATGGGGACAGGGAACACTATGAAATAAAGGGACTAGACCAGGAGATTTCTCTGGTAGAACACAATGAAGAAAAAAATTCCCTTTTGCTCCACCATGACGTCATCCATATATCCCTACCCCTAGGATTTCGTCATTTTTTCCTTAAATCTTGGACACTGGTTATTGGCACCAGGCATTGCTGGTTGCTATAATCCAGACTCTGCATGTGCACCTAATCTGCTGATTAAGAATATTTGGCCTGCTTTGGGTGACTAGGGCAAGGCCACAGGTTTTGGGCCAATGGGTCAGGCTGACCGGAGATAGATCTAACAATGGACTGTTCATCGGCGCCGGAAGCTGTAATGGGGGTCGGGGCCCTAGCCCCCTCGCCTGAGGAGGATGTGACTAGAAGGATGCCTTATGGGTATGGACATAAAGAGTGGACTAATCCCTTGAGGTAAATGCCTCCATTGTTCTAGGGAAGGTGGGTATAGTGTGACGCAAGGCCTGGTAAGTGCCTATTGATGTTGTGGTGCTGAGCGTCTGGCGTGGATTTAAGGAGCTGGCATGGAGGGTAGAGTGGGTTAGTGGTTGGAAATGTGTTAATGCTAGGATTCTCTCCATTTGACTATCTTGCGCAATCCATTGTTCGAAATGAAGACAGTTGTTTTTTGACGTTCACAGATTGGCGCTGTGAAACAACCTGTCGCACAACACTGTATGGCACCGGACCTGATGACGAAAACTGATGTGAATAACCAACAAAAGATAGGAGTCCTTATTAAAATCTCCATAAGCTTTATTGGGAGGTGGCAAAGCAGGCTAGTTGGTGCAGTGCTTGAGTGGCCCCTCAGGAGAACCCAGAATTTTAGCGAGCATGCTAGCATTAGTTGAAAACTCTGGGTTGGGTATTCCATTTTAATACTTACTCTTGCATTTTGTATTTGTATTTGTATTTATTGGTTTATAAAGCGCTTTACACCAAAGCGCTGTACAAGTGAACAACTTAATACATAAAACATAAACTTAAACAATATAACAGTAGAAGCGAAGTTACAATATGAATCAGTCAACAAAACAGCAAGAAGAGCAATTAACTGAAGGGAGATAGGGAGAATAGTTTTATTTTTATTTGCATGTTTTATTGCTGTGGTTTTGGCGATTGTATATTATTCCTACCTGCAACAGAGCTGGCAAAATATTCTGAGTTTTAAATGTAGGTAGACTGGTTCTGAAATAAACCCTGCAGGTCTCAGGTGTATGCACCTGAGTACAGTCTGACTCTGGTCAGACCTTGGTAGGAGACAGCACTCGAAAGAGGCCCCTCTGTCTATGATTCTGATTTCAATAGGGAAAATAAACGGGAACAGGAATAAAAACTGATCTGGTAGGACAGTGACGCCCAGCACATAATTAGGGAAAGGCGGATGTTTGCAGGTTGAGTGCTATGCAATGTTAGGCATTCGCCGAACACCTTTTCAGTGTGGAAACTCTCCACGTCTTCCTTCGTATTGATGCATTGGTGTTCCCATGGAAACGGTCTCATCCCAAGCAGGCGCTGTCACGTGAACCGGACCACACGCAATGCAGACGTCACAACATCCAAGATGGCCGCGGCCTTCATGATCGCTGCAGAGAGGAGTCACTGCTTCATAAAGGCAGCAGCAAGCAGGTACTCGGCACATCACAACTCTGCTCTCTAGGTTGCTTTACACTCTGTTCCCCTGCTACTCCGATTTTCTCGGTGCCTTCCTCGACTTCTGACTTTGCCTGCTATTTTCAGGCCCTATGTTTGCTCCGTTTCACACTGGCTTCTTCTTGTCCTTTTCCTCCCAGACTTCTACACACTGTTACCTGATCCATCTGGTACTCTCTCTGCTTACTTGTGCTGGGACCTTTATTTATACTGAGTTCTTTGAAGGCCTAGCCTCTGTTGCTTGGTACTCTCTGTCGCTGCTATTTGGAATACTGAGTTCTTCTATACCATTTGGTCTACTCGATTCCACCTGTGGGCACCTTCATCTCATCCAGACTACATTCTCCAGGATCCTTGTCAAAGAGGTTTTTTCCTGCCAAAATGTTTCCTCCTTATTTTTGATCTGTACTCCCGGGGTGGTCCCGCAGCCCTCTGTCTCTATTTAGAGAGGCGAGGTAGCTTCTCGGGGAGACAGGCCTTATCGCTTCACATCTCCATCCCGAGACGCTTCTCAGGTAAGGCCCGATGTTGAGATGTAACCCTTACAGGACCACTCCACTGAGTCCCTGGTAAATCCCCCTTTTCCCCTCTCAGGACCAGGAAAGGAGTCAAAGAGTGAAGCGCGGGGCACATTTTCATAAATTTAGGGACAAGAAATGAGCAAAGGGCAGTTTAGATAGGTGGAAACACTTCCTAAGGACTCACCTGCACATTATTTGTTTACTAACTTTAATAGTACTACTTGTGACTTTTTAGACTCCTGGCGCTTCTTGACACAACTAATAAACACACTCGGTTCCCCTTAGAAGGGACTTTTAGTTTGGACTAATGGGGTGTGCTTGACAAGCATTATAGGGACACAAGAGAAAGATAACCCCCAAACAGTGTGGGGCGTTTCCATCCTGGTTACAAGTAGCAACCGCGAGATGCAATGACTGTAACATTAGCGTGGTGAGGGAGGTGAATGATAGGTTGAGAGGACAGATAAAATATCTAGGTGCCAGGGGTTTATCAGAGAAATCAGTACACGTATGCCCTGAGATAGTGGAAGGGGAGACGGAAACTAAGCAGGATAATCAGGACAGTAACAGTTTGCAAGCTGCAGCGGTTTCCGGCCAGCGACAGGAGGGGCAGGAGGCGCAGGCAGCGGGAGTATATACCACCCCAACACGCCATGCCCTCGGCTCCTGCGCTACCGGGACCGAGCAATCTTGTTCCCCAATGGAGGCCCCTTGTTACCTGACACATCTCCCTCTTAGACTCTGTCTGCGACGATAGGAGGCACAGTGTATGGGAGAGACTCAAAGGTCCTCCAAGCACCCAATAGACAAAAGCAGGCAGCAACATCCCACCTCATTGCTGTACACGTTCCATGGACATCGGCGACCTGTGCTGCCTGGCTAAACATTTCCCCAATATTTGGGAAGTGCTCAAGTGATTTATAAGGAATTACGCACTGATATCCAGTGCTACAATCTACCTTGGGTGGATATGAGCCAGCTCATGAGTGTGGTAATGTTGCCAGAGGTGAGGCAGAGACAGTTTGAACTGGCTACCTGTCTGGATACTGATCTTAGTACCGGGGATGCTGTAGTACCAGGCTGAGAAGGAAACAATGACTGAGATCTGCCCACGAAAGACTGATTGGGCCAAGATAGGTAATTGTAAGCAGAATAAAGGGGAATCGCCGGCAGACTATCTGTGTTTGTCCAGTGAGACAACACAGGAAGCTATAGCAAACTTCTTTGTAGCTAAACTATTGCTCAAGGTTAAATCACAGTTAAGAATGTGTGAATTAGGCGGCAGACAAAACTCTTAGCGAACCTAGTGGCGCTTGCGAATGACTCTGTAGCGAGCCAAAAATATACTTTTGAAATTAAATTAATGACCCTACAGATGCAGAGCTTGTAGGGACAGGTACAAGGACAGATACAAAATGCACAGAACACTACCCAAAGATGTAGAGCTGGTTCACCCTAGTACAAATGGGATTGAGAGGACCAAAAGGGGACTTCCCAGAACAGCAGGTTCAGCAGGAACAATCAGGTTTGCATGGACAACCGGGACAATGGGGTCCGGAAGGACCACCAGGACCGGAGGACCACCAAAAACCGGTTAGTCTGTAATTACTGTAAACAGGTGGGGCATTGGAAGAATGAATGCCCATATAGACTCAAGAGGCCATATTTCCAGGGAGGTTTGGAACAGAGTAACATTCTAAGGTCCCAGTATCATACATGCAGGTGCAGAGCACCTCACAATTGTATTAGGACCTATCACTGATACACATGCCTTCCTGTTAAGTCCTTCAGCACCAGTCAATCTATTAGGCAGAGACATATAATGCAAATTCAAGTGCACCATCTACTGGACCCTATATTGGTTCCTAAGTATCCCTCACACTAACGCTGAAGCAGTTCTAGCAACCCTCCAAATAGACCCAGATGAAGGGCTGCCATGCGAGAGAGAATGGTTCGACACTTTAACAGACATGATTACCTTCAAACCAACCACTTTGTGAGCGACAATGACAATGACATAGGATACATCCACACAGAAGAACGGATAAAAGTGGATCCTTTCAAGAAAGCTCTCTGAATCCCTGAGTACCCCCTGAAGCCAGAGACAGAGCAGGGAATTACTCCCTCCTGTGCCAAGGGACAATTGTCCTCCCTACCAGCCCATGTAACACCCCGATATTTCCTGTTAAAAAGCTGGGAAAGACCACCTATCATCTCGTCCAATATCTGAGGGCAGTCAATGCAGTGGTTCATTTCCTTTAGTGCCAAACCCAGCTACAATACTGTCATGTATTCCCACAGATGCTGCACAATTTAAAGCAGTAGATGAATGTATTGTAGATCAATATTCTCTATCCAGATACACAAATACAGCCAATACTTGTTCACATTTGTACCCAGTGGAATGCAGTACACCTGGACCCATTTACCCCAGGAGTATTCCAAGTCCTCTACCTTTGTCTCTCAACAACTAAAGAAAGGTCTAGATGATAGATATAAAGTTCCCAGGAAGGTCAATCTTAGTCCAAAATGTGGATGATTTGTTAATGGCCTCACCATCATATGAGTTATACAAGCGGGATACAAAGGTCCTACTGACTGTTCTAGCTGAGAAAGGACACATGGCACCTAAAATGAAATTACAGTTATGTAGCCAGACAGTTCATTAAATAGGTCATGCCATTACTCAGGGTCTTTGATTGATAACTCCATCCAGTAAACAGGAAGTGCACAAGATTCCAAAAAATGATCACATAAATTAGAGCATTTTTGGGCATGGTCGGGTATTCCCGACACTGGATCTGGGATATGCTGAAATTGTTAAGCCCTTACAGCAGCACACAAAGTAAACACCATAGAGTCCCTATAGAGGTGCCCAGAAGCTGAGAAAGTCTTTGTTAAGATAAAGAATAGTGTAGCCAGTGCACCCACTTTATTTATTTTTTATTTATTTATTCTTTAATGTGATTTAGTTTAAAAGAATTCAGGCTTTACACATAATACACAAATGTACATTTAAGTCAAAAGAAACAAATAAGCAAATATTATTAAGGGAAGAAGGAGAATATTTTAAATAAACCCACTTTAGGGATACCTGATTATAAGATGGAATTTACCCTATACTGTCATGAGAGAAACAGCCTTGACCTGGCCCTCCTGAAACAGAAACACAAGATACATTACAAACCAGTAGCATACTACAGCAAAGAACGAGACCATGTTGCTGCTTGAATGCCACCTTGCTTAAGATCTGTTTGACAGCCGCACTACCAGTGGAAAAGTATGAGAATATTATACTGGGATCTACCCCAGAGGTTGCAGTACCTCATTCAGTTGTCTCTTTCCTATTGAAAGCGAAAACACAGCACATGTCCGTGCCCTGGTCTAGCAAATATGTGATCCTTCTCCTGAACTCCTCCAATATTACATTGAATTAGATGAGCAGTATGGAACCCAGAATCTCTGCTCCCCACACCCGTTGATGTGGAGCTGCAAGTCACTGGACCTCTTGATTGTTTTTCCATTACTGACTCCCTGAACAGATCTACATGATGTGCCACTCCCTGAAGTAGAAGCTGGGGAATCGAGATATCGATTTCAAAATTGGAAATTGGTTGTGGGGGTAGGCAGTTTGTGAGCCCATGGACGTGGTGGAGTGGAAAGTTGCCCCAGGTCACCTGCGCCCAAATTGCAGAATTGGTAGCGTTAACAATAGTGCCTATTTTAGCTGCTCAACAATCTGTCGATATAAATACTGATGCCCCTTCAGCTTTTGGGGAAGCCCACGACTTTGGTTAGATAAGGAAGAAGAGAGGATTCCTACATTGACGGGATCCCCTATCACAAACAGTCAGTATGTCAAAGATCTCCTAGATGCCATTATGTTACCTGAAAGAATCAATTTCTTTAAGTCTAGAGTCAGGGCTTTATGGGGTAGTATACAATGCCAAACTAAAACCCCTGTTGTACCTTTATTAGATTATGACAATGGAGTCTTTTTCTTCTTATAAATCAGCATTGGTTGATGCTTTTGCACAAAGTGGAGCAGAAAAGCTCCCCTGCGTTCTTTATGTCACTGTTGTAAGTGCAAAATTGGGGCTACTGCCGATATCTACCATTATAAGTTTAGGGAACTTAATCCCAAAAGCACACATTGTACAGAAATTTAAAGACTGGTAATAACAAATGAAATTATAGTCAATAGATTCCACCTGCATAACCGCAAAGTATCTATTGCTTAAATCTTTGCCTAAGAAAAGTATTTAAAGACTCTTGAAGACAAGGAAGGGAAGATCTTGTATTTGAAGGCCAGATTAGTGGTCTTGCCATTGGCAGCCATCACAGGTATTTGTGGTGCGAGAGCTACAGTCAGATGCAAGAGTTGTCAAAATATGAAAGAGGATTTACTGCATCTTTTAATCTTTTGTCCTCTATATACCACCTTGTGGCACAGATAGCTTTTCCCAATTTATAAGAACTTAAATATTGTGTTTACCAGTCAGGCCATTGATAACTTTCTGGAAACCCAGATGGACTTCGAACTATGGGCTCAGTCTCAATATTTGATGAAAGCGTGGCGCTTAAGAAGGAACTACATAGATTAAAAGCATTGTGGCTATCAAATTTGTTATGAAAGCGCTTGTTTTTAAATTGGGATTTTATTGATTGATTTAAAAAAAGGTTACTTCCATTGCACTGATTTAGTATTATTGTATTGTGATGATTTTATACTGTTATTGTGTGGATTTGATGGTTTGTATACCAAAATAAATTGTTTACTACTACCCAAAAGAATGGCCATTATCAAGTGTACCAGACAGCCACTAGATGATGAAGCCAGTTATGGCAATGATTTGCAGACAAAAACAGTCAAACTACCAGCTGTATCTGACCCAGAAGATGAATATATTGTTCCTGTTAAGACCCGTCCTGCCCACTTCCATACAAAGAACCTTGAAGATTTGGCACAAATACAAGAAAATGTACTCTCCAGTGAGAAAGACAATTGGATAAGGAAGGCTTGTCGATTACATGAAGACTCTTTGTGGAGAGATTGCCAAAGTCGATTAGTGGCACCCCAAAAACTATTGTCACATCTTATTAGGCTGTAGCATGTCCAGGCCCATGTGGGAAGAGAAGGGATGGTTATGTCATTAAGCAAATCATGGTTCATCCATGACCTCTCTAAAATGGCTCATGAATACTGGAGACGCTATATCATCTGTTTGTAGGCCTCCAGATGGATTTCCTCCAGTTGCCTTGCTGCAATAACTCGCAGTACTTTCTTGTTATACTTGAAGTGTTCTCTGGATGGGGTGAGGCATACCCCTGCAAGAGAGTAGATGTAGTAACTGTAGTGAAAATATTTGTCAGTGACCTTTTACACAGGTTTAGAGTGCCTGTTAGCATCAACAGTGATCAGGGCTCCCATTTTGTAAATAGTGTGGCGAAATCAGTTGTGTCCACTGTAAACACAATTTACATTGCCTGCACCATTCCCTGTCAGCAGGCGCGACACAGAGACGTAATGGGGTAATCAAGAAGAAATTGACTAAACTGCCACGAAACTGGGCTAAAATGGCCTGAGGCTTTCCCCTTGTGCTTTTTAGCATGCAAAGCACCGCAAGCAGAAAGACGGGGCTCAGTCCTTTACCTCAGGCATAACCCCTTAATTGCGGTTAGGAATTGTCTCAACATTGAAATTGTAGCCCCTTCAGCCAACCTGGCTGCAATGTCTTAATAAGCTAGGAAAGGGTCTTGTGTTGTTACTGGAAAATAGAATTTGTTGGGATGGTAAGGCAACTGAAATATCGCCAACTGGCAGGTTGTTTTTTAAATGCGAGGATAGATATGTAGAGTCTGTTTCATCATACAGACAGGAGTAAGGAAGTCTAATGTATATTGGTCAGCCGTAGAAAGGGAATATGTAAGTGTTCACACAGAATATTTGAACGTTTGGCCAAGTTAGAGCCCAGGAGATTTCAAAAGTTAGAAAGCCTGATACTAGAGGTAAAGAAGATGACTGACATTCAGAAAAGCTTGCGAGTGTTAGAGGTATTGTTTAATGACCAGAAAAGGGTGTTTAAGGTAGTTCATCGTACAGGCACTCTGCGGACTCCTGAGGATGTCATGATCGCAATTAGTAATGAAGCCTCTAAACATTCTTACCACAACCCGACCATATGTGTAACTGTGTTCTTCTTCCTACTGGCAGGTCTTGTCTCCTGCTGTCTATGGTGTTGCAATAAGAGGAATACCATGATCATTAATACAGAGCCCTCCAGGCCTGCAGCCTGCTTCTGGACCCCCTGACATGTAGTCTTCATTTGACCTTCATTTGACCTTTATGAAGGTAACAAAGAAATAGACTAGTATCTCCAACAAGAACTGAATAATCGTTTAAAGGTTTCAAACACAGTTATGATGAAGTTTACTAATGCTTAGATTGTACTTCTAGAAGAATATTAAAGGCCCAAAGTTAATGGCACTGGTCCTACAAAACCTCCACTCTTATAAAAACAGAAATGGGAAATGTTGTATATGATTGCTATGATAGATTCACTAGAAGCGCAAAAGGGGTCTGTGGATGCCTGCAGCCCCTAATTGAATAGGAAAGTATATAAATAACAAAATGGTATGCCCATCATAGGACGGGGAAGACTACAAAATGAAGGAACAGGAACAGGAGACTTCTCTGTAGAACAAACTGAAGAAAAAAAAATGTTTTGCTCCATCGTGATGTCATCCTTAAACCCCTAAGTAGTTTGTTATTTTTCTTTAAATCTTAGCGTACATTGGTAAGGGAGCCTCTCCCTACTGGTACCAGGCAGTGCTGGTTGCTATAACGCAATCTGTGCATGTGCTCCTATTCCACTGATTAAGAACATTTGGCCTGCCTCAGGTAAGTGGGCTTTTGTGCCAATGGAACACACTGGTCTGAGCCAGATCCAACAATGCACTGTGAGGGGCGTGGCCAGCCGAGGACCAAGTCAGATGCTTCCTCAGTGAGCTCTGGGACTCGCGCCTACTCTGGGGCCCTGAAGCCCCCCTGGATGTGATCATCGGACCACCATATCCATAATATAAGGGTCGGAACTCTACAGCAGCAACCCTCCCATGTTAGAGTGATATTGGAACCAGGACTCCAGAGGTAGAAGTGCTCGAAAGGTTCATAGGGTGCACGCTCAAAATGACAGGCACACATACAGCAGTGTATCGCAGCTATGCTGCCTGGATATCGAGCCTTGATCCATCAACACGGCCATCAGCGAGCTGTTAAAACGGGTGAATGCCCCGAAACAGCAGGAGCACGAACAAAGGAAGAAACGGATTGTTGCCCGGAGTGCTGAGCTGAGGACGGACAGAGATGTTGGGTCACTCCGGCCTGCGATTGGGCATACGTGAAGAAGTGAGCGGTCACTAGCGAGGAATTGCAAGTGCGTGATCCCCTCTCTGGGTCGAACCTGCCCTTTGGTGAGCAAAAGAGATGTACGCAGCTTGAGGCTTGAACCAGGAGACACAAAAAAAGCCCTACTGGACAGCCTTGACAGGGGAGGGGATAGCGGAGCCTGCTGGCGGAGCGGGGGAGAGCTGAGGCGGCCTGGATATACTGCAAGGGCCTGAGCACTGCTTCAGAAATAAACGATGAGCCAGCCCACTGCAACAATTGAGAAGCCCAGAGGGAGAGAGCCTGCCTGATGAATAATACACTGAGGCAAGAAGGACTGGCAGATACTCGTGACCCGGGCACGCAGTGAAAACCCCCTAAAGAGAACCCTTGGTGATATGCACGTCATGGGAGGGAGCCCATCTTGGGAATAACTCGCTGGCCTGGATGGCGGTTACTCAGGGCTCAGGCACAAACTAGCTGGTGGGAATTCTGAGAAGTTGAACATGGCTAAACACTTGAACAAACTAAAAGGCCCCCCTTCGGGAGATATCAATGTCATGATGCAGAATCAAGTGCACATGAAGAGATCGCAACAGACGGTCGCACAAATCCATTTGCCTACGAGTTATAGGGCAAGTCTAGAAAGAGAGGACCCCCCCACGAGACGGTTGGATCTCCAGGAAATGCTAGCTGAAATTAAGAAAGAAATAAAGGATTGTGTAATCAACTTCACCAAGTACATCACAGATTTGAACAAACAAGTACTGGCATGGACAAGACCTAGACGACACTGTGTGAGCAGGGGTACGAGTAGGAGGAACTGGGAAAACGAAGGAACTCTTTCGACAAGCAAATGGAATGGGTGATGGCTAGGCAGGAGGACAGTGAAAACAGATCTCGGAGGAATAACATCAACAAAACAAAAAACTGGCCCCGGATGTCCTCCCAAGGTTGCATTTCTTTCAGACGAAAGAACAGATCATGAGGGCTGCACGACGGCAAGAACCAATCACGTTCCGGGTTTCCCCATTACCCTTTATCAGGTAGTCACAAGTTGGTTACAAGATATAGGGGTCCGATACAGATGAACTTTCCCGTGTGGACTTCTCTTTGAATACCAGGGTACAACATTCCACGTAATGAAGGAGGAGGAAATGGCAGACTTGATGGGCAAAGATGATACCTCACGATCGAAGGAACCCTCGTCGGAGCGAGAGACTGTAAAGCGCCCTGTGCACATGGCTAAGAAGGAAGGATGGCGACGGGGGCGCCCTTATCCTAGAGGGAGAGGTTCAAGGCTTAATGATGACACCAGAGGGGGGCTTAATGTGGGGCAAACAGTTTGCCTAGACATAGCTAAGATTTAAGGGGTCTGAAGGAGGATGCACTAAAGATGGGTTCCGGGAAGGAACTATCTGGGGTCCCATTGGTTGCTGGGGGGAGGAGGGAGACAGGGGAGGGCGTGGGGGTAGATAGAGACCCCAATTTGGTTAACCTACCAGGATGAGTTGTAAAACCTGGTGGAGATTGCAAAAGAATATTAAGTTGGGAGTGTTGGGGGGGTTTGGGTTGAATGACCTACTGTTTTTATGGAATTGTTGTATGGCTCATATCTTATTGGGGATTGGGAGTGAAACAGAGGAGCGATAACAACCGAAAGCGCTGCAACCCTTTGAAGTTTTTGGCTGAAGTGAATATAGTGATCCTGAATGTCCAGGGCTTAAATTCACTGATGAAACGCTGCTCTGTACTGCAGCGTTTGTCAGAACTTCAGACTTCAGTGGTGTTCCTCCAAGAGACACATCTCCTCTCCAGAGATGAAGTGAGGAGGGCACACCAAGCCTTCCCTAAACAATATTTTGCATGTAGTGAGACGAAAACAAAGGGGGTGGCGATCCTGATAGGAGCTGCACTAGCATTTCGGAAGCAGTTTCTCTACAGGGATCCTGAGGGCAGGTATTTGGAACTTAAAGGCACATTGGGGGAACAGACATACACATTAATTGCAGTTTATGCTACGAATGAACGGCAGGACCATTTCCTGGCTACTTTGCTCCAGAAAATAGGGTGTTGGTGTGAGGGTCAGGTGGTTATCGGAAGTGACTTCAATTGTGTTATGGACCCTACACTACATAAAACGTTGCCCCCCACACCAAATGACAATAGAAAATGCCAGGCCTTGGGGAAACTCTTTTGATATTTGGAAGTGATAGCAGCCTGGAGATGTTTCCGTAATACCGAAAGGGATTACACACATTACTCGGCAGGGATACTCGAGAATAGATATGGTCTTAGTCTCCTCAACGTTAATCCCCCAGGTGATGGCAGTAGAAATTGGGGTTAAGTATTTTACGGATCACGCTTCGGTGATATTACAAATTGAGATGCTTGCGGGTAAAGCTGAGAACCGGAAGCAATGGGGACTGAACAAACTGATCCTTAGGGACGCTGCCCTTAGGGCCCATTTGGAGAAAGTAATCACTAACTACCTTAAAGAGAATGACACTGGGGAAGTGCACTGGCGTATGGTTTGGGACGAGGGGAAAGCAGTGGTTTGGGGGAATTCATTTCTCAGGCCGCGGCATATATAAGAGGGAAGGAAGTACATCAGAAGGAACTAGAAAGGGAGGTAAAAGCAAGCAGGACTTCAGCACAAAATTAAGCAGTCGCACAAAACACTACGGGCATTATGGAAGGTCAGGGCACAGTTGGAGGCACATGTAGCGGATCGCTCTGCTCAAACCTTGTTGAACACTAATCAAACATTTTATGCTCAAGGCTAACTGCTTTTTAGCAGCCAAATTGCCAAAAACAGATAACTCGTAATTATTTCACACAACTACGAGGCGACCGGGGCACGCTACAGACCGCAGAAGCTGACAAATTAAGGAGTCCTTCCATGTGGGCTTGCTGAAACAAGAAGAGATAGATCCGAACATCCAAGCAACCTATATTGAGAGCGTGGATTGACTCAGACGCCCAGTGAAGAAGGGGATATCTTAGAGCGGCCCATCACAGCGGAAGAAGTAAACAATGGCATAACATCCCTACCGGCTAATAAAACGCCCGGACCTGATGGTTTTGGGAATGGATATTATGAAACATTTAGATCCTACTTAATAACGCCACTGACTTAACAGAATTAGAGAAGCGGGAGTGATTACACAAGATATGGGTAAATCCATCACAGTATTGATCCCTAAACCAGGAAAGACCCGACCGATTGTACCAACTACCGCCCTATCCCCTTGCTTAATAGTGACATTAATTTTACCCTAAGGTTCTAGCATGGAGATTAGCGAGGGTCCTACCAGGGATAATTCATGAGGATCAAGCAGGGTTCATAATTGAGAGACACACGCAAGATAATATACAACGGGTGATTGATATTATAGACTTGGGAACTAGAACAGGGCAGAAATTCTCTATAGCGGCCCTGGACTCATGGCAAGCCTTTGATTGTCTAGATTGGGGGTTTCTAGGGCACATTCTGATAGCGTTCCGATGTGGCTCAGCATTCACACGGGTGGTACTTGCTAACTTTCAGTTACCCTCACTGAGATTCCTGGTTAATGGGCAATTTACAGCAGAGGTTGAGATCCTGAGAGGTACACGGCAGGGATGCATGTTATCGCCATTAATATTTGCCATGGCCATGAAACCATTGGCGGCCATAATCCGGCAGGATCAGGAGATCGTAGGGGTGGAGAGTGACGATGGGAAACACACAATAGCGTTATATGCAGACAATGGGCCTCATTACGACCCTGGCGGAAAGTTACCGCCAGGGCCGTGACTTTACCGCCATGGTGCTAACTACGTTAACACCATGGCGGTAAGGGGATTTACCGCCCCATTCCGACCTTGGCGGGGCGGTAAATCCCCAATCCCCATTTACCCTTCCCCATTCCCATTTTTGCCCCATAGGGCATAATGGGAGTGGGGAAGGCGTTAATTACGCCACCGTAAATTACGGTGGCGTAATTAACACCAAGTTCCCTTACCGCCATGGATTTTTACACCCGCTAGAAGCAGGTGTAAAATCCGCCATGGCGGAAAGGGAACTCGTGATTGGCGGTAAGGGGTCGGCGCAGCTAACGATGGCGCTAACCCCTTACCGCCAGGGTCGTAATGAGGCCCAATGTGTTATTATTCCCGAGGGACACGAAACATATGTTACCGAGAGTTACACCAAATCGAAAGCCCTTAATATAACTGATGACCCAAATGAAATATTGGAATGAACCAAGGGCCATCCACTGATCTGGGAAGACACGGGTATAGAGTATTTAGGGAGTGTTTCCAGACCCCCTGTCTGGAAACACTTGTTGGAGGATCTCAATAGCTGGGGTGCTAGGAACTCTCTTGGTTCGCCCAGATTTCGGCGATTAAAATGACAAAATTACCTCGGCTACTGTATGGGGTGAGCTCTCTCCCTGTTGAGATATCAGTTTGGATGATTAAAATCCTACATGCACAAATGATCTCCTTTATATGGCATAAGAAGAAACCAAGGGTCAAAGGGGAGTCCTACTCTGTTCACCATTGATGGGGGGATTGGGAGTCCCAGATGTGAAACGGTACATATTAGCAGCCCAAATAGCGCCTATGCTACGGTGGTCTGGACCTGAAATATAAAAGGGCAGGTGCTAAATTTAACAGGGTGTTACATCCATCCCCCTGGGTGCATTACAATCCAAGAGAAATGGAGTTCGGGGAGAGGGAGGCCAGTTATTAGAGGCAACTAAGCTTTCACTTCGCTGTTGGGACTAGGCATTAAAAAGGAAAAAAAGCAACCCTGGGCTTAGGGATTTATAGTCCAATGGATTACAATGCTGACTTTACCCCTAGGTGGAACACTGCTTTTAGGGAAGGCTGAGGAGGCCTGCTGCCTGGGGCATTTATTTCACAATGGGAACCCACTGCTTTTCGAAGAATGCAAGCAGACATTTCATATAGGTGAGGGAGAACGGTATCGGTATATACAGATCAGGCATTGGATCCCTCAGAGGGAGGTACGAGAAGCGGGCACAAGGACACCACTGAGACTCAAATTAACTTTGCGTGAGGGCTGGCAGCTAAAGGAATCTCGAGGCTGTACAGATTATTGGATAGGGCACAACCTGGAGACAAGCTCCCTTATATGGCTAGATGGGAATAATAAAGTTACTCACCGTAGTGACTACCTTACTTCTAGTCCATAGTCCCCTTTCCTCCATACTTATGGGACATTCCTTCCTATGGGGCGGGACTGGAGCACTTTTGTAAAAAGCATCACATTTTTCAAAAATGTGTCCTTCTCTTTTTACGCGGTGTTCCCCGCCCTCCTTAGCTCCGCCCAGCGCATCGCCCATCAGTCCTATTCCATCGCCAGGTCTAAGACCTTTAAGCAATAACAGAGGAAACTTTTTAGGGGGGACGGCAGGCGGGCGTATGGAGGAAAGGGGACTATGTGTCAGGCTTCGCCCCTGGAAGTTATGGCAGGCTTGGAAGCATTAGGTATACATAGATAGGAACTTGGCGGTGCATTGTAACTTACCCCCAAGATGGCCGCCGCAGGTATATCTTAGAGCCACGCCCCTCTGCAGCGGGTTGTATCCGTCGTTTGACTTGCCGATGCTGCTGTGTCTCACACAGTTCCTTCTTTCGCTTGTTTACCCTAGCATATCTTTTGAACTCTGCCTTGCTTCCGACCTCATTGTCAGTATCTTTCCTTTCGGTACTCCTTGTTCTCGGTACCTCGCCTCCGGTTCATATCTCCTTCTGTATCCACTGTTTTCACTTTCGGTTTTGTAGGTGGACGGTCTCTGCTGCGTTTAACTATCCTCTCTCTCTTGCTCTTCTATCTGTTCCTGCTGTTTCGCTCGCTAGCTATTCCTTTCTTTCTGCCTTGTTGGGTAGCGCGCCTCTCTGCCTACTTGGGGTTGTAAGCCTTTTCCTTAGCTGTATCCTGTCCTTTCCCGGCGGACTATTACCGCAGCGTTCCACTGTTCTTTCCCTTCCTTTTCTCTGTTACTATGGCTTCCGCGTACTGGCACTTTACTCCGCCTCTGTTTTCTTCTATCCTTCCCAGCCACTTTCTTCTAGGTACTTGCTCTACTTACTTATTCTTACCTAACTTTACTTTGTGGTTCTTGGTTCCGTTCTGGTATTCTTCATTATTTTCTGTACTTCTGTCTTTGCGCTCTTGCCTACCATTCTACTCCTACTTGGAGGGCTGCGGTCCGCTCTGTATTGTGGAGTGACAGCCCAGTCCATTACTGAGGATTGTTCGTACCCTTCTCTTGGATGCGGACAAGCCACGCATCGGTTCTAATCTCCTTTGGCCTTTCTGCTGAGAGTTGGCAACCTGAAGCGGTCCTGGTGGCATCTTCATCCTGCCTGAGCCTTTGGAAGACATTCCCGTCCCTGATTATGGACTACATCTCCCAGGGTTCAGTGGTCTTAACATCCTCTTGCCTTCTGGGGAAACCTTCATAAGTCATCACTCAAGAACTGCATCATCTTCTACTAACCCAGGACTACCCAGCGTCTACTACCAGGGTTTTTTCTTCCCAACCTGCTTATTCCCTGTTCTGGGGTTTGGCTCCTTGGAGTCCTCTGAGGGCAGGTATCTCTGCCAAGGTGGCCTCTGAGGGAGCCACACCTTAATTGCACAACAAGAAAGACAGGAGAGGCAAGGACAAGAAGGACACGGACGCCAGGAAACCTCGCCAGCAGAGAACTTCTGAACGTAAGGACAGCATATCAGAAGCATCAGGTGAGGAGAAGGTTCGGGTGGGTAAGCAACGTTCTGACACTATGGACTAGGAGTAATGTAGTCACTTTGGTGAGTAACTTTAATATACTCCCACGTCCCATCCCCTTTCCCCCATACTCCTCACAGAAATTACGGGTGGATAGAAACTCCTTATTGAAACAGGTTCCTAAGAACAGCTTGACCAAAATGAGCATCAGCCCTGGAGCTCAGGTCCAGACAGTAATGCTTTCAAAAAGCTTTCGCAATGGTCTCCCAGGAACATATTTTTGGAAGGCAATGGCAGCAATCTTGCCCCGCACAAGATGAGCATGAATTCCCTTTGGGGACCGAAGACCCTGAATGGTATACGCCTCAGAAATACAGGCAGCAATCCATCGGGAGATGGTTGCTTTCGAGGCCGGCTTTCCCTGCGGATTTCTGAAGCTCACAAAAAGCTGCGAAGAGTTCCTAAGCCCAGCTGTTCTGTCCAGATAGAACATAAGGGCTCTTCTAACGTCCAGGCAGTGCAGAACCCTTTCGGCCTCAGAGGCTGGGTCTGGAAAGAAGACATGCAATGAAACTGACTGATTCAAATGAAAATCAGAGACCACCTTCGGAAGAAAGGAGGGAATCGTCCGCAGGACAACCTTATCCTTATGAAAAGTAAGGAATGGATGCTCAACCGACAAGGCCTGAAGCTCACTTACACGCCTTGCTGAAGTCACAGCAATCAAAAAAGACACTTTCCACGAAAGGTACTTAAAATCGACAGTAGCCATGGGCTCAAAAGGCTTATGACACAAGGCTGTAAGGACCACATTCAGATCCCACCTTGGATGCAGGTTGCAAACAGGAGGGTAAAGATGTAATAGGCCCGCAAAGTGTCTTTTAAAGACCGGATTCGTCAGTGAAAAAGAGCACTGTTCAGTGGACAGGTAAGCGGCGACAGCCGACAAATAAGTCCTGCAGGACAAGACATGAATGCCCGATTCTGCCAGATGTGAGACAAAAGACAGGACTATGTTGATAGTAGCCTCCCTGGGGTCCAGCTGCCTAGCTAAACACCAGTGGCAAAACCGTAGCTATTAACTCCTACACTGAGACCTTGTCGAAAGGTTTCCTGGCCGCCTGAATAATGTGCATGTTATCTGCGGACAAATTGAAACGCTCTAGAGATCTGAACTCAGACACCAGGCCGCCAAGCTGAACGATTGTGGGGAGGGGTGCCACGAATGCTGATCAGTCTGGTGAAGCAGATCGGGAACCAGCGGAAGCTTGAGTGGCGGACACAGCGATAGATGCTGAAGGTCCGAAAACCAAAACCTGGCCGGCCACCAAGGGGCTATGAACAGGAGAGAGCAATTCACCATGTTCCTTAGCTTGCAAAGCGCCTAATGGATCCGAGGAAGGGGTGAAAAAGCATAGGCCCTCATATTGTGCCATGTAATTTCGGGAGCATCTCCCAGAGAGGCGGCTCCGAGCCCGTTCCTGGAGGCATACAGGGGAAGCTTCCTGTTTGTCGATGTCGCAAAGAGGTCCACTTGTTGGAGTGCCCCAATAGCGAAAAATATCCAAGAGGATGTCCGTGTTCAGTTCCAACTCGTAGCACACCCCCCTGTTTGTTGATATAGAACATGGACACTGTACTGTCTGTGCGGATACGGACCACCTTGTTGACAATTCCTGGTTTGAACACTTTCAGCACCAGGAACTTCAGATAATTTATATGAAGCTGTCTGTCCTGTGGCGACAAAAGAACGAAAACCTGAAGATGATCCAACGTCGCACCCCAACCCAGAAGGGAGAAATCCATTGTGACAGTCAATAGTGGGCAAAGGTCCTGAAAAGGAGCTCTAACCGACAGATTGCTCAGAGAAGACCACCGCAAGAGGTCTGTCCTCATGAAAGGTGGAACCAATATCATTTTGGAATCTGGATCTACTGCTTGAAGCCAGGAGTTCTGAAGAGACATCTGCGCCTGCCTCATCTTGAGACGAGCAAGAGGAAGAGCCAGCACGCACAAATCCATGAGGCCCAGAAGTCTCTAGAACCACCAGGCCGACATGCTCTCCGACTGCATGAACACCTGACACATGGCCAACAGATCCGCCATTCTGTCTCCAGTCAGGTACACTCTGCAATCGATCGTGTTCCAACAAAAACCCAGGAAAATCAAGTCTTGAGAGACCGTCATGGAGGATTTCCGCCAGTTCACTGACAGCCCAATGTGGAACAGAAGATGGAGGAGAGACTGAAGGTTGCTTGAGGCTTTCAGTGGACAAGGACTGTGCATCAGCCAGATGTCCAAATACGGATACACATGGATACCCTGTAGCCGAAGAAAAGCTGCGATGACCTACATCATCTTCGTAAAGACATACAGCGTCGAGCTGAGACCAAACGGGAGCACACAAAACTGTAAATGCTCCTCCCCCATGGAAAACCGCAGGTATTTCCGATGCAGACTCCAAAGGAGGAAATGCATATAAGCATCCTGAAGGTCCACCACGCTGAGCCAATCGCCTTTCTGTAGAGAGGACTTTATCTGATAGGGCGTGATCATCTTGAATTTCTCTTGGGGAAGAGAAAGGTTGAACTGGGAAAGGTCTAGGATGGTGCGCAGGCCAGTCTGGTTGGGTTTGGGCACTGTAAACAGACGGGAGTAGAAGCCCTCCCCTCGCTCCCTTAGGGAAATGGGTTCCACCACCTTGAGATCCAGAAGCTACCGGACTTCGGCTCTAAGACAGGGCATTCCCGACTGCTGGAAAGGAGGATTGATGGGTGGGGAAGGGGGAAGGGGAAGGGGCAAGCGGAAGCCTGCCCGAGCAATGGACAAGACCCACCGATCCTCGGTGATGGTCTGCCACGCCTCCCAGTGAGACGCAATGCGCCCTCCCACCGGGGTTTCGTGTGATCGCCGAAAAACATAATTTAGCCGATTTCTCAGTGGAGAGACCGCTTGATCCTGAACTGAAGAGGAGACAGGGGACTGAGAGAAAAATCGGTCTTGATGCTTTTTCCAATGAGAGTTCCCCGATGGAGGATCGACTCTGTGTGTCCTCCGATCCAGAAACACTCGAAAACCAGAGGAGGACCGAGGCTGAGATGATGATCTCTGAGCTTTGAATGGCGGCTTCACCAACACGGACAGGGACTTGGCTGTTTGAGTGCTGTCCTTAGTCTTAGTCAGCTCCACATCCGTTGAAGAATGGAACAGTACTTTGCCGTCAAAAGGCCGAGGTGTCAACATGATGCGCTGCGGCCTCGAGCATATGCTGCGCCAGAACCCTGGCATCTGACAAGCCATCCTTAAAATCAACCAGCTTGTCCGCGGGAATGAACTCCTCAAATTCAGATAGACCTTTCCACATTTTCATATTTGCCGCCGCTAAAATGAGCTCTGCGTTCGCCGGACGCAACTGCAGGGCTGAATTAGCGAAGATCTTTCTCCCCAAGGAGTCAAGCAACTTGTTCTCCTTGGCCAGAACCTGGGCTGCCGCTGTAGGAGACGCGGAAGCCGGTCTGGCTTGTGGCGTGGCAGCCGCCACCACTGTAAAGGAAGGGAGAAGGCAAGATGCTAAGGCTACCTCTTCCGAAGTGTGAAGCCAATAACGAGTGTTAATCCTCTTTTTAATGTGAAGATCAGTGTGGTTTATCCCAGACCTTTCGGACCGCGGCCAAAACATCCCTCTGGAGGAACAAGCCGGTATGCTCCTGAGGAGACAAGGTGAATGCCCCAGAAAGCAGCCCCTTTTGGGGAGCGGGTGCCTCAGGTACAGGTACATCCAGAAGACACATCATGTCCAGAACCCGGTCATGGAATGCTCTAAAAGAGCGGGGCTGGTCCTCGCTATCCTGATCTCCTTGCGTGTCATCCAACACGTCCAGATCGACCTGCGTCACATCTGGCTCTGCCGAAGACTTGTTTATTGGAGACAAGGGAGGCAGGGGCGGAAGGGCTGGAGGTGGGCCAATCGGTAGAGTTGAGACAGCTGCCGGAACAACCAGTGTTACGGCTGGAACCGTAGGCACAGGAGTAGGCGCTGGAGGGAAGATTTCCCTAAAAAGACCTCTGAAATACTCTTTCATGGGGTCAGAGTGCATAAGCCTCTGAAATGTTCCGAAAAAGGCATCATCCACTCAACATAGATCTAAGGAGCCGATGTAGCAGGAAGCGAGACCATGTTCGGTAATGGCATCCGAGCATTCCAGTCATAAACTGGATGAAAAGGATTTGCACAAGGAAGTCGATGTTCACCTGAAAGCACGCCCCCAGCACCCGACGCCGATGGTGTAGGTGTAAGGGAGGAACCCAAAATGGTCGCCGTAGTTCGTGCGGGAACGGGCGCCATTTTGTCAGTGTCTGAGGAGAACTGCGTCACATGTGTGAGTGGGGAAGGGGTCTCCACAGATGGGTCAGGGGCCTTGACTTGGGCCTTGACTTTAGCCTTGACACAAGGAACCCCGGCAGAGCCGGTACTGTGTAGCCTAGGATGTTTCTGAGACATACTATTAGCCAAATTAGCCTCTAGAAGAGGAACCTCGGCCGAGCCAGTAACAGAGGAATTACGGTCAGCGACCTCACTCTGTGCCCCCTCAACAGAACCGGTATCACTGCAAAGAAGGGAACGTTGAAGAATCCACCTTACAGACAAGACCTTAACAGGTGTCTCAGTTCTGTCGGTAACAGCTCCCTCAAAAATGGCCACAAACCTTGGTTTGGTACAGAAAGCCTCTACAGAGGCCTCAGGGCACGCGCCGGTGTCTGTATGGGAAGCTCCAGACAAGGAGACCTCAAAGTAAGCTCCGGTACCCACCGCCTCAGTAGAACTGGGCCGTCGATTAGCACCCACAGGAGGGGCCTCGGATTGTAATCCGGTGCAGGCAGGCCCCTTCCGGAAGCCCTCAGAGAAAACTCTGGTACCTTTTTTAGGCCTGGAAGGCTCCTCAGGGGAAAACCCTGGTAATAGAGCTTATAAAGCCCCTCCCCGACCGGGAAGGAGTCTCCCTGCCGGGGTGCCCTAAAACCTGAAGAACTTTCCGGGCGTCTCTTCTCGTCGATGAAACTCTGAAAATGCAGAGGAGGAACGCGCTGAAACACCTCCTCCCACTACAGACGATGGTGAAGTGCCCGGACCGAGACGGAATCGCAGTAGAAACACAAGTCCCACCGGTGATCCGGACCCAAACACTCTAAACAAAGAGGATGGATATCTGCCCTTGCGAAGCGTCGCTCGCAAGAAGAACAAGAAGGACCTTCTAAATTAACCGGCATAGACGGACTACAACACGACTGCAAAACCGGAGCAGGAGAGGAGGACACTGGAAGGAAAAAATCTTCAGAAGATGCAAGTGCGTCCAGTCCCGACCAGGTGGAGAAAAGGACTGATGGGCGATGCACTGGGTGGAGCTAAGGAGGGTGGAGTTATGGCCATGTGCGGTACCCCACATAAAAAGAGAAGAAGGACGTTGGAGTAAGGGATTTTGGTGTTCCTATTTCAGAGGAAGAATGGGGTCAAGACTGAAGAAGGGCTCATAAGGCATCTAAATGTACAACCATTAAGGAATCAGCATAAAAAATGTGTTATACGTGGAACCTGACCCCTCAACGTTTACATGGGATAAATGTAAAATGTCCCCCCCTATGCTGGAGGCAGTGTGGGGAAATGGGAGACCTATGTCACATGTGGTGGTCATGCGCTAAGGCCAAATTCTTTTGGAAAGAGATCCTGGGACATATAAAGGAGATCACGGGGTACAATTACCTGACTCCCCAGTAGTGGTCTTGCTGGGGGCAGATATAGAGGAGGTTTATGTCGCGAGTGGGGCCACTGCCACCTTCATTAAGCACCTACTGATGGCGGCCCGAATGGCCTTGGCCCAGGGCTGGAAAACAGTAGAGGGACCTGTCCTGGCCTGATGGTGGGTTAAAATCTGGGGCGTACTTTCCATGCAAAAGGTATGTGCATTGAGAGCCAGGACATATTAAATGTTTCTGAAGGTTTGGCTTTCTTTTCATGATTTTGTTAAAGATAGGGAACAACACTTCTATAAGCCGGCCTTGCTTAAAAATGTCAGTGTGTTCTGATTGTGTGTGTGTGTGGGGACATCCGGTGACCAGGATATGTGTACAGTAGATCCAGTAATACTAGTATGTGTATGGGGAGATCTGTTGGTCAAGTCATGTGTTAGGTGATGTAATGGTGATAAGACTATGTATATCAGATGTGGGGTTCAGACCTTGTAAGGGAGAGATCTGTCAATCAGACTCAACAAAGATTAACATGTCTAGCCTATGCAAATGGCTGAGGTTAGGTCATCAGAATGTAAGTGTAAGGGATGATCTGGTGACATACACAGACATCACATTATTAGAGTGTACAATGGAGGAGATCTGAGTACCTCTTAGTAAGTGCAATGGGAGATCCAATGATCCATGTATGTGCATGAGGGAAAGTCTGGGGACATATCAGTAAGGCAAACAGGACACATGTGGATCACATTCTATAATGAAGCTATCCGGTGAGCAGATGGTGCATAAGGGTGAGATCTGGTAATACAAGTATGTGCAAAGGAATAGTCCTACTATGCAAAATTGTTATTGAACCACTGGAGAAACCCAGTTTATGGCTGCATACTGTACAGGCTGACAGAAGTGACAGATTGTGTTTTAGATCACTCATAATATGACCAAAAACAAGAACAAGGCTCTGCTGAATACATTTGAGAGTACATTTTGAGGGATGAGGGCAACATAGGAGAGATGCTGTTAAAGTAGTGTTCAGTGTTTTTTTAATACTAATCAGTTGTGAGGGTCTCATCCTGTTCTTTGATCAATGTATTTGTGCGGTTCAGTCCAACACACCGAATCATTGCCACACAACTGCATGGCACTGCTCAGCACAATAATGGTGATCAGCTGCCACCTCAAGGAAGGGTCCCGGAACAGATCCCACAGTCTTTTGGCCTTCTGACCTTTGATGGCCGTCTGCTCTGCCAGCATCTCCTCCATCTCACTGCTGAGGTCACTGTTTCCTCTGAACCGCTGCAGCGCTGCAAGGCAAACATAGATCTTAATCAAATAACAGACCATTCACTCAACCAAAGGACAATTAGTCAACATGCTATCAACATTAAGATTTATCAACACATTTCAATAATAAAAGAACAATCAGTCAAATAGTGTCATCAATGAAGCGCCACCAATGACATAATAGCATACCAAGCATCAAATAACATTAAATGAAAGCCCTTAAATGAACAGCAGAATGTTCCACCATTCATGAGTTCTCCACTATGACATAAAGCTCCACTCATGTGAGAATGTTTGATTAATGATGCTCCATCAAAATAAAATAAGGTGTCACCAATTAAAGTACACACCATGAGTGGCAGACTGTGTTCCATCAATGGCACCACTATCACATCAATGGTAGATCTCTGCATCAACGACAGAATATTCCACCCATGACAATATGTTTCACCACTTGTAGACCACTTAACCAAGGGTAGACTAATACACAATGAAAGACCAATCACTCTACCAAAGAAATGTAGAATGAGATGCACACCCTATTGTGCTGAGGTTGTGAATGAGGAAAATCAAGGACTAAGAATACTGGAATCACACTTAAGGTAGCCTTCCCTTACTCTTTCAACCTGCTCTCCCTCTTTCACAGCTGGGTGGGAATCAACTGACAATAGAAACCCAAAAATTGCAGTTGGAGAAAAAACGTCAAGAAAAAAGTTTGTGCAAGAGTTACTTTCCAAGTAGAATCTTTCCAGAAAGATGAACCAAGCAAATCATTCTTAGAAAGCATAAGAGTGCCCCAAATGACTGCCCTACATATGTCTGCTATGTCAACTTGTTTCCAGTTTCCAGACCAGTGGGTGGTACCTACCTCATTCTGAAGCCTGATGCTAAGTTAGGCCCATGACACGGCTACACCCGGTCATCGGGGGTTTCATACTACTCTAGAAATCTTGCAGGAGGTTGCATACTGGCCAAACATGGCAGGACTTCAACCGATATTTGAAGGGGTGTCTTGTGTGTGCACAATTTCAGCCAGGTTCACTCACACACCGAACTCCCCTCCAGAAGAGGAGGATGACACTGCCTTGGTCAGATTTACAAGTAGATTTCATCGGGCCCGTGATTCACTCCTCTAAGGGGAACAAGTACATGTTAACAGTAACGTGCTTGTTCACCAAATGGGTGGAATGTCTCCCGGACCCAAATTGCAAGGCAGAAACAGCAGCTGCCCTGATGACCAACTACATTTTCTTGCGTTTCGGCCTACCCAAAATGATTGAGTCAGACCGAGGAAGTCACTTCACCAGCAAAGTGATGACAAAGATGTGGGAGATACTTGGGGTAAAAAGGAAACTTCATATTGCATACTGTCATACTCTAGTGAGGGAGTCGAGAGGTACAATAAAACCATTGTGAGCATTCTAAAAAAAGTTTGTGGCAGATTGTGGGCCAAGTTGGGACATCTGATTACCGCTTGTCCTGATGGCCATCACATCTAAACCACACCATCTTCTGCGACCAAAATGTCTCCAGTTGAGCTATTGACTGGACGAAAAAATGGTGCTACCTCAGCATCTGCTCTATAGAACACAAGAGCAGACACTGATAAACGCCTCCACAACTCATGAATATGTTGAGAATCTAAGAAAGCACCTTCATGCTCTTGCGTACGCTCAGCGGAATCTGGAGAAAATCGGCAGAGGGGATGAAAACTCAATATGATTTAAAAACAACCAAAAAGGAATACCAAGTAGGAGACAGGGTCTATTTGTAAAATTTTCAGAAGAACCAGACTAAGGAGAGAAAATGTCTTCCCTCCTGGCGCGGTCCTTTTGAAATTGTAGACAAAATATCACCTGTCGCCTGCAGAATCCGCATCCCCACAGGAAAGTTGTCAGTAGTGAAATGGATCCACATTAACCAGTTAAAAAGTTGTCACCCCAGACACACTCTGCAGCTGATTGAGGAGCCAAAGGAAAGCCAAATAGAGGAGACCTCTGGAGAATAAGAAGCAAGAAAAAGAGAAAGCAGGCAGGAATAGGTAGGTCCATAGGTATATCTATGTAACAGGGAGTACTTTTCGTTATTGTTATTGATCACGAAACTATGGTGTAAAAGTTAAATCATGTCTTTGCATTGTTAATTAATTGTTTGCTGATATTGTTCAAGTACTTTAAGAAATGTAAATATATGTTTTGTTCCACTGATGTCAACC